>NC_133133.1:51561866-52968379 GCF_048418815.1 Hemitrygon akajei | reverse complement strand
TAGGGGAGTGGTGGGAGTGGGGTGGTGGGATATTTGGAAATTGGTGAGTGGTGGGAGTGGGGAGGTGGGATGTTTGGATATAACGGAGTGGTGGGAGTGCGGAGGTGGGATATTTGGAGATAGGTGAGTGGTGGGAGTGGGGAGGTGGGATATTTGGAGATAGTGGAGTGGTTGGGAGGGGAGGTATTTGGAGATAGGGGACTGGAGGAGAGCGGAGCGTGGTGGCATATTTGGAGATAGTGGAGTGGTGGGAAGTGGGGAGGTGGGATATTTTGAGATAGGGGAGTGCTGGGAGTGCGGAGCTGGGATATTTGGAGATAAGTGAGTGGTTGGGGGTGGGCAGTTGGGATATTTGGAGATAGGGGAACGGTGGGATTGGGGAGTTGGTATATTTGGAGATAGGGGAATGGTGGGGTTGGGTGGTGGGATAAGTGGAGACGGAGTGAGGAGGGGGATATTTGGAGACGGGGACTGGTGGGAGTGGGGAGGTGGGATATTTGGAGATAGGGGAGTGCTGGGAGTGGGGAAGTGTGATATTTGGAGATAGGGGAGTGGTGGGGGTGGGGAGATGGCATATTGGGAGATAATGGAGTGGTGGGAGTTCCGAGGTGGGATATTGGTAGATAGGGGAGTGGTTGGAGTGGGGAGGTGGGATATTGGGAGACAGGGGAGTGTTGGGAGTGGGGAAGAGGGATCTTTGGAGATAGGGGAGTGGTGCGAGTGGGGAGGAGGGATATTTGGAGATAGGGGAGTAGTGGGAGTGGGGTGGTGCGATATTGGGAGAAGGGGAGTAGTGGGGGTTGGGGAGTTGGGATATTTGGAGATTGGGGTGTGGTGGGAGTGGGGAGATGGGATATTTGGAGATAGGGGAGTGGTGGGGAGTGGGGAGTTGTGATCTTTGGTGATGGAGGAGAGGTGGGAGTGTGGAGAAGGGGTATTTGGAGATCGGGGAGTGGTGGGAGTGGGGAGAAGGGCTAGTTGGAGATAGGGTTTGTGGTTGGGGTGGGGAGAAGGAATATTGGGAGAAGGGGAATGGTTGGGAGTAGGGAGGTGGGATATTGGGAGACAGTGTAGCCGTGGTGATTGGGGAGTTGGGCTATTTGGAGATAGGGGAGTGGTGGGAGTGTGGAAAAGGGATATTTGGAGATAGGGGAGTGGTGAGAGTGGGGAGAAGGGTTATTTGGAGATAGGGGTTGTGGTGGGAGTGGGGAGAAGGGATATTGGGAGATAGGGGAGTGGTGGGAGTGGGGTGGTGGGATATTGGGAGAAGGGGAATGGTTGGGAGTAGGGAGGTGTGATATTGGGAGACAGGGTAGCCGTGGTGATTGGGGAGTTGGGTATTTGGAGATAGGGGAGTAGTGGGGATTTGTGGAGTGGTGGGATATTTGGAGATAGAAGAGTGGTGGGAGTTGGGAGGTGGGATATTTGGAGATAGGGGAGTGGTAGGAGTGGGGAGGTGGGACATTGGGAGATAAGGGAGTTGTGGGAGTGGGGAGGTGGGATATTTGGAAATAGGGGAGTGGTGGGAGAGCGCAGGTGGGCTATTTGGAGATAGGGGAGTGGTGGGAGTGGGGTGGTGGGATATTTGGAAATTGGTGAGTGGTGGGAGTGGGGAGGTGGGATGTTTGGATATAACGGAGTGGTGGGAGTGCGGAGGTGGGATATTTGGAGATAGGTGAGTGGTGGGAGTGGGGAGGTGGGATATTTGGAGATAGTGGAGTGGTTGGGAGGGGAGGTATTTGGAGATAGGGGACTGGAGGAGAGCGGAGCGTGGTGGCATATTTGGAGATAGTGGAGTGGTGGGAAGTGGGGAGGTGGGATATTTTGAGATAGGGGAGTGCTGGGAGTGCGGAGCTGGGATATTTGGAGATAAGTGAGTGGTTGGGGGTGGGCAGTTGGGATATTTGGAGATAGGGGAACGGTGGGATTGGGGAGTTGGTATATTTGGAGATAGGGGAATGGTGGGGTTGGGTGGTGGGATAAGTGGAGACGGAGTGAGGAGGGGGGATATTTGGAGACGGGGACTGGTGGGAGTGGGGAGGTGGGATATTTGGAGATAGGGGAGTGCTGGGAGTGGGGAAGTGTGATATTTGGAGATAGGGGAGTGGTGGGGGTGGGGAGATGGCATATTGGGAGATAATGGAGTGGTGGGAGTTCCGAGGTGGGATATTGGTAGATAGGGGAGTGGTTGGAGTGGGGAGGTGGGATATTGGGAGACAGGGGAGTGTTGGGAGTGGGGAAGAGGGATCTTTGGAGATAGGGGAGTGGTGCGAGTGGGGAGGAGGGATATTTGGAGATAGGGGAGTAGTGGGAGTGGGGTGGTGCGATATTGGGAGAAGGGGAGTAGTGGGGGTTGGGGAGTTGGGATATTTGGAGATTGGGGTGTGGTGGGAGTGGGGAGATGGGATATTTGGAGATAGGGGAGTGGTGGGGAGTGGGGAGTTGTGATCTTTGGTGATGGAGGAGAGGTGGGAGTGTGGAGAAGGGGTATTTGGAGATCGGGGAGTGGTGGGAGTGGGGAGAAGGGCTAGTTGGAGATAGGGTTTGTGGTTGGGGTGGGGAGAAGGAATATTGGGAGAAGGGGAATGGTTGGGAGTAGGGAGGTGGGATATTGGGAGACAGTGTAGCCGTGGTGATTGGGGAGTTGGGCTATTTGGAGATAGGGGAGTGGTGGGAGTGTGGAAAAGGGATATTTGGAGATAGGGGAGTGGTGAGAGTGGGGAGAAGGGTTATTTGGAGATAGGGGTTGTGGTGGGAGTGGGGAGAAGGGATATTGGGAGATAGGGGAGTGGTGGGAGTGGGGTGGTGGGATATTGGGAGAAGGGGAATGGTTGGGAGTAGGGAGGTGTGATATTGGGAGACAGGGTAGCCGTGGTGATTGGGGAGTTGGGTATTTGGAGATAGGGGAGTAGTGGGGATTTGTGGAGTGGTGGGATATTTGGAGATAGAAGAGTGGTGGGAGTTGGGAGGTGGGATATTTGGAGATAGGGGAGTGGTAGGAGTGGGGAGGTGGGACATTGGGAGATAAGGGAGTTGTGGGAGTGGGGAGGTGGGATATTGGGAGATAGGGGAGTGGTGGGAGTGGGGAGGTGGGATATTTGGAAATTGGTGAGTGGTGGGAGTGGGGAGGTGGGATGTTTGGATATAACGGAGTGGTGGGAGTGCGGAGGTGGGATATTTGGAGATAGGTGAGTGGTGGGAGTGGGGAGGTGGGATATTTGGAGATAGGGGAGTGGTTGGGAGTGGGGAGGTGGGATATTTGGAGATAGCGGAGTGTTGGGAGGGGAGATATTTGGAGATGGGGGACTGGAGGAGAGCGGTGTGTGGTGGCATTTTTGGAGATAGTGGAGTGGTGGGAAGTGGGGAGGTGGGATATTTTGAGATAGGGGAGTGCTGGGAGTGCGGAGGTGGGATATTTGGAGATAAGTGAGTGGTTGGGGGTGGTTGGTGGGATAAGTGGAGACAGGGAGTGGGGAGGGGGGATATTTGGAGACGGGGACTGGTGGGAGTGGGGATGTGGGAGATTTGGAGATAGGGGAGTGCTGGGAGTGGGGAAGTGGGATATTTGGAGATAGGGGAGTGGTGGGGGTGGGGAGATGGGAGATTGGGAGATAGGGGAGTGCTGGGAGTGGGGAAGTGTGATATTTGGAGATAGGGGAGTGGTGGGGGTGGGGAGATGGCATATTGGGAGATAATGGAGTGGTGGGAGTTCCGAGGTGGGATATTGGTAGATAGGGGAGTGGTTGGAGTGGGGAGGTGGGATATTGGGAGACAGGGGAGTGTTGGGAGTGGGGAAGAGGGATCTTTGGAGATAGGGGAGTGGTGCGAGTGGGGAGGAGGGATATTTGGAGATAGGGGAGTAGTGGGAGTGGGGTGGTGCGATATTGGGAGAAGGGGAGTAGTGGGGGTTGGGGAGTTGGGATATTTGGAGATTGGGGTGTGGTGGGAGTGGGGAGATGGGATATTTGGAGATAGGGGAGTGGTGGGGAGTGGGGAGTTGTGATCTTTGGTGATGGAGGAGAGGTGGGAGTGTGGAGAAGGGGTATTTGGAGATCGGGGAGTGGTGGGAGTGGGGAGAAGGGCTAGTTGGAGATAGGGTTTGTGGTTGGGGTGGGGAGAAGGAATATTGGGAGAAGGGGAATGGTTGGGAGTAGGGAGGTGGGATATTGGGAGACAGTGTAGCCGTGGTGATTGGGGAGTTGGGCTATTTGGAGATAGGGGAGTGGTGGGAGTGTGGAAAAGGGATATTTGGAGATAGGGGAGTGGTGAGAGTGGGGAGAAGGGTTATTTGGAGATAGGGGTTGTGGTGGGAGTGGGGAGAAGGGATATTGGGAGATAGGGGAGTGGTGGGAGTGGGGTGGTGGGATATTGGGAGAAGGGGAATGGTTGGGAGTAGGGAGGTGTGATATTGGGAGACAGGGTAGCCGTGGTGATTGGGGAGTTGGGTATTTGGAGATAGGGGAGTAGTGGGGATTTGTGGAGTGGTGGGATATTTGGAGATAGAAGAGTGGTGGGAGTTGGGAGGTGGGATATTTGGAGATAGGGGAGTGGTAGGAGTGGGGAGGTGGGACATTGGGAGATAAGGGAGTTGTGGGAGTGGGGAGGTGGGATATTGGGAGATAGGGGAGTGGTGGGAGTGGGGAGGTGGGATATTTGGAAATTGGTGAGTGGTGGGAGTGGGGAGGTGGGATGTTTGGATATAACGGAGTGGTGGGAGTGCGGAGGTGGGATATTTGGAGATAGGTGAGTGGTGGGAGTGGGGAGGTGGGATATTTGGAGATAGGGGAGTGGTTGGGAGTGGGGAGGTGGGATATTTGGAGATAGCGGAGTGTTGGGAGGGGAGATATTTGGAGATGGGGGACTGGAGGAGAGCGGTGTGTGGTGGCATTTTTGGAGATAGTGGAGTGGTGGGAAGTGGGGAGGTGGGATATTTTGAGATAGGGGAGTGCTGGGAGTGCGGAGGTGGGATATTTGGAGATAAGTGAGTGGTTGGGGGTGGTTGGTGGGATAAGTGGAGACAGGGAGTGGGGAGGGGGGATATTTGGAGACGGGGACTGGTGGGAGTGGGGATGTGGGAGATTTGGAGATAGGGGAGTGCTGGGAGTGGGGAAGTGGGATATTTGGAGATAGGGGAGTGGTGGGGGTGGGGAGATGGGAGATTGGGAGATAGGGGAGTGGTGGGAGTTCCGAGGTGGGATATTGGTAGATAGGGGAGTGGTTGGAGTGGGGAGGTGGGATATTGGGAGACAGGGGAGTGTTGGGAGTGGGGAAGAGGGATCTTTGGAGATAGGGGAGTGGTGGGAGTGGGGAGGAGGGATATTTGGAGATAGGGGAGTAGTGGGAGTGGTGTGGTGGGATATTGGGAGAAGGGGAGTAGTGGGGGTTGGGGAGTTGGGATCTTTGGAGATGGGGGCGTGGTGGGAATGGGGAGGTGGGATATTTGGAGATAGGGGAGTGGTGGGGAGTGGGGCGGTGGGATATTGGGAGAAGGGGCGTAGTGGGGGTTGGGGAGTTGGGATATTTGGAGATAAGGGGAGTGGTGGGAGTGGGGAGAAGGGATTTTGGATGTAGGGGAGTGGTGGGGAGTGGGAAGTTTGGATATTGGGAGGAGGGGAGTAATGGGTATTGGGGAGTTGGGATATTTGGAGATAGGGGAGTGGTGGGGAATGGGGAGGTGGGACATTTCGAGATGGGGAATGGTTGGGAGTATGGAGGTGGGATATTTGGAGACAGGGTAGCCTTGGTGATTGGGGAGTTGGGCTATTTGGAGATAGGGGAGTAGTGGGGATTTGTGGAGTGGTGGGATATTTAGAGATAGAAGAGTGGTGGGAGTTGGGAGGTGGGATATTTGGAGATAGGGGAGTGGTGGGAGTGGGGAGGTGGGATATTTGGAGATAGGGGAGTGGTGGGAGTGGGGAGGAGGGATATTTGGAGACAGGGGAGTGGTGGGAGTGGGGAGAAGGGATATTTGGAGACAGGGGAGTGGTGTGGAGTGGGGAGTTGTGATCTTTGGTGATGGAGGAGAGGTGGGAGTGTGGAGAACGGGTATTTGGAGATCGGGGAATGGTGGGAGTGTGGAGAAGGGCTATTTGGAGATAGGGGTTGTGGTTGGAGTGGGGAGAAGGGATATTGGGAGAAGGGGAATGGTTGGGAGTAGGGAGGTGGGATATTGGGAGACAGGGTAGCCGTGGTGATTGGGGAGTTGGGCTATTTGGAGATAGGGGAGTGGTGGGAGTGTGGGGAAGGGATATTTGGAGATAGGGGAGTGGTGAGAGTGGGGAGAAGGGCTATTTGGAGATAGGGGTTGTGGTGGGAGTGGGGAGAAGGGATATTGGGAAATAGGGGAGTGGTGGGAGTGGGGTGGTGGGATATTGGGAGAAGGGGAATGGTTGGGAGTAGGGCGGTGGGATTTTGGGAGACAGGGTAGCCGTGGTGATTGGGGAGTTGGGTATTTGCAGATAGGGGAGTAGTGGGGATTTGTGGAGTGGTGGGATATTTGGAGATAGAAGAGTGGTGGGAGTTGGGATGTGGGATATTTGGAGATAGGGGAGTGGTAGGAGTGGGGAGGTGGGATATTTGGAGATAGGGGAAAGGTGGAGAGGTGGAATATTTGGAGATGGGGTGTGGTGGGGTGTGGGGAGGTGGGATATTGGAGCTAGGGGAGTGGTGGGATATATTTGGAGATAGGGAGGTGGTGGGACTGGGGTTGTGGGATATTTGGAAATAGGGGAGTGGTGGGAGAGCGCAGGTGGGCTATTTGGAGATAGGGGAGTGGTGGGAGTGGGGAGGTGGGATATTTGGAGATAGCTGAGTGGTTGGGGTGGGGAGTTGGGATATTTGGAGATAGGGGAACGGTGGGATTGTGGAGATTGGATGTTCGGAGATAGGGGAATGGTGGGGGTGGGTGGTGGGATAATTGGAGATAGGGAGTGGGGAGGTGGGATATTTGGAGATGGGGAGTGGTGGGAGTGGGGACTTGGGATATTTGGAGATAGGGGAATGGTGGGGCTGGGGAGATGGGATATTGGGAGATAGGGGAGTGGTGGGAGTTGCGAGGTGGGATATTGGAAGATAGGGGAGTGGTTGGAGTGGGGAGGTGGGATATTGGGAGACAGCTGAGTGGTGGGAGTGGGGAAAAGGGATCTTTGGAGATAGGGGAGTGGTGGGAGTGGGGTGGTGGGATATTGGGAGAAGGGGCGTATTGGGGGTTGGGCAGTTGGGATATTTGGAGATAGGGGAGTGGTGGGCTTGGGGAGATGGGATATTTGGAGATGGGGTGTGGTGGGAATGGGGAGAAGGGATGTTTGGAGATAGGGGAGTGGTTTGGAATGGGGAGGTGGGAAATTTCGAGATGGGGAATGTTTGGGAGTAGGGAGGTGGGATATTGGGAGAGGGTAGCTGTGGTGATTGGGGAGTTGGGCTATTTGGAGATAGGGGAGTAGTGGGGATTTGTGGAGTGGTGGGATATTCGGAGATAGAAGAGTGGTGGGAGTTTGGAGGTGGGATATTTGGAGATAGGGGAGTGGTGGGAGTAGGGAGGTGGGATATTTGGAGATAGGGGAAAGGTGGGGAGGTGGGATATTTGGAGATAGGTGAGTTTTTGGGAGTGGGGAGTTGGGATATTGGAGATAAATGAGTGGTTGGGGGTGGGTATGTGGGATATTTTGAGATAGGGGAGTGGTTGGGAGTGGGGATGTGGGATATTTTGAGATAGGGGAGTGGTGGGAGTGGGGATGTAGGATATTTGGAGATGGGGATTGGTGGGAGTGGGGAGGTGGGATCTTTGGAGATAACGGAGTGGTGGGAGTTGCGAGATGGAATATTGGGAGATAGAGGAGTGGTGGGAGTTGCGAGGTGGGATATTGGGAGATAGGGGAGTGGTTGGAGTGGGGAGGTGGGATATTGGGAGACAGGGGAGTGTTGGGAGTGGGGAAGAGGGATCTTTGGAGATAGGGGAGTGGTGGGAGTGGGGAGGAGGGATATTTGGAGATAGGGGAGTAGTGGGAGTGGTGTGGTGGGATATTGGGAGAAGGGGAGTAGTGGGGGTTGGGGAGTTGGGATATTTGGAGATTGGGGTGTGGTGGGAGTGGGGAGATGGGATATTTGGAGATAGGGGAGTGGTGGGGAGTGGGGAGGTGGGATATTGGGAGACAGGGGAGTGGTGGGGGTTGGGGAGTTGGGATCTTTGGAGATGGGGGCGTGGTGGGAATGGGGAGGTGGGATATTTGGAGATAGGGGAGTGGTGGGGAGTGGGGCGGTGGGATATTGGGAGAAGGGGCGTAGTGGGGGTTGGGGAGTTGGGATATTTGGAGATAAGGGGAGTGGTGGGAGTGGGGAGAAGGGATTTTGGATGTAGGGGAGTGGTGGGGAGTGGGAAGTTTGGATATTGGGAGGAGGGGAGTAATGGGTATTGGGGAGTTGGGATATTTGGAGATAGGGGAGTGGTGGGGAATGGGGAGGTGGGACATTTCGAGATGGGGAATGGTTGGGAGTATGGAGGTGGGATATTTGGAGACAGGGTAGCCTTGTTGATTGGGGAGTTGGGCTATTTGGAGATAGGGGAGTAGTGGGGATTTGTGGAGTGGTGGGATATTTGGAGATAGAAGAGTGGTGGGAGTTGGGAGGTGGGATATTTGGAGATAGGGGAGTGGTGGGAGTGGGGAGGTGGGATATTTGGAGATAGGGGAGTGGTGGGAGTGGGGAGGAGGGATATTTGGAGACAGGGGAGTGGTGGGAGTGGGGAGAAGGGATATTTGGAGATGGGGATTGGTGGGAGTGGGGAGGTGGGATCTTTGGAGATAACGGAGTGGTGGGAGTTGCGAGGTGGAATATTGGGAGATAGAGGAGTGGTGGGAGTTGCGAGGTGGGATATTGGGAGATAGGGAAGTGGTTGGAGTGGGGAGGTGGGATATTTCGAGATGGGGAATGTTTGGGAGTAGGGAGGTGGGATATTGGGAGAGGGTAGCTGTGGTGATTGGGGAGTTGGGCTATTTGGAGATAGGGGAGTAGTGGGGATTTGTGGAGTGGTGGGATATTCGGAGATAGAAGAGTGGTGGGAGTTTGGAGGTGGGATATTTGGAGATAGGGGAGTGGTGGGAGTAGGGAGGTGGGATATTTGGAGATAGGGGAAAGGTGGGGAGGTGGGATATTTGGAGATAGGTGAGTTTTTGGGAGTGGGGAGTTGGGATATTGGAGATAAATGAGTGGTTGGGGGTGGGTATGTGGGATATTTTGAGATAGGGGAGTGGTTGGGAGTGGGGATGTGGGATATTTTGAGATAGGGGAGTGGTGGGAGTGGGGATGTAGGATATTTGGAGATGGGGATTGGTGGGAGTGGGGAGGTGGGATCTTTGGAGATAACGGAGTGGTGGGAGTTGCGAGATGGAATATTGGGAGATAGAGGAGTGGTGGGAGTTGCGAGGTGGGATATTGGGAGATAGGGGAGTGGTTGGAGTGGGGAGGTGGGATATTGGGAGACAGGGGAGTGTTGGGAGTGGGGAAGAGGGATCTTTGGAGATAGGGGAGTGGTGGGAGTGGGGAGGAGGGATATTTGGAGATAGGGGAGTAGTGGGAGTGGTGTGGTGGGATATTGGGAGAAGGGGAGTAGTGGGGGTTGGGGAGTTGGGATATTTGGAGATTGGGGTGTGGTGGGAGTGGGGAGATGGGATATTTGGAGATAGGGGAGTGGTGGGGAGTGGGGAGGTGGGATATTGGGAGACAGGGGAGTGGTGGGGGTTGGGGAGTTGGGATCTTTGGAGATGGGGGCGTGGTGGGAATGGGGAGGTGGGATATTTGGAGATAGGGGAGTGGTGGGGAGTGGGGCGGTGGGATATTGGGAGAAGGGGCGTAGTGGGGGTTGGGGAGTTGGGATATTTGGAGATAAGGGGAGTGGTGGGAGTGGGGAGAAGGGATTTTGGATGTAGGGGAGTGGTGGGGAGTGGGAAGTTTGGATATTGGGAGGAGGGGAGTAATGGGTATTGGGGAGTTGGGATATTTGGAGATAGGGGAGTGGTGGGGAATGGGGAGGTGGGACATTTCGAGATGGGGAATGGTTGGGAGTATGGAGGTGGGATATTTGGAGACAGGGTAGCCTTGTTGATTGGGGAGTTGGGCTATTTGGAGATAGGGGAGTAGTGGGGATTTGTGGAGTGGTGGGATATTTGGAGATAGAAGAGTGGTGGGAGTTGGGAGGTGGGATATTTGGAGATAGGGGAGTGGTGGGAGTGGGGAGGTGGGATATTTGGAGATAGGGGAGTGGTGGGAGTGGGGAGGAGGGATATTTGGAGACAGGGGAGTGGTGGGAGTGGGGAGAAGGGATATTTGGAGATGGGGATTGGTGGGAGTGGGGAGGTGGGATCTTTGGAGATAACGGAGTGGTGGGAGTTGCGAGGTGGAATATTGGGAGATAGAGGAGTGGTGGGAGTTGCGAGGTGGGATATTGGGAGATAGGGAAGTGGTTGGAGTGGGGAGGTGGGATATTGGGAGACAGGGGAGTGGTGGGAGTGGGGAAGAGGGATCTTTGGAGATAGGGGAGTGGTGGGAGTGGGGTGGAGGGATATAGGGAGAAGGGGGGTAGTGGGGGTTGGGGAGGTGGGATATTTGGAGATGTTGAGGTGGGATATTTTGAGATAGGGGAGTGGGGATGTGGGATATTTTGAGATAGGGGAGTGCTGGGAGTGGGGAGGTGGGATATTTGGAGATAGGTGAGTTTTTGGGAGTGGGGAGTTGGGATATTGGAGATAAATGAGTGGTTGGGGGTGGGTATGTGGGATATTTTGAGATAGGGGAGTGGTTGGGAGTGGGGATGTGGGATATTTTGAGATAGGGGAGTGGTGGGAGTGGGGATGTAGGATATTTGGAGATGGGGATTGGTGGGAGTGGGGAGGTGGGATCTTTGGAGATAACGGAGTGGTGGGAGTTGCGAGGTGGAATATTGGGAGATAGAGGAGTGGTGGGAGTTGCGAGGTGGGATATTGGGAGATAGGGGAGTGGTTGGAGTGGGGAGGTGGGATATTGGGAGACAGGGGAGTGTTGGGAGTGGGGAAGAGGGATCTTTGGAGATAGGGGAGTGGTGGGAGTGGGGAGGAGGGATATTTGGAGATAGGGGAGTAGTGGGAGTGGTGTGGTGGGATATTGGGAGAAGGGGAGTAGTGGGGGTTGGGGAGTTGGGATATTTGGAGATTGGGGTGTGGTGGGAGTGGGGAGATGGGATATTTGGAGATAGGGCAGTGGTGGGGAGTGGGGTGGTGGGATATTGGGAGACAGGGGAGTGGTGGGGGTTGGGGAGTTGGGATCTTTGGAGATGGGGGCGTGGTGGGAATGGGGAGGTGGGATATTTGGAGATAGGGGAGTGGTGGGGAGTGGGGCGGTGGGATATTGGGAGAAGGGGCGTAGTGGGGGTTGGGGAGTTGGGATATTTGGAGATAAGGGGAGTGGTGGGAGTGGGGAGAAGGGATTTTGGATGTAGGGGAGTGGTGGGGAGTGGGAAGTTTGGATATTGGGAGGAGGGGAGTAATGGGTATTGGGGAGTTGGGATATTTGGAGATAGGGGAGTGGTGGGGAATGGGGAGGTGGGACATTTCGAGATGGGGAATGGTTGAGAGTATGGAGGTGGGATATTTGGAGACAGGGTAGCCTTGGTGATTGGGGAGTTGGGCTATTTGGAGATAGGGGAGTAGTGGGGATTTGTGGAGTGGTGGGATATTTGGAGATAGAAGAGTGGTGGGAGTTGGGAGGTGGGATATTTGGAGATAGGGGAGTGGTGGGAGTGGGGAGGTGGGATATTTGGAGATAGGGGAGTGGTGGGAGTGGGGAGGAGGGATATTTGGAGACAGGGGAGTGGTGGGAGTGGGGAGAAGGGATATTTGGAGACAGGGGAGTGGTGTGGAGTGGGGAGTTGTGATCTTTGGTGATGGAGGAGAGGTGGGAGTGTGGAGAACGGGTATTTGGAGATCGGGGAATGGTGGGAGTGTGGAGAAGGGCTATTTGGAGATAGGGGTTGTGGTTGGAGTGGGGAGAAGGGATATTGGGAGAAGGGGAATGGTTGGGAGTAGGGAGGTGGGATATTGGGAGACAGGGTAGCCGTGGTGATTGGGGAGTTGGGCTATTTGGAGATAGGGGAGTGGTGGGAGTGTGGGGAAGGGATATTTGGAGATAGGGGAGTGGTGAGAGTGGGGAGAAGGGCTATTTGGAGATAGCGGTTGTGGTGGGAGTGGGGAGAAGGGATATTGGGAAATAGGGGAGTGGTGGGAGTGGGGTGGTGGGATATTGGGAGAAGGGGAATGGTTGGGAGTAGGGCGGTGGGATTTTGGTAGACAGGGTAGCCGTGGTGATTGGGGAGTTGGGTATTTGCAGATAGGGGAGTAGTGGGGATTTGTGGAGTGGTGGGATATTTGGAGATAGAAGAGTGGTGGGAGTTGGGATGTGGGATATTTGGAGATAGGGGAGTGGTAGGAGTGTGGAGGTGGGATATTTGGAGATAGGGGAAAGGTGGAGAGGTGGAATATTTGGAGATGGGGTGTGGGGAGGTGGGATATTGGAGCTAGGGGAGTGGTGGGATATATTTGGAGATAGGGAGGTGGTGGGACTGGGGTTGTGGGATATTTGGAAATAGGGGAGTGGTGGGAGAGCGCAGGTGGGCTATTTGGAGATAGGGGAGTGGTGGGAGTGGGGAGGTGGGATATTTGGAGATAGCTGAGTGGTTGGGGTGGGGAGTTGGGATATTTGGAGATAGGGGAACGGTGGGATTGTGGAGGTTGGATGTTCGGAGATAGGGGAATGGTGGGGGTGGGTGGTGGGATAATTGGAGATAGGGAGTGGGGAGGTGGGATATTTGGAGATGGGGAGTGGTGGGAGTGTGGACTTGGGATATTTGGAGATAGGGGAATGGTGGGGCTGGGGAGATGGGATATTGGGAGATAGGGGAGTGGTGGGAGTTGCGAGGTGGGATATTGGAAGATAGGGGAGTGGTTGGAGTGGGGAGGTAGGATATTGGGAGACAGCTGAGTGGTGGGAGTGGGGAAAAGGGATCTTTGGAGATAGGGGAGTGGTGGGAGTGGGGTGGTGGGATATTGGGAGAAGGGGCGTATTGGGGGTTGGGCAGTTGGGATATTTGGAGATAGGGGAGTGGTGGGCTTGGGGAGATGGGATATTTGGAGATGGGGGTGTGGTGGGAATGGGGAGAAGGGATGTTTGGAGATAGGGGAGTGGTTTGGAATGGGGAGGTGGGAAATTTCGAGATGGGGAATGTTTGGGAGTAGGGAGGTGGGATATTGGGAGAGGGTAGCTGTGGTGATTGGGGAGTTGGGCTATTTGGAGATAGGGGAGTAGTGGGGATTTGTGGAGTGGTGGGATATTCGGAGATAGAAGAGTGGTGGGAGTTTGGAGGTGGGATATTTGGAGATAGGGGAGTGGTGGGAGCAGGGAGGTGGGATATTTGGAGATAGGGGAAAGGTGGGGAGGTGGGATATTTGGAGATAGGTGAGTTTTTGGGAGTGGGGAGTTGGGATATTGGAGATAAATGAGTGGTTGGGGGTGGGTATGTGCGATATTTTGAGATAGGGGAGTGGTTGGGAGTGGGGATGTGGGATATTTTGAGATAGGGGAGTGGTGGGAGTGGGGATGTAGGATATTTGGAGATGGGGATTGGTGGGAGTGGGGAGGTGGGATCTTTGGAGATAACGGAGTGGTGGGAGTTGCGAGGTGGAATATTGGGAGATAGAGGAGTGGTGGGAGTTGCGAGGTGGGATATTGGGAGATAGGGGAGTGGTTGGAGTGGGGAGGTGGGATATTGGGAGACAGGGGAGTGGTGGGAGTGGGGAAGAGGGATCTTTGGAGATAGGGGAGTGGTGGGAGTGGGGTGGAGGGATATAGGGAGAAGGGGGGTAGTGGGGGTTGGGGAGGTGGGATATTTGGAGATGTTGAGGTGGGATATTTTGAGATAGGGGAGTGGGGATGTGGGATATTTTGAGATAGGGGAGTGCTGGGAGTGGGGAGGTGGGATATTTGGAGATAGGTGAGTGGTTGGGGGTGGGGAGTTGGGATATTTGGAGATAGGGGAATGGTGGGATTGCGGAGGTGGGATATTTAGAGATAGGGGAATGGTGGGGTTGGGTGGTGGGATACGTGGAGATAGGGAGTGGGGAGGTCGGATATTTGTAGACAGGGACTGGTGGGAGTGGGGAGATGGGATATTGGGAGATAGGGGAGTGGTGGGAGTTGCGAGGTCTGATATTGAGAGATAGCGGAGTGGTTGGAGTGGGGAGGTGGGATATTGGGAGACAGGGGAGTGGTGGGAGTGGGGAAGAGGGATCTTTGGAGTTAGGGGAGTGGTGGGAGTGGGGTGTTGGGATTTTGGGAGAAGGGGATTAGTGGGGGTTGGGGAGTTGGTATATTTGGAGATAGGGCAGTGGTGGGGAGTGGGGAGTTGTGATCTTTGGTGATGGAGGAGAGGTGGGAGTGTGGAGAAGGGGAATTTGGAGATAGGGGTTGTGGTTGGAGTGGGGAGAAGGGATATTGGGAGAAGGGGAATGGTTGGGAGTAGGGAGGTGGGATATTGGGAGACAGTGTAGCCGCGGTGATTGGGGAGTTGGGTATTTGGAGATAGGGGAGTAGTGGGGATTTGTGCAGTGGTGGGATATTTGGAGATAGAAGAGTGGTGGGAGTTGGGAGGTGGGATATTTGGAGATAGGGGAGTGGTAGGAGTGGGGAGGTGGGACATTGGGAGATAAGGGAGTCGTGGGAGTGGGGAGGTGGGATATTGGGAGATAGGGGAGTGGTGGGAGTTGCGAGGTCTGATATTGAGAGATAGGGGAGTGGTGGGAGTGGGGAGAAGGGATATTTGGAGATAGGAGGGTGGTTGGGAATGGGGAGGTGGGAAATTTCGAGATGGGGAATGTTTGGGAGTAGTGAGGTGGGCTATTGGGAGACAGGGTAGACGTGTTGGGGGTTGGGGCGTTGGTTCTTTGGAGACAGGGAGGTGGTGGGAGTTGCGACGTGGGATATTGGGAGATAGGGGAGTGGTTGGAGTGGGGAGTGGGATATTGGGAGACAGGGGAGTGGTGGGAGTGGGGAAGAGGGATCTTTGGAGTTAGGGGAGTGGTGGGAGTGGGGAGGAGGGATATTTGGAGATAGGGAAGTGGTGGGAGTGGGGTGGTGGAATTTTGGGAGAAGGGGAGTAGTGGGGGTTGGCGAGTTGGTATATTTGGAGATAGGGGAGTGGGGAAAAGGGATATTTGGAGGTAGGGGAGTGGTGGGGAGTGGTGGGGATTGGGAAGGTGGGATATTGGCAGAAGGGGAGTAGTAGGGGTTGGGGAGTTGGGATATTTGGAGATAGGGGAGTGGTGGGTGGGGAGAAGGGATATTTGGAGATAGGGGAGTTGGGGGGAATGTGGAGTTGGGAAATTGGGAGACAGGGGAGTGGGGAAGAGGGATCTTTGGAGATAGGGGAGTGGTGGGGGTGGGGAGGAGGGATATTTGGAGATAGGGGAGTGGTGGGAGTGGGGTGGTGGGATATTGGGAGAAGGGGAGTAATGGGGGTTGGGGAGTGGGGATATTTGGAGATAGGGAGTGGTGGGAGTGGGGTGAAGGGATATTTGGAGATAGGGGAGTGGTGGGGAGTGGGGAGGTGGGATATTGGGAGACAGGGGAGTGGTGGGAATGGAGAGGAGGGATATTTGGAGATAGGGTAGCTGTGGTGATTGGGGAGTTGGGTTATTTGTAGATAGGGGAGTAGTGGGGATTTGTGGAGTGGTGGGATATTCAGAGATAGAAGAATGGTGGGAGATGTGAGGTGGGATATTTGGAGATAGAGGAGTGGTGGGAGTGGGGAGAAACGATATTTGGAGATAGGGGAGTGGTGGGAGTGGGGAGAAACGATATTTGGAGATAGGGGAGTGGTGGGGAGTGGGGAGGTGGGATATTGGGAGACAGGGGAGTTGTGGGGGTTGGGGCGTTGGTTCTTTGGAGATGGGGGAGTGGTGGGAGTGGGGAGGAAGGATATTTGGAGATAGGGGAGTGGTGGGGAGTGGGGAGGTGGTATATTGGGAGAAGGGGAGTAGTGGGTGTTGGGGAGTTGGGATCTTTGGAGATGGGGGAGTGGTGTGAGTGGGGAGAAAGGATATTGGGAGATAGGGGAGTGGTGGGAGTGGGGTGGTGGGATATTGGGAGATAGGGGCGTGGTGGGAGTGGGGAGAAGGGTGATTTGGAGGTAGGGGAGTGGGAAGGTGGGATATTGGGAGAAGGGAAGTAGTGTGGGTTGGGGAGTTGGGATCATTGGAGATGCGGGAGTGGTGGGAATGGGGAGGAGGGATATTTGGAGATAGGGGAGTGGTGGGAGCGGGGAGAAGGGATATTTGGAGGTAGGGGAGTGGTGGGGAGTGGGAAGGTGGGATATTGGGAGAAGGGGAGTTGTGGGGGTTGGGGAGTTGGGATATTTGGAGATAGGGGAGTGGTGTGAGTGGGGAGAAGGGATATTTGGAGATAGGGGAGTGGTGGGGAATGCGGAGGTGGGAAATTTCGAGAGGGGGAATGGTTGGGAGTACGGAGGTGGGATATTGGGAGACAGGGTAGCTGTGGTGATTGGGGAGTTGGGTTATTTGTAGATAGGGGAGTAGTGGGGATTTGTGGAGTGGTGGGATATTTGGAGATAGAAGAGTGGTAGGAGATGGGAGGTGGGATATTTGGAGATAGGGGAGTGGTGGGATTGGGGGAGAAACGGTATTTGGAGATAGGGGAGTGGTGGGAGTGGGGAGAAACGATATTTGGAGATAGGGGTGTGGTGGGGAGTGGGGAGGTGGGATATTGGGAGACAGGGGAGTGGTGGGGGTTGGGGCGTTGGTTCTTTGGAGATGGGGGAGTGGTGGGAGTGGGGAGGAAGGATATTGGGAGATAGGGGAGTGGTGGGAGTGGGGTGGTGGGATATTGGGAGAATGGGAGTTGTGGGTGTTGGGGAGTGCGGATATTTGGAGATAGGGGAGTGGTGGGAGTGGGGAGAAGGGATATGTGGAGATAGGGGAGCGGTGGGAGTGGGGCGAAGGGAGATTTGGAGGTAGGGGAGTGGGAAGGTGGGATATTGGGAGACAGGGTAGCCGTGGTGATTGTGGAGTTGCGCTATTTGTAGATAGGGGAGTAGTGGGGTTTTGTGGAGTGGTGGGATATTCGGAGATAGAAGAGTGGTGGGAGTGGGGAGGAGGGATATTTGGAGATAGGGGAGAGGTGGGGGTGGGGTGGTGGGATATTGGGAGAAGGGGAGTAATGGGGGTTGGGGAGTGGTGATATTTGGAGATAGGGAGTGGTGGGAGTGGGGAGAAGGGATATCTGGAGATAGGGGAGTGGTGGGGAGTGGGGAGGTGGGATATTGGGAGACAGGGGAGTGATGGGGGTTGGGGAGTTGGGATCTTCTGAGATGCGGGAGTGGTGGGAATGGGGAGGAGGGATATTTGGAGATAGGGGAGTGGTGGGAGTGGGGAGAAGGGATATTTGGAGGTAGGGGAGTGGTGGGGAGTGGGAAGGTGGGATATTGGGAGAAGGGGAGTAGTGGGGGTTGGGGAGCTGGGATATTTGGAGATAGGGGAGTGGTGTGAGTGGGGAGAAGGGATATTTGGAGATAGTGGAGTGGTGGGGAATGCGGAGGTGGGAAATTTCGAGAGGGGGAATGGTTGGCAGTACGGAGGTGGGATATTGGGAGACAGGGTAGCTGTGGTGATTGGGGAGTTGGGTTATTTGTAGATAGGGGAGTAGTGGGGATTTGTGGAGTGGTGGGATATTCGGAGATAGAAGAGTGGTGGGAGATGGGAGGTGAGATATTTGGAGATAGGGGAGTTGTGGGAGTGGGGAGAAACGATATTTGGAGATAGGGGAGTGGTGGGAGTGGGGAGAAACGATATTTGGAGATAGGGGAGTGGGGAGGTAGGATATTGGGAGATGGGGAGTAGTGGGGGTTGGGGAGTTGGGATATTTGGAGATAGGGGAGTGGTGGGAGTTGGGAGAAGGGATATTTGGAGATAGGGGAGTGGTGGGGAGTGTTGAGATGGGATATTGGGAGACAGGGGAGTGGTGGGGTTTGGGGAGTTGGTATATTTGGAGATAGGGGAGTGCTGGGAGTGGGGAGGTGGGATATTTGGAGATAAGTGAGGCTTTGGGGGTGGGGGTTGGGATATTTGGAGATGGGGAGTGGAGCGTGTGGCGAGGTGGGATATTTGTAGGCGGGGACTGGTGGGAGTGGGGAGGTGGGATATTTGGAGATAGGGGAGTGCTGGGATTGGGGAGGTGGCATATTTGCAGATATGGGAGTTGTGGGGGTGGGGAGATGGGATATTGGGAGATAGGGTAGTGGTTGGAGTGGGGTGGTGGGATATTGGGAAACAGGGGAGTGGTGGGTGTGGGGAAGAGGGATCTTTGGAGATAGGGGAGTGGTGGGAGTGGGGAGGAGGGATATTTGGAGATGGGGAGTGGTGGGAGTGGGGTGGTGGTATATTGGGAGAAGGGGAGTAATGGGGGTTGGGGAGTTGGGTATTTGGAGATAGGGGAGTAGTGGGGATTTGTGGAGTGGTGGGATATTTGGAAATAGAAGAGTGGTGGGAGTTGGGAAGTGGGATATTTGGAGATAGGGGAGTGGTGGGAAAGGGGAGGTGGGATATTTGGAGATGGGGAATGGTTGGGAGTAGGGAGGTGGGATATTGGGAGACAGGGTAGCCGTGGTGATTGGAGAGTTGGGCTATTTGTAGATAGGGGAGTAGTGGGGATTTGTGGAGTGGTGGGATATTCGGAGATAGAAGAGTGGTGGGAGATGGGAGGTTGGATATTTGGAGATAGGGGAGTGGTGGGAGTGGGGAGGTGGGACATTGGGAGATAAGGGAGTCGTGGGAGTGGGGAGGTGGGATATTGGGAGATAGGGGAGTGGTGGGAGTGGGGAGAAACGATATTTGGAGATAGGGGAGTGGTGGGAGTGGAGAGAAACGATATTTGGAGATAGGGGAGTGGGGAGGTAGGATATTGGGAGATGGGGAGTAGTGGGGGTTGGGGAGTTGGGATATTTGGAGATAGGGGAGTGGTGGGAGTGGGGAGAAGGGATATTTGGAGATAGGGGAGTGGTGGGGAGTGTTGAGGTGGGATATTGGGAGACAGGGGAGTGGTGGGGTTTGGGGAGTTGGTATATTTGGAGATAGGGAGTGGTGGGAGTGGGGTGAAGGGATATTTGGAGATAGGGGAGTGGTGGGGAGTGGGGAGGTGGGATATTGGGAGACAGGGGAGTGGTGGGAATGGAGAGGAGGGATATTTGGAGATAGGGTAGCTGTGGTGATTGGGGAGTTGGGTTATTTGTAGATAGGGGAGTAGTGGGGATTTGTGGAGTGGTGGGATATTCAGAGATAGAAGAGTGGTGGGAGATGGGAGGTGGGATATTTGGAGATAGGGGAGTGGTGGGAGTGGGGAGAAACGATATTTGGAGATAGGGGAGTGGTGGGAGTGGGGAGAAACGATATTTGGAGATAGGGGAGTGGTGGGGAGTGGGGAGGTGGGATATTGGGAGACAGGGGAGTGGTGGGGGTTGGGGCATTGGTTCTTTGGAGATGGGGGAGTGGTGGGAGTGGGGAGGAAGGATATTTGGAGATAGGGGAGTGGTGGGGAGTGGGGAGGTGGTATATTGGGAGAAGGGGAGTAGTGGGGGTTGGGGAGTTGGGATCTTTGGAGATGGGGGAGTGGTGTGAGTGGGGAGAAAGGATATTGGGAGATAGGTGAGTGGTGGGAGTGGGGTGGTGGGATATTGGGAGAATGGGAGTTGTGGGTGTTGGGGAGAAGGGTGATTTGGAGGTAGGGGAGTGGGAAGGTGGGATATTGGGAGAAGGGAAGTAGTGTGGGTTGGGGAGTTGGGATCATTGGAGATGCGGGAGTGGTGGGAATGGGGAGGAGGGATATTTGGAGATAGGGGAGTGGTGGGAGCGGGGAGAAGGGATATTTGGAGGTAGGGGAGTGGTGGGGAGTGGGAAGGTGGGATATTGGGAGAAGGGGAGTTGTGGGGGTTGGGGAGTTGGGATATTTGGAGATAGGGGAGTGGTGTGAGTGGGGAGAAGGGATATTTGGAGATAGGGGAGTGGTGGGGAATGCGGAGGTGGGAAATTTCGAGAGGGGGAATGGTTGGGAGTACGGAGGTGGGATATTGGGAGACAGGGTAGCTGTGGTGATTGGGGAGTTGGGTTATTTGTAGATAGGGGAGTAGTGGGGATTTGTGGAGTGGTGGGATATTTGGAGATAGAAGAGTGGTAGGAGATGGGAGGTGGGATATTTGGAGATAGGGGAGTGGTGGGATTGGGGAGAAACGGTATTTGGAGATAGGGGAGTGGTGGGAGTGGGGAGAAACGATATTTGGAGATAGGGGTGTGGTGGGGAGTGGGGAGGTGGGATATTGGGAGACAGGGGAGTGGTGGGGGTTGGGGCGTTGGTTCTTTGGAGATGGGGGAGTGGTGGGAGTGGGGAGGAAGGATATTGGGAGATAGGGGAGTGGTGGGAGTGGGGTGGTGGGATATTGGGAGAATGGGAGTTGTGGGTGTTGGGGAGTGCGGATATTTGGAGATAGGGGAGTGGTGGGAGTGGGGAGAAGGGATATGTGGAGATAGGGGAGCGGTGGGAGTGGGGCGAAGGGAGATTTGGAGGTAGGGAAGTGGGAAGGTGGGATATTGGGAGACAGGGTAGCCGTGGTGATTGTGGAGTTGCGCTATTTGTAGATAGGGGAGTAGTGGGGTTTTGTGGAGTGGTGGGATATTCGGAGATAGAAGAGTGGTGGGAGTGGGGAGGAGGGATATTTGGAGATAGGGGAGAGGTGGGGGTGGGGTGGTGGGATATTGGGAGAAGGGGAGTAATGGGGGTTGGGGAGTGGTGATATTTGGAGATAGGGAGTGGTGGGAGTGGGGAGAAGGGATATCTGGAGATAGGGGAGTGGTGGGGAGTGGGGAGGTGGGATATTGGGAGACAGGGGAGTGATGGGGGTTGGGGAGTTGGGATCTTCTGAGATGCGGGAGTGGTGGGAATGGGGAGGAGGGATATTTGGAGATAGGGGAGTGGTGGGAGTGGGGAGAAGGGATATTTGGAGGTAGGGGAGTGGTGGGGAGTGGGAAGGTGGGATATTGGGAGAAGGGGAGTAGTGGGGGTTGGGGAGCTGGGATATTTGGAGATAGGGGAGTGGTGTGAGTGGGGAGAAGGGATATTTGGAGATAGTGGAGTGGTGGGGAATGCGGAGGTGGGAAATTTCGAGAGGGGGAATGGTTGGCAGTACGGAGGTGGGATATTGGGAGACAGGGTAGCTGTGGTGATTGGGGAGTTGGGTTATTTGTAGATAGGGGAGTAGTGGGGATTTGTGGAGTGGTGGGATATTCGGAGATAGAAGAGTGGTGGGAGATGGGAGGTGAGATATTTGGAGATAGGGGAGTTGTGGGAGTGGGGAGAAACGATATTTGGAGATAGGGGAGTGGTGGGAGTGGGGAGAAACGATATTTGGAGATAGGGGAGTGGGGAGGTAGGATATTGGGAGATGGGGAGTAGTGGGGGTTGGGGAGTTGGGATATTTGGAGATAGGGGAGTGGTGGGAGTTGGGAGAAGGGATATTTGGAGATAGGGGAGTGGTGGGGAGTGTTGAGATGGGATATTGGGAGACAGGGGAGTGGTGGGGTTTGGGGAGTTGGTATATTTGGAGATAGGGGAGTGCTGGGAGTGGGGAGGTGGGATATTTGGAGATAAGTGAGGCTTTGGGGGTGGGGGTTGGGATATTTGGAGATGGGGAGTGGAGCGTGTGGCGAGGTGGGATATTTGTAGGCGGGGACTGGTGGGAGTGGGGAGGTGGGATATTTGGAGATAGGGGAGTGCTGGGATTGGGGAGGTGGCATATTTGCAGATATGGGAGTTGTGGGGGTGGGGAGATGGGATATTGGGAGATAGGGTAGTGGTTGGAGTGGGGTGGTGGGATATTGGGAAACAGGGGAGTGGTGGGTGTGGGGAAGAGGGATCTTTGGAGATAGGGGAGTGGTGGGAGTGGGGAGGAGGGATATTTGGAGATGGGGAGTGGTGGGAGTGGGGTGGTGGTATATTGGGAGAAGGGGAGTAATGGGGGTTGGGGAGTTGGGTATTTGGAGATAGGGGAGTAGTGGGGATTTGTGGAGTGGTGGGATATTTGGAAATAGAAGAGTGGTGGGAGTTGGGAAGTGGGATATTTGGAGATAGGGGAGTGGTGGGAAAGGGGAGGTGGGATATTTGGAGATGGGGAATGGTTGGGAGTAGGGAGGTGGGATATTGGGAGACAGGGTAGCCGTGGTGATTGGAGAGTTGGGCTATTTGTAGATAGGGGAGTAGTGGGGATTTGTGGAGTGGTGGGATATTCGGAGATAGAAGAGTGGTGGGAGATGGGAGGTTGGATATTTGGAGATAGGGGAGTGGTGGGAGTGGGGAGGTGGGACATTGGGAGATAAGGGAGTCGTGGGAGTGGGGAGGTGGGATATTGGGAGATAGGGGAGTGGTGGGAGTGGGGAGAAACGATATTTGGAGATAGGGGAGTGGTGGGAGTGGGGAGAAACGATATTTGGAGATAGGGGAGTGGGGAGGTAGGATATTGGGAGATGGGGAGTAGTGGGGGTTGGGGAGTTGGGATATTTGGAGATAGGGGAGTGGTGGGAGTGGGGAGAAGGGATATTTGGAGATAGGGGAGTGGTGGGGAGTGTTGAGGTGGGATATTGGGAGACAGGGGAGTGGTGGGGTTTGGGGAGTTGGTATATTTGGAGATAGGGAGTGGTGGGAGTGGGGTGAAGGGATATTTGGAGATAGGGGAGTGGTGGGGAGTGGGGAGGTGGGATATTGGGAGACAGGGGAGTGGTGGGAATGGAGAGGAGGGATATTTGGAGATAGGGTAGCTGTGGTGATTGGGGAGTTGGGTTATTTGTAGATAGGGGAGTAGTGGGGATTTGTGGAGTGGTGGGATATTCAGAGATAGAAGAGTGGTGGGAGATGGGAGGTGGGATATTTGGAGATAGGGGAGTGGTGGGAGTGGGGAGAAACGATATTTGGAGATAGGGGAGTGGTGGGAGTGGGGAGAAACGATATTTGGAGATAGGGGAGTGGTGGGGAGTGGGGAGGTGGGATATTGGGAGACAGGGGAGTGGTGGGGGTTGGGGCATTGGTTCTTTGGAGATGGGGGAGTGGTGGGAGTGGGGAGGAAGGATATTTGGAGATAGGGGAGTGGTGGGGAGTGGGGAGGTGGTATATTGGGAGAAGGGGAGTAGTGGGGGTTGGGGAGTTGGGATCTTTGGAGATGGGGGAGTGGTGTGAGTGGGGAGAAAGGATATTGGGAGATAGGTGAGTGGTGGGAGTGGGGTGGTGGGATATTGGGAGAATGGGAGTTGTGGGTGTTGGGGAGTTGGGATATTTGGAGATAGGGGAGTGGTGGGAGTGGGGATAAGGGATATGTGGAGATAGGGGAGTGGTGGGAGTGGGGAGAAGGGAGATTTGGAGGTAGGGGAGTGGGAAGGTGGGATATTGGGAGAAGGGAAGTAGTGTGGGTTGGGGAGTTGGGATCTTTGGAGATGCGGGAGTGGTGGGAATGGGGAGGAGTGATATTTGGAGATAGGGGAGTGGTGGGAGTGGGGAGAAGGGATATTTGGAGATAGGGGAGTGGTGGGGAATGCGGAGGTGGGAAATTTCGAGAGGGGGAATGGTTGGGAGTACGGAGGTGGGATATTGGGAGACAGGGTAGCTGTGGTGATTGGGGAGTTGGGTTATTTGTAGATAGGGGAGTAGTGGGGAATTGTGGAGTGGTGGGATATTCGGAGATAGAAGAGTGGTAGGAGATGGGAGGTGGGATATTTGGAGATAGGGGAGTGGTGGGATTGGGGAGAAACGATATTTGGAGATAGGGGAGTGGTGGGAGTGGGGAGAAATGATATTTGGAGATAGGGGTGTGGTGGGGAGTGGGGAGGTGGGATATTGGGAGACAGGGGAGTGGTGGGGGTTGGGGCATTGGTTCTTTGGAGATGGGGGAGTGGTGGGAGTGGGGAGGAAGGATATTGGGAGATAGGGGAGTGGTGGGAGTGGGGTGGTGGGATATTGGGAGAATGGGAGTTGTGGGTGTTGGGGAGTGCGGATATTTGGAGATAGGGGAGTGGTGGGAGTGGGGAGAAGGGATATGTGGAGATAGGGGAGCGGTGGGAGTGGGGCGAAGGGAGATTTGGAGGTAGGGGAGTGGGAAGGTGGGATATTGGGAGACAGGGTAGCCGTGGTGATTGGGGAGTTGCGCTATTTGTAGATAGGGGAGTAGTGGGGTTTTGTGGAGTGGTGGGATATTCGGAGATAGAAGAGTGGTGGGAGTGGGGAGGAGGGATATTTGGAGATAGGGGAGTAATGGGGGTTGGGGAGTGGTGATATTTGGAGATAGGGGGTGGTGGGAGTGGGGAGAAGGGATATCTGGAGATAGGGGAGTGGTGGGGAGTGGGGAGGTGGGATATTGGGAGACAGGGGAGTGATGGGGGTTGGGGAGTTGGGATCTTCTGAGATGCGGGAGTGGTGGGAATGGGGAGGAGGGATATTTGGAGATAGGGGAGTGGTGGGAGTGGGGAGAAGGGATATTTGGAGGTAGGGGAGTGGTGGGGAGTGGGAAGGTGGGATATTGGGAGAAGGGGAGTAGTGGGGGTTGGGGAGTTGGGATATTTGGAGATAGGGGAGTGGTGTGAGTGGGGAGAAGGGATATTTGGAGATAGGGTAGTGGTGGGGAATGCGGAGGTGGGAAATTTCGAGAGGGGGAATGGTTGGCAGTACGGAGGTGGGATATTGGGAGACAGGGTAGCTGTGGTGATTGGGGAGTTGGGTTATTTGTAGATAGGGGAGTAGTGGGGATTTGTGGAGTGGTGGGATATTCGGAGATAGAAGAGTGGTGGGAGATGGGAGGTGAGATATTTGGAGATAGGGGAGTTGTGGGAGTGGGGAGAAACGATATTTGGAGATAGGGGAGTGGTGGGAGTGGGGAGAAACGATATTTGGAGATAGGGGAGTGGGGAGGTAGGATATTGGGAGATGGGGAGTAGTGGGGGTTGGGGAGTTAGGATATTTGGAGATAGGGGAGTGGTGGGAGTGGGGAGAAGGGATATTTGGAGATAGGGGAGTGGTGGGGAGTGTTGAGGTGGGATATTGGGAGACAGGGGAGTGGTGGGGTTTGGGGAGTTGGTATATTTGGAGATCGGGGAGTGCTGGGAGTGGGGAGGTGGGATATTTGGAGATAAGTGAGTCTTTGGGGGTGGGAGTTGGGATATTTGGAGATAGGGGAGTGGTGGGAGTGGGGAGAAGGGATATGTGGAGATAGGGGTGTGGTGGGAGTGGGGAGAAGGGAGATTTGGAGGTAGGGGAGTGGGAAGGTGGGATATTGGGAGAAGGGAAGTAGTGTGGGTTGGGGAGTTGGGATATTTGGAGATAGGGGAGTGGTGGGGAATGGGGAGGTGGGAAATTTCGAGATGGGGAATGTTTGGGAGTAGGGAGGTGGGATATTGGGAGACAGGGTAGCCGTGGTGATTGGGGAGTTGCGCTATTTGTAGATAGGGGAGTAGTGGGGTTTTGTGGAGTGGTGGGATATTCGGAGGTAGAAGAGTGGTGGGAGATGGGAGGTGGGATATTTGTAGATAGGAGAGTGGTGGGAGTGGGGAGCTGGGATATTTGTAGATTGGTGAGTGGTGGGAGTCGGGAGGTGGGATATTGGGAGATAGGGAGGTGGTGGGACTGGGGAGGTGGGATATTTGGAGATGGGAAGTTGGGATATTTTGAGATAGGGGTGTGGTAGGAGTGGAGAGGTGGGACATTGGGAGATAAGGGAGTCATGGGAGTGGGGAGGTGGGATATTGGGAGATAGGAGAGTGGTCGAGCGGGGAGAAGGGATATTTGGAGATAGGTGTTGTGGTGGGAGTGGGGAGAAGGGATATTTGGAGGTAGGGGAGTGGTGGGGAGTTGGAAGATGGGATATTGGGAGAAGGGGAGTAGTGAGGGTTGGGGAGTTGGGATATTTGGAGATAGGGGAGTGGTGGGAGTGGGGAGAAGGGATATTTGGAGATAGGGGAGTGGTGGGAGTTGCGACGTGGGATATTTGGAGATAGGGGAGTGGTTGGTGTGGGGAGTGGGATATTGGGATACAGGGGAGTGGTGGGAGTGGGGTGGTGGAATTTTGGGAGAAGGGGAGTAGTGGGGGTTGGGGAGTTGGTATATTTGGAGATAGGGGAGTGGGGAGAAGGGATATTTGGAGGTAGGGGAGTGGTGGGGAGTGGTGGGGATTGGGAAGGTGGGATATTGGGAGAAGGGGAGTAGTGGGGGTTGGGGAGTTGGGATATTTGGAGATAGGGGAGTGGTGGGTAGGGAGATGGGATATTTGGAGAAAGGGGAGTTGGGGTGAATGCGGAGTTGGGAAATTGGGAGACAGGGGAGTGGTGGGAGTGGGGAAGAGGGATATTTGGAGATAGGGGAGTGGTGGGAGTGGGGGTGGTGGGATATTGGGAGAAGGGGAGTAATGGGGGTTGGGGAGTGGGGATATTTGGAGATAGGGAGTGGTGGGAGTGGAGTGAAAGGATATTTGGAGATAGGGGAGTGGTGGGGCGTGGTGAGGTGGGATATTGGGAGACAGGGGAGTGGTGGGAATGGGGAGGAGGGATATTTGGAGACAGGGTAGCTGTGGCGATTGGGGAGTTGGGTTATTTGTAGATAGGGGAGTAGTGGGGATTTGTGGCGTGGTGGGATATTCGGAGATAGAAGAGTGGTGGGAGATGGGAGGTGGGATATTTGGAGATAGGCGAGTGGTGAGAGTGGGGAGAAACGATTTTTGGAGATAGGGGTGTAGTGGGGAGTGGGGAGTTGGGATATTGGGAGACAGGGGAGTGGTGGGGGTTGGGGTGTTGGTTCTTTGGAGATGGGGGAGTGGTGTGAGTGGGGAGAAAGGATATTGGGAGATAGGGGAGTGGTGGGAGTGGGGTGGTGGGATATTGGGAGAATGGGAGTTGTGGGTGTTGGGGAGTTGGGATATTTGGAGATAGGGGAGTGGTGGGAGTGGGGAGAAGGGATATGTGGAGATATGGGAGTGGTGGGAGTGGGGAGAAGGGAGATTTGGAGGTAGGGGAGTGGGAAGGTGGGATATTGGGAGAAGGGAAGTAGTGTGGGTTGGGGAGTTGGGATATTTGAAGATAGGGCAGTGGTGGGGAATGGGGAGGTGGGAAATTTCGAGATGGGGAATGTTTGGGAGAAGGGATGTGGGATATTGGGAGACAGGGTAGCCGTGGTGATTGGGGAGTTGCGCTATTTGTAGATAGGGGAGTAGTGGGGATTTGTGGAGTGGTGGGATATTCGGAGATAGAAGAGTGGTGGGAATGGGGAGGAGGGATATTTGGAGATAGGGGAGAGGTGGGAGTGGGGTGGTGGGATATTGGGAGAAGCGGAGTAATGGGGGTTGGGGAGTGGTGAGATTTGGAGATAGGGAGTGGTGGGAGTAGGGAGAAGGGATATTTGGAGATAGGGGAGTGGTGGGGAATGGGGAGGTGGGAAATTTCGAGATGGGGAATGGTTGGGAGTAGGGAGGTGGGATATTGGGAGACAGGGTAGCCGTGGTGATTGGAGAGTTGGGCTATTTGTAGATAGGGGATTAGTGGGGATTTGTGGAATGGTGGGATATTCGGAGATAGAAGAGTGGTGGGAGATGGGAGGTTGGATATTTGGAGATAGGGGAGTGGTGGGAGTGGGGAGGTGGGACATTGGGAGATAAGGGAGTCGTGGGAGTGGGGAGGTGGGATATTGGGAGATAGGGGAGTGGTGGGAGTGGGGAGGTTTGATATTTGGAGATTGGTGAGTGGTGGGAGTGGGGAGGTGGGATGTTTGGAGATAACAGATTGGTGGGAGTGGTGAGGTGGGATATTTGGAGATATGTGAGTGGTGGGAGTGGGCAGGTGGGATATTTGGAGATAGGGGAATGGTGGGATTGCGGAGGTGGGATATTTGGAGATAGGGGAATGGTGGGGTTGGGTGGTGGGATAACTGGAGATAGGGAGTGGGGAGGTGGGATATTTGGAGATAGGGGGCGTGGTGGGGAGTGGAGAGGTGGGATATTGGGAGAAGGGGAGTAGTGGGGGCTGTGGTGTTGGGATATTTGGAGATAGGTGAGTGGTGGGAATGTGGAGAAGGGATATTTGGAGATCGGGGAGCGGTGGGAGTGGGGAGAAGGGCTATTTGGAAATAGGGGTTGTTGTGGGAGTGGGGAGAAGGGATATTGGGAGAAGGGGAATGGTTGGGAGTAGGGAGGTGGGATATTGGGAGACAGGGTAGCCGTGGTGATTGGGGAGTAGGGCTATTTGGAGATAGGGGAGTGGTGGGAGTGTGGAGAAGGGATATTTGGAGATAGGGGAGTGGTGGGAGTGGGGTTGTGTGATACTGGGAGAAGGGGAATGGTTGGGAGTAGGGAGGTGGGATATTGGGAGATAAGGGAGTCGTGGGAGTGGGGACGTGGGATATTGGGCGATAGGGGAGTGGTGGGAGTGGGGAGGTGGGATATTTGGAAATTGCTGAGTGGTGGGAGTGGGGAGGTGGGATGTTTGGATATAACGGAGTGGTGGGAGTGTGGAGGTGGGATATTTGGTGATAGGTGAGTGGTGGGAGTGGTGAGGTGGGATATTTGGAGATAGGGGAGTGGTTGGGAGTGGGGAGGTGGGATGTTTGGATATAACGGAGTGGTGGGAGTGTGGAGGTGGGATATTTGGTGATAGGTGTGTTGTGGGAGTGGGGAGGTGGGATATTGGGAGATAGGGGAGTGGTGGGAGTGGGGAGGTTTGATATTTGGAGATTGGTGAGTGGTGGGAGTGGGGAGGTGGGATGTTTGGAGATAACAGATTGGTGGGAGTGGTGAGGTGGGATATTTGGAGATAGGTGAGTGGTGGGAGTGGGCAGGTGGGATATTTGGAGATAGGGGAATGGTGGGATTGCGGAGGTGGGATATTTGGAGATAGTGGAATGGTGGGGTTGGGTGGTGGGATAACTGGAGATAGGGAGTGGGGAGGTGGGATATTTGGAGATAGGGGAGTGGTGGGGAGTGGAGAGGTGGGATATTGGGAGAAGGGGAGTAGTGGGGGCTGTGGAGTTGGGATATTTGGAGATAGGGGAGAGCTGGGAGTGGTGAGGAGGGATATTTGGAGATAGGGGAGTGGTGGGGAGTGGCGAGGTGGGATATTGGGAGAAGGGGAGTAGTGGGGGCTGTGGAGTTGGGATATTTGGAGATAGGTGAGTGGTGGGAATGTGGAGAAGGGATATTTGGAGATCGGGGAGCAGTGGGAGTGGGGAGAAGGGCTATTTGGAAATAGGGGTTGTGGTGGGAGTGGGGAGAAGGGATATTGGGGAGAAGGGGAATGGTTGGGAGTAGGGAGGTGGGATATTGGGAGACAGGGTAGCCGTGGTGATTGGGGAGTAGGGCTATTTGGAGATAGGGGAGTGGTGGGAGTGTGGAGAAGGGATATTTGGAGATAGGTGAGTGGTGGGAGTGGGGTTGTGTGATTTTGGGAGAAGTGGAATGGTTGGGAGTAGGGAGGTGGGATATTGGGAGATAAGGGAGTCGTGGGAGTGGGGACGTGGGATATTGGGCGATAGGGGAGTGGTGGGAGTGGGGAGGTGGGATATTTGGAGATAGGGGAGTGGTTGGGAGTGGGGAGGTGGGATATTTGGAGATAGGGGTGTGGTTGGGACGGGAGATATTTGGAGATAGGGGACTGGAGGAGAGCGGTGTGTGGTGGCATATTTGGAGATAGTGGAGTGGTGGGAAGTGAGGAGGTGGGATATTTGGAGATAAGTGAGTGGTTGGGGGTGGTGAGTTGGGATATTTGGAGATAGGGGAATGATGGGGGTGGGTGGTGGGATAAGTGAAGATAGGGAGTGGGGAGGGGGGATATTTGGAGACGGCGACTGGTGGGAGTGGGGAGAAACGATATTTGGAGATAGGGGAGTGGTGGGGAGTGGGGAGGTGGGATGTTGGGAGACAGGGGAGTGGTGGGAATTGTGGAGTTGGGATCTTTGGAGATGGGGGAGTGGTGGGAATGGGGAGGAGGGATATTTGTTGATAGGGGATTGGTGGGAGTGGGGCGTGGGATATTGGGAGAAGGGGAATGATTGGGAGTAGGGAGGTGGGAGATTGGGAGACAGGGTAGCCGTGGTGATTGGGGAGTTGGGTATTTGGAGATAGGGGAGTAGTGGGGATTTGTGGAGTGGTGGGATATTTGGAAATAGAAGAGTGGTGGGAGTTGGGAGGTGGGATATTTGGAGATAGGGGAGTGGTAGGAGTGGGGAGGTGGGACATTGGGAGATAAGGGAGTCGTGGGAGTGGGGAGGTGGGATATTGGGAGATGGGGGAGTGGTGGGAGTGGGGAGGTGGGATATTTGGAAATTGGTGAGTGGTGTGAGTGGGGAGGTGGGATGTTTGGATATAACGGAGTGGTGGGAGTGGGGTGGTGGGATATTGGGAGAAGGGGAGTAGTGGGGGTTGGGGAGTTGGGATATTTGGAGATGTTGAGGTGGGATATTTTGAGATAGGGGAGTGGGGATGTGGGATATTTGTAGACGGGGCCTGGTGGGAGTATGGGAGGTGGGATATTTGGAGAGAGGGTAGTGCTGGGAGTAGGGAGGTGGGATATTTGGAGAGAGGGTAGTGGTGGGAGTGGGGAGAAGGGATATTTGGAGATAGGGGAGTGGTCAGAGCGGGGAGAAAGGCTATTTGGAGATAGGGGTTGTGGTGGGAGTGGGGAGAAGGGATATTGGGAGATAGCGGAGTGGTGGGAGTGGGGTGGTGGGATATTGGGAGAATGGGAGTAGTGGGTGTTGGGGAGTTGGGATATTTGGAGATAGAGGAGTGGTGGGAGTGGGGAGAACGGATATTTGGAGATAGGGGAGTGGTTGGGAATGGGGAGGTGGGAAATTTCGAGATGGGGCATGTTTGGGAGTAGTGAGGTGGAATATTGGGAGACAGGGTAGCCGTGGTGATTGGGGAGTTGGGCTATTTGGAGATAGGGGAGTAGTGGGGATTTGTGGAGTGGTGGGATATTCGGAGATAGAAGAGTGGTGGGAGTTGGGAGGTGGGATATTTGGAGATAGGGGAGTGGTGGGAGTAGGGAGGTGGGATATTTGGAGATAGGGGAAAGGTGGGGAGGTGGGATATTTGGAGATGGGTTGTGGTGGGGAGTGGGGAGGTGTGATATTGGGAGATAGGGGTGTGGTGGGATATTGGGAGATAGGGAGGTGGTGGGACTGGGGAGGTGGGATATTTGGAGATAGGGGAGTGGTTGGGAGTGGGGAGGTGGGATGTTTGGATATAACGGAGTGGTGGGAGTGTGGAGGTGGGATATTTGGTGATAGGTGTGTTGTGGGAGTGGGGAGGTGGGATATTGGGAGATAGGGGAGTGGTGGGAGTGGGGAGGTTTGATATTTGGAGATAAGGGAGTCGTGGGAGTGGGGATGTGGGATATTGGGCGATAGGGGAGTGGTGGGAGTGGGAGGTGGGATATTTGGAAATTGCTGAGGTGGGAGTGGGGAGGTGGGATGTTTGGATATAACGGAGTGGTGGGAGTGTGGAGGTGGGATATTTGGTGATAGGTGAGTGGTGGGAGTGGGGAGGTGGGATATTTGGAGATAGGGGAGTGGTTGGGAGTGGGGAGGTGGGATGTTTGGATATAACGGAGTGGTGGGAGTGTGGAGGTGGGATATTTGGTGATAGGTGTGTTGTGGGAGTGGGGAGGTGGGATATTGGGAGATAGGGGAGTGGTGGGAGTGGGGAGGTTTGATATTTGGAGATTGGTGAGTGGTGGGAGTGGGGAGGTGGGATGTTTGGAGATAACAGATTGGTGGGAGTGGTGAGGTGGGATATTTGGAGATAGGTGAGTGGTGGGAGTGGGCAGGTGGGATATTTGGAGATAGGGGAATGGTGGGATTGCGGAGGTGGGATATTTGGAGATAGTGGAATGGTGGGGTTGGGTGGTGGGATAACTGGAGATAGGGAGTGGGGAGGTGGGATATTTGGAGATAGGGGAGAGCTGGGAATGGTGAGGAGGGATATTTGGAGATAGGGGAGTGGTGGGGAGTGGCGAGGTGGGATATTGGGAGAAGGGGAGTAGTGGGGGCTGTGGAGTTGGGATATTTGGAGATAGGTGAGTGGTGGGAATGTGGAGAAGGGGATATTTGGAGATCGGGGAGCGGTTGGAGTGGGGAGAAGGGCTATTTGGAAATAGGGGTTGTGGTGGGAGTGGGGAGAAGGGATATTGGGAGAAGGGGAATGGTTGGGAGTAGGGAGGTGGGATATTGGGAGACAGGGTAGCCGTGGTGATTGGGGGAGTAGGGCTATTTGGAGATAGGGGAGTGGTGGGAGTGTGGAGAAGGGATATTTGGAGATAGGGTAGTGGTGGGAGTGGGGTTGTGTGATTTTGGGAGAAGGGGAATGGTTTGGAGTAGGGAGGTGGGATATTGGGAGATAAGGGAGTCGTGGGAGTGGGGACGTGGGATATTGGGCGATAGGGGAGTGGTTGGGAGTGGGGAGGTGGGATATTTGGAGATAGGGGAGTGGTTGGGAGTGGGGACGTGGGATGTTTGGATATAACGGAGTGGTGGGAGTGTGGAGGTGGGATATTTGGTGATAGGTGAGTTGTGGGAGTGGGGAGGTGGGATATTTGGAGATAGGGGAGTGGTTGGGAGGGGAGATATTTGGAGATAGGGGACTGGAGGAGAGCGGTGTGTGGTGGCATATTTGGAGATAGTGGAGTGGTGGGAAGTGGGGAGGTGGGATATTTGGAGATAAGTGAGTGGTTGGGGGTGGGGAGTTGGGATATTTGGAGATAGGGGAATGGTGGGGGTGGGTGGTGGGATAAGTGGAGATAGGGAGTGGGGAGGGGGGATATTTGGAGACAGCGACTGGTGGGAGTGGGGAGAAACGATATTTGGAGATAGGGGTGTGGTGGGGAGTGGGGAGGTGGGATGTTGGGAGACAGGGGAGTGGTGGGAATTGTGGAGTTGGGATCTTTGGAGATGGGGGGAGTGGTGGGAATGGGGAGGAGGGATATTTGTTGATAGGGGATTGGTGGGAGTGGGGACGTGGGATATTGGGAGAAGGGGAATGATTGGGAGTAGGGAGGTGGGATATTGGGAGACAGGGTAGCCGTGGTGATTGGGGAGTTGGGTATTTTGAGATAGGGGAGTAGTGGGGATTTGTGGAGTGGTGGGATATTTGGAAATAGAAGAGTGGTGGGAGTTGGGAGGTGGGATATTTGGAGATAGGGGAGTGGTAGGAGTGGGGAGGTGGGACATTGGGAGATAAGGGAGTCATGGGAGTGGGGAGGTGGGATATTGGGAGATAGGGGAGTGGTGGGAGTGGGGAGGTGGGATATTTGGAAATTGGTGAGTGGTGGGAGTGGGGAGGTGGGATGTTTGGATATAACGGAGTGGTGGGAGTGGGGTGGTGGGATATTGGGAGAAGGGGAGTAGTGGGGGTTGGGGAGTTGGGATATTTGGAGATGTTGAGGTGGGATATTTTGAGATAGGGGAGTGGGGATGTGGGATATTTTGAGATAGGGAGTGCTGGGAGTGGGGAGGTTGGATATTGGGAGATAAGGGAGTCGTGGGAGTGGGGACGTGGGATATTGGGCGATAGGGGAGTGGTGGGAGTGGGGAGGTGGGATATTTGGAAATTGCTGAGTGGTGGGAGTGGGGAGGTGGGATGTTTGGATATAACGGAGTGGTGGGAGTGTGGAGGTGGGATATTTGGTGATAGGTGAGTGGTGGGAGTGGGGAGGTGGGATATTTGGAGATAGGGGAGTGGTTGGGAGTGGGGAGGTGGGATGTTTGGATATAACGGAGTGGTGGGAGTGTGGAGGTGGGATATTTGGTGATAGGTGTGTTGTGGGAGTGGGGAGGTGGGATATTGGGAGATAGGGGAGTGGTGGGAGTGGGGAGGTTTGATATTTGGAGATAGGGGGAGTGGTTGGGAATGGGGAGGAGGGAAATTTCGAGATGGGGCATGTTTGGGAGTAGTGAGGTGGAATATTGGGAGACAGGGTAGCCGTGGTGATTGGGGAGTTGGGCTATTTGGAGATAGGGGAGTAGTGGGGATTAGTGGAGTGGTGGGATATTCGGAGATAGAAGAGTGGTGGGAGTTGGGAGGTGGGATATTTGGAGATAGGGGAGTGGTGGGAGTAGGGAGGTGGGATATTTGGAGATAGAGGAAAGGTGGGGAGGTGGGATATTTGGAGATGGGTTGTGGTGGGGGAGTGGGGAGGTGTGATATTGGGAGATAGGGGAGTGGTGGGATATTGGGAGATAGGGAGGTGGTGGGACTGGGGAGGTGGATATTTGGAGATGGGGAGTTGGGATATTTTGAGATAGGGGAGTGGCGTGGTGTGGGGAGGTGGGATATTTTGAGATAGTGGAGTGCTGGGAGTGGGGAGGTGGGATAGTTGGAGATAGCTGAGTGGTTGGGGGTGGGGAGTTGGTATATTTTGGAGATAGGGGAACGGTGGGATTGCGAAGGTGGGATATTTGGAGATAGGGGAATGGTGGGGGTGGGTGGTGGGATAACTGGAGATAGGGAGTGGGGAGGTGGGATATTTGGAGATAGGGGAGTGGTGGGAGTGGGGAGAATGGATATTTGGAGATAGGGTAGTGGTGGGGAGTGAGGAGGTGGGATATTGGGAGACAGGGGAGTGGTGAGGGTTGGTGCGTTGGTTCTTTGGAGATGGGGGAGTGGTGGGAGTGGGGAGGAAGGATATTTGGAGATAGGGGAGTGGTGGGGAGTGGGGGAGTTGGGATCTTTGGAGATGGGGGAGTGGTGTGAGTGGGGAGAAAGGATTTTGGGAGATAGGGGAGTGGTGGGAGTGGGGTGGTGGGATATTGGGAGAATGGGAGTTGTGGGTGTTGGGGAGTTGGGATATTTTGGAGATAGGGGAGTGGTGGGAGTGGGGAGAAGGGATATGTGGAGATAGGGGAGTGGTGGGAGTGGGGAGAAGGGAGATTTTGAGGTAGGGGAGTGGGAAGGTGGGATATTGGGAGAAGGGAAGTAGTGTGGGTTGGGGGAGTTGGGATATTTGGAGATAGGGGTGTGGTGGGGAATGGGGAGGTGGGAAATTTCGAGATGGGGAATCTTTGGGAGTACAGAGGTGGGGTATTGGGAGACAGGGTAGCCGTGGTGATTGGGGAGTTGCGCTATTTGCAGATAGGGGAGTAGTGGGGTTTGGTGGAGTGGTGGGATATTCGGAGATAGAAGAGTGGTGGGAGATGGGAGGTGGGATATTTGGAGATAGGGGAGTGGTGGGAGTGGGGAGCTGGGATATTTGTATATTGGTGAGTGGTGTGGAGTCGGGAGGTGGATATTGGGAGATAGGGAGGTGGTGGGACTGGGGAGGTGGGATATTTGGAGATGGGAATTTGGGATATTTTGAGATAGGGGTGTGGTAGGAGTGGGGAGGTGGGACATTGTGAGATAAGGGAGTCATGGGAGTGGGGAGGTGGGATATTGGGAGATAGGGGAGTGGTCGGAGCGGGGAGAAGGGATATTTGGAGATAGGGGTTGTGGTGGGAGTGGGGAGAAGGATATTTGGAGGTAGGGGAGTGGTGGGGAGTGGGAAGATGGGATATTGGGAGAAGGGGAGTAGTGGGGGTTGGGGAGTTGGGGATATTTGGAGATAGGGGAGTGGTGGGAGTGGGTGAGAAGGGATATTTGGAGATTGGGAGTGGTGGGAGTTGCGACGTAGGATATTGGGAGATAGGGGAGTGGTTGGAGTGGGGAGTGGGATATTGGGAGACAGGGGAGTGGTGGGAGTGGGGTGGTGGAATTTTGGGAGAAGGGGAGTAGTGGGGGTTGGGGAGTTGGTATATTTGGAGATAGGGGAGTGGGGAGAAGGGATATTTGGAGGTAGGGGAGTGGTGGGGAGTGGTGGGGATTGGGAAGGTGGGATATTGGGGAGAAGGGGAGTAGTGGGGGTTGGGGAGTTGGGATATTTGGAGATAGGGGAGTGGTGGGTAGGGAGAAGGGATATTTGGAGATAGGGGAGTTGGGGGGAATGTGGAGTTGGGAAATTGGGAGACAGGGAGTGGTGGGAGTGGGGAAGAGGGATATTTGGAGATAGGGGGAGTTGGGGGGAATGCGGAGTTGGGAAATTGGGAGACAGGGAGTGGTGGGAGTGGGGAAGGAGGGATATTTGGAGATAGGGGAGTGGTGGGAGTGGGGAGGAGGGATATTTGGAGATAGGGGAGTGGTGGGAGTGGGGAGGAGGGATATTTGGAGATAGGGAGTGGTGGGAGTGGGGTGAAAGGATATTTGGAGATAGGGGAGTGGTGGGGAGTGGGGAGGTGGGATATTGGAGACAGGGGAGTGGGTGGGAATGGGGAGGAGGATATTTGGAGACAGGGTAGCTGTGGTGATTGGGGAGTTGGGTTATTTGTAGATATTTGTAGATAGGGGAGTAGTGGGGATTTGTGGAGTGGTGGGATATTCGGAGATAGAAGAGTGGTGGGAGATGGGAGGTGGGATATTTGGAGATAGGGGAGTGGTGGGAGTGGGGAGAAACGATATTTGGTGATAGGGGAGTGGTGGGAGTGGGGAGAAACGATATTTGGAGATAGGGGAGTGGTGGGGAGTGGGGAGGTGGGATATTGGGAGACAGGGGAGTGGTGGGGGTTGGGGCGTTGGTTCTTTGGAGATGGGGGGGAGTGGTGGGAGTGGGGAGGAAGGATATTTGGAGATAGGGGAGTGGTGGGGAGTGGGGAGGTGGTATATTGGGAGAAGGGGAGTAGTGGGGGTTGGGGAGTTGGGATCTTTGGAGATGGGGGAGTGGTGTGAGTGGGGAGAAAGGATATTGGGAGATAGGGGAGTGGTGGGGAGTGGGGTGGTGGGATATTGGGAGAATGGGAGTTGTGGGTGTTGGGGAGAAGGGATATGTGGAGATAGGGGAGTGGTGGGAGTGGGGAGAAGGGAGATTTGGAGGGTAGGGGAGTGGGAAGGTCGGATATTGGGAGAAGGAAGTAGTGTGGGTTGGGGAGTTGGGATCTTTGGAGATGTGGGAGTGGTGGGAATGGGGAGGAGGGATATTTGGAGATAGGGGAGTGGTGGGAGTGGGGAGAAGGGATATTTGGAGGTAGGGGAGTGGTGGGAGTGGAAAGGTGGGATATTGGGAGAAGGGGAGTAGTGGGGGTTGGGGATTTGGGATATTTGGAGATAGGGGGAGTGGTGGGGAATGCAGAGGTGGGAAATTTCGAAAGGGGGAATGGTTGGGGAGTACGGAGGTGGGATATTCTGAGACAGGGTAGCTGTGGTGATTGGGGGAGTTGGGTTATTTGTAGATAGGGGATAGTGGGGATTTGTGGAGTGGTGGGATATTCGGAGATAGAAGAGTGGTAGGAGGTGGGAGGTGGGATATTTGGAGATAGGGGGAGTGGTGGGAGTGGGGAGAAACGGTATTTGGAGATAGGGGAGTGGGGAGAAACGATACTTGGAGATAGGGGTGTGGCGGGGAGTGGGGAGGTGGGCTATTGGGAGACAGGGGAGTGGTGGGGGTTGGGGGTGTTGGTTCTTTGGAGATGGGGGGTGTGGTGGGGAGTGGGGAGGAAGGATATTTGGAGATAGGGGAGTGGTGGGGAGTGGGGAGGTGGTATATTGGGAGAAGGGGAGTAGTGGGGGTTGGGGAGTTGGGATCTTTGGAGATGGGGGAGTGGTGTGAGTCGGGAGAAAGGATATTGGGAGATAGGGGAGTGGTGGGAGAGGGGTGGTGGGATATTGGGAGAATGGGAGTTGTGGGTGTTGGGGAGTTGGGATATTTGGAGATAGGAGAGTGGTGGGAGTGGGGAGAAGGGATATGTGGAGATAGGGGAGTGGTGGGAGTGGGGAGAAGGGAGATTTGGAGGTAGGGGAGTGGGAAGGTGGGATATTGGAGAAGGGAAGTAGTGTGGGTTGGGGGAGTTGGGATATTTGGAGATAGGGGAGTGGTGGGGATTGGGGGAGGTGGGAAATTTCGAGATGGGAATGTTTGGGGAGTAGGGAGGTGGGATATTGGGAGGACCAGGGTAGCCGTGGTGATTGGGGAGTTGCGCTATTTGTAGATAGGGGAGTAGTGGCGTTTTGTGGAGTGGTGGGATATTCGGAGATAGAAGAGTGGTGGGAGTGGGGAGGAGGGATATTTGGAGATAGTGGAGAGGTGGGAGTGGGGTGGTGGGATATTGGGAGAAGGGGAGTAATGGGGGTTGGGGAGTGGTGATATTTGGAGATAGGGAGTGGTGGGAGTGGGGGAGAAGGGATATTTGGAGATAGGGGAGTGGTGGGGAGTGGGGAGGTGGGATATTGGGAGACAGGGGAGTGATGGGGTTGAGGAGTTGGGATCTTCGGAGATGCGGGAGTGGTGGGAATGGGGAGGAGGGCATATTTGGAGATAGGGGAGTGGGTGGGAGTGGGGAGAAGGGATATTTGGAGGTTGGGGAGAGGTGGGGAGAGGGAAGGTGGGATATTGGGAGTAGTGGGGGTTGGGGGAGCTGGGATATTTGGAGATAGGGGAGTGGTGTGAGTGGGGAGAAGGGATATTTGGTGATAGGGGAGTGGTGGGGAATGCGGAGGTGGGAAATTTCGAGAGGGGGAATGGTTGGGAGTACGGAGGTGGGATATTGGGAGACAGGGTAGCTGTGGTGATTGGGGAGTTGGGTTATTTGTAGATAGGTGAGTAGTGGGGATTTGTGGAGTGGTGGGATATTCGCAGATGGAAGAGTGGTGGGAGATGGGAGGTGAGATATTTGGAGATAGGGGAGTGGTGGGTAGGGAGAAGGATATTTGGAGATAGGGGAGTTGGGGGGAATGCGGAGTTGGGAAATTGGGAGACAGGGGAGTGGTGGGAGTGGGGAAGAGGGATATTTGGAGATAGGGGAGTGGTGGGGAGTGGGGAGGAGGGATATTTGGAGATAGGGGAGTGGTGGGAGTGGGGTGGTGGGATATTGGGAGAAGGGGAGTAATGGGGGTTGGTGAGTGGGGATATTTGGAGATAGGGAGTGGTGGGAGTGGGGTGAAAGGATATTTGGACATAGGGGAGTGGTGGGGAGTGGGGAGGTGGGATATTGGGGAGACAGGGGAGTGGTGGGAATGGGGAGGAGGGATATTTGGAGACAGGGTAGCTGTGGTGATTGGGGAGTTGGGTTATTTGTAGATAGGGGAGTAGTGGGGATTTGTGGAGTGGTGGGATATTCGGAGATAGAAGAGTGGTGGGAGATGGGAGGTGGGATATTTGGAGATAGGGGAGTGGGTGGAGTGGGGAGAAACGATATTTGGAGATAGGGGAGTGGTGGGAGTGGGGAGAAACGATATTTGGAGATAGGGGAGTGTTGGGAGTGGGGAGGTGGGATATTGGGAGAGGGAAGTGAAGGGGTTGGGGCGTTGGTTCTTTGGAGATGGGGGAGTGGTGGGAGTGGGGAGGAAGGATATTTGGAGATAGGGGAGTGGTGTGGAGTGGGGAGGTGGTATATTGGGAGAAGGGGAGTAGTGGGGGTTGGGGAGTTGGGATCTTTGGAGATGGGGGGAGTGGTGTGAGTGGGGAGAAAGGATATTGGGAGATAGGGGAGTGGTGGGAGTGGGGGTGGTGGGGATATTGGGAGAATGGGAGTTGTGGGTGTTGGGGAGTTGGGATATTTGGAGATAGGGGAGTGGTGAGAGAGGGGAGAAGGGATATGTGGAGATAGGGGAGTGGTGGGAGTGGGGAGAAGGGAGATTTGGAGGTAGGGGAGTGGGAAGGTGGGATATTGGGAGAAGGGAAGTAGTGTGGGTTGGGGAGTTGGGATCTTTGGAGATGCGGGAGTGGTGGGAATGGGGAGGAGGGATATTTGGAGATAGGGGAGTGGTGGGAGTGGGGAGAAGGGATATTTGGAGGTAGGGGAGTGGTGGGGAGAGGAAAGGTGGGATATTGGGAGAAGGGGAGTAGTGGGTGTTGGGTAGTTGGGATATTTGGAGATAGGGGAGTGGGTGTGAGTGGGGGAGAAGGGATATTTGTAGATAGGAGAGTGGTGGGGAATGCGGAGGTGGGAAATTTCGAGAGGGGGAATGGTTGGGAGTACGGAGGTGGGATATTCTGAGACAGGGTAGCTGTGGTGATTGGGGAGTTGGGTTATTTGTAGATAGGGGATAGTGGGGATTTGTGGAGTGGTGGGATATTCGGAGATAGAAGAGTGGTAGGAGATGGGAGGTGGGATATTTGGAGATAGGGGAGTGGTGGGGAGTGGGGGAGAAACGGTATTTGGAGATAGGGGAGTGGTGAGAGTGGGGAGAAATGATATTTGGAAATAGGGGTGTGGTGGGGAGTGGGGAGGTGGTATATTGGGAGAAGGGTGTAGTGGGGGTTGGGGAGTTGGGATCTTTGGAGATGGGGGAGTGGTGTGAGTGGGGAGAAAGGATATTGGGAGATAGGGGAGTGGTGGGGAGTGGGGTGGTGGGATATTGGGAGAATGGGAGTTGTGTGTGTTGGGGAGATGGGATATTTGGAGATAGGGGAGTGGTGGAGTGGGGAGAAGGGATATGTGGAGATAGGGGATTGGTGGGAGTGGGGGAGAAGGGAGATTTGGAGGTAGGGGAGTGGGGAAGGTGGGATATTGGGAGAAGGGAAGTAGTGTTGGTTGGGGAGTTGGGATATTTGGAGATAGGGGAGTGGTGGGGATTGGGGAGGTGGGAAATTTCGAGATGGGGAATATTTGGGAGTAGGGAGGTGGGATATTGGGAGACAGGGTAGCCGTGGTGATTGGGGAGTTGCCGCTATTTGTAGATAGGGGAGTAGTGGGGTTTTGTGGAGTGGTGGGATATTCGGAGATAGAAGAGTGGTGGGAGTGGGGGATGAGGGATATTTGGAGAGAGGGGAGAGGTGGGAGTGGGGTGGTGGGATATTGGGAGAAGGGGAGTAATGGGGGTTGGGGAGTGGTGATATTTGGAGCTAGGGAGAGGTGGGGAGTGGGGAGAAGGGATATTTGGAGATAGGGGAGTGGTGGGGAGTGGGGAGGTGGGATATTGGGAGACAGGGGAGTGATGGGGGTTGGGGAGTTGGGATCTTCGGAGATGCGGAGTGGTGGGAATGGGGAGGAGGGATATTTGGAGATAGGGGAGTGGTGGGAGTGGGGGAGAAGGGGATATTTGGAGGTTGGGGAGTGGTGGGGAGAGGGAAGGTGGGATATTGGGAGTAGTGGGGGTTGGGGAGCTGGGATATTTGGAGATAGGGGAGTGGTGTGAGTGGGGAGAAGGGATATTTGGAGATAGGGGAGTGGTGGGGAATGCGGAGGTGGGAAATTTCGAGAGGGGGAATGGTTGGGAGTACGGAGGTGGGATATTGGGAGACAGGGTAGCTCTGATGATTGGGGAGTTGGGTTATTTGTAGATAGGGGAGTAGTGGGGATTTGTGGAGTGGTGGGATATTCGGAGAAAGAAGAGTGGTGGGAGATTGGAGGTGAGATATTTGGAGATAGGGGAGTTGTGGGAGTGGGGAGAAACGATATTTGGAGATAGGGGAGTGGTGGGAGTGGGGAGAAACGATATTAGAGATAGGGGAGTGGGGAGGTAGGATATTGGGAGAAGGGGAGTAGTGGGGGTTGGGGAGTTGGGATATTTGGAGATAGGGGAGTGGCGGGAGTGGGGAGCAGGGATATTTGGAGATAGGGGAGTGGTGGGGGAGTGTTGAGGTGGGATATTGGGAGACAGGGGAGTGGTGGGCGTTTGGGGAGTTGGTATATTTGGAGATACGGGAGTGCTGGGAGTGGGGAGGTGGATATTTGGAGATAGGGGAGTCCTGGGATTGGGGATGTGGCATATTTGGAGATATGGGAGTTGTGGGGGTGGGGAGATGGGATATTGGGAGAGTGGGGAGTGGTGGGAGTTGCGAGGTGGGATATTGGGAGCTAGGGTAGTGGTTGGAGTGGGGAGGTGGGATATTGGGAGACAGGGGAGTGGTGGGAGTGGGGAGGAGGGATATTTGGAGATGGGGAGTGGTGGGAGTGGGGTGGTGGGATATTGGGAGAAGGGGAGTAATGGGGGTTGGGGAGTGGGGATATTTGGAGATAGGGGATTGGTGGGAGTGGGGACGTGGGATCTTGGGAGAAAGGGAATGGTTGGGAGTAGGGAGGTGGGATCTTGGGAGACAGAGTAGCCGTGGTGATTGGGGAGTTGGGTATTTGGAGATAGGGGAGTAGTGGGGATTTGTGGAGTGGTGGGATATTTGGAAATAGAAGAGTGGTGGGAGTTGGGAGGTGGGATATTTGGAGATAGGGGAGTGGTGGGAGTGGGGAGAAACGATATTTGGAGATAGGGGAGTGGTGGGAGTGGGGTAGAGGGATCTTTGGAGATAGGGGAGTGGTGGGAGTGGGGAGGAGGGATATTGGGAGATAGGGGTGTGGTTGGAGTGGGGAGGTGGGATATTGGGAGTAGGGGAGTAGTAGGGGTTGGGGAGTTGGGATATTTGGGGATAGGGGAGTGGTGGGAGTGGGGAGAAGGGATATTTGGAGATAGAAGAGTTTTAGGAGTGGGTAGAAGGGATATGTGGAGATAGTGGAGTGGTGGGAGTGGGGAGAAGGGATATTTGGAGGTAGGGGAGTGGTGGGGAGTGGGAAGGTGGGATATAGGGGAGAACGGGAGTGGTGGGCAGTGGGGAGAAGGGATATTTGGAGATAGGGGAGTAGTGGGGAATGGGGAGGTGGGAAATTCCGAGATGGGGAATTGTTGGGAGTAGGGAGGTGGGATATTGGGCAGACAGGGTAGCCGTGGTGATTGGAGAGTTGGGCTATTTGTAGATAGGGGAGTAGTGGGGATTTGTGGAGTGGTGGGATATTCGGAGATAGAAGAGTGGTGGGAGATGGGAGGTTAGATATTTGGAGATAGGGGAGTGGTGGGAGTGGGGAGGTGAGACATTGGGAGATAAGGGAGTCGTGGAGTGGGGGAGGTGGGATATTGGGAGATAGGGGAGTGGTGGGAGTGGGGAGGTGGATATTTGGAGATTGGTGAGTGGTGGGAGTGGGGAGGTGGGATATTTGGAGATAACAGATTGGTGGGAGTGGTGAGGTGGATATTTTGGAGATAGGTGAGTGGTGGGAGTGGGCAGGTGGGATATTTGGAGATAGGGGAATGGTGGGGTTGGGTGGTGGGATAACTGGAGATAGGGAGTGGGGAGGTGGGATATTTGGAGATAGGGGAGTGGTGGGGAGTGGAGAGGTGGGATATTGGGAGAAGGGGCGTAGTGGGGGCTGTGGAGTTGGGATATTTGGAGATAGGGGCGAGCTGGGAATGTGGAGAAGGGATATTTGGAGATCGGGGAGCGGTGGGAGTGGGGAGAAGGGCTATTTGGAGATAGGGGTTGTGGTGGGAGTGTGGAGAAGGGATATTGGGAGAAGGGGAATGGTTGGGAGTAGGGAGGTGGGATATTGGGAGACAGGGTAGCCGTGGTGATTGGGGAGTAGGGCTATTTGGAGATAGGGGAGTGGTGGGAGTGTGGAGAAGGGATATTTGGAGATAGGGGAGTGGTGGGAGTGGGGAGAAGGGCTATTTGGAGATAGGGTTTGTGGTGGGAGTGGGGAGAAGGGATATTGGGAACATAGGGGAGTGGTGGGAGTGGGGTTGTGTGATATTGGGAGAAGGGGTATGGTTGGGAGTAGGGAGGTGGGATATTGGGAGATAAGGGAGTCGTGGGAGAGGGGACGTGGGATATTGGGCGACTAGGGGGAGTGGTGGGAGTGGGCAGGTGGGATATTGGGAGAAGGGGCGTAATGGGGGTTGGGGAGTGGGGATATTTGGAGATAGGGGATTGGTGGGAGTGGGGGACGTGGGATATTGGGAGAAGGGGAATGGTTGGGGAGTAGGGAGGTGGGATATTGGGAGACAGGGTAGCCGTCGTGATTGGGGAGTTGGGTATTTGGAGATAGGGGAGTAGTGGGGATTTGTGGAGTGGTGGGATATTTTGAAATAGAAGAGTGGTGGGAGTTGGGAAGTGGGATATTTGGAGATAGGGGAGTGGTAGGAGTGTGGAGGGTGGGACTGGGAGAAAAGGGAGTCGTGGGAGAGGGGAGGTGGGATATTGGGAGATAGGGGAGTGGTGGGATTGGGGAGGTGGGATTTTTGGAAATTGGTGAGTGGTGGGAGTGGGGAGGAGGGATATTTGGAGATGGGGAGTGGTGGGAGTGGGGTGGTGGGATATTGGGAGAAGGGGAGTAATGGGGGTTGGGGAGTGGGGATATTTGGAGATAGGGGATTGGTGGGAGTGGGGACGTGGGATATTGGGAGAAAGGGCATGGTTGGGAGTAGGGAGGTGGGATATTGGGAGACAGAGTAGCCGTGGTGATTGGGGAGTTGGGTATTTGGAGATAGGGGAGTAGTGGGGATTTGTGGAGTGGTGGGATATTTGGACAATAGAAGAGTGGTGGGAGTTGGGAAGTGGGATATTTGGAGATAGGGGAGTGGTAGGAGTGGGGAGGTGGGGACTTTGGGAGAAAAGGGAGTCATGGGAATGGGGAGGTGGGATATTGGGAGATAGGGGAGTGGGTGGGAATGGGGAGGTGGGATATTTGGAAATTGGTGAGTGGTGGGAGTGGGGAGGTGGGATGTTTGGATATCATGGAGTGGTGGGAGTGGGGTGGTGGTATATAGGGAGAAGGGGAGTAGTGGGTGTTGGGGAGGTGGGATATTTGGAGCTGGTGCGGTGGGATATTTTGAGATAGGGGAGTGGGGATGTGGGGATATTTTGAGATAGGGGAGTGCTGGGAGTGGGGGAGTAGGATATTTGGTGATGGGGAGTAGTGGGAGTGGGGAGGTGGGATCTTTGGAGATAGGGGAGTGGTGTGGAATTGGGAGGTGGGATATTTGTAGACGGGGGACTAGTGGGAGTAGGGAGGTGGGATATTTGGAGAGAGGGTAGTGCTGGGAGTGGGGAGATGGGATATTGGGAGATAGGGGAGTTGTGGGAGTTGCGAGGTGGGATATTGGGAGATAGGGGAGTGGTTGGAGTGGGGAGGTGGGATTTTGGGAGACAGGGGAGTGGTGGGAGTGGGGAGGAGGGATATTGGGAGATAGGGGTGTGGTTGGAGTGGGGAGGTGGGATATTGGGAGTAGGGGAGTAGTAGGGGTTGGGGAGTTGGGATATTTGGGGATAGGGGAGTGGTGGGAGTGGGGAGAAGGGATATTTGGAGATAGGGGAGTGGTCGGAATGGGTAGAAGGGCTATTCTGGAGATAGGGGTTGTGGTGGGAGTGGGGAGAAGGGATATTGGGAGATAGCGGTGTGTGGTGGGAGTGGGATGGTGGGATATTGGGAGAATGGGAGTAGTGGGTGTTGGGGAGTTGTTATATTTGGAGATAGAGGAGTTTTAGGAGTGGGTAGAAGGGATATGTGGAGATAGTGGAGTGGTGGGAGTGGGGAGAAGGGATATTTGGAGGTAGGGGAGTGGTGGGGATTGGGAAGGTGGGATATTGGGAGAATGGGAGTAGTGGGTGTTGGGGAGTTGTTATATTGGAGATAGAGGAGTTTTAGGAGTGGGTAGAAGGGATATGTGGAGATAGTGCAGTGGTGGGAGTGGGGAGAAGGGATATTTGGAGATAGGGGAGTAGTGGGGAATGGGGAGGTGCTAAATTTCGAGATGGGGAATGGTTGGGAGTAGGGAGGTGGGATATTGGGAGACAGGGTAGCCGTGGTGATTGGAGAGTTGGGCTATTTGTAGATAGGGGAGTAGTGGGGATTTGTGGAGTGGTGGGATATTCGGAGATAGAAGAGTGGTGGGAGATGGGAGGTTAGATATTTGGAGATAGGGGAGTGGTGGGAGTGGGGAGGTGAGACATTGGGAGATAAGGGAGTCGTGGGAGTGGGGAGGTGGGATATTGGGAGATAGGGGAGTGGTGGGAGTGGGGAGGTGGGATATTTGGAGATTGGTGCGTGGTGGGAGTGGGGAGGTGGGATATTTGGAGATAACAGATTGGTGGGAGTGGTGAGGTGGGATATTTGGAGATAGGTGAGTGGTGGGAGTGGGCAGGTGGGTTATTTGGAGACAGGGGAATGGTGGGGTTGGGTGGTGGGATAACTGGAGATAGGGACGTGGGAGGTGGGATATTTGGAGATAGGGGAGTGGTGGGGAGTGGAGAGGTGGGTTATTGGGAGAAGGGGAGTAGTGGGGGCTGTGGAGTTGGGATATTTGGAGATAGGGGAGAGCTGGGAATGTGGAGAAGGGATATTTGGAGATCGGGGAGCGGTGGGAGTGGGGAGAAGGGCTATTTGGAGATAGGGGTTGTGGTGGGAGTGGGGAGAAGGGATATTGGGAGAAGGGGAATGGTTGGGAGTAGGGAGGTGGGATATTGGGAGACAGGGTAGCCGTGGTGATTGGGGAGTAGGGCTATTGGAGATAGGGGAGTGGTGGGAGTGTGGAGAAGGGATATTTGGAGATAGGGCGTGGTGGGAGTGGGGAGAAGGGCTATTTGGAGATAGGGTTTGTGGTGGGAGTGGGGAGAAGGGATATTGGGAAATAGGGGAGTGGTGGGTGTGGGGTTGTGTGATATTGGGAGAAGGGGAATGGTTGGGAGTAGCGAGGTGGGAAATTGGGAGATAAGGGAGTCGTGGGAGTGGGGACGTGGGATATTGGGCGATAGGGGAGTGGTGGGAGTGGGGAGGTGGGATCTTGGGAGACAGGGGAGTGGTGGGAGTGGGGTTGTGTGATATTGGGAGAAGGGGTATGGTTGGGAGTAGGGAGGTGGGATATTGGGAGACAGAGTAGCCGTGGTGATTGGGGAGTTGGGTATTTGGAGATAGGGGAGTAGTGGGGATTTGTGGAGTGGTGGGATATTTGGAAATAGAAGAGTGGTGGGAGTTGGGAAGTGGGATCTTTGGAGATAGGGGGAGTGGTAGGAGTGGGGAGGTGGGACTTTGGGAGAAAAGGGAGTCATGGGAATGGGGAGGTGGGATCTTGGGAGATAGGGGAGTGGTGGGAATGGGGAGGTGGGATATTTGGAAATTGGTGAGTGGTGGGAGTGGGGAGGTGGGATGTTTGGATATCATGGAGTGGTGGGAGTGGGGGTGGTGGTATATAGGGAGAAGGGGAGTAGTGGGTGTTGGGGAGGTGGGATATTTGGAGCTGGTGAGGTGGGATATTTTGAGATAGGGGAGTGGGGATGTGGGATATTTTGAGATAGGGGGAGTGCTGGGAGTGGGGAGTAGGATATTTGGTGATGGGGAGTAGTGGGAGTGGGGAGGTGGGATCTTTGGAGATAGGGGAGTGGTGTGGAATTGGGAGGTGGGATATTTGTAGACGGGGACTAGTGGGAGTAGGGAGGTGGGATATTTGGAGAGAGGGTAGTGCTGGGAGTGGGGGAGATGGGATCTTGGGAGATAGGGGAGTGGTTGGAGTGGGGAGGTGGGATTTTGGGAGACAGGGGAGTGGTGGGAGTGGGGGAGGAGGGATATTGGGAGATAGGGGTGTGGTTGGAGTGGGGAGGTGGGATATTGGGAGTAGGGGAGTAGTAGGGGTTGGGGAGTTGAGATATTTGGGGATAGGGGAGTGGTGGGAGTGGGGAGAAGGGATATTTGGAGATAGGGGAGTGGTCGGAATGGGTAGAAGGGCTATTTGGAGATAGGGGTTGTGGTGGGAGTGGGGAGAAGGGATATTGGGAGAAGGGGAATGGTTGGGAGTAGGGAGGTGGGATATTGGGAGACAGGGTAGCCGTGGTGATTGGGGAGTAGGGCTATTTGGAGATAGGGGAGTGGTGGGAGTGTGGAGAAGGGATATTTGGAGATAGGGGAGTGGTGGGGAGTGGGGAGAAGGGCTATTTGGAGATAGGGTTTGTGGTGGGAGTGGGGAGAAGGGATATTGGGAAATAGGGGAGTGGTGGGAGTGGGGTTGTGTGATATTGGGAGAAGGGGAATGGTTGGGAGTAGCGAGGTGGGAAATTGGGAGATAAGGGAGTCGTGGGAGTGGGGACGTGGGATATTGGGCGATAGGGGAGTGGTGGGAGTGGGGAGGTGGGATATTGGGAGACAGGGGAGTGGTGGGAGTGGGGAAGAGGGATCTTTGGAGATAGGGGAGTGGTGGGAGTGGGGAGAAGGGATATTTGTAGATAGGAGAGTGGTGGGGAATGCGGAGGTGGGAAATTTCGAGGGGGGAATGGTTGGGAGTACGGAGGTGGGATATTCTGAGACAGGGTAGCTGTGGTGATTGGGGAGTTGGGTTATTTGTAGATAGGGGATAGTGGGGATTTGTGGAGTGGTGGGATATTCGGAGATAGAAGAGTGGTAGGAGATGGGAGGTGGGATATTTGGAGATAGGGGAGTGGTGGGAGTGGGGAGAAACGGTATTTGGAGATAGGGGCAGTGGTGAGAGTGGGGAGAAATGATATTTGGAAATAGGGGTGTGGGTGGGGAGTGGGGAGGTGGTATATTGGGAGAAGGGGTGTAGTGGGGGTTGGGGAGTTGGGATCTTTGGAGATGGGGGAGTGGTGTGAGTGGGGAGAAAGGATATTGGGAGATAGGGGAGTGGTGGGAGTGGGGGTGGTGGGATATTGGGAGAATGGGAGTTGTGGGTGTTGGGGAGCTGGGATATTTGGAGATAGGGGGAGTGGTGGGAGTGGGGAGAAGGGATATGTGGAGATAGGGGATTTGTGGGAGTGGGGAGAAGGGAGATTTGGAGGTAGGGGAGTGGGAAGGTGGGATATTGGGAGAAGGGAAGTAGTGTGGGTTGGGGAGTTGGGATATTTGGAGATAGGGGAGTGGTGGGATTGGGGTGGTGGGAAATTTCGAGATGGGGAATATTTGGGAGTAGGGAGGTGGGATATTGGGAGACAGGGTAGCCGTGGTGATTGGGGAGTTGCGCTATTTGTAGATAGGGGAGTAGTGGGGGTTTTGTGGAGTGGTGGGATATTCGGAGATAGACGAGTGGTGGGAGTGGGGATGAGGGATATTTGGAGATAGGGGAGAGGTGGGAGTGGGGTGGTGGGATATTGGGAGAAGGGGAGTAATGGGGGTTGGGGAGTGGTGATATTTGGAGATAGGGAGTGGTGGGAGTGGGGAGAAGGGATATTTGGAGATAGGGGAGTGGTGGGGAGTGGGGAGGTGGGATATTGGGAGACAGGGGAGTGATGGGGGTTGGGGAGTTGGGGATCTTCGGAGATGCGGGAGTGGTGGGAATGGGGAGGAGGGATATTTGGAGATAGGGGAGTGGTGGGGACTGCGGAGGTGGGAAATTTCGAGAGGGGGAATGGTTGGGAGTACGGAGGTGGGATATTGGGAGACAGGGTAGCTCTGATGATTGGGGAGTTGGGTTATTTGTAGATAGGGGAGTAGTGGGGATTTGTGGAGTGGTGGGATATTCGGAGAAAGAAGAGTGGTGGGAGATTGGAGGTGAGATATTTGGAGATAGGGGAGTTGTGGGAGTGGGGAGAAATGATATTTGGAGATAGGGGAGTGGTGGGAGTGGGGAGAAACGATATTTAGAGATAGGGGAGTGGGGAGGTAGGATATTGGGAGAAGGGGAGTAGTGGGGGTTGGGGAGTTGGGATCATTTGGAGATAGGGGAGTGGCGGGAGTGGGGAGCAGGGATATTTGGAGGTAGGGGAGTGGTGGGGAGTGTTGAGGTGGGATATTGGGAGACAGGGGGAGTGGTGGCGTTTGGGGAGTTGGTATATTTGGAGATACGGGAGTGCTGGGAGTGGGGAGGTGGGATATTTGGAGATAGGGGAGTCCTGGGATTGGGGATGTGGCATATTTGGAGATATGGGAGTTGTGGGGGTGGGGAGATGGGATATTGGGAGAGTGGGGAGTGGTGGGAGTTTGCGAGGTGGGATATTGGGAGATAGGGTAGTGGTTGGAGTGGGGAGGTGGGATATTGGGAGACAGGGGAGTGGTGGGAGTGGGGAAGAGGGATCTTTGGAGATAGGGGAGTGGTGGGAGTGGGGAGGAGGGATATTTGGAGATGGAGAGTGGTGGGAGTGGGGGTGGTGGGATATTGGGAGAAGGGGAGTAATGGGGGTTGGGGAGTGGGGATATTTGGAGATAGGGGATTGGTGGGAGTGGGGACGTGGGATATTGGGAGAAAGGGAATGGTTGGGAGTAGGGAGGTGGGATATTGGGAGACAGAGTAGCCGTGGGTGATTGGGGAGTTGGGTATTTGGAGATAGGGGAGTAGTGGGGATTTGTGGAGTGGTGGGATATTTGGAAATAGAAGAGTGGTGGGAGTTGGGAAGTGGGATATTTGGAGATAGGGGAGTGGTAGGAGTGGGGAGGTGGGACTGGGAGAAAAGGGAGTCGTGGGAGAGGGGAGGTGGGATATTGGGAGATAGGGGAGTGGTGGGATTGGGGAGGTGGGATATTTGGAAATAGAAGAGTGGTGGGAGTTGGGAGGTGGGATATTTGGAGATAGGGGAGTGGTGGGAGTGGGGAGAGAACGATATTTGGAGATAGGGGAGTGGTGGGAGTGGGGAAGAGGGATCTTTGGAGATAGGGGAGTGGTGGGAGTGGGGAGGAGGATATTGGGAGATAGGGGTGTGGTTGGAGTGGGGAGGTGGGATATTGGGAGTAGGGGAGTAGTAGGGGTTGGGGAGTTGGGATATTTGGGGATAGGGGGAGTGGTGGGGAGTGGGGAGAAGGGATATTTGGAGATAGAAGAGTTTTAGGAGTGGGTAGAAGGGATATGTGGAGATAGTGGAGTGGTGGGAGTGGGGAGAAGGGATATTTGGAGGTAGGGGAGTGGGAAGGTGGGATATTGGGAGAACGGGAGTGGTGGGAGTGGTGAGGTGGGATATTTGGAGATAGGTGAGTGGTGGGAGTGGGCAGGTGGGATATTTGGAGATAGGGGAATGGTGGGGTTGGGTGGTGGGATAACTGGAGATAGGGAGTGGGGAGGTGGGATATTTGGAGATAGGGGAGTGGTGGGGAGTGGATAGGTGGGATATTGGGAGAAGGGGAGTAGTGGGGGCTGTGGAGTTGGGATATTTGGAGATAGGGGAGAGCTGGGAATGTGGAGAAGGGATATTTGGAGATCGGGGAGCGGTGGGAGTGGGGAGAAGGGCTATTTGGAGATAGGGGTTGTGGTGGGAGTGGGGAGAAGGGATATTGGGAGAAGGGGAATGGTTGGAGTAGGGAGGTGGGATATTCGGAGACAGGGTAGCCGTGGTGATTGGGGATTAGGGCTATTTGGAGATAGGGGAGTGGTGGGAGTGTGGAGAAGGGATATTTGGAGATAGGGGAGTGGTGGGAGTGGGGAGAAGGGCTATTTGGAGATAGGGTTTGTGGTGGGAGTGGGGAGAAGGGATATTGGGAAATAGGGGAGTGGTGGGAGTGGGGTTGTGTGATCTTGGGAGAAGGGGAATGGTTGGGAGTAGGGAGGTGGGATATTGGGAGATAAGGGAGTCGTGGGAGAGGGGACGTGGGATATTGGGAGAATGGGAATGGTTGGGAGTAGGGAGGTGGGATATTGGGAGACAGGGTAGCCGTGGTGATTGGGGGAGTTGGGTATTTGGAGATAGGGGATTAGTGGGGATTTGTGGAGTGGTGGGATATTTGGAAATAGAAGAGTGGTGGGAGTTGGGAAGTGGGATATTTGGAGATAGGGGAGTGGTAGGAGTGTGGAGGTGGGACTGGGAGAAAAGGGAGTCGTGGGAGAGGGGAGGTGGGATATTGGGAGATAGGGGAGTGGGTGGGATTGGGGAGGTGGGATATTTGGAAATTGGTGAGTGGTGGGAGTGGGGAGGAGGGATATTTGGAGATGGGGAGTGGTGGGAGTGGGGTGGTGGGATATTGGGAGAAGGGGGAGTAATGGGGGTTGGGGAGTGGGGATATTTGGAGATAGGGGATGGTGGGAGTGGGGACGTGGGATATTGGGAGAAAGGGCATGGTTGGAGTAGGGAGGTGGGATATTGGGAGACAGAGTAGCCGTGGTGATTGGGGAGTTGGGTATTTGGAGATAGGGGAGTAGTGGGGATTTGTGGAGTGGTGGGATATTTGGAAATAGAAGAGTGGTGGGAGTTGGGAAGTGGGATATTTGGAGATAGGGGAGTGGTAGGAGTGGGGAGGTGGGACTTTGGGAGAAAAGGGAGTCATGGGAATGGGGAGGTGGGATATTGGGAGATAGGGGAGTGGTGGGAATGGGGAGGTGGGATATTTGGAAATTGGGTGAGTGGTGGGAGTGGGGAGGTGGGATGTTTGGATATCACGGAGTGGTGGGAGTGGGGTGGTGGTATATAGGGAGAAGGGGAGTAGTGGGTGTTGGGGAGGTGGGATATTTGGAGCTGGTGAGGTGGGATATTTTGAGATAGGGGAGTGGGGATGTGGGATATTTTGAGATAGGGGAGTGCTGGGAGTGGGGAGTAGGATATTTGGTGATGGGAGTAGTGGGAGTGGGGAGGTGGGATCTTTGGAGATAGGGGAGTGGTGTGGAATTGGGAGGTGGGATATTTGTAGACGGGGACTAGTGGGAGTAGGGAGGTGGGATATTTGGAGAGAGGTAGTGCTGGGAGTGGGGAGATGGGATATTGGGAGATAGGGGAGTTGTGGGCGTTGCGAGGTGGGATATTGGGAGATAGGGGAGTGGTTGGAGTGGGGAGGTGGGATTTTGGGAGACAGGGGAGTGGTGGGAGTGGGGAGGTGGGATATTGGGAGTAGGGGAGTAGTAGGGGTTGGGGAGTTGGGGATATTTGGGGATAGGGGAGTGGTGGGAGTGGGGAGAAGGGATATTTGGAGATAGAAGAGTTTTAGGAGTGGGTAGAAGGGATATGTGGAGATAGTGGAGTGGTGGGAGTGGGGAGAAGGGATATTTGGAGGTAGGGGAGTGGGAAGGTGGGATATTGGGAGAACGGGGAGTGGTGGGAGTGGTGAGGTGGGATATTTGGAGATAGGTGAGTGTGGGAGTGGGCAGGTGGGATATTTGGAGATAGGGGAATGGTGGGGTTGGGTGTTGGGATAACTGGAGATAGGGGAGTGGGGAGGTGGGATATTTGGAGATAGGGGAGTGGTGGGGGAGTGGAGAGGTGGGATATTGGGAGAAGGGGAGTAGTGGGGGCTGTGGAGTTGGGATATTTGGAGATAGGGGAGCGGTGGGAGTGGGGAGAAGGGCTATATGGAGATAGGGGTTGTGGTGGGAGTGGGGAGAGGGATATTGGGAGAAGGGGAATGGTTGGGAGTAGGGAGGTGGGATATTGGGAGACAGGGTAGCCGTGGTGATTGGGGATTAGGGCTATTTGGAGATAGGGGAGTGGGTGGGAGTGTGGAGAAGGGATATTTGGAGATAGGGAGTGGTGGGAGTGGGGAGAAGGGCTATTTGGAGATAGGGTTTGTGGTGGGAGTGGGGAGAAGGGATATTGGGAAATAGGGGAGTGGTGGGAGTGGGGTTGTGTGATATTGGGAGAAGGGGAATGGTTGGGAGTAGGGAGGTGGGATATTGGGAGATAAGGGAGTCGTGGGAGAGGGGGACGTGGGATATTGGGCGATAGGGGAGTGGTGGGAGTGGGCAGGTGGGATATTGGGAGAAGGGGAGTAATGGGGGTTGGGGGGAGTGGGGATATTTGGAGATAGGGGATTGGTGGGAGTGGGGACGTGGGATATTGGGAGAAGGGGAATGGTTGGGAGTAGGGAGGTGGATATTGGGAGACAGGGTAGCCGTGGTGATTGGGGAGTTGGGTATTTGGAGATAGGGGAGTAGTGGGGATTTGTGGAGTGGTGGGATATTGGAAATAGAAGAGTGGTGGGAGTTGGGAAGTGGGATATTTGGAGATAGGGGAGTGGTAGGAGTGTGGAGGTGGGACTGGGAGGAAAAGGGAGTCGTGGGAGAGGGGAGGTCGGATATTGGGAGATAGGGGAGTGGTGGATTGGGGAGGTGGGATATTTGGAAATTGGTGAGTGGTGGGAGTGGGGAGGAGGGATATTTGGAGATGGGGAGTGGTGGGAGTGGGGTGGTGGGATATTGGAGAAGGGGAGTAATGGGGGTTGGGGAGTGGGGGATATTTGGAGATAGGGGATTGGTGGGAGTGGGGACGTGGGATATTGGGAGAAAGGGCATGGTTGGGAGTAGGGAGGTGGGATATTGGAGACAGAGTAGCCGTGGTGATTGGGGAGTTGGGTATTTGGAGATAGGGGAGTAGTGGGGATTTGTGGAGTGGTGGGATATTCGGAGATAGAAGAGTGGTGGGAGATGGAGGTTGGATATTTGGAGATAGGGGAGTGTTGGGAGTAGGGAGGTGGGACATGGAGATAAGGGAGTCGTGGGAGTGGGGAGGTGGGGATATTGGGAGATAGGGGAGTGGTGGGATTGGGGAGGTGGGATATTTGGAAATTGGTGAGTGGTGGGAGTGGGGAGGTGGGATGTTTGGAGATAACAGATTGGTGGGAGTGGTGAGGTGGGATATTTGGAGATAGGTGAGTGGTGGGAGTGGGCAGTTGGGATATTTGGAGATAGGGGAATGGTGGGAGGTGGGCAGGTGGGATATTTGGAGATAGGGGAATGGTGGGGTTGGGGTGGTGGGATAACTGGAGATAGGGAGTGGGGAGGTGGGATATTTGGAGATAGGGGAGTGGTGGGGAGTGGAGAGGTGGGATATTGGGAGAAGGGGAGTAGTGGGGGCTGTGGAGTTGGGATATTTGGAGATAGGGGAGAGCTGGGAATGTGGAGAAGGGATATTTGGAGATCGGGGAGCGGTGGGAGTGGGGAGAAGGGCTATTTGGAGATAGGGGTTGTGGTGGGGAGTGGGGAGAAGGGATATTGGGAGAAGGGGAATGGTTGGGAGTAGGGAGGTGGGATATTGGGGAGACAGGGTAGCCGTGGTGATTGGGGATTAGGGCTATTTGGAGATAGGGGAGTGGTGGGAGTGTGGAGAAGGGATATTTGGAGATAGGGGAGTGGTGGGAGGGGGGGAGAAGGGCTATTTGGAGATAGGGTTTGTGGTGGGAGTGGGGAGAAGGGATATTGGGAAATAGGGGAGTGGTGGGAGTGGGGTTGTGTGATATTGGGAGAAGGGGAATGGTTGGGAGTAGGGAGGTGGGATATTGGGAGATAAGGGAGTCGTGGGAGAGGGGACGTGGGATATTGGGCGATAGGGGAGTGGTGGGAGTCGGCAGGTGGATATTGGGAGAAGGGGAGTAATGGGGGTTGGGGAGTGGGGATATTTGGAGATAGGGGATTGGTGGGAGTGGGGACGTGGGGATATTGGGAGAAGGGGAATGGTTGGGAGTAGGGAGGTGGGATATTGGGAGACAGGGTAGCCGTGGTGATTGGGGAGTTGGGTATTTGGAGATAGGGGAGTAGTGGGGATTTGTGGAGTGGTGGGATATTTGGAAATAGAAGAGTGGTGGGAGTTGGGAAGTGGGATATTTGGAGATAGGGGAGTGGTAGGAGCGTGGAGGTGGGACTGGGAGAAAAGGGAGTCGTGGGAGAGGGGAGGTGGGATATTGGGAGATAGGGGAGTGGTGGGATTGGGGAGGTGGGATATTTGGAAATTGGTGAGTGGTGGGAGTGGGGAGGAGGGATATTTGGAGATGGGGAGTGGTGGGAGTGGGGTGGTGGGATATTGGGAGAAGGGGAGTAATGGGGGTTGGGGAGTGGGGATATTTGGAGATAGGGGAGTGGTAGGAGTGGGGAGGTGGGACTTGGGGAGAAAAGGGGAGTCATGGAATGGGGAGGTGGGATATTGGGAGATAGGGGAGTGGTGGGAAAGGGGAGGTGGGATATTTGGAAATTGGTGAGTGGTGGGAGTGGGGAGGTGGGATGTTTGGATATCACGGAGTGGTGGGAGTGGGGTGGTGGTATATAGGGAGAAGGGGAGTAGTGGGTGTTGGGGAGGTGGGATATTTGGAGCTGGTGAGGTGGGATATTTTGAGATAGGGGAGTGGGGATGTGGGATATTTTGAGATAGGGGAGTGCTGGGAGTGGGGAGTAGGATATTTGGTGATGGGGAGTAGTGGGAGTGGGGAGGTGGGATCTTTGGAGATAGGGGAGTGGTGTGGAATTGGGAGGTGGGATATTTGTAGACGGGGACTAGTGGGAGTAGGGAGGTGGGATATTTGGAGAGAGGGTAGTGGCTGGGAGTGGGGGAGATGGGATATTGGGAGATAGGGGAGTTGTGGGAGTTGCGAGGTGGGATATTGGGAGATAGGGGAGTGGTTGGAGTGGGGAGGTGGGATTTTGGGAGACAGGGGAGTGGTGGGAGTGGGGAGGAGGGATTATTGGGAGATAGGGGTGTGGTTGGAGTGGGGGAGGTGGGATATTGGGAGTAGGGGAGTAGTAGGGTTGGGGAGTTGGGATATTGGGGATAGGGGAGTGGTGGGAGTGGGGAGAAGGGATATTTGGAGATAGGGGAGTGGTCGGAATGGGTAGAAGGGCTATTTGGAGATAGGGGTTGTGGTGGGAGTGGGGAGAGAGGGATATTGGGAGATAGCGGTGTGGTGGGAGTGGGATGGTGGGATATTGGGAGAATGGGAGTAGTGGGTGTTGGGGAGTTGTTATATTTGGAGATAGAGGAGTTTAGGAGTGGGTAGAAGGGATATGTGGAGATAGTGCAGTGGTGGGAGTGGGGAGAAGGGATATTTGGAGATAGGGGAGTAGTGGGGAATGGGGAGGTGTTAAATTTCGAGATGGGGAATGGTTGGGAGTAGGGAGGTGGGATATTGGGAGACAGGGTAGCCGTGGTGATTGGAGAGTTGGGCTATTTGTAGATAGGGGAGTAGTGGGGATTTGTGGAGTGGTGGGATATTCGGAGATAGAAGAGTTGTGGGAGATGGAGGTTAGATATTTGGAGATAGGGGAGTGGTGGGAGTGGGGAGGTGAGACATTGGGAGATAAGGGAGTCGTGGGAGTGGGGAGGTGGGATATTGGGAGATAGGGGAGTGGTGGGAGTGGTGAGGTGGGATATTTGGAGATTGGTGAGTGGTGGGAGTGGGGAGGTGGGATATTGGAGATAACAGATTGGTGGGAGTGGTGAGGTGGGATATTTGGGAGATAGGTGAGTGGTGGGAGTGGGCAGGTGGGATATTTGGAGATAGGGGAATGGTGGGGTTGGGTGGTGGGATAACTGGAGATAGGGAGTGGGAGGTGGGATATTTGGAGATAGGGGAGTGGTGGGGAGTGGAGAGGTGGGATATTGGGAGAAGGGGAGTAGTGGGGGCTGTGGAGTTGGGATATTTGGAGATAGGGGAGAGCTGGGAATGTGGAGAAGGATATTTGGAGATCGGGGAGCGGTGGGAGTGGGGAGAAGGGCTATTTGGAGATAGGGGTTGTGGTGGGAGTGGGGAGAAGGGATATTGGGAGAAGGGGAATGGTTGGGAGTAGGGAGGTGGGATATTGGGAGACAGGGTAGCCGTGGTGATTGGGGAGTAGGGGCTATTTGGAGATAGGGGAGTGGGGGAGTGTGGAGAAGGATATTTGGAGATAGGGGAGTGGTGGGAGTGGGGAGAAGGGCTTTTTGGAGATAGGGTTTGTGGTGGGAGTGGGGAGAAGGGATATTGGGAAATAGGGTGAGTGGTGGGAGTGGGGTTGTGTGATATTGGGAGAAGGGGAATGGTTGGGAGTAGGGAGGTGGGAATTGGGAGATAAGGGAGTCGTGGGAGTGGGGACGTGGGATATTGGGCGATAGGGGTGTGGTGGAGTGGGGAGGTGGGATATTGGGAGACAGGGGAGTGGTGGGAGTGGGGAAGAGGGATCTTTGGAGATAGGGGAGTGCTGGGAGTGGGGAGGAGGGATATTTGGAGATGGGGGAGTGGGTGGGAGTGGGGTGGTGGGATATTGGGAGAAGGGGAGTAATGGGGGTTGGGGAGTGGGGATATTTGGAGATAGGGGATTGGTGGGAGTGGGGGACGTGGGATATTGGGAGAAGGGGAATGGTTGGGAGTAGGGAGGTGGGATATTGGGAGACAGGGTAGCCGTGGTGATTGGGGAGTTGGGTATTTGGAGATAGGGGAGTAGTGGGATTTGTGGAGTGGTGGGATATTTGGAAATAGAAGAGTGGTGGGAGTTGGGAAGTGGGATATTTGGAGATAGGGGAGTGGTAGGAGTGGGGAGGTGGGACTGGGAGAAAAGGGAGTCGTGGGAGAGGGGAGGTGGATATTGGGAGATAGGGGAGTGGTGGGATTGGGGAGGTGGGATATTTGGAAATTGTTGAGTGGTGGGAGGTGGGGAGGTGGGATGTTTGGATATCACGGAGTGGTGGGAGTGGGGTGGTGGGATATAGGGAGAAGGGGGAGTAGTGGGGGTTGGGGAGGTGGGATATTTGGAGCTGGTGAGGTGGGATATTTTGAGATAGGGGAGTGGGGATGTGGGATATTTTGAGATAGGGGAGTGCTGGGAGTGGGGAGGTAGGATATTTGGAGATGGGGAGTAGTGGGAGTGGGGAGGTGGGATCTTTGGAGATAGGGGACTGGTGTGGAATGGGGAGGTGGGATATTTGTAGACGGGGACTGGTGGGAGTAGGGAGGTGGGATATTTGGAGAGAGGGTAGTGCTGGGAGTGGGGAGATGGGATATTGGGAGATAGGGGAGTTGTGGGAGTTGCGAGGTGGGATATTGGGAGATAGGGGAGTGGTTGGAGTGGGGACGTGGGATTTTGGGAGACAGGGGAGTGGTGGGAGTGGGGTAGAGGGATCTTTGGAGATAGGGGAGTGGTGGGACTGGGGAGGAGGGATATTGGGAGATGGGGTGTGGTTGGAGTGGGGAGGTGGGATATTGGGAGACAGGGGACTAGTGGGTGTTGGGGAGTTGGGATATTTGGAGATCAAGGAGTGGTGTGAGTGGGGAGAAGGGAAATTTGGAGATAGGGGATTGGTGGGAGTGGGGTGAAGGGAATTTTGGAGGTAAGGGAGCAGTGGGGAGTGGAAGGTGGGATATTGGGAGTAGGGGAGTAGTTGGGGTTGGGGAGTTGGGATATTTGGGGATAGGGGTGTGGTGGGAGTGGGGAGAAGGGATATTTGAGATAGGGGAGTGGTCGGAGTGGGGAGAAGGGCTATTTGGAGATAGGGGTTGTGGTGGGAGTGGGGAGAAGGGATATTGGGAGATAGCGGTGTGGTGGGAGTGGGATGGTGGGATATTGGGAGAATGGGAGTAGTGGGTGTTGGGGAGTTGCTATTTTTGGAGATAGAGGAGTTTTAGGAGTGGGTAGAAGGGATATGTGGAGACAGTGGAGTGGTGGGAGTGGGGAGAAGGGATACTTGGAGATAGGGGAGTGGTGGGGAGTGGGGAAGGTGGGATATTGGGAGAAGGGGAGTGGTGGGAGTGGGGAGAAGGGGATATTTGGAGATAGTGGAGTGGTGGGGAATGGGGAGGTGGGAAATTTCGAGATGGGGAATGGTTGGGAGTAGGGAGGTGGGATATTGGGAGACAGGGTAGCCGTGGTGATTGGAGAGTTGGGCTATTTGTAGATAGGGGAGTAGTGGGGATTGTGGAGTGGTGGGATATTCGGAGATAGAAGAGTGGTGGGAGATGGGAGGTTGGATATTTGGAGATAGGGGAGTGTTGGGAGTGGGGGAGGTGGGACATTGGGAGATAAGGGAGTCGTGGGAGTGGGGAGGTGGGATATTGGGAGATAGGGGAGTGGTGGGATTGGGGAGGTGGGATATTTGGAAATTGGTGAGTGGTGGGAGTGGGGAGGTGGGATGTTTGGAGATAACAGATTGGTGGGAGTGGTGAGGTGGGATATTTGGAGATAGGTGAGTGGTGGGAGTGGGCAGTTGGGATATTTGGAGATAGGGGAATGGTGGGATTGCGGAGGTGGGATATTTGGAGATAGGGGAATGGTGGGGTTGGGTGGTGGGATAACTGGAGATAGGGAGTGGGGAGGTGGGATATTTGGAGATAGGGGAGTGGTGGGGAGTGGAGAGGTGGGATATTGGGAGAAGGGGGAGTAGTGGGGGCTGTGGAGTTGGGATATTTGGAGATAGGGGAGAGCTGGGAGTGGGGAGGAGGGATATTTGGAGATAGGGGAGTGGTGGGGAGTGGAGAGGTGGGATATTGGGAGAAGGGGAGTAGTGGGGGCTGTGGAGTTGGGATATTTGGAGATAGGTGAGTGGTGGGAATGTGGAGAAGGGATATTTGGAGATTGGGGAGCGGTGGGAGTGGGGAGAAGGGCTATTTGGAGATAGGGGTTGTGGTGGGGAGTGGGGAGAAGTGATATTGGGAGAAGGGGAATGGTTGGGAGTAGGGGAGGTGGGATATTGGGAGACAGGGTAGCCGTGGTTATTGGGGAGTAGGGCTATTTGGAGATAGGGGAGTGGTGGGAGTGGGGAGAAGGATATTTGGAGATAGGGAGTGGTGGGAGTGGTGAGAAGGGCTATTTGGAGATAGGGTTTGTGGTGGGAGTGGGGAGAAGGGATATTGGGAGATAGGGGAGTGGTGGGAGTGGGGTTGTGTGATATTGGGAGAAGGGGAATGGTTGGGAGTAGGGAGGTGGGATATTGGGAGATAAGGGAGTCGTGGGAGTGGGGACGTGGGATATTGGGCGATAGTGGAGTGGTGGGAGTGGGGAGGTGGGATATTTGGAAATTGCTGAGTGGTGGGAGTGGGGAGGTGGGATGTTTGGATATAACGGAGTGGTGGGAGTGCGGAGGTGGGATATTTGGTGATAGGTGAGTGGTGGGAGTGGGGAGGTGGGATATTTGGAGATAGGGGAGTGGTTGGGAGTGGGGAGGTGGGATGTTTGGATATAACGGAGTGGTGGGAGTGTGGAGGTGGGATATTTGGTGATAGGTGAGTTGTGGGAGTGGGGAGGTGGGATATTTGGAGATAGGGGAGTGGTTGGGAGGGGGAGATATTTGGAGATAGGGGACTGGAGGAGAGCGGTGTGTGGTGGCATATTTGTAGATACTTGAGTGGTGGGAAGTGGGGAGGTGGGATATTTGGAGATAGTGAGTGGTTGGGGGTGGGGAGTTGGGATATTTGGAGATAGGGAGTGGGGAGGGGGGATATTTGGAGACGGCGACTGGTGGGAGTGGGGAGAAACGATATTTGGAGATAGGGGTGTGGTGGGGAGTGGGGAGGTGGGATGTTGGGAGACGGGAGTGGTGGGAATTGTGGAGTTGGGATCTTTGGAGATGGGGGAGTGGTGGGAATGGGGAGGAGGGATATTTGTTGATAGGGGATTGGTGGGAGTGGGGACGTGGGATATTGGGAGAAGGGGAATGATTGGGAGTAGGGAGGTGGGATATTGGGAGACAGGGTAGCCGTGGTGATTGGGGAGTTGGGTATTTGGAGATAGGGGAGTAGTGGGGATTTGTGGAGTGGTGGGATATTTGGAAATAGAAGAGTGGTGGGAGTTGGGAGGTGGGATATTTGGAGATAGGGGAGTGGTAGGAGTGGGGAGGTGGGACATTGGGAGATAAGGGAGTCGTGGGAGTCGGGAGGTGGGATATTGGGAGATAGGGGAGTGGTGGGAGTGGGGAGGTGGGATATTTGGAAATTGGTGAGTGGTGGGAGTGGGCAGGTGGGATGTTTGGATATAACGGAGTGGTGGGAGTGGGGTGGTGGGATATAGGGAGAAGGGGAGTAGTGGGGGTTGGGGAGTTGGGATATTTGGAGATGTTGAGGTGGGATATTTTGAGATAGGGGAGTGGGGATGTGGGATATTTTGAGATAGGGGAGTGCTGGGAGTGGGGAGGTGGGATATTTGGAGATGGGGAGTGGTGGGAGTGGGGAGTTGGGATGTTTGGAGATAGGGGAGTGGTGTGGAATGGGGAGGTGGGATATTTGTAGACGGGGCCTAGTCGGAGTATGGGAGGTGGGATATTTGGAGAGAGGGTAGTGCTGGGAGTAGGGAGGTTGGATATTTGGAGAGAGGGTAGTGGTGGGAGTGGGGAGTTGGGATGTTTGGAGATAGGGGAGTGGTGTGGAATGGGGAGGTGGGATATTTGTAGACGGGGCTCTGGTCGGAGTATGGGAGGTGGGATATTTGGAGAGAGGGTAGTGCTGGGAGTAGGGAGGTGGGATATTTGGAGAGAGGGTAGTGGTGGGAGTGGGGAGAAGGGATATTTGGAGATAGGGGAGTGGTCGGAGCGGGGAGAAGGGCTATTTGGAGATAGGGGTTGTGGTGGGAGTGGGGAGAAGGGATATTGGGAGAATGGTAGTAGTGGGTGTTGGGGAGTTGGGAGTGGTGGGAGTGGGGAGAAGGGATATTTGGAGGTGGGGGAGTGGTGGGGAGTGGGAAGGTGGGATATTGGGAGAAGGGGAGTAGTGGGGGTTGGGGAGTTGGGATATTTGGAGATAGAGGAGTGGTAGGAGTGGGCAGAAGGGATATGTGGAGATAGTGGAGTGGTGTGAGTGGGGAGAAGGGATATTTGGAGGTAGGGGAGTGGTTGGGAGTGGGAAGGTGGGATATTGGGAGAAGGGGAGTGGTGGGAGTGGGGGAGAAGGGATATTTGGAGATAGGGGAGTGGTGGGGAATGGGGAGGTGGGGAAATTTCGAGATGGGGAATGGTTGGGAGTAGGGAGGTGGGATATTGGGAGATAGGGGAGTGGTTTGAGTGGGGAGGTGGGATTTTGGGAGACAGGGGAGTGGTGGGAGTGGGGTAGAGGGATCTTTGGAGATAGGGGAGTGGTGGGACTGGGGAGGAGGGATATTGGGAGATAGGGGTGTGGTTGGAGTGGGGAGGTGGGATATTGGGAGACAGGGGACTAGTGGGTGTTGGGGAGTTGGGATATTTGGAGATCGAGGAGTGGTGTGAGTGGGGAGAAGGGAAATTTGGAGATAGGGGATTGGTGGGAGTGGGGAGAAGGGAATTTTGGAGGTAGGGGAGCAGTGGGGAGTGGGAAGGTGGGATATTGGGAGTAGGGGAGTAGTGGGGGTTGGGGAGTTGGGATATTTGGGGATAGGGGAGTGGTGGGAGTGGGGAGAAGGGATATTTGGAGATAGGGGAGTGGTCGGAGTGGGGAGAAGGGCTATTTGGAGTTAGGGGTTGTGGTGGGAGTGGGGAGAAGGGATATTGGGAGATAGCGGTGTGGTGGGAGTGGGGATGGTGGGATATTGGGAGAATGGGAGTAGTGGGGTGTTGGGGAGTTGCTATATTTGGAGATAGAGGAGTTTTAGGAGTGGGTAGAAGGGATATGTGGAGATAGTGGAGTGGTGGTAGTGGGGAGAAGGGATATTTGGAGGTAGGGGAGTGGTGGGGAGTGGGAAGGTGGGATATTGGGAGAAGGGGAGTGGTGGGAGTGGGGAGAAGGGATATTTGGAGATAGGGGAGTGGTGGGGAATGGGGAGGTGGGAAATTTCGAGATGGGGAATGGTTGGGGAGTAGGGAGGTGGGATATTGGGAGACAGGGTAGCCGTGGTGATTGGAGAGTTGGGCTATTTGTAGATAGGGGAGTAGTGGGGATTTGTGGAGTGGTGGGATATTCGGAGATAGAAGAGTGGTGGGAGATGGGAGGTTGGATATTTGGAGATAGGGGAGTGTTGGGAGTGGGGAGGTGGATATTGGGAGATAAGGGAGTCGTGGGAGTGGGGAGGTGGGATATTGGGAGATAGGGGTGTGGTGGAAGTGGGGGAGGTCGGATATTTGGAGATGGGGTGTGGTGGAAGTGGGGAGGTCGGATATTTGGAGATTGGTGAGTGGTGGGAGTGGGGAGGAGGGGATGTTTTGAGATAACAGATTGGTGGGAGTGGTGAGGTGGGATATTTGGAGATAGGTGAGTGGTGGGAGTGGGCAGGTGGGATATTTGGAGATAGGGGAATGGTGGGATTGCGGAGGTGGGATATTTGGAGATAGGGGAATGGTGGGGTTGGGTGGTGGGATAACTGGAGATAGGGGAGAGTTGGGAGTGGGGTTGTGTGATATTGGGAGAAGGTGATTGGTTGGGAGTAGGGAGGTGGGATATTGGGAGATAGCGGAGTGTTGGGAGGGGAGATATTTGGAGATAGGGGACTGGAGGAGAGCGGTGTGTGGTGGCATATTTGGAGATAGTGGAGTGGTGGGAAGTGGGGAGGTGGGATATTGGAGATAAGTGAATGGTTGGGGGTGGGGAGTTGGGATATTTGGAGATAGGGGAATGGTGGGGGGTGGGTGGTGGGATAAGTGGAGATAGGGAGTGGGGAGGGGGGATATTTGGAGACGGCGACTGGTAGGAGTGGGGGAGAAACGATATTTGGAGATAGGGGTGTGGTGGGGCGTGGGGAGGTGGGATGTTGGGAGACAGGGGAGTGGTGGGAATTGTGGAGTTGGGATCTTTGGAGATGGGGGGTGTGGTGGGAATGGGGAGGAGGATATTTGTTGATAGGGGATTGGTGGGAGTGGGGACGTGGGATATTGGGAGAAGGGGAATTATTGGGAGTAGGGAGGTGGGATATTGGGAGACATGGTTGCCGTGGTGATTGGGGAGTTGGGTATTTGGAGATAGGGGAGTAGTGGGGATTTGTGGAGTGGTGGGATATTTGGAAATAGAAGAGTGGTGGGAGTGGGGAGGTGGGATATTTGGAAATTGGTGAGTGGTGGGAGTGGGGAGGTGGGATATTTGGAGATAGGGGAGTGGTCGGAGCGGGGAGAAGGGCTATTTGGAGATAGGGGTTGTGGTGGGAGTGGGGAGAAGGGATATTGGGAGAATGGTAGTAGTGGGTGTTGGGGAGTTGGGATATTTGGAGATAGAGGAGTTGTGGGAGTGGGGAGAAGGGATATTTGGAGGTAGGGGAGTGGTGGGGAGTGGGAAGGTGGGATATTGGGAGAAGGGGAGTAGTGGGGGTTGGGGAGTTGGGATATTTGGAGATAGAGGAGTGGTAGGAGTGGGCAGAAGGGATATGTGGAGATAGTGGAGTGGTGTGAGTGGGGAGAAGGGATATTTGGAGGTAGGGGAGTGGTTGGGAGTGGGAAGGTGGGATATTGGGAGAAGGGGAGTGGTGGGAGTGGGGAGAAGGGATATTTGGAGATAGGGGAGTGGTGGGGAATGGGGAGGTGGGAAATTTCGAGATGGGGAATGGTTGGGAGTAGGGAGGTGGGATATTGGGCGATAGGGGAGTGGTTTGAGTGGGGAGGTGGGATTTTGGGAGACAGGGGAGTGGTGGGAGTGGGGTAGAGGGATCTTTGGAGATAGGGGAGTGGTGGGACTGGGGAGGAGGGATATTGGGAGATAGGGGTGTGGTTGGAGTGGGGAGGTGGGATATTGGGAGACAGGGGACTACTGGGTGTTGGGGAGTTGGGATATTTGGAGATCGAGGAGTGGTGTGAGTGGGGAGAAGGGAAATTTGGAGATAGGGGATTGGTGGGAGTGGGGAGAAGGGAATTTTGGAGGTAGGGGAGCAGTGGGGAGTGGGAAGGTGGGATATTGGGAGTAGGGGAGTAGTGGGGGTTGGGGAGTTGGGATATTTGGGGATAGGGGAGTGGTGGGAGTGGGGAGAAGGGATATTTGGAGATATGGGAGTGGTCGGAGTGGGGAGAAGGGCTATTTGGAGATAGGGGTTGTGGTGGGAGTGGGGAGAAGGGATATTGGGAGATAGCGGTGTGGTGGGAGTGGGATGGTGGGATATTGGGAGAATGGGAGTAGTGGGTGTTGGGGAGTTGCTATATTTGGAGATAGAGGAGTTTTAGGAGTGGGTAGAAGGGATATGTGGAGATAGTGGAGTGGTGGTAGTGGGGAGAAGGGATATTTGGAGGTAGGGGAGTGGTGGGGAGTGGGAAGGTGGGATATTGGGAGAAGGGGAGTGGTGGGAGTGGGGAGAAGGGATATTTGGAGATAGGGGAGTGGTGGGGAATGGGGAGGTGGGAAATTTCGAGATGGGGAATGGTTGGGAGTAGGGAGGTGGGATATTGGGAGACAGGGTAGCCGTGGTGATTGGAGAGTTGGGCTATTTGTAGATAGGGGAGTAGTGGGGATTTGTGGAGTGGTGGGATATTCGGAGATAGAAGAGTGGTGGGAGATGGGAGGTTGGATATTTGGAGATAGGGGAGTGTTGGGAGTGGGGAGGTGGGATATTGGGAGATAAGGGAGTCGTGGGAGTGGGGAGGTGGGATATTGGGAGATAGGGGTGTGGTGGAAGTGGGGAGGTCGGATATTTGGAGATTGGTGAGTGGTGGGAGTGGGGAGGAGGGATGTTTGGAGATAACAGATTGGTGGGAGTGGTGAGGTGGGATATTTGGAGATAGGTGAGTGGTGGGAGTGGGCAGGTGGGATATTTGGAGATAGGGGAATGGTGGGATTGCGGAGGTGGGATATTTGGAGATAGGGGAATGGTGGGGTTGGGTGGTGGGATAACTGGAGATAGGGGAGAGTTGGGAGTGGGGTTGTGTGATATTGGGAGAAGGGGATTGGTTGGGAGTAGGGAGGTGGGATATTGGGAGATAGCGGAGTGTTGGGAGGGGAGATATTTGGAGATAGGGGACTGGAGGAGAGCGGTGTGTGGTGGCATATTTGGAGATAGTGGAGTGGTGGGAAGTGGGGAGGTGGGATATTTGGAGATAAGTGAATGGTTGGGGGTGGGGAGTTGGGATATTTGGAGATAGGGGAATGGTGGGGGTGGGTGGTGGGATAAGTGGAGATAGGGAGTGGGGAGGGGGGATATTTGGAGACGGCGACTGGTAGGAGTGGGGAGAAACGATATTTGGAGATAGGGGTGTGGTGGGGCGTGGGGAGGTGGGATGTTGGGAGACAGGGGAGTGGTGGGAATTGTGGAGTTGGGATCTTTGGAGATGGGGGTGTGGTGGGAATGGGGAGGAGGGATATTTGTTGATAGGGGATTGGTGGGAGTGGGGACGTGGGATATTGGGAGAAGGGGAATTATTGGGAGTAGGGAGGTGGGATATTGGGAGACATGGTTGCCGTGGTGATTGGGGAGTTGGGTATTTGGAGATAGGGGAGTAGTGGGGATTTGTGGAGTGGTGGGATATTTGGAAATAGAAGAGTGGTGGGAGTGGGGAGGTGGGATATTTGGAAATTGGTGAGTGGTGGGAGTGGGGAGGTGGGATGTTTGGATATAACGGAGTGGTGGGAGTGGGGTGGTGGGATATAGGGAGAAGGGGAGTAGTGGGGGTTGGGGAGTTGGGATATTTGGAGATGTTGAGGTGGGATATTTTGAGATAGGGGAGTGGGGATGTGGGATATTTTGAGATAGGGGAGTGCTGGGAGTGGGGAGGTGGGATATTTGTAGACGGGGCCTGGTCGGAGTATGGGAGGTGGGATATTTGGAGAGAGGGTAGTGTTGGGAGTAGGGAGGTGGGATATTTGGAGATAGGGGAGTGGTCAGTGACGGGAGAAGGGCTATTTGGAGATAGGGGTTGTGGTAGGAGTGGGAGAAGGGGCTATTGGGAGATAGCGGTTGAGTGTCTGCGGAGTGGGGAGTTGGGATTGGGGATCGTGTTGGGAGTGGGAGTGGTGGGAGTATTGGAGGGGAGTTGGATCTGGAGTTGGGAGTGGGGTGGTGGGATATTGGGAGAATGGGAGTAGTGGGTGTTGGGGAGTTGGGATATTTGGAGATAGAGGAGTGGTGGGAGTGGGGAGAAGGGATATTTGGAGGTAGGGGAGTGGTGGGGAGTGGGAAGGTGGGATATTGCGAGAAGGGGAGTAGTGGGGGTTGGGGAGTTGGGATATTTGGAGATAGAAGAGTGGTAGGAGTGGGTAGAAGGGATATGTGGAGATAGTGGAGTGGTGGGAGTGGGGAGAAGGGATATTTGGAGATAGGGGAGTGGTGGGGAACGGGGAGGTGGGAAATTTCGAGATGGGGAATGGTTGGGAGTAGGGAGGTGGGATATTGGGAGACAGGGTAGCCGTGGTGATTGGAGAGTTGGGCTATTTGTAGATAGGGGAGTAGTGGGGATTTGTGGAGTGGTGGGATATTCGGAGATAGAAGAGTGGTGGGAGATGGGAGGTTGGATATTTGGAGATAGGGGAGTGTTGGGAGTGGGGAGGTGGGATATTGGGAGATAAGGGAGTCGTGGGAGTGGGGAGGTGGGATATTGGGAGAAGGGGAGTGGTGGGAGTGGGGAGAAGGGTTATTTGGAGATAGGGGAGTGGTGGGGAATGGGGAGGTGGGAAATTTCGAGATGGGGAATGGTTGGGAGTAGGGAGGTGGGATATTGGGAGATAGGGGAGTGGTTTGAGTGGGGAGGTGGGATTTTGGGAGACAGGGGAGTGGTGGGAGTGGGGTAGAGGGATCTTTGGAGATAGGGGAGTGGTGGGACTGGGGAGGAGGGATATTGGGAGATAGGGGTGTGGTTGGAGTGGGGAGGTGGGATATTGGGAGACAGGGGACTAGTGGGTGTTGGGGAGTTGGGATATTTGGAGATCGAGGAGTGGTGTGAGTGGGGAGAAGGGAAATTTGGAGATAGGGGATTGGTGGGAGTGGGGAGAAGGGAATTTTGGAGGTAGGGGAGCAGTGGGGAGTGGGAAGGTGGGATATTGGGAGTACGGGAGTAGTGGGGGTTGGGGAGTTGGGATATTTGGGGATAGGGGAGTGGTGGGAGTGGGGAGAAGGGATATTTGGAGATATGGGAGTGGTCGGAGTGGGGAGAAGGGCTATTTGGAGATAGGGGTTGTGGTGGGAGTGGGGAGAAGGGATATTGGGAGATAGCGGTGTGATGGGAGTGGGATGGTGGGATATTGGGAGAATGGGAGTAGTGGGTGTTGGGGAGTTGCTATATTTGGAGATAGAGGAGTTTTAGGAGTGGGTAGAAGGGATATGTGGAGATAGTGGAGTGGTGGTAGTGGGGAGAAGGGATATTTGGAGGTAGGGGAGTGGTGGGGAGTGGGAAGGTGGGATATTGGGAGAAGGGGAGTGGTGGGAGTGGGGAGAAGGGATATTTGGAGATAGGGGAGTGGTGGGGAATGGGGAGGTGGGAAATTTCGAGATGGGGAATGGTTGGGAGTAGGGAGGTGGGATATTGGGAGACAGGGTAGCCGTGGTGATTGGAGAGTTGGGCTATTTGTAGATAGGGGAGTAGTGGGGATTTGTGGAGTGGTGGGATATTCGGAGATAGAAGAGTGGTGGGAGATGGGAGGTTGGATATTTGGAGATAGGGGAGTGTTGGGAGTGGGGAGGTGGGATATTGGGAGATAAGGGAGTCGTGGGAGTGGGGAGGTGGGATATTGGGAGACAGGGTAGCCGTGGTGATTGGAGAGTTGGGCTATTTGTAGATAGGGGAGTAGTGGGGATTTGTGGAGTGGTGGGATATTCGGAGATAGAAGAGTGGTGGGAGTGGTGAGGTGGGATATTTGGAGATAGGTGAGTGGTGGGAGTGGGCAGGTGGGATATTTGGAGATAGGGGAATGGTGGGATTGCGGAGGTGGGATATTTGGAGATAGGGGAATGGTGGGGTTGGGTGGTGGGATAACTGGAGATAGGGGAGAGTTGGGAGTGGGGTTGTGTGATATTGGGAGAAGGGGATTGGTTGGGAGTAGGGAGGTGGGATATTGGGAGATAGCGGAGTGTTGGGAGGGGAGATATTTGGAGATAGGGGACTGGAGGAGAGCGGTGTGTGGTGGCATATTTGGAGATAGTGGAGTGGTGGGAAGTGGGGAGGTGGGATATTTGGAGATAAGTGAATGGTTGGGGGTGGGGAGTTGGGATATTTGGAGATAGGGGAATGGTGGGGGTGGGTGGTGGGATAAGTGGAGATAGGGAGTGGGGAGGGGGGATATTTGGAGACGGCGACTGGTAGGAGTGGGGAGAAACGATATTTGGAGATAGGGGTGTGGTGGGGCGTGGGGAGGTGGGATGTTGGGAGACAGGGGAGTGGTGGGAATTGTGGAGTTGGGATCTTTGGAGATGGGGGTGTGGTGGGAATGGGGAGGAGGGATATTTGTTGATAGGGGATTGGTGGGAGTGGGGACGTGGGATATTGGGAGAAGGGGAATTATTGGGAGTAGGGAGGTGGGATATTGGGAGATATGGTTGCCGTGGTGATTGGGGAGTTGGGTATTTGGAGATAGGGGAGTAGTGGGGATTTGTGGAGTGGTGGGATATTTGGAAATAGAAGAGTGGTGGGAGTGGGGAGGTGGGATATTTGGAAATTGGTGAGTGGTGGGAGTGGGGAGGTGGGATGTTTGGATATAACGGAGTGGTGGGAGTGGGGTGGTGGGATATAGGGAGAAGGGGAGTAGTGGGGGTTGGGGAGTTGGGATATTTGGAGATGTTGAGGTGGGATATTTTGAGATAGGGGAGTGGGGATGTGGGATATTTTGAGATAGGGGAGTGCTGGGAGTGGGGAGGTGGGATATTTGTAGACGGGGCCTGGTCGGAGTATGGGAGGTGGGATATTTGGAGAGAGGGTAGTGCTGGGAGTAGGGAGGTGGGATATTTGGAGATAGGGGAGTGGTCAGTGACGGGAGAAGGGCTATTTGGAGATAGGGGTTGTGGTGGGAGTGGGGAGAAGGGATATTGGGAGATAGCGGAGTGTTGGGAGTGGGGTGGTGGGATATTGGGAGAATGGGAGTAGTGGGTGTTGGGGAGTTGGGATATTTGGAGATAGAGGAGTGGTGGGAGTGGGGAGAAGGGATATTTGGAGGTAGGGGAGTGGTGGGGAGTGGGAAGGTGGGATATTGCGAGAAGGGGAGTAGTGGGGGTTGGGGAGTTGGGATATTTGGAGATAGAAGAGTGGTAGGAGTGGGTAGAAGGGATATGTGGAGATAGTGGAGTGGTGGGAGTGGGGAGAAGGGATATTTGGAGATAGGGGAGTGGTGGGGAATGGGGAGGTGGGAAATTTCGAGATGGGGAATGGTTGGGAGTAGGGAGGTGGGATATTGGGAGACAGGGTAGCCGTGGTGATTGGAGAGTTGGGCTATTTGTAGATAGGGGAGTAGTGGGGATTTGTGGAGTGGTGGGATATTCGGAGATAGAAGAGTGGTGGGAGATGGGAGGTTGGATATTTGGAGATAGGGGAGTGTTGGGAGTAGGGAGGTGGGACATTGGGAGATAAGGGAGTCGTGGGAGTGGGGAGGTGGGATATTGGGAGATAGGGGAGTGGTGGGATTGGGGAGGTGGGATATTTGGAAATTGGTGAGTGGTGGGAGTGGGGAGGTGGGATGTTTGGAGATAACAGATTGGTGGGAGTGGTGAGGTGGGATATTTGGAGATAGGTGAGTGGTGGGAGTGGGCAGTTGGGATATTTGGAGATAGGGGAATGGTGGGATTGCGGAGGTGGGATATTTGGAGATAGGGGAATGGTGGGGTTGGGTGGTGGGATAACTGGAGATATTGAGTGGGGAGGTGGGATATTTGGAGATAGGGGAGTGGTGGGGAGTGGAGAGGTGGGATATTGGGAGAAGGGGAGTAGTGGGGGCTGTGGAGTTGGGATATTTGGAGATGGGGAGAGCTGGGAGTGGGGAGGAGGGATATTTGGAGATAGGGGAGTGGTGGGGAGTGGAGAGGTGGGATATTGGGAGAAGGGGAGTAGTGGGGGCTGTGGAGTTGGGATATTTGGAGATAGGTGAGTGGTGGGAATGTGGAGAAGGGATATTTGGAGATCGGGGAGCGGTGGGAGTGGGGAGAAGGGCTATTTGGAGATAGGGGTTGTGGTGGGAGTGGGGAGAAGTGATATTGGGAGAAGGGGAATGGTTGGGAGTAGGGAGGTGGGATATTGGGAGACAGGGTAGCCGTGGTGATTGGGGAGTAGGGCTATTTGGAGATAGGGGAGTGGTGGGAGTGTGGAGAATGGATATTTGGAGATAGGGGAGTGGTGGGAGTGGTGAGAAGGGCTATTTGGAGATAGGGTTTGTGGTGGGAGTGGGGAGAAGGGATATTGGGAGATAGGGGAGTGGTGGGAGTGGGGTTGTGTGATATTGGGAGAAGGGGAATGGTTGGGAGTAGGGAGGTGGGATATTGGGAGATAAGGGAGTCGTGGGAGTGGGGACGTGGGATATTGGGCGATAGGGGAGTGGTGGGAATGGGGAGGTGGGATATTTGGAAATTGCTGAGTGGTGGGAGTGGGGAGGTGGGATGTTTGGATATAACGGAGTGGTGGGAGTGCGGATGTGGGATATTTGGTGATAGGTGAGTGGTGGGAGTGGGGAGGTGGGATATTTGGAGATAGGGGAGTGGTTGGGAGTGGGGAGGTGGGATGTTTGGATATAACGGAGTGGTGGGAGTGTGGAGGTGGGATATTTGGTGATAGGTGAGTTGTGGGAGTGGGGAGGTGGGATATTTGGAGATAGGGGAGTGGTTGGGAGGGGAGATATTTGGAGATAGGGGACTGGAGGAGAGCGGTGTGTGGTGGCATATTTGGAGATAGTGGAGTGGTGGGAAGTGGGGAGGTGGGATATTTGGAGATAAGTGAGTGTTTGGGGGTGGGGAGTTGGGATATTTGGAGATAGGGAGTGGGGAGGGGGGATATTTGGAGACGGCGACTGGTGGGAGTGGGGAGAAACGATATTTGGAGATAGGGGTGTGGTGGGGAGTGGGGAGGTGGGATGTTGGGAGACGGGAGTGGTGGGAATTGTGGAGTTGGGATCTTTGGAGATGGGGGAGTGGTGGGAATGGGGAGGAGGGATATTTGTTGATAGGGGATTGGTGGGAGTGGGGACGTGGGATATTGGGAGAAGGGGAATGATTGGGAGTAGGGAGGTGGGATATTGGGAGACAGGGTAGCCGTGGTGATTGGGGAGTTGGGTATTTGGAGATAGGGGAGTAGTGGGGATTTGTGGAGTGGTGGGATATTTGGAAATAGAAGAGTGGTGGGAGTTGGGAGGTGGGATATTTGGAGATAGGGGAGTGGTAGGAGTGGGGAGGTGGGACATTGGGAGATAAGGGAGTCGTGGGAGTCGGGAGGTGGGATATTGGGAGATAGGGGAGTGGTGGGAGTGGGGAGGTGGGATATTTGGAAATTGGTCAGTGGTGGGAGTGGGCAGGTGGGATGTTTGGATATAACGGAGTGGTGGGAGTGGGGTGGTGGGATATAGGGAGAAGGGGAGTAGTGGGGGTTGGGGAGTTGGGATATTTGGAGATGTTGAGGTGGGATATTTTGAGATAGGGGAGTGGGGATGTGGGATATTTTGAGATAGGGGAGTGCTGGGAGTGGGGAGGTGGGATATTTGGAGATGGGGAGTGGTGGGAGTGGGGAGTTGGGATGTTTGGAGATAGGGGAGTGGTGTGGAATGGTGAGGTGGGATATTTGTAGACGGGGCCTGGTCGGAGTATGGGAGGTGGGATATTTGGAGAGAGGGTAGTGCTGGGAGTAGGGAGGTGGGATATTTGGAGAGAGGGTAGTGGTGGGAGTGGGGAGAAGGGATATTTGGAGATAGGGGAGTGGTCGGAGCGGGGAGAAGGGCTATTTGGAGATAGGGGTTGTGGTGGGAGTGGGGAGAAGGGATATTGGGAGAATGGTAGTAGTGGGTGTTGGGGAGTTGGGAGTGGTGGGAGTGGGGAGAAGGGATATTTGGAGGTGGGGGAGTGGTGGGGAGTGGGAAGGTGGGATATTGGGAGAAGGGGAGTAGTGGGGGTTGGGGAGTTGGGATATTTGGAGATAGAGGAGTGGTAGGAGTGGGCAGAAGGGATATGTGGAGATAGTGGAGTGGTGTGAGTGGGGAGAAGGGATATTTGGAGGTAGGGGAGTGGTTGGGAGTGGGAAGGTGGGATATTGGGAGAAGGGGAGTGGTGGGAGTGGGGAGAAGGGATATTTGGAGATAGGGGAGTGGTGGGGAATGGGGAGGTGGGAAATTTCCAAATGGGGAATGGTTGGGAGTAGGGAGGTGGGATTTTGGGAGATAGGGGAGTGGTTGGAGTGGGGAGGTGGGATTTTGGGAGACAGGGGAGTGGTGGGAGTGGGGTAGAGGGATCTTTGGAGATAGGGGAGTGGTGGGACTGGGGAGGAGGGATATTGGGAGATAGGGTTGTGGTTGGAGTGGGGAGGTGGGATATTTGGAGACAGGGGACTAGTGGGTGTTGGGGAGTTGGGATATTTGGAGATCGAGGAGTGGTGTGAGTGGGGAGAAGGGAAATTTGGAGATAGGGGATTGGTGGGAGTGGGGAGAAGGGAATTTTGGAGGTAGGGGATCAGTGGGGAGTGGGAAGGTGGGATATTGGGAGTAGGGGAGTAGTGGGGGTTGGGGAGTTGGGATATTTGGGGATAGGGGAGTGGTGGGAGTGGGGAGAAGGGATATTTGGAGATAGGGGAGTGGTCGGAGTGGGGAGAAGGGCTATTTGGAGATAGGGGTTGTGGTGGGAGTGGGGAGAAGGGATATTGGGAGATAGCGGTGTGGTGGGAGTGGGATGGTGGGATATTGGGAGAATGGGAGTAGTGGGTGTTGGGGAGTTGCTATATTTGGAGATAGAGGAGTTTTAGGAGTGGGTAGAAGGGATATGTGGAGATAGTGGAGTGGTGGTAGTGGGGAGAAGGGATATTTGGAGGTAGGGGAGTGGTGGGGAGTGGGAAGGTGGGATATTGGGAGAAGGGGAGTGGTGGGAGTGGGGAGAAGGGATATTTGGAGATAGGGGAGTGGTGGGGAATGGGGAGGTGGGAAATTTCGAGATGGGGAATGGTTGGGAGTAGGGAGGTGGGATATTGGGAGACAGGGTAGCCGTGGTGATTGGAGAGTTGGGCTATTTGTAGATAGGGGAGTAGTGGGGATTTGTGGAGTGGTGGGATATTCGGAGATAGAAGAGTGGTGGGAGATGGGAGGTTGGATATTTGGAGATAGGGGAGTGTTGGGAGTGGGGAGGTGGGATATTGGGAGATAAGGGAGTCGTGGGAGTGGGGAGGTGGGATATTGGGAGATAGGGGTGTGGTGGAAGTGGGGAGGTGGGATATTTGGATATTGGTGAGTGGTGGGAGTGGGGAGGTGGGATGTTTGGAGATAACAGATTGGTGGGAGTGGTGAGGTGGGATATTTGGAGATAGGTGAGTGGTGGGAGTGGGCAGGTGGGATATTTGGAGATAGGGGAATGGTGGGATTGCGGAGGTGGGATATTTGGAGATAGGGGAATGGTGGGGTTGGGTGGTGGGATAACTGGAGATAGGGGAGTGGTGGGAGTGGGGTTGTGTGATATTGGGAGAAGGGGATTGGTTGGGAGTAGGGAGGTGGGATATTGGGAGATAAGGGAGTCGTGGGAGTGGGGACGTGGGATATTGGGCGATAGGGGAGTGGTGGGAGTGGGGAGGTGGGATATTTGGAAATTGCTGAGTGGTGGGAGTGGGGAGGTGGGCTGTTTGGATATAACGGAGTGGTGGGAGTGCGGAGGTGGGATATTTGGTGATAGGTGAGTGGTGGGAGTGGGGAGGTGGGATATTTGGAGATAGGGGAGTGGTTGGGAGTGGGGAGGTGGGATGTTTGGATATAACGGAGTGGTGGGAGTGTGGAGGTGGGATATTTGGTGATAGGTGAGTTGTGGGAGTGGGGAGGTGGGATATTTGGAGATAGGGGAGTGGTTGGGAGGGGAGATATTTGGAGATAGGGGACTGGAGGAGAGCGGTGTGTGGTGGCATATTTGGAGATAGTGGAGTGGTGGGAAGTGGGGAGGTGGGATATTTGGAGATAAGTGAATGGTTGGGGGTGGGGAGTTGGGATATTTGGAGATAGGGGAATGGTGAGGGTGGGTGGTGGGATAAGTGGAGATAGGGAGTGGGGAGGTGGGATATTTGGAGACGGCGACTGGTAGGAGTGGGGAGAAACGATATTTGGAGATAGGGGTGTGGTGGGGCGTGGGGAGGTGGGATGTTGGGAGACAGGGGAGTGGTGGGAATTGTGGAGTTGGGATCTTTGGAGATGGGGGTGTGGTGGGAATGGGGAGGAGGGATATTTGTTGATAGGGGATTGGTGGGAGTGGGGACGTGGGATATTGGGAGAAGGGGAATTATTGGGAGTAGGGAGGTGGGATATTGGGAGACATGGTTGCCGTGGTGATTGGGGAGTTGGGTATTTGGAGATAGGGGAGTAGTGGGGATTTGTGGAGTGGTGGGATATTTGGAAATAGAAGAGTGGTGGGAGTGGGGAGGTGGGATATTTGGAAATTGGTGAGTGGTGGGAGTGGGGAGGTGGGATGTTTGGATATAACGGAGTGGTGGGAGTGGGGTGGTGGGATATAGGGAGAAGGGGAGTAGTGGGTGTTGGGGAGTTGGGATATTTGGAGATGTTGAGGTGGGATATTTTGAGATAGGGGAGTGGGGATGTGGGATATTTTGAGATAGGGGAGTGCTGGGAGTGGGGAGGTGGGATATTTGTAGACGGGGCCTGGTCGGAGTATGGGAGGTGGGATATTTGGAGAGAGGGTAGTGCTGGGAGTAGGGAGGTGGGATATTTGGAGAGAGGGTAGTGCTGGGAGTAGGGAGGTGGGATATTTGGAGAGAGGGTAGTGGTGGGAGTGGGGAGAAGGGATATTTGGAGATAGGGGAGTGGTCGGTGAGGGGAGAAGGGCTATTTGGAGATAGGGGTTGTGGTGGGAGTGGGGAGAAGGGATATTGGGAGATAGCGGAGTGTTGGGAGTGGGGTGGTGGGATATTGGGAGAATGGGAGTAGTGGGTGTTGGGGAGTTGGGATATTTGGAGATAGAGGAGTGGTGGGAGTGGGGAGAAGGGATATTTGGAGGTAGGGGAGTGGTGGGGAGTGGGAAGGTGGGATATTGGGAGAAGGGGAGTAGTGGGGGTTGGGGAGTTGGGATATTTGGAGATAGAAGAGTGGTAGGAGTGGGTAGAAGGGATATGTGGAGATAGTGGAGTGGTGGGAGTGGGGAGAAGGGATATTTGGAGATAGGGGAGTGGTGGGGAATGGGGAGGTGGGAAATTTCGAGATGGGGAATGGTTGGGAGTAGGGAGGTGGGATATTGGGAGACAGGGTAGCCGTGGTGATTGGAGAGTTGGGCTATTTGTAGATAGGGGAGTAGTGGGGATTTGTGGACTGGTGGGATATTCGGAGATAGGGGAGTGGTGGGATTGGGGAGGTGGGACATTGGGAGATAAGGGAGTCGTGGGAGTGGGGAGGTGGGATATTGGGAGATAGGGGAGTGGTGGGAGTGGGGAGGTGGGATATTTGGAGATTGGTGAGTGGTAGGAGTGGGGAGGTGGGATGTTTGGAGATAACAGATTGGTGGGAGTGGTGAGGTGGGATATTTGGAGATAGGTGAGTGGTGGGAGTGGGCAGGTGGGATATTTGGAGATAGGGGAATGGTGGGATTGCGGAGGTGGGATATTTGGAGATGGGGAATGGTGGGGTTGGGTGGTGGGATAACTGGAGATAGGGAGTGGGGAGGTGGGATATTTGTAGACGGGGACTGGTGGGAGTGGGGAAATGGGATATTGGGCGATAGGGGAGTGGTGGGTGTGGGGAGGTGGGATATTTGGAAATTGCTGAGTGGTGGGAGTGGGGAGGTGGGATGTTTGGATATAACGGAGTGGTGGGAGTGGGGTGGTGGGATATAGGGAGAAGGGGAGTAGTGGGAGTGGGGTTGTGTGATATTGGGAGAAGGGGAATGGTTGGGAGTAGGGAGGTGGGATATTGGGAGTTAAGGGAGTCGTGGGAGTGGGGATGTGGGATATTGGGCGATAGGGGAGTGGTGGGAGTGGCGAGGTGGGATATTTGGAAATTGCTGAGTGGTGGGAGTGGGGAGGTGGGATGTTTGGATATAATGGAGTGGTGGGAGTGCGGAGGTGGGATATTTGGTGATAGGTGAGTGGTGGGAGTGGGGAGGTGGGATATTTGGAGATAGGGGAGTGGTTGGGAGTGGGGACGTGGGATGTTTGGATATAACGGAGTGGTGGGAGTGTGGAGGTGGGATATTTGGTGATAGCTGAGTTGTGGGAGTGGGGAGGTGGGATATTTGGAGATAGGGGAGTGGTTGGGAGTGGGGACGTGGGATGTTTGGATATAACGGAGTGGTGGGAGTGTGGAGGTGGGATATTTGGTGATAGCTGAGTTGTGGGAGTGGGGAGGTGGCATATTTGGAGATAGTGGAGTGGTGGGAAGTGGGGAGGTGGGATATTTGGAGATAAGTGAGTGGTTGGGGGTGGGGAGTTGGGATATTTGGAGATAGGGGAATGGTGAGGGTGGGTGGTGGGATAAGTGGAGATAGGGAGTGGGGAGGTGGGATATTTGGAGACGGCGACTGGTAGGAGTGGGGAGAGAAACGATATTTGGAGATAGGGGTGTGGTGGGGAGTGGGGAGGTGGGATGTTGGGAGACAGGGGAGTGGTGGGAATTGTGGAGTTGGGATCTTTGGAGATGGGGGAGTGGTGGGAATGGGGAGGAGGGATATTTGTTGATAGGGGATTGGTGGGAGTGGGGACGTGGGATATTGGGAGAAGGGGAATTATTGGGAGTAGGGAGGTGGGATATTGGGAGACAGGGTAGCCGTGGTGATTGGGGAGTTGGGTGTTTGGAGATAGGGGAGTAGTGGGGATTTGTGGAGTGGTGGGATATTTGGAAATAGAAGAGTGGTGGGAGTTGGGAGGTGCGATATTTGGAGATAGGGGAGTGGTAGGAGTGGGGAGGTGGGACATTGGGAGATAAGGGAGTCGTGGGAGTGGGGAGGTGGGATATTGGGAGATAGGGGAGTGGTGGGAGTGGGGAGGTGGGATATTTGGAAATTGGTGAGTGGTGGGAGTGGGGAGGTGGGATGTTTGGATATAACGGAGTGGTGGGAGTGGGGTGGTGGGATATAGGGAGAAGGGGAGTAGTGGGGGTTGGGGAGTTGGGATATTTGGAGATGTTGAGGTGGGATATTTTGAGATAGGGGAGTGGGGATGTGGGATATTTTGAGATAGGGGAGTGCTGGGAGTGGGGAGGTGGGATATTTGTAGACGGGGCCTGGTCGGAGTATGGGAGGTGGGATATTTGGAGAGAGGGTAGTGCTGGGAGTAGGGAGGTGGGATATTTGGAGAGAGGTTAGTGGTGGGAATGGGGAGAAGGGATATTTGGAGATAGGGGAGTGGTCGGAGCGGGGAGAAGGGTAATTTGGAGATAGGGGTTGTGGGTGGGAGTGGGGAGAAGGGATATTGGGAGATAGCGGAGTGTTGGGAGTGGGGTGGTGGGATATTGGTAGAATGGGAGTAGTGGGTGTTGGGGAGTTGGGATATTTGGAGATAGAGGAGTGGTGGGAGTGGGGAGAAGGGATATTTGGAGGTAGGGGAGTGGTGGGGAGTGGGAAGGTGGGATATTTGGAAAAGGGGAGTAGTGGGGGTTGGGGAGTTGGGATATTTGGAGATAGAGGAGTGGTAGGAGTGGGTAGAAGGGATATGTGGAGATAGTGGAGTGGTGGGAGTGGGGAGAAGGGATATTTGGAGGTAGGGGTGTGGTTGGGAGTGGGAAGGTGGGATATTGGGAGAAGGGGAGTGGTGGGAGTGGGGAGAAGGGATATTTGGAGATAGGGGAGTGGTGGGGAATGGGGAGGTGGGAAATTTCGAGATGGGGAATGGTTGGGAGTAGGGAGGTGGGATATTGGGAGACAGGGTAGCCGTGGTGATTGGAGAGTTGGGCTATTTGTAGATAGGGGAGTAGTGGGGATTTGTGGACTGGTGGGATATTCGGAGATAGAAGAGTGGTGAGAGATGGGAGGTGGGATATTTGGAGATAGGGGAGTGGTGGGAGTGGGGAGGTGGGTCATTGGGAGATAAGGGAGTCGTGGGAGTGGGGAGGTGGGATATTGGGAGATAGGGGAGTGGTGGGATTGGGGAGGTGGGATATTTGGAGATTGGTGAGTGGTAGGAGTGGGGAGGTGGGATGTTTGGAGATAACAGATTGGTGGGAGTGGTGAGGTGGGATATTTGGAGATAGGTGAGTGGTGGGAGTGGGCAGGTGGGATATTTGGAGATAGGGGAATGGTGGGATTGCGGAGGTGGGATATTTGGAGATGGGGATTGGTGGGGTTGGGTGGTGGGATAACTGGAGATAGGGAGTGGGGAGATGGGATATTTGTAGACGGGGACTGGTGGGAGTGGGGAAATGGGATATTGGGTGATAGGGGAGTGGTGGGAGTGGGGAGGTGGGATATTTGGAAATTGCTGAGTGGTGGGAGTGGGGAGGTGGGATGTTTGGATATAACGGAGTGGTGGGAGTGGGGTGGTGGGATATAGGGAGAAGGGGAGTAGTGGGAGTGGGGTTGTGTGATATTGGGAGAAGGGGAATGGTTGGGAGTAGGGAGGTGGGATATTAGGAGATAAGGGAGTCGTGGGAGTGGGGATGTGGGATATTGGGCGATAGGGGAGTGGTGGGAGTGGGGAGGTGGGATATTTGGAAATTGCTGAGTGGTGGGAGTGGGGAGGTGGGATGTTTGGATATAATGGAGTGGTGGGAGTGCGGAGGTGGGATATTTGGTGATAGGTGAGTGGTGGGAGTGGGGAGGTGGGATATTTGGAGATGGGGAGTGGTTGGGAGTGGGGAGGTGGGATGTTTGGATATAACGGAGTGGTGGGAGTGTGGAGGTGGGATATTTGGTGATAGGTGAGTTGTGGGAGTGGGGAGGTGGGATATTTGGAGATAGGGGAGTGGTTGGGAGGGGAGATATTTGGAGATAGGGGACTGGAGGAGAGCGGTGTGTGGTGGCATATTTGGAGATAGTGGAGTGGTGGGAAGTGGGGAGGTGGGATATTTGGAGATAAGTGAGTGGTTGGGGGTGGGGAGTTGGGATATTTGGAGATAGGGGAATGGTGGGGGTGGGTGGTGGGATAAGTGGAGATAGGGAGTGGGGAGGGGGATATTTGGAGACGGCGACTGGTGGGAGAGGGGAGAAACGATATTTGGAGATAGGGGTGTGGTGGGGAGTGGGGAGGTGGGATGTTGGGAGACAGGAAAGTGGTGGAAATTGTGGAGTTGCGATCTTTGGAGATGGGGGAGTGGTGGTAATGGGGAGGAGGGATATTTGTTGATAGCGGATTGGTGGGAGTGGGGACGTGGGATATTGGGAGAAGGGGAATGATTGGGAGTAGGGAGGTGGGATATTGGGAGACAGGGTAGCCGTGGTGATTGGGGAGTTGGGTATTTGGAGATAGGGGAGTAGTGGGGATTTGTGGAGTGGTGGGATATTTGGAAATAGAAGAGTGGTGGGAGTTGGGAGGTGGGATATTTGGAGATAGGGGAGTCGTGGGAGTGGGGAGGTGGGATATTGGGAGATAGAGGAGTGGTGGGAGTGGGGAGGTGGGATATTTGGAAATTGGTGAGTGGTGGGAGTGAGGAGGTGGGATGTTTGGAGAGAGGGTAGTGGTGGGAGTGGGGAGAAGGGATATTTGGAGATAGGGGAGTGGTCGGAGCGGGGAGAAGGGCTATTTGGAGAATGGGAGTAGTGGGTGTTGGGAAGTTGGGATATTTGGAGATAGAGGAGTGGTAGGAGTGGGGAGAAGGGAAATTTGGAGATAGGGGATTGGTGGGAGTGGGGAGAAGGGAATTTTGGAGGTAGGGGAGCAGTGGGGAGTGGGAAGGTGGGATATTGGGAGTAGGGGAGTAGTGGGGGTTGGGGAGTTGGGATATTTGGGGATAGGGGAGTGGTGGGAGTGGGGAGAAGGGATATTTGGAGATAGGGGAGTGGTCGGAGTGGGGAGAAGGGCTATTTGGAGATAGGGGTTGTGGTGGGAGTGGGGAGAAGGGATATTGGGAGATAGCGGTGTGGTGGGAGTGGGATGGTGGGATATTGGGAGAATGGGAGTAGTGGGTGTTGGGGAGTTGCTATATTTGGAGATAGAGGAGTTTTAGGAGTGGGTAGAAGGGATATGTGGAGATAGTGGAGTGGTGGTAGTGGGGAGAAGGGATATTTGGAGGTAGGGGAGTGGTGGGGAGTGGGAAGGTGGGATATTGGGAGAAGGGGAGTGGTGGGAGTGGGGAGAAGGGATATTTGGAGATAGGGGAGTGGTGGGGAATGGGGAGGTGGGAAATTTTGAGATGGGGAATGGTTGGGAGTAGGGAGGTGGGATATTGGGAGACAGGGTAGCCGTGGTGATTGGAGAGTTGGGCTATTTGTAGATAGGGGAGTAGTGGGGATTTGTGGAGTGGTGGGATATTCGGAGATAGAAGAGTGGTGGGAGATGGGAGGTTGGATATTTGGAGATAGGGGAGTGTTGGGAGTGGGGAGGTGGGATATTGGGAGATAAGGGAGTTGTGGGAGTTGGGAGGTGGGATATTGGGAGATAGGGGAGTGGTGGGAGTGGGGAGGTGGGATATTTGGAGATTGGTGAGTGGTGGGAGTGGAGAGGTGGGATGTTTGGAGATAACAGATTGGTGGGAGTGGTGAGGTGGGATATTTGGAGATAGGGGAGTGGTCGGAGCGGGGAGAAGGGCTATTTGGAGAATGGGAGTAGTGGGTGTTGGGAAGTTGGGATATTTGGAGATAGAGGAGTGGTAGGAGTGGGGAGAAGGGAAATTTGGAGATAGGGGATTGGTGGGAGTGGGGAGAAGGGAATTTTGGAGGTAGGGGAGCAGTGGGGAGTGGGAAGGTGGGATATTGGGAGTAGGGGAGTAGTGGGGGTTGGGGAGTTGGGATATTTGGGGATAGGGGAGTGGTGGGAGTGGGGAGAAGGGATATTTGGAGATAGGGGAGTGGTCGGAGTGGGGAGAAGGGCTATTTGGAGATAGGGGTTGTGGTGGGAGTGGGGAGAAGGGATATTGGGAGATAGCGGTGTGGTGGGAGTGGGATGGTGGGATATTGGGAGAATGGGAGTAGTGGGTGTTGGGGAGTTGCTATATTTGGAGATAGAGGAGTTTTAGGAGTGGGTAGAAGGGATATGTGGAGATAGTGGAGTGGTGGTAGTGGGGAGAAGGGATATTTGGAGGTAGGGGAGTGGTGGGGAGTGGGAAGGTGGGATATTGGGAGAAGGGGAGTGGTGGGAGTGGGGAGAAGGGATATTTGGAGATAGGGGAGTGGTGGGGAATGGGGAGGTGGGAAATTTTGAGATGGGGAATGGTTGGGAGTAGGGAGGTGGGATATTGGGAGACAGGGTAGCCGTGGTGATTGGAGAGTTGGGCTATTTGTAGATAGGGGAGTAGTGGGGATTTGTGGAGTGGTGGGATATTCGGAGATAGAAGAGTGGTGGGAGATGGGAGGTTGGATATTTGGAGATAGGGGAGTGTTGGGAGTGGGGAGGTGGGATATTGGGAGATAAGGGAGTTGTGGGAGTTGGGAGGTGGGATATTGGGAGATAGGGGAGTGGTGGGAGTGGGGAGGTGGGATATTTGGAGATTGGTGAGTGGTGGGAGTGGAGAGGTGGGATGTTTGGAGATAACAGATTGGTGGGAGTGGTGAGGTGGGATATTTGGAGATAGGTGAGTGGTGGGAGTGGGCAGGTGGGATATTTGGAGATAGGGGAATGGTGGGATTGCGGAGGTGGGATATTTGGAGATAGGGGAATGGTGGGGTTGGGTGGTGGGATAACTGGAGATAGGGGAGTGGTGGGAGTGGGGTTGTGTGATATTGGGAGAAGGGGAATGGTTGGGAGTAGGGAGGTGGGATATTGGGAGATAAGGGAGTTGTGGGAGTGGGGATGTGGGATATTGGGCGATAGGGGAGTGGTGGGAGTGGGGAGGTGGGATATTTGGAAATTGCTGAGTGGTGGGAGTGGGGTGGTGCGATGTTTGGATATAACGGAGTGGTGGGAGTGTGGAGGTGGGATATTTGGTGATAGGTGAGTTGTGGGAGTGGGGAGGTGGGATATTTGGAGATAGGGGAGTGGTTGGGAGGGGAGATATTTGGAGATAGGGGACTGGAGGAGAGCGGTGTGTGGTGGCATATTTGGAGATAGGGGAGTGGTCGGAGTGGGGAGAAGGGCTATTTGGAGATAGGGGTTGTGGTCGGAGTGGGGAGAAGGGATATTGGGAGATAGCGGTGTGGTGGGAGTGGGGAGAAGGGATATTTGGAGGTAGGGGAGTGGTGGGGAGTGGGAAGGTGGGATATTGGGAGAATGGGAGTAGTGGGTGTTGGGGAGTTGCTATATTTGGAGATAGAGGAGTTTTAGGAGTGGGTAGAAGGGATATGTGGAGATAGTGGAGTGGTGGGAGTGGGGAGAAGGGATATTTGGAGGTAGGGGAGTGGTGGGGAGTGGGAAGGTGGGATATTGGGAGAAGGGGAGTGGTGGGAGTGGGGAGAAGGGATATTTGGAGACAGGGGACTGGTGGGGAATGGGGAGGTGGGAAATTTTGAGATGGGGGAGTGGTGGGAATGGGGAGGAGGGATATTTGTTGATAGGGGATTGGTGGGAGTGGGGACGTGGGATATTGGGAGAAGGGGAATTATTGGGAGTAGGGAGGTGGGATATTGGGAGACAGGGTAGCCGTGGTGATTGGGGAGTTGGGTATTTGGAGATAGGGGAGTAGTGGGGATTTGTGGAGTGGTGGGATATTTGGAAATAGAAGAGTGGTGGGAGTTGGGAGGTGGGATATTTGGAGATAGGGGAGTGGTAGGAGTGGGGAGGTGGGACATTGGGAGATAAGGGAGTCGTGGGAGTGGGGAGGTGGGATATTGGGAGATAGAGGAGTGGTGGGAGTGGGGAGGTGGGATATTTGGAAATTGGTGAGTGGTGGGAGTGAGGAGGTGGGATGTTTGGATATAACGGAGTGGTGGGAGTGGGGTTGTGGGATATAGGGAGAAGGGGAGTAGTGGGGGTTGGGGAGTTGGTATATTTGGAGATGTTGAGGTGGGATATTTTGAGATAGGGGAGTGGGGATGTGGGATATTTTGAGATAGGGGAGTGCTGTGAGTGGGGAGGTGGGATATTTGGAGATGGGGAGTGGTGGGAGTGGGGAGTTGGGATCTTTGGAGATAGGGGAGTGGTGTGGAATGGGGAGGTGGGATATTTGTAGACGGGGACTGGTGGGAGTAAGGGAGGTGGGATATTTGGAGAGAGGGTAGTGCTGGGAGTAGGGAGGAGGGATATTTGGAGAGAGGGTAGTGGTGGGAGTGGGGAGGTGGGATATTTGGAAATTGGTGAGTGGGGGAGTGAGGAGGTGGGATGTTTGGAGAGAGGGTAGTGGTGGGAGTGGGGAGAAGGGATATTTGGAGATAGGGGAGTGGTCGGAGCGGGGAGAAGGGCTATTTGGAGAATGGGAGTAGTGGGTGTTGGGAAGTTGGGATATTTGGAGATAGAGGAGTGGTGGGAGTGGGGAGAAGGGAAATTTGGAGATAGGGGATTGGTGGGAGTGGGGAGAATGGAATTTTGGAGGTAGGGGAGCAGTGGGGAGTGGGAAGTTGGGATATTGGAGTAGGGGAGTAGTGGGGGTTGGGGAGTTGGGATATTTGGGGATAGGGGAGTGGTGGGAGTGGGGAGAAGGGATATTTGGAGATAGGGGAGTGGTCGGAGTGGGGAGAAGGGCTATTTGGAGATAGGGGTTGTGGTGGGAGTGGGGAGAAGGGATATTGGGAGATAGCGGTGTGGTGGGAGTGGGATGGTGGGATATTGGGAGAATGGGAGTAGTGGGTGTTGGGGAGTTGCTATATTTGGAGATAGAGGAGCTTTAGGAGTGGGTAGAAGGGATATGTGGAGATAGTGGAGTGGTGGTAGTGGGGAGAAGGGATATTTGGAGGTAGGGGAGTGGTGGGGAGTGGGAAGGTGGGATATTGGGAGAAGGGGAGTGGTGGGAGTGGGGAGAAGGGATATTTGGAGATAGGGGAGTGGTGGGGAATGGGGAGGTGGGAAATTTCGAGATGGGGAATGGTTGGGAGTAGGGAGGTGGGATATTGGGAGATAGGGGAGTGGTTGGAGTGGGGAGGTGGGATTTTGGGAGACAGGGGAGTGGTGGGAGTGGGTAGAGGGATCTTTGGAGATAGGGGAGTGGTGGGACTGGGGAGGAGGGATATTGGGAGATAGGGGTGTGGTTGGAGTGGGGAGGTGGGATATTGGGAGACAGGGGACTAGTGGGTGTTGGGGAGTTGGGATATTTGGAGATCGAGGAGTGGTGTGAGTGGGGAGAAGGGAAATTTGGAGATAGGGGATTGGTGGGAGTGGGGAGAAGGGAATTTTGGAGGTAGGGGAGCAGTGGGGAGTGGGAAGGTGGGATATTGGAGTAGGGGAGTAGTGGGGGTTGGGGAGTTGGGATATTTGGGGATAGGGGAGTGGTGGGAGTGGGGAGAAGGGATATTTGGAGATAGGGGAGTGGTCGGAGTGGGGAGAAGGGCTATTTGGAGATAGGGGTTGTGGTGGGAGTGGGGAGAAGGGATATTGGGAGATAGCGGTGTGGTGGGAGTGGGATGGTGGGATATTGGGAGAATGGGAGTAGTGGGTGTTGGGGAGTTGCTATATTTGGAGATAGAGGAGTTTTAGGAGTGGGTAGAAGGGATATGTGGAGATAGTGGAGTGGTGGTAGTGGGGAGAAGGGATATTTGGAGGTAGGGGAGTGGTGGGGAGTGGGAAGGTGGGATATTGGGAGAAGGGGAGTGGTGGGAGTGGGGAGAAGGGATATTTGGAGATAGGGGAGTGGTGGGGAATGGGGAGGTGGGAAATTTCGAGATGGGGAATGGTTGGGAGTAGGGAGGTGGGATATTGGGAGACAGGGTAGCCGTGGTGATTGGAGAGTTGGGCTATTTGTAGATAGGGGGAGTAGTGGGGATTTGTGGAGTGGTGGGATATTCGGAGATAGAAGAGTGGTGGGAGTGGGGATGTGGGATATTGGGAGATAAGGGGAGTCGTGGAGTGGGGAGGTGGGATATTGGGAGATAGGGGAGTGGTGGAAGTGGGGAGGTGGGATATTTGGAGATTGGTGAGTGGTGGGAGTGGGGAGGTGGGATGTTTGGAGATAACAGATTGGTGGGAGTGGTGAGGTGGGATATTTGGAGATAGGTGAGTGGTGGGAGTGGGCAGGTGGGATATTTGGAGATAGGGGAATGGTGGGATTGCGGAGGTGGGATATTTGGAGATAGGGGAATGGTGGGGTTGGGTGGTGGGATAACTGGAGATAGGGGAGTGGTGGGAGTGGGGTTGTGTGATATTGGGAGAAGGGGAATGGTTGGGAGTAGGGAGGTGGGATATTGGGAGATAAGGGAGTCGTGGGAGTGGGGACGTGGGATATTGGGCGATAGGGGAGTGGTGGGAGTGGGGAGGTAGGATATTTGGAAATTGCTGAGTGGTGGGAGTGGGGAGGTGGGATGTTTGGATATAACGGAGTGGTGGGAGTGCGGAGGTGGGATATTGGTGATAGGTGAGTGGTGGGAGTGGGGAGGTGGGATATTTGGAGATAGGGGAGTGGTTGGGAGTGGGGAGGTGGGACATTGGGAGATAAGGGAGTCGTGGGAGTGGGGAGGTGGGATATTGGGAGATAGGGGAGTGGTGGGAGTGGGGAGGTGGGATATTTGGAAATTGGTGAGTGGTGGGAGTGGGGAGGTGGTATGTTTGGATATAACGTAGTGGTGGGAGTGGGGTGGTGGGATATAGGGAGAAGGGGAGTAGTGGGGGTTGGGGAGTTGTGATATTTGGAGATGTTGAGGTGGGATATTTTGAGATAGGGGAGTGGGGATGTGGGATATTTTGAGATAGGGGAGTGCTGGAGTGGGGAGGTGGGATATTTGTAGACGGGCCTGGTCGGAGTATGGGAGGTGGGATATTTGGAGAGAGGGTAGTGCTGGGAGTAGGGAGGTGGGATATTTGGAGAGAGGGTAGTGGTGGGAGCGGGAGAAGTGATATTGGGAGATAAGGGGGTGGTTGGAGTGGGGTGAGGGATATTGGGAGAAGGGGAGTAGTGGGTGTTGTGGAGTCGGTATATTTTGGACATAGAGGAGTGGTGGGATTGGGGAGGTAGGATATTGGGAGAAGGGGAGTAGTGGGGGTTGGGGAGTTGGTATATTTGGAGATAGGGGACTGGTCGGAGCGGGGAGAAGGGCTATTTGGAGAATGGGAGTAGTGGGTGTTGGGAAGTTGGGATATTTGGAGATAGAGGAGTGGTGGGAGTGGGGAGAAGGGAAATTTGGAGATAGGGGATTGGTGGGAGTGGGGAGAATGGAATTTTGGAGGTAGGGGAGCAGTGGGGAGTGGGAAGTTGGGATATTGGGAGTTGGGGAGTAGTGGGGGTTGGGGAGTTGGGATATTTGGGGATAGGGGAGTGGTGGGAGTGGGGAGAAGGGATATTTGGAGATAGGGGAGTGGTCGGAGTGGGGAGAAGGGCTATTTGGAGATAGGGGTTGTGGTGGGAGTGGGGAGAAGGGATATTGGGAGATAGCGGTGTGGTGGGAGTGGGATGGTGGGATATTGGGAGAATGGGAGTAGTGGGTGTTGGGGAGTTGCTATATTTGGAGATAGAGGAGCTTTAGGAGTGGGTAGAAGGGATATGTGGAGATAGTGGAGTGGGTGGTAGTGGGGAGAAGGGATATTTGGAGGTAGGGGAGTGGTGGGGAGTGGGAAGGTGGGATATTGGGAGAAGGGGAGTGGTGGGAGTGGGGAGAAGGGATATTTGGAGATAGGGGAGTGGTGGGGAATGGGAGGTGGGAAATTTCGAGATGGGGAATGGTTGGGAGTAGGGAGGTGGGATATTGGGAGATAGGGGAGTGGTTGGAGTGGGGAGGTGGGATTTTGGGAGACAGGGGAGTGGTGGGAGTGGGGTAGAGGGATCTTTGGAGATAGGGGAGTGGTGGGACTGGGGAGGAGGGATATTGGGAGATAGGGGTGTGGTTGGAGTGGGGAGGTGGGATATTGGGAGACAGGGGACTAGTGGGTGTTGGGGAGTTGGGATATTTGGAGATCGAGGAGTGGTGTGAGTGGGGAGAAGGGAAATTTGGAGATAGGGGATTGGTGGGAGTGGGGAGAAGGGAATTTTGGAGGTAGGGGAGCAGTGGGGAGTGGGAAGGTGGGATATTGGGAGTAGGGGAGTAGTGGGGGTTGGGGAGTTGGGATATTTGGGGATAGGGGAGTGGTGGGAGTGGGGAGAAGGGATATTTGGAGATAGGGGAGTGGTCGGAGTGGGGAGAAGGGCTATTTGGAGATAGGGGTTGTGGTGGAGTGGGGAGAAGGGATATTGGGAGATAGCGGTGTGGTGGGAGTGGGATGGTGGGATATTGGGAGAATGGGAGTAGTGGGTGTTGGGGAGTTGCTATATTTGGAGATAGAGGAGTTTTAGGAGTGGGTAGAAGGGATATGTGGAGATAGTGGAGTGGTGGTAGTGGGGAGAAGGGATATTTGGAGGTAGGGGAGTGGTGGGGAGTGGGAAGGTGGGATATTGGGAGAAGGGGAGTGGTGGAGTGGGGAGAAGGGATATTTGGAGATAGGGGAGTGTGGGGAATGGGGAGGTGGGAAATTTCGAGATGGGGAATGGTTGGGAGTAGGGAGGTGGGATATTGGGAGACAGGGTAGCCGTGGTGATTGGAGAGTTGGGCTATTTGTAGATAGGGGAGTAGTGGGGATTTGTGGAGTGGTGGGATATTCGGAGATTAGAAGAGTGGTGGGAGTGGGGATGTGGGATATTGGGAGATAAGGGAGTCGTGGGAGTGGGGAGGTGGGATATTGGGAGATAGGGGAGTGGTGGAAGTGGGGAGGTGGGATATTTGGAGATTGGTGAGTGGTGGGAGTGGGGAGGTGGGATGTTTGGAGATAACAGATTGGTGGGAGTGGTGAGGTGGGATATTTGGAGATAGGTGAGTGGTGGGAGTGGGCAGGTGGATATTTGGAGATAGGGGAATGGTGGGATTGCGGAGGTGGGATATTTGGAGATAGGGGAATGGTGGGGTTGGGTGGTGGGATAACTGAGATAGGGGAGTGGTGGGAGTGGGGTTGTGTGATATTGGGAGAAGGGGAATGGTTGGGAGTAGGGAGGTGGGATATTGGGAGATAAGGGAGTCGTGGGAGTGGGGACGTGGGATATTGGGCGATAGGGGAGTGGTGGGAGTGGGGAGGTAGGATATTTGGAAATTGCTGAGTGGTGGGAGTGGGGAGGTGGGATGTTTGGATATAACGGAGTGGTGGGGAGTGCGGAGGTGGGATATTTGGTGATAGGTGAGTGGTGGGAGTGGGGAGGTGGGATATTTGGAGATAGGGGAGTGGTTGGGAGTGGGGAGGTGGGACATTGGGAGATAAGGGAGTCGTGGGAGTGGGGAGGTGGGATATTGGAGATAGGGGAGTGGTGGGAGTGGGGAGGTGGGATATTTGGAAATTGGTGAGTGGTGGGAGTGGGGGAGTTGGGATGTTTGGATATAACGTAGTGGTGGGAGTGGGGTGGTGCGATATAGGGAGAAGGGGAGTAGTGGGGGTTGGGGAGTTGGATATTTGGAGATGTTGAGGTGGGATATTTTGAGATAGGGGAGTGGGGATGTGGGATATTTTGAGATAGGGGAGTGCTGGGAGTGGGGAGGTGGGATATTTGTAGACGGGCCTGGTCGGAGTATGGGAGGTGGGATATTTGGAGAGAGGGTAGTGCTGGGAGTAGGGAGGTGGGATATTTGGAGAGAGGGTAGTGGTGGGAGCGGGGAGAAGTGATATTGGGAGATAAGGGGGTGGTTGGAGTGGGGTGGAGGGATATTGGGAGAAGGGGAGTAGTGGGTGTTGTGGAGTCGGTATATTTGGACATAGAGGAGTGGTGGGATTGGGGAGGTAGGATATTGGGAGAAGGGGAGTAGTGGGGGTTGGGGAGTTGGTATATTTGGAGATAGGGGAGTGGTGGGAGTGGGAGAAGGGATATTTGGAGGTAGGGGAGTGGTGGGGAGTGGGAAGGTGGGATATTGGGAGAAGGGGAGTAGTGGCTGTTGGGGAGTTGGGATATTTGGAGATAGAGGAGTGGTGGGAGTGGGGAGAAGGAATATTTGGAGATAGGGGATTGGTGGGAGTGGGGAGAAGGGATATTTGGAGGTAGGGGAGTGGTGGGGAGTGGGAATGTGGGATATTTGGAGATAGGGGAATGGTGAGGGTGGGTGGTGGGATAAGTGGAGATAGGGAGTGGGGAGGTGGGATATTTGGAGACGGCGACTGGTAGGAGTGGGGAGAAACGATATTTGGAGATAGGGGTGTGGTGGGGAGTGGGGAGGTGGGATGTTGGGAGACAGGGAGTGGTGGGAATTGTGGAGTTGGGATCTTTGGAGATGGGGGAGTGGTGGGAATGGGGAGGAGGGATATTTGTTGATAGGGGATTGGTGGGAGTGGGGACGTGGGATATTGGGAGAAGGGGAATTATTGGGAGTAGGGAGGTGGGATATTGGGAGACAGGGTAGCCGTGGTGATTGGGGAGTTGGGTGTTTGGAGATAGGGGAGTAGTGGGGATTTGTGGAGTGGTGGGATATTTTGGAAATAGAAGAGTGGTGGGAGTTGGGAGGTGCGATATTTGGAGATAGGGGAGTGGTAGGAGTGGGGAGGTGGGACATTGGGAGATAAGGGAGTCGTGGGAGTGGGGAGGTGGGATATTGGGAGATAGGGGAGTGGTGGGAGTGGGGAGGTGGGATATTTGGAAATTGGTGAGTGGTGGGAGTGGGGAGGTGGGATGTTTGGATATAACGGAGTGGTGGGAGTGGGGGTGGTGGATATAGGGAGAAGGGGGAGTAGTGGGGGTTGGGGAGTTGGGATATTTGGAGATGTTGAGGTGGGATATTTTGAGATAGGGGAGTGGGGATGTGGGATATTTTGAGATAGGAGAGTGCTGGGAGTGGGGAGGTTGGATATTTGTAGACGGGGCCTGGTCGGAGTATGGGAGGTGGGATATTTGGAGAGAGGGTAGTGCTGGGAGTAGGGAGGTGGGATATTTGGAGAGAGGTTAGTGGTGGGAGTGGGGAGAAGGGATATTTGGAGATAGGGGAGTGGTCGGAGCGGGGAGAAGGGCTATTTGGAGATAGGGGTTGTGGTGGGAGTGGGGAGAAGGGATATTGGGAGATAGCGGAGTGTTGGGAGTGGGGTGGTGGGATATTGGGAGAATGGGAGTAGTGGGTGTTGGGGAGTTGGGATATTTGGAGATAGAGGAGTGGTGGGAGTGGGGAGAAGGGATATTTGGAGGTAGGGGAGTGGTGGGGAGTGGGAAGGTGGGATATTTGGAAAAGGGGAGTAGTGGGGGTTGGGGAGTTGGGATATTTGGAGATAGAGGAGTGGTAGGAGTGGGTAGAAGGGATATGTGGAGATAGTGGAGTGGTGGGAGTGGGGGAGAAGGGATATTTGGAGGTAGGGGTGTGGTTGGGAGTGGGAAGGTGGGATATTGGGAGAAGGGGAGTGGTGTGAGTGGGGAGAAGGGATATTTGGAGATAGGGGAGTGGTGGGGAATGGGGAGGTGGGAAATTTCGAGATGGGGAATGGTTGGGAGTAGGGAGGTGGGATATTGGGAGACAGGGTAGCCGTGGTGATTGGAGAGTTGGGCTATTTGTAGATAGGGGAGTAGTGGGGATTTGTGGACTGGTGGGATATTCGGAGATAGAAGAGTGGTGAGAGATGGGAGGTGGGATATTTGGAGATAGGGGAGTGGTGGGAGTGGGGAGGTGGGTCATTGGGAGATAAGGGAGTCGTGGGGAGTGGGGAGGTGGGATATTGGGAGATAGGGGAGTGGTGGGATTGGGGAGGTGGGATATTTGGAGATTGGTGAGTGGTAGGAGTGGGAGGTGGGATGTTTGGAGATAACAGATTGGTGGGAGTGGTGAGGTGGGATATTTGGAGATAGGTGAGTGGTGGGAGTGGGCAGGTGGGATATTTGGAGATAGGGGAATGGTGGGATTGCGGAGGTGGGATATTTGGAGATGGGGATTGGTGGGGTTGGGTGGTGGGATAACTGGAGATAGGGAGTGGGGAGATGGGATATTTGTAGACGGGGACTGGTGGGAGTGGGGAAATGGGATATTGGGTGATAGGGGAGTGGTGGGAGTGGGGAGGTGGGATATTTGGAAATTGCTGAGTGGTGGGAGTGGGGAGGTGGGATGTTTGGATATAACGGAGTGGTGGGAGTGGGGTGGTGGGATATAGGGAGAAGGGGAGTAGTGGGAGTGGGGTTGTGTGATATTGGGAGAAGGGGAATGGTTGGGAGTAGGGAGGTGGGATATTGGGAGATAAGGGAGTCGTGGGAGTGGGGATGTGGGATATTGGGTGATAGGGGAGTGGTGGGAGTGGGGAGGTGGGATATTTGGAAATTGCTGAGTGGTGGGAGTGGGGAGGTGGGATGTTTGGATATAATGGAGTGGTGGGAGTGCGGAGGTGGGATATTTGGTGATAGGTGAGTGGTGGGAGTGGGGAGGTGGGATATTTGGAGATGGGGAGTGGTTGGGAGTGGGGAGGTGGGATGTTTGGATATAACGGAGTGGTGGGAGTGTGGAGGTGGGATATTTGGTGATAGGTGAGTTGTGGGAGTGGGGAGGTGGGATATTTGGAGATAGGGGAGTGGTTGGGAGGGGAGATATTTGGAGATAGGGGACTGGAGGAGAGCGGTGTGTGGTGGCATATTTGGAGATAGTGGAGTGGTGGGAAGTGGGGAGGTGGGATATTTGGAGATAAGTGAGTGGTTGGGGGTGGGGAGTTGGGATATTTGGAGATAGGGGAATGGTGGGGGTGGGTGGTGGGATAAGTGGAGATAGGGAGTGGGGAGGGGGATATTTGGAGACGGCGACTGGTGGGAGAGGGGAGAAACGATATTTGGAGATAGGGGTGTGGTGGGGAGTGGGGAGGTGGGATGTTGGGAGACAGGAAAGTGGTGGAAATTGTGGAGTTGCGATCTTTGGAGATGGGGGAGTGGTGGTAATGGGGAGGAGGGATATTTGTTGATAGCGGATTGGTGGGAGTGGGGACGTGGGATATTGGGAGAAGGGGAATGATTGGGAGTAGGGAGGTGGGATATTGGGAGACAGGGTAGCCGTGGTGATTGGGGAGTTGGGTATTTGGAGATAGGGGAGTAGTGGGGATTTGTGGAGTGGTGGGATATTTGGAAATAGAAGAGTGGTGGGAGTTGGGAGGTGGGATATTTGGAGATAGGGGAGTCGTGGGAGTGGGGAGGTGGGATATTGGGAGATAGAGGAGTGGTGGGAGTGGGGAGGTGGGATATTTGGAAATTGGTGAGTGGTGGGAGTGAGGAGGTGGGATGTTTGGAGAGAGGGTAGTGGTGGGAGTGGGGAGAAGGGATATTTGGAGATAGGGGAGTGGTCGGAGCGGGGAGAAGGGCTATTTGGAGAATGGGAGTAGTGGGTGTTGGGAAGTTGGGATATTTGGAGATAGAGGAGTGGTAGGAGTGGGGAGAAGGGAAATTTGGAGATAGGGGATTGGTGGGAGTGGGGAGAAGGGAATTTTGGAGGTAGTGGAGCAGTGGGGAGTGGGAAGGTGGGATATTGGGAGTAGGGGAGTAGTGGGGGTTGGGGAGTTGGGATATTTGGGGATAGGGGAGTGGTGGGAGTGGGGAGAAGGGATATTTGGAGATAGGGGAGTGGTCGGTGTGGGGAGAAGGGCTATTTGGAGATAGGGGTTGTGGTGGGAGTGGGGAGAAGGGATATTGGGAGATAGCGGTGTGGTGGGAGTGGGATGGTGGGATATTGGGAGAATGGGAGTAGTGGGTGTTGGGGAGTTGCTATATTTGGAGATAGAGGAGTTTTAGGAGTGGGTAGAAGGGATATGTGGAGATAGTGGAGTGGTGGTAGTGGGGAGAAGGGATATTTGGAGGTAGGGGAGTGGTGGGGAGTGGGAAGGTGGGATATTGGGAGAAGGGGAGTGGTGGGAGTGGGGAGAAGGGATATTTGGAGATAGGGGAGTGGTGGGGAATGGGGTGGTGGGAAATTTTGAGATGGGGAATGGTTGGGAGTAGGGCGGTGGGATATTGGGAGACAGGGTAGCCGTGGTGATTGGAGAGTTGGGCTATTTGTAGATAGGGGAGTAGTGGGGATTTGTGGAGTGGTGGGATATTCGGAGATAGAAGAGTGGTGGGAGATGGGAGGTTGGATATTTGGAGATAGGGGAGTGTTGGGAGTGGGGAGGTGGGATATTGGGAGATAAGGGAGTTGTGGGAGTGGGGAGGTGGGATATTGGGAGATAGGGGAGTGGTGGGAGTGGGGAGGTGGGATATTTGGAGATTGGTGAGTGGTGGGAGTGGAGAGGTGGGATGTTTGGAGATAACAGATTGGTGGGAGTGGTGAGGTGGGATATTTGGAGATAGGTGAGTGGTGGGAGTGGGCAGGTGGGATATTTGGAGATAGGGGAATGGTGGGATTGCGGAGGTGGGATATTTGGAGATAGGGGAATGGTGGGGTTGGGTGGTGGGATAACTGGAGATAGGGGAGTGGTGGGAGTGGGGTTGTGTGATATTGGGAGAAGGGGAATGGTTGGGAGTAGGGAGGTGGGATATTGGGAGATAAGGGAGTTGTGGGAGTGGGGATGTGGGATATTGGGCGATAGGGGAGTGGTGGGAGTGGGGAGGTGGGATATTTGGAAATTGCTGAGTGGTGGGAGTGGGGTGGTGGGATGTTTGGATATAACGGAGTGGTGGGAGTGTGGAGGTGGGATATTTGGTGATAGGTGAGTTGTGGGCGTGGGGAGGTGGGATATTTGGAGATAGGGGAGTGGTTGGGAGGGGAGATATTTGGAGATAGGGGACTGGAGGAGAGCGGTGTGTGGTGGCATATTTGGAGATAGGGGAGTGGTCGGAGTGGGGAGAAGGGCTATTTGGAGATAGGGGTTGTGGTCGGAGTGGGGAGAAGGGATATTGGGAGATAGCGGTGTGGTGGGAGTGGGGAGAAGGGATATTTGGAGGTAGGGGAGTGGTGGGGAGTGGGAAGGTGGGATATTGGGAGAATGGGAGTAGTGGGTGTTGGGGAGTTGCTATATTTGGAGATAGAGGAGTTTTAGGAGTGGGTAGAAGGGATATGTGGAGATAGTGGAGTGGTGGGAGTGGGGAGAAGGGATATTTGGAGGTAGGGGAGTGGTGGGGAGTGGGAAGGTGGGATATTGGGAGAAGGGGAGTGGTGGGAGTGGGGAGAAGGGATATTTGGAGACAGGGGAGTGGTGGGGAATGGGGAGGTGGGAAATTTTGAGATGGGGGAGTGGTGGGAATGGGGAGGAGGGATATTTGTTGATAGGGGATTGGTGGGAGTGGGGACGTGGGATATTGGGAGAAGGGGAATTATTGGGAGTAGGGAGGTGGGATATTGGGAGACAGGGTAGCCGTGGTGATTGGGGAGTTGGGTATTTGGAGATAGGGGAGTAGTGGGGATTTGTGGAGTGGTGGGATATTTGGAAATAGAAGAGTGGTGGGAGTTGGGAGGTGGGATATTTGGAGATAGGGGAGTGGTAGGAGTGGGGAGGTGGGACATTGGGAGATAAGGGAGTCGTGGGAGTGGGGAGGTGGGATATTGGGAGATAGAGGAGTGGTGGGAGTGGGGAGGTGGGATATTTGGAAATTGGTGAGTGGTGGGAGTGAGGAGGTGGGATGTTTGGATATAACGGAGTGGTGGGAGTGGGGTTGTGGGATATAGGGAGAAGGGGAGTAGTGGGGGTTGGGGAGTTGGTATATTTGGAGATGTTGAGGTGGGATATTTTGAGATAGGGGAGTGGGGATGTGGGATATTTTGAGATAGGGGAGTGCTGGGAGTGGGGAGGTGGGATATTTGGAGATGGGGAGTGGTGGGAGTGGGGAGTTGGGATCTTTGGAGATAGGGGAGTGGTGTGGAATGGGGAGGTGGGATATTTGTAGATGGGGACTGGTGGGAGTATGGGAGGTGGGATATTTGGAGAGAGGGTAGTGCTGGGAGTAGGGAGGAGGGATATTTGGAGAGAGGGTAGTGGTGGGAGTGGGGAGAAGGGATATTTGGAGATAGGGGACTGGTCGGAGCGGGGAGAAGGGCTATTTGGAGAATGGGAGTAGTGGGTGTTGGGAAGTTGGGATATTTGGAGATAGAGGAGTGGTGGGAGTGGGGAGAAGGGAAATTTGGAGATAGGGGATTGGTGGGAGTGGGGAGAATGGAATTTTGGAGGTAGGGGAGCAGTGGGGAGTGGGAAGTTGGGATATTGGGAGTAGGGGAGTAGTGGGGGTTGGGGAGTTGGGATATTTGGGGATAGGGTGGGATATTTGGGGATTTGGGGTGGGAGTGGGGAGAAGGGATATTTGGAGATAGGGGAGTGGTCGGAGTGGGGAGAAGGGCTATTTGGAGATAGGGGTTGTGGTGGGAGTGGGGAGAAGGGATATTGGGAGATAGCGGTGTGGTGGGAGTGGGATGGTGGGATATTGGGAGAATGGGAGTAGTGGGTGTTGGGGAGTTGCTATATTTGGAGATAGAGGAGCTTTAGGAGTGGGTAGAAGGGATATGTGGAGATAGTGGAGTGGTGGTAGTGGGGAGAAGGGATATTTGGAGGTAGGGGAGTGGTGGGGAGTGGGAAGGTGGGATATTGGGAGAAGGGGAGTGGTGGGAGTGGGGAGAAGGAATATTTGGAGATAGGGGAGTGGTGGGGAATGGGGAGGTGGGAAATTTCGAGATGGGGAATGGTTGGGAGTAGGGAGGTGGGATATTGGGAGATAGGGGAGTGGTTGGAGTGGGGAGGTGGGATTTTGGGAGACAGGGGAGTGGTGGGAGTGGGGTAGAGGGATCTTTGGAGATAGGGGAGTGGTGGGACTGGGGAGGAGGGATATTGGGAGATAGGGGTGTGGTTGGAGTGGGGAGGTGGGATATTGGGAGACAGGGGACTAGTGGGTGTTGGGGAGTTGGGATATTTGGAGATCGAGGAGTGGTGTGAGTGGGGAGAAGGGAAATTTGGAGATAGGGGATTGGTGGGAGTGGGGAGAAGGGAATTTTGGAGGTAGGGGAGCAGTGGGGAGTGGGAAGGTGGGATATTGGGAGTAGGGGAGTAGTGGGGGTTGGGGAGTTGGGATATTTGGGGATAGGGGAGTGGTGGGAGTGGGGAGAAGGGATATTTGGAGATAGGGGAGTGGTCGGAGTGGGGAGAAGGGCTATTTGGAGATAGGGGTTGTGGTGGGAGTGGGGAGAAGGGATATTGGGAGATAGTGGAGTGGTGGTAGTGGGGAGAAGGGATATTTGGAGGTAGGGGAGTGGTGGGGAGTGGGAAGGTGGGATATTGGGAGAAGGGGAGTGGTGGGAGTGGGGAGAAGGGATATTTGGAGATAGGGGAGTGGTGGGGAATGGGGAGGTGGGAAATTTCGAGATGGGGAATGGTTGGGAGTAGGGAGGTGGGATATTGGGAGACAGGGTAGCCGTGGTGATTGGAGAGTTGGGCTATTTGTAGATAGGGGAGTAGTGGGGATTTGTGGAGTGGTGGGATATTCGGAGATAGAAGAGTGGTGGGAGATGGGAGGTTGGATATTTGGAGATAGGGGAGTGTTGGGAGTGGGGATGTGGGATATTGGGAGATAAGGGAGTCGTGGGAGTGGGGAGGTGGGATATTGGGAGATAGGGGAGTGGTGGAAGTGGGGAGGTGGGATATTTGGAGATTGGTGAGTGGTGGGAGTGGGGAGGTGGGATGTTTGGAGATAACTGGTGGGAGTGGTGAGGTGGGATATTTGGAGATAGGTGAGTGGTGGGAGTGGGCAGGTGGGATATTTGGAGATAGGGGAATGCTGGGATTGCGGAGGTGGGATATTTGGAGATAGGGGAATGGTGGGGTTGGGTGGTGGGATAACTGGAGATAGGGGAGTGGTGGGAGTGGGGTTGTGTGATATTGGGAGAAGGGGAATGGTTGGGAGTAGGGAGGTGGGATATTGGGAGATAAGGGAGTCGTGGGAGTGGGGACGTGGGATATTGGGCGATAGGGGAGTGGTGGGAGTGGGGAGGTAGGATATTTGGAAATTGCTGAGTGGTGGGAGTGGGGAGGTGGGATGTTTGGATATAACGGAGTGGTGGGAGTGCGTAGGTGGGATATTTGGTGATAGGTGAGTGGTGGGAGTGGGGAGGTGGGATATTTGGAGATAGGGGAGTGGTTGGGAGTGGGGAGGTGGGACATTGGGAGATAAGGGAGTCGTGGGAGTGGGGAGGTGGGATATTGGGAGATAGGGGAGTGGTGGGAGTGGGGAGGTGGGATATTTGGAAATTGGTGAGTGGTGGGAGTGGGGAGGTGGGATGTTTGGATATAACGTAGTGGTGGGAGTGGGGTGGTGGGATATAGGGAGAAGGGGAGTAGTGGGGGTTGGGGAGTTGGGATATTTGGAGATGTTGAGGTGGGATATTTTGAGATAGGGGAGTGGGGATGTGGGATATTTTGAGATAGGGGAGTGCTGGGAGTGGGGAGGTGGGATATTTGTAGACGGGGCCTGGTCGGAGTATGGGAGGTGGGATATTTGGAGAGAGGGTAGTGCTGGGAGTAGGGAGGTGGGATATTTGGAGAGAGGGTAGTGGTGGGAGCGGGGAGAAGTGATATTGGGAGATAAGGGGGTGGTTGGAGTGGGGTGGAGGGATATTGGGAGAAGGGGAGTAGTGGGTGTTGTGGAGTCGGTATATTTGGACATAGAGGAGTGGTGGGATTGGGGAGGTAGGATATTGGGAGAAGGGGAGTAGTGGGGGTTGGGGAGTTGGTATATTTGGAGATAGGGGAGTGGTGGGAGTGGGGAGAAGGGATATTTGGAGGTAGGGGAGTGGTGGGGAGTGGGAAGGTGGGATATTGGGAGAAGGGGAGTAGTGGCTGTTGGGGAGTTGGGATATTTGGAGATAGAGGAGTGGTGGGAGTGGGGAGAAGGAATATTTGGAGATAGGGGATTGGTGGGAGTGGGGAGAAGGGATATTTGGAGGTAGGGGAGTGGTGGGGAGTGGGAATGTGGGATTTTGGGAGAAGCCTACTAGTGGGGGTTGGGGAGTTGGGATATTTGGAAATAGGGGATTGGTGGGGAATGGGGAGGAGGGAAATTTTGAGATGGGGAATGGTTGGGAGTAGGGAGGTGGGATATTGCGAGACAGGGTAGCCGTGGTGATTGGGGACTTGGGCTATTTGGAGATAGGGGAGTAGTGGGGATTTATGGAGTGGTGGGATATTTGGAGATAGAAGAGTGGTGGTAGTTGGGATGTGGGATATTTGGAGATAGGGGAGTGGTAGGAGTGGGAAGGTGGGACATTGGGAGATAGTGGAGTGGTGGGAGTGGGGAGGTGGGATATATGGAGATTGGTGTGTGGTGGGAGTGGGGAGGTGGGATGTTTGGAGATAACGGAGTGGTGGGAGTGGTAAGGTGGGATATTTGGAGATAGGTGAGTGGTGGGAGTGGGGAGGTAGGATATTTGGAGATAGAGGAGTGGCAGGGACTGACGTCAAGGGCTATTTGGAGATATGGGAGTGGTTGGGAGGGGAGATATTTGGAGATAGAGGACTGGAGGAGAGCGGTGTGTGGTGGCATATTTGGAGATAGTGGAGTGGTGGGGAGTGGGGAGGTGGGATATTTGAGGATAAGTGAGTGGTTGGGGGTGGGGAGTTGGGATATTTGGAGAAAGGGGAATGGTGGGATTGGGGAGGTGGGATATTTGGAGATAGGGGAATGGTGGGGGTGGGTGGTGGTATCAGTGGAGATAGGGAGTGGAGAGGTGGGATATTTTGAGATGGGGAGTGGAGGGTGTTGCGAGGTTGGATATTTGTAGGCGGGGCTGGTGGGAGTGGGGAGGTGGGATATTTGGAGTTAGGGGAGTGGTGGGGGTGGGGAGATGGTATAATTGGAGATAGTGGAGTGGTTGGAGTTGCGAGGTGGGATATTGTGAGATAGGGGAGTGGTTGGAGTGGGGAGGTGCGATATTGGGAGACAGGGGAGTGGTGGGAGTTGGGAAGAGGGATCTTTGGAGATAGGGGAGTGGTGGGAGTGGGGAGGAGGGATATTTGTAGATAGTGGAGTGGTGGGAGTGGGGAGAAGGGATATTTGGAGATAGGGTTTGTTGTGGGAGTGGGGAGAAGGGATATTGGGAGATAGGGGGGTGGTTGGTGTGGGGTGGAGGGATATTGGGAGAAGGGGAGTAGTGGGTGTTGTGGAGTCGGTATATTTGGACATAGAGGAGTGGTGGGAGTGGGGAGGTAGGATATTGGGAGAAGGGGAGTAGTGTGGGTTGGGGAGTTGGTATAATTGGAGATAGGGTAGTGGTGGGAGTGGGGAGAAGGGCTATTTGGAGATAGGTGTTGTGGTGGGAGTGGGGAGGAGGGATATTTGGAGATAGGGGAGTGGTGGGAGTGGGGAGAAGGGATATTTGGAGGTAGGGGAGTGGTGGGGAGTGGGAAGGTGGGATATTGGGAGAAGGGGAGTAGTGGCTGTTGGGGAGTTGGGATATTTGGAGATAGAGGAGTGGTGGGAGTGGGGAGAAGGAATATTTGGAGATAGGGGATTGGTGGGAGTGGGGAGAAGGGATATTTGGAGGTAGGGGAGTGGTGGGGAGTGGGAAGGTGGGATTTTGGGAGAAGCCTACTAGTGGGGGTTGGGGAGTTGGGATATTTGGAGATAGGGGATTGGTGGGGAACGTGGAGGAGCGAAATTTTGAGATGGGAAATGGTTGGGAGTAGGGAGGTGGGATATTGGGAGACAGGGTAGCCGTGGTTATTGGGGACTTGGGCTATTTGGAGATAGGGGAGTAGTGGGGATTTGTGGAGTGGTGGGATATTTGGAAATAGAAGAGTGGTGGGAGTTGGGAGGTGGGATATTTGGAGATAGTGGAATGGTGGGAGTGGGGAGAAGGGATATTTGGAGGTAGGGGTGTGGTTGGGAGTGGGAAGGTGGGATATTGGGAGAAGCGGAGTGGTGGGAGTGGGGAGAAGGGATATTTGGAGATAGGGGAGTGGTGGGGAATGGGGAGGTGGGATATTGGGAGATAGAGGAGTGGTGGGAGTGGGGAGGTGGGATATTTGGAAATTGGTGAGTGGTGGGAGTGAGGAGGTGGGATGTTTGGATATAACGGAGTGGTGGGAGTGGGGTGGTGGGATATAGGGAGAAGGGGAGTAGTGGGGGTTGGGGAGTTGGGATATTTGGAGATGTTGAGGTGGGATATTTTGAGATAGGGGAGTGGGGATGTGGGATATTTTGAGATAGGGGAGTGCTGGGAGTGAGGAGGTGGGATATTTGTAGACGGGGCCTGGTCGGAGTATGGGAGGTGGGATATTTGGAGAGAGGGTAGTGCTGGGAGTAGGGAGGTGGGATATTTGGAGAGAGGGTAGTGGTGGGAGTGGGGAGAAGGGATATTTGGAGATAGGGGAGTGGTCGGAGCGGGGAGAAGGGCTATTTGGAGATAGGGGTTGTGGTGGGAGTGGGGAGAAGGGATATTGGGAGATAGCGGAGTGTTGGGAGTGGGGTGGTGGGATATTGGGAGAATGGGAGTAGTGGGTGTTGGGGAGTTGGGATATTTGGAGATAGAGGAGTGGTGGGAGTGGGGAGAAGGGATATTTGGAGGTAGGGGAGTGGTGGGGAGTGGGACGGTGGGATATTGGGAGAAGGGGAGTAGTGGGGGTTGGGGAGTTGGGATATTTGGAGATAGAGGAGTGGTAGGAGTGGGTAGAAGGGATATGTGGAGATAGTGGAATGGTGGGAGTGGGGAGAAGGGATATTTGGAGGTAGGGGTGTGGTTGGGAGTGGGAAGGTGGGATATTGGGAGAAGGGGAGTGGTGGGAGTGGGGAGAAGGGATATTTGGAGATAGGGGAGTGGTGGGGAATGGGGAGGTGAGAAATTTCGAGATGGGGAATGGTTGGGAGTAGGGAGGTGGGATATTGGGAGACAGGGTAGCCGTGGTGATTGGAGAGTTGGGCTATTTGTAGATAGGGGAGTAGTGGGGATTTGTGGACTGGTGGGATATTCGGAGATAGAAGAGTGGTGAGAGATGGGAGGTGGGATATTTGGAGATAGGGGAGTGGTGGGAGTGGGGAGGTGGGACATTGGGAGATAAGGGAGTCGTGGGAGTGGGGAGGTGGGATATTGGGAGATAGGGGAGTGGTGGGAGTGGGGAGGTGGGATATTTGGAGATTGGTGAGTGGTAGGAGTGGGGAGGTGGGATGTTTGGAGATAACAGATTGGTGGGAGGGGTGAGGTGGGATATTTGGAGATAGGTGAGTGGTGGGAGTGGGCAGGTGGGATATTTGGAGATAGGGGAATGGTGGGATTGCGGAGGTGGGATATTTGGAGATGGGGAATGGTGGGGTTGGGTGGTGGGATAACTGGAGATAGGGAGTGGGGAGATGGTATATTTGTAGACGGGGACTGGTGGGAGTGGGGAAATGGGATATTGGGCGATAAGGGAGTGGTGGGAGTGGGGAGGTGGGATATTTGGAGATAGAGGAGTGGTGGGAGTGGGGAGGTGGGATGTTTGGATATAACGGAGTGATGGGAGTGGGGTGGTGGGATATAGGGAGAAGGGGAGTAGTGGGAGTGGGGTTGTGTGATATTGGGAGAAGGGGAATGGTTGGGAGTAGGGAGGTGGGATATTGCGAGACAGGGTAGCCGTGGTGATTGGGGACTTGGGCTATTTGGAGATAGGGGAGTAGTGGGGATTTGTGGAGTGGTGGGATATTTGGAGATAGAAGAGTGGTGGGAGTTGGGATGTGGGATATTTGGAGATAGTGGAGTGGTAGGAGTGGGGAGGTGGGATATATGGAGATAGTGGAGTGGTGGGAGTGGGGAGGTGGGATATATGGAGATTGGTGTGTGGTGGGAGTGGGGAGGTGGGATGTTTGGAGATAACGGAGTGGTGGGAGTGGTAAGGTGGGATATTTGGAGATAGGTGAGTGGTGGGAGTGGGGAGGTAGGATATTTGGAGATAGAGGAGTGGCAGGGACTGACATCAAGGGCTATTTGGAGATAGGGGAGTGGTTGGGAGGGGAGATATTTGGAGATAGAGGACTGGAGGAGAGCGGTGTGTGGTGGGATATTTGGAGATAGTGGAGTGGTGGGGAGTGGGGAGGTGGGATATTTGAGGATAAGTGAGTGGTTGGGGGTGGGGAGTTGGGATATTTGGAGAAAGGGGAATGGTGGGATTGGGGAGGTGGGATATTTGGAGATAGGGGAATGGTGGGGGTGGGTGGTGGTATAAGTGGAGATAGGGAGTGGAGAGGTGGGATATTTTGAGATGGGGAGTGGAGGGTGTTGCGAGGTTGGATATTTGTAGGCGGGGACTGGTGGGAGTGGGGAGGTGGGATATTAGGAGATAGGGGAGTGGTGGGGGTGGGGAGATGGTATAATTGGAGATAGTGGAGTGGTGGGAGTTGCGAGGTGGGATATTGTGAGATAGGGGAGTGGTTGGAGTGGGGAGGTGCGATATTGGGAGACAGGGGAGTGGTGGGAGTTGGGAAGAGGGATCTTTGGAGATAGGGGAGTGGTGGGAGTGGGCAGTGGGGATATTTGGTGATAGGGGCGTGGTGGGAGTGGGGAGAAGGGATATTTGGAGATAGGGGAGTGGTGGGGAGTGGGGAGGTGGGATATTGGGAGACAGGGGAGTGGTGGGGGTTGGGGAGTTGGGATCTTTGGAGATGGGGGAGTGGTGGGAATGGGGAGTATGGATATTTGTAGATAGGGGAGTGGTGGGAGAGGGGAGAAGGGATATTTGGAGATAGGGTTTGTTGTGGGAGTGGGGAGAAGGGATATTGGGAGATAGGGGGGTGGTTGGAGTGGGGTGGAGGGATATTGGGAGAAGGGGAGTAGTGGGTGTTGTGGAGTCGGTATATTTGGACATAGAGAAGTGGTGGGAGTGGGGAGGTAGGATATTTGGAGGTAGGGGAGTGGTGGGGAGTGGGAAGGTGGGATTTTGGGAGAAGCCTACTAGTGGGGGTTGGGGAGTTGGGATATTTGGAGATAGGGGATTGGTGGGGAATGGGGAGGAGGGAAATTTTGAGATGGGAAATGGTTTGGAGTAGGGTGGTGGGATATTGGGAGACAGGGTAGCCGTGGTGATTGGGGACTTGGGCTATTTGGAGATAGGGGAGTAGTGGGGATTTGTGGAGTGGTGGGATATTTGGAGATAGAAGAGTGGTGGGAGTTGGGATGTGGGATATTTGGAGATAGGGGAGTGGTAGGAGTGGGGAGGTGGGACATTGGGAGATAGTGGAGTGGTGGGAGTGGGGAGGTGGGATATATGGAGATTGGTGTGTGGTGGGAGTGGGGAGGTGGGATGTTTGGAGATAACGGAGTGGTGGGAGTGGTAAGGTGGGATATTTGGAGATAGGTGAGTGGTGGGAGTGGGGAGGTAGGATATTTGGAGATACAGGAGTGGCAGGGACTGACGTCAAGGGCTATTTGGAGATAGGGGAGTGGTTGGGAGGGGAGATATTTGGAGATAGAGGACTGGAGGAGAGCGGTGTGTGGTGGGATATTTGGAGATAGTGGAGTGGTGGGGAGTGGGGAGGTGGGATATTTGAGGATAAGTGAGTGGTTGGGGGTGGGGAGTTGGGATATTTGGAGAAAGAGGAATGGTGGGATTGGGGAGGTGGGATATTTGGAGATAGGGGAATGGTGGGGGTGGGTGGTGGTATAAGTGGAGATAGGGAGTGGAGAGGTGGGATATTTTGAGATGGGGAGTGGAGGGTGTTGCGAGGTTGGATATTTGTAGGCGGGGACTGGTGGGAGTGGGGAGGTGGGATATTTGGAGATAGGGGAGTTGTGGGGGTGGGTAGATGGGATATTTGGAGATAGTGGAGTGGTGGGAGTTGCGAGGTGGGATATTGTGAGATAGGGGAGTGTTTGGAGTGGGGAGGTGGGATATTGGGAGACAGGGGAGTGGTGGGAGCTGGGAAGAGGGATCTTTGGAGATAGGGGAGTGGTGGGAGTGGGGAGTGGGGATATTTGGTGATAGTGGAGTGGTGGGGAGTGGGGAGGTGGGATATTTGAGGATAAGTGAGTGGTTGGGGGTGGGGAGTTGGGATATTTGGAGAAAGAGGAATGGTGGGATTGGGGAGGTGGGATATTTGGAGATAGGGGAATGGTGGGGGTGGGTGGTGGTATAAGTGGAGATAGGGAGTGGAGAGGTGGGATATTTTGAGATGGGGAGTGGAGGGTGTTGCGAGGTTGGATATTTGTAGGCGGGGACTGGTGGGAGTGGGGAGGTGGGATATTTGGAGATAGGGGAGTTGTGGGGGTGGGTAGATGGGATATTTGGAGATAGTGGAGTGGTGGGAGTTGCGAGGTGGGATATTGTGAGATAGGGGAGTGTTTGGAGTGGGGAGGTGGGATATTGGGAGACAGTGGAGTGGTGGGAGCTGGGAAGAGGGATCTTTGGAGATAGGGGAGTGGTGGGAGTGGGGAGTGGGGATATTTGGTGATAGGGTAGTGGTGGGAGTGGGGAGAAGGGATATTTGGAGATAGGGGAGTGGTGGGGAGTGGGGAGGTGGGATATTGGGAGACAGGGGAGTGGTGGGGGTTGGGGAGTTGGGATCTTTGGAGATGGGGGAGTGGTGGGAATGGGGAGAAGGGATATTTGTAGATAGGGTAGTGGTGGGAGTGGGGAGAAGGGATATTTGGAGATAGGGTTTGTTGTGGGAGTGGGGAGAAGGGATATTGGGAGATAGGGGGGTGGTTGGAGTGGGGTGGAGGGATATTGGGAGAAGGGGAGTAGTGGGTGTTGTGGAGTCGGTATATTTGGACATGGAGGAGTGGTGGGAGTGGGGAGAAGGGATATTTGAAGGTAGGGGAGTGGTGGGGAGTGGGAAGGTGGGATATTGGGAGAAGGGGACTAGTGGGGGTTGGGGAGTTGGGATATTTGGATATAGGGGAGTGATGGGGAGTGGGCAGGTGGGATCTTTGGTGATAGGGGAGTGGAGGGGAGTGGGGAGGTGGGATATTTGGAGACAGGGTAGTCGTGGGGATTGGGGAGTTGGGCTATTTGGAGATAGGGGAGTAGTGGGGATTTGTGGACTGGTGGGATATTTGGAGATAGAACAGTGGTGCGAGTGGGGACGTGGGATATTTGGAGTTGGGGAGTTGTGGGAGTGGGGTGGTTGGACATTGGGAGATAAGGCAGTGGTGGGAGTGGGGAAGTGGGATATTGGGAGATAGGGAGGTGGTGGAACTGGGGTGGTGGGATATTTGGAGATAGGGGAGTGGGGGGAGAGTGGAGGTGGGCTATTTGGCGATAGGGGAGTGGTGGGAGTGGGGAGGTGGGATATTTGGAGGGGAGTGGTGGGAGTAGGGAGGTGGGATATTTGGAGATAGAGGAGTGCTGGGAGTGGGGAGATGGGATATTGGGAGATAGGTGAGTGGTGGGAGTTGCGAGGTGGGATATTGGGAGATAAGGGAGTGGTTGGAGTGGGGAGGTGGGAAGTTGGGAGACAGGGGAGTGGTGGGAGTGGGGAAGAGGGGTCTTTGGAGATAGGGGAGTGGTGGGAGTTGGGAGGAGGGATATTTGGAGATAGGGGGGTGGTGGGAGTGGGTAGGTGGGATATTTGGAGATAGGGGAGTGGTGGGGAGGCAAGATACTTGGAGATAGGGGAGTAGAGGAGAGTGGTGGGGGAGTTGGGATCTTTGGAGATGGGTGAGTGGTGGGAGTGGGGAGGAGGGATATTTGGAGATAGGGCAGTGGTGGGGAGTGGGCAGGTGGGATATTGGGAGAAGCGGAGTAGTGTGGGTTGGGGAGTTGGGATATTTGGAGATAGGGGAGTGGTGGGAGTGGGGAGAAGGGATATTTGGAGATAGGGGAGTGGTGGGAGTGGGGAGAAGGGATATTTGGACATAGGGGTTGTGGTAGGAGTGGGGAGAAGGGATATTGGGAGATAGGGTAGTGCTGGGAGTGGGGTGGCGGGATATTGTGAGAAGGGGAGTAGTGGGTGTTGGGGAGTTGGGATATTTGGAGATAGAGGAGTGGTGGGAGTGGGGAGAAGGGATATTTGGAGATAGGGGAGTGGTGGGAGTGGGAGAAGGGATATTTGGAGGTAGGGGAGTGGTGGGGAGTGGGAACGTGGGATATTGGGAGAAGGGGTGTGGTAGGATGGGGTGAAGTGGGACATTGGGAGATAAGGGTGTCTTGGGAGTGGGGAGGTGGGATATTGGGAGATTGGTGAGTGGTGGGAGTGGGGAGGTGGGATATTTGGAGATAACGGAGTGGTGGAAGTGGGGAGGTGGATATTTGGAGATAGGTGAGTGGTGGTGGTGAGGAGGTGGGATATTTGGAGATAAGGGAGTGGCGGGGACTGACTACATGCGATATTTGGAGATAGGTGAGTGGTGGGGAGTGGGGAGGTGGGATATTGGGAGATAGGGGAGTGGTGGGATATTGGGAGATAGGGAGGTGGTGGAACTGGGGTGGTGGGATATTTGGAGATAGGGGAGTGGGGGGTGAGTGGAGGTGGGCTATTTGGAGATAGGGGAGTAGTGGGGATTTGTGGAGTGGTGGGATATTTGGAGATAGAAGTGGTGGGAGTTGGGATGTGGGATATTTGGAGATAGGGGAGTGGTAGGAGTGGGGAGTTGGGACATTGGGAGATAGTGGAGTGGTGGGAGTGGGGAGGTAGGATATATGGAGATTGGTGTGTGGTGGGAGTGGGGAGGTTGGATGTTTGGAGATAACGGAGTGGTGGGAGTGGTAAGGTGGGATATTTGGAGATAGGTGAGTGGTGGGAGTGGGGAGGTAGGATATTTGGAGATAGAGGAGTGGCAGGGACTGACGTCAAGGGCTATTTGGAGATAGGGGAGTGGTTGGGAGTGGAGATATTTGGAGATAGAGGACTGGAGGAGAGCGGTGTGTTGTGGGATATTTGGAGATAGTGGAGTGGTGGGGAGTGGGGAGGTGGGATATTTGAGGATAAGTGAGTGGTTGGGGGTGGGGAGTTGGGATATTTGGAGAAAGAGTAATGGTGGGATTGGGGAGGTGGGATATTTGGAGATAGGGGAATGGTGGGGGTGGGTGGTGGTATAAGTGGAGATAGGGAGTGGAGAGGTGGGATATTTTGAGATGGGGAGTGGAGGGTGTTGCGTGGTTGGATATTTGTTAGCGGGGACTGGTGGGAGTGGGGAGGTGGGATATTTGGAGATAGGGGAGTGGTGGGGATTTGTGGACATGGGATATTTGGAGATAGAACAGTGGTGCGAGTGGGGACGTGGGATATTTGGAGTTGGGGAGTCGTGGGAGTGGGGTGGTTGGACATTGGGAGATAAGGGAGTGGTGGGAGTAGGGAAGTGGGATATTGGGAGATAGGGAGGTGGTGGAACTGGGGTGGTGGGATATTTGGAGATAGGGGAGTGGGGGGAGAGTGGAGGTGGGCTATTTGGAGATAGGGGAGTGGTGGGAGTGGGGAGGTGGGATATTTGGAGGGGACTGGTGGGAGTAGGGAGGTGGGATATTTGGAGATAGAGGAGTGGTGGGAGTGGGGAGAAGGGATATTTGGAGATAGGGGAGTGGTGGGAGTGGGGGAAGGGATATTTGGAGGTAGGGGAGTGGTGGGGAGTGAGAACGTGGGATATTGCGAGAAGGGGTGTGGTAGGAGGGGGTGAGGTGGATATTTGGAGATAGGTGAGTGGTGGGGGTGAGGAGGTGGGATATTTGGAGATAAGGGAATGGTAGGGAGTGGGGAGGTGGGATATTGGGAGACCGGGTAGTCATGGGGTTTGGGGAGTTGAGCTATTTGGAGATAGGGGAGAAGTGCAGATTTGTGGAGTGGTGGGATGTTTGGAGATAGAAGAGTACTGGGAGTGGGGAGGTGGGATATTGGGAGATAGGGTAGTGGTGGGAGTGGGTACGTGGGATATTGGGAGATAGGGGAGTGGTGGGAGTGGGGAGGTGGGATATTTGGAGGTAGGGGAGTGGTAGGAGTGGGGAGGTGGGATATTGGGAGATAGGGGAGTGGTGGGAGTGGGGAGGTGGGATATTTGGAGGTAGGGGAGTGGTAGGAGTGGGGATGTTGGATATTTGGAGATAACGGAGTGGTGGGAGTGGGGAGGTGGGATATTTGGAGATAAGGGAGTGGCGGGGACTGACGACGTGCGATATTTGGAGATAGGGGAGTGGCGGGGACTGATGACGTGTGCTATTTGGAGATAGGGGAGTGGTTGGGAGGAGTGATATTTGGAGATAGGGGACTGGAGGAGAGCGGTGTGGGGTGGGATATTTGGAGATAGTGGAGTGGTGGGAGTGGGGAGAAGGGATATTTGGAGGTAGGGGAGTGGTGGGGAGTGGGAAGGTCGGATATTGGGAGAAGGGGTGTGATAGGAGGGGGTGAGGTGCGACATTGGGAGATAACCGAGTCTTGGGAGTGGGGAGGTGGGATATTGGGAGATAGGGTAGTGGTGGGAGTTTGTACGTGGGATATTGGGAGATAGGGGAGTGGTGGGAGTGGGGAGGTGGGATATTTGGAGGTAGGGGAGTGGTAGGAGTGGGGAGGTGGGATATTGGGAGATAGGGGAGTGGTGGGAGTGGGGAGGTGGGATATTTGGAGGTAGGGGAGTTGTAGGAGTGGGGATGTTGGATATTTGGAGATAACGGAGTGGTGGGAGTGGGGAGGTGGGATATTTGGAGATAAGGGAGTGGCGGGGACTGACGACGTGCGATATTTGGAGATAGGGGAGTGGCGGGGACTGACGACGTGTGCTATTTGGAGATAGGGGAGTGGTTGGGAGGAGTGATATTTGGAGATAGGGGACTGGAGGAGAGCGGTGTGGGGTGGGATATTTGGAGATAGTGGAGTGGTGGGAGTGGGGAGATGGGATATTTGGAGGTAGGGGATTGGTGGGGAGTGGGAAGGTGGGATATTGGGAGAAGGGGTGTGGTAGGAGGGGCTGAGGTGCGACTTTGGGAGATAAGGGAGTCTTGGGAGTGGGGAGGTGGGATATTGGGAGATAGGGGAGTGGTGGGAGTGGGGAGGTGGGATATTTGGAGGTAGGGGAGTGGTAGGAGTGGGGATGTTGGATATTTGGAGATAACGGAGTGGTGGGAGTGGGGAGGTGGGATATTTGGAGATAAGGGAGTGGCGGGGACTGACGACGTGCGATATTTGGAGATAGGGGAGTGGCGGGGACTGATGACGTGTGCTATTTGGAGATAGGGGAGTGGTTGGGAGGAGTGATATTTGGAGATAGGGGACTGGAGGAGAGCGGTGTGGGGTGGGATATTTGGAGATAGTGGAGTGGTGGGAGTGGGGAGAAGGGATATTTGGAGGTAGGGGAGTGGTGGGGAGTGGGAAGGTCGGATATTGGGAGAAGGGGTGTGGTAGGAGGGGGTGAGGTGCGACATTGGGAGATAACCGAGTCTTGGGAGTGGGGAGGTGGGATATTGGGAGATAGGGTAGTGGTGGGAGTTTGTACGTGGGATATTGGGAGATAGGGGAGTGGTGGGAGTGGGGAGGTGGGATATTTGGAGGTAGGGGAGTGGTAGGAGTGGGGAGGTGGGATATTGGGAGATAGGGGAGTGGTGGGAGTGGGGAGGTGGGATATTTGGAGGTAGGGGAGTTGTAGGAGTGGGGATGTTGGATATTTGGAGATAACGGAGTGGTGGGAGTGGGGAGGTGGGATATTTGGAGATAAGGGAGTGGCGGGGACTGACGACGTGCGATATTTGGAGATAGGGGAGTGGCGGGGACTGACGACGTGTGCTATTTGGAGATAGGGGAGTGGTTGGGAGGAGTGATATTTGGAGATAGGGGACTGGAGGAGAGCGGTGTGGGGTGGGATATTTGGAGATAGTGGAGTGGTGGGAGTGGGGAGATGGGATATTTGGAGGTAGGGGATTGGTGGGGAGTGGGAAGGTGGGATATTGGGAGAAGGGGTGTGGTAGGAGGGGCTGAGGTGCGACTTTGGGAGATAAGGGAGTCTTGGGAGTGGGGAGGTGGGATATTGGGAGATAGGGGAGTGGTGGGAGTGGGGAGGTGGGATATTTGGAGATTGGTGAGTGGTGGGAGTGGGGAGGTGGATATTTGGAGATAGGTGAGTGGTGGGAGTGGGGAGGTGGGATATTTGGAGATAAGTGATTGGCGGGGACTGACGACGTGCGATATTTGGAGATTGGGGAGTGGCGGGTACTGACGACGTGTGCTATTTGGAGATAGGGGAGTGGTCGGGAGCGGAGGTATTTGGAGATAGGGGACTGGAGGAGAGCGGTGTGGAGTGGGATATTTGGAGATAGTGGAGTGGTGGGGAGTGGGGAGGTGGGATATTTGGATATAAGTGAGTGGTGGGGAGTGGGGGAGGTGGGATATTGGGAGACCGGGTATTCGTGGGGGTTGGGGAGTTGAGCTATTTGGAGATAGGGGAGAAGTGGGGATTTGTGGAGTGGTGGGATGTTTGGAGATAGAAGAGTGCTGGGAGTGGGGAGGTGGGATATTGGGAGATAGGGGAGTGGTGGGAGTGGGTACGTGGGATTTTGGGAGATAGGGGAGTGGTGGGAGTGGGGAGGTGGGATATTTGGAGGTAGGGGAGTGGTTGGGGGTGTGGAGCTGGGATATTTGGAGATAGGGGAACGGTGGGGTTGGGGAGTTGGGATATCTGGAGATAGGGGAATGGTGGGGGTGTGTGGTGGGATATGTGGAGATAAGGAGTGGTGGGAGGTGGGATATTTTCAGATAGGGGAGTGGTGGGTGTGGGAGGTGGGATATTGAGGGACGGGGAGTGTTGGGGTTTGGGTAGGTGGGATATTTTGAGATAAGGGAGTAGTGGAGAGTGGGGAGGTGGGATATTGGGAATTAGGGGAGTGCTGGGAGTTGGGAGGTGGGATATTTGTAGATAGGGGAGTGGTGGGTGAGGAGGTGGGATATTGGGTGATATGGGAGTTGTGGGGTGGGGTTGTTCCGATATTTGGATTCAGGGGAGTGGTGGAGGTTGGGGAGATGGGATATTTTGAGATAGGGGAGTGGTGGGGAGTGGGGAGGTGGGATATTGGGAGATAGGGTATTTGTGGGAGTGGGGAGGTGGGATATTTGGAGATAGGGGAGTGGTGTGAGTGGGGAGAAGGGATATTTGGAGATACTGGAGTGGTGGGAAGTGGGGAGGTGGGATATTGGGAGATGGGAGTGGTGGGGGTTTTGGAGGTGGGATATTTCGAGATAGGGTAGTGGTGTGGAGTGGGGAAGTGGGATATTTGGAGATGGGGGAGTGGTGGGAGTGCGGAGGTGGGATATTTGGAGATAGGGGAGTGGTGAGGAGGTGAGATATTTGGAGACAGTGGAGTTGTGGGTATTTGGAGATAGGGGAGTGGTGGGAGTGGAGAGGTGGGATATTTGGAGATAGGGGAGTGGTGGGGAGTTGAGATATTTAGAGACAGTGGAGTTGTGGATATTTGGGATATTTGGAGATAGGGGAGTGGTGAGAGTGGAGAGGTGGGATATTTGGATTCAGGGGAGTGTTGGTGGTTGGGGAGAATGGATATTTTGAGATAGTGGAGTGGTGGGAGTGGGGAGATGGGATATTTGGAGATAGGGGAGTGGTGGGGTTTGGGCAGGTGGGATATTTCGAGAAAGTGTAGTGGTGGGGATGTGGGATATTTGGAGACAGGGGAGTCGTGGGGGTTGTGGAGGTGGGATGTTTGGAGATAGCGGATTGGTGGGGAGTGTGGAGGTGGGATCTTTGGAGATTGGGGAGTGGTGGGTGTGGGGAGGTGGGATATTTGTAGATAGCGGAGTGGTGGGTACTGTGGTGGTGGGATATTTGTAGATAGAGGATTGGTGGGTACTTTGGTGGTGGGATATTTGGAGATATGGAGTGGTGGGAGGTGAATTTTCTTGGAACAGCATATGACACCTCACTGCATATAAAAATAAATAGCAGTAGTAAACATTAGCTCTCCCTGAGCCTGCTCTGGTTTCAATGTCATTGCTGATCTTGTGACTTAAATCTAGTTTTGTAAACTGTCCCCATACAATTTCATTCTCTTCATTTTGAGAATGATCAGCCTTGAATTGACTCTGTGACATAGCCTCCACTCTCTTGAGCTAAATAGTTACCAAAAAATTATGTTCCTCGGTCCGTATAAAGTGACAAAGAGTGGAATAATGCAAAACATGATAGAATCAATCCATTTTCTCAACCTTGTTCACATCGACCTCAGGGCAGCAATTTGTATTTATCTCATCTTACCATATTTGGTCCATAGCCTTCTATGCCTGAACAATTCAAGTGCTCATACAGACACTTAAATGCTGTCAATGCCTCTGCTTTCTAGCAGTGCATTCTGCCTACTCACCACTCTCTGGGTGAAAATGATCTGCTTTAATTCCCCTCTAAATCTTTTACCCCTTAGCCTAAGCCCATGTCCTCAAGTTTTGGTCGTCTCTGATGAGAGGAAAATATTATGCACTTTACGCTATCTACAGCCTTGTACATTTATATATGTCAATTATAACCCCTCTAATCCTCCTCTACTCCAGGGAAAGCAGATTTATCCTCGTCAGTCTCCTCACACCTGGAATATCCTATCCCAGGCAATATACTAATGAATATCCACACTGCCTCCAGTGTTATCACATTCTTCCTATAGTGTAGTGAGCAGAATTGCACATAGTACCTCAGCTGAGGTCTAACAAATATGTTATGAAGTTATATTCAGTGGTCTGACTAATGTGATCAGCATCTCATATAATAATAATAATAATAATAATAATAATAATAATAATAATAATAATAATTATAATATATACTTTATTGATCCCAAGTGGGAAATACTTTCATTACAGTAGTAATATTTAAAAACACACTTAGCAGTGTGCAGACCTAACTAATAATAAAGTACAGAATAATAGTATACACAATAGTAATTTACCAATTTGTAATAATTTACAATAATGTGTAAAATAATGTACAAAATAATAAAGCAGAGACTGTTATACCATGATGTGTGTTCTCCTGTTGCACAGAGATGAATTATTGTATATACTTATTGCATTTGGTAGGAAGGATTTTCTGTAATGATCCTTGTGACAGCGGAGCTGAATGAGTCTGTTGGAAAGGGTGCTCCGCTGCTTATTCAGTTGATCATGGAGAGGATGTGCCAGATTGTCCATAATGGATAACAGTTTGTTTGGTGACCTCCTCTCCACCACTAGCTCAAAAGAGTTAGTACCATCCTAACCATATCATCTACCCACTCTGCAACCTTTTTGCACACCAAGGTACATCTGTTCCTCAATATTCCGTAGGACCTACCTTGTGCCCTAGCCTCATTAGTACACAGAGCACCTATCTGGATTAAATTTCATCTGTCATTTCTCAGTCCATTCACTAGCACTTTGATATCTCCCTGTAGTGTAAGATTATCCACCGTACTGTCAAGTGTCATCTGCAAACTGATTACATCACCACATTGTACATTCAAATCATTTACATATACTCAGAGCCATTTTATTAGGTAGGCCTGGCCTGCTTGTTAATGCAAATATGTTATCAGCCCATCATGTGGCAGCAACTCAATGCATAAAAGCAGCAGACAAGGTCAAGAGATTAAGTTATTGTTCAGAATGGGGAAGAAATGTGACCGGGGAATGATTGTTAATTTGAGTATCTCAGAAACTGCTTATTTCTGCAATTTCCACACACAAAGATCTCTAGTGTTTACAGGGAATGGTGTGAAAAGCAAAAATCATGTAATGAGTGGCAATTCCATGGGCAAAAGTGCCTAGTTAATGAGAGAGGACAGAAGAAAATGGCTAGATTGGTTCAAGCTGACAGGAAGGCAACAGTAACTCAAATAACCATGTGTTACAACAGAGGTGTGCTGAAGAGCATCTCTGAATACACAAAACATTGAATCTTGAAGTAAATGGGCTACAGCAGCAGAAAACCATGAACATACACTCAGTGGCCACTTTATTAGGTAAAGGAGATAGCTTACAAAGTGGTCATTGAGTGTATATTACAAACATTTAGGTTTCTAGCACCAATTCTGACAAAATACCCCCCATCCCGACAAAATACCACCTGTCACAGGCATCTAATCAAAAATTCAGCTGCAATAATCACCTTAATATTTAGCCAGTCTTGGAGTAAATTTGCCAGCATGCCAGGAATCCTATGAACCTAATGTTTTAAAATTGTCTCCACAGTGGTACCTCATTGAAATTCTTTTTGAAGTCTATGTAGGTCACTGCTTTGTCCTCATCAATATACTGTGCTATGCTACTTCTTAAAAAAATACAACCAGTAATAAAATTTTTGCTCAGCTTTCTGTTTCATGTCAAATGGAATATCATTGTCCAGGACTTCTTGTGCATCTCCAGTTAAACTTGCATTTTTAGAAGTGTTGAAATTCTAAGACCACAATTAAACACAGAATAAAATTAAATGTCAGGAATCTTTCATCTTTACTGAGGTTCAGGAGAAATTCTAGAGGAGGACTTTTACAGAGGCAGACTATAATTAGGGTCACTGCAACGTAGAATACCGATAATTCATAATCCATGCCCACATCCTGTGGGTTACTTATGTACGGACATCTTAACCTTATCAAGAGTAATAAGCTATGCTGAAAATCCATTATGTAAGCATGCATTTTGAATTCGTCACTTGTTAAGTTTTCTTTGCTGAAACATAACTTTGCATAAAGACAAGAAATGTTTATTCCAGCAAGTATATACTTTATTTATCTGTTACAAGGCACAGTTTGTTCAAATTGTAACCCTGTTGGACTGAACACTTTCTAAAGAGTGGAACACAAGTTTTTTATCCATTAGGTTTTGCTGAATTTTGCATTTAACATTAGCTCAGCTTTGCCAATATATTTGGCATTAATACGTAGCTTCAAAGTTGTTGCTGTTGACTCTGACATCAGACAAAACGGTGAGGACATGTTCCTAAATGTATTGCTTAACTGGGAAAATATGTTTGTGATTAGGTAATATGTTCATATTTAAAGATTTAGAGACATTTTAACTACATGTATCATGACCCTGCAATTGAGTCTATCAAATTTCCAGTATGTCTTTTTGCTATCACAAGGCATGTGTTAAAACATTAGAAAGATATTGATTCAGTTTTTCTAGTCTTTGTGGCCTTAAAAGATTCCTTCCTTTCTGACTTTATCTCCTGCTTCAATTCACTCCTACGCTTCAACCAAAGAGTCCTATGAAGGGGTGAATTATTGTGCAAATTATGAGTATATTTCCTAATATTGGATTTTTATTTTGTAAGTATCACAATGAAACAATGGGATCATTTTTGCCAAAAGACGTCAATGTAAATTAGATAATGAGAACATATAGAAGAGAAATAATCAAATAATACCTCTAATAAAGAAAATGTATCTTCCCAAGGATAATAGTTCTAATAAAATACAGTGAAATAATTTATGGTATTCATTGCTTATTGATTTTAATTCATGGAAATATCCCTTGGAGTCTTTGATTACTAGTCTTGTACTAACCATACTGTTCAATAAAAGTAGTAAAATATGAAAATTATAATGGATGTTTAATTTAATCCCTTTTTAAAGAGATAGATAACAAATGCATCTTTATCAGCATTGACAAAAATAAAAACAGCTCAGAAGTAGTAAGAGTATCTGTTCTTAATGGAAGTCTACTGTAGAATAGTTTGTAATTTTGCAGGAGAGGCTCATTATTTTAGTATTTCATTCTCCTCTGGACTTGCTGATTTTACACTAAAGGTCTCTACTTATGAGATTACTGCTCAAATTAATAGTTCATAACAATAAGATTAGTAGCAGCTGCTTATGGGTATGTATTTCCCAGTCTTCAGTCTATTGATATACAAGCACCTTGGCTGAGCCTATAAGTGTAAAAATCTGTCAGCTGATAACTGTAAAGTAGCACAGTGAGCCCTGTAATCTCTTGTCACTGCTTTTGTCTCTTGTTTTTCAAATATTCTGTTTTATTTGCAAGATCCTCACAATAGGAAACAATTCAAAAGCAAAATATTGCAGTCCCAAGGCACCTGAAATAGAAACGAGAAGTTTTTGTGAACAATAAATTAATAAACAGTCTAATATATTTTATGTTCCTTGTTTAGTAAAACTATTCTGACATTTCAAGATGCCATTTTTGTTCACAGAATGAGATCAATATTCCATCATATACTCTACAGAAAATTCCAGGTTATTCAAGGCAGACAAATTAATTTATAATTCACCTAATTTTGTCTCCCTCTTTTAGTTAGGAATATGACATGAATAAAACATTATTCCTAAGGCGAGGTAAGTTTAGACTGGTATCTTCAGAGATTATTTACTGATCCTTAGTTCATTTCATTGACAAATTTAGTTCTATCATCCTACGGAAGTTGTCCTTGAAATTTTAGTTACTTCAAGATGTTTGGCAACAAGAATTCCAGTGTGTCATCATTACCACATTGTCTTAGTTTCCACTCGGACAACTCTTAACAAATCATTGCATTAAAGCTTTAAGCCTGAAGTTACCTCATCAGCATATTAGTTGAATCAGCAGCTGAATATTCTCATAATCAGTTGGAAACCTGACTTTGAAATCTGCTGTTTATTTTAGAACGTGTTCAGGTGTGCTGCCTTCCACTGGACTGACCTGGTCAGCAAAGACCTCTGTCGTCCAGTGCAATCCGCAGAAACAAGTCCTACACAAAGAATTTCTTTGACAGTTGGTTGAGCAATGACAGAGGGTCGGCTGATAACCTTCACAGCCTAGCTCTTGCAGGAGCTCCTCTGCTGGGTTACATGAGGAATTCAAGATAAAAGGTCGATGTCCTAAGAGGACAAATTAGCTGAGCAGAGAGTCCTGAACTTTCATACAGTTACAAGGATAAAAAAATCATCAGGCCCAAGTCAAAAATGTAGCTTTTAAGTGAAAGGCCGATACCATTGTCTGAACACCGTCCTCTAGGATGGAAGTAAGAATTGTACCCTGTTGTGATCGGTGCCATGGAGATGATATCGTTGCAGGCGTAGGAAGGGAGGGATGACCCCAGTGAGAGTGAATACCTGAAAATGGAAACATTGGATGTTATAATGAACAAATAATGAATCACCCTGTTGCTGGAATAAATAAGTTAAATGTTTTCACTATCAAGAGGAACACACTTGCACCCATTATTTTTCTACTGAGATATAGTTTGCCTGGTGATGCACCATCAATAACTCTCTCTGAGACGTAAAGGTGAGATATCGGCTTTTATTGACTGGAAGAAGGAACAAGCAGTGGTTGACCACCATACTACATCCTGGAGACTGAGAGGCCGGGCTCAGACCTCAATCGCCTTTATACCGGGGTCTGTGGGAGGAGCCACAGGAGCAGTCAGCAGGGGGCGTGTCCAGACAGGTATATGTAGTTCACCACACCTGGCATACAGAAAATATATGTTGCAGAACTCTCAATCTATGCTGGTGAGCTTTCCTCTTTTCTAAATCCTTTCTGGTGGTAGAAGCTGCAGATGCACTCCATGGATATGCAAATAATTTGCAGCACAGTTCATCACTAATAAACAAAGTGGAGTGGTACTACTAAAAACACACAGAGACACAGTCCATTGGCAAGTGTTGCTTCTGAGCTCAGTCTGTTTCAAAGATAGAGATGCCTTTTGTGAGCTTCCAAGTGAATATCAGTCACAATCAGTTGAGTGCAATCAATGACATAGGATTTCCCAATTTGTTAGACCTGTGAAGATTTAAGGACATGTTATTTAGTATTTTGCTGGATCCTCTGAAAGCCTTGGCAGAGAGAGATTTACTGCAAATATCCACATTTTTTTGTCTTATTGCTAGTTTTACTTGATCTCGCCTCGTATCACAGAGGCATACATTACACAGTGGCAAGTCACATAGAATCCATAGGTCTGTTCCTAGGCATCCTACTCTGGAACCGGTGGAAAACATTCTACCTACTGTTTCCTTGGAGCTTTCTAAAATGATAAGGTAGTGAGGACGTGATTACTGTGGAGGATGTTGTGTCAAATAGTTCACTGCATTTAAGCATCAAATCAATTTAGAGTATGCACGGTGTGGATGTAGAACAGAGCTCCCAAGATGCAGTCGAACACTTCCAGTTCTATTGACTATATCAGATCTATTTTCTCATGCTTGTCTTCTGATGTAGTGTGGGATGCTTCCTGTACACTGTTTTTGCAGCCCCAGTAATGTGTATAATTTATAACCCAGCGAGGAGCCCACACTGGATGGTGTGCAATGACAATGGGCTATGTCTAGTCTAGTGCTGTATCTGAATTAAATTTCTAACTTTTTAACATCTCTATCATTTAGCTTCCCCACTAAGTGCTGCAAACCATCTCAATGTTTCTCTTCCCAGCCTTTTCTGAGTTCCCCTCAAATCTTCCATACCCAGTTTCTTTAGTGCAAAAACTCCATAATTCCATATCCCCCTTTTTCTTTCTTTTGATGCTTAACTCCAAAGCTATCTGTTATCTCTTGGTTGTGAAAATGTCATTAAAGTTAGAATGAATACTTTTAGATTCTGCAGAGCTTTTGCTTCTTTGCAAAGCTATTGAGAGGTATTAAGGTTATGCAAATTAATTGGTGATGTAATCTGTAATGTTGCTGCCAGCCATTTGGCCCTTTGAGTCTGCTCCACCGTTCAATCATGGCTGATCCCTTTTTACCCCCCTCAGCCCCTCTCTCTGCACTTCTCCCTGTAACCTTTGATACCATGGCCAATCAAGAACCTATCAATATCTGACTTAAGTACCCCCAATGACCAGGCCTCCACAGATGCCTGTGGTAACAAATACACTACTCTCTGGCTAAAGAAATTTCTCCACATCTCTGTTTTAAATGGATGCCACTCTATCCTGACACTGTGCCCTCTTGTCCTAGACTCCCCCAGCATGGAAAATATCCTTTTCACATCTACCCTGTTTAGGCCTTTCAACATTCGAAAAGTTTCATTGAAATTCTCCCTCATCTTTCTAAATTCCAGTGAATACAGGCCTGGAGCCATAAAACATTCCTCATATGATAACCATTTCATTCCCAGAATCATCCTTGCGAACCTCCTCTGGACCCTCTCCAATGCCAGCACATCTTTTCTCAGATGAGGAACCCAAAACTGTTCACAATACTTAAGGTGAGGCCTCACTAGTGTCATATAAAGCCTCAGCATCACATCAGGCTGTTATATTCTAGATCTCTTGAAATAAATGCTAAAATTGCATTTGCCTTCCTCACCACGGACTCAACCTGCAAGTTAATCTTTAGGGGGTCTGCACTAGGACTCCCAAGTCCCTTTGCATCTCAGATTTTTGGATTTTCTTCCTGGTTGGAAAATAGTCTACACATTTATTTCTACTACCAAAGTGCATGACCATGCATTTTCCAAAATTATATTTCATTGCCATTTTCTTGCCCGTTCTCCTAATCTGTCTAAGTTCTTATGTAGCCTACCTATTTCCTCTACACTACCTTCCCCTCCACTAATCTTTGTATCATTTGCAATATTGGCAACAAAGTCATCTATTCCATTATCTAATCATTGATATACAGCATAAAAAGAAGCGGTCCCAACACTGACTTTTGTGGAACACCACTAGTCACTGGCAGCCAACCAGAAAAAGATCTTTCTATTCTCACTTGCTGCCTCTTACAAATCAGCCAATGCTCTAACCCTATCAGTAACCTTCCTGTAAGACCATGGGCTCCTAAGTTGGTAAGCAGTCTCATGTGAAGCACCTTGTCCTATGTCACCAAGTACTCCATAATCTCATCCTTAACAATTGACTCCAACATCTTCCCGAACACTGAGGTCCACAGTGAAGACTGATGCAAAATACTCATTTAGTTCATCTGTCATCTCTTTGTCCCCCATTTTCATTTCTCTGGCCTCATTTTCTGGTGTCCGATATCACTCTCATCTCTCTTTTATTCTTTATATACTTGAAAAAGCTTTTTCTATCCTCTTCGATATTGTTTGCTAGCTCAGTTTAATATTTCATATTTTCTCTCTTAATGATTCTTTTAGTTGCTTTATTGTGCTGTTCCTCTTCAAGAGAAGAGGATGTCCTCTACACAGAAGAACTGAAGAAGTTGGAATGTCCCATTGAGGCACACATGGTCCCTTTAATCCTGTAGAACCACTCACTGGGGTTGCGGACACACTGGCAATGAAGTTAGGATGCATGGAAAACTCTAAGTCACAGAACGTGAGACTGCATGGGTTTGAATCTGGAAAACTGGCTAAAGAATGTATGCACTGGAAACAAAAGGTTATAAATAGGAGGTCTAGAATCGGACTGTCACTGAAAGATCGAGAATCTTTTCTTTATTCACTAAATTTATAAATTCTTGAACCTTGCCATTCCTGTTGTTTTACTTCACAGGAACATGTGAGCCCTGAACTCTAATCAGCTGGCCTTAAACATCTCCCACATGTCAACTGTGGACTTAGCCAATAACAACTGCTCCCCAGCTCCTGCCTAATATTGCTGTAACTGCCTTCCCCAATAGGGCACTTTTCTGAAAAATGGTTCTTTAAAGAATTGTTAAAGCTTACAGAGTTATGATCCTTGTCCCAAAGTGTTCTCCCATGGAAGCTCCAATCACCTGGTCAGGATCTTTTTCCAATACAAGGTTTAATATGGATTTAACAGGGACTATATACACACAGTGTCAATGACTGGGATATAGAATACTACATATTAATTCAGAGCACTTCCTGTAAGTACCTTCTAATACTTCCCTTTATGATTAAGCCAGGACATATTTTGAAACTGAGGATGACTTTGCATGAGCCATATAAGAAATTGCAGGAGACACGTCAATGTGACCTACAGCAAGGCAGGTAAAATTAGCTGGCAAACACGAGGAAATCTGCAGATTCTGGAAATTCAAGCAACGCACACAAAATGCAGGTGGTACCTGATCTGCTGCGTTCCACCAGCATTTTGTGTGTCTTACTTAAAATTAGCTGGATTTAATGTTAAGGAAGACAGACATATGGCCTTTTTGTCACTGGAGGTGTGACCTATTGACCAACCAGGGAATGATCAAATGGAGACATAAAAGATGGTCTCCAGAGCACGTCAAGATTATATCCTGGACAACATATGCTTTCAGCACCTAGATATGGTGCAAATGAAGTCTGATGCCTTGGACAGGTTGAGCCATAACAATATGAAACTTTAATGAAGATCACCAGAAGACCATAAGACTATAAGACAAAGGAGCAGAAGTCGGCCATTTGGCCCATCGAGTCTGCTCTGCCATTACATCATGAGCTGATCCAATCTCCCCTTTAGTCCCATTCCCCCACCTTCTCACCATAACCTTTGATGCCCTGACTACTCAGATACCTATCAATCTCTGCCTTAAATACACCCAATGACTTGGCCTCCACTGCCACCAGTGGCAACAAATTCCATAGATTCACCACCCTCCGGCTAAAAAAAGTTTTTGGCATCTCTGTTCTGAATGGGTGCCCTGCAATCCTCAAGTCATGTCCTCTTGTACCAGACTCCCCCACCATGGGAAACAACTTTGTCACATCAACTCTGTCCATGCCTTTCAACATTCGAAATGTTTCTATGAAGTCCCCCGTCATTCTTCTAAACTCCAAGGAGTACAGTCCAAGAGTGGTCAAGCGTTCCTCATATGTTAACCCTCTCATTCCTGGAATCATTCCATCACATTGTCATAGAAACCCAGCAAACTATAGGAGATGTTAACAGCCCAAGGAGATCATAGGGAGAATGATCATCAATCAACGTCCATATCAATTAAGGAAACAGAACTACAGTGAAGATCATGAACAAAAAAGCCAGAGTTGCTGTTGGGTTTATAAACTCAAAGATATTGGATCGCGTTGTTAATGTCAACTCTTCTTATTTTAAGAGCTAAATGGGTAGCAGGGTGGAGTGCTGTTGGTATGCTGATGAGTTGTTGAAGATAGTGATGTCATGGCCATGCAGGAATATCCCCTGTAATTACTGCAAGTAGACCTATTTTTCCCTGAGCTATAGGGAACAACTGAATAAACAGCCAAGTTCTGTATAAGTTCCTGAGGTAGTCAGAACTCTGTTGCACACTCATCACTGTGCAGACACTTCAACATGATAATTATTATGTGAAATATTGTCCTTGCCTTGCAAATATTCTGGTATCTCAAAAGAAAATATGTGCTGAATTCATGCCAGACAAAAGGGATAATATATGGTTTAACAAACAGGGAACAGCATTTACTGGGAAGTCTTACAAGAGTCAGCAGTTAAGGCCCTAATTTATTTATGATGCATACACTGTAAGTTGTCATTTGCCTCTGATGTTCTCACCACCTGTGATTGTTAGAATAGAGTAATAGGTGTAACTATATTATTATGCACATGTTTGGACCCAATGCCGTTCAATGGGTAGACATTTCTTCAAACCCACACGGTCTCAGGCTATGCATTGGACTCACAATGTAATCTTAAATGAGTTATCCAAAACTGAACCAAATTTTAGCCACAATCCTTATTAACACGCTTTCATCCACTTAAAAGGCTGGTTATTTTAATATTACTACTGAAGAGGGTTGTTAAATCATGCAATTCATGGTTGATATGATGAAATGTATGCAGATACAGTGCTAATAACCGCAGTGTTGGAAAAGCAGTACAGCTCCTTCTGACTCCAAAGGTTGTTAAATTAAATTTTCAAAAGTTAGCCTTTAATTTCTGACTAAGGTTGTTTGTTAAGAATCCTGCATGTTATGACCCTGACATTTGCCCAGTACACAGGAGCAAGATTTTTATGAAGTGAATCAACATAGGTAACAATCTTTTGTTTACACTTAAGTACAGAGAAAATAAAAGAAGTGCAGATGATGGAAATACAAAAATAAAATTGGAAAATTCTAGATGAACTCAACAAGTCCAGTAGCAGCTGTGGAGTTTTGACAAAAGGTCCTAACATTAACTCTTGTTCCATTTTCCACAGCAGCTGCCTGACCCACCAAATATTTTACACACAAGGTGCACTGCAGATGCTGTGGTCAAATCAAGACGTACAAAAAAGCTGGATGAACTCAGCAGGTTGGGCAGCATCTGTTGAAAGGAAAATATCCACCAAATATTTTCTTCTTTTTCAGAATCAGAAGTAGGTTTATTATCAACATAAAAGATTCCACAGATGCTGGAAATCTTGAGCAACACACACAAACTCAGCAGGTCAGACAGTATCAATGGAGAAAACTAAATAGTTGATGTTTCGGGCCAAGACCCTTTATCAGGACTGGAAAGGAAAGGGCAGAAACCAGAATAAGAAGGGGGGCAGGGGAAGGAGTACAAGCTAACAGTTGTAGGTGAGACCAGGAGAAGGTGGCGAGTGGGGGAGAGTGGATGAAGGAAAAAGCTAGGAAGGGAGAGGTGGAAGAGGTAAAGGGCTGGAGAAGAAGGAGCCTAATAGGAGAGGCCAGTGGACCGTGGAAGAAAATGAAGGAGGAGGGTAAACCAGAGTGAGGTGATGGGGAGATGAGAAGAGAAAGGGTGAAAGACTAACCAGAATGGGGAATGGAAAAAGGGAGAAGGAGGGAGAGGGGAAAAATTAACAGAAGCTGCAGAAATTGATGTTCATGCCATCGGGTTAGAGGCTACCCAGAAGGAATTTAAGGTGTTGCTCCTTGAACCTGAGTATTGGCCTCCATGTGGCAGTAGAGGTGACCATGGACAGACATGCTAGAGTGGGAATGGAAGTTGAGTTGAAGTAGGTAGTCACCGGGAGATCCTGCCTTGTGTGGCAGATAGGGTGAAGGTACTCGACAAAGCACTCCCCAGTCTACATTGGTTCTCATTGATATAGAATAGGCTGCACTAGCAGCACCGGATGCAGTAGGTGACCCTTGAAAGACTTGCAGGTGAAATGTTGCTTCACTTGGAAGGACTGTCTGTGGTCCTGAATGGTGGTAAGGGAATTGGTGCAGGGGCAGGTGTCCCACTTGTCACACTTGCAAGGATGTACCTCCTGCACCTAATAAAATGGCCACCAAGTGCACATTTGTGGCCTTCTGCTGATGCAGCCTATCCACTTCAAGGTTTGATATGTTGTGTATTCAAAGATGCTCTTCTGAACACCACTGCTGTAACACGTGATTATTTGAGTTACTCTCATCTTCCTGTCAACTGGAACCAGTCCAGTCATTTTCTCTGGACCTTCCTCAAAACTACTGCTCACTTGGTTGTTTTTGCACAATTGTCAATAAACTTTAGAGACTGTTGTGTATGAAAATCCCAGGAGATCAGCGGCTTCTGACATACTTAATCCATTCCATCTGGCACCAACAATCATGCCACAGTTAAAGTCACTAACAATCACATTTCTTTCCCATGTTGATATTTATTTTGATCAACAGCTGAAGCTCTTGACCATGTCTGTAGCTTATATGCTGCCACATGATAGGCTGATTAGATAGTTGCAGGTGTACATAGTAAGATGGCACTGAGTGTAAGTGCAAAGAGGGACATCGTGGGGAGGGACGAGTGTTTATTATTGCTGACATATGTCATTAAACCTGTTGTTTTGTGGCAGCCACACAGTGCAATATATAAAAATTATTCTAGATTACAATATGAAACTTAAAACATAAATAAATTATGCTAAAAGAGAGCAAAGTGGTATGGTAGAGTTCTTGGGCCATGGACCATTCAGAAATCTGATGGCAGAGGGGAAAGAAGCTGTTCCAAAAATACTGAGTGTAGGTCTTCAGGCTGTTGTACCTCTCCCCGATGGTAGTAATGAGAGGGGGGCATGTCCTGGATGGTGAGGGTCCTTAATGATGGTTGCCACATTCTTGGACACTGCTTTTTGATGATGTCATGATGTCCTTGATGGTGGGGAGCTAGTGCCCAGGATGAATAAATAAAAATATAAATAAATAAATATTTTAATTTAAGATTTAAGGTATAAAACACACATTTTAGGTGGATACTGGCGTCACATGTGAAATGGTGGTGAAAACTATGGGTGTGACATCTCTTAGGCCTATTTTATGGTTCCCACACTCTGATTTTCGCTCCAATTCATGTATCCAGGTGACCTGGGAGGAAATGACTCACGGTGGTCCAGAAGATTCTGCGTTGGAACTAAAATACTTGTCATACTCATAATAAATGAGGTAATAGAGCCATATACCTGAGTTTGCCAACAATCCAAAGATAAATAGCGCAGTAAGTAATGCAATTCACGTGTAAAACTACAAACTAAGTGACTTGGTAAAACTGGCTATTGGGTTTTAACAAGAATCAACGTGACATTTACAAATGGCCCTTGTTAGGGCAAATTGGCTTTGAAAGGAGTAAGTAAAGTTTCTTAGAATTTTACATTTTCTGAGTAATATGCTTACAGAGCTAAAATGAATAAAATGGAAAAAATTACACATTTCCTCACAATTTTTAGGATATTTAGAGAGTTTGATGAAACAAATATAACATCTTATGGCAGTTGTGAAGATCAATATGAATACAATCTTGAAATCAGAGCCAAGCAACTCTGTAAAAAAGATACAAATGAATTCCCCCTTAAATGTAAGGGAGCAGTTAGCAGACCTTTACTATTGGAAGGTGTAGGTGTGAACTGAATCAACATGAAGGAGACCTGAGAATTGATAAGATATTTGTAAATACTTCAGGGGACAAAGATTAAGAAATTACATTTATGTGAAGTTAATTATTCACTTGCACCTTCATGAATTGAATCAGATCAGAATCACCGGCATGTGACATGAAATTTGTTAACTTAGCAGCAGCAGTTCAATGCAATACATAATCCAGCAGAGAGAAAAAAGTAATATAAATAAAATAAAAATAATAATAAATAAACAAGTAAATCAATCATGTGTATTGAATAGATTTTTAAAAAATGTACAAAAACAGAAATACTGTATATTAAGAATAAGTTATTTATTACTAAAGATTCAATGTCCATTTAGGAATCGGATGGCAGAGGGGAAGGAGCTGTTCCTGAATCACTGAGTGTGTGCCTTCAGGCTTCTGTACCTCCTCCCTGATGGCAACAGTGAGAAAAGGGCATGCCCTGGGTGCTGGAGATCCTTTAATTGCATTAGGCTCTGAACCTACCTAGGTGTGATCAATACAGCACTCACTCGTCTATTTAAGCCTTTTCTTTCACTTAATTAAGGCCAATTTCCTTTCCCTTCATGCAAAATCAGCTAGGCAAATTAATAATACAGATGAATTATAAATAGAAACTAGAATTTAGTGTTTCTCCATTCCCTTCCCCCTCCTTTTAACTTTACCCCTCATCTTTTCTCAAGTCCTGCTGAAGGGTCTCGGCCCGAAATGTTGATTATACTCTTTTCCATAGATGCTGCTCGGCCTACTGAAGTTCTCCAGGAGTTTGTGTATGTCACTTGGATTGCCAGCATCTGCAGGTTTTCTCCTATGTGTGACTAGAATTTATCTTATTGTTCTTTTTGTTTGATTATTATGTTACTCATAAGGTAAGTAATTTACACTGGATTATAATGATCAACATTTATGGGGAATTCATTAGATGAACCTTGATTAGGAGATATAGACCTGTAGACAGAACTTATATGATAAATGTCAATATTCCACTCATTTCTAAAGCCACAGTAATATATGAAATAGTCATTAATAAGCAAACTATTTGAGGTGAAAATCACTAATAAGTTAGAGAAGTTATCTTTAATTGCCTTAAGGATTGTGTTGCTTTATTCTATGATCTACCAATAAGAAAGTTGTCATGATACATGACCGGATGCTTCTTTCCTCTCCACCACACCCATCTCATGTACAGTCCTTTGTGCCACTTCTTCTGTTTACTGGTGAGCTGCAAATTTCTTGACTGCTGTTTAAAGTCATAACTAACTTCAGTGAAAACAAATAATGCTATCTTGCTGATTTTTGCTGTCACTTTATAGCTAATAATTGGGCAGCATAAATCAAAATACACCCAGAAAACAAATAAACCTTTATGCCATCAATTATGCTGTTCAAAGAGTGTTACGTGCATAAAGAAATGGTTTAAAAATCTGTGGAGACAGTGGGATAGCTAATGTTTTAGTTGTGAGCCCATGGAGAGGAGATAATCAGTACTGAGAGGGGTATGGCATCTAAAAATTTGGCAAACTTCTAGAAATGTGTGGTGGTGAATATATTGATTGGCTGTGTCACAGCCTGGTATGGAAGCACCAATGTCCTTGCATGGATAATCTGACAAAATGTAGTGAACACAGCCCAGTCTATCAGGGTAAAGCCCTCCCCACCACTGAGCACATCTACAAGGACTGTTGTTGCAGGAAAGCAGCATCCATCATTGGGGACCTTCACCACCCAGGTCTTGCTCTCTTCTTGCCACTGCCATCAGGAAGAAGGTACAGAAGCCTCAGGACTTGTACCACCAGGTTCAGGAACAGTTAAATATATAAAATACTTTTGGATAGGTACGTGGATAGGAAATGAGGGATATAAGTTTAATGCAGGCAAATGGGATTAGTGCAATTAGGCATCAGGGTTAGCATGCATAAGGTAAGCCATAAGGGCCCACTTCTGTGCTGTGTGTGTTGTGCCTTTGCGACTACATATCAATTAAATAAAAGCACGCACACAGGAGATGGCTTTAACTGGTGCTTTCCCATTCCAGCAAGAGAGAGAGAAGGTGAGAGAACAGTGTGCATGCTTAGACAACTGATCATACATAATGCTAAGTGGAGTCATTGTTCCAAAAGAAATAGATCCATATGTTACACTTCCTCCCCTTTTAGATTAACACAATTTAAACTGTATATGTACCAAACATTCAATTTCCCTTTCCAAACCAAATTCAAATAAACATGCTTTCACAATAACAGTTCACTGTTCTAAAGATTCAGTCTTTTGTTTGGCACTCTGTTTATTTTATGATAGCGCCTCTGGAGTGGCACTAGGTTTGGTACATGTCTTGTTTAAGACAATGTTCTTGGTTGCTGTCAGTGACATGATCTTCACTGAGAGGTAAGTCTGGTGGCTGTAATTTGTCCATCTTGTTGGATGTAGTCAGCTCAGTTGTGTTCTTTGGTTGAGCATCCAGTATCTGCTCCACAGGACGTCTCCACATATGATCTCCGACATCCACTGTGTACATCAGTGGTCCAGTCCTGGGCATTATCCTACTGGGTGTCCACTTGTCCTCTCGGTAATCAAATGCTAGGACTTCCTGTCCAATCTCAAAGCTCCTTGCTGCTTCACTTGGCAACTGATTGAACTATTTATTCTGCACTTTCCTCTGTAGATCTGGTTTCAGGAGGTCTATGTGAAATCTCAGATTCCTGCTCATGAACAGCATTGCAGGTGTTTGATATGTCGTCATATGAACAGAGTTCCAATATACAAAAAGGAAGTTGTCCACCTTGTGCTGTAGAGAAAGGTCCTCCTTGTCAATTGTTTTAATGGACTTCTTCAATGTTTGGATAAATCTTTCAGCTAACCCATTCATTGCTGGGTGGTGAGGAGCTGACTTGAAATGTCTGATACCATTTTTCCTCATGAACAGTTGGAATTTTTCTGACGTGTATTGTGGTCTGTTGTAACTCCGAATTTGTTCTGGTAAGCCATTTCTGGTGAAGGTAGTCTTCAGGGCACCGACAATCTTTGCAGAGGTGGTTGACTTCATCAGAATGACCTGTGGCCACTTCAAGCATCAAAAGCAATCAGGAATACGTACTTTTATATGTACTTTTTGCCACGGTGAAGACGGCCACTCCCATGGGTGTAACAGTGTCTATGGGAGTGCATTTTGGACGTTTTGGCATCCCGAACAGGTTTTGGACAAATTTTCAATCTGTTTATCTATTCCCAGCCATCACACATAACTCTGAGCAAGACTCTTCACCTTGACAGTACCCAAGTGACTTTCATGCAGATTCTCTAACACAGTTTAAAGGGAACCACACTACGAGATCCACACATCAGTGTTCTTTGACATACTGACTGTTAGTCTTCTTAGTAAGAGCTCTGGAAACATAGTGCTACCATGAGCTGACTATCCTTGCATGGTGATTTCATAGACTTTTGACAATGTTGGGTCATTCCTTGTTTCCCTTTGTATTTCCGATTTTGTTATAGGCAACTGGTCCACCAGCACATTGTGGAACACTTCTGCTGGGTCACAGTATGAAGACTTTTCTTCTTCAGTTGCCAACAGTGGAAAATGTGACAAGCCATCAGTGTTGCTATGTTGGTTCGTACCCTTGAATTCTATGTCATATATAACCATATAACAATCACAGCACGGAAACAGGCCATTCCGGCCCTCCTAGTCCGTGCCGTAAGAGTCATAAGAGTGGACTTCTAGGAATAGTGTCCAATGTTGTAAACAGGTAACAGTCATCATTGGAATTCCCTTCCTGGGATTGAAATGGACACAAGGTGATCTGTCACTAGCATAAACTTTCATCCGTAAAGGTAGCGGTGGAACTTCTTTATTCCCCATACTAGACTAAGGGGCCTCTTGTTGATTTACGTGTCACGTCCACAAAATGAATGGATAGTCTCTACCCCTATCGGGGAACGGGTATTGCCGATGGAATGGGCACTTGCCGGTGTAGTGGGCAAATTGTCTCTTAATGTTAGGGCATTTTCCAATTGATGTCATAAGGACCCTGATTCAGTATTTCAATCCCTTTTCAGGAAGGTGGCAAAGAGGGATGTGAAGCGTTGGATGTTAATTGTAATTGAGAACGTGAGCTATGATCAGACCAATGACATTCACCGTGACTAAAAACACAGGAATGTGCCATCGTCGTGAACTTTACTCTATGTGCCTATCTTCTCTGGACAGACCCGGGCGTCTCGGATAGGTTGGAAGTTGTGGAAGTAGTTGCATTCTGCGCTTGTCAGTGATCTTGGAACAAACCCAATCAGATATTCAGATCCATCTTTCATAATGTGTGACAAAATGGCTCCAATGCCATAAGGGGACGCATTGCATACCAGTCTGATGGGCAGCAATGAGCCGTAATGGGTGAACAGTTAATTGGATTCTATTAGTGTCTTTGTTTCACTGAATGCTCTTTCACATCTTTCTGACCATTCCCACTTTGCTCCTGTCTGTAACACTGCGATCAATGTGTACAGCACCATAGTAACAATGTTTGGGAGGAACTGGAGGTAGTAGTTTACAAGGCCCAAGTATGACCTGAGTTGTGACACATTTTCTGTTTGGGTGTCTGTAGCACTGCTTCATTCTTCTCTTGTGACTTATGTAAGCCATGCTTGTCAGTGACATGCCCACAATATGAGATTTCATTCCTGAAAAACTCACATTTCTCTCTTTAAACGCAGACCATACTCACTCAACCTGGTAAGCACTTTACCAAGATTCTGGAGGTACTCTTCATCATTTTTGCCAATCGTGATGATGTCATCAAGGTAACATTGTGTCCTGGGATACCTTGGAGCACCTGGTCCATTGTTCTTTGTCAAATTGCTGGAGCTGATGTGATACCAAAGACAAGATGATTATACTGGAATGGTCCCTTCTGAGTGTTGATTGTGAGGAACTTCCTGCTCAACTCCTCAATCTCCATCTACAGATAGGCTTCTGACAAGTAAATCTTTGAAAACCTCTCCCCACCTGCCAAAATGCAAAAATGTCTTCTATTCATGGCAGGGGATACTGCACAGTACACAGATTGGGTTGATGCTCACTTTGGAATCCCCACTTATGTGAATGGCTCTGGCCTTCTCTTTCTTGATCAACAGGACAATGGACATGGCCCAATCTCTCCACTCAACCTTGGAGAGAATTCCAGATGCCTCCAAGCTCTGCATTTCAGCATCCACTTTAGGACATAGAGCGGAGGGCACTGGATGTACTTTACGGAATCTTGGTGTTGCTCCATTCAATTCTGGCCTTCATGCCTTTGAGTTTACCAATCCCCTTCTCAAACGCCTTCTCATTAGCCTTAAACAGCTGAGACACTCTCTGCTACCATTCGGGCTGCTGTTGTCTGTTGATGCCACACTGAGAGCTTTGACTGAGTGTCAGTCTAGTTGGATTTTTCTCAACCATTCTCGTCTGAAAAGTGTTAGCCCTCCAATTTTCAATACAGGTATCTCAATGCTGTGTTTAGCCTCCATATATCACATTCACTTCCTGTTTACCTTTGGCAGCTCTTTCTTGCCTGTGCAGGTCTTTAGCGTCACTGAGGTTTTCTCTGATGGTATCTTAGAGTATCTTAGAGAACAGTCTGTATGGACAATGCTGACCTTGTACCCAGCTCCTTTTTCAGTTTTACACCAAACTCATCTATGGTGATTCTATATGATTTTGTGATCTGCTTCAGTAATACTATGCAGGCCTAGGCATGACAGCTCACTTTTGTCAGGTTCTGTGTTGTCTGATTCTGTTTCACATTTGGTCACAATACATTTGCTGCATTTTCTGTTTGAGACTTTTCACTCAGTTGTGTTTTTGTCTGCCTTGCACACTCTCTCTATGTGACTTTGTCTGGGACACTTTCTGCAAACTTTTTCTTTGAACCAACAGTCATTTGCACCATGGGAGGATTCGCACACATAGATCAAATTTTTGGCTTTTTGCACCATTCAGGGATATTTGTGCATTTCACAGTCTAACCTTCTTTAGGTCTGCTGCATCCTTTTCTGCAGCCTCACACAATCCTGCAACGGTCAATGTTCATTCTTTCTGCTAGTAGTCTCTTCGGAGCGCTTTGACTATGCATACCACATACAAGCTTGTCCCTTAATGCATCAGAAAGCCCACCTCTAAAGACACAAACCGGGAAAGTTTGCGCAGTTCTGCAATGTATTCAGAAAAGCTTTCATCCTTTGCAAAACTGTAACAATTTTGTTGAATGTGTCGCTTGCTGGCATTTCAGGGGTTACTAAATTGCGTAAGAGACTGTATGTTCTTGCACCCCTTAAGCTAAATAGTGTGGGGGGGGGGGGCTTTCTTTTCTTCAACCACGCCATTTGCCTTCCAATACAGTTTAACCCTCTCGATATATGACTCCCAGCCTTCATTAGTGCTATCAAATCCATCAACTTCCCTGACTGAAGCCATCACCATGTGGGTTTTACTTTAAATTTGCTAGTTGCATCTTTCACTGTGTACTTTGCAGTGTACTCATGCATCCCTTTGTTAGTGTTCATGACAGCCTTACATACTGCTTAACTCCTTCCTCTCACTGTCTTGTCTCAGAACTGTCCGTGTAGTTCATGATATGTTCTGACATTCAGGTTCGTACTCATTGCCAATTTGTTGTGTCTTTGCATCTACATATTAATTAAATTAAAACACACCTAGGAGATGGCTTTGACTGGTGTTTTCACAATGCAGCGAGAGAGAGAGAGAGAGAGAGAGAGAGAGAGAACAGTGTGCGTGGGTTACCAACAGATCAATGTGCATGCATAGATAACAGTTCATACATAGTGCTAAAGGGAGGCATTACTTTAAAAGAAATCAATTCATATATTACAGTATGTTTCTATGACTCTAGCTCAAGTCTAGGTGAGTTTATTGTCATATGAGCAAGCACAGTGAAGTACAGGTACATGGAAAAACAAGCTTGTAACAGCGTCTCAGGAACATAAGTTCATAAAACACACAGAGCATAAATTATACATACACTCAGTGGCCATTTTATTAGGTACACCTCTACACCTGCTTGTTAATGCAAGTATGTGATCAACCAATCATGTAGCGATAATTCAATGCATAAATATACGCAGGCATGGCAAAGAGATCCAGTTGTTGTTCAAAGCGTACATTAGAATGTGGAATAAATAGGACCTAAGTGATGTTGACCATGGAATGATTGTTGGTGCCAGATTGGGTGGTTTGAAATCTCAGAAACTGCTGATCTCCTGGCATTTTCATGCACAATAGTCTCTAAAGTTTACAGAGAATGATGCAAAAAAACCCAACATTAATAAAACACCTGGTGAGTGCCAGTTCTATGGGTGAAAACACCTTTTTAATGAGAGAAGGTCCGAGCAGAATGGTCAGACTGGTTCAAGCTGACAGGAAGGTGACAGTAACTCAAATAACCACACGTTACAACAGTGGTGTGTGGAAGAGCATCTCTGAATGCACAACACATCGAATCTTGAAGTGCATGGGCTACAGCAGCTGAAGACCATAAACATGTGGAGGTACCTAATAAGGTGCCTACTTTATGTACATTTGTAATTGTTCTTTGTTAGAGAAATATGTACTTTGTGAATAAGTAATGTGAAGTACTCAACTTGTAAGTGTTGGTGGTAAGATGAAGTGAAATCAAGTTTTAAGATGTTCAAAAAATCTATTGATCCTCAACATTGCCAGACCACAGTCTGAACATATGGATAACACATACCGTTTCCCTTTAAGACAGTGGTTCACAAACCTTTTTGGTTTACCATCCCCTTGGCTCTAAGACCACAACCACAGTGCCCCCTCTCCCTTTCTGGCCATTACATAAAAAACTATAAAGAATTTTGATTTACGATCCACAGTGAAAGAAATTAGGAACTTCAAATTCAAAGCAATGACAAATAATTGCAAAAATTATTCAAATCTACTTCAAGCTACAAATAAAATTATTTATTTAATCACAGCAAAAACAATTTTCATCAACAACTTTAGAGCGTTCTTTAGAAGTCTAACTATTCACTACTTCATTGCTTTTTCACTTCTCATTGAGATTGATGGGCTTGGTGCAATGACTTCAATTTCTCAACATCAGGCTGAAAGTCACTCAGAAAGAGTCGCAGATTCCCATGCTCAGTAATTTTTCAGTCTATCTCATGCTTTGAAACAAGTTGGGTGACTGCAATGAAACTGTGCTCCACTAAATACGATGCTAGAAAGGCAATAAAGAACACCTTGACCTTTTTCCACGGTGCAGGATAGTGTTCAGAGATTTCTTTCTACTAACAAATGATTTTATGAACTGTGGCTTCAGCTCAAAGTCTTTCTGTAGTAAGTCAGTTATTCCTCCATCTTTCCTGTTAATTCCTTATTGCAAGTGTGCAGAAATGGATTAATTATCAAATTTAGAATGTGGATTGAGAGAAGATCCTGAAATCTCTCTGACATGTCTCTGTGCAGCTCCTCCAGGAGGGTACAGTATACTTAAATTAAAGACCATCATCTGGCATTCTTTCTTGCCCTTCCAACAGAGGCTCGGAAATTGGAAAAGGTTGCAATGCACTATGTTGCACATAAATAGCATGAACGTAGACAGAAACAAGGAGATGACTGATTTGACTACTTTGATAAGATTCAAATAATTTTTTTGCAATTGAAGATTGAATTCATTAAACAGGGAATAATTCTGACAAATAAACAATGTCATGCCTAATATTCTTGAGTTGATTACTGAATGCAGCACATGAGTCTTCAGAGAATTTTATCACAGTTTCAAAAAGCACAGAAAGCATCTCAGGCAATTTCGAGAAGCACCTGACTTCTGAGTGCAACGGCAATCATCCAAACTGTTCATTATTTGCAATACAAAGCTCTTGAAATAGCCGAGAATTGAGAGCATGGGACATGAGGTTATGCATTGCTGTGATAACAGTATTTAATGATTTGTACAGCGATCACTTAGGGGTTTTTTATGACAATATGTTGTCTTTGAATTATACGGTGTTAGGTACAGCCTTTTTACAATGAAGTTATAACTCCACGGTGGTGTCCTGTCATTGAAGGTGCCCTATCTGTGCAGAAGCAAGATTGTTGGTGAGTGGAATGTCCTTTTCTTTGAAAAATTGCTCAACAACCCAAAATATTGACTTCCGCTTCTTATCTGTTTCTACTCCCCTTGCAAATAACAACTCTTGAACCGTGCTTTCATCTTTTATGAAGCAAACAAAACCAAGAAGCAAAGATTTGTTGCCTGACAAATTTGACTCATTCAACTGTGAAGGAAATTCTGTTGTCCTAAATTTATTGCACAATATGTCTTCCACATTCTCAGACCATTTATCTATTCATCTTTGAAGAGAAGTTGTCAGTTAGTGGAATTTCTTTAATTATTTGGTCTGGTGACTTATCCAAAACTGTAGTCAGAACCTCCCTTATTGCAGACAGAATCTGTTCTTCTCCATTTGTATGGGGCTTTCCTGATTTAGCAATGAGCAATGAAAAGCTGTATGAAACACACAAACCATCACCGTTTAACTGTAAAGTGCTCCCTAACTTGTTTTTAAGTGTATTCCGTTTCTGAAAGTTTTCACAAAGTGACTGAAAATAAGTCAAGCTCTTGTTTGCTTTATCAGAGTGTATTCTCTTCAGATGCTCAGGGGTCTGAATGGTTCCATTATGTCATTTGAAAAAAACACCTTCACACAACAGACTCATTGGCTGCTGTTGGCTGCTTGGTGCTGGTATAAATCCTATTTCAGAAACTCCACGTTATACTGGCTGTACTTCTTTTTGGTTCGGTTTGCTTATGCCATTTTTGTTATGGACTAACAAACACGGTCAATCACCTATTGTTTACATCCAATCTCAAGTGCTGCAATCAATAAAGGGGAATGTTATGACATCGTTGTAGCTCAGGCAAAACCTGACTCTAGGCCTGAAGGTGCATTAAGTGGGGCAGCGATATCTTGGTTGGGTTGTGGGCTAGAGAAATACAGTCAAGACCATTTGAAAGAGCAGATTCTGAACTGTACCCTATTCAACTCCATATCCTAATTCACAGCAATTTCATCGCTGCGTGATTAGTGTATGGGAATCATACTAGCTAACACTATACTAAACTAGAGAAAGGCAATAATGCATAAGCCAAGCCTGGAAAATAACATGGTTTCTTCAGTCCAGAATTCTCATGATATGCCATATACAGAAGTGTCACATTGCTTCTCAACAAATATAATGCGTTTCAAGCAAAGTCTAAGAGAATGGCGGTTTAGCAAGAGTTGAGGTGATTATGTGATTCTAATCAATTATGAGGCACTGAGCATTAAATACTCACAATAAGTAATTCATTTTTAAAATTAAGCCTGTAATCCTTCAGTTGCCCTCCCCCTTGCTACTGAGGAACCCCACCGCCCCCTTAAGAATTCTCAATACCCCTGGGGGGAGGGGGGGGTATCTTGCTGATGAATGTACAGTCTCTGAAAAATAAAACTGAAGACCTCAGAGCAAGCTGGCAGTACCAGAGGCAGATCAGGAACCACTGTGTACTTTGCTTCACAGAAACAAGGATCACCTCTCCCATATTGGATGCAGCACTGCAGCCCGAGAGCTTCACCATCCACTGCATGGACAGAACAGCAGAGTCTCTTAAAGGTAGAGGGAGCGGAGTAACATCATGGTGCACAGACATGGTGGTTCTGTCTCATCTCATCTAGCGGTCAGGTATTGTCTATTTTATCTGCTGAGGGAATTTTCCTCCATCATCCTGGTAGCAGTGTACATTCGACCGTTGGCCAATGTCTGGCGGGCACTGAAGGAGCTGAGCACTGTGATCAGCTCTCATGAAACAGTTCACCCTGATACCTTCCCAATCCACCAGGCCAGAAGTCTCAAACCAACTACCACTAACATATCACCTGTGGGATTGGAGAAGCCAACACACTTGACAACTGTCATACCAACATCAAGCACACTTATGCCAGCATTTTGGCAAGTGTGATCGCCTGGCATTACTTGTAATCCTGGTGTACAGTCTGAGACTGAGGACAGTGGTCGTGGTGAGGGTCACAAGGTCAAGGGAGGCTGAGGAGTACCTACAGGACTGCTTTGAATCACTGGACTGGACAATATTCAGGGATACATCAGAATGAATATGCTACTGTTGGCTCTTACTGAATCAAGATCTGTACGAATGAGTGTGTGCCTTTCAGAGCATACTGGACATAGGCAAAACAAAAGCCATGGTTGAACTAGGAGATTCACATTCTGCTGAGGGTTAGATCTGTGGCATTCAAGCTCGGTAATCCAGATCTATACAAGAAGTCTAGGTACAACCTACAGAAGGCTTTTGTTAGGATGAAAAATCAATTCCAATTTAAGTTAGAGATGGAATTGGATGAATGTCAGCTCTGGCAGAGTTTGAGGCCATTACTTCCTACAAGGCAAAGCCGAACACCATGGAATAGCTGTAATGGTTCTTTCCCAGATGAACTCAATGTCTTTTATACATGTTTTGAAAGGGAGAATAAAACAACACTTGTACAAATCCCTGTGGCATCTGGCAACCCTGTGATCTCTACCTTGGAGACCAACATCAGAACATCTTTCAAGAGGGGGAATCCTTGGAAGACTTCAGGTCCTGATTGTGTACCTGTTAGGGCTTTGAAAACCTGTGCCAACAAACTGGTGGGAGTGTTTAAGTACTTCTGTCGCTGGAGCTTTCCACCAGCTTCACAGGAACATCCAAGAAAAGCAGGTGAACTGCCTCAATGACTATTGCCCAGATGCCCTCACATCTGCGGTGATGAAGTACTTTGAGAGGTTGGTCTTGGCCATAATCAACCCCTGTCTGAGCAGGGAGCTGGACCCACAGTAGTTTGCCTACTGCCACAATAGGTGGATGCAACGCATTGGCTCTCCACTTAGCCTTGGACTATCTGGCCAACAGCAATATCTACGTCAGGCTGCTGTTTATTAATTGCAACTCAGAATTCAACACCATCATATCCCCTACTAACCAACAAGCCTCAAAATTGGTCCTCTGTACCTCACTCTGCAAGTGGATCCTTGATTTCCTCATTGGAGACCATCACGGTAGAATAGCAGTTAGCGTGACACTGTTATTGCTTGGGGTGTTCCAGAGTTCAGAGTTCAATTGTGGAGTTTTTCTGTAAGGAGTCTCTGTATGTCTTTCCCGTGGAATGCGAGGGTTTTCTCCTGTCCTCCGGTTTCCTTCTACTGTTTAAAGGCATACTGGGTAGGTTCATTGGTCACTATACATTGTCCCGTAATTAGGTTAGGTTAATCTGGCTTGTTGGGGCTTTCTGGGGTGGCATGGCTCCGGAAGGCCAGAAGGGCCTACTCTGCACTGTATCACTAAATAGATAAAGTCAATTCAGATTGGAAATAACATCTGTTCCTCACTGAGATCAATACTGGCGCACTTCAGGGATGTGTGCTCTACTCTCTTTACATCCATGACAGTATGGCTAGGCACAGCTCAAACACCGCCTATAAATTTGACAATTACTGTTGTTGGTAGAATCTCAGATGGCGACGAGGAGGTGTACAGGAGTGAGATGGATCATCTGGTTGAGTGGTGTTGCAACACTAACATTGCACTCAACATCAGTAAGACCGAGGAACTGATTGAGGACTCAGGAAGGGGAAGCTAAGGGAATACACACCAGTCCTCACCGAGGAGTCAGCAGTGGAATGGGTGAGCAGTTTCAAGTTCCTGGGTGTCAATGTCTTTGAAGTTCTAATCTGCAGCCAACATATTGATAAAATTACAAATAAGGAATAATAGCGGATATATTTCATTTGGAGTCTGAGGATATTTGTTATGTCATCAAGGAATCTAGCAAATTTCTACGGAGATTACATTCTAACTGGTTGCATCACCATCTGGTATGGAGGAGCCACTGTACAGCATCAGAAAAGCTGCAGAAGCTTGTAAACCAGCCAACTCTGTCATGGGCACCAGCCTCCCCAGCATCAAGGACATCTTCAAAAATGCAATGCCTCAAAAGGGTGGCATCCATAATTAAGGACACCCATCACCCAGGACATGCCCTCTTCTTATTACTACCATCAGGGAGGAAGTATGAGAGCCGGAAGACACACATTCAGTGTTTTAGGAACAGCTTCTTCCCCTCTGCCATCAGACTTCTGAATGGACAGTGAAGCCATGTACACTACTTTACTATTGTTTTCACTTTCTTTCTGTACTGCTTATTTAATTATACACACACAGAGTACCTATATCAATATATATACATTTTTTCTTATCTTATTGTAATTTATATATTTTTTATGTATTACACTGTACCACTTCTGCAATATCACGTTATATCGTCATATGCCAGTTTTATTAAACTTGAATCTGATTCAAACATGACACTTTCTATTTAGTTAATTGTGAAGAATCTAGGTTATGAATGCGACCTGCTGCTTTTCAGCTCAGCTGCATTCCCTGCAAGAATAGAGCTGTTTTGCATTTATACATAGCCAAATAAGGTGAGTGACAACAGCAGTTCTGTTCCCCACTCTGAACTCAGTATAAACATAGCAGCTATTTTGTAAACTATTTATCAAAATTAAACTTATTCTAGGCATTATAAATGTTATGGGGAATTTTAATTTTTCCACAATAATGGCAGTTGTTGAATTCTAGCTCCTTAATTATTTAGAAAATATTACTTTACTCTGACTAATCTATTACACACATAGTGAAATACGGCATTGCATGTGTCCAACGTTATGCAAATCTGGATGTAACTACTTTCCGTTGAGATAAAAAATCCAAACAAGTTGACTATGGTATTTGAATAACTGTTATTAAACTGTTTTATGCTTGTTTCAATATGAGATGCTTAATGGTATTTATGAAAGAAGTACTACTGTTCAATTACTCTCATAACCAGGGAAGATTGACAAAGCTACAGAGGAGTAGTGTTAATTCTGGAAAGATGAAAGGAATCACTATAAGAAGCTCTGACTGAAGATTTCAAGCTATTAAAAATGGATAATTGATTCTAATTCAGTAAATTGTTCACTCCTATTAAAAATCCAAAGACAAACCAGTAAAAGTGGGATTGAATGGACTTGGAATAGGTGGCAGTGATTGCCAAAACTACTTTTAATACAATATAATTAAGGCTTGTGCAAGTTTCCATTGAAACCTATTAATGTGAAGAGTATAAATATGCAGAAAACCCAGTAAGATGCATTTCAGAAGAGATTGAAGAACACTATGAATAGACGGATAAGTGCTGGGTACTTAGAATTATTATAACAAAGGAAAAGATTATGGAATTATTTTTTATGTTTTAATGTAGCAGTTATAATACACTGGGAGACTTGCCAAGGACAAGACAGAAGGCATTATTGAGGACATTCAACACTGATGGAAGCCCTGAGTTACAAATCAATCAGAACCAGTAAGCAGAGAAGATCTGCTCCCTTAAGGAGCATTAGTGGACTAAGAAGATTCTTCTTGACAATCAAAAACTTTGTGAACACTAATTGTGTTTTATAATTACCAATGATTTTAATTGTAAACTTGCGGTAGGATTTGAATTTTACCACAGTCCCATTACCATAAATTCCATAGCTTGAGGTGGAAGATCCTTCAAGATTTTGGAAGGATTCAGTGATAGCTTCCCAATTTATGGTCTCAAGGCAGTCAACAAGGAGTATTATTTATAAATACCTACCACTGCTACCTCTCTACAAAATTTGTATGCTAATATATACAGTGATTTCCGGTTAGTTGGGACACATTGGGACCAGTACATTTTGGCCCAATTAAATGGCTTCTCCAATTAGCCAAAGTTTCATGTAATTAGTTAAGGTATAAAAAATACAAACTCAACTGAGGAACAAATTATGTATTTAAATTAAAAACAATCAACAAAGTACTACCAATACACTGTGATACTATAAAACTGTGTATTAGTTCCTAATAGTTATTCATGGATGAATTGAAATGTACTTTTGTTGAAGGCTATAATTTCCTAGATAACTGGAAATCACTTCTTTGCCATTTTCCTTCTTTTGCTCTCCTTTAAGGGTTTTGGCTTTGTTTGCTGAGTTAGCAGTCTGGCTGTGTCAACTGCAGATGCCCATCTGCATGTGTAGCCACTGAGATTTTCCCCAGGTATCTGGGTTTTAGTAGTGTCACAACTGATACGGACATCAATGGGTGACAAAATCTATTTGTGGTTGTCAGACTGTCCACAAAGAAGCACAATTATGGATAGCTGGCACTGTCCCTTTAAGGATTCTGGCCTGCTCCACTAATTGGCGGTCATGTTTTGGCACTGAGATTTAAACACCTGAACTCTGGTTTGGTGCTCCATCGTCAACTGAACTTTGGTTTAATGTGGTTTTGATTCTTGTATAGTCTCATCAAGTTCCCATCTAGCATCTAGTTAAGAACCCTGTTCCTGTCTCAGTCTTAAAATAGTGTCTCAATTCGAGTCTCCGATACTCCAGCACTTGGCTCCTCACCATCCTCACCTTGGTCTCCTATCACATAGAATCAGAATAGGCTTCATATTGCTGCCATTTGCCTTGAAATTTGTGGTTTTGCAGCAGCAATGCAGTGCGATATGTAATAATGAAAAAAACCTAAATTACAGTAAGGAAATATATAAAAATAATTTAAATAAATCATGTGAAAAGAGAACAATACTTAGAAAAAAAGGAGATTCATTGTCCATTCAGACATCTGATAATGAAGGGGAAACAGCTGTTGCCAAAACAATGAGTGTGTGTACCTCCTCCTTGCGGGTAGCACTGAGAAGAGAAGAGGGCATGTCTTGGGTAATGGGGGTTCTTAATAACGGGTGCACCTTTTGAAGACACCCTCAATGCTGGGGAGGCTAGTGCCCATGATGGAGGTGGCTGAGTCTGCAACTTGCTGCTGCTTTTTCTGAGCCTGTGCAGTGGCGCCTCCATACCTGATGGTGATACAGCCACTTAGAATGCTCGCCATAGTCCATCTGTAGAAACTTGCTAGATTCTTTGATGACATACCACATTGTCTCAAAGTCCTAATGAAATATAGCTGCTGTTGTGCCTTCTTTGTAATTGCATCAATAAGTTTGGCCCAGGATAGAACTAGAGAGACGTTGACGTCCAGGAACTTGAAACTGATAACCCTTTCCACTGCTGATCCCTCGGCGAGGATAGTGTGTGTTCCCTCGACTTCCCATTACTGAAGTCCACAATCAACTCTTTTGTCTTACGAGGTTGTTGCTGTGACACCACTCACCAGCTGATCTATCTCACTTCTGTGCACCTCCTCGTCAACATCTTAAATTCTGCCAACAATAGCTGTGTCATTGGCTAATCGGCCATTTTGCTGTCTCTTTTTGCCACTTGCTGTTTTCTGCTTTTTTTGTGTTCTGCTGAGCGTTGTGTGCATGCTGCCTTTTCTCAAAGCTGCCTTTTCTCAAAGCTCCCTTCTGGAAAGTGCTACAGGGCTATCAGAACAAAAACTTCACACCATTTTAGTAGTTTCTTCCCCCAGGCAGTTAATCTGATCAACCACTCTGGTTAGCTACCACCACCCCTTCTATTTACCTCAATCACTGCATGGCACTGTAAACACTTAAAACCACTTTTTATAAAGCTGCTTACATTGTAAATACATACTGGTATTTCAGTAAAGTATTTATTCACATTTTTTCCATATCCGTACTTTAACCACTAACTTTATTTTTTCTATAATTGTTTATCCTTTATAATTGTTGAATGCTGTTATCTTTTCTGTCAACTCATAACAGCAAATTCCTAATACATGTAATTGTACAGCCAATAAGTTTAATCCTTGTTCCTTGATCCTATGTTGATGCTGGAACATGTAGCAACACTTGTAGGCAACCCCCAGCACAACCTTAGGTGTTTAAAAACGCGAACACGAGAAAATCTGCAGATGCTGGAAATTCAAGCAACACACACAAAATGCTGGTGGAACACAACAGGCCAGGCAGCACCTCTAGGAAAAAGTACTGTCAACGTTTCAGGCCAAGACCCTATATACCTCCATCCCTCACCTAGAAGGTCTCAAAGCTCTCCGCTTCTTTTTGGATTCCAGACCTAACCAATTCCCCTCTACCACCACTCTCCTCTATCTTGCTGAATTAGTTCTTACTCTCAATAATTTCTCCTTTGGCTCTTCCCACTTTCTCCAAACTAAAGGTGTAGCAATGGGCACCCATATGAGTCCCAGTTAAGCCTGCCTTTTTGTTGGCTTTGTGGAACAGTCCATGTTCCAAGCCTATACGGGTATCCGTCCCCCTCTTTTCCTTCACTATATCGACGACTACATTGGCGCTGCTTCCTGCACGCAAGCTGAGCTCATTGACTTCATTACCTTTGCCTCCAACTTTCACTCTGCCCTCAAATTTACCTGGTCCATTTCCGACACCTCCCTTTCCTTTCTTGATCATTCTGTCTCTATCCCTGGAGACAGCTTATCTACTGATGTCTGCTATAAGCCTACGGACTCTCACAGCTACCTGGACTATTCCTGTTCCCACCCTGTCTCTTGCAAAACTGCCATCCCCTTCTCACAATTCCTCCATCTCCGCCGCATCTGCTCTCAGGATGAGGCTTTTCATTCCAGGATGAAGGAGATGTCTTCCTTTTTTTAAAGAAAGGGGCTTCCCTTCCTCCACCATCAACTCTGCTCTCAAATGCATCTCCCCCATTTCACGCACATCTGCTCTCACTCCATCCTTCCACCACCCCACTAGGGATAGGGTACTCCTTGTCCTCACCTACCACCCCACCAGCCTCAGGGTCCAACATATAATTCTCCGTAACTTCTGCCACCTCCAACGGGATCCCACTACCAAGCACTTCTTTCCCTCCCCCCCTTTCTGCTTTCTGCAGGGATTGCTCCTTATGTGACTCCCTTGTCCATTCGTCCCCCCCATCCCTTTCTGCCAATCTCCCTCCCGGCATTATCCTTGTAAGCAGAACAAGTGCTACACCTGCCCTTACACTTCCTCCCTCACCACCATTCAGGGCCCCAGACAGTCCTTCCAGGTGAGGCGACACTTCACCTGTGAGTCAGCTGGTGTGGTATACTGTGTCCGGTGCTCCCGGTGCAGCCTTCTATATATTGGTGAGACCCTTCAGATGAACACCTACGCTCGGTCTGCCAGAGAAAGCAGGATCTCCCAGTGGCCACACATTTTAATTCCACGTCCCATTCCCATTCCCATGGATTGATATACCTCCTCTACTGTCAAGGTGAAGCCACACTCAGGTTGGAGGAACAACAATTACTATGACAGGTTCCCGCTCCCCCCCTTAAACTTCTTGATAGAGATCGGAAAGAAATGGCAATGGACAAAGCAGTGTGAGGTGGCTTTCTAAATGGTAAAGGAAATGCTAACATTAGACAATGTATTCACACATAATGATCCACATTGACCAGTGAAGGTTGTCTGTTTTGCCTCTCCTTATGGTATAGGTGCAGGGTGCAGTCATGTCACATGTTATGAGTGATGGAAGTGAAAGCCTCATAGCCTTTGATTCCTTTACCACAGCAGAGAAAAATCACACACAGATTGACCGAGAGGCCTTGAATCTGGCTTGGGATGTAAAATTATTTAACTTGGATGGGAGAGAGTTTACCCTCATTATTGATCATATTGATCATTATTGAACAAGTGTTCATCTTCAATCCATAGAAGAGTGTTCTACTAACAGCAGCAGCACAAATACAGAAATAGGTTTTATTTCTTGGAGGGTACGATGATAAGGTCAAATTCAAGAGGACAACTAATCATGCAAATGCTGATGGATTGTTCTGTTTACCCTTGGAAAAGCAAATACCTGAAAAATTTACAAAAGGTCACTCTTCTTGTTGTGTTTTCCTTAATGCAAATCAGATGTCTTCCTATTATGACAGAGATGATCAAAAAGGAAACCAGTAAACATCCCACACTGTCTCAGGTCTAACTAATAATCCAAAATGACTGAAATGTGCAGAGGAAATTCAATTCCTCCATTTTTACCAGTTCCAGAATGAACTTGCCTTTGATAGGGAATGCCTTCTGTGGGGATTGACAGTTGCTGTCCCATCCAAGCTGAGAGCTAACGTCTTTAAAACTTATTCATCGCTACTGTTGTGGTTTATAAATCTGGAAATTAATTGAATGAAAACCACAGGAGCTCGGGAAAACATGTCTACTCCCTTGTACTAATTGAAGCGTGCACTAATGACATGATGACCTATTGACGTATGCCATTCACATACTTAGTACTTATAACCCACAATGAATTACACAAACAACAAAGAATGTTTAATCAAACAATAGATTTACAATATTACTGAAATATTAAATACAGAACACTTCACTTTTCTATGAAGCAATCCAATCTCCTTTTCATCTCCCAGGTTTTCAGAAGGTGGAAAAGGCAGTAGGCTAAGCTCACATCTCGAATGTTTAAAAATGAGGTACTCAGCTTCATTAGAATATTTAAATTACCATTCATCCTCCTGGGTATCAGTAGGCCTTTAGCTGTCTGAACCACCCCCATTAAAAACTGGAAGGGGACGAATTGGAGATAGGTAGTGCTCGTGTTTAAGCTCCAAACTTACTTATTTTTGCATTTGAAGTTTAATATTTTTGAAGCAGGAATAGGAACAAAAACAGAAAACAAAACAGGGAAATGCAAAGCAATTAATCAGAACTAATAAAATAAGCAGATTAACACATACAAAATGCTTGAGAAACTCAATGCGTCAAGCAGCATCTATGGAGGAAAATGAACTGCCGATGTTTTGGGACAAGACCTTTCATCAGGAGTGGAAAGGAAAGGAGCAGAAGCCAGAATGAAAGAGGACAGGGAGGAGCAGGAACAGGAGTCAGCAGGTAATATGCGAATCCAGGTGAGATGGGAAAGGCAATGGGAAGATCAGGATATTGAGTATAAAAGCTGAGTATTTATGTTGCATCTGTATAAAACTTTGGTTTAACAACAGTTTGGTCACCTTATTATAGGCCAAGAAGTAGCAGTCTTAGAAAGGGTGCAATAGTAATTTACCAGGATATAGACTGGATTGGTGTTTATTAGCTGTAAGTAAAAGTTGGGCAAAGATGGATAGTTTTATCTGGAAAATTGGAGGCTGAGGGATGATCTGATCAATGTACATAAAATCATGTGATGCACAAATATAGTTGACAGCCTGTTATTTTACCAAATTGGAAAGAACTAATACTTGAAAGCATAGTTTTAAGATATTGTTTGTAGGTTTAGAATGTGAGACATGTTTTTTACAGGAAGTGGTGGGTGCCTGTGATGCAATGCTTGAGGAAGAAAATGCGTTCACAATATTTAAGAGGCCTTTGGCCGAGCATGGGAAATATCTCAGGATCTACAGAAATGGAATGGTTGCAGGTCATTTTCAATCCCAAGATATTGCAGAAGAAAAGAAAAAAGATTTATTATCTGAGGGAAGGAACATAGTCAGATGGAGGTGTCCAGTTTGGGAGGGAATGTGAGAGAAGAGTTACATCCAGAAGAGAATCCACTTGTCCAAAACTACAATTTGACCTTTGAAGCATTGCAGAATGTCTAGTGGGGTACCAAGAGATTTCCCAATGCTTGTGTTACTGGGACACTTTCCCAATCAGAGCATAGGTTTGTAGTATTTCAAAAGATAAAGTGATATACAGTTTATTACCTATGTGACTGATGTCAGCCATTTCCACATCCTTAACTGAGCTTGCCACACCAGTTAATCATTATCTAGTGTCTCGAGCGTGGTAACCCCAGGTGGCTTACTCAGGGAGCTAGGACAATCAATATTATTTGTTGCACCTTTACACTGTCTTTAACATCAGTAGACAAACTTTCATCCCTTTCCTCCCATCCCAAACCTTTCACGAGAGAAAGCATCTAACAAAGTCTGATGTGAAACCATTGAAGAAATATTTTATTACTAATAAAGAACATGGCCATATTGGAAATTTTCAAGGAAAATAAGAGCTTACAAAAGGTTCAAAAAACCAGGCGATGATAGAGATCTAGAAGATTACAAGGTGAGTAGGAAGGAATTTAAGAATGAAATTAGGAGTGCCAGAAGAGGCTATGAGAAGGCCTTGGTGGACAGAATTAAGGAAAACTCCAAGGCTTTCGACAAGTATGTGAAGAGCAAGACGATAATACGTGAGAGAATAGGACCAGTCAAGTGTGACAGTGGAAAAGTGTGTATGGAACCAGAGGAGAGAGCAGAGGTACTATATGAGTACTTTGCTTCAGTATTCATTACAGAAAAGGATCTTGGTGACTGTAGGGATGACTTAGAGTGGATTGAAAAGCTTGAGTACATAGACATCAAGAAAGAGGATGTGCTGGAGCTTTTGGAAATCATCAAATTGGATTACTCTCCAGGACCAGATGAGATGTACCCCAGGCTACTGTGGGAGGTGAGGGAGGAGATTGCTGAGCCTCTGGCAATGAACTTTGCAGCATCAATGGGGATGGGAGAGGTTCCAAAGGATTGGAGGGTTGCAGACATTGTTCCCTTATTCATGAAGGGGAGCAGAGATAGCCCAGGAAATTATAGGCCAGTGAGTCTTACTTCAGTGGTTGGTAAGATGATGGAAAAGATCCTGAGAGGCAGGATTTATGAACATTAGGAGAGACATAATATGATTAGGAATAGTCAGCGTGGCTTTGTCAAACGCAGGTCATGACTTACGCGCCTGATTGAATTTTTTGAGGATATGACAAAACACATTGATGAAGGTAGAGCAGTAGATGGGTTTCATCAACCCCATGTAAGGGTTATTGAGAAAGTAATGAGGCATGGGATCCAAGGGGACCTTGTTTTATGGATCCAGAATTGGCTTGCCCACAAAAGGCAAAGAGTGGTTGTAGATAGTCATATTCTGCATGGAGGTCGATCACCAGTGGTGTGCCTCAGGGATCTGTTCTGGCACCCCTAATCTTCGTGATTTTTATAAATGACCTAGATGAGGAAGTGGAGGGATGGGTTAGTAAATTTGCTGACAACACAAATGTTGGGGGTGTTGTGGATAGTGTGGAGGGCTGTCAGAGGTTACAGCGGGACATTGATAGGATGCAAAACTGGGCTGAGAAGTGGCAGATGGAGTTAAACCTAGATAAGTGTGTGGTGGTTCATTTTAGTAGGTCAAATATGATGACAGAATATAGTATTAATGGTAAGACTCTTGGCAGTGTGGAGGATCAGAGGGATCTTGGGGTCTGAGTCCATAGGACACTCAAAGCTGCTACGCAGGTTGACTCTGTGGTTAAGAAGGCATACGGAGCATTGGCCTTTATCAACTGTGGGATTGAGTTTAGGAGCTGAGAGGTAATGTTAAAGCTATATAGGATCCTGGTCAGACCCCATTTGGAGTACTGTTCTCAGTTCTGGTTACCTCACTACAGGAAGGATGTGAAAACTATAGAAAGGGTGCAGAGGAGATTTACAAGGTTGTGGTCTGGTTTGGGGAGCATGCCTTATGAGAATAGGTTGAATGAACTCGACCTTTTCTCCTTGGAGCGGTGAAGGATGAGAGTTGACCTGATAGAGGTGTATAAGATGATGGGAAACATTGATCGTGTGGATAGTCACAGGCTTTTACCCTAGGGCTGGAATGACTAATATGAGAGGGCACAGTTTTAAGGTACTTGGAAGTAGGTACAGAGGAGATGTCAGGGGTAAGTTTTTTTATGCAGAGAGTGGTGAGTGTGTGGAATGGGCTGCCGGCGATGGTGGTGGAGGCGGATACGATAGGGTCTTTTAAGAGACTCCTGGACAGGTGCATGGAGCTTAGAAAAACAGAGGACTATGGGTAACCCTATGTAATTTCTAAAGCAAGTACATGTTTGGCACAGCATTGCAGGCTGAAAGGCCTGTAGTGTGCTGTAGGTTTTCTATGTTTCTAAAGTTTTAAAAGGACTTCACAAAGGTAGAAAGCGACAAGACACATAAAATGCTGGAGGAACACCGTGGCCAGGCGGCGTCTGTGATGGAGGGTCTCCGCCTGAAAACTCGACTGTTTACTCTTTTCCATACATGCTGCCTGGCCTGCTGAGTTCCTCCAGCATCTTGTGTGTATTGCTTAGATTTCCAGCATCTGCAGATTTTCTCATCTGAGAGTTGACTAAGTGAGGAGAGCCCTGCCCTGATTGCCAATTGTGGAGAGATTGGGTAAGATTTTCAAAGCAGCTTGCCTTTTGGTATGGCACTCCTTAAGAAAATGTCTTTTTTACTGAATATTTGGTATGTTACATGAATTTAGTCTTCCCGGTGAAATCCTGGAAGCTCACAGTGCACAGTATGTGGCTAACATTCATACATTAGTTATTCTTGTGTCTCTGAAGGCTTGGAATTGCACCATAGCTTTATTAAATGACAATGTACCATTGAATGTATAGTAATTTGCATTGACCATTTTTGAATGAGGATTGCTTAATTTACATCTAATGTACATGAGTAACCCGGGGCCTATCAAATTACTATTGAACCACAGCAGTGATATTAATTAGGTATATGTGAAACCGGCGCACTCACAGGCACAACAGCACTGAGTCACCAAAATGTTTGTGTCAAAGCTCAAAGTAAATTTATTATCACAGTTCATATACAACCCTGAGTTCCAGTTTCTTGGGGGCATACTCAATAAATCCATAATAAAATCAATGAAACTTTGGCATTTAACCAGTGAAGAAAATATAACATTTAATAACAATAAATAAATAGGCAATAAATATCAAGAATGTGGGATGAAGAATCATTGAAAGTGAGTCCATAGGCTGTGGGAACATTTCAACGATGGGGCAAATGAAGTTGAGTGAAGTTATTCCCTCTGGTTCAAGAACCTGATGACTAAGGAGTAATAACTGTTCGTGAACCTGGTGGTGTGCATCTTGAAGCTCCTGTACCACCTTCTGATGGCAGAAGTGAGAAGCGAGCATGTCCTGTGGTGGGGGTCCATGATGATGGATGCTACTTTCATGTGACAATGCTCCATGTAGATGTGTTGAACGGTGGGGAGGGCTTTACCTGTGATGCACTGGGTCGTATCCACTACTTTACAAAGTGGTGATGAAACACTGACGAAGATCCAAGAGTTACATCAAGCAAGGGTTTCTATTCCATAAGAGACAATGTGTTGATTGTGACCTAGCATGTAATGCACCCTTTGACATGTGTGCAGGAAATCCTTCATGTGGGTGAAAAAGAGCAAAAAAAAGCAGCTATTCTATTAATTTATTCAAAAGACAGAGCTGAGTTCAATCCATTAATTGCATTGTACTGCAATCTAGTATTTGTAATGATAAAGTCAAATGTTGAGCATAGCAGTTAATGAAAACGTAGCCAATAAATTTAGAAATTATTCTCCTTTCAGCATTGCTAGTCCACCTTGATTGTATAAAGTAGGGAAACCAGAATGGTCTATGATTTTTCCATTCAATAATCCTATGAAAGATTTTGTTAGGAACAATATATTTTCTACCCAGTAATATGGCATATCTGTATCATATTGTAGTTCAATTGCATTTCAGCCTGTTGAACTGACTTTTTCATTCAATGGTCACTACTTTTGCTCCTTGTCACTCTCCTAAACAAACATCATATCCCTTCATTCCTTTCACTAAACCTAAGTATCTCTGTCCTAAGTAAACACAGTGACTGAGCCTCCACAGAGCTCTTGGCTAGAAATTTTTCAAAGATTCACAACCTACTATTGGATTTCCACTTCATTGATGTGCTTAACGATTGACTCATTTTGAGACTTGGACCTCTGATTCTAGACAACTCAGCTGGGAGAAAATATCATGTGATCATCTTTTTATCATGTCCCAGAATTTTGCAGGTTTCAGTGAGATCGCCTCTTATTCTCCTTAGCACTCAAGAGTGTAGATCTGGTCTCCTTCTTACCTCTTGGATAATTCCACCTTCTTTTCAGGAATCTGGTCAATTCTTTTTTTGCACACCACACCTCTCTCTCTCACATGTATATTCTTCCTTATGTAAGGAGTCCTGACCTGTATACAATATTTCATGTGTGAAAATCAAATAAACCGTAGATTTTGGAAAACTAAATTAAAAACAGAAAATGCTGAAAATATTCAGCAGGTCAAGGCTCTCTCTGGCAAGAGAGGCATAGCTAATACTAAGTGAGGGACCTATAGTCAGAACTGCTTGTACTTCCACTAGGGCCTAATATGATTTCAGTATGATACCTTTTTCTTACACTCAGAATTTCTTCCAATAAAAGCAGATGTATTATTTTGTTTCTCAAATTCTTGCTCTTCCTACATATTAACTTTCGATGATTCAAAGATGCCAATTTTCTAGCATCATTCATGTATGTGTTGACGGTGTCAATGTATGCCGTGCTCTTTCCTGCTTGCAGCAATGGTGTTCAAACTATTACACTTTGAATACACTGTAAAAAGAGGAGCAGGATTGTTGGAAGAGATAAATTAAAAACATACTCAACAGAATATTGATGTATTCCTGTCTGCAAGTGCCTGCCTGTGTTTTTGATATTGCACATACTTTTTACGGACATTGTTAGATCTCACTGTACTTCTGGTAAGCTTGTAAAATCATGCGTTGCTCAGATATGCTGTGATCTCTGCCTGAATAATGAGGCAAATTTCACAGTGGGATAGACTCTGTCTTGGTGTGGGATTTAATTTGTGAGGATGTTTTAGGGATGTGAGTAGGCAGAAGGTAGGGTCCACACTGAAAACGTGAATATTCCCTCCCCAACCGTTTTTCTCCAGCTGCACAATAACCTTTTATGCTGCTGAACAGAGGCTGCCACAGAGAGAGTTCTTCAAGTCTGGGACATAGCTCCCAGCAGAGGTTATGACTGCAGACAGTTATAGGCAACAACCTGTGGGTCTCATTTTAATGTAACAGTCTGGATGAAAATGACTCTAGCAATATTTTTGAAGATTAATTTTCCCCCTGCTAATTGGGAGTCAGCACTAATTGCACTGCTGGTTTAATGAATCAAATAAGGATGAAATCCAATTACTAGTTGTATGACTCTATCCTTGACATCATCTGTTTCCTGACGCTAACCTGAGACATGAAAATGTAACTTTATGGAATTCTCCCATACATTTTTAAAGCATTTCAAAAATGCTTCATGGCATTAATTTATAATGCATTATATGTTCCATTAGTTTAATTATGGGGTGTTTCAGGGTTATTCATTAATGAAATGAAAGAACTATAGTACATGAATGCAAAGCAATATGATGAGGGTAGCAAAAGGAAATGCAGATTTCTGGCTTACAGAGAAATTGACCTAAAACTGTTCTCAGGAACAGATCCCTTGAGTGATCAGGGAATTTCCAGCACGGTTATCAAAAAGATCAAAACTAGTGTGCACAATTTATGAAAGAAGTCTATTTCTCATGGGTTTTGGAACACTGACCAGTGATAGAAGCTACTTTATTGATTTACAAGGTGAGACTTGAACATGTGGGAACAGGTGAGATCAGGTTCCACACCAAGCTCATAATTGTGACCATTCACCTGTGAAGACTACACCTGCACTACAAGAATGCCAGCATTTCCTTTTGCCTTTTATGGTCAGCAAACATTAGCTCATACTTTCAGAGATGGATGTTGTAATCAAGTACTAGTTCTAGCTCAACATGTTTTACAAATAGGTTCTGAGTTGCGTCACAGAGCAAAGATACATTCATTCAAGCTGTTGGCATGCTGAGCTACTTTGCTGATGTAAATGGGTCCCCTCCTTTGCCAAAAATTTTGCTGGGTCAGCTATCAACTGTCTGGGCTTTCTATACCAGTCCTCTTCGAGGCAAAAACAAGTTGTATTACTTCTTTCAATATGATTTTCTTTTGAGGTAGCTATTTGAAAGAACATGTATTGTATCCTAAATACTGCATTTTGTTTTATTAATGATTGGATGAAATGTGAGGGAAAAGACAAATTTTAGCAGAGTCTCACGTGAAATTTTAACGTATGAAAATGAGGTTCCAAACTTTATAATCTCACAAGTTTACGATGTCTGATGCCAGCTTTGCCCTGGCATTAGCGGCCAGTATGTGACGCTTCTTGGAACACAAAATTATGCCGCCGCCTGAGAATGAGTTTGTATATTCTCCCTGTGACTGCATGGGTTTCCACCAGACGCCCCCGTTTCCTCCCATATTCCAGAGTGTGTGGGTTAGTGGGTTAATTGATCACATGTGTGAGTGGGTGGCATGGGCTGGAAGGGCCTGTCGCGTGCTGTATCTCTAAATAAAGTAAAAGGAAAAAGGCTTTGCCAAAGCCGCATGCAGAATGGCATTGGAGACGTACAAGTTCGGGGGACATGAAAGATGTGAAAATCTTGAGGAATGTTAGTGTCATCGAAAAGTATACACAGACCACACTACATCATATGACAGATATTTCCTTTCATCTGAAGGTAATTAACACAAGACCTAACTACCGATTACACAAATTATTTCAATACCTTTGTAGGAATGTTATAAGGTTGGCCAAGAATAGGAGGGCCACATGGACGGATCAGTTTAGTGCAACACAAGTGCTTGCAATTTTGGTTTCTGTGATCTACATAGAAGCAGAAACATAGAAAACATAGAAAACCTACAGCACAATACAGGCCCTTCAGCCCACAATGCCGTGCCGAACATGTCCCTACCTAAGAAATTACTAGGCTTACCCATAGCCCCCTATTTTTCTAAGCTCCATGTACCTATCCAAAAGTCTCTAAAAAGACCCTATCATATCTGCCTCCACCACAGCTGCCGGCAGCCCATTCCACGCACTCACCACTCTCTGCTTAAAAAAACTTACCCCTGATATCTCCTCTGTACCTCCTCCCCAGCACCTTAAACCTGTGTCCTCTTGTGGCGACAATTTCAGCCCTGGAAAAAAGCCTCTGACTATCCACACGATTATCTTACACACCTCTATCAGGTCACCTCTCATCCTCCATCACTCCAAGGAGAAAAGGCTGAGTTCACTCAACCTATTCTCATAAGGCATGCTCCCCAATCCAGGCAACATCCTTGCAAATCTCCTCTGCACCCTTTCTATGGTTTCCTCATCCTTCCTGTAGTGAGGTGACCAGAACTGAGCACAGTACTCCAAGTGGGGTCTGACCAGGGTCCTATATAGCTGACAACGTTACCTCTCGGCTCCTAAATTCAATTCCATGATTAATGAAGGCCAATACACCATACGCCTTCTTAACCACAGAGTCAACCTGTGCAGCTGCTTTGAGCGTCTTATGGACTTGGACCCCAAGATACCTCTGATCCTTCACACTGCCAAGAGTCTTACCATTAATACTATATTCTGCCATCATATTTGACCTACCAAAATGAACCACTTCACACTTATCTGGGTTGAACACCATCTCCCACTTCTCAGCCCAGTTTTGCATCCTATCAATATCCTGCTGTAACCTCTGACAGCCCTCCACTCTATCCACAACACCTCCAACCTTTGTGCCATCAGCAAACTTACTAACCCATCCCTCCACTTCCTCATTCAGGTCATTTATAAAAATCACGAAGAGTAAGGGTCCCAGGGCAGATCCCTGAGGCACACCACTGGTGACCAACCTCCATGCAGAATATGACCCATCCACAAACACTCTTTGCCTTCTGTGGGCAAGCCAGTTCTGGATCCACAAAGCAATATTCCCTTGGATCCTATGCCTCCTTACTTTCTCAATAAGCCTTGCATGGGGTAAGCCTTGCTGAACTCCGTATACGCTACATCTACTCTCTTCCTTCATCAGTGCGTTTAGTCACATCCTCAAAAAATTCAATCAGGCTCCTAAGGCACGACCTGCCCTTTCCAAAGCCATGCTGACTTCCTAATCATATTATACCTCTCTAAATGTTCATAAATCCTGCGTCTCAGGATCTTCTACATCAACTTACCAACCACTGAAATAAGACTCACTGGTCTATAATTTCCTGGGCTATCTCTACTTCCTTTCTTGAATAAAGGAACAACATCTGCAACCCTCTGATCCTCCGGATTAAATGTTTAAACCATTTAAAAATTTACTGGGAATAAAATTTTCATTAATAACTTTGGTATGCTACAGAGCTATGTACCAAATAAAAACAGTACAGGCTACCCCCCAGGCATGATTGGGGGTATGCCTGGGGGGCATAAATTGGAAAATACACAAAAATCCCTTGAGATGACAACTACCTCCACAGTATTGTAATGAATGGCATCAAAAGCACATAAGACTGATAATAAAGATCAACTGGGAAAGTGTTGCGAGGGGAAACTAGTTTTGCCATTCAAAGGAACAAATATGTGTATAGTATTCTTAAATTAATAATATTATAGGAACTCAATCTTATGAACAGGAGCTCATTAGTCTGGTGTTCATAACCAGGAGGCAGCCTGTGCAGTCAGCACAACTTACTTTGGAGTAGAATCAAAGAGTCATACCGAGATATACTGTAGCATGAACACAAGCCCTTTGCCCAAGGCGTCTGCAGCAATCATCAATCATCTATTTACTCTTACCCTATGTGAACACAATTTTTTATACCTGCTGCCACCCACCCCCAACCCCCTACCCCACCAATTCTCATTAACTTACCCCAGATTCTACCACTTCCTTCTACATCTGGGGCAATTTGCAGTGAACGATTAACCTACCTTTTGAAAGTTAACCTTTCAAGATGGCACTGAGCTGCGGTCTCTGTCAAGATCAGGGCTCATACTTAGTTTTTTTTTAGCTTTTTTAAGGGGAGTTGAAGTTCAGTTTAGGGTTTAGGAACAACGATGTGGGGAGATTTGAGGTCAGATTAGGGTTTAAAGAGAGGGATGTGGAGGAGTTGGAGGTCCGTCCTCCACTTCTCACTCAACATTCTGTGCTCTAAGTCCACTGATATGGATGGGTAACAAAAGGCATTCACAGTTCAAGCCTCAGCTCTGTGGTTGAAGTCCATCAATGTGGACGGGTGATGATGGTCTGCAGACCGGGCTCTGGTCTGCGCTTGAAGACTAGTGATATGGACGGGTGATGAAGGCCATTCCACACTCAAAGGCAGTGAGCAGGAGACACTAGAACTGGTTAGTCAGTGATAGATAGATAGATAGATAGATACTTTATTCATCCCCATGGGGAAATTCAACTTTTTTCCAATGTCCCATACACTTGTTGTAGCAAAACTAATTACATACAATACTTAACTCAGTAAAAAATATGATATACATCTAAATCACTATCTCAAAAAGCATTAATAATAGCTTTTAAAAAGTTCTTAAGTCCTGGCGGTAGAATTGTAAAGCCTAATGGCATTGGGGAGTATTGACCTCTTCATCCTGTCTGAGGAGCATTGCATCGATAGTAACCTGTCGCTGAAACTGCTTCTCTGTCTCTGGATGGTGCTATGTAGAGGATGTTCAGAGTTATCCATAATTGACCGTAGCCTACTCAGCGCCCTTCGCTCAGCTACCGATGTTAAACTCTCCAGTACTTTGCCCATGACAGAGCCCGCCTTCCTTACCAGCTTATTAAGACGTGAGGCGTCCCTCTTCTTAATGCTTCCTCCCCAACACGCCACCACAAAGAAGAGGGCGCTCTCCACAACTGACCTATAGAACATCTTCAGCATCTCACTACAGACATTGAATGACGCCAACCTTCTAAGGAAGTACAGTCGACTCTGTGCCTTCCTGCACAAGGCATCTGTGTTGGCAGTCCAGTCTAGCTTCTCATCTAACTGTACTCCCAGATACTTGTAGGTCTTAACCTGCTCCACACATTCTCCATTAATGATCACTGGCTCCATATGAGGCCTAGATCTCCTAAAGTCCACCACCATCTCCTTGGTCTTGGACCCAGAGTTTGATCCTGTAACTTGTCTGGAGTTTGGGATCTTGTCACTGGCTGGTTCAGTTTTTGTTACCAAAAATCAGAGCATGAAGGTCAATCAGAAGTCTGGAAGTTGAAGCCCGATGGCTGGATCTTGGAGACTAGAGTTGGAGATCTGTCTTGGTGTTGGAGGATTGTCTGTGTGTTTGGGTGGATCTGAGGGAGGAAAGAGGTTTGTTTTGCCATTATTGTTTTGTTGCTTGTTGAGTTCTGCTTTACTGTCTTCTGCTGAGCATTATGAGCCTGCTAAATTGTGGCAACACTTGCGGGCTACCCCAAGTACATCCTTAGGTTGTGTTCATTGTTAATACAAATTATCTGAATCTGTATCTGAATCTGAACTCCTGTCACCTATTTTGTGAGGTAGTGCCTCCACCAGCTGCACCATAGTGCTGCCATAAATAATAACATAAGGCAGTAAATACTGCCTGCTTTGTCACCTTGTAAGATCATGCTGCTGGACTTCAACTAAGTTATGTAATTTTTCACGTGACCATATTCATGGTCATCTGATCACCTCTCGCTCGGGACACTGACTTCAATGGAATAAAAATTGCATTGACTGTACGACTGTTGGGGAAAGCAACCAATTGTATCCTATTGAAGAAATTCTATCAGGCTTGACAGGAAACATAATTTCATGTGCCAATTTTGTAACTTTTAATAATGACAATCTTAATAGACTTAATTAATCATTTATGCAGAATGCTCCCTGAAAAAGTCCTTGTGTTTTGACGATGCCTTTTGCAAATTTAAAAAGTGGTTCACAATTGGTTTGGTACTTCTTCAGCTCTAAGATGCTTTTGGACTTTTGGACCACAGTTAATATTTCATTTTTGCAAGGTCCCAAAGTAGCAAAGAAATAGTGACCAAAATACATTACGCTAGTGATGCTGTTTGAAGGATGTATACTGGTGAGGACACTAAAGTGGAACTTCCTGTTCATGTTTGATAGTGTCATTTACATCCTTCTGAGAGGCCAAAAGAGTTCTCAGTTTAACATGGCTCAGTTATCCTTCGGAGTTTTAGCAAGATTTTGTCTTTTGTTTTTATTTTTTAGAGATACAGCACGGTAACAGGCCAACAAGCTCATGCCACCCATTTACACTCTTGTGACTAATTAACCTACTAACCCGTTCATCTTTGGGATGTGGGAGGAAACCAGAGCACCTGGAGGAAACCCATGTGGTCATGAGGAAAGTGTGCAAACTTTTACAGCCAAAGGCGGGAATTGAACCCGGGTTGCTGTTGCTGTAATAGCATTTCACTAACCACTACGCTACCATGCTGCCACACAAGTGCTATGCTTTTCACTGGTGAGCAGGTACTTTGTGCTTATCATAGCTGAAGGAGGAATATTTGTCAGACTATCAAAGCAGAACTCCTTTTACGGAAAGGCAAAAGTGCAAGACCTGGGAAAGATATGAAAACGAATGAGAATTAACAAAAAAGTTACATTGGTTCATCAGGAGCCAACTTTGTCAGTTAGCACTGGAGGTGAAGTGGAGAAGATTTTATGTTATTTAAAGTTATTTAAAGCAATAAAATTATAGATGACACCATTTTCATGAGAAATAGTCAGAGAGAGGCCAAGTGGTGGTTCCTTGCAATTGTCTAGAGATAACAAACTCATGGATGTACAGATAAATGGACAATCTTTTTAAGTAGATTTAGTTGCTCTAAGAGTTGGCACAATGATTCAAGCCCTGAGCAGAAATTTTCCTTACATTCATATTGCCATTATAGAGAAATCCTTTTAGGAAATTGCAACCCTGAGAAATCTCAGTGAATCCATAGGGTCACCTGGTTCACATAGAATCATAGCAAAATTGTGATGCTGAAGAGGTGAAAAAGCTTATTTTGTCTGAGTCATATAATAAAAAATTATTCAGACTATAACTATTTCCAGCTCTGGTTCCAAAGTGAATGAACATTCCAAAAAGAGATTTATTTGCCACGGTCTTTTCATTTACATATCTCTTTGTAAATCAATGCTTCTTATACTGTAACATTGTCTTCAATGCTGTTTTGTGTCTTTGTGTCATCGGTAAACTTCGATGGCTATGTTTGCCTCATCAGATAACAGAAGAGAGCACCCCTGTGTATGATGCAAGCAACCTTTGTATAATCGGTAAACTTCAATGGGTGCCTCTCTGTCTTATTGTTTAACCAGTTCAACTCGTCTTTCAGCTTGCGTCCTCAAGATTCAAGATTGTTTAATATAATTTCCTGTTAAGTGTAAGGGGAGTGAACTTGTTGCTATTCCAGATCAGATGGAGCTAAAAAAACCCCACAAAAGATAAATAACACAATAATAATAGTAAAACACACCCAATAGATACAAATACAAAAGATAGCTTCTATACATTGATTGCATGTCCATAAAGTCTCACTGGGTTGTACATAGGTGACTGACATATACAAAAAAATAGTGGTGGATTTAGTGGGTGGAGATGTCTTATTGCTTGGGGTAAGTGATTGATTTTGAATCTGGTGGTCCTGGCATGGATGCTATGTAGTCTTCTCCCCAGAGGGAGTGGGACAAGCAGTCCATAAGTAGGGTGTGTGGGATCCTTTGTGATGTTACTGGCCCTTTCTGGCTACTTTTTCAACAGATATGTTCTCGATAGCAGCTAGGCTGGTGCCAGTGATGCACTACCAGTTGCAGAGCTTCCTGTCTGCCGCAGTGCACTTTCCAAACCAAGCAGTGATGTAGCTTGTCACGATACTTCTCTACTGTGCATCTGATGGGAGTATGGATGTGCAAAGTCCAGCCCTCTTCAGCCTCTTCAGAAGGCAGAGGCATTGGTGAGCTTTCTTGTCAGTGTGAGATGTGTTCTGGGACCAATTGAGCTTGTGTATGGTATGGACTCCCTGGAGTTGGAAACTACTTGTTGTTTCCACAGCTGTACTGCTGTACTGCTGATATAAAAGGGGGTGTGAGTGGTGGGAGTCCTCCTGAAAGCCATAAGCACTTGCTTTGTCTTGTTGACATTAAGGAAGAAGTTATTTGCTTGGCACGAAGCCTCAGTCTCTTCCATCTCCTCCCTGTAGGAGGAGTTGTTGGTGATGAGCCCCATCACTCTCGTGTCATCAGCGAACTTAACAAAGTGAATATTTGGGCGTTTAGCCGTGCAGCTGTGCGTGAGCAGGGTGTGCAGAAATGGGCTCAGCACACAGGCCTGGAGGGGCACCAATGTTGAGGATAATGGGGAGGGAGGAGCGGTTCCGTTCCGGAATATCTGAGGTAATTTTTTTAGGAAGTCCAACACCAGTTGCACAGAGGTGTATTTAGACGAAGGGGTATGAGGAGTTTGTTCACCAAGGTCTGTGGGAAAATATTGCTGAATGCTGAACTGAAATCCAGAAACAACATTCTGACATAGGTGTCCTTGTTTTCTACGTGCGTCAGAGGCAGGTGCATGACAGATTCTCTGATATCTGTCATAGAGCGGTTCTTTCGGTAAGCATATTGATGAGGATGCAATATGGCAGGAATGGAGCTTTTGATGCGTGCCATTACCAGCCATTCAAAGCACTTCATGGTGATTGGCATCAGTGCCACTGGGCATTGAGTTTTTGGTACAGGGGTGATGGTGGCTAATTTGAGGCATATGGGAAAAGCGAGGTGTTGAAGATGTCTGTGAAGACATCAGTGAGCTGATGGGTACACCTTCTGAGTACCTGGCCTAGGATGTTGTCTGGCCTGGCCATCTTACAGGGATTGTCTCTCTGCAGAGTTCTTCTCAGGGCATAACTGTTCCAGACAGTGGCTGCTCACCTGGAAGGGGGTTAGCTTTGGTGTCTGGTGATGTGTTGCATGCCTCGAACCATGCATAAATGTTACTTAGAGCATTAGAGAGGAAGGTGTCATTGGTATAGTCAATGCTGTTTTCCCTTGTGTAGTCAGTAATGCTCTCAAACCCAGCCACGTATGCTGGGGGTCACTATCAGACAGGTTCCAGAGTGTTTTGTACATAGGTGATCTTTGCCATCTTGATGCCTAAGATAAGGTTTCTCCTGGTTGCTTTGAGAGCTGTTCTGTCACCAAAATTAAAGGCAGCATCTTAGGCTTTTAGTAGGGAGCTCACCTCTGTTTTCAGACAGGGCTTCTGGTTGGGCAGTGAGATGACCATTCTTACACATTTGCTGACGAGGCTGATGACAGATGAGGCATATTCCTTGGGGTCTTTGCCTACTCTGTTTGTGGTGGCCTCCTTCAACATCTGCCAGTTGGTCCATTCAAAACAGGCGTGAAGCATTGGGATTACCTCATTAGGCCTGATTTGAGTTTTACACATCTGGGCTGGAGTTTGTTTCTCTGTTGGTTCAGAGTCTCATGGAATGACGATGGTTTCATTCATTCTGCCCCAGAGCTGATTCACCACACCCCCGTATCTAAAATTATGCAGAAATGCTTTGAAGGGTGCTTCCACCAGCACTTTACCTTTCAATTTGCTCCTGGGTTTGATGTGATTAACACACTGTTCTTTGAACTCTGACAATTGATTTTCAATGCTCCACATTTTATTCCACAACAAAATATGTCTGAATTGAAGTCTGGATTTTTGCTGTATTCTCCATTTTCTGATCACCGCCACGATAAATGTACCTTTGTCATTTCAGTATAACCAGACTTTGCTAACAATTTTCCTCATGTCAATTTACTAACACTTTGTCTGCCACCTGGTTTCAAAACCATCATTTCCATTTCCAATTCCCTCTCCCCCTCCCCCCAGCCTTTTAGATCATAGAACATGGAACAGTACAGCACAGGCACAGAGCTTTTGGCCTATCATGTTGGGTAGAACTAATTAAGCTGATGGCACCCAACCTCTTAGAAAAATAGAGAGCTATGGGTAACCCGAGGCAATTTCTAAAGTAAGTACATGTTTGGCAGAGCATTGTGGGCCAAAGGGCCTGTATTGTGCTGTAGGTTTTCTATGTTTCTATGTTTTCTGCCTGCACATGGACGATGTCCTGCCATTTTGTTGCACATTCATGTTCCTGTCTAATAGTCTCCTAAATACTTTCATCATTTCTGCCTCCACCAACACCCTGGCAAATAACTTTCTCTGTAAAATTCTTGCCCTGTACGTCTCCTTTGAACTTCCCCTTTCTCACCTTAAATGCTTGCCCTCGAGAATTAGTCATTTTGACCTTGGGTAAAATATACTGGCTGCCTACTCTATCTAAGCCTCTTGTAATTTTATTAACTTCTAAGAGGCCTTTCTTTCGCCTCCACCAGAGAAACAAACTTTATTTGTCCAACACCTCCTAATAGCTCATGTCCTCTAATCCAGGGTGTATCCTGGTAAGCCTTTTCTGCATCCTCTCCTTAGCCTCCACATCCTCCATTTAATGGTGCAACCAGAATTGAATACAGTTCTTCAGACACAGATTAACCTTTCATGAATTTTCTTTATTTTTTTCTCTTTTTTTTTAACTACACCAAGACAACTCACCTCCCCCCCCCCCACCCTCCTGTCACTGTAGCACTCTTTTTTCCATACTTTGGAGTCACTTCCTTTAATTTTTCACACTTTATGGAGGTTTTTTAAATATCCTATTGACCTTCTTATCTTCCTGCGACCATGTCAGATTATACTGTCTCTTGGTCAAGCCAACAGCTGCTCCCAAACTCTCCTGGTGTTCTTCAAAATGTCTATTAAAGTATTTTTATAAGTAGCGATCCCAAATATCCCAAAACTCTTGCTGAACTTTCCATCACTTTTGCCCATTTGGAAAGAATCTTCTGAACTAATGAAAAACCATCAACCTGAACATGTTAACTTGGTTGTTCCTATATAGATGCTGACTGTCCTACAGAGTATTTCTGACATTTTCTGGTTTTGTCTCAACATCTGCCGTTTTTTCTCTTTTTGTCCAATTTACTGTTTCTTTTCTCCACTCTAAATTGGCATATTTTACGTACATCTCCCAGCACCTGTATCTTCCTTAACGAGGGTTGGTGTTGTTAAGGATAGTGTAGAAGGTTGTCATAGATTGCAAAGTGACATTGATGAGATGCAGGTCAGGACGCAGAAGTGGCAGATGGAGCTCAATCCAGGAAAGTGTGAAACAATGCACATTGGAAGGTTGAAGGCAGAATAGAGGGTTAATGGCAGGATTCTTAACAGTGTGGAGGAATGGAAAGATCATGGGGTACACATCCATAGAACCTGCCAAGTTGCAGTGCATGTTGATATGGAGGTTAAGAAGGTGTGTGGTGTGTTGGCCTTCATTTGTTGGGGCATTCAGTTCAAGAGCTGCAAGGTAATACAAAACTCTAGTTAGACCACACTTCAGATATTGTGTTGCATCTGATCACCTCATTATAGAAAGGATGTAGAAGCACTAGAGATGGTGCAGATGATATCTACCAGAATGCTGCCTGGATTAGAGAGTATATTCTACGCAGATAGATTGAGCGAGCTAGGGATTTTGTCTTTGGAGTGAAGGAGGATAAGAGATGACCTGATAGAGGTGCACAAGATGACAAGAGACACGCAGAGACCTTTTCCATGCGTGTGGAAATGGATAATACGAGGGGGTATAAATTTAAGTTGTTAGGAGGAAAGTTTAGGGGCTGTCAGAGGTAGGTTTTACAGAGATTTGTAGGTATGAGATGTGTACTAAGAGGATTTGAGGCACAGACAGATACATCGGGGATATTTAAGAGATAGGCAGATGAATGAGATAAAAATGGTGGGCTTTGTGTGAAAGAAGGGTCAGATTGATATTAGAGTAGGCTAAGAGTTGGCTGATCATCATGGGACAGAGTCTGTGATGTGCTCTATTGGTCTATGTCCTATGGTCTCAAAAATCAAGGGTAAGGAATTTATGGATTTCTTTGCTGCCATGGTGAGACCAGCTGTCCTTGTTGATCCTCTCCTGCTAGCCCACCAACTGAGACATTTAACACTACTTATCCATAAACACAAATAATTCTTGTTTCTTTCCTGTGTTAACTCATGCTCTTTATAGTGTCATCTCAGTTCTATTCTGAATAAATTGGCAACCACCAAATGTTTCCTCTTGGACGACATATTACAGAATAGTTCTCAATGGCTCTGTCTCAGGTAGTGTTTTCTCCTCAAATTTAACACACCTCAATAAAAACATACATTTCTATCCTTTTAACCATCACCCTAAACAAAATCTTTCAACATATTGTACCTTTCCAAATTTCTGCCCCTCTTACCAAGGTTTCCTTCTTTGAATACTTTAATCAGATTTCTGTATATGATTAATCCTCTCTGAATGTTGCTAATGATATATTTGGGATCATGAATTTATTCCTCCTTGTCCTTTGACAAACTGCAATTACTTGCAATTCTTATGCATGACCTTCCAGCCGACAAGGAACTCATGTGACTAATTCCATTTTTACCTATTCAACTGCAACCAGAGCATCACCGGAAATGGCTTTTCACCCTAGCTGTGTTAACCTCATTGTTTCCTGTCGACAACATCTCATCTACAAGTTTACCCTTAGCAATGTCATCCGAAAGAGCATTAGTTTCCACTTACCCTATGCAATGGTGATACCCAGCTTTATTTTGCCACCACTTCTCTTGAACCTCACAATAGCTCTATCTTGTCCATCTCTGTTGAGTCATCCAGTATTGGATATGTTGACAGTACTCCTACGTAACATTGGAATGACTGAAAACAAGATCATCAGCTCCTGTCATAAAATCTGTTTCCAAGTACAATTCTTTCATATCTTGGTAACTTATTTGAAATGGAATGAGATGATTTTCAATCTTTTGGCGATACATGAGAAGATCTCCAGACCAGATATCTGTCCAGTCTTTCACGTAGTCTACTTTCACCCTGTAATAAGAACTGAAGCAATAATTCTTCCCTGCTTCTGATTACCTGTTGCGGAACCCTTGTCTATTTCTTTCACACCTCTCCTGATTCTTTTCATGAACTCCTTTACTGGCCTCCCTCATTTCAATTTCAAAAAAGTCAAACGTACACTACCTTACTGTTTATTTCAGAATCCCCTAATATCCCTGTGCTTGCTGGCATACACTGGATACTAATAACGTACTGTATACCATGGATTTGAAATCTTGGTTTTATTTTGAAATCCTCCATTGCCTCTTTTCTAACTGATCTGCTATTAGGGAATGAGACAGGGCAGGTGACAGAAGATTGTGTCGAGGAACACTTTGCATCCAGTGATGGTAATACCATTAGTTTCAAGGCAATTATGGAAAGCAATAGGTCTGATCCTCGGGATGAGATTCTAAATTGGAGAAAGACCAATTTTGATGGTATCATAAAGTGTCTGGCAAGTGTGGATTGGGCCAGGCTATTTTCTGGCAAAGGTGACATTTTGAGAGTACAAAGCTTGTATGTACCTGTCAGAATAAAAGGCAAGGATAACAGGTTTAGGGAACCTTGGTTTTTGAGAGATATTAAGGCTCTGATTAAGAGAAAAAGGAGGTGCATAGCAATAACAGGCATGCAGGAACAAATGAGGGACTTGGGGAGTATAAGAAATGCAAGAGATCATTTAAGAAAGAAATCAGGAGGGCTAAAAGAAGGCAGGAGATTGCCCTAGCGGACAAAGAGAAGGGGAATCCTAAGGGCCTCTACAGATACACTAACAGCAAAAGGATTGCAAGAGACAAAACTGATCTCTGGAAGATCAGATTGGTAATCCATGTGTGGAGCCAAGAGAGATGAGGGAGATCCTAAATGGATTTTTTGCATGTGTATTTATTCAGGAGACAAACACAGAGATTATAGAAGTGAGGCAAAGTAGCAGCAAAGTCATGGACTGTTTACAGATTACAAAGGAGGAAATATTTGCTGTTTTGAGGCAAATTAAGGCATTCAACTCCCCAGGGCCTGACAAGGTGTTCCCTCGGACCCTGTGGGAGACAAGAGAAAAACTGCAAGGGCCCTGGCAGAGATACTTAAAACATCCTTAGTGACAGGTGAGGTACTGAAGGATTACAGTATAGCTAATGTTATTCCCATGTTTAAGAAAAGCTTGTAGAATAAATCGGTGAACAAGAATATACCAGGACATTATAGGTGATTGAGCCCGACATCGGGAGTGAGAAAGTTATTGGAAGGTATTATAAGAGACCGGATATATGAACATTTGGATAGACATGGACTGATTAGGAATAGTCAGCATGGCTTTGTGCATGGTAGGTCATGTTTAATCAATCTGAAGTTACCAGGAAAGTTGATGAAAGCAAGGCAGAGGATGTTGTTTATATGGACTTCAGCAAGGCATTTGACTAGATCCCATGTGGGAGGTTTCTCAAGAAGCTTTAGTCACTTGGCATTGGGGGGGGGGGGGAGATTTGATAGAGCTGTACAAAATTATGTGGGGTATAGATGGGTAAATGATCGCAAGCTTTTCCCACTGAGATTGGGTGAGACTAAAAATAGAAGTCATGGATTAAGGGTGAAATGTTAAGGGGAAAATGAGGGGGATCTTCTTCACTCTGAGGGTTGTGAGAGTGAGGAATGTGTTGCCAGTGGAATTGGTGGATGTAGGTTCAGGTTCAACATTTAAGAGAAAATTAGTTAGGTACATGAATGGTAAGGGTACGGAGGGTGATGGTTTTGGTGCAGGTCAATGGGACTAGACAGGTTGAATAGTTCAGCATGGACTAGACAGGTTGAAGTGTCTGTTTCTGTGCCGCAGTTTTCTATGATTTCTATATAACATCTATAGACATTCCCTTGGTCATCCTTCAATCTACTTAGACAACACACTCCTTCCAAATCTATGCTGATTCTCTTGTCAGCTGAAAATCTTTGTTGCTTTTAGCCACTTTATCCATAATTAAAGATACCAGTAATTACAAGACAACGGATGTTAGACTGACCGTTCAATAATTATTCTGTGACCTTTCGGGAAAAGTAAAAGACACATGGAATTCTTCAATCGAAAGTAGTAGCCCTAGATCAAGGGAATTATGGCAAGTTGTCTATGCCCTGGGATAAAAACATTCCAGTAATGGGAATTTTTCACTCATTACTGTAATTTTGCCAATATTAAGTTTTCTATGTCTCTGATTCACAAGCATATCAGGCAATCTCTTCTTCCCAGGGCTGAAATGGCTAGCATGAGAGGGCACAGTTTTAAGGTGCTTGGAAGTAGGTACAGAGGAGATGTCAGGGTAAAGTTTTTTTTTTTTTTACACAGAGAGTGGTGAGTGCCTGGAATGGGCTACCGACGACGGTGGTGGAGGTGGATATGATAGGATCTTTTAAGAGAGTCCTGGATAGGTACATGGAACTTAGAAAAGTAGAAGGCTATGGATAACCCTAGGTAATTTCTAAGCTTTGTGGGCCTGTATTGTGCTGTAGGTTTTCTATGTTTATTTTTCTAGATCATGTAATTATTCAATACAATATTCTACTATTAGTTTTATAGGTTTTTTACATAGCATTTTCAATTCTTGCATCATTTGTTTAGATTGAACACATGTACCATACATAGAATCCAGGTTGAAATTTTAATATGCAAAGAGGCGACACAAATCTAAAGACATGTAAGTAGCAACTTTGAAAAAACACTGGAGATGAATTACTAAGAAAACATCCTCCTGAAATTGTTGTATGCTCATAAATCTTTCTGGAGCAATAGTTATAGTGAAGGAGAGAGATTTTCTATTTTAAGTTATAAGAGAAACGGAAAGTCTCTGTTCAGAGGCTACTGCTTTCACAGATATTCAATAATCACCGTACAATTAACAATAATTGTGCATTTAAGAAAAAATGTGTTAGGAATGCAGTATAACCAGTCAGGAAAACTGCAGAATACATCTTGCTTATGGAAAGATTTAAATTTGTTATCAATACAGTCTTCTTGTCTGTGACAATTTTTATTTTTGTTAAAGCTGAAAAGTGGCCCTTAAGAAAATTCTTACAATGTGTGTGATGATATCATTTTTAGTATGTGCATTAGTGCCAAACAAGTCAAGCAGTGTCAAATAGGTACAAGAAACAATCGACCAGAGGAATTCAGTAGGTCAAGATGCATCTGTAGGGAGAAAGGAATTGTCAAATGTTTTCAGTCAAAACCCTGCTTCAAGAGCTGTTTCTCCCAACACGTATTGCTTGACCTGCTGAGTTCCTCCAGTAGATTGTTTGTTACTCCAGATTCCACCAAATGCCATCTCTTATGTCTCAGGTGTCAAAAAACACACTGCATGTTTTATCCATGTTAATATTTTCCTTGATATGTCTTTTTAGCTTATAGGAATTATACCTGCATTTTGGAAATCCTTGGAAATCTTTTATAAGAGTGAGTTTTAAATGTGGTTTAGAACTTTATATAAATTTAAACGTGTATCACTACAGATAAATGAACTGTGTTTAAATTACTTTATTAGCTGGAAGCATCTCCTCCTTGGTAGGAAGGGGGACCCACTACTCTATTAGTGGGTATTGGCAGCTAATCTCACCATGGGGGATAAACAGGGAAGTGAAAGAGCCTTTGAAGATTAGGTGGCTACAGAAAACCTTGCCTTACTGAGGGTACGTTTAGCTGTCGATATCAGATGGGTCTCAAGGTCTTTGTTTGAGCTTAGAACTTCACAGACAGCAGACCCAATACCATCACACTAATACTGTTGTCATTACTTACTAATTTATGGCTAAAATTATAGACATTGATAATAAGTCAACAGCACATTTGTTTTGAGTAACAGATACATCACTGAGATGCAGGCCATTCCTCCCTCCTCCAAAACCTCCTCAGTCCCCAGCTGCCAGTGCCTTTAAAGTGCTCTTATTGGAATGCAGATCACATTTAAATCCTATGACAAATGCCATTTGGTGTGGGGGCTATGATACAGAAAGAAGAACTGTGGAGGACTTGTATTATCTAAAACAAGAGCTATGAGACAATTTCACTGGTCTTTAGGCCAACAATTCTTCGCAGTTTAACTTTGTTACATTAAGGAACATGATAGATGAAAGAATAACTGTTAATTAGCCATTTCTCTCACAGTCACGATGCACAAGCTATGAGTTTTATGCGATATTTGCAACTTCACAAAGATGATGAATAAAGTCCAGCTGCTGAGAAAGGATTGTCCTGTAACAGCTCCGATACTTCAAATGGATCCCCCTATTTAAAGTGTAACACATCCAGAGTAAAAAAAATCTGAAATAGCAAAACCCATCACTTATTATAAAGAAGAGCCTTCTACAGTTAACATCTTGTGATCAAAACCACTCCCTGCTTTTGATGCAAAGCAATGTAAAAAATGTCAGCGAAAGAAATATTATATCACATTAAGAGCTTGAGTGGGATGGTTATTGCAGCTGCTTGCCAATATTCAATTATCTCTGCAACTATTACTTTTTGGAATTCTGAAAATTTGGAAATTTACAGCAGTCTGATCACCTACATAGATTTGTTCCCCAACACTAACATGGGTGATAACAATTTAACAAGAAACTCAGCCGGCTTGGAGATAGCAAAACCCACCTGAAAATGTGGCATTCCAAAATACTATTCAAACCCCACAAGTGCTGCTTGCAGATTGAAATAAAATTTTTCCAGAATACAAATACCCACACACTGAGTCAACAGGAAGTTTAGGTATGGCAACCAGAAATTAAACTGCAATTTGCAGCCTTCAAACAACTGGCATTCATTACCCTGCAGGTATTGCAGATGTCTATCCTTGTCAGAAATGTGGAATTTTCCTAATTTATTTCATTGGGAGCTGACAATTTTGCATGGAATTATGTCTAGTGTAATACATAAAGTGCACGTTCATGATCAAGAAAGATCATATATGCTTTTGTTGTCTTTCTGTTCACTATAAATGATCTAGATTTACACAACAAGAACCCCATGTACAAATTAAAAGTATCAGGTTACTCTTTTTTTAATAGTTGCTTAATAGTTATATGGGCTTACCTCAGAGCATATTTGACACTCAGCTATTTTTGCCTTACTTGTTGATGTATATGGGTGAATATTGATGAACAGCTGATTACCTCTGCCTAGATACTTCAAAAATTTTGAACTAAATCATGATTCACATCATCATTTTATGAAAAGTCAAACAAAGCACTTACTTCTTAGAAATTCAAATGGAAAAGGTGTTTTATATTCTAAGCACTGAGTTTTATGACATTTATTATTGTTTCTTGAAAAAAATTAACACATTCTTGTTCTTTTCCAACTTATTTCGCAGGTATTTCAAAAATTAATCACTCGTCGTCTTATATCTTTCTGCAAAGACAAGCTTAGCCTTAATTAATCACAACTTCGCAGTTTGCCTGGCTTTCCTTCTCTTTGTTTAACAATGAAGATAATTGTGTTATGCAGCCAGGTTATATGCCAAATTTCCCAATGTTTTTAAAGTATGCTATTTGTAAATTTAGCATGCTGAGAATGTTACACTGCACATAGAGGTTCTGAGGTTAAAAGTTTGGCATATTGTCAAGATTCCATAGGTGTCAGCACTGGGCCCTCATTTATTCATATGAACTTACCCCTTTATTGTGACTTTAGTACCTCCAAGGATCTGCCTGATGCTAGATGAACAAATTCAGGCAAAGCACCTGAGCATGCAAATCTTGGCCTTCAAACTTGCATATAATATTGCTATCAGTGGGATGGGCACACACAGAAATGCTGAAGAATTTTATCCATCAGAATTTACTGGTACGGCTGCGGTGCGGCCATAGGTAAGTCTCAGACTATGAAACTACATGTCAAGATGACTAGTGCGACCAGTTCAGTCAGTTTCTCTGGTTTCAATGAACATTACTCACGGCTGTCTTGTCAGTTTTAGAACAAACAAATGTTCCAGGCGCCAAAAGAAAGGAATATTTTTCTATACATATTTTAGATTTTCAATACGCACACAGAATTTAACTCACAGTTTTTCCTTAAGCAGACAGCAACTATTGCATTTCTTGCACCCCTTCAAACAATACCAGGGTAAGTTTGAGGAGCAGCATCTTATCTTTTAACCAAATTGGCAGGACACAACATTGAATCCATTAATTTCCCATAATCAGTCTGCATCAGAACTGCTGAGGGGCAAGATAAACACTATTCTTCATTTGCACAGTTGCTGCCTGATGTACTGAGTAACTCCAGCATTCTCTTTTATGTTTGATTTCAAGAAACTGCAGACTTTTTGAATCTCACAGTTTGAATATTTCTCCTTTCTCCACTGTATTTCAGTCATTTCCTTCTGTTTACATCTCCTTCAGGCAGATTAACTGTGACTGACAAACATTCATCACCAGCTCTTGACTGGCAGTAGCATCGTGTGGGCCTTTCAACCTCTATTGGTCCCTACCCCATCACAGACATTCCCTTGCTTCTTCCACACCCTCCTCCTGCTCTGTACTTTAGAACATGTCTGATTTCTAACTTTTCCTGAATCTGATGAGAGATTATCAGCTTGTAACATTGATTATGTTTGCCTTTCCAGTGATGCTGTCTGACTTTGAATCTGAGAGTCCTAGAATCATAGAATCATTTGGCATGGAAAGAGGTCCTTCTATTCAGTTAGTCCATGCTGAACAAGGTGCCCATCTAAGCTAGTCCCGCTAGCCCATGTTTGACCCTTATCCCTCTAAAACAGTGGTTCCCAACCTGGGGTCCACAGACCCCTTGTTTAATGGCATTGGTCCTGGCATAAAAAGTTGGGACGTCCTGCTTTCCTATATGTGTACCTGTCCAAATGTTTTTTTTAAAACATCATTAATATATCCTTAGCCACTTCCTGTGACAGCTCATTCATACAGAGACCACCCACTGGGTGAGACTAGAACTAGGGGGCGTAGCCTCAAGATTCGAGGAAGTAGACTTAGGATGGAGGTGTGGAGGAACTGCTTTTCCCAGAGAGTGGTGAATCTGTGGAATTCTCTGGTCAATGAAACAGTGGAAGCTCAGTAAATATATTTAAGACAAGGTTGGATAGATTTTTGCATAGTAGGGGAATTAAGGGTTATGGGGCAAAGGCAGGTAGGTGGAGATGAGTCCATGGTCAGATCAGCCATGATCTTATTGAATGGCGGAGCAGGCTCGATGGGCCAGATGGCCGACTCCTGCTCCTATTTCTTATGTTATTATGTTCTAAGTCACTCCTTAGATACCTGTTCAATTCTCCTCTCTCACCTTAAACATATGCACTACAGAAATGGAGTCATACTGTCATATAGCATAGAATCAGGTGCTCACGAAGATGTCTGTCTGAGCTAGTTTCATTTGCCTGTGTTTGCCCATACCCCTCTAGGCCTTTTCTATCTATGTACTTGTCCAAATATCATTTAAACATCATAATTCTTCCTGCCTCTACAGCTTCTTCTGGCAGTTTGTTCCATATACCATTCATCGTCTGCATAAAAAAGTTGCCCAAGGTATGTTTCAAATCTTTCCTCTCTCACCTTTAATCTATGCCCACTTGTCTTAGACTCCCCAACCTGATAAAAAGACAATGACTATCCACTTATCTATCCACCCCATGACTTTACTACAAGATTTTCCTTCAACTTCCTATACTCCGGGTTAAGAAGCCCAGCCTATCCAGCCTTCCCTTAAAACTCAAGCCTTCCTGTCCAGAAACATATTCTTGGGTTGTTTCTGTACATCCTTCATATAGCTGAGTGATGCTGAGAATTTCCGGTAATTTATATTTCTAATTTGGAATTCAACCATCTGTTTTGTTTTGCTTTTCAGTAACTATAAATCTGGCTGGTGGTGCAGTGACATCAGCACTGGACCTCAAGGCAGATGGTCCAGAGTTCAAACCCAGCTGGGACCCAACCTGGACAGCAGCAGTTTCTGCGTGGAAGAAATGCCTGGCCATCTACTTCTCTATTTTGCCATGAAAACCCTATGGTCTATGAGGTCACAAAGAGTCGGACTCAACTTAACAACTGATCAACAACAAACTATGAATTTGACCTGGGAACTGGTACTCAGAGCCTATTTGTTCTGATTACAAGTTGGTGCTGAATAAACTTTTGAATTTTGGTTCTGGATGAAGTTAGAAACATCGAAACATAGAAAACCTACAGCACAATACAGGCCCTTTGGCCCACAAGGTTGTGCCAAACATGTCCCTACCTTAGAAATTACCAGGGTTACCCCTAGCCCTCTATTTTTCTAAGCTCCATGTACCTATCCAAAAGTCTCTTAAAAGACGCTATCATATCCTCCTCCACCACTGTTGCCGGCAGCCCATTCCACGCACTCACCACCCTCTGCATAAAAAACTTACCCCTGACATCTCCTCTGTTCCTACTCCCAAGCACCTTAAACCTGTGCCCTCTTGTGGCAGCCATTTCAGTCCTGGGAAAAAGCCTCTGACTATCCACACAATCAATGCCTCGCATCATCTTATACACCTCTATCAGGTCACCTCTCATCCTCCGTCGTTCCAAGGAGAAAAGGCCGAGTTCACTCAACCCATTCTCATAAGGCATGCTCCCCAATCCAGGCAACATTCTTGTAAATCTTCTCTGCACCTTTTCTATGGTTTCCACATCCTTCCTGTAGTGAGATGACCAGAACTGAGCACAGTACTCTAAGTGGGGTTTGACCAGGGTCCTATATAGCTGCAACATTACCTTTTGGCTCCTAAATTCAATTCCACGATTGATGAAGGCCAATACACCATATGCCTTCTTAACCACAGAGTCAACCTGTGCAGCTGCTTTTAGCGTCCTATGGACTCGGACCCCAAGATCCCTCTGATCCTCCACACTGCCGAAATGAACCACTTCACACTTATCTGTGTTGAACTCCATCTGCCACTTCTCAGCCCAGTATCGATGTCCTGCTGTAACCTCTGACAGCCCTCCACACTATCCACAACACCCCTACCCTTTGTGTCATCAGTAACCTTACTAACCCATCCCTCTACTTCCTCATCCAGGTCATTTATAAAAATCACGAAGAGTAAGGATCCCAGAACAGATCCCTGAGGCACATCACTGGTCTCTGACCTCCATGCAGAATATATCCCGTCCACAACCAGTCTTTGCCTTCTGTGGGCAAGCCAGTTCAGGATCCACAAAGCAATGTCACCTTGGATCCCATGCCTCATTACTTTCTCAGTAAGCCTTGCATGGGGTACCTTATCAAGAGCTCAAAGAAGGTTCGACACTGTCCCATGTAATCCTGCCACCAGTCACATCCTCCCTCTTTCCTCCAGCTTTCTCTGTTCCCCATGCCATCTGCTTTCTACAGGGACCACTCTCTTCATGATTCTCTGGTCCAGTCACCATTGCCAGCTCCATTCCCAGCAGTTTTCCCTGTAACTGTAGAAAGGAACACTATTCCTTCATCTCCTGAGCCACACACACCAAGTGCTGGAGGAACTCAGCAGGCCAGGCAGCATCTATGGAAAGGTATGAAGAGTTGGCTTTCAGACTGAGACCTTTCAACCTTCATCTCCTTGCTTACCACCTTTTATGAACCTAAATTTGAGATGAGGAGTTTACCCATACCTCATCCAACCTCTGCAATGTGCCCTCCTATGCACTGGAGAAACCAAGCATAGACTAGGTGACCATTCTGCAGGACACCTGTCCATCTTCTGGTTACATGTCATTTTAACACTTGATCCCACTCCCAGACCAATCAGTTTGTCTTTGCCCTTCTCCATTCCTGTGGTGAGGACAAACACAAATTGGAAGAACAAGATCTTATATTCCACTTGGACTGCTTTCAACTGAATGATATGAACGTTGAGTTTTCATGTGTCAGATTACCCACACCCTCAGGACTTTTGCTCCCTGACAAGCACTTGTTCAACTAGGTTTCTTATTCCTTTGTCAACATCCTTCTGCAACTGGTTCCATTCCCCCACCACCCCCTCTTCATCCCACTCCACCTATCTTCTACCAGCCTCAGAAACAATTTCCTTCGTACTGCTATTTACCAGCATTCTTTCATCTTTGCTTTCAGCCCTGATGCAGGGTTTTGTCCTGAAATGTTGATTCATAAGTTTTGCCTCTACCAGAGCTGATGAACCCGCTGAGTTCTTCTAGTGCCTTCCTTTCTGTTTTATTTTTTGCTGGAATTGCTTGGATTTGACATTTCTCTTTAGGATATTTGATGTTTGAATTGGATCTAACTTGGATACAATGTTATTATTGAGTGACTTGCCATCTTTACCTGGTTCATCTTTTGTGGGATTATTTGATCAATGTGAACACATCAATTTTATCACCATATTTAACTAGATATCTCTTGGTGCCTTAAACATTTACAATGATTCTTAATTCCCACTTAGTTGAGACTGATTTGCGGGGGTGGGGTTTAAAACAAAGATATTAAACTTGAAGCTGCAAGCTTTCTGATTAGTTTCATAATATTATGAAACACAAGTTCCATTATTTCCATTCAGATGAAAGTCCAAACATGTCGATCACGTTTTCACTTCCAACGGCAGAGTATGATTCTTCATGAACCATCTGATGACTCCATGGCCAGATCAGCCATGATCTTAATGAATGGTGGAGCTGGCTTGATGGGCCAGATTGCCTACTTCTTCTGGTATTTCATACGTTGAATATAAGACCATAAGTCAAAGGAGCAGAAGTCAGCTATTCGGCCCATCGAGTCTGCTCCACCATTTTAACATGAGCTGATCCACTCTCCCACTTAATCCCACACCCCCACCTTCTCACCATAACCTTTGATGCCCTGGCTACTCAGATACCTATCAATCTCTGCCTCATATACACCCAATGACTTGACCTCCACTGCTGCCCGTGGCAATAAATTCCACAGATTCACCACTCTCTGGCTAAAAAAGTTTCTTCGCATCTCTGTTCTGAATGGGTGCCCTTCAATCCTTAAGTCTTGCCCCCTTGTACTAGACTCCCCCACCATGGGAAACAACTTTGCCACATCCACTCTGTCCATGCCTTTCAACATTCGAAATGTTTCTATGAGGTTCCCCCCTCATTCTTTTAAACTCCAAAGAGTACAGTCTAAGAGCGGTCAAATGTTCCTCATATGTTAACCCTCTCATTCCCTGAATCATTCTAGTGAATCTTCTCTGAACCCTCTCCAACGTCAGCACATCCTTTCTTAAATAAGGAGCCCAGAACTGCACACAGTACTCCAAGTGAGGTCTTACCAGTGCCTTATAAAGCCTCAACATCACATTCCTGCTCCTATATTCTATTCCTCTAGAAATGAATACCAACATTACATTTGCCTTCTTCACCACCGACTCAACCTGAAGGTTAACCTTAAGCATATCCTGCACGATGACTCCCAAGTCCCGTTGCATCTCAGAACTTTGAATTCTCTCCCCATTTAAATAACTGTCTGCCTGCTTATTTCTTCTACCAAAGTGCATGACCATACAATTCCAATATTGTATTTCATTTGCCATTTCTTTGCCCATTCTGCCAATCTATCCAAGTCTCTCTGCAGACTCTCTGTTTCCTCAGCACTACAGGCCCCTCCACCTATCTTTGTATCATCAGCAAAGTTAGCCACAAAGCTATGTATTCCATAATCCAAATCGTTGATATACAACATAAAAAAGAAGCGGCCCCAACACAGACTCCTGTGGAACACCACTGGTAACTGGCAGCCAACCAGAATGGGATCCCTTTATTCCCACTCTCTGTTTCCTGCCAATCAGCCAATGCTCTATCCACGTATGTAACTTCCCCGTAATTCCATGGGCTCTTATCTTGTTTAGCAGCCTCCTTGTCAAAGGCCTTCTGAAAATGCAAATACGCAACATCCACTGCATCTCCCTTGACTAGCCTTCTTGTAATTTCCTTAAAAAATTGCAATAGGTTTGTCAGGCAGGATTTTCCTTTAAGGAAAACATGCTGAGTTCTGCCTATCTGTCATATGCCTCCAGGTACTCCATAACCTCATCCTTGACAATCGACTGCAACAACTTCCCAACCACTGATGTCAAGCTAACAGGTCTATAATTTCCTTTTTGCTTCCTTGCCCCCTTCTTAAATAGCAGAGTGACATTTGCAATCTTCCAGTCCTCCGGAACCATACCAGAATCTATTGACTTTTCTAAGATCATTGCTAATGCCTCCGCAATCTCCACAGATACTTCTTTCAGAGCACAAGGATGCATTCCATCTGGTCCAGGAGATTTATCTACCCTTAGACTATTCAGCTTCCTGAGTACTTTCTCTGTCTTAATTGTGACTATACACACTTCTCTTCCCTGACACCCTTGAGTGTCCAGTATACTGCAGATGTCTTCCTCAGTGAAGACTGATGCAAAATACTCGTTAGTTCCTCCCCCATTTCCTTATCTCCCATTACAATTTCTCTAGAATCATTTTCTATCAGTCCTATGTCTACTCTCACCTGTCTTTTACTCTTCATATACTTGAAAAAGCTTTTAGTATCCTAGAACCATAGAACCATAGAACATTACAGCACAGAAACAGGCCTTTTGGCCCTTCTTGGCTGTGCTGAACCATTTTTCTGTCTAGTCCCACTGACCTGCACCTGGGCCATATCCCTCCAAACCCCTCTCATCCATGTACCTGTCCAAGTTTTTCTTAAATGTCAAAAGTGAGCCCGCTTTCACCACTTCATCTGGCAGCTCATTCCACACTCCCACCACTCTCTGCTTGAAGAAGCTCCCCCTAATGTTCCCTTTAAACTTTCCCCCCTTCACCCTTAACCCATGGCCTCTGGTTTTTCTCTCCCCTGGCCTCAGTGGAAAAAGCCTGCTTGCATTCACTCTACCTATACCCATCATAATTTTACACACCTCTATCAAATCACCCCTCATTCTCCTATGCTCCAGGTAATAAAGTCCTAACCTATTCAACCTTTCTCTGTAACTCAGTTTCTCAAGTCCCGGCAACATCCTTGTAAACCTTCTCTGCACTCTTTCAACCTTATTAATGTCCTTCCTGTAATTAGGTGACCAAAACTGCACACAATACTCCATATTCCGTCTCACCAATGTCTTATACAACCTCACCATTACCTTCCAACTCTTATACTCAATACTTTGATTTATAAAGGCCAATGTACCAAAAGCTCTCTTTACAACCCTATCTACTTGTGACGCCACTTTTAGGGAATTATGTATCTGTACTCCCAGATCCCTCTGTTCTACTGCACTCCTCAGTGTCCTACCATTTACCTTGTATGTTCTAACTTGGTTTAACCTTCCGAAGTGCAATACCTCACACTTGTCCACATTAAACTCCATCTGCCATTTTTCAGCCCTTTCCTCCAATTGGTCCAAATCCCTTTGCAAGCTTTGAAAACCTTCCTCATTGTCCACTGCACCTCCAATCTTTGTATTATCAGCAAATTTGCTGATCCAATTTGCCACATTATCATCCAGATCATTGATATAGATGACAAATAACAATGAACCCAGCACTGATCCCTGTGGCACACCACTAGTCACAGGCCTCCACTCAGAGTAGCAATCCTCCACTACCATTCTCTGGCTTCTTCCATCGAGCCAATGTCTAATCCAATTTACTACCTCTCCATGTATACCTAGCGATTGAATCTTCCTAACTAACCTTCCATGCGGGACCTTGTCAAAGGCCTTACTGAAGTCCATGTAGACAATATCCACTGCCTTCCCTTCATCCACTTTTCTGGTAACTTCCTCGAAAAATTCTAATAGATTGGTTAAACATGACCTAGCATGCACAAAGCTATGCTGACTTTTTCTAATAAGTCCCTGTCTATCCAAATACTTGTAGATCCTTTCTCTTAGTATTCCTTCCAATAATTTACCTACTACCGATGTCAAACTTAAACCGGCCTATAATTTCCTGGCTTACTTTTTGAGCCTTATTTAAACAACGGAACTACATGAGCTAACCTCCAATCTTCCGGCACCTGACCCGTGGATACCGACATTTTAAATATTTCTGCTAGGGCCCCTGAAATTTCAACACTAGTCTCCTTCAAGGTCCGAGGGAATACCCTGTCAGGTCCTGGGGATTTATCTACTCTGATTTGCCTCAAGACAGCAAGCACCTCTTCCTCTTTAATCTGTATAAGTTCCATGACCTCCCTACTTGTTTGACTTGTTTCCATAGACTCCATTCCAGTTTTCTTAGTAAATACAGATGCAAAAAACCCATTTAATCTCCTCTTTGATATTATTTGTTAGCTTCCTTTCATAGTTCATCTCTTCCCTCTTAATGGCCTTCTTAGTTTCCTTTTGTAAGCTTTTAAAAACTTCCCAATCCTCTGTCTTCCCACTAATTTTTGCTTCCTTGTATATCCTCTCCTTTGCTTTTACTTTGGCTTTGACTTCTCTTGTCAGCCACAGTTGGATCCTTTTTCCATGCGAAAATTTATTCCTTTTTGGAATATATCTGTGTTGCACCTTCCTCACTTCTTGCTTAAACTCCAGCCACTGCTGCTCTGCCGTCCTTCCCACTAGTGTCCCCTTCCAGTCAACTTTGGCCAGTTCCTCTCTCCATGCCATGGAGTAATTTCCTTTACTCCACTGAAATACCTACACATTGGATTTCAGCTTCTCTTTCTCAAATTTCACAGTAAACTCAATCATGTTATGATCACTGCCTCCTAAGGTTCCTTCACTTCCATCTCTCTAATCACCTCTGGTTCATTACACAATACCCAATCCAGTACAGCCGATCCCCTAGTGGGCTCAACAACAAGCTGTTCTAAAAAACCATCTCGTAGACATTCTACAAATTCTCTCTCTTGAGATCCAGTGCTGACCTGATTTTCCCAATCCACTCACATGTTAAAATTCCCTACAATGATCATAATGCTGCCCTTCTGGTGAGCCTTTTCTATTTCTATCTTCTAAAATTCTTATTATCATCAACATATAACCTGCAGCACCAGGGGTCCCAACACATTCGACCACTGCTAAACCATGCCAGACTACATTTTGGTAAATCTGATCACTTGGCCATCCTACTCCTACCTGCTAAAGAGTATAGCTCTGGAGATTAGGACAACAAAGAGGTGGTTACAGAGGGCAGAGGAGTGGCTACAGGATTGCTTCATGCAGTTGGACTGGGCCTTGTTCAAGGATTCATCGGAGAATCTCAGTGAATACACTATTGTTGTCACAGACTTTAATAAACAGCTGTGGATGAGTGTGTCCCCACAAAATCATTCAGAGTCTTCCGCAACCAGAAGCCCTGGATGAAGCATGAGATCCACAATCTGCTGAGGGCCAGATCAGTGGTGTTCATATCTGGCAACCAAGTAAAATGCAAGAGGTCCAGGTACAATCCCACGTGCAAAATGCAACTCCGAATTAAACTTGAATAATGAAGGATGCTCAACAGCTGTGCAAGGTTTGAATGTTATTACCTCCTGCAAAGTGGAACAAGGTTTTACTCCCAGGTGAGCTCAGTGCCTTCTATGCTTGCTTTAACCATCAAAATATGGAGGAACCTTAACGAGCTCCCACAGCCCTGATGACACCATGATTTCAGTATCAGAGGCTAACATGAGAGCAACCTTCAGAAAGATGAACCCATGGAAAGCATTTGGCCCCGATGGGGTGTCTGACTGAGTACTAAAGACCTGTGCTGATCAACTGGCTGGAGTGTTCACTGAGATATTTAACCTCTCACTTCGACAGTCTGAGGTACCCACCTGTTTCAAGCAGGCTTCAATTATACCGCTGCCTAAGAAGAATGAGATAACCTGCCTCAATGACTATTGGTCCAGTAGCACTTACATCCACTGTAATGAAGTACTTTGAGGGGTTGGTGAGGAAGCATATCAACTCCTGCCTGAGAAGTGACCAGGATCTGCTTCAGTTTGCCTTCTGGCACAACAGGTCCAGAGCAGATGCCATTTCATTGACTCTTCATTGAAGCCTGGAAGATCCGGACGGGAAAGATGCATAATCGAGATGTTCTTTATTGACTACAGCTCAGCATTCAATACCATCATCTCCTCAAAACTTATTAATAAGCTTCAAGTCTTTGGGGTCAAATCTCATGCAATTACATCTTTGATTTCCTCACTTTCAGAGCCCAGTCTTTTAGGATTCCTTCAGAATTTCTATCAGCGCATGTGCACCACAAGTCTACTCCTGTTCTACTCACTTTATACTTATGACTGTGAGGATAATTGCAGCTCCTGTGACATATTTAAGCTTGCTGAGAAAATTTCTTTTATTGGAAGATTTAAAAGTGATGATGAATCAGCACATAGGAGGGAGATTGAAATCTGGCTGTTGTAGCTTAACAAAAACCTATCACTCTATGTCAGCAAGACCAAGGAGCTGATTATTGACTTCCGCAGGTGAAAACCAAAGGTCCATGAGCCAGTCCTCATCAGGTGATCAGAGGTGAAGAGGGTCAGGAAATTCCTTGGCATTAACATTTCATAGGATCTGTCCTGGGCCCAGCATTTAAGTGCCATAACAAAGAATGCATGGCAGTGCTCTACTATCTTAGAAGTTTGTGAAGATTTGGCATGATATCTAAAACTTTGACAAACTCCTGTAGATGTGTGGTGGAGATTACTGTATATTGACTGGTTGCATCACAGCCTGGTATGGAAACACCAATACCCTTGAGTAAAAACAACTACAAAAAATAGTGGATGTGGCTCAGTCCATCACAGATAATGGCTTCCCCACCATGGAGCACATTTACACAGAGTGCTGTTGTAGGAAAGCAGCTTCCATATTAAGGACCATGCCCCCTTCTCACTGCTGCCATCAAGAAGGTGGTACAGGAGCCTCAAGACCCACACCATCTTGAAACAGTTATTACCCCTCAGTTATTATCCCCCCAGGCTTTTGAACCAAGGGGGATAACGGAATTGTTGCCTCATCCTGTGGACCCACTTTATCTCATGTTCTTAATATTTATTGCTTATTTATTATTATTATTATTATTATTATTATTATTATTATTATTATTTATTTTATTCTTTTGTATTTGCACCGTTTATTGCCTTCTGTACATTGGTTGTTTTCCCATCCTGTAGGGTGGGCTCTTTCATTGATTATAATGTATTTCTTGGAGTTACAGTGAATGGCAGCAAGAAAATGATTCTCAGGGTTGTATATGTTGATATACATGTAGTTTGATTATAAATTTACTTCGAAGTTTAAACTTATTACACCACCAATCATGCACCTCTTGCAGTTCTTAAAACCTAAAGCATGAGGAGTAATGTTAATCAAGTTGTTTGTTTGATTTGATGGTCATGTACTCGGCTCTCAGCTGTGGCTCCAAGTAGCTGTTTGCATGCATCATCAGCCACACCCCGGTACACCGCTATGACCGGTGGGCTAAACCAGGTAAGGGTGGCCGGTGGCCTCATGAGATAGGGACAAGCCTGTTCTAGAATATAAAGTCTGGTGGACTAGCTGAATGAGATCCACAGCAAGATCCCACAGCCAGGAAGGTTGTACTGCAATGCTCTGTGGCGAGCGAAAGACGAGACAAGGCACAGAAGATGTCATGGTCATCCATCGCAACCATGGTATACCCCAGTTTGTGATACTTGTTTGTACCAGTGCACCCGGAATTCTGAGATCGAGAGTGGCTTTTCTAATGTGAAAACTCTCCCACATAGTTCTTCCTGTCATCGTCTGCTGACTATTTTCATTGATATTTAGTTCTGCACAGACATGGAAGAAGTCCAATTTTGTGGTCATGTTGATTGTGACTAAGTACCAGATACTGTTTGTCATCTGCAGCTTGAAAGGCAGCTTGTTTCTCCACATCAATGCGCTGTTTTGTCTCCTTATGCACAACCATGGTATGTTTTTAGTTTGATGGTACTTTCCATAAAATGTGCCTGGCTGAACATACAACATGTCTCTATCAGAAAGTCTGCACAGGTTTCAATTCACATATCCACAGAAAAGTTGATCATATACAGTGCACCTTCATTTAAAGGTCACCTTGTTTCCTGCCATTACTGTGGCTTAGATACTGTTCAATCTCAGCACTTTATTTTTCTGAAGTTCTCTTGACATCTGAAATTCTATAGTTGAAGTAAGTTAATATTATCATGTGCCTTTGAACAAAATGAGTTGTATGATATGAACAATACGATAGGATTTAGTTGAAAGGATCACAGGAGGAGATTCATGTGGAGTGTAAATTACAGTTGGGCTGAATGGCCTACACTGTGGTGTAGAATCTGTTTAATTCTACATAACAGCTCCTGCCTTTCACTCAGACTCAGTTGATTGAATGCAAAAACAAGCAAATACTTGAAAGGTAGGTAATGCACAAACATACATATCCAGGCAAGAATACTTGTCTATATTTCATTCTTGCACTGTAAGAATTGCCAAAATAGAGAACAATTTTAATTTCAGTCTTTCCCACAGCTCAACAGTTATGAAAGAATAGAAATAAATGTCCAGGCATACATATGCAATGAATGAATAGAATGTTTAACTTTTTTTATCATTTGACTTGTTTTGTCAACAGACTAAAACTTCTAAATGCCAATCAATTAAGAAAATACATAGTACCGTTTAAACATGCCTCTTTGTGAAACAAGCTTAGCTTGGCTCCTTGGTTTATTCAGGTGTTCTAGAAACACTGCAACTTGCTGACAAGAGCCGATCAAGCTAATGAAAAGCATAGATAGCATTTGAACAAAGTGACTGTCAATATGGATTGAACAAGACTTCTGAGAAATAACCCATGCTTTGAAAATAATGCTTCATATCATCAAGTACATTGAAGACCTACAATTAAAGGCCTTGAATTATAGTTCAGAGATTAGTGTGCAAACATTTAATGGATTGAGATGAAATTCCTTCTTTCACTATTTTAACTTAAAATCCTATATCACTCTATCAAAAAGAGGTTAAAACAATAGAATAAAGAATATTTTGAAGCCATAAGGGTAATTTTAATTCAATTGGTCCATTAGTAACTAGATACATCTGAAATTAAAATGACTACCTCAAGAGAACTACTTTGTTCTCACACAGTTTATGTTTGCGGCCACAAGCACTTACAAAATGGGACTTCTTAACTTGAAGTACCCCAAGCACATAATCTGCTGAGCTTCCTAAAGTCCTGCCGAAGGGTTTCTGCCTGAAATGCCGACTGCACTTTTTTCCAAAGATGCTGCCTGGCCTGCAGCATGTTTCCTCCAGCATTTTGCTCGGCTTTCCAACATCTGCAGATCTTCTCCTGTTTTTGAGCTCCCTTAAGTGTGGACCTAATGCAAATGCAGTGTAAACTCTGATTTACTACCTTAAAATAGAGTTATAGTCGAGGGAATTGTTCTCTCTCTTGTGCCTCATAACTTTTAATTTACCTGCAGGAGTTATGATGAGGGAACATTGCTAATTGAACTATGCTGTGCAGCTTGCTTTCCTCTTGCTCTACAGTAAACACAATGAAAATTCAACATATCTAACATGGTCTTATTACATAAATTACATTACCTTACATTAAACTAATCATATTATAAATTCTATTAAATACATCATAAACGTGGTCTTTATTTAAATTTCCTAAGAGTGTTTAAAGTGTATCCCAGACATTTTTGGTAATGATATGGGAATTCCATAAGGGAGAATTTCTGTTACCTGAACTGCCATAATGTCAAGAGTGGCTCATACATAAGCATTTTCAAGGTGGATAATATTGTGTAGTACAAACATGAACCTGTAATCCTGTGCAATTCTGTATATGCCTCATGAGACAACTGATGATTGAAGAAATTCATCTCGTTATACGTTCCTCTAGCAACACTTTCCACTGTTTAACCATTTTGGCATTCATGCAGTGTTCCAGTCATGGACGAATGCACATCCTGGCAGGAGACTGAAACAGGTTTGATCTTGGATGATCTGCCAGTAGAATCATGATCCATCAGGCAGCATACACTAGCTATGGTAGTCAGGGCCGAAAATCTGTTGACATTCGTTTGCAACTTCTAAGAAGTATATGTGAACACACAGACTATAAAGCAACACTTTCACACCAATAATCTGTTCATAAATCAACCACGCTCAACATTCTTTGCATCTGCCATAGGGACACAATGGTGGTATTTCACTTCTAAAATGCACTACAGCTATTCACCCAGCAGCACTTCCCAATCATTCCAACTCCACGAGAAAGGTCAAGGGTAGCAGGTAACATGGGAACATCACCACTTGCAGGCTTCCATCCAAGCCACACACCATCCTGAGTTGAAATACACTATCAGTCCTCCATCACCACAGGGTCTAAATTCTGGAGCTTTCTGTCCAAACTTCACTAAGATTACCTTCACCAGCAAGATCACAGTGATCCATGGAGGCAGATCAACAACATTTTCGCTTGGGCAATAAACTTTGTCTTTGCTGGTAATATACAGATCTCAAAAATTAACTAATGAAAAATTTGTTTGCTAAGTCTAGGTACTAGTACTTGCCATCCAATAGCTTGTGGAAGGTCCATCACTAGAAGATTGCAGCAGGTCAGTGAGGTGGCTGAGCAATTAGAACAATTAGGACAACAAATACAGGCCTTGCCTGAAAAATTTATAAATTAAGTAAAATAATAAACTACATCAAATGTTATCAAGGTTAGGCTCTTTCATTTGAAGAGAACTTTATCCACGTTGCATTTCCTTTGAATCTGTATAGATTAATTCTATACCTGTATGAGGGGCATGAAGCGGATAAATGTGCATTGTCTTGTTTTCAAAACTGGGGACTGAGGAACCAGAGGGCATGGGTTCAAGCTATGAAGGGAGAGATTTAATAGGAACCTGAGGGGAAACTTTAACCTGGGGTTTAGTCAGTATAAGCTGCCAGGGGAAATGGTTGACGTAGGAACTTTAACGGCATTTAAAAGATACTTGTTCAGGTACGTAGATAAGAAAGCTATAAAGTGATATGAGCCAAAAACTGCTTAGATCAGAATCTTGATCAGCTTGGATAATTGGGCAGTTTTCTATGCTGTTTGGTCTATAACTATGACTTCATGGGAAATTCGGTTTCAAATTTCATTGTGAGGATGAATGAACCGATTAGAATCATGAGTTTAAACTAATCTGCCCAGGAGGAATTGTCTGGGTGTGTATTTAAGGTGAATTATGAATTGGATCCTGCTATCTGCTGACTAATCAGGATTTTTACAAAACAACAGTGTCTATTTGGAAACACCCCAGCAAAAATTATAAAGTATCTAATGAGTATCTTTAAATCAGGTTTCCATCAAGTGACTAGAACTGCTATTTTAGCTGGCAAACTGAAATTTCTGTTAGTGGTTGATGTTCCAGCTTATGGCTATGCTTCTTAGCAAGTATTCAATAAATTTCCATACTTCCTTGCAAAGTAAGAGGAGACCATCAGTTCCATCAGTTCCATGCTGGTTTACAGAACTTTGCCACTTCCCCTTATTTTCCCTGTACTCCCACCATCTCCCCCCAGATTCTACCATGTACCATTGCTACCCAGATTTTACAACATCAGCTCCCCCAGATTCAACCATCTGCCTATACAACAGGAGCAACTTTAAGTAGTCAATCAACTTTAAAAATACTGCATACCTTTGAGATGTATGACGAGCTGGAGCGTCCAGAGAAAATTCTGATGGTCTCAGGGGGAGTGTGCAAACTCCACATACACAGCATTGGAGGTCAGGACTGAACCCGCCTCACTGCTGGTCTCATGCAGCAACTTTACAAGCTGCAAAACTGTGCCAGTTAAATTGGCCTTAGAAAGTGACTGGTGAGGCCGGAGCAAAATTTAAGGTGGCTTTCTACTTCATCTATTAATATTAGAACTAATTTTCTGCCTTTTTAGTTTACTGCTTTGTCAAGGAACTTTAGAAGTTGAAAATTGCTCCACGTTGATTTTTGCGATTTCAGGACCTGAGAAATTACAGTAAGATGGCGACACATTCAGATGCAGCGGCCACACTGGGTCCAATCAAGTGTGTATTTGATTGTTTTGTATGCCTTTTTTTTTAAACAATCAGAAGTTAGTGCAGGATACTAAGAACATCTAGTAACGTGGACCTATCCCATCAGCAAGTTGGTTGGTAGTGATGGAGCTGGACTTATTGCCTGGTGTTTTCTACTGTTGGACAGTGCACTGTCCAAGAATAGGTGAAAGTGATTGCCTTAGATATTTTTGTGATTACAAGGCAAGGCCAAGTTGGACATTGGTAATGTAGAATACTACAAGTCCGGTTCATGGTTCAATGGCAAGACTAACGAATGGTGGTGGTGGGGGGTGGTGGGGGGGGGGGAGGGTGGCTGCATTACCTCAGTTGTGGGAATGACTAGACCCAAACTACGGGTTCTCCAATGGCAGCTGATTAAGAGAGGAGAGGCTGTGGTAGTTTGGGAGAGCCTCTGTTGGGTGCGCTGGAATCTTTACTTAGGCTGGGGCTGGCCCCATCTGTCAGTGCTGCTCTCCAGTGTTTGCTCAATGGAAGAACAAGCTGGATCATGACAATGTACCATCAATTCTACAGTCATGCCACTCAGGAACTTGAGCTATATTGTAACTGTATTTTTTTTCCAGAAATTGTAACCATATGTACCATTCGTGCTCTGTGCTATCTGCTGTTGGTAATGTGTTTTGCAAGTTGGCCCCAGAGGAACACTGCTTCGTTTGGCTATGTTCATGTGTAGTTGAAGGATAATTAAACTTGAACTGGAACTTTACAGTTAAAGATAGCTCTCTATTTCTATTTCCTTATTCGGGAGTGGTTGTAGAAAGAACAATATCACCAACTTCTAACGTGTTTTTCCCAACAGAAGGAAAAAACTTGATGATGATGTTACCCAGCCTACAGAACTGGAATTAAAGGAAGCATCCTATGACAACAAAAATTTGAGTAAAAGTTGAAAAAGCTAGAAGAAAGACAGAAAGGCCAGAGTGATTGATATTTCACTGGGTTAATTGAACAGTTTAATTCACCCGGCAATAAGGTTAGAAGAGCTCTTTAAAATTAATAAACCATATTTCATGCAACTGCAATGGTCAACATTGTTTGGTTTATTTTTTTTTAGGATGCAGACAATTTGAAAATGCACACCAATTAATTACAATAAAATTAGTAGCAGCAGGAGATTAAACTGAAGTCTTTTGACATCAAGTGATATAAGGATGAAACTGGTCTTCTGAAAGTATGTGGGATCTGTCCTGGGACCGTCATGCAGGAGCCATCATAAAGAGAGCATGACAGTACCTCTACACAGATACAGCATGTCATCTAAAACTTTGAAAAGACTTCTATAGATGCACTGTGGAAAGTATTTATTCTGATTGTATCATGACCTGGTGCTAAATCTTGAATGCCCAAGAATGGAAAAGCCTACAAAATTGGTGGATACAACCCAGTGCATCACAAGAAAAGCCCTTCACACTATTGAGGACATCTACAAGGAGTGCTGCCCCAAGAAAGCAACATCAATCATCAAGGAACCCCACCATGCAGGCCACGGACTCTTGTCACTGCCATTGGGAAGGATGTGCAGGAGCCTTATGTCCCACACCACCAGGTTCAGGAACAGTTATAACCCTTCAACCATCAGGATCCTGAACCAGTGTGGATAACTTAACTCACCTCCACACTGAACTGATTCCACAAGTTATGAACTAAATTTCAAGCACTCTACAACTCATGTTCTCATTATTACTTATTTGCTTATTTAAATTATCATTTATCATTTGCACAGTGTGTCTTTTGCATGTTGATCATTTGCCAGTCTTTGTGTGTTAGTTTTTCATTGACTGTGTGTTAGAATTTCTCTGTTGTGCTGTAAATGCCTGCTAAAACTGAATCTCAAGGTAGTATATGGTGACATATATGTACTTCAATTATAAATATACTTTGAACTGTGTTGGCAAAAGTACTCAAGAAGTCCTTTGACAGTGTGACTGATTTTGTTTTTCTGCTGAAATTAACACTAGGAAAGGATGTAGTCCTTCATTGACCTGTCCTTTGGGTGATCCTTGCTATGATGCACTAATACGCAGTCTAACATTTCTTCTATTAGGTATTTTCCAAATTTTCTGATTTTTTTTTCATTTTGCAAGTATTCCAATGTGAAAACATGAAATCTGCAACATGAGGAGGTTGATTAGTGGGATGGGGAAAGGAAGTGAGAAGAGGAGTGTGGGCACTAAAAATAGGAAAGGTATATATTTTTATTTTATTTATATATTCTTACATCCAAGGGAATAAAAATCTTTATGTTGCATCTCCATTGCAATAAAGAGGGGAAATGTGGGAGGATAGTGTCCAAAAGTAAGATTGTATACATAACTGTTTTGTATACCTGTATGTACAGTTTGATACAAGATCAGATTAATCACCAGTCCAATGACGGTCTGCTGAAAGAAGCTGTCCCAGAACCTGTTGTTCCCAGTCTTAATGCTGCGGTACCATTTGCCAGATGGTAGCAGCTGAAACAGTTTGTGGTTGGGGTGGCTGGAGTCCCTGATGATCCTCTGGGCCCTTTTTATGCAACTGCTGCTGTAAATGTCCTGAATAGAGGAGAGTTTACATCCACAGACGTACTGGGCAGTCTGGACCACTTTCTGCGGTGTTCTGTGATTTAGGATAGAACAGTTCCTGTACCAGACGATGACACAGCCAGTCAGGATGCCCTCTATGGTGCCCCTGTAGAAAGTCCTGGGGATCTGGTTACTCATGCCAAATTTCTTCAGCCGTCTAAGGTGAAAGAAGCGCTGTTGTGTATTTTTCATCACATAGCTGATATGTACAGATCAGGTGAGATCTTTGGTGATGTGTATACCGAAGAACTTAAAACTATTCACCCTCTCAACTACAGTCCCATTGATGTCAATAGGTGCTGGCCTGTCTATGTTCCTCCTGTAATCCATGATCAAATCTTTCATTTTTTTGACATTGAGGGAGAGGGTGTTTTCTTGGCACCACTGCATCAGGGTGTTGACTTCTCCTCTGTAGGCTGTCTCATTATAGTTGGAAATATGGCCTACCAATGTCATGTCATCTGCAAATTTCAGCTGACTGGAGCTGCGTGTGGTAACAGAGTCGAGGGTGTATACGGAGTAGAGGAGGGAGCTCAGATCACAGCCCTGGAGGCTCCTGTGTTGAGGGTGAGAGGGGCAGAGGTAATGGAGCCTGTCCTTACTACCTGCCGATGATCCAACAGGAAGTCTAGGATCCAGCTACACAAGGTGGGGTGCAGGTCAAGGTCTCTGAGCTTCTGTTGAGCCTGGGGGGAATTACGGTGTTGAAATCTCAACTGTAGTCTAAGAACAACTTTCTAACATAAGCATCCCTCTTTTCCAGGTGAGTGAAGACGATGTGTAGTGTTGTGGCTATGGCATCATCTGTTGGTCAGTTGTGGCAGTAGGCGATTTGTAAGGGGCCCAGTGTTGATGGTAGCATGCTGCAGATGTAGTCCTTGACCCGCCTCTTAAAGCATTTGCTTATGATTTACGTGAGAGCAACAGGACGCCAATCGTTCAGATATGTTACTTTGGTTTTCTTTGGTATAGGAGCAATGGTGAATATTTTGAAGCAGGAGGGCACGACACACTGGGTGAAGAAGAGATTAAAAACGTCTGTAAACAGACCAGCTAGCTGTGCCATGCACACCTCGTGTACTCGTTCTGGGATGCTCTCTGGCCCGCTGCCTAGCGGCTGTTGACGTGCTGGAATGACCTACTTAACCTCTGCCTTGGAGATGATCAAGGTGCAGGTCGTGTCAACGGCTCTCCTTGGGGATTCAGTGTCAACGACTTCAAAACGAGTGTAAAAAAGATCTAGCTCGTCCAGGAGAGAGACAGTGATGTCGGCTGAGATGGTGTGCGGACCTTGTGTGTCGTTGGTGCAGAGTTGTGTCTGGATTTTGTATACGTGGAAGAGGAGCAAACAAGCCGATACCAATAACAATTTGCAGGAGAGCAAGACTTCGTGTGTGCAGAGAGCTTAGTACAGTTCACTGGCTTGCCTGTGATGTTAATAATATTTTTCTCCTATCTTGTCAGATATTTACCTGCCTAAACTGAAACTTCACTACCTAGCACACAGTGATGACATTCTATGAAGTGATATACAATTAGTTAAATCTGTACCTTATAGGAAGTGCCAGACACATACAATTAAGAAAAATATTGAGATATACGTTTTCTAATCTCCTTCATCAGTTGAGATGTACTTTGATTTCTCCTTCACATTTGTTGCTATCTAAGATCTCTAATTGAAAGATAATCTTACATAAGCATATTTACACTTCCCTGTTTATTTACTCTTGTTGTTAGGATACTGACATCATGTTACTATAATCACTTCCTCCAGCATTCACGCTGCTCAGAGCATAGATTAACTCATGAGGTGTGTAATTTGAGGATCTCCTAATATGGTTAGCACCTCTGCTCATGTACACCACATCAACTCTTGCTGTCGTCAGTCAGCTCCAGCATTAGGTGAGGAGGCTTGACAGATATGTACTCAGTTAACCGCAGTTAGTCATAGGACCTGTTAAACTGTACCACACGTTTATGATCTTAAACATTCTGAAAAATGTTACACAATAAAACAGAGCTCAGTTCATATTACATTTTCAATTTCTATTTAAACAATATCTGAAAGCGTTGAACCAGGACTCCCTAACACAAACGAAGTGGATGCTTATGATAGTTTTCTGCCAAAAGCTACTGCCACAATAATAAAACTAATAATTTTATTATTACGGGAATAACTGCCCAGAATTTTCTCACAGTTGTTCCCTAGTTTATGTGGTAACCTTGCAGGCAATTACTGTTTCTTCTGGGTTTTGTGTGGAATTACTACCTCATAATCCTATCTAAAGTTTGGTTGCAATTCTCAAGGAGTGCCATGTTAAAGAGGTGCCATCTTCTGAATGAAATATAACATTGCTCAGGTGAACATGGAAATTTATATGCAAAGAATAATGTGAATTCTACAGGTCAATATTTAAGTTCCAACCATGACTTCTTAAAAAAGTTATGAATGAGCCATTTATTTCAGTAGACAATGTTAAGACAACTGCCCTGCCCCAAAGAGAGCCATATGAGGTCATTCTCACCCTTGGCCATCAGGTTCTGTAATGAGTCAACCTATAGCCGGGAAAATGATTTTGTAATCTTTGACTTGTAAATCTTGTACATCTTAATTTTAAGGTAGCTTTTTTTTTTGCATCATGCACAAAATGCTGGAGAAATTCAACAGGCCAGGCACAATCTATGGAAAAGACTACAATTGATGTTTTGGGCCGAGACCTTTCATGAAGACACATCCTGATAAATGGTCGTGGTCTGAAATGACCATTCCAGCATCTGCAGATTTTCTCTTGATTTTTCAAAAAAAATTCTTGCTTCTCTTCTAATATTTGTGTAACTGAGCACTTGTAATGTTACTGTGAGACTGTAATTTCCTTTGGGATCCAAAAAGTATCTATCTATGGAAATCAGCTGCTGTTTTTGCATTAGCTGGAACAATCTAATATTTTATTTTCTGCCTTTTGAAACACATATCCAATTTTCCTTCTAAGGGATATTTAAACACTGCTTTAAGATAAAGTAATCTGAGCCATTATCATCGATAATAATTGCTACCCTCAAGATAAAAAGTCAAACTTTGAATGGGCGAATTAAGTTGGACACAATCTCTTGCCCTAACCCTTCTACCCACATGATTCCCTTGGCAGTATCAACCTTTCACAAATCTGTTCGCTGAAACAAACTGGAAGTTTCATTCACATACCTGTCCTGTGAAGTGGAACAGTCCACCAGAGTCAGCCAGACCTCAGACATCATCCTGAAGAAGGGTCCTGGCCCGAAACATCGATGGTTTATTCATTTCCATAGATGTTGCCTGACCTGTGGAGTTCCTCCAGTATTTTGTGTACGTTGCCTCAGACAGCCTTGATGGTACTTGTCAGCTGATAATCAGAGACAACTAAAGGTATTCAAACATTACAAAGATTAAAATATTAAGAAAATTAATAATAAATTACATCAAAGCGCAGTCCAACTGTTCCACTGTGTCTACCTCATTCAAACGATTGGAGGTTTGAAACTCAGGGAACAGTATGGAGTACCTTAGTTGAGAATAACAGAGCTGTGCTGTCAGCACTGAAACCAGCGGTGAAGCACAGCATCCAATACACTAGCATCTGACCGCCAATCCATTCGATACATTGGTGCAAGTTACGAATGCACTGACCCATACATTGCAGTCAGTCTACATCTACCCAGAAGAAGAATAAGCCTTTCTAGTCAAAAAAAAAATATCCTGGCCATTGTTTGCAAATGTTTCAACCAGTAATGCAATTTAGGGCAAATGAAGTAGATATCATTCTTTAAGGTAAAAAACTTATTTCATTGTAAATGATAACTGGACCTCTTTTGCACATTCATAATATTATTAAATGTCCAATTTAGGCTGAGGATTATTCTGTTTTTAATAATGCATTGATTAACATGCTCAGGTAAGGCTTTTCTGTGCACTATTTTAAATGAATAATTAATATGTTCAAAATAAATGGTGAACAACCTGCATTAAAGTAGTGCACTTCAGAATTTAATGTGAACATATTAGCAAATTCACTGTAAGTACTCTTAAAGCAATGTCTCCCACCGTACTTCTTTAACAAGCAGGAACGGGTAGCTGAGAATGATTTGCAGCAGATGCAAGGTCTATTTTTGAAACTGCATCCCCTGGTGGTCCAGTGGATTTAGATTCACCTAAGTTCCTTGGTGGTCTTATTTGTGTTTGAGTGCAGGTGGGGCGGATGGTGGGAGAGGCTGCTTGAGAGCTACTTGGTGGTCTTGTAAGGAAAGCCACAATGGTGATTCTTCATCTCTTCCTTTGGGAAAAAAAACAAATAAGAATATAGAATAACATTTTGAAAGAAGCATTATAGAGTTTAGAGTTCAGAAAATTAAATTCACTAAATAATCTCCGGAAAGAGCATTTAATTAAACAATACAACTTTTATATTATTTGCAGATGTTTTTACAATTATACATTCCAATAATACTGGTTTCTTTAATATAGGTATATCATTTGCATCTTATTTATAGAAAGCAGCAAGGCTGATTCTTTCCATTCTTCCCTCTAGCTTGTCCTGTGCCATTATGCTGAAAGCAATTGACTTATTACGTAGCACAAGCACTGCTTCTTTGAAACCCCTGTGTTTGTGTTGTGGTTTTCTACCGCATAGATGATATATTGAGGATTTGACCCACAGCTGCGTATATCTCACTTGGAACAGCCAGGGTATATTCAAGCCTTTGTGAGCAGCAAACTACAGCAAGATAACTAAGAGCAACCAAAGCTTAAAGTAACTGCCCTCTTACCTTGTATGTACTGGGTCATCAATAAAGATGTCAATTGTGTAACTATATTTAAATAAAAACAGCTGTTATTAGATCGACCATTCTGGTTTTGATGAATTAGTGATTCAAGTGCTCTAGATTCTGCATCATTCCGAGTAGAATGGGCAAATATAATACTGTTTTTCATAAAAGAAAGGGGGACAAGTAGGAAATCTGCAGGTCAGTTAACTTTTCATTAATCATTGTCTAATTGCTGAAATCAATTGTTAAGGATGTGGTAACAAGGAGCTCAGAAAATCATGATTAATTAGACTTTGCACAGCGATGAAAGGGAAATCATGCTTGACAAATCTAAGGAAGCTTTTAGCATACTTAAGCATCAAGGTAAGAAAAGGAGAACATGAGCACGTCATACATTTCAGTTTCCAAAAATCATTTGATAAAATACCGTAGAAAGTATTTTAATAGAACAAAGGTCTCATGAGGTTTTATATTAGTATGGATTGGTGATTGTTTAAAGTTCTGAAACAGGAAATAGAAATAAATTAGTCAGATTCATCTTGGAAGACTTAATAGTGGGTGCCAAAAGAACCTCTGCTTGGGACCTGAGCATCAAAATCTGACTTGATGATAAATGAGAAAGCAGGGTGAGCAGAGTCAAGTTTGCCCTCAATTAGAAACTGAATGAGAAATAAAGACTTTCCTTTAAGTTATGTTGTGGCATGAAGATGACTCAATGCTTTTTACAACTAGTGCATTAACTTTTTGCAGTGTTGTCATGTCGTAAATCTCAGCTGCTTGAATGCAGTAAGCTCTGGCAAGTAAAAATATGATGAGAGTTAATTTTATTTAGGCCGTTTTTGATGAATAAATGTTGGATTGCACTCGTGGGAGTAGTTACCTGTTCATCTTTCAAGGAGCACTATGGAATATTGTTTTATTTACTTAAGAGTGCAGTTGGATCTTTGTTTTAACATCTCCTCGAGAGGATGCACCAACACTGCAGCACTCCCTCAGAACTGCACTGCAGCATTATAAACCCTTAAGACATAGGAGCAGACTTTGGACATTCAGCCCATCGAGTCTGTTCTGCCATTCAATCATGGCTGATTTATTTTTTTCTCAACCCCATTCTCCTGCCTTCTCCTTGTAATTTTTGACACCCTTACAGTTAAGAACTTATTGACCTCTGCTTTAAATATACCCCATGACTTGGCCTCCACAACTGTCTGTGACAATGTATTCTACAGATTCACCACCCTCTAGCTAAAGAATTTTACAGTGAGATCCCCCTCATCCTTCTAAACTGAAATGAGTACAGGCCAAAAGGCATCATTCTCATTCTTTGATCACTCTCATAAACTTCTGGTAAACTCTCTGCAATGGCAGCACATCCTTCCTGAGAGATAGGGCCCAAAGCTCCAAATGCCGACCGACCAACAAATTATAAAGCTCAGCATCACACCATTGCTTTTATATTCTAGTTCTTTCAAATTGCACGTTAACATTGCGTTAGATCATGTGACGATAAGACATAGGAGCAGAGTTAGGCTATTCGGGTCTGTTCTGCAATTCAGTTATGGCTAATTTATTCTCTCTCTCAACCCCATTCTCCTGCCTACTCCCAGTAACCTTACTAATCAAGAACCTATCAACCTTCGCTTTAAATATACTCAATGACTTGGCTGCCACAACTATCTGTGGCATTGAATTACACAGACTCACTACCTTCTTGCTAAAGAAATTCCTCCTAATTTCTGTTCTAAAGGTACATCCAACTATACCAAAGCTATGCCCACTAGTCCTAGACTCCCCTAGTATAGGAAATATCCTCTCCACATTCACTTAATCTGTCATTCACTTTTGATATTCAATAGGTTTCAATGGGATCTCCCCTCATTCTTCTAACTCCAGTGAATACCAGGTCCAGAGCCATCAAACCCTCCTCCTACCTTAACCTTTTCATTCCTGGAATCATTCTTGTAAACATCCTCTGGACCTCTCCAATGCCAGCACATATTTTTTTAGATAATGGGCACAACTGCTCACAATACTCCAAGTGCAGTCTGACCAATGCCTTATATAAAGCCTCAGCATTACATCCTTGCTTTTTATTCTATTCCTCTGAAAATGAATACTAACATTGCATTTGCATTCCTTACCACAGACTCAACCTGCAAGGTAACCTTTATGGAATGTTGCACAAGGACTCCCAAGTTCCTTGGCACCTGATTTCTGAATTTTCTTTCCATTTGGAAAAGTATACAGCTTTATTCTTTCTACCCAAGTGCATGACCTTCAAGTGACTTCCCTACACCATATTCCATCTGCCACTTCGTTGCTCGTTCTCCTAATCTGTCTTAAGTCCTTCTGCAGCCTCCCCACTTCCTCAACACTATCTGTCCCTTCAGCTACCTTTGTATTGTCTGAAAAACTGGCCACAAAGCCATCAATTCTGTCATCCAAATCATTGGCATATAATGTGAAAAAAAGCAGTCCCAATACTGACCCCTGCGGAATACTACTAGGCGTTAACAAGGTGCCACACATGAAAAGCCAACCAGGAAAAACTCTCTTTATTCTCACTCTTTACCTATTGCCAGTCAGCCAATCTTCTATCCATGCTAGTGTTTACCTGTAAAACAATAGGGCTCTATATTGTCTTCCTCACTGCCAAATGAATCTGCAAATTTTCATTTATGGAATTCTGCACCAGGATCTCAGAATTCTATCCCCATTTAGAAAGCAATTTATGCCTTTATTCTTTCTACCAAAATGCATGACCATACACATCCCTACACATATTCCATCTGCCATTTCTTTGCCCATTTCCAACATGTGCAGGTCTTTCAATAAATACCCTGCTTCCGCACAGTACCTGCCACTCCATCTAATTTGTAATCTCTGCAAATTTAGCCAAAAAAGCCATCAATTCCATCATCTGGGTCATTAATGTACAGTGGGAAAAGTAGTAGATCCAACACCAGGCCCTGCAGAAGATCACTAGTCAGCCAACCAGAAAAAAGCTCCCTTATGTCCACTTTTTGCCTTCTGGTAGTCCATTAATCTTCTATATATTAGTGTCTTTCCTGTAACACCAAGGGCTCTTATCTTGTTTAGCAGCCTCATGTGCAGCACCTTGTTAATGGCTACATCTTTGTGTTTGAGTGTTGTGTGAATACACTCTCTCTTCAGGCTCAGATTGTAATGATCCAAAATACCATCCAGGTCATACTCTTGCCTCATTACTACCATCACAGAGGAGGTACAGGAGCCCGAAGACCTACACTCAATGATTCAGAAGCAGCTTCTTCCACTCTGGACAGTTTCATCAGGTTTCCGAACAATTCATGATCCATGAACACTACCTAATTATTCCTTTCTTTGCACTATTTATTTTGTAATGTATAGTAATTTTATCTCTTTACACTGTGCTATAGCTGCAAAACAACACATTTCATCCACATAAGATGGTGATAAGAAATCGATAAATTCAATTGGTATAATATTTTATTATTACTGAGATACAGTGAAAAGATTGTCTTGCATACCCTCCATAGAGATCAAATCATTACAATGGTGCTTTAAGGTGATACAAGGTAAAACAATAAATACAATGCAGAATAAAGTGTTACAGTACAGAAAGTGCAGTTCAGGTTAGACTGAAAGGTGCAAGTTGCGAGTTAGATTATGAGGTCAAGAGTCCATTTTACCATATTAGAGGAACTTTATAACAGTGGGGTAGAAGTTGTCCCTGAGCTTAGTGCTATGTACTTTCAGGCTTTGTATCTTCTGCCCAATGGGAAGGGGTAGAAAAGGGAATATCTGTGGGGGTGGGGGCTTTGATTTTGCTGGCTGCAGAGGCAGTGGGAAGAGTAGACAAAGGCGACTGAGAGGGAGACTGGTTTCTGTGATATGCTGAACCGTGTCCATACCTCTCTGCAGCTTCTTGTCGCCATGTGCAGATCAGTTGCTATGCAAAGATGTGATGCATCTGGATAAGATATTTTCCATGGTGCAGTGATAAAAATTTGTCAGGATCAACTGAGACACACCCAAATTCTGTAGCCCCCTGAGGAAGCAGGCTCGCTGGTAAACTTTCTTGTCTGTGGTGTCAATGTGGTTGGACCAGTGTGGGTCATTGGTAATGTTCAATCCTTGGAAACTGAAGCTCTCAGCACTGTTGATTCAAGCAGGACCACGTGCATTTCCCTCCACCTTCCCTGACGTCAATGACTTTTGTTTTGCTGACTGTCAGATACGTGGGTTATGGTCAAAGAACAAATGGCTGGAGTTGCCTACCACTTTAGTGCAAGAGTGTTTACTAGGTGTGCCAAAAATCAAACTTACAAAAGTTAGTGAAAATAGTGAAAAGAAAACTGCTAATATTTACAAAAAAATTTACCAGAAAACACCGTAGTAGCTCCATACTTCGTCCAGTGAGAACTCTGTGGCAGCCCTGATCGTTCTCTTCTTCAGTGAAGGTGATGATCTCCTTTTCATTCAGCACCAGGACATAGCATCTTTAATTACCACAAAGTGGTACTCATGAATTAGAATATGATGCACCCCACATTGTAGTTACAATCATATTACAAAATAAGCAGAAGTATCTATCTTAAGTACAGTACACAAACAACACATGTGCATTTACACATCCCCATTACTAAAGAATTGGAATATTTCTCAACGTATGGTGGAAAAGGCACCATAAAGCCAATCTAAGTGCATCAGTTCGATGTAGGACCCATTATCAGAATCAGAATCAGGCTTATTATTACCGGCATGTGACGTGAAATTCGTTAACTTAGCAACAGCAGTTCAATGCAATACATAATCTAGCAGAGAGAAAAAAGTAATATAAAATAATAAAATAAAATGATAATAATAATAAATAAACAAGTAAATCAATTACTTACATTGAATAGATTTAAAAAATGTGCAAAAACAGAAATACTACATATTAAAAAACTGTGAGGTAGTGTCCAAAGATTCAATATCCATTTAGGAATCAGAGGGCAGAGGGGAAGAAGCTGTTCCTGAATTGCTGAGTGTGTGCCTTCAGGCTTCTGTACCTCCTACCTGATGGTAACAGTGAGAAAAGGGCATGCCCTGGGTGCTGGAGGTCCTTAATAATGGACGCTGCCTTTCTGAGACACCGCTCCTTGAAGGTGTCCTGGGTACTTTGTAGGCTAGTGCCCAAGATGGATTTACAACCCTCAACAGCTTCTTTTGGTCCTGCGCAGTAGCCGCTCCATACCAGACAGTGATGCAGCCTGTCAGAATGCTCTCCAGTGTACATCTATAGAAGTTTTTGAGTGTATTTGTTGACATGCCAAATCTCTTCAACTTCCTAATAAAGTATAGCCGCTGTCTTGCCTTCCTTGTAACTACATCAATATGTTGGGACCCCAGGTTAGATCCTCAGAGATCTTGACATCCAGGAACTTGAAACTGCTCACTCTCTCCACTTCTGATCCCTCTATGAGGATCGGTATGTGTTCCTTCGTCTTACCATTCCTGAAATCCACAATCAGCTCTTTCGTCTTACTTTACTGACCTTGAGTGCCAGGTTGTTGCTGCGACACCATTCCACTAGTCGGCATATCTTACTCCCGTAGGTCCCCTCGATATAATGCAAATATATTGGAGGAAGACATTGAAGTGGTTACGACTGCAAAATGTCAAAGGGGGGGGGGGGGGGGGGGGGGGTGTGTGTGTGTGTGTGTGTGTGTGTGTGTGTGTGTGTGTGTGTGTGTGTGTGTGTGTGTGTGTGTGTGTGTGTGTGTGTGGACTGCATTTACCGAGTGCTCACTGTCACACTGACATTGAGGGATAGGCTGTTGTCATGACACCGTGTCACTCAGCTCTCTACCTCCTTCCAGTACTTCAGACATGGCTGTCTACAGTGGTGTCATCTGCAAGCTGGCAGATTGGGTTAGAACAGATTTAGTGCATTTGTCAGTGTCAAGAGCTGAGGATACAGCCTTGTGGGGATCTCGGCATTGTGAATAATTGTATCAGAGGTGTTGCTGCCGAGTAAAGGATCTAGTTGCAAAGGGAGGTACTAAGTCCTAGATTTAGGAGTTTCGAGATGAGCTCGTATTGAAGGTAGAGCTGTGTCTTTACTGTCCAGATGCTCCAGAGATCAGTGTGTAGATAGGTATATGTTGTCAGCCATAGACCTGTTTCTGCAGTCTATGAATTGTGGTGGGTTGAAGTTGTCTGGGAGGCTGGAGTTAATGCACGTCAAGACCCACCAGCTTACTGAAACATTTCATGATGATGGATGTCAGAGCCACTGGGCAGTAGACATTCAGTCAGGTTACCTCGTTTCTCTTAGGTACCAATTCTAATTCTGAAAGCCATCTGAGTAAAACAATTCTTTTTGCACAAGATGCTTGGTGCATTTGATCCATTTAAGTGGCTCTCAAAGTAGGGTGTTTAATTTTGTCATGACAAAGCAGGAAAACAAAGGGAATCTTGGGGATGAGATTCTTTTTAGTTTGTTTAGTTTCTGCAGCAGATGCAGTTAGACATGATCTGCAATTTAACCAGCCTGTCAGCATAATAACAAGAACATAAGAACTTTAAGCAGGAGTAGGTCATTAGGTTTTGTGTCTACTCTGACATTAACTCTGGTACTATAATATATTCCCGCACAAACCCATATTCCCACAGAATCCCATTTTCCCACACTATCCCATACTAACACCCCACATATTCCCACACCAACCCATTTTTCCACAGAATCCCACATTCCCACACTACCCCATATTCCCACAGAATCCCATATTCCCGCACTATCTTATATTCCCATACTAACCCCCCGACATATTCACACACTAACTCATTTTCCCACACTATCCCATTTCCTCTGGTTCTCCCCCTCCCCCTTTCTTTCTCCCTAGGCCTCCCGTCCCAGGATCCTTTCCCTTCTCCAGCTGCGTATCCCTTTTGCCAATCACCTTTCCAGCTCTTAGCTTCATCCCTCCACCTCGTGTCTTCTCTTATCATTTCGGATCCCCCCCTCCTACTTTCAAATCTCTTAAACTATCTCTTCTTTCAGTTAGTCCTGACGAAGGGTCTTGGGCTGTAACATCGACAGTGCCTCTTCCTATAGATGCTGCCTGGCCTGCTGTGTTCCACCAGCATTTTATGTGTGTTGCTTGAATTTCCAGCATCTGCAGATTTTCTTGTGTTTGCATCCTTCATGATGTTACTGGCTCTTTTCCAGCACCTTTCTCTACATATGTCCTGATGGCAGATAGGCTGGTGCCAATGCTGTGTAGGGCAGTTTTGAATACCCACTGTAGAGACTTCCTGTCTGCCACAGTTCAGTTTCTGTACCAAGCAGTGATGCATCTTGTCAGGATGCTCTACTGTGCATCTGTAGAATGATGTGGATATGGACATGAAAAGTCCATCTCTCTTCAGCCTCCTCAGAAAGTAAAGGTGTTGATGAGATTTCTTGACTGTGTAGGATGTGTTCTGGGACCGTGAAAGGCTGTGTGATGTGCACTCCCTAGAGTTTGAAACTACCTTCAGTTTCTGCTGCTGTGCCACCAATGTAAAAGGGGGGGGGCAGGGTGGGGTGTGAGTGGTGCAAGTTCTCCTGAAGTTGATAGCCATCTCATTTATTTTGTTGACATAAAGGATGAGGTAATTTGCTTGGCACTAGGCCTTGTGAAGAAAGTAATGTTGGTGAGATTTCTACCAAATAATTTCTTTCCTATTCCTTATGTAAGAAGGGGATCAGAAAATACATTATGCTTACCTAGAATCTGTGATCACCTTTTGAAAAAATCTCACTACGTTATAGAATTACAAAACTAAGCATAGATAGTTGTGAAAGCTGATTCTGATTGTAATAAGCCTATTAATTAGATCAGAATAAGAAAGGCAAGCTTATATATATTAAAACTAACATATAATATCCACAGATGATAGTGTGATAAGCCTAATTTATACAAATATCATAATTTTCAGGAACATAAAATGTCCTTTTTCATTAAAAGGAACCCCATCTTCAATTTCTTTTATGTCAGGCAAATATTTTTCAAGCTGCTTCTTACTGCCTTTTCAAAAGCCTCTAGTTTACAAGTTGTTTTGCAGCACAACTGATGGATGAAGATTTGCATGCTTCAGATGCAAGGGTAAATGACAAATGAGAACTTTGCATGTTTAATAGATTAAAAGGAGAACTGCGCTGTTTTCATTTGTTTGTGACGGAACAGCACCATGAACTTCCAACCTCAAGAAGTTTATCTTTTATAAAAGAGAAATTAACAGCCCTTCTCAAGTCAAAGCTGTGCAATTAATCTTTGCTTGGAGGAGAGGACAGATTTGTGAGAGTGGGTGTTACATTTCACAGAAGTTTGACTGCGCCAAGCTTGTTGGTTCTGACTTCTCCAAGCCTCTTGTCTCATAGAGAAGAACCAGAAAGCAGGCAGTGGGATGTGGAAACTGAACGTTAAGCTGCTGATCCTAGAGAACACTAAGAAACTAGAAAGGGGGTACACAAGTTGGAGAACCTGAAACCCTTCTTTGAATCCCCTGTTCTCTGGTACGAAGCAACCAAGGAGATCAACAAGAGGTTCTTCATCCACAAACAGGTTCAGAAAGCAAAGCAGGGTCAGAGGGAACTGCATAAACTCCAGACAGAGTTGCAGGAACTTCCCCTTCTGCAGTTGAAGGGGGTGGATGTGAGGGAAGAAATCCAAGAAGTGAAAAGCCGGCAAGCCCTGCATTTCACCGCCAAATCCTCCAAGATTACCTTCCAATCCAGGGTCACACCATAGAACAGGATGAGGCGTGCTCACATTTCTTTTTCTAGACTGTTCACAGGGGAGCTCTGTGATCCACAGTCTTAAGGAAGAGGATTGCTCAGTAGCATCCTCACTGATGGATATATTGAGGACCTGTGGTCCTTCTATGCGAGAAAGACCACAGACACCACAGCCACCCAGATATGCCTGCATCTATTACACAGGTGTTATGCAACAGCAAGTGGGAGAGTTTGAACTAGCCACTGACACTGGAAGAGCTGACTGGCTGTATCCGTTCCTTTGACATGAATAAAACTCCCAGAAGTGAAGGCTTATCAGCTGAATTCTACTCATCTCTGTGGGACTGGATGGGCCCAGACCTGCTGGAAGTGTACAATGCAATGTTCAAAGCTGGCAGCACGTTGGACTCCATGAGAAAGGGCATCATTATTCTCATCTATAGGCAGAAGGGAAAAGGGATGATGTTAAGAATTGGAGACCTATTTTGCTCTTGAATGATGATGGTAAGATCCTGAGCAAGGCCATCACCAGCAGGGTGAAGTCTGTTCTGGGACCAAGCCTCTGCTGCTGAGGGACATCGCTACCCACATGCAGGACAGGGTGGTGGTGGCCTGCCTGGTCAGCTTGAACCAACAGAAAGCCTCTGTCAGGATATTACACACGTACAGTATGTGATGAAGTACTCTCCAAAATGCGATTTGGGAAGGACATTTGGAATTGGATCCAACTGCTCTACAAATCAATGAGTGGGAATCAGAGAGCTTCCCCATCAAGTCTGAAATCAGGCAGGGTTGCCCAATCTCCCCATCTTGTTTATGTGCTGTACAGAACCCTTAGCTAAAACCATCAGGAAGGATGAGAGAATAAGCAGGTGATGCAGCGAGGCAATTGGAAATCTCCCTGGACATTGGCAACTTCATCGTCTTCTGCTCAGATCCAAGGCCAGCATCAGTGACCAGTTTGAGTTGGCATCAGGGGCCAGGGTTAACCACATGAAGAGTGAGGTCATGCTCTTCAGCCATTGTCCTGGCCAGTCCACTATCCCCTTCACCATCAGGTCTGATTACATGAAAGTGCTGGAGATCTGGTTAGGAGGGGCTGAGGTGTGCAACAATAATTGGCTGGAGTGGACTAGGAAGACAAAACAGAAACTGGGACTGTGGGGAGTGCACTTGCTCTCGATTACAGGGAAGAAATTGGTCATCAGGTGTAAGGTGCTCTCAGGGCTGCTGTACCTGGCACAGGTGTGGTCCATCCCCTGCTCCTCCAGGTTGGGAATCACCCGAGTTGTCTTCAGGTTCACCTGGGGATCCAAGGTGGTGCAGGTAAGAGAGGTCACAATGCATAAGTCATGGACAATGGGGGCAAAAACATGCCCAATGTTGCTGTCACCCTGATGACCACCTTTTTGTGTAGCTGCATCAATGTCTGCGTGGAACCTAAATATGTGGCACTAAGAACCACTGCGTGCCAAGGTTCTACCTGACCCAGTGTTGTGAAGGATGGGTCTAGCTCTGTTGGTGTGCAACGTCCCAGTCAGCAAGACGATGCTGAACTACCTGTCCTTCGCAGAGAAGTTCAACACCTTTGACCACAAGAGCATCAGGCAGTGGTCAGCAAGGCACATTCTGCAGACACTGCAGGAGAAGGATTCAATGGACACAGTGGGGTGGTTTCCTAAGTAGATGGTCCAAACCATCTGGCAGAATTCCTTATTGCCAAACTTCACCAGTAGGCACAAAAACCTTGTCTGACTGGCGGTGAGAAGGGCCCTCCCTGTCAGATCCGATTTGCATGGCCCATTGCAACAAAGCCCACAACTTGCTGCTCTTGGAGTGACTTCGGTGGGGAAGAGATAATAGCTCATCTCTTTGCACACTATAGGCTTGTGAAGTGAGTCTGGAGAAAGATGAAAGGGCCTGCGTGGTGCTTCATCCTGTCAGAGAACTCTCTGATCTCACGGTCTGTTCCCGGGGCAGACATGGAGCTAAACATCAAACGCTGCTGGAAAATCACCAACATAGCTCGTTGGTCCACCAGCCATTGAGATAATGTCCATGGAAGAAAACTGCTGATGGTCACTTTCCAGGCTGCTGGAGTATGTGCTGAGGGGTGCACTGAAGTCTGGTGCAGCCACTGCAAGGGCTCAGTGGGGAAAGACCATGGTATATGGTCCTCCTCCTACTGGAGAGGGAGAGGGAGAGGGAGAAGGGGGACCCCCCAATCATTGTAGTATTCAATATAAAACCTCAGAGTGCCACTTGAGTGGCAGCAGTGCTAGAACAGTCGGAAATGCATTGACTATGTACGTAAAGAATTGAAAGACGTGGAATGGCTTATTCTAGTAAATAATTTTTACTATGAATAAAGTTTATTTTGTTAACTAAAAAAGCTTGTTAGCTCAGTTCTTCTAATTTCAGAAGCAGGTCTGGAAGGCAGCATTGCAGCAGTCCGAAGCGATGGGCCATCCGAGAATCACAGAAATTTATTGCATAGGTCATTAGGTCCATCATGTTCAGACCTGTGATAAAAAGAGCTGTAGTAAATTAGAATCACTAGTCCATCTTTGAATTGGTACTTTAGGTACTGGATCCCAGATTGCACTGTGTGGGCCCTGATCACGTCCACTGCTGTGTATCCAAAGGAAAGCTCAGAAGGAAAAGGAAATAATGAGCTTTCAGAATTAAAATGCCACTGACAGACACATTAACCTTACTTACCTGCATAAATCTGGCAGAGCCAACAGAAGCTGACAGGTACCATAGTTAGGTTTGATATGTACATTCCTAAGACATTAAACATTGGATGGATCAGACTGGGTTTAAAAGAAAGTACTAATCACTGCCATTGGATTTTATTTGACTATATTAATCCATTGTTTAAAATAAACACACTAGCCCCCAGTTTCCACTCCCTAGAAACATGGAAACATAGAAACATAGAAAATAGGTGCAGGAGTAGGCCATTCGGCCCTTTGAGCCTGCACCACCATTCAGTATGATCATGGCTGATCATCCAACTCAGAACCCTGTACCTGCTTTCTCTCCATACCCCCTGATCCCTTTAGCCACAAGGGCCATATCTAACTTCCTCTAAATATAGCCAATGGACCGGCCTCAACTGTTTCCTGTGTCAGAGAATTCCACAGATTCACCACTCTCTGTGTGAAGAAGTTTTTCCTCATCTTGGTCCTAAAAGGCTTCCCCTTTATCCTTAAACTGTGACCCCTCATTCTGGACTTCCCCAACATCGGAAACAATCTTCCTGCATCTAGCCTGTCCAATCCCTTTAGAATTTTATACGTTTCAATAAGATCCCCCCTCAATCTTCTAAATTCCAGTGAGTATAAGCCTAGTCGATCCAGTCTTTCTTCATATGAAAGTCGTGCCATCCCAGGAATCAATCTGGTGAACCTTCTTTGTACTCCTTCTATGGCAAGAATGTCTTTCCTCAGATTAGGGGACCAAAACTGCACACAATACTCTAGGTGCGGTCTCACCAAGGCCTTGTACAACTGCAGTAGAACCTCCCTGCTCCTGTACTCAAATCCTTTTGCTATGAATGCCAACATACCATTTGCCTTTTTCACCGCCTACTGTACCTGCATGCCCACCTTCAATGACTGGTGTACAATGACACTCAGGTCTCGTTGCACCTCCCCTTTTCCTAATCGGCCACCATTCGGATAATAATCTGTTTTCCTGTTCTTGCAACCAAAGTGGCTAACCTCACATTTATCCACTTTAAATTACATCTGCCATGAATTTGCCCACTCACCTAACCTATCCAAGTCACCCTGCATCCTCTTAGAATCCTCCTCACAGCTAACACCGCCGCCCAGCTTCGTGTCATCTGCAAACTTGCATTTAATTCCCTCGTCTAAATCATTAATATATATTGTAAACAACTGGGATCCCAGCACTGAGCCTTGCGGTACCCCACTAGTCACTGCCAGCCATTCTGAAAAGGTCCTGTTTACTCCCACTCTTTGCTTCCTGTCTGCAAACCAATTCTCTATCCACATCAATACCATACCACCAATACCGTGTGCTTTAAGTTTGCACACTAATCTCCTATGTGGGACCTTGTCAAAAGCCTTTTGAAAATCTAAATATACCACATCCACTGGCTCTCCCCTATCCACTCTACTAGTTACATCTTCAAAAAATTCTATAAGATTCGTCAAACATGATTTTCCTTTCACAAATCCATGCTGACTTTGTCCGATGATTTCACCTCTTTCCAAATGTGCTGTTATCACATCTTTGATAACCGACTCTAGCATTTTCCCCACCACCGATGTCAGACTAACCGGTCTATAATTCCCCGGTTTCTCTCTCCCTCCTTTTTTAAAAAGTGGGGTTACATTAGCCACCCTCCAATCCTCAGGAACTAATCCAGAATCTAAGGAGTTTTGAAAAATTATCACTAATGCATCCATTATTTTTTGGGCTACTTCCTTAAGCACTCTGGGATGCAGACCATCTGGCCCTGGGGATTTATCTGCCTTTAATCCTTTCAATTTACCTAACACCACTTCCCTACTAACATGTATTTTCCTCAGTTCCTCCATCTCACTAGACCCTCAGTCCCTTACTATTTCCAGAAGATTATTTATGTCCTCCTTAGTGAAGACAGAACCAAAGTAGTTATTCAATGGTCTGCCATGTCTTTGTTCCCTATGATCAATTCACCTGTTTCTGACTGTAAAGGACCTACATTTGTCTTGACCAATCTTTTTCTTTTCACATATCTATAAAAGCTTTTACAGTCAGTTTTTATGTTCCCTGCCAGCTTTCTCTCATAATCTTTTTTCCTTATCCTAATTAAGCCCTTTGTCCTCCTCTGTCGGTCTCTGAATTTCTCCCTAGTCCTCAAACTGAAGAGATTGTGCAAATGCTGGAAACCCAGAGTAACACATACAAAATGCTGGAGGAACTCAGCAGGTAGTATCTTGGAGAGGAATAAACAGCTGATGTTTCAGGCTGAAACCCTTTATCAGGAAGGGAAAGGAAGAAGGAAGAAGCCAGAATAAGAAGGTGGAGGGGGGAAGAGGTAGGAGTGCAAACTCAAAGGGGAAAGTTGAAGCCAGGAGCGGGGCAAGTAAGTGGGTGGGGGAGGCGTATAAGTTGAGAAACTGAGAGGAGAGAGAAGGAAAAAGTAAGGGCCTAAAGAAGAAGGAATTTGATAGGAGAGTAGTGTGGACAATGTGGGAAAGGGAAGGAGGAGGGACATCAGGGAGAGCTGATAGACTGGTCAGTAGAAGAGAAGAGAAATTTTAAAAAGATGGGAGACAGAAATGGAGAATGGAAAAAGAGTGAAGTAAAGGGAGAACTTAGAGAAATTGATGTTCATGCCGTCAGCTTGGAGGCTACCCAGATGGAATATGAGGTGTTTCCCCTCCAACCTGAGGGTTGCCTCATCATGGCAGTAGAGGAGACCATGGAGCAGCATGTCAGAATGGGAATGGGGAGTGAAATTGAAATGGTTGGCAATAGGGAAATCCTGCCTATTGCAGACAGAGTGAAGGTGTCCGACAAATCTGTCTCCAAACCTACGTTTGGTCGCACTGATATAGCAGAGGCCATACCAGGAACACTGGACACAGAGATGATCGCAACAGTCCTCCAGCATTTTGTGCGTGTCACTCTAAAATTAACATGCTGTTTTCTCATTTCCACTTCTCATGAAGGGTCTTCAGCTTAAAACATTTGCCGTCTTTCTCTTTCCAAAAGAGATTGACAGAGTCTTTCCTACATTTGTTCTTTTTTTCGATCTTGTTTGTCACCCCTTCCCATCTGCGTAACCACCTCCAGTTTCTACACCCCTCCTGATCTATAAACCTTTCCCAACAACTACATCCTCCTTATCTTGTAACTTGTTCCAGATTCTAAACTCCTCCTTAAATTTGTAACCCCCTTCAACTTCTGCACTCTTTGTCTGTGACCCACAAGGCTATCCTCAGCCCTTATTATACTGCCTACACACTCATGACTGTTTGGCTAAATTCTGCTTAAACTCTATTTAAATTTTGCAGACAATTCCACCATAGTGGACCAAATGTCAAACAATGAGACAGAATACTGGATGATGATAAAGAGAGCTTAATGACATGATGCCAAGATAACAACCTTACCCTCAATGTGAGGGAAACAAATGAGCTGATCATTGACTTCAGAATGCAGGGCAAAGAACATGCCCTCTCTGCATTAAGTGTGAGAACTTAATGGAAAGTCTTTTAGACTTTTAGGAAAGTCTTCCCATGCACAGTAATGTTAGGAGAGACACAAACAGAGTACTGGGGTCCATCAGCCCTGATGTAGCTTTCTTTGCCCAAGGAGCTCAGGGTTTGGCAGGTAATTGTGTCTGCTTCATAGTTACTGGGGTCTTTGCTGAACTCAGACCAACCCCTCTGCCTGCTCCTCCACTGGTTTCCAGCAAATGTCTGCAGGCTCTGTGATGTCATGGTGTTGACATCACTTCAAATTCCAGAAATTAATAATGTAAAAATCACCTTGGCAACAATGAACATTGAGCAATCAGTTTGTGGTTTAAAAAATTCATAGGGTTCAATCACTTCCTTCCAGGGAAGCCTACTGTCCTCACCCAGTCTGACTGATATGTGAGTCCACATTCAACAATTCTTAGATACCTTCTGAGATAACTTACTACGTCATTCAATAATATCATTCCAGCAATGTCCAAGCAAATTCAGTAAAATAGTTTGTAATACACGCTGTAGTCAATATCTCTGCAGCCATCTAAGAGTTTCTTTGGTTTGCGTTTTAAAAAATATCTTTAGTACTTGCTGTTGTGTTCTTTATACGTACCGTGGGTTGCTCATAAAGAAACATATTCTGGAAGAACATAACTAGAACTTGCATTTAATAGCAAACAGCGACCACGCTTTACGTTTCCATGCTTCTCGATCATTCTATGATTTCTGCGCATGCTCATAACTCTGTCTAATCACGTTCTTACACATGACATGTGATATCACCACATCTTCTTTTCCTTAAAAAGAAAAACAATTAGCAACATTAATCAAAACAAACGCATAATTCAACATGTCTCTATCAGTCTCTCTGGGGGTTTATGAACACGAGTAGACCTTCTAAGTGGTTCACACAGTTCTTATGTTTCATTGTTATTTTCATGTTTCGTCTCGTCTGCATCCGTTAACTGAATCTCTGAAGTTGGCTCTTTCTTGAGGTCTTTGTGATTTCTTCTTACCACTGCTCCTTCTTCTGTTTGGACCATCTCTGATCTGGGTCATATTTGTTAAGTATTGTAGCTTTCTGTGTCCATGTGTTCATTTTGTCCTGTATCCTCACTTCATCTCCTCAGTGCAGTTCAGGTAATGGATGAGAACATCTGTCAAAGTATGTTTTCTGCTTTGCTTTGTGTTCATCTTTCCATCTTTTCACTTGTTCTCCTCCCTCTGTTCTCAGAAGGCTTTCATCTATTGGCAGATTGGATCTCAAATGGCGTCCCATCAAGAGCTGAGCGGGTGAAAGCCCACATTCAAGTGGAGTTCCACGATAGGCTAACAAAGCTTTATAAAAATCACCTCCATTATCTTTTGCTTTGTGCATCAGTTTCTTGATAATTCCTACAGAATTCTCAGCTAACCCATTGGACTGAGGGGAAAATGGACTAGATGTTGTATGAACAAAGCCCCATTCCTGAGCAAAATGTCTCATACATTCACCATTGAATTGTAGACCATTGTCTGTGAAAACTTCATCAGGTGCACCACGTCTGGAAAAAACTGATTTCATGCATGTATTTACATTTTCTGCTGTGTTCTGCTCAGACCACACACTTCAGGATACAAGGAGTAGTAATCTGTTATTAATAGATAATCTTTGTTGTCAGCTACAAAAAGATCAATGCCTACCTTCTGATAAGGTAGGACTAGGATGTGGATGCAATGGTTCCTTAGGGTTGCTAGGTTGGTAATTAAAGCATATTCGACAAGAAGACATCAATTCTGCAATTTCTTGATTCATCCTGGGCCAAAACATCACTTCCTACGCCCTTCTCTTACACTTCTCAATACCTGAGTGGCCTTCGTGAATTTTCCCAAGCATTTCTTTTCGGAGACTTTAAGGTATCACAATTCTACAACCTTTGTACTACAACCTTTTCCCATCCATAACAGACAGTTCTGGTTTGTGGTTCCAATATTCTTGTACTACTGAGGTACAGTCATGCCTATTATCTGGCCATCCATCCAACACCACTTGTATTACCTGACTGAGAATGTTGTACTTCTCTGTCTCAAGACGCAGCAGTTCCAACTTTTTGGGAGCAATAGGTACAGTTTCCATGACCACATCAATGAATACCTGAACATCAATAATGTTCCTGTGACTGTCTTTTGTTGTTGGATCCACAACTCTAGAAAGTGTGTCAGCCATGTACATGAATTTTCCAGGTGTGCATGACACATTCAATACATATCTTTGCAATTTGATCACCATTTGCTGAATACGCAGAAGACAGTCACTTAAAGGTTTGTTGAACAATGCAATCAGAGATTTATGATCAGTTTCAACATCAATAGATCGCCCTGACACAAACTGATGGAATCTCTTACATGCAAACATAATGCTGAGCAATTCTTTTTCAATTTGGGCATACCTTGTTTCTAGATCGGATAATGCACAAGATGCACATGCCACTGGTAGCCATTCCTGATCATGTTTCTGGAGTAATACTGCCCCTATGCCTGACTAAGGTGCATCACATCAGATTTTAATGGGTCTCTCAGCATCATAGAATTTCAACACAGGTTCTTTGGTGAGCACTTTCTTGAGATTTTGCCATGCTTTCTCCTGTTCATGATTCCAGCTCAAATCGTTGTTCTTTTCTGTTAGCTGCCTTAATTGAGCAAGCTGTTCCGAAAGATTGGGTATGAATTTTCCCATGTAGTTGACCATTCCCATAAACCTTTGAACATCCTTTTTACATTGCGGTCTTGGCGTGTTCTCAATAGCAGAAACCTTCAATGGATCAGGATACACACCCTCTTTGCTGATGATATCACCCACAAAGATAAGTTCAGTCACTCCTAGCTGACATTTGTCTTTATTCAACTTCAGGTTTGCCTTGGGTGTTGCCTCAAAGACTTGTCTGAGTCTAGCATCATGCTCTTGATGATCCCCAAACAATAATATCATCCATGGAAGTATCTATGTCTTCAAAGTGTTCATATAACATGTGAATGGTTTTATGGTACACTTCAGGAGCTGATTCAATTCCAAGCGGAAGTCTAAGAAAACAGTATCTGACAAAAGGAGTGTTAAAGGTACACAATTTTTAACTCAGTTCATCTAAGTTGAGCTGTCAGAATCTGGAGAATGCATCTAATTTACTAAAATACTTTGCATTAGTAAACTGTGACATAATTTCTTCATGAGTATGCAATGTGAAATGCTCCCTTTTAATGGCTCAATTCAAGGCTCTTGGATCTAAGTAGATCCTCAGTTTTCCATTTTTCTTATCAACAATAACAAGCGAATTGACCCATTCAGTCAGTTCATCAAATTTTTTTATAACTCCTACCCATTCCATTCTGTCAAGTTCTGTTTTTGGTTGATCACATAATGCAAAAGGTACATTTCTACATGGATGTACTATGGGTGCACTGTGTTGTCAATTTTAATCGAGTGCTCTCCTGGAAGACAACCAAGCCCTTTGAACAAGTCCTCATACTCTTTCATCAATTCACTGTATTCTGACTCTGTGTCACTGTTCAGGACTAATACTCTTTTCACCAAATTCAGTCTCTCACAGGCAGATAAACCAAGTATTGACTGTACATTTTTTGGCACCACCACAAATGAAAGTGTGTGCACAATATTTTTGTGTGATACTTTCACCACACATGTTCCTTTAACTGGAATGTCTGCACCTGAATACCCAGTCACTTTTATATTTGTCTGATGTGGCTTTGGTCTTGGCTTTAAACTCAGATTCTGCAAGAACATTTACTTGTGCTCCAGTATCCAGTTTAAACAGAATATTGTTTTGGTTCACTTGCAATGAAATAGTCCAGTCAGTCTTACTTTGTTTGCTTTCACAAAGCACATCTATATAAAACTCCTCATGTTCATTTCCAAACACTCCATTTACGTGTTATATTTCCTTCCTATTTCTGCAACAGTGTGAAAAATGATTACTCTTACCACAGTGATTGCACATTTCTCCATACGCTGGATGCTTTTTAGGTCGGTGCTCTCGCCCACAGTGATCACATAGCTTTTTTCTCTCAGATGGCGTCTTGCTCTCTGTCGGTTTTGTTGCCGTTTTATTATTTTTTCTAACATGTTTGCGCTTTTCCACAGTGTCTAGGTAGCTCTCAATAAAAAAGTGTTTTACATTTGTTTCATGTCATTGAATAGTTTCTGGTATAATTTTAAAAATGACATTTCACAAGGTTGGAAGAAGAATCTTGATAAACCAGTCCGCTGCATTGTAAAGACATAAAGAATCCCATTGATCGTGAGCTCATAATGTACCTTTGCAAATTTCGTTGATTGATCCAGATAAGTCCTCATGGTACTTGGCTTTGAAGCTTGACCTCTTTATCTGGAAATACATTGCTTAATATTTGTGCAATGAAAAATTCCTTACTATTCATTCTAAAGATTTGAGTTAGAGTTATCATTGCCTGTGTCTATTCTCACCAGTGAATTTTAAATCATTTCCTTCGTGGTGTTCACCAGACCACAAGGCGCATGAATCTTAAAAGTGTTAGTAATTGATCCAAAATAAGGAACTACTGATTTTGCCTTGTTAACTCTTTGCTAGCAATAGTCACAACTCTCAGAGATTCAGCCTGTGAGTTTGCCAGTAACCAATTACATTGATATCCCAAGTGCTAGGGTCCAGGAGGTCTCTGAGCAGTTGTAGAATATTCTTGGAGGGTGAGTAGCTGGAGGTTGTGGTACATATTGGTACCAATGACATAGGCAGGAGAGAGGTAGAAGTCCTGCGCAGTAAGTTTAGGGAGTTAGGGAGGAAGCTGAAGAGCAGGACTTCCAAGGTGGTAATCTCCGGGTTATTTCCAGGGCAACGAGCTAGGGAAGGTCAGAACAGGAAAATAGCACAGGCGAATGAGTGGCTGAGGAGATGGTGCATGGGGAGGGTTTCAAGTTCTTGGATCATTGGAGGCTTTTCCAGGGAAGGGTGACCTGTACAAGTGGGATGAGTTGCACCTGAACTGGAGGGAAACCAACTTATTAGGAGAAACCCTCCTGATGAAGGGTTTCGGCCCAGAATGTCGTCACTACCTCCTCCCATAGATGCCGTCTGGCCTGCTGAGTTCTGCCAGCATTTTGTGTTTTTATTTATTTCCAGCATCTGCAGATTCACTCGTGTTGCCTTATTAGGAGGAAGGTTTGCTACTTCTATTGGGTAGAGTATAAAGTAGATTTGTAGGGGGATAGGAACCAAAGGAAAGAGGCAGAGGATGCGGTGGTTACAAGTAGATACAGCTTGTAGGGAGTTTGTGAGGAAGGATAAAAAAATGATAGAGCAGAATGTACTCAGCCAGATGGTTTATTTTAATGCAAGGAGTATCATAAACAAGGTGGATGAACTTAAAAGATGGATCAATACATGAAACTATGATGTGGCCATTACAGAGACTTGGATGTCTCAGGGGTGGAATGGCTACTGTGTGTGTGAGGCTTTAAATGTTTCAAAAAGGACATGGAGGGAGGCAAAATAGGTGGGGGTGTGGCATTGCCAATCAGAGATAGTATCATGGCTACAGAAAAGGAGGAAGTCATGGAGGGATTGTCTACTGGGTGGAAGTCAAAAGCAGGTAGGGGGCAATAACTCCACAGGGTGTTTTTTATAGACCCCCCCCCAAGAGTAACAGAGACATCGAGGAGCAGATAGGGAGGCAGAGTTTGGAATGGTGCAACAACAGTAGGGTTGTTGGGTGCTTTTAACTTTCCTAATATTTACTGGTATCTCCTTAGACCAAGGGGTTTGGATAGGGTAGAGTTTGTTAGGTGTGTTCAGGAAGATTTCCTGATGCAGTAGGTAGATAAGTCAACTAGAGGTGAGGCTATACTTGATCTGGTATTGGGAAATGAACCTGGTTGGGTGTCAGGTATATCAGTGGGAGAGCATTTTGGAGGCAGTGATCATAACTCTATCTCCTTTACAATAGGGCTGGAGAGGGATAGGAGCAGACAATTTAAGAAAACATTTAATTGGGGTAGTGGGAAATATGATGCTATTAGGCAGGAACTTGGGAGCAGATGTTCTCAGGGAAGTGTATGGCAGAAACGTGGCAACTATTCAGGAAACATTTGCACGGAGTTCTGCATTGGCATGTTCCATTGAAGCAGGGAAACGGTGGTAGGGGGAAAAGAGCCATGGTGTAAAAAGGATATAGAAAATCGAGTTAAGAAGAAAAGAAAAGCTTACAAAAGGTTTAAGAAACTAGATACTGTTAGAGAACTAGAAAATAACACAGTTACCAGGAAGGAGCTTACAAATGAAATTAGGAGAGCTAGAAGGGGCCATGGAAAGGCCGTTGTGAGAAAGATTAAGGAAAACCTCAAGGAATTCTACAAGTATGTGAAGAGCAAGAGGATGAGCCGTGTGAGTACAGGACCAATCAGGTGCAATACAGGTGCCCCCGTTTTTCGAACGTTCGCTTTATGATAGCTCGCTGTTAAGAAAGACCTACATTAGTACCTGATTTCGCTAACCAAAGAGGATTTTCACTTTTATGAAAAAAAAGATGCCTGCTTTATATGTGTGTTTACCCCGAGAAAGACTACCGTGACCGTGAAGCCTTGTGCGGGCAGTTGTGTGCGCATGCGTGAACGTGCTGATTTTTTTTCTCCAGATCAATTTCAGCTCGCTGTCTTCCCGAATTTAATAAGTGAAGCTACACAGTACATACAATATTCCTACTTTATACAGGCTGTATATTTATCATATCATTCCCGCTTTTACTATGTTTGTGTTATTTTAGGTTTTATGTGTTATTTGGTATGATTTGGTAGGTTATTTTTTGGGTCTGGGAATGCTCAAAAAAATTTTCCATATAAATTAATGGTAATTACTTCTTTGCTTTATGACATTTTGGCTTAAAAGCGTTTTTTTAGGAACGCTCTACCTTCGGATAGCGGGGGAAACCTGTAGTGGAAATGTGTGCATGGAGATGGAGGAGGTAGTGGAGGTACTTAATGAATACTTTGCTTCAGTATTCAACAGGTAAAAGGACCTTGGCAATTGTGGGAATGATGTACAGTGGACTGAAACACTTGAGCATATAGACATTGAGAAAGAGGATGTGCTGCAGCTTTTGAAAGCTATTAAGTTAGAGTAGTCACCGGACCCAGATGAGATATACCCCAGGCTACTGTGGGAAGTGAGGGAAGAGATTGCTGAGCATCTGGTGATGATCTTTGCATCATCAATAGGGATGGGAGAAGTACCAGAGGATTGGAGGGTTTCAAATGTTGGTCCCTTGTTCAAGGAGAGATAACCTATGAAATTATAGACCAGTGACTCTTACTTCAGTGGTGGGCAAGTTGTTGGAGAAGATTCTGATAGGCAGGATTTATGAGCATTTGGAGAGACATAATCTGATTAGGGATAGTCAGCATGGCTTTGTCAAGGGCCTTACGAGACTGATTGAATTTTTTGAGGAGGTAACAAAACACATTGATGTAAGTAGAGCAGTGGATGTATGGATTTCAGTAAGGCATTTGATAAGGTTCCCCATGCAAGGCTTATTCAGAAAGTAAGGAATCATTTGATCCAAGGAAACCTTGCTTTGTGGATCCAGAATTGGCTTTCCCACAGAAGGCAAAGGGTAGTAGTAGATGGTTCATATTCTGTGTGGAGTTTGGTGACCAGTGGTGTTCCACAGGGATCTGTTCTGGGATCCCACCTCTTTGTGATTTTTATAAATTACCTGGATGAGGAAGTAGAAGGGTGGGTTAGTAAGTTTGCTGATGACACCAAGGTTGAGGGCGTTGTGGATAGTCGGGAGGGTGTCAGAAGTTACAGCAGGACATTGATAGGGTGCAGAACTGGGCTGACAAGTGGCAAGTGGAGTTCAACCCAGATAAGTGATTCATTTTGGTAGGTCAAATTTGAAGATAAAATATAATATTAATTGTACGACTCTTGGAAGTGTGGAGAATCAGTGAGATCTTAGGGTCCACGTACATGGGACACTCAAAGCTACTGTGCAGGTTGATAGTGTTATTAAGAAGGCATATAGCATGTTGGCCTGTATCAACCATGGGATTGAGTTCAAGAGCCATGAGGTAACGTTTCAGCTATTTAAGACCTTAGTTAGACCTCATTTGGAGTATTGTGTTCAGTTCTGGTCACCTCAATACAAGAAGGATGTGGATACTATAGAGAGAGTGCAGATGTTGCCTGGATTGGAGAGCATGCCTAATGAGAATAGGTTCAGTGAACTTGGCCTTTTCTAATTGGAGTGATAGAGGATGAAAACTGACCTGATGGAGGTATATAAGATGATGAGAGGCATTGAGCATGTGGTTAGTCAGAGGCTTTTTCCCAGGGCTGAAATGGCTAACACAAGGGGGCATAGTTATAAGGTGCTTGGGAGTAGGTACATGGGGGACTTGAGAGGTAAGTTTTTCACACAGAGATTGGTGGGTGCATGGAATGCACTGCCAGTGACGGTGATAGACATGGATACAATAGGGTCTTTTAAGAGACTCTTAGATAGGTACATGGAGCTTAGAAAAATAGAGGGCTATGCAGTAGAGAAATTCTAGGCAGTTTCTAGAGTAGGTTACATGGTCAACACAACATTGTGGGCTGAAAGGCCTTTAATGTGCTGTAGATTTCTATGTTCTGTGAACTGGTGATTGGAGCAGAAGCTGTTAATAGTGTAGAGAAATTGTTTCAGTAGAGCAAATGATTCACTTCATCAATTCAGAAGGAAAAATCCACAAAGCTGCAACATATCCTCTTCCTATCACCACAATAATGTAATTGTCCATACCCTATAGTGTATACACTTGTTGTTTACTTCAATAAAAATATGGATTACATTGAGCTAGAACTTGCTGGAGCTGGGCATTTCAAGGCACGTTCTCCAAGTCAGCCTTTCCCTGAACCCATCATCTTGAAAGTGTGTTATAGGTTGCTGATAATTGCTTTGTTATCAGGGCATCTAGAATAGAGGTGAACATTGACATCCACTTAGCCAGTGATATTAAAGGTGCAATAAAGATATAGAGGAGAAAATTAGGTGATGTAGAGTGATAAATCAAGTCAAGAGTAGTAAAGAGACAAAAGAGAGAAAAGGAAAATAAGAATATAATTTTTAAATTACATTTGAAGCTTTTAGACCTAATAGTTTCAATCATTCTCCTTCCAGGCCATAGGGAATACGTGTAGTCTTTATAGGAGCAGGAGCAGGCCAATAGGACATACAGTAAGCTTGCTCCTCCATTACATATACTCATGGCTGATCTGAATGTAACCTCAACTCTGCATTCCTGTCTACCCACAATAACCTTTTAAAAGGTGCTTATAATATAAATTAGCAGGTTTAAATTTATGTGACATGTTTAATGATTAATTTATGATCGAGTTCAGTGAATTCTCAAAATAAATGGGACAGCTTTTGGTGCAAAACAAAGGAAAGCATTATAAATCAACTCGTAGGTTATAGGTATTCACAACTCCCGATTGGTCTCTTAATTGCAATAGTAGACAGATGAAGCAGCGCATGAGAAAAGATGAATGGAATTCAGCTTGCCGGGTTAAAAAGCTTTTGCAAGCTAGGCTTTTCCAGCCTTGAATTTGCTTAATCATGATGACTTGTGTCTATTTATAACAGACTTTCTCTTCCAGCAAGAACTGACAGTGTATACTTTTGAATTCACTAAAACTTCAAAGTATTTCCATAATGTGTTATTATCTGGTGCATAAGAAATAACTTCAGATCCCAGTGGGCAATGCAAGCAGTTCATCCAGAACCAAAAGTGACAATGGTGAATGACTGACACATGTTCAGTTTGAGCACCATGTCAGTAATAAAATCTTCTAGTGCAAACCTACACCAAGTCTGTGTTTATTAGGAACAAACTCAACATGGTGTCAGAAGTCAATGTGAGGTCTAAACATGGTGAGTGAATGATACCAAGTGCTACTGAGAAAGAGACTGCGTGAGTACAAAAAGTGCTAGCAGCAAGTGACGGAGAGAAGCAGGCAAGCAAGGTGAGAGAGAACATTGTTCCAGAAGAAGTCACGTAATTCACCAAGAGAAAGCTAGGTAAGAGGCTGAAACTTCTCGTCACAGATAAGCTGAGTCCTCCCACACATACGGGGTTTATCAGCAATTCAACTTATAACTGGAAATGCTTCAAACAGCAATTCAGTTTATATTTAGCTGCTAGCTGAGTGGTGGGGGGAGGGAATGGATGAGAAGTTGAAAGCATCCATTTTTCTGCAAGTAATTGTTGAAGATGCTTTGGGCATCTATAATAGCTATCAAATTGATGAGACAGCTTTTATGTTGGACACTCCGATGAAAGAATTTGAGGAATATTTTGTCCAAAATAAAAATATCACATTTGAAAGATGTTTTTTATCCCTGTGACCAGAAACAAAGTGTTAGTTTTGACCAATACTTAACTCAGCTTTACACACTGAGTAAGTGCTGTGACTTTGGAGATTTGAGAAACTCCCTAGTTAGAGACAGAATTTCAGATGATGGACTTGGAGAAAGGTTGCTACGTGAAAAAAAAAATGACGCTGGAAAAGGCTGTGAATTTGTGTAGGGCCGCAGAGGCCACACTAGCACAAGCTAAGGAGCTGTGCAGTGCAGACACAATGCTGTGAATAGAGAGGAGCAGTGTACAAAGTGTTTCCCAAAGCATCGGCAAAGCAAAGAGGAAGGCTCAAACAGCGAGTGAGGAGGTAATCTCATTCCAAAGACATGTCCTGCTTATGGAAGGTCCTGCAATAATTGTGGGAAGAAGAATCATTTTGTAAAGTGCTGCAAAGCTGGGACTACCAAGAGTAAGGTGCACACAGTTGATGAGGAAATGGACAAAGTCTTTGTGGAATCTCTACAGATTGCTGGTGCTGGAAAAGCTGAATAGATTGCTCCAGTGACTGTGAATGAGACAGTAACTCCATTCAAGCTTGCAACCAGAGACAAGGTGAATCTGTTATCCATGGATGATTGCAAGATTCTCACAGTAAACAGAAAGATTTACCAAGTTAAAAGTGAAAAGCTATACTGGAGAGAACATTCCACCACTCATGGAAGATTACACAGATCTCTTTGAGGGACTAGGATGATTACCTGGTGTACACAAAATTCATATAGATGAGACAATGGCTCCTGTTGTCCATGCATGCAGGAAAGTTCCATTTTCATTTAGAGACAATCTTAAACAAGAACAAGCACGCATGGAATGGACAAACATCATACAGAAAACTGAAGAGCCAACAGATTGGGTGAGCTCTCTAGTCATTGTGCAAAAGGAAAATGAAGCATTACAGATATGTCTACAACCAAGAGATCTCAATAAAGCCATCAAGAGAGAGCATTTAAAATTACCTACATGGGAGGAGATCATGTCTCAGTTTGCAGGTGTCAATAGGTTTAGTTAGCTCAACACATTATTTGGGTTTTGGCAGATGAAGTTTGATGAGGTGTGTTTTAGACTGTGTACTCTTAAAACACCACAGGGAAGATATTGCATTCTTCAGCTACCATATGGGGTTCTCTACACACCAGATGTCTACCATACAGCCATCCACATGATCTTTGAGGGCCTACCTGACGTCAAGACCATGATGGATGATATCATTGTCTGGGGTCACGACTGAGACGTGACATGGGAAGTCAATTTGAAGTTAATTAAAGAGAAATATGAGTTTGATGTTAAGACACTGATCTTCGTAGGAGATGTCATATCTGAAGAGGGAATGAAGCCTGACCCAAGAAAGACATCAGCCAATGAAAACACGGAGAGACCCCAAAACAAAGAGGACGTTTCAAGGGGTTGGTGACTTAGCTGGCTAAGTACATCTCTTGATTGTCAACTGTGTCAGCACCACTTAGGTTACTCCTTAAGCAGCAAAATTAGTGGATTTGGCTTAAGACAATAAGACCATAAGCCATGGGAACAGAATTAGGCCATTTGGCCCATCCAGTCTGCTCTGCTATTTAATCATATAACTATATAACCACATAACAATTACAGTACGGAAACTGGCCATCTCGGCCCTTCTAGTCCGTGCCAACGCTTACTCTCACCTAGTCCCACTGGCCCGCACTCAGCCCATAACCCTCCATTCCTTTCCTGTCCATATACCCATCCAATTTTACTTTAAATGACAATACCGAACCTGCCTCTACCACTTCTACTGGAAGCTCGTTCCGCACAGCTACCACTCCATTGAAGGGTTCCATTAATAAATCTATGGACAAGCCTTGAAGTGGAGACAGACCAGAAACCATTGGTCTCAATTATCTCCAAACCACTGAACAATTGATCCATGAGGATACAGCACACGTTGATAAGACTGCAGAAGTATAATGTGGAGATGATCTATACACCAGGAAAATACATGTTTGTTGCTGGTGCGCTGTCTCAAGCAGTTGACAAGAAAGAGGTTAATGCAGATTTACAGGCCTATGTTAGCATAATTGTCACTTCCAGTCCAGTATCTCCTGATAGAACAGGGAAGATTAGTATGGAAGCAGGGACAGATGAAACAATGAAAGTACAACATACAATATGGGAAGGTTGGCCAGCGGCTAATAATGACTGCCCAGGTGTATTCAGGATTATTGGGTATGCAGAACTGAACTACCAGTAGTGAAAGACATGGTCTTCAAAAGTTTCTTGATTCCAGTGTCGCTACACAAGGAAATGCTCCAGAAGATCCATGAAGTAAATCTTGGTGAGGAAAAATGTAAACATAGAGCTTGTGAAGTGATAAAGGTTAAGAATAAATCAAGACATCAGCAAGACCACTGCTTCCTGTGAAGTATGCCTTAACTACAGACCAAAGCAGCAAGCAGAACCATTTACAATACACCCTGTACCAGATAGGCTGCACTTCAAAGTTGGAGTGGGTTTGTTAGATTATTATGGGAGGAGCCATATTGTTGTAGTGGACTACTTTTCCAATTACCCAGAGGTAGCAACACTGCAATCAACATCCAGCAAGCTAATCATCACCTTCCTGAAAGGTATGTTTGTGAGGCATGGAGTTTCATGTGAAGTATTATCAGACAATGGTCCACAATTTTGAGGTCCTTTGCCAATGATTGGGGGTTCTGACATAAAACTTCAAGCTCACATCTCCCAAAATCTAATTGCTTAGCAAAGAGTTCAGTCAAGGTAGTGAAGGCGCTCATGAGGAAAGTGCAATATGGACGAGAGGATTTTCACAGAAGTCTGATGATTTACAGAAGTGTGCCACTGCAGAATGGCCTTTCACTAGCCCAAATGCTGATGGGTCAGTGCATACACACTGACCTTCCAGTGCACGAAAGCCTGTTGACACAAAAAGGAGCACACATGGTCAAAATGGCCAAAGAGAAAGGGAAAGGAAAACAGAAACTGCATCACGTCAAGACTGCGAAAAACCTACCAGACCTAAAGCTTGAAGATAAAGTGCGAATCCGAGATCATGATTCTGGCACATGATCCATGCAAGGCTATGTGCAAGAGGAAGTAGCTCCACATTCCTACCAGATCCTGATGGAGTGAGGGACACCTCAGAGAAGGAACCGTGTAGATCTGTGACCACAATATCCAACCCAAAGCTGTGATGCGTCATCTGTCAGCACACCAAAGGGGATAGCAGATGTCAAAAATGAACATGTTGTTCTCAGAAAGAATACTAATGCAGCACATGCAAGAAATACACCTGTGGAAACAAATAGAAGATAAAAAAGGATTATCAAGCCACCTCAGAGACTGATTGAAAGTTGATGAGAGGGTAGGGACTGTAGTTGTTCATTACAATTGAAGTTGAATATTTGAAAAAAAAATGAAAAGAGATGGGCTATGGAAAGTAGATATCTTTGTTGGAAAGGATTATTGCTCCTTGCAGGTTTATGAGGACACAGTATTTGCTTTAAAGGGGGAAATATAATAAAGAAATGTGTTTAATAAAGAAATTCAGTTCCCAGTGGGCAATGCAAATGGTTCACCCAGAGCTAGAAGTGACGATGGTGAGTGGGTGGAATGGGCTCAGGTTGAGGACCAGTTCAATAATAAAATGGTCTAGTATAAACCCACACCAAGTTTGTCTTTATTAAGATCAAATGTAACACGAAAACTTTAGGTAAGGTCATTGTTCCTACTTCAAAATTACAAAAGTGAGAAAAGGAAAAGTCAGTCACATTCAAAGTACTTTACATTCAAAATTAATTCACTGGCATTTACACTTTACAAATGCAGTACTATTGATTGCAAGTGAATTCTCTAAACATTCATAATAAGATTGACATGCACGAACAGAATGTTTAAAAACACAGCACGTCCAATGATCTTGCCACACTGCAGACTCAATGTGAACATTTGACAGAATATGAGGCAGATAAACATTTCCTTTTCTCTCTAGATTGGAATTTACAAATGTGCAAACTGTGAGATTTTAGGAAAGCAAATGGAAAAAATGGAGAAGGACCAACTACATTTCATTCTGCTTTTAAATCCATGTGAACAAGCCGGATGGAGGACACCCTGCAAATGGACGCCTGAATTTGTTGGTCGAGCTCTGATTTATGAATAGAAAGGTTAATATAGATTCTGGCATTTTAGCAATTTGCCATTTCTATGTAAATATTATCAAGTAGCATCAGTAAACATCTGGGGAAATGAAACCAGATAGCACTAAAAATGTGTAATTAGTTTGCGATGTTCAAATAATCAATGCCAGTTTAAACAGGAGCAAAATGCTGCCTGTGCCCTTGCTTTTCCAATCAGTTATCCAGACCTGGCTCTGAACACTCATGGCCAGATTGCCAAGGGCAAGATAGAGGGCATATCGGTTCAGAGGTGCCTAAGAATCATCCCACACGTTTCTCTGCAACCTCCTTCATGGCAGATAAGCAGCTTCCACTAGTTATGTTGTTCATATTTGACTTAAGTCTCACCAATGTTGTTCTCATTTAACTACCCACTGAAATAGTTCTTTAAGCTAATTGCACTGGGGACAATAAGTAATGGCTACAAATATGCTTAGATCCCATGAACAGAATGACTACAGAAATGTTTATCTGCTTTTTTAGCTTTCTTCATGTTTTCTCTTCAATTTGATCTCTGCTACATTCTTTACTTTGTATTTAAACTGATAGATCATTAAATTGGTTGATTATCAACTTATTGTCACATATATTGAAGAACTGTGGGAAACTGGTCTTGCATACTTTTCATACAGATTAATTCATTACAAGAGTGCACTGAGGTACTATGAGAAAAAAAATAGTAGAATGGAAAATAAAGTGTTACGATTACAGACAAAGTGCAGTGTAGGCAGACACCAGAGTATAAGACTATAATAAAATATATTGTGAGTTCAAGAGTCTACTTTATCATGCCAGGGTCTTATAATGGTGAGATAGATACTACCCTCAAGCTTGGTGGTACATGCTTACAGGCTTTTGTATTTTCTGTCCAATGGGAGGGGGGAGAAGAGAGAATGTCTGGGGTGAATGGTGTCTTTGATTATAATAGATAGATAGATACTTTATTCATCCCCATGGGGAAATTCAACATTTTTTCCAATGTCCCATACACTTATTGTAGCTAAACTAATTACATACAATACTTAACTCAGTAAAAATATGATATGCATCTAAAATCACCCTCTCAAAAAGCATTAATAATAGCTTTTAAAAAGTTCTTAAGTAGTTTACTTAAATACATTGAGTCCTAACCCCGGCACTTTAACATATCTTACTCCTGGCGGTTGAATTGTAAAGCCTAATGGCATTGGGGAGTATTGATCTCTTCATCCTGTCTGAGGAGCATTGCATCGATAGCAACCTGTCGCTGAAACTGCTTCTCTGTCTCTGGATGGTGCTATGTAGAGGATGTTCAGGGTTTTCCATAATTGACCGTAGCCTACTCAGCGCCCTTCGCTCAGCTACCGATGTTATACTCTCCAGTACTTTGCCCACAACAGAGCCCGCCTTCCTTACCAGCTTATTAAGACGTGAGGCGTCCCTCTTCTTAATGCTGCCTCCCCAACACGCCACCACAAAGAAGAGGGCGCTCTCCACAACTGACCTGTAGAACATCTTCAGCATCTCACTACAAACATTGAATGACGCCAACCTTCTAAGGAAGTACAGTCGACTCTGTGCCTTCCTGCACAAGGCATCTGTGTTGGCAGTCCAGTCTAGCTTCTCGTCTAACTGTACTCCCAGATACTTGTAGGTCTTAACCTGCTCCACACATTCTCCATTAATGATCACTGGCTCCATATGAGGCCTAGATATGATGTCTACTCTACAGAGGCATTAGACAGTGTAGACAGTAGACAGAGTGTATAGAGGGAAGTCTGGTTTCTGTGATGTACTGGGGTGTATCCACACATCTCGGTAGTTTCTTGCAGTCTTGGGCAGAACAGTTGCCATACCAAGACCTGATGCATCCAGATATGATACTTTCTGTGGTGCATTGATAAAAATTGGCGAGGATCAAAGGGTATTTGCCCTATTTCTTTGGCCTAATGAAGAAGTGGGAGGTGCTGGTGTACTTTCTTGGCTTTGGCATCCATGTGGTTGGACCAGGACAGGCTATTGGTGATGTTCACTCTGAGGACCTTGAAGCTCTTAACCCTCTTGAGCAGCACTGTTAATGTAAACAAGAATGTCCCACTGTATTCTTTGCCAGTTTTCTATGCTATCCATGACAACACCAATCTATGTAGCATCTGCAAACTAACTAACTTACCCATCTACATCTTCATCCAGGTCATTTATCTACATCACAAACAGCAGAGGACCTGGTACTGATCACTGCAGAACACCACTAATCACAGTCCTCCAACTACAACAAGACCCTTCAACCACTACCCTCTGTCTTCTATAGACAAGCCAATTGTGAATTCAAATTACAAACTCACCATGGATCCCATGCATCTTAACCTTCTGGATGAACTTCCCATGAGGAACCATGTCATACGCTTTACTAAAATCCATGTGGACAACATCTAGAGCTCTACCTTCATCAATCACTGTTGTCACCTCATCAAAAAACTCAATGAGTTTAGTAAAACATGTCTTGTTCTGCATAACACCATGCTGGCTCTCCCTAATTAGGCTGTTGTTTTCCAAATGCTCATGAATCCTATCCCTAAGAATTCTCCCTAGTAACTTTCCTACCACTGATGTAAACTCATTAGTCTATAATTTCCAGGATTATCCCTGGTTCCTTTCTTGAATAATGGATCAGCATTAACTACTCACCAGTCCTCCAGAACCTCACCTGTGACTAGCAGGGACACAAAGTTATTGGTCAAGGCCCTGGTAATTTGTTCTCTTGCCTCTCTCAATATCCTGGGGTATATCTAATCAACCCTTGGGTCCTATCCACCTTAATGCTCTTTAAGGGACCCAACACTACCTCCTCCTTTACTTTGAGATGTCCTAGCATATCAATAAGTTTGGTACTGATCTCCCTATCCTCCACACCCTTTTCCTTGGTAAATACTGATGTAAAGTACTCATTAAGGACCTCACCCACATCCTCCGCATGCAAACAAAAGTTCCCCTGTTTATGCTTATGTGGTCCTAACTTCTCCCTAGTTATCCTTTTGCTCTTGATGTATGTATAGAATGCTTTCTGCATTCTCTGTAATCTTACTTGCTAAGAAGCTTTCATGACCCCTCCTGCCTTTTCTAATTCCTTTCTTGAGCTTTTTCTGGCTTCTTTATAAGCCTCAAGTGCTTTGTTTGATTCTAGTTTCTTCTGCATACTTCTCCTTTTTCTTCTAAAGTCATCACCTCTCTCGACATCCAAGGTTCTCTTACCTTACCATTCTTATTCTTCCTTCTGACTGGAACATACCTGTCCTGCAGTTGGTCTTTAAACATGCTCCACATGTCAGATGTGGACTTGACAAAAAACAGCTGTTCCCCAGTAACTCTCCCTAGCTCCTGCCTAATTTTCTTGTATTTTGCTCTGCTCCAATTTAAAACTCTCCCTCATCCCAAGGTCCGTGCTTATTCTTATCTATAACTAACTTAAAACTTAAAACGTAAGGAGTTATGGTCACTGTTCCCTATTAGCCCACCCACTGAAGGCTCCTTACTTGACATCAGGTCCAATACAAGCCCTTCTCTTGTTGGACTATTTACATATTGATTTAAGAAACCCTCCTGGATTCACCTAATATTTTGCTTTTGTAAGAACAAATTATAAAAAAACCTGAAGAGTTTTCAATGATTCAAGAATCTGAAATCCTTCCCCCTTCAGCAGTTCCTCATTCAGTCTTTCATCTGTACTATCATTCTACTCCTAGCCTGATTAGTACGAGTCTCTGAGAGTAATTGGAGGTCCTGCTTCTCAGCCACTTTCCTAGCTCCCTATGCTCATTGCACAGGACCTCTTCCCCTTGGGGCCAATATATACCACGACCGCTCCCCTGAGGATATTCTACAACCACTCTGAGACATCCTGAACCCTAACACCTAGGGAATAGACTCACCATTCTGGCCACAGAATCTCTTGTTCGAACCCCTTGCAATTGAATCTCCTATCACTATCACTCTGCCTGACTTTGCCCTTCCTTGCTGAGCTTCAGAGCTGGCCTAATTGCCACCAGCCTGCTAAGGCTGTGCCCTGATAGATCAATACCCCCAGCAGTATCCAAAGAATTATACTTGCTGAAGGGAATGGTCGCAGGGGAAACCCTGCATTGACTGCTTACTCACCTTACCTCTCCCAGTAGTCTCTCATCTATTACCTGAGGGCTGCACTCAGGGTGTGACCACCTCAGAAAAAGCTTTTTCTGTGAGCCTCTTGGATTTCCAGCCTCCCGGATGGTCTGGAGTACATCTAGCTCATCTTCATCTCCTTGAACAGGTCAGAGAGGAGCTGGAGCCAGGTGCACTCTCTATAGAGTACCCTGAAATCCCACGTCTTACAGGAGGAGCATTCCGCTGCCTTAAATACTCCCCTGCCTACTCTGAATTAAGCACTAAGGGTTTACAGACAACAAAAAAAGTTATGGATGTGCTTATACCTGTGCCTTTTCATTGACATCTTTGAGTTTGGCTCTCACCTAGATCACTGACTTAGTCTGCTTTCACTGAGCTTATTATACCTTTGGCTCTTACTTTTCAAGATTATGTTCCACAGTCAAAACAAATACTTCCACAGGACTCAGAAGCACCTTTAGCTTCTGTCTGTTCTCACCCAAAGACTGTTGAGCCAAAGCCTCTCACTCTAAACCTAGTCCACTCCAACAATGGTCATTCCCACTATCACCACTCCACTTACACCTCGCCTCTTTTTATTGGTTCAAATAAATCTCACTCCCAATGAGGTTTGTTGTTTTTAAATTGCTCCTGGTCAGCTCAAAAAAAGCAGGCGGCAATAGGATTATTGATTGAAGTTAAATGGGTAGCTCTCCCTTAAGCCATTCTTGGAGGGCCTGTCAGTAAAGATGACCTTAAAATCTTCTATTGTCTGAACACTTTAATGTTTTAGTTTTTTTGGGGGGATAGCATTTGCTGTCCACTCACTCATCAGGAAGTGGGGAAACTGCTCTCATGTGAAGGCCTATCACTCCCATTAAGTATAAATTATTTCAGACCAGCAGCTTGAAGTAATGGTTCCTTTTGAAGACCGCCCCCTTAAGAGCATATATCTGCACACCATCTGAATTGAAATTGTCAAAAGGTACTGGGCATAAGAGTGTTGACAGACAAAGTGTCCCCCTTTTACTTGCACGATTCCTTGTACACCCTTGCACATCATGCATGTATAGGAAATCATTCCCGCACAGTCTTGAAAAAGGAAGAACTGATTCTCTGCAGGCCAGCATTTTACAGTTTGTATTTTCTGGGCATGAGAACTTTGAAAACGTTACCTCAGCTGGTGTCAGTGAATACTCTCTCAAACAAATGCAGCCTGTGAGACATTTTTAAAGAATTAACTCATTTGCAAATAATTGCACCAGAGATGGTGTTGTCAAATGTAAAAACTTGCTTTGCGAGATATTGTTTTGAAAACACAATGTGTAAATTTCACAAAATGTCATGCATAGTGGAGACACATTCTTCCAAAACATTCTTCGGCACTGGTGATACAATTGCTCTGGTGCAGAAAGATAAAAAGGATTTAAAAAATTCCTGGCTTCATTCACATACAAGCAAAACCATTATTTCTGAAGGAATGAACAAAATGTGTGATCTTTTAACAAATGAAAACATAATTGAACAATCACAACTTACCAATAATGGGAGTTGAGTATGGTTTACAATAAATGCCAATCTTTTTTACAATCTGCTTTGGGCTAATGTTATTGAGAATTTTTACTCATTCGTTGGCCTTCATTCAGTGTTGGAATAATTTGTTACATTCAGTTGTAAGTGTCTTTGATGACATTCCAATTCTCCTCAAACTCCTAATGAAATGTAACCACTGTTGTGCTAAAAAACTGTAAAAAGTGCTTCATAAACCTAACAGTGCATGACCAAACTGAGCATGTCAAATTTGCTTATTTAAATCTGTAACATTTTCATCATTTATGGCATCTGGATTTAAGTTTTAAATCATATATAAAGGGGGGGGGGGAGGAGTGTGTGTGTGTGTGTGTGTGTGTGTGTGTGTGTGTGTGTGTGTGTGTGTGTGTGTGTGTGTGTGTGTGTGTGTGTGTGTGTGTGTGTGTGTGTGTGTGTGTGTGTGTGTGTGTGTGTGTGTGTGTGTAAAATCAATACCCCCTTTGTTAGGTACAGGAGTGGAAGCCGGTGTGGTCTTCTGCTGTAGCCTATCTGCTTCAAGGTTCGATGCATAGGGATTCTCTTCTGCATGCCTCTGTTGTAATGTGTGGCTGTTTGAGTTACTGTTATCTTCAAGTCAGCTTGCATAAGTCTGGTATTCTCCTCTGACCTGTCTCATTAACAAGGCATATTTGCCCACAGAATTACTGCTCACTGGGTATTTTTTGTTTTTCCCACCATTCTCTGTCAACTCTAGAGACTGTTGTGCCTGATAATCCTAAAAGATCAGCATATTCTGAAAAATTCAAACCACCCCTTCTGACACCAACAATCATCTCACAGTCAAAGTCACTTGGATCATATTTCTTCATCATTCTGCTGTTTTGTCTGAACAACAACTGAACCTCCTGACCATGCCTGTATGTTTTTATATTGTGAGTTGCTGCTACGTGTGTAAAAAGGGTCTGAAGGATCATTGGAGACCTGAATCACCCCAACCACAATCTATTCCAGCTATTACCATCTGGGAAGTGGTACCGCAGCATAAAAGCCAGGACCAACAGACTCTGGGACAGCTTCCTCCACCAGGCCATCAGACTGATGAACTCACACTGATTTGAGTGTATTTCTATGTTACATTGACTGTTCTATTTATTATAAATTACTATGATTGCACATTACACATTTAGATGGAGACAAAATGCAAAGATTTTTACTCCTCATGTATGTGAAGGATGTAAGAAATAAAGGCAGTTCAATTCAATTCAATTCACTACATGATTGTCTGATTAGATATTTGCACTAGTGAGCAGGTGTACAGGTGAACCTAATAAAGGAGCTTCTGACCATTTATATATAGTCCCATTTGTATTTGTGAAGGCAGTCCATCTTCACCAACTGCAGTCTTTCAACTGGTGAAGGTGTACCCAGTATGACTCTGATGGAAGTATCCCCACAGTATTGTTGCAGAGGGAAATGTTGTATTTGATCTCAGCCATGATAAGTCTCCAAAGCAGCAAAAGTTAACTTAGATGGTGGTTTTCTCATGCACCTGCTGAACTTGACCTTCATGGTGGACTTTACCAGTTACACTGAACTGGAATGAGTTTATAGGACCAAGTTTAGTGTCCTATTTGATACCAGATCATCCATTATTTTTTATTCTTGTTTGTGAATTCATAGTTTTCATACAGCTGAAAGGTTTTCTCAGCCACTTCATAAAACGGTTACATTTAAAGCAGACAAGGAGAACTTCATTGATTTCCTTTTTCAAGGAACTTTATGAACCCAATGGATGTATAACAACTTAAGACATAAGACATAGGAGCAGAATTAGGGCATTTGGCTCATCAGGCCTACTCCACCATTTCTTCATGGGTTATTCATTTTCCTTTCTGCCCCAATCTCCTGCCTTCACCCCATATCCTTTCATGCCCTGACCAATCAAACCCTGCCTTAAATATACCCAAAGACTTAGCCTCAACTGCCACCTGTGTCAGTGAATTCCACAGATTCTGTGGTTAAAGGACTTCCTCCTCATCTTCATTCTAAATGGACGTCCTTCTATTCTGAGGCTGTATCCACTGGTCTTAAACTCTCCCACCACAGGAAACATCTTCTCCACATCCGTTCTATCAAGGCCTTTTAACATTTGATGGGTTGCAATTAGAACCCCACCCACCCCCCCCGCCATTCTTCTGAATTCGAGTGAGTACAGGTCATCAATCCAACCTCATAACCCTTTCATTCCTGAATGGAAGTCTAAATGCCTCAAAATTCCACCTTTGCTTTTATATTCCAGTCCTCTGGAAATGAATGCTAACATTGCATTTGCTTTCAACATCACAGACTCAACCTGCAAATTAACTTTTAGAGAATCCTGCACGAGGACTCTAAAGTTCCTCTGCATCTTGGATTTTGATTTTTTTTTCCATTTAGAAAATACTCTACTAAAAACAGTTCATGTTAGTATATTTCACAGGCTCTTAACTTGTTAAGCAGCCTTGTGCGTGCACCTTGTCAAAGAGCTTCTGAAAATCCAAGGACACAACATCCACCGATTTTACTTTGTCTACGCTGCTTGTTATTTCTTCAAAGGATTTCAACAGACTTATCAAGCAAGATTTTCCCTTAAGGAAATCATGCTGATCTCAGCCTATTTTAGTATGTGCCTCCAAATACACTGAAATCATATCCTTAACAATCAACTGCAACATTTTCCTAGCCACTGATGTCAAACTAACTGGCCTATAATTGCCTTTCTCCCTTCTTGAAGAGTAAAGTGACATTTGAAATTTTCCATTTGTCACGTGGTGAGGACAAGGGTGCTGGGAGAGGACCCACAAGCAGGACACAAACACGTCTTTCTTAGGTTCAATAAAATAGCGTTTATTACTCGCTACACAGAAGATCGGGAAATCAAGGAGGACAAAGAGGAACACGAACCTCGGACTAGGGGACTAGGGACTTGGAAACAGGGAACTGGGATCGCCGCGGCCATGACTTGGTCAGCCGTGGACCTTGGACTTGGACAGTGGGAACATGGACAGCGGAAACATGGACAGCTGCAGACCTTGGACTTGGACAGTGGGACCATGGACAGCCGCGGCCATTACTGGGACCCTGGGAACTGGGACTGCCGCGGACCTTGGACTAGGAGACTAGGACCTTGATTCACCGCAGCCAGAAACGTGGACACCATGGATCGCCACAGCCAGAAACGTGGACACCAAAACACAGGACAGGAACATTGAGCCAGGACTCCTCCTTCAGATCAGGCATCGAGCTGGGACTCTTCGAGGGGTAGACATGGACAATGGGCATGATCTTCAAGCCAGGACTCTGCCTTCCACTCAGGCACCGAGCTGGGACTCTTCGAGGGGTAGACACGGACAATGGGCATGAACGTCGAGCCAGGGCTCTGCCTTCGACTCACCCCTGGTAGATTGACCTTGCCCCTTCTGCTGGCGATGGAAGGCGAATTGCTGGTACTCCGATGCGGGCCGGATCACTCTGGCTTGTCGTAGCGACAGCGACTTGCTAAGGCTTCTTAACACTCTCGCCCCGAACGGCTAAAGCCAGGGGCTTATAAGCTGCCGGTTTGGGTCGAGGGTAGATTACCTTGTTTGCCAAGCTCAAGGGACACGTGAAACGGAATTAGAAGGGAACAAGGAGTCAATGGTCCGGATCATAACGCAACCTAACTAAATTTAAAGGGGAATTGATCCAGACCATGACACCATTCCTCCATAACCATGTCAGAATCTATTGATTTTTGAAAGATCATTACTAATAATTCCACAATTTCTTCAGCGTCCTCTTTCAGAACCCTGTTGTGTAGACCATCTGATCCAGATGATTTATCTACCTTCAGACCTTTCAGTTTCCCAAGTATATTCTTTGTTGTAATGGCATCTTTACTCACTTCAGCCTTCTGACACTCTTGAACTTCCATGTGAGTGTCTTCAACAGCGAAGACTGATGCATAATACTTATTCAATGAACCGGAATTGATTAGACAGCTTAAATAAATGAATCCTTAAGAGGCAGTGATCATATGATAGAATTCACCCTGCAATTTGAAAGGGAGAAGCTAAAGTCAGTTTGTCAGCCTCTTCCTTGTCCTGCATTACTACCTCTCCAGTGTCATTTACCAGCGGTCCAATATCTACTCTCTCCTCTCTTTTACTCTTTATATATCTGAAGAAACTTTAGTATCCTCTTTATTATTATTCACTAGATTAACTTCATATTCCTTCTTTTCCCTCTTTCTGACTTTTTAGTTGCCTTCTCTAATTCCCAATCCTCTAATTCCCCACTAATTTTTATTCTATTATATGCCCTCTCTTGGTTTTATGTTGGCTTTGACTTCCCTTGTCAGTCACAGTTGTATGAACCTTCCTTTAGAATACTTCTTCTTCCTTGAGATCTATCTATTTTACAAAGATCTATCTATTGTACTTTACAAATTGCTCCCAGAAATTTCAGCCATATCTGCTCTGCCGTCATCCCTGCTAGTGTCCCTTTACAATCAACTTTGGCCAGCTCCCCTCTCACGTTTCTTTAATTCCCATTACTCCACTGCAGTACTGATGCATCTGACTTTAGCTTCTCCCTCTCAAATTCCAGGGTGAATTCTATCTATGATCATTGCTTCCTAAGGATTCCTTATCTTTAAGCTCTCTAATCAATTGTGGCTCATTGTGCAGCACCCATTCCAGGATAATTGATCCCCTAGCTGCTCCAAAAAGCCATCTTTTAGGAACTCTAAAATTTCCCCTCTTGGGATCCAGCACCAGCCTGATTTTCCCAATCTACCGGCATATTGAAATTCCCCATATCTATTGTAATTTCTCTTTTGACATGCCTTTTTGGCCTCCAGTTGCAACTTGTAGTCCTCATCTTTGATACTGTTTGGACGCCTGTATAAACCTCTCCTCAGGGTATTTTTACCTTTGCAGTTTCTTAACTCTACCCACAAGAAATCTACACCTTCCAATCCTATGTCATTTTTTTCCAAGGATTTGATCATTTTTAACCAACAGAGCCACCTGACCTTTTGTACTTACCTGACTGTCCTTTTGATATAATATGTTTTATAACATAGGAGCAGATTTAGGCCTTTTGGCCCATTGAGTCTGCTCCATTTGTTAAGCTCCCAGATATAATCTTTCCTCAACCGTGACTAAATGAAGCCCATAACATCACAACTGGCAATTTCTAGCAGTTCTACAAGTTCATCTAACTTGTTCCGCATGCTACGTGCATTCAAGTATAAGACCTTCAGTCCTGTATTCATCACCCTTTTTGATTTTGTCTCCCTTCTACATTGCAACTCATCCCACTGACTACAATTTCATCAGCCTGTCCTTGCTACTAGTCTTTCCTCACACTGCCTCTGTTTGTAAACCAACTGCCCCATCCTCAGCCCTATCATTCTGGTTTCTATCTCCCTGTTAATTTAGTTTAAATCCTCCTTAATAGCTCTAGCAAACCTGCCCATAAGGATATTGGTCCCCCATGGGTTCATGTGTCATCTGACCCTTTTGCACAGGTCACACCTTCCTTAGAAGAGATTCCAGTGATCCAGAAATCTGAACCCCTGCCTCCTTCACCAGTTCGTCAGCCATGCATTCATCTGCTACTCTGTAGTCCTGCTTTTCTACTTTCTAACAAGGTCCCTAAACTTTCTCTTCAGGACGTCCTTGGCTTTCATACCTATGTCATTGGTGCCAAAATGTACTGAGACTTCTGGCTGCTCACCCTCCCCATTTAGAATGCTGTGGACCCAATTCAAGACATCTCTGACCCTGGTACCTGGGAGGTACCAGACTATACGGGTGTTTCAATCACATGCACAAAATCTTGTTTCTATTCCTCTAACTATGGAATCTTCTATCACTACTGCAGACCTCTTCACCTCTTTTCTCTTCTGAGCCACAGTGCCAGACTCAACTTGGTAGTAACTTGGTCAGTGATTCAAGAAATTTCATGTTATTTAATTATTTTGAAGTTAAATTATATAGCTTTCCATGGTGGAATTTAAGCACTTGGCTCTAGATTATTAATCCAGGTTTTGGATAGGTATTCCAAGCCTCTGCAATACTTGTCTAGCTACTTCACCAGATTCCTTAAAAAGGTGCAACAAATTGAATTAAAGCCCCTTTGGGTCAATATGCACAGATAGCTCTGCTTTAGTAAGGTAGAAGAGGCTATGGAGAACTGTAAGATTGGATGTGAGGAGATTAATGAAGACTTGAAGTGATATCAAATTATTGCAAAACCTTTATATTCAGTACTCATTTTTCTCCAAGTACTTGTTACAGCATGCACAGTTTTTCCTTCTTTGATCCAGATTGTGAGGAAACCTTTCAGCTTTCAGGTGCTCACTGGTTCCTCTAAATAACTATCCTATTTTCCCATTACTTCCCTAAATTATTGTCCCCATGTGTAGATGAAGCTAATTCATTGTTGTTCACTAGATAATAACTTTGCTGTTTTTCCCCTTCAGCTCCACAACTGAAAGGTTTTTAGTGACAAGTTAATCCTGAAATTCTACAGCAGACTAAACATGGTGCCATAGCAAGATGGACACTAAAGGTATGTTGTTTTGTTTAAGAAAGTACTTCAAGTGTAAACTACAGATACCTGCACCTAAAGCTTCACTGTCACAGTTCACAATGCAGTCTGAACAGTACGTTTGAATGCTTTGGTTTTACTGCATTTTTCTAATTCTCAGATACTATTTATTTTCTATACTTCGTTGTGGATTTGTAGTTATCAAAAATAGAGTGTAAAACAATTTTTACCCTTCAGATATTTTTCTCTTAAAACATGGGAAACTTTTACCAATGGCCTCTAAAAATAAAACCTTTACATTAATTCTTCAATCATATCTGATCAGGCATTTATAGCTCCATGGGAAGTAAAATGGTTGAATTATATTCAAAGGCTTGTTATTTAAAATTCTTTTCACTAAAGTACAGACGTATGCACATTTTGTGTAATCTTTTGTCATGCATCACAATTCCTCCACAAAGCTCTTTTAATTCAAATTGCCACCATTCTGAAGGGGGTTGTCATTGGATCAATCGAAGCAAAACGGAAAAACACGTATCACGTGTATTTATGTCAAACGTTGTACGTGGAGGAAATACGACATACCGGGGCCAACTTTCACAGCTTCAGCTGAAGCAGCATTGCTTCTGCAATTATCCTATTCCCAGTCTGACTCTGCTCATATTTCTGCTGGTGTCTTCACATGGATGGCCCAGGCATCCACATACCTTAGAGACAGTTACTTCTAAAATGTAAATGAGACACTTTGTCAAAGGAGTCCAACACAACTCTGAAGCTCTGGTAGATAAGAACATACCATCCACTGCAGATACCAAGATTCTCCCAGCCTTCTTTTTGCACCTCACTTTCTGGTTGTTGGTTTTCAACTCTCCCATTTCCCCTTTAACATGAAGCATCAGAGGGCTTGATAGAGGCCTTCTCATTCTCTGTCCCTTCTATTGGAAACTTCCGGCAAAGAACTATGGCTTTCTCCAAAGGTGGACAAAGATTTATGCATAGCAGTGAAGTCCTGTATGCAGGAAACCATATGCACTAATACAAAGCGTACTGAGGATAATTTTCCTAATGCAGCTGAACACTATAGATAGAATATATTTTGGGTAATAAAGCAGATGGTAAGAAATAATGGAACAAGACATGCAGCCTTTGGAGCTGGAGACCATGATTTACAGTGACTGTAGAACTGTCAACAGCTGTCAACTTGACTTTGGGCTCCATTCAGGGATATGCTAGAGGCATTCCATAATTTGTGGTCAAATAAGTTTGCTTTGTTTTCCCAGGGGACTAATTATATCGCTTTCTCCTCACAAGGGCAATGATTAGCTTGCTGGGTCAGTGACTCACCTGTTTCCCACGTGGACTCTGAAGATGTATTTATCAAATTACCACCAACTCACCCAGGAATATACATCCATTGGTAAATCTTCCCTCCACTCAGCTGTGACTTCTCTGTGGCCAAAGGAAGACACTTCATCAGGTGTGTAGTACTGACATCAAATGATGATTACAACTACTTTTCTCTACTTTTACGGGAGCGGGTTTGGGAGAAGCTCTTTGAAAGGCGCATGGTATGAGGCTGCTTTTGTGATTAATAGAGTGAAGTGAGCTACTACTTGGTTCCAGAATCTCATTCTTCGTCACCTTAAGAATTTAACATTCAAGGTTCAAAGTAAGTTTATTATCAAAGTATGATTTTGTCACCATGCACTACCATGAGATTCATTTTTTGCAGGCATACACAGTTAAACAAAAAATGCAATTGTATCAATGAAAATCTGCATACAAAGAGTAACAAACATGTACCAATGTATAGGAGAAGACAAACAGAGCAAATACAAATAAATACAAATGTTTGTAGATACATGAATGAATCAATGAATGAATGAATGAATAATTAATACTGAGATCTTGAATTGCACAGTCCTTGCAAGTGAGTCCATAACTTGTGGAATCATTTCAGTGTTGTGGTGAGTGCAGTTATCCACACTGGTTCAGGACCCTCGTAGCTAAAGGATAATAAACTTTCCTAAACCTGCCAATGTGGGACCTAAGGCTCTTGTACCTCCTTCCTGATGGCAGCAGTGAGAAGAGTGCAGGACCTAGATGGGTGAATGGGTGCCCTGCAATCATCAAGTCATGTCCTCTCTCACTAGACTCCCCCACCATGGGAAACAACTTTGCCAAATCCACTCCGTCCATGCCTTTCAACATTCAAAATTTTGCTATGAGGTCCGCCCTCATTCTTCTAATCTCCAAGGAGTACAGTCCAAGAGCGGTCAAACGTTCCTCATATGTTAACACTCTCATTCCCGGAATCATTCTAGTGAATCTTCTCTGAACCCTCTCCAATGTCAGCACATCCTTTCTTAAATAAGGAGCCCAAAACTGCACACAGTATTCCAAGTGAGGTCTCACCAGTGCCTTATAGAGCAGCAACATCACATCCCTGCCCCTATACTCTATTCATCTAGAAATGAATGCCAACATTGCATTCGCCTTCTTCACCACTGACTCAACCTGGAGGTTAACCTTAAGGGTATCCTGCAGGAGGACTCCCAAGTCTCGTTGCAACTCAGAACTTTGAATTCTTTCCCCATTTAAATAATAGTCTGCCTGTTCATCAAAAGAAGAGAAGGAGGAAGATGTAAAAACACTGCAAGATAAACAGTTCTTATTGTTCCTATGATTTCCCCAGTGCTGCAAGGATTATGGAGCCTGCAGCAATCTATTGCTCTGACATTTACAGTACTTTTCAAAATAAAAACCTCTTTCCCTCCCCACCTTGCATTAACACAAACCAGTTCTGCAAAGAGTCAAAATAACTTTCCCAACTCCCATACTTCCTCAATTCAGGTGGGTCAAAAGGGCACTTGCAAGTCACTCACCAAAACATATTTATTCCAGACTAGAACACAATGTCAACCAATATTTCTTACTTTAAGTCCTGAGAACTTAGCTGTACACAGCATTCTACAAGAGCAAAGCCTGACTATTCCTCGTCCTCGAGGACGGGCATGGAGCTTGTACACTTACATTTTGCAGGGTAGCGGCACATCCCTACTGCGATGTTTGTGTAACACTTGGCTGACCACCTCTGAAATCTGGAATGCTCACGAGGCCTGCTGTAATTGCACTTGTTCAGAGTCAAACCAGTCTCTTTATACGTGAGGGAACCTCTGGACTGCTGACTGAATGGGTGAGAGGGTGAATAAACACAAGGGTGTTCATCAGAGCCCCTGCCACCATTCTCCTTCTCAACAGCATCCCATTCACAGGCTTCTCACAATTCTCTGAAAGCAAAGCATCGCTGAGCATCTGACAGTTTTGCTTTCGACGAGTGAGTAGTGATAGTGCAGGCCAAGGTAACTGAGTGAAGACTGCATTCAAGTTGTGTATGTCCTCAGTTAGGTTTGTAAGTGCTTGTGTGGTTGCTGCATTTGATGCTCCACAGTGGTAGGCCCTTTCCAAACACAAAAGCAGTATCTAAAAAAATCAACCAACACCTGCATTCTCTGCAGTCAGTTTTATCTATTTACCTTCCGTACAACCATAGTACATTACAGCACAGAAACAGGCCTCCCACTGACCTGCACCTGGCCCATATCCCTCCATACGCCTCTCATCCATGTACCTGTCCAAGTTTTTATTAAATGTTAAAAGTGAGCCCACATTTACAACTTCATCTGACAGCTCATTCCACACTTAATGAAACCTGATCCAATGAAACCATGACAGCGTGTGCAGCAACTAGATAAGGAGCAGCAGAATGTATTTCTTGGCCTTCCCTATACCAATGATGGTTTCTTCTTCTCCTTAGCAGGAAACAGGTGTGACTTCATAGCCTTCAGCATGCCATCCAGTAGGGAGATGTAGGTACACAGCAGTCCAGGATCTATGACCGCCTTTTCTCTCCCATTAGATACTCCCTTCTCCAGTCCTGTATCTCGTTCACCCATCAACTTCCCAGCTCTTTGCTTCACCCTTTCCCCTCCTGGTTTCACCCATCACCGTGTTTCTCCCTCCCCTCCCACCCCCCGCCTTTTAAACCTGCTCTTTTTTTCTCCAGTCCTGCTGAAGGGTCTCAGACTGAAATGTCGACTGTCCTTTTTTTCCATAGATGCTGCCTAGCCTGCTGAGTTTCTCCAGCATTTTGGGTGTGTTGCTTTAACACAACTATAACATGACCTCTCAACTCTCATACTCAGTGCCCCCACTGATGATAGTTAGCATGCCATGTACTTTTTTTAACCATTCTACCCACTTGGCATTCTTTGAGAACATGGAATTTACATAATAATTGGGTGATAAATTTTGCAGATTCACAGTAACGAGTCAGAATACTTTCAAGGTTCCATCACAGGAGCAGTGTGGGTGATTTCGCTGAGAACCTGCTGTAGGGACAGGTACGGGAGTCTCTGCTTCTGCTTTCCCATAGTTGGACTCCAGGAGAGGGTCATGACAGAGATACAGCTCACAGGAGGTCAAAATCTGCCCCTGGGTAGGGTGACAGAGGCGTGGTGTTTGGGACGTGAGATAATTTCTGTGTTTCATGAGGCTCAGATTATCGAGGCAAGTGGAGGCAGCCATATGCAAAATCTTTTAGAGAGATACTCTTCCTCCACAGCAGGCAGGTATATTTTGTTAACGGCTGTGTACTCGGCCACAGCTCTGAACTTGTACACATTTCAGCACATGACTGCAAAACACTGTAGAGAGTTGTGGATACTGCTTTGTGTATCGCAGGAACCATCATCTCCTCTATCAACTCTGTCTATACTTCTCACTGCTTCACAGCATAGTCAAGGACTTCACCCACACTGAACATTCTCTCTTCTCCCCTCTCCCATCAGGCAGAAGGCCCGAGATCCTGAAGCATGTACCACCAGGCTCAAGAACAGCTTCTTATCAGACTTGAACTGACTTCTCGTACAATAAGATGTACAATCTCCAGTGCCTCATTATGATCATGCACTTTATTGTTTACCTGCACTGTACTCATTTGGTGGCTTTTACACTTCATTCTGCATTGTTACTGTTTTACTTTATTCTAACTCAGTGCACTGTGTAATCATTTGATCTGTATGAAAAGTATGTAAGGCAAGCTTTTCAAGGTATCTTGGTACATGTGACAATAAGAAACCAATACCAATTCTTGGCCAGGGCTTTCCAGTAGGTCAGCAGGATAGAAGTGTTTGACTTTCCAACAAACAAATGTTGCTGTTAAAGAGGCCAAGCAGAATGATTGGTTGTTTGGGTTTATGGTTCTGCCTCTTCCAAGAAATCATCTGTACTCATGGTAATAACTGCAAAGGTCTTTGGACACAGCTCAGCATATCACAGCTTCCCCTCTATGGACTCTGTCTATACTTCTCGCTGCCTCAGAAAAGCAACCAGTATACTCAAAGACCCAACCCCAAGATAAAAAGTCACTGTCCAGTTTCTTCTTTTGCTGTAACACGCACAACACACTGGAGGAACTCAGCAGGTCAGGCAGCATCCATGGAAACGAACAGTCAACATTTCGGCCCAAAATGTTGATTGTTCGTTTCCGCGGATGCTGTCCGACCTGTTGAGCTCCTCCAGTGTGTTGTGCGTGTTGCTTCGAACCCAGCATCTGCAGTGTATTTTGTGTTTCCTCTTTTGCCAGGGTCCACTGAGTGAACTGCTGGTGAAGTGATTTTAAATATCCAGCCCGAAACTGAGCTGCATTGCAACAGATTGTGCTTTCCATGCACTGACAAAAGCCCGACTCCGTATGTTTAAATCCATTGCAAAATGCTAATACCGTGGGTGTGTTGAAACGACTTTGACAATGAAATGCAGAATAATTCAGGCTTGCCACCCTCATGTAGTCTCACTACCCTAGCTCCCAGTGTGTTAGGAAGTCAGCTAGAGGACAGGAGCTAATTAAAACGCCAATGCCCTTTATAAATTCAAACATTTTTATTTTTTTTATTTTTATGTCCCTATTATAAATTCTAATGTCATCCCTGACTACTTTTACCAGTCACAACAGTCTGCCTCTGTCACAAATGACATGCTTACCTGGACTGCTTCCATAATAAATGAAGATACATGAAACAACAAAGATGTAATGTCATGAGCACAACGACCTTAAAGTGAGAAAATCTTCCTTACTTTAACATCTCATAACATTGTCTCTTAAGTTGTTCACAACCTCTGAAGGTGCCTGCTGTAATTAGCATTAAATATAAAGCCAGCTTACTAAGTGACCTTTACCTTACCTTGTTATTATAGAGTTACTGTTTAACTAATTTTATTCCTTCTTCAACTTTTGTCGTTGTGAGGTGACTCAATAGTTCCAATCGGACTATCGATAAGAGCTATTTTGATCAACGATGAACAAACAGCATTGGTTCCCTCTTGTGGCATTTTGTGAATTAAATGCATGTTAAGATACATTTTTTTGAGATTTTTAAGCAGTTAATTGCAGTCAGATGATCAGATGTCACCTTGAGTTGTAACTGAGAAAATCCATTTAAAGGGACATTATCAATATATTATAAGCCAGAATTCTGATATACACTCAATGGCTACTTTACATAAGGTTCACCTGTACACCTACTCATTAATACAGATATCTAATCAGCTAATCATGTGGCAGCAACTCAATGCACACAAACTGGTAGACATGGTTCACTTGTTGTTCAGACCAAACATCAGAAAGGGGAAGAAATGTGATCTCAGTGATTTTGACCGTGGAATGATCGTTGGTGCCAGAGGAAGTGATTTGAATATCTCAGAAATTGCTGATCTCCTGGGATTTTCATGCACAACAATCTTCTCTGTAAACAATCAAAGTTTACAGAGAAGGGTGGAAAAGAACAAAAAACATCCAGTGAGCAGCAGTTCAGTGGACAAAACACCTTATTAATGAGAGAGATCGGAGGAGAATGGCCAGATTGGTTTAAGCTGACAGGAAGGTGACAGTAACTCAAATATCCACCCGTTATAAGTGGTGTGCAGAAGAGCTTCTCTGAATGCACCACCATGTTGAATCTTGAAGTGGATGGGCTACAGCAGCAGACAGCCACGAACATCAACTTAGTGGCCACTTTATTAGTTACAGGAGGTACAATTAATTAACACTATATTTTCAAAATAGCATATTATCCATGTTCCAAAGAGAATTCGCATTTTGAAAATATTGCTCGATTACATAATACTCAGAACATTTTAATTTTATAACATAAGGCATAAGACCATACGAATAAAGAGCAGAATTAGGCCATCATGGCTGATCCTTTCTTTTTTCCCTCCACAGCCCAACTCCCTGGCCTTCTCTCTGTAACTTTCGATGCTGTGGCCAATCAAGAATCTACCAATTTCTGCCTTAAATACACCCAATGACCTGGCCTCCACAGCTGCCTGTGGTAACAAATCCCACAAACTCACTGTCCTCTGGCTAAAGAAATGTCTCTGCGTCTCTGTTTTAAATGGACGCCCCTCTATCTTGAGGCTGTGCCCTCTTGTCCTAGACTCCCCCACCATGGGAAACGTCCTTTCCACATCTATTTTCATACATAACTTGACATGGAAAGAAACCCAGCAGGTCCACACTGCCTCACAGAAAAGCAAACCCAGAGGAAACACATGGACTCATAGAAACTGTCACAGCATCTGAAATCAGGATTAAACCCACATCTTTGGAGCTGTGAGATAACAGCTGTATCTGTGTCAACGCCATGCTTTCCAAACTAATCTTCTGGTGAAAGAGAACTTTTTCTCTTTCAATAATGCCTGAAAATAGATTCTCTATTTTCAGGCATTATGTTGTCATGAGTTAGACTGACACCATTTAACAGTGAGTTGCATAGAATTCTCTTGAAAGCATTGAAGCCTATTCTCAGTGAGAAATAGTCTCTTGCAGATCCATTGGCTGGCTCCAATATCTACAGGCAAACTCCTGAATACTAGCACATCATTTCAAGAAGCATTTGAAATAAAAATAGAGCCTAATTCTCAATATGGTATAGCCAGCAGTAATATAATCTTGACTATCAAGACTGATTCCATGATAGGGCATTCCCAGCTGGGATCGGTGCTTCTATGGAAAATATAAGGAAGCACCTAATGATTTTCTTATGAAAGATTAAGGTTATTTCATCTGGATATTCTAAGTTGTGTGATTTTTCTTGCAATGTGTTGCTTTTCCCAACAGTTGAATGAAGGATTTGTATTTGGCTGAGAACTAAAAATGTCCTTGGACTTGTTTTTGTTTCATGCAAAAAACTAATTAATTTGGATGCCAGCTTATTTTATTGTTATTTATTTTATTTAGAGGTAGAGCATGGAATAGGCCTTTCCGGCCCAATGAGCCACACTGCCCAACATCCCAGTGATTTAAACCTAGCCTAATCACAGGCAAATTTACAACAACAAATTAACCTCGGACCGATACATCTTTGGATTGTGGGAGGAAACTGGAGCTCCCAGGGAAACCCAATCACACACAGGAAGAACATATGAACTTTCTTACAGAAGACGCCAGAACTGTACTCCAAACTCTGATGCTCCTACTTGCAATAGCATTGTGCCAACCGCTACACTACCATCATGCCTCATAGACACAGTATGAAGCAGAAGCCTTATGATGCTCTTCAAATAGATTTGAGGTTGCAACTTGGCAACGGTTGCAGATATACGTGGACTCTTTGGAACACAACAATCTAAACACTGTCATAGAAATTATACTTAAACCTTCTGCAAGATTTCCTCAGAAACATTTTTGTTAAATATTGATTCACTTCCTTGACAGTGAATCAATGACCTTCTTTGTTACCTGCATTTGTTATCCTGTGGAAATGTATTTCGTAATCTCCAAACTAACTTCAGGCTAATATCTTTTGAACTTTTATGACCTCATTATTTGCTCATTATCCAAGCTAAGAAAATTCATTTACCTCAGTGCAATTTCTTTGGCACATCTGTGCCATTTCCCTTTAACTTTTCGTCAATTTATTTTTCACATTTGATAAGGTACATTTTGTCATTAACTTAATGCTGGAAGAAATCGACTGTAAACTACCACATGTTATTTTTTAATGGAATTATTTTTGTCATGTACTGTATATAACTACTGGAATGGAAAAAATGAATTATAATTTATTGTTGTAATATATCACATTATATTTACAGAATTCATCATGAATTTGATGTGAGCTCTTTTGTTGCATCCAAATCAGCGATATTTTAAAAGTAAATATTTTAAGCACTTTCCAAAGCAGACCAATCAGGTTGTCTGTGTCAGTATTTAATAATGGAGTACTGTAACAGAAAGATAAAAAAATGCAATTGTGGGTTAAAACATGGCAATAAGCTGGAAGGTGTCAATCTAATCCATTTTAATCTAGATGCTCTCCAGTCAAGGCAGTATTCAGCTACAACAGTTATCCACTTTTGACTTGGTTACCACATCTGACTTTTACCTATATGGTCATATTTTGGGATACAGGATTTGCTGACACCCTTAGTTATGGGTAAGGAGGTGGTTTTGAATTGCTGCTGGTCTTCTTGTGAAGCTATTGCCACTATGCTTGTCAGATAGAGATTGCCAAGATTTAGATTGAAAAGCAATTTAAAAATAGCGAGGTATTTCTAAGTCAAGGTTATGTGCGATTTGGAGGGTTGCTGAAGATTCTGCTGTTCTGAAGCAATTGCTTTCCTTATCTTTCCTGGTTGAAGAGGTCATGGAACTTTGGAGGTACTGGGTGATTAACTGCAGTTTATTTTGCAGCTAGCAAAAGCTGCACCAACATATGATGGAAGCAATGAATAATTATGGTTTTATATGGTACGCCAATCAAGCTATTTGCTTTGTTCTTTATGACATCATGATTCTTGTGTGTTATTGGAGTTGCACTCATGGAACAAAGGAAAACTATTCTGTCACACACCTCATTTGTTCTTTTGTAGATGATGGAAAGGTTCTGGAGTATCAGGAATTGACTCACTCATTGTGGGAATCCCAGTCAATGACTTGTAGCCACAATATTTATGTACATGACGAGTTTCCGCCTAATGGTGACATCCAGGATGTTGATGGTGAAGTATTCAGTCATGGGCATATGCCAGTGGTAATAAAGGACGGGTGATCAGTCTCTTTCACATTGGAGAAATTCTCTGCCTGGCACTTTTGCAGCACATTTTAGTTACTAATTAGTAACTAATTTAGTTAGATAATCAGAATTAGCTTTATTATCACTGACATATATCCTGAAATTATTTGTTTGTGGTAGCAGTACAGTGCAATACACAAAAATTGCTATAAATTAGAATAATAGATAGTGCAAAAAGAGAGTAAAATATTGAGGTAATGTTCATGGGCTCATGGACTGGAGGTGAAGAAGCTGCTCCTAAAACACTGAATGTTCATCCTCCGGCTCCTTTACCTCCTCCCTGATGGTAGTAAGGAGAGGAGGTCCATGCCCGGATGAACATTGTATAATCAGTAATGAATATCCCCACTTCTCACTTTATTATGGAGGGATGTCCAATGATGATTAGTATCCGTAGATCATACTTGAATATATAGTATAGGCAGGCACACCGGCAAACCTCTTTCTATAGTTATTTGCAATTGAGAAAATTACTCACTGTAATTATTGTGATTAAAACTCAAAAAGTAATCTGTTACCTGTGAAGGAACTTGGGAAGACTTGAGGAGTCAATAAAGTGTCTTTAAAATAAAAGTATTCTCTTTATCCCATGATGCACACCTCTGAATTATTGAATGGGATTAAGAGATTAATTGTGTTTTTTGAGTTCCCTGTGTGTATATCTAGGGGAAATACTGATGGTGTTAGGTCTGAACAGTCTGGCACCTTCCAGTCTGCACCCAGTAAACAGCAGTCACCTGCCATTCATTTCCAATGTATCACCTGCAGCCTATTGAAACCCATAAATCATCCACTGTCCTTGTTCACTCATCGAACTTGCCAGCCTCAGCCAGTTGCTCCTAGCCTTGTTGCTTGTTGTGTTTAGTTTGGTATCTGTTCTTTCTTGTTTGGTGGCCCCTGATGGCTTGTTATTCTGCAGTGTATTTGTAAGATATTGTTACCGCTAATTTGTCTCCACTGTTCTTCTTTTAGGTCAAGCTTCCTCTACAATTCCTACCAGGATGGATGAGCCAGTGATTCACCCAGCAGAGTTTGCTTGCCTAAAGATACTGTTTGTTGACAAGAGCACGCAATCCAGAGCAAGTAGGAAACCACTGACCATCTGCTTGCCACTCTTGTCCTATTCTTGGTCTTGATACAGCAACCTTGTGCCTGACAACCTCCTCCCTCGGAGCTCTGGATCCTAGTGACCGCACGTTTCCACTAGTCCCCAACCCGAAACCACAGCTTCCTGTCCCAGTGCATCTTGCACTTCGAGCTCCAGCCATCTCTGTATTTTATGGACTGAGCCAAGACCGGCTTTGTCATCTCTCTCTTGAGTGGGTGAGCTCTGACCTGAGCCGCTGCTATTTGCCACAGAACATTTCACCGCTGAGATACATTGGGTGTTCTTCCATCTGGGAAGCTGAAGGCAGACAGCAGATCAGATACTTCGCTGTGTCAAGGATCATGCTTGGTGCTAGGTTACTTCATTGAATTCAGGATTTCTCTGTCCTGTGGGGTCATGGCTTTTTCTGCCTGTCGAAAGTGGATTCCTTTGCCTTTGGTTAACTTAGAAACTGCAGCTGCTTTTCCCATTGGTTAGCTGCTTGGTATCCAGTTTCAAATATCCTGGGTAAAAAAATAGCATATGGGTGGGGCTTGTTCTTTCTTCCTTTGCTTAAGGCAAGCAGTGCACATAGCTATTGAGAAGTTGTGCTTTTAATTAAATATGTTTGTTCAATATAGAGCTTTGTAGTATCTGTAACTTGGGGACCATGAATGTTTGGTCTAATTTTTATTGTTTGTAAATAAATAATTAATATACTTATTAGCAGACAGTATAGTGCAGGCTTTGGAAATCTCACTAACTTACTGATGGGTTATGGAATGCCAGTAGATAGTTAGTCAGACCAGTTAGATTTCGCTAGGACTGAAATGGGACAACACGTTGTTTCCATATTTAAATCGTTGGGTTTTCCCAGCCAGCGGGATGCTTTCCGGTAGTGATTGTCCGGCATCAGTATAAAATGATAGCGAGTTTTAAGAGTGAATTTGGAAAATCTCAGTCAATGCTGTATTATTCTGAGAGAATCACCATTGATGACCCAGACTCGAGCTACAAAGTTCGAGGATAAGAATATAGAAATACCTTGTCAGCTAATGAAGACACAGCACGCAGATGTTACGTGCCGAGCTGGTCGGCAGCCTGACCCTGATAAGGTTCGAGCCACGATGAGGCAGGGTGATGATCCTACTGTGGGGCTGAGGGATGGGGATGTCTGGCTGGATGGTGAAAATGAAGGAGAGAGGGTAGCATGGACCCCTCAGTTTATCTCTTGAAATGATCACCCTCTCCCCCGCATATCTGAAACGGTACGGGCTAAGCCAGTGATCACATACACCGTGGGGGGCATCAACCCGTGGCTTCTTCCTCTCAGGAGGGGGAGGAGGAGGAATAGGAATGTGTGAAGGATGGTGTAATGGGCCTCTTCAAGATAACAGAGGTCAGAGAATTCTTTGCTAAGCAATTAGTATATTTAGGGGATAGATACAGAGAAAAGGCTGGGGAGTCTTTGGCTGTGTGGTTATTCAGGATATGGGGTGATAGGAGTACCAGAGTGATCCTATCTAAAAGAGAGATGGGTGCTTTAGTAAGTCTATTGTCCCAGCGTGTGATCAATAATGTCGTGCGGGTGCTGCTTGCTTCCTCCGAGCATAACGCATCACTAGGAGATCGGGTAACAACTGTGGTTATATTCAAGTATCATTCTCTTACTGAACGGAATTTAAAACCCCAAGCAGAATGGAGCGCATTTGAGGGAGGCACTGAAGTTCTACGCCAGTGGGCTCTTATCACAGGATCATAACTTATGTCAAATGGTTGTTGTGATGCATCTATTGTAGTAGTGTAGTAGCTAGTACTTATCATTTTGATGACTGGGCATTCCAGGATCTCCATACCTTCCACCCAGGCTTGTGCTCTGGAGGGGTCACTCCAGTGCCATTATTCTTTGTCCTTCAAGACAGATGGACGTCATCGTCATCATCATACCACAATAGTGGTAGCTCACCAGAGGATGTGAAATTAATGTCTGGAATGACAGGACATCTACAAACGTAGTTAAATCAGTGCCTTCTCCAATAAAAGGTGTAGTCCTGTCTTTGATGGAACCAGCTCTTTTTCATCCCATATGTACAGTGACTCAGTTATTACAATGTTTAGAGTACGTAGACGAGAGTGCACATAGGCAGGTACGGAAGTTAGATAAAGCGACGAGGTGTGGGGGATCCCACATTTCTCATAAAGAAATATTTTTAGTGTTGCTCAAAGATGGTGTCCCAGAGGAGCAGGTAAATGGGTTCCCACCCCTGCCCTCTATGCAATGTGGAGGAAGAACTGTCAAGAGAAGCAAGAAAGGGAGACTGTTGAGGAGATAGGGTCCTTCTTCAAGACCTCTGCTGAAAGGGCGCCTTTCATTCCTCTCTCAGATTCCTCACATTTCACTTAGGATTCCTTACAAAGGACTTTGGATAATGTTCAGTGGACAATAGGAATCAGGGGGTGGCTAGCACTTTTGTGCCTCATTATTGTAAGGAGGGGGTTATTTGAATTGCTTCCCTCTTCCCTGTCAATAACATGAATGATTTGAATGCAGAGAAGTATGTGAGGAGAGCCCTCATACGTCAGTTTACTTTGTGTGTGTGTGTGTGTGTGTGTGTGTGTGTGTGTGTGTGTGTGTGTGTGTGTGTGTGTGTGTGTGTGTGTGTGTGTGTGTGTGTGTGTGTGTGTGCGTGCGCGCACATGCGTGGACTTTGCCTTTAAGAGACTGTGAATATGTTGGGCACTAACCAGTTGCTTTTCCCTTCTCAATTGTTCTCTGATAAGTGTGCTATTCCTCTGTGAGAAATTAACTGTCTACTTTGAGTTTTTGCAGTTCCGTACAAAGTTTTGAAGAATAGTACAGCCTGGGTTTTGTGTTTTCTGTTCCAATCTGTTACTTTGTTTCTTATTTTTTAAAAACACAGTTACGTGTTTATTGTGTCTGAATTTGTTACATTATGTTTTGTTACATTTTTACATGCAATTGGTTTTAGGGATGACTCCACTTCGTACTGGCCATATGAAATTTGAGTTGGCAGGGTAAAAATTTCTGAAACTTTATTCTGGATATGAGGTGCCTATATTTCAGTAGGACATAACCATTCAGGCAACAATTCCAGTAGGTCTGTTGTTTCTGTTTTCTGAAAACCCAGGAGCAAGGAGAAAGTGCAGTTATATCTCCCTGTATTACAGAATGGCAAAGTGGTGGATACTGACTTGTAGTGGGGCATTCTGTGATACATTCCAGGAGATGGCATTTGAATTTGCACACTGGACCAATGAGTCAGATTGCTGAATTTGTATGAGGACTCCTTATTACGTAGCAAAAGGGATTCCACTGATATTGATCCCTTTGATAAGGAAAAAGGCTTTTGAAGCAAATTATCTGATTTTGGCATTCTGCTTTGGGGGAGCTATGAGGATGTAGTCTATTCCAGCCAAACTTGACCCTTAGTAGGGTAAGTCTTAAGGAATTTGAGCTTCAATAGCCTTGGTGTAGTAAGTGCTTTAAGGGCTGGTATTTTCCTATGTACAATTTGTTCAATTGGGAAGTCCTGACTCTTAGTGATATTCACACTTGACAGAGTGTTGGTGTAGGTTGTACGTTGAGTACAGGTACAAGGTTCAAGGTGGATGGCAACTATGAGCAGGAACAGTGTCCTGGTTTAGCTGTGTCTATGCCAAATGGTGTTGAGATTGTGTATACTTGTTTGATGCTGAATGGCACTTACTGGATATGCAGTTCCTAGGCATACACATGGTTCCCACGGATTGGTGCAGTTGATATGTGGTGCTGTATGCATGTCACCTCAATGCCCAGGGTGAGTACCCTGTCCATGCTGCTCAGTAAGTGGGCTATTAAAAGGAATGTTTTGAATGCTAGCATTTCTCAGCATGGTGTGGCCAGACTGTCCCAGGAACTTTCCGATGACCTTAGATTACCTGCTCACAAAGGCAGGCGGCACTTGTAATGTTATTGGTCAAGAATGCTGCACATACATTCCTGACACGTTGGAGAACATCGCCCACCTGGTTGATTACGTCTGAGAACCAGTGTATATGATCAAGTGGAGGATTAGCTCATTACACTGTGGGGTGGGGCTGCTGCACGTTTGGGGCACAGGGAAGCAGGTGGACTACTATGGTATACTCGGGTGGAAGAGACTACTGGGTTTATGGTACTGGGTATTGTATTTGTGTTTTATATGCAGCTTAGTTGGGAGTTCACAAGAGTCATACCGTACTAGTCTGAGGGTTGGATCATCATGTTCACAACTTTCGAAGGGGAGCGTGTTCTATCAGGGGCTATGGCTTATTCTGTCTGTCAAAAGTTGCTTCTATCATAATTGGTTAGTTCAGAAACTACAGCTGCTTTTCCTGGTTAGCTGTCTGGTGTCCAGTTTCAAATACCTCAGGTGTAAAATAGCACCTGGAGGGGGCTTGCTCTCTCTTCCTTTGTTTTAGGCAAGTTGTGCACATGACCATGGGAAAGGTATGCTCTGTGCATGCTTATAATTAAGTATGTTTGTTGAATATTCAGCTTTGTAGTGTCTGTAAGTTGGGGAACATGAATGTTTAGTCAAATGTTTACTGTTTGTAAATAAATGATTAATATATTTATTTGCAGACAGTGTTTTTTGTCTCACTCTCTAGACCTGCAAATGTGATTCAACATTACATCCTTGTGGTGGAGTGCAGCGGGATTGAAGAAGTGCTGTTGGCCCACTACCACTGTAGCCTCTTGGAGCATCTGTCTACCCAGGAAATGTCCTCTGACCTTGAAACCATCATCACACTGGCTCTCAGTGCTGATAAGCATCTTATGGAATGACCCTCTTGATCAACAGCCAGAGCCCCAGTTTCATTCCCAGAAACATTTCGGCCTGCGGTACCCTTCTCAGCAATGTCTGCAGGACCCATGCATGTAGGAAACTCTAATTTCACCACACAAGAGCACGAATGTCGGAGGAGAAACAACCTCTGCACCTACTGCAGAGCAGTCAACCACCAATTCCCACTGTATGCAGGAAACAGGCCCCTCCAGGAAGAGACAAGGAACCATTATTTGAAAATCTCTCCCTGGTCCCTCATTGCAGCTCCATAGTGTGACTCACTATCTTTCTCCACCCTCCGATGCCTCTTCACACATAGGGGGCTCTGGAGTCTTCCGGCACAGCAGTCAACTTTCTGTACTAGGCTTTCTGTGTACAGCTTAGATTCCCTACTGAGTCTAACTCTCACCCTTTCTGCATCAAGACCATTGATAGGCATCCTTTGGGGTCTGGGATATTCAGTGTGTGCATATGGCCTATGTATTGAGCATTGGAGAGCACAGCAAGACTATCTAATTCCTCCTGCTGAGATCAACCAATACTCATTTTGGGTTGCCTCTGGCTCTCCATTCACGATCTTCACTTCATCTGGTTACCCAGTTCACTGCTGAGTTAGGCAGCCCACTAGCCTACCACCTCAGTTGACTTCACCCTGTAAATCCATGGAGATTCCAACAGGAAAACCAAGCTTAGCCATAGCCTTTAGTAATATGGAAGCCAGGACCCTGCTGCCTCACAGATGACATGACTGCACAAACGACTTCCTCCTAGGCATAATCCTTCTTCCTTCCTGAGACTCAAGCCATGAATGACAACATTGCTGAAGTGCGAAATCATGGCTTCATTTGAACATCCCAGTCTCTAGCCTTAGCAGGATTCTTGATTGTCAAAAAGAAAAATGGTGTCTCCGTCCCTGCATCGACTACCACGGGCTTAACAAAATCACCATTAAGATAGATAGATAGATACTTTATTCATCCCCATGGGGAAATTCAACTTTTTTTCCAATGTCCCATACACTTGTTGTAGCAAAACTAATTACATACAATACTTAACTCAGTAAAAAATATGATATGCATCTAAATCACTATCTCAAAAAGCATTAATAATAGCTTTTAAAAAGTTCTTAAGTCCTGGCGGTAGAATTGTAAAGCCTAATGGCATTGGGGAGTATTGACCTCTTCATCCTGTCTGAGGAGCATTGCATCGACAGTAACCTGTCGCTGAAACTGCTTCTCTGTCTCTGGATGGTGCTATGTAGAGGATGTTCAGAGTTATCCATAATTGACCGTAGCCTACTCAGCGCCCTTCGCTCAGCTACCGATGTTAAACTCTCCAGTACTTTGCCCACGACAGAGCCCGCCTTCCTTACCAGCTTATTAAGACGTGAGGCGTCCCTCTTCTTAATGCTTCCTCCCCAACACGCCACCACAAAGAAGAGGGCGCTCTCCACAACTGACCTATAGAACATCTTCAGCATCTCACTACAGACTTGAATGACGCCAACCTTCTTAGGAAGTACAGTCGACTCTGTGCCTTCCTGCACAAGGCATCTGTGTTGGCAGTCCAGTCTAGCTTCTCGTCTAACTGTACTCCCAGATACTTGTAGGTCTTAACCTGCTCCACACATTCTCCATTAATGATCACTGGCTCCATATGAGGCCTAGATCTCCTAAAGTCCACCACCATCTCCTTGGTCTTGGTGATATTGAGACGCAGGTAGTTTGAGTTGCACCATATCACAAAGTCCTGTATCAGTTTCCTATACTCCTCCTCCTGTCCATTCCTGACACACCCCACTATGGCCGTGTCATCAGCGAACTTCTGCACATGGCAGGACTCCGAGTTATATTATCTTCTCCCCTTGATGGATAGCACATTTGAAACACTCTGCAGGGTCCAGATCCATGAAGTGTGTACAACCTGATCCACTTCTGCCAGGTGTATGAGTAGAAGATGGCGTTCAGAAAACCCGTAAGCCACTAGGAATACTTGGTGATGCCTTTGGACTTGGCAACAGTCCAGCCATTTTCCAAGCACTCATTAATGAGACCCTCTGAAACGTGCTACACGGGTATGTGTTTGCTTACCTCAATGGCATCCTCATATTTTCCAAGGACTCCCAAGTCACGTCTATTTAGTCCTTCAGTGTCTCTTTAAAAACCAACTGTACCACGAACTAGGGAAATGTCATTTCCTTCCAGCTTACGCCCTTTCATCACAAGGTATAAACATGAACCCAGAAAAAGTGCACGCCTGCATTGGATGGACATGACCGTGCTTCCTCAAACAACTACAGTGCTTTTTGGGCTTCTCTAACTTCTACCACCAGTTCATCAAAAATGGCAGACAAATCACTGCTCCTCTCATCTCCCTCACCAAGTCAAGTACCTCTTGGATAACCTGACCTGTTACTGCAGACCATGCTTTTGACAACGCCACACAGCACCTTTATGGAGTAGGGGACTGGGAGTTACTCATCACTAAATGGGCCTTGGAGGAATGGAGACATTGGCTGATGGGAAACTCCGAGCCCTTCCTGATCTGGACTGATCACCAGAATCTCATATCCATACAACAGACCCACCAACTCAACTTCTGTCAGGCTCACTGACCCCTCTGCTTTGAGCTTTTAGCTTGACCATCTCTGACTGACCCAGCTCGAAGAACACTAATGCATACAAACTGTCACAATAGTTCAACCCTGTGGAAATGGAAATTGGCCTTCAGCCTGTCATTCCAGCCTCTTAGATCCTCACCTTGATTGTCTGGGACCTTGAGAGCCAAATCCAGAAGGCCCTACAGAGCAAGTCTGCTTTGGCCTACACACCTAGTAACCGTATGTACTTGCCGTTGGCCTTGTATTCTGAGGCTTTCCTGTGGACCTACTCCTCTCCCCTCCCTGGCCATCCAGATGGACTCTGGATTTAATATGATTCTGGATCTGGTGTCTCACCAAGATCGCAGATGTAAGTCAATTTGTCGCTGCCTGCCCTCAATATGTCCAGTCAAATTCAAGCAGACAGAGCATGGATTCAGCAAAGGCAGGTGGTGTTTGACAAACTTACTGGAGTTCTTTGAGGATATAATGAGTGCAGTGGATAGAGGGGAACAGATGGATGCTACTTATTTGGATTTGTGGAAGGCGTTCGATAAGATGCCACATAAAAAACTTATCCATAAGATAAGGATGCATAGAGTTGGGGTGATGTATTAGCACGGATAGAGGATTGGTTAACTAATAGAAAGCAGAGAGTTGGGATACATGGGTGTTACTCTGGTTGGCAATCAGTGGTGACCCATGTGCCGCAGGGGTCAGTGCTGGGCCCACAACGGTTCTCGATCAAGACGGTTCATTAACAATTTGGAAGAGGAGACCAAGTGTAGTGTATCTAAATTTCCTGATGATACTAAATTGAGTGGAAAAGTGAATTGTGCAGAAGATATGGAGAGTCTGCAGAGACATATAGATAGGTTAAGTGAGTGGGCAAGGGTCTGGCAGATGGAGTACAATGTTGGTAAATGCGAGGTCATCCAATTTGGAAGGAAAAATTGAAGACCAGATTATTATTTAAAAGGTAAAAAAAAACTGCAGCATGCTGCTGTGCAGAGGGGCTTGGGAGTGCTGGTGCATGAATCCCAAAAGGTTGATTTGCAAGCACAGCAGGCTATCAAGAAGGCAAATGGGATGTTGGGTTTCATTGCTATAGGGATTGAATTTAAGTGCAGGGAGGTTATGCCTCAACTGTACAGGGTACTTATTGCATGCAGTTCTGGTTTCCTTACTTGAAGATGTATATACTGGCTTTGGAGGTGGTGCAGAGGAGGTTCACCAGGTTGATTTCAGAGATGAGGGTGTGAGACTATGAGGAAAGATTGAGTCACCTGAGACTGTACTTGTTGGAATTCAGAAGAATAAGAGCAGATCTTATAGAAACATATAAAATTATGAAAGGGATAGATAAAATAGAGGCAGGAAAGTTGTTTCCACTGATAGGTGAGACTAGAAATAGGGGACATAGCCTCACGATTCAGGGAAGTAGATTTAGGACAGAGATGAGGAGGAAATGCTTTTCCCAAAGGCTGCTTCAGTAAATATATTTAAGACAATGTTGGATAGATTTTTGCATAGTATGGTGATAAAGGGTTATGGGGAAAAGGCAGGTAGGTGGAAATGAGTCCATGGACAGATCAGCCATGATCTTATTGAATGGCAGTGCAGGCTCGATGGGCCAGATCGCCTACTCCTGCCCCTATTTGTTATGTTCTGAAATTCCTCCAAACAGTGGTCCTTACTGATCCTTAAACACCTGTGGTCCCATGTCACCATGGATTTCATCACTGGTTTGCCACCTTCCAATGGGGCTACAGTGATTATGAAAATGGTGGACCAGTTCTACAAGTCGGCCCACTTCAGTGCCCTCCCCAAACATCCATCAGCTGCTGGGATGGCAGACTTAGTTCTCCAACATGTCGTTCACCTCCATGGTTTCCCACAAGACATTGTGTCAGACTGGGGCTCATAGTTGGTTTCCCATTTCTGCCGAGCCTTCTGCCCTGCCCTCCACACCTCAGTGAGTTTGTCCTCTGGCTTTCATCCGCAGACCAGTGGTCAGTCCGAAAGATCCAGTCAGCAAGTGGAGATTCTACAATGCTTCGTCATCTCTAATCCTTTCACAGGGATGAAGTATCTGCTCTGAGCTGAGCTGTCCCACAATCTACACACCTCCACTGTCATGGGTGTGTCACCTTTTAAATTGCTTCATGGCTACCAACTCTAGTTGTTCCCTGTAGAGGAGCCAATGGTAGAGGTCCTGTATACCAAGGACCTGGTTCTTAGCTGCCAACCATGTCTACAGATTCCAGGTCAACAGCTAGTGGTGCCCAGCCAGACCACTCTGGCTTGGGGACCATGTTTAGTTGTCCATCTGAGATCCATCCCTGTGCACTGACACCCACAACTCTTGCCTCAGTTCATTGGTTCCTTCAGTGATTACCCATCACATCAAACCACTTACCAACACCAGCAGCCACCATCCCTCAGAATCTCACCTACCTTCCACATATCCTGCCTCAAGTCCTTTGTCCATGGGCAACTCAACCAACCTGAATCTGCACATAGGATGGTGGAATGTGGTCCAATGTACATGATTCGCCGGTTGATCGTCGTGGAAAGGGTGTGCTAAGCCTGGTCAATGGTGAATTGTGCAGTCCAGAGGATAGGTCTTGGGTGCCAGGAGGAAAGAGTAAGGAATCTCAGGATCCATCCTACCATGGTCAGGAGCAGTTATTATCCCTCAACCATCAGGATCTTGAACTAGAGTGAATAACTTCAATTGCCCCCAAACTAAACTGTTCCTCCAAGCTTTGAACTCAGTTTCAAGGACTCTTCATCTCATGTCCTCGATATTTATTGCTTATTTATTATTATTATTACTTTTCTTTCTCTTTTGTGTTTACACAATTGTTGTCCTTTGCACATTGGTTGTTTGTCCTGTTGGATGTGGTCTTTCATTGATTCCATTGTGTTTCTTGTATTTACTTTGTATGTCCACAAGATAATGAATCTCAGGGTGAATATGGTGACGTAAGTGTACTTGGATAATAAATTTACTTTGAAGTTTGAACATACATGACGAACAACTTTCTAACCATGTCTCAATAAATACAGATTCATCCTTTTATCTGTTGTACTCTAAGTCTCAGAAATGTAACACTGAGCCACTTTCAGGGAAAGAGTAGCTTATACAATGGTCTTCCATTATGTTATAAAAATGGATTTTTAATAACTTTGGTGTAGCTTCTCTGGAGTGAGATGAAAACAACTCACTGTACATTAGGCTGTTACATTTATATTCAGTAAGTAAATAAACATCTGGATTTCAATTCAGCCAGTTCAAACAATAACTAATTTTGGATGCCCATCTACACTTTAAAACTGCTTCTCTTAGTGTGCTAAGATTGTTTAGGAATGAATCTAAAAGCAGCCTTCTGAGTCAGAGTGTGGAATACTTCCACTGTGACCATGATCACTCCCTGGCGTGACTAGCCCAGAAAATTCCTCAGTGTCCACCTTCCATATTACAGGCTCTGCCCACTGTCTAAGTCATGCAAAAAAGGATGGCTATAACTGAGTTGTAGGAAAATATGTGGAGAAAGGTAAGTAGTTCTGAGTAGTAAATATGTGTTGCCTTGTTGCGTTAAATACTCTATAACTGAAGGCAGAATAAAATATTTTTAAATTCTAATACTTCCTGGGATTTAAGCTTCCTTGTGCTTTTAAAACTAAACCAAAAAGTCCAGTATGATTTAAGAATCCAGATGGATTGAGTTAAAATAAGTGCTGAAAATGTTGCCTCTATATGAAAGCATCAAAGTCCTGTACTAGGTATCCATTTTATTTTAATCCACTCAGTACTTTAAATGACTCAAAAAGGACAATGTAGAAATGATTAGTCATTGAATATCTGATTCATCATCTGTTCATGGCTAGTTGTGTAATTAAGAAGCCATATCTAGTTTTATTTGCATATAAATTATGCATGCATATAGCCACACACAGAGCATATATATGTGTGTTTCAACTTCAGCAACTTATTTTTTAAATATTGGGCCAGTTGACAGTTGAAGATAAAGCTGAAGCTCATCATTATGTAGAAATTGCAAACCCATCTGAATGATCACAGAGTTCTTGAAGGAGGCATTGATTCATACAAATATATCTCAGATCTCTTGCAGAACTTACAGAACGGGAAAATGATTCATTCTGATTCACTGGGACTAATGTACACATAATGGCGGCCAGGTGCTTCTTGTTGCTTCCAAAACTGAGCTCCATTGAAGTCAAGAGAATATGTAGCAACTAATATCCTGCATATTTTTAGGTAAATATTTTGGTAGACACCACATGAGTAATTTAGTACATTACATATTTGTGGAGCATGCTAATGTGGAACAGATGCCTTCATATCTAGATTTTTCAAAACTTTCTGCCAGCATTAGCCCTCCACACATCATGTCTGTGTCTGTGATAGCTGATTTGATAGAAATGAATCATGTTTACTCAGCATCTCTATAACTGAAGTATCATGTAAATTCAGGAAAGACTGATATTGAACTAGACTATGTTGATGTTATTGCATCTTGAATTTCCTTTGAACCAGTCAATGTGCTTTTGTGCCTGCTGAGAGAGCATGAATTTCTAAGTTCGTACATTCTTTGATGTCTGTTTCATAGTGGTTTCATAGGTCGTTCCTTTCCCCTCCTTCTTAGCATACATCTGTTGCTTTGTTTGTTGGTCATTTCACACAAATCTCCCAAACGTTCACTTCTCAACTTCAGATCTAACAGGAGGAAACTCGAACACAGTAAATTCAATGCCAATATCAGGAATACAGCTGATGCAAGTACTAGATGTAAAAGACTGCAGATACAGTAAATCTGAAGTTACACTCACAGGTACTGGAGGAATTCAATATGTCAGGCAGCATCTGTAGAGGGAAATGGCCAAAACCCTTCACTAGGACCAAAATGCTAGATGTGGGATTACACTTAGAGATTATGAATTAGAATCATTTGTCAGATTTCATGATGAATGTAAATGTTAGTTGCCCACATAGATTTAAAGATTGCGTTCCTGTAGATGTTTCAACCTGGATTATGAAATTGAGCAACAACATCCTAATGGGGGTAAGGTAGCCAATAAGTATCTTTATTTGAGACAATTCTGTAAAAAGAAGTGTTCAGATGAAGGAATTTAATCCATTTCACAAAAAAATACTCAGTCCTGCCAAAAGGTTTCAGCCTTAATCGCCATCTATACTTTTTTCCATAGATATTGCCTGAGTTCCTCCAGCATTCTGAGTGTGTTGCTCAGTTTTCCAGCATCTGCAGATTTTTTCTTGTTCAGGAATAAATGTGTTGCCTTCCTTTTTTGATTGCAGGTTGATATGTCACTTTCTCTAAGCTGTGCTTTTATCTGTTCTTTTCTCATAGTGTGAAAATAAAAGGTACTACATCCTTTTGAGCAACAAAAGATTCAGTAGCCAATAATGCAATCTTCATAGAAATGTTATGTTGGATTCACTATGTTGCTGTAATAACAGAGACCCTCTGTGACAATATTGTGAGTTTATCCAAATATCAAATGCCAAAAAACTACTTTTGAAGTTCTTGGACCTCAATTTAGTTCTTCCTCCCTGCCTTCAAATTTTAACAGAAGTATTTGTTATTATCTTAATGACATAGGGACTGTAAGGGATTGTGCAGAATGGTGGGCAGGCAGGAAAGAAGGTTTAAAGCACAGAACTGAGCAAGACATTGAAGATGAAACAGTCTCAAAAAGCCATCTTATTCACCTCTGCTTTTATTTCAGATGTTCATCTACGTTAGATCACTGGTTATTCATTCTGCTAAATGTCATGGAAGATTATGAATGTTTTCTATGCAGCAAGCATTAAGGTACAAGATTAAGATATTGACAATGTAGACTCATCAGATATTAATTGAATATGCTTAGTTTCCAATTAATTAAACTGTGTTGTCAAATGTATCTTTCAAAGAAGTGCCTCACTTCATTCTCATGCACCCAGGATGTTTATACTGAAGTGCAGAATTGAATAGGTTATCTTTGATTTTGCAAGTTCCATATGAGGATAATAGTCTGTGAAATCAAGCTGAATAAACTATCAGTGATCTTTCTACACTATGCAGTGGCCACCTCACTTTTTCCATTAATTTAAATATCAAAAATATTGAAATAAAAGACTCCTTTGCAGGCATTCATCCTAAATCACCTGTTCTAACTCAAAGTAACCTGAGGCAAGAAGTCCACAAGCCAAATAAATTAAATAACTCATCTTCAAGTCTGCAGTATATGTACTCTTCCATTTTGGGTTTCAGTATATTTTTAAATTATCACTGTTAAAGCATGTTGCTCAGATTAAGTAAGAGCATTGCAAAATATCTATGGGAAATAATTCTCAACAGGAAATTAAGCAGAATACAGTTGATTTGAAACATAATGGTTCTTGTCTTACAAGGTAGGTTTTATTCTTTTAATGAAAATGGGCCCCATTGTTTTGACATTAAAGCCAAGAAATTTATAAAAGAGCTACTTAATTATCTTTTATACCAATCATATATTAATGAATCTGAAAAGGAATATAATTGATGAGAATATATTTTGTTTAAACTCTAAAGTTGAAAAAAAGTTCTGAACTCAGGATCCTGATTTCAAATTCAAGACTTAATCAAGCATGTGGGCCAAAATTTAAAATCGTAAAATCACAGAGTAATATAGCATAGAAACAGGCCCTTCGTCCCAACTTGTCCATGCCAACCAAGGCGTCCATGTAAGCTAGTCCCATTTGCCTAATTTTATTAAAATTTGTATTTAGAAGTGGTGGTTGTGGAATTATTATGTAATTGTAAAAGCAAATAAAAATGCTACGAATCTGAAATAAAAACTAAAAATGCTGAAAAGACTAAGTCTGGTGGCATAATAGAGAGAAAAACAAAGTTAATGTTACGGGTTAATGACTTTTAATCAGAACTTAGAAATCAAAGATCTTCTGTTGCTCAGAGGGAAGTGGGTGAATAGAAGAAAGGGAATGTCTTGAGTAGAAACTTGGAGAGACTGACCACAAGTGCTACTAGAACTGGTTGAGAGGGTGGTGAATCACAAATGATCTGCTTGGAGCAGAGGACCAGAAACAGGGAAAGAAAGGTTAACAGTGGGGAAGCACAGCACAGTGGGTCCTGAGAAAGTGAAATTAATCTGAGAATGCTGGAAATACCTAGGTTGTGTCTGTTGAGAGAAAATAGCTTTAATGCTTTAGGTTGATGGCCTTTTATTGGAAGTGGCCTGCTGTAGCCAATAGAAAAGCGCATCAGATTCATTAAGGTGACTAGGGAATGAAATATGTCCTTCTCAATTGGTGGCTTCTAACTGAAAGTAGTTAACATCACCACAACTGTTGTGTCTGTGCACAACTAGATATCAATTAAATGAAAGCACACACACATAGGAGATGGCTTTAACTGGTGTATTCATGTTACAGTGAGGGAGGGAGAGAGAAACAATGTGCATGAATAGACAACAGCACATGCACAGATAACAGATCAATAAATAGTGTTCAGGGGCGGGGAGGTCATTGCTCTAAAAGAAATAGATCCATACATTACTCTTCCCCCCTTTAGATTAATGCAACATAAAGCTGTATATGCACAAAATATTCTATTTCCCTTTCATAAACCCATATTCCAAATAAACATGCTTTCACAGCAACAGATTATCACTAACTTCACGGCTCCAAAGATTCAGCCTTTTGGATTCAACCATTTCAGCACTCTGCTTCTTTCAGGATAGCATCTCTGGCCCTGTGGAGTTGCATTAGGCTTGACAGGTGTCTTATCAATGATAACGTTCTTGTCACCTGTGGAGTAACCTCACGTTTGGTAGCTGTTTTGTCTAAGACAACATTCTCGACTTCCAGTGTCAAGTTGCTGTCAGTGACATCATCACTAAGAGGCAAGTCTGGTGATGGTAATGTGTCCATCTTGTTGGATGCAGTTAACTCAGGTGATTTCTTTGGTTGGGCATCCAGTATCTGGTCCACATGACAGCTCCATGTCTGACCTCCAACATCCACCATGGACATCAATGGTCCGGTTCTTGTAGCTATCTTGCTGTGTGTCCACTTGTTTTCTCGGTAATCACACACTAGGACTTCCTGCAAATCTTGAAGCTCCTTGCTGCTTCACTTGGCAACTGTCTGAACTATTTATTCTGCACCTCCCTCCAAAGATCTTGTTTCAGGAGGTCTATGTGAGTTTTCAGATTCGTTTTCATGAAAAGCATGAACAGAGTTTCGATACACAAAAAGGAAGTTGTCCACCTTGCGCTGCAGAGAAATGTTCTCCTTGTCCATTGCTTTAATTAACTTCTTGAAGGTTTGAATAAACCTGTTAGCTAACTCATTTTTGCTGGGTGGTGAGGAGATGACTTACAATGACTGATGCTATTTTTCCACATGAACAGTTGGAATTCTTCTGATATCTATTGTGGTCTGTTCCCACACAATTTGTTCTCGTATGCTGTTTCTGGTGAAAATAGTCCTCAGAGCAGAAACTGTCTTTGCTGAGATGATTGACTTCATTGATGTATCCTCCAGCCACTTTGAATAAGCATCCAGAGCAATTGGAAACATGGAGTTCAAGAATGGCCCAGCAAAGTCAATATGTACTCTTTGCCATGGTGAAGACCCACACTCCCACTGGTGTGAAGGTGCTTGTAGGGGAGTATTTTGAACTTTTTGGCATCCCGAAGAGATTTTGGCCAAGTCTTTGAATCATTTATCTATTACCTTCTCAAACACCTTCTGATTAGCATTAAGCAGCTGTGCTAGCCTCTGGTTAGTGCTACCATTGGGCTGTAGGTGCCTGTTGATGCCACACTGAGAGCTTTGATTGAGTGTCTGTCTAGTTGGATTCAATACATAAAGTGTTAACTGTTGTTGTTTGACCTCCATATGTCAGATTTACCTTCAAGTTTGTGTTTGGGAGACACTTTTTTGCCTGTGTAGCTCTTTAGCATCACTGAGATCTTCTCTAATGGTATCTTAGAGAACAGTTTGTTGTAGTCATCCTCTGGAATTTTGGAAAGGCAGACCCTGTATCCAGCTCCATTTTCAGTTTTACACCAAACACGTCTATTATGATCCAAATGATTTTGTGATTTGCTTCAGCTATATTATGCAGTTCTAGGCATGACAGTTCACCTTTGTCAGACTCAGTGCTATCTGATTCTGTTTTACATCCGGTAACTTTATGCATTTGCTTAGTTTTATGTTTGAAACTTTTCATTTGTTTGTGCTTTTTGTCTGGCTCGCAAATTCTCTCATTGACACTTGTCTGTGACACTTCCTGCAGACTTTTTCTTTGAACAAACAGCTATTTGCATCATGGGAGTATTTGCCACTTTATTAGCATATTTGGCTTTTTGCACCATTCAGGGACATTTTGTGCATTTCACATTCTAACCTTCTTTTCTGTAGTTCTGCTGCATCTTTTGCTGCAGTCTCTAATGATATTGCAATGCTCAATGTACATTCTAGGGTTAGGTCTCTTTCAGATAGTAGCCTCTTTTGTGTGCTTTGACTATGCATGCCAGATACCTTAACGCATCAGAAAGTCCATCTCTAAGGTCACAGTACTGAGAACATTTACTCAGTTCTGCAATACATTCAGAAAGGCTTTCATCTTTTGACTGGCTTCTTTTGTAAAATCTGAGTCTCTCAGTTGTTACCAGCAGTTTACGGTTCAAGTGATTTTGTAAAGTTGTACCAATTTTATCACACGTATTGCTTGCTGGCATGGCAGGGATTACTGAGTTGCATAACAGACAGTGTGTGCTTGGGCCCATTAAGCTAAGAAGGGTAGGGGCTTTCCTTTGCTCCATGTTGTTCACGTTACAACACAGTTTAACCGTCTCCATATATGACTCCCAGCCTTCATTAGTGCTATAAAATTTGTCAACTTTCCAGGCTGAAGCCATCGCTGTGCTATTTTCACTTTAAATTCAGCACGTCTTTCACTGTTACTCACGTGTCCTTCAGCTTTCTCGTGTTGTTTAACTCTCGCTATTTCATCCCATAAGTGTTGCTGCCGTCTGTGATATTTTCTGACATTTGGGTTTGTACTAATTGCCAATTTGTTGTGTCTGTGCATAACTACAATATATTAAATAAAAGCACACACAGAGGAGATGCCTTTAACTGATGTATTCATACTGCAGCGAGCAAGAGAGAGCAATGCGCATGCGTAGACAACAGATCAAAGTGTGGGGTCATTGCTCTAAAAGAAATAGTTCCATACATTACAACACCAATAGCATCAACATGAGATCAATTAATTTAGAATGGTGATTGTGTTATTGGTTATATGTGGCCAAAATAGTTTACAAAGCAATTTTAATGTGCAGTAATTGTTTTTAACAAATCTTTATTGAACTGAATTTGAGGTTTGTTAGTGCCCATAATTTACAGGCTATGATGCTCTATAAGTTAAAATTGTAAATATAGCGTATGGGCATTAATTTGCAAGGGAAATGTTGCCAGAAGCATGCCAGTGAGGTCAGCTATTGCCGTGAGTGTTTAGTGTCCTTTGTAGGTACAAATATCAAAAACCTACCGACAGTGATGAGAGGCATTTGTGAGGCTTTATTTCAATGCTACCACGCAACCAAATCACTAAGCAATAGAGCTTCAGGGATACCTCTCTTGGAATACAGCATTACCAGGAGAATTGTAAAAGGCATGAAGATTAAGACCCGTTGCTAGAATAGGGAATAAAAGGGAGACAAGCTGGTCTCACAGTAGGAGGTCAAAGCTGAAAATAATGATGGGAGAGCAATTGTTTTAAATTAACTCCAGCAAGGAATAATCTATGAGACATCTCACTTTAATATTAATAGTTTTGCTGAACTCTAACTTCTTCTGTAGCCTCAATGGTAAGCTCATAGCACACAAGGAATGCATTGCCAGTGGATGTCAATGAATATTATTGTATCTGGGACTGAGAGTATTCATCATATCTCTTAGTTCATCTTTTACTCTTATGTACAACATGTACAAGATAATCTCAATAAAAGAGACATTGAATTTTATTCTCATGAGGCAGAATCTAGTGGGTGAGCGAGTTTTACTTGGACTGTTAGCTTCTCCATGTTTGAGGGCAATGCTAACGGCATTGATGCTATTGTACCGATGCCATATCTCAAATATGTCTTGCTCATTTCCAACATGTGGGAGTTTCTGCCTAGGATGACATTTATTGCACATCTCTGGTTGTCCTTCAACTGCGGGACATGTAAAAGATTTGATAAGAGTCTATGAAAATCACGAAACATATCTGCAGGTGTTGGAAATTGGAAGCAAAAACAGAAAATGTATATATTGTGTTAAGAGTCACGCTGCATTGTTCTTTATTCTAGAGTTACAGAGAGAACAGATCAAAGAAGGAGGGAGGACATCATGTGAAGTAGATTGACTTTTGGAGCAATCTAGTACTTTCACAGTGCCCATTACTGATTCTTTATTGTCTCGTGCATGGTAATCAATTACTGTCAACTCTCCCCCAGTTCTACATCAAAATTATAGCGAGGTGGCTGGTAACATTCAAATGCAGATTGTCTTGGAGTCTCCATTTGAAACCTCATCCTGAGCTGACATCCCTGTATCTTTCTCCCTGTTCCGGATGTAGGCCATTCAGGCCTAACCCCTCACCACATGCTGCTATACAAAGTGAATTCTGTTCATCTTTAGTGAATGAGATATTGTGCAAATCACCTTTTTGTGACTTCTTTTGAGAAATGACTCTTCCTTTATTGATTTCACCTTCCGGACTAGTCTCTCGTCTGTTGTCTTGTGCATTTTATTATATTATATGTAGCAGTGGTTTTCAAAGTGTCACTCAGGGACTTATGCTAGTATTATTGTAACTGTATGTTCTGTTGTAACTACATGTTGAGTGCTGTGCAAGACAGTATCTACTGTATTTTGCACCTTAGCTCTGGAGGAACAAAGTTTCATTTAGCTACATAACGTGTATGGTTCCTTAAGTTTGTCATAGTCGAGGTAGGTAGTGGCCTCAAGCTCTTACTACCTATTAAATGCTTCAAGTGGCAGCATCTCAAATAGCCTCTGACAACCAAGCCCAGCATGTGTAGCTTAGCTACAAAGCCTGGCAATTAACAACCATTTTAACCGACAGGAAAAGGGGCAAAATGGGTTACTGGTGCCTTAACAGTAGCTTCAGGGAGATGAGTCTTGTCAGATGGGTGGCAGCTCATCTAGGAGAAGGAAAACTCTGATCTCAAACCTCCTCTGCCTTGCAGCTATACCCACTCATGGGGAAGGCTTTGGAAGTAAAACCCTGAGGGAAAAATCCAGAGCTGGAGTCCCTAAGGCAGTTCTACATTGACTATCATGCTGACTGGCAGTTTCTGTAACACGGCTGGTGCCAAACTGTATCGATCTCTGTCATGCTTTTGGACTCATCTGCTGTGTAGCGAGGGGCAACAGCTTGCTCTCCGTTTATACTGCCTGGCTTGCATAGCGTGTAGAAGTCCATGGGTAACCTGACCAATGGAGGACCACAACAGTGTATGATTGACTGACAACTAAATTTGAACTTGAACGGATATTCTTTCTTCTGAATAAGTAGATCTCAAACTCTTTAAATGTATGGTATTGTGGGGAATTGTGTCTGGTACTGAACTCCTGACTCTTGTAGTCACATGGTATTGTTGTTTTTGCACCAAAGCCTTGGGAGTTCTCCTTTGACAGTAAGCACTGCTTCAAGCATATTTTAACCAGAAGAAAGAACTTGTGGCAATACAGCATCAATTATATAGTTCTGAAATGCAGCAGGTAATTTGAGGTACGGCGAGAATCCACAGCTATACTATAATGATCAAATCATCTGTTTATTTTATGATGATGAGGATTGAAGGATTAATTCTGTGCATACCCAGCAGAACTCTCAGACTCAGTGTCTCTAGAAGGCCTTGGTTTAAAGTCACATCCAATAACATATTCATGGATGCAGTACTAACATGCTAGTTATATGTTTTTTTCATGTCTGCTTGGATAGTTCCTCAATGCTAAGGAAGAATTATTCTTCTCCTGTTTGACCCTTTATGGGCTGGAGATTCTCAGGTGTCAGTGAGCATATTGCATCTTTTCAAATAAACTTTGAGTGTATTGCAGAATCTTTTCCTCTGCACACTAAGTAACCTCTTCCTGTGACAGAGCTCTAAACAGGAATCTGGCTTCCAGAATGTGAGAGACATGAACTGCCCAATACAACCAACTTAAGCATCGATGCTGGGAATGCTGGTCTGAGAGAGGACACTGGCTTTATGATTTGGATGATGGAATTGATAACTTTATGGCCTCGTTTGTGGATGCTACAAAGATAGGTGGAAAGGTAGGTAACGTTGAAGAAGCATGGATTCTGCAGAAGGACATAGTCAGATTGCGAGAATGAGCAATGAATAGGCAGATGGAATATATTGTAGGGAAGTGTATAGTCATGCACCTAGGCAGAAGAAATAAAGGTGTAAACTATTTTCTAAATGGGGAGAAAATTCAAAATCCGAGGTGTAAAGGAACTTGGGAGTCTTCGTGCAGGATTCCCTGAAGATTAACCTGCAGACTGAGTCAGTGGTAAGGAAGGTAAATGCAATGTTGGCATTCATTTTTTCATTTTGAGAGGACTAGAATATAAAAGCAAAAATGTAATACCGAGGCTTTATAAGGTGCACAGTTGGAGTATTGTGAGCAGTTTTGGGTCCCTTATCTAAGAATGCATGTGCTGGGATTGGAGAGAGTCCGGAGGAGGTTCACAAGAATGATCCTGGGAATGAAAGGGTTAATATATGAGGACCGATTGATGGCGCTGGGCTGGTACTCACTGGAGCTTGGAAGAATGAGGTGGGATTTCATTGACATCTAACAAATATCGAAAGGCCTAGATTGATGGATGTGAAGAGATGTTTCTTATAGTGGGAGAGTCTAGGACCAGAGGGCACCAACTCAGAATAGAATAATGTCCCTTTGGAACAGAGATACCGAGGAATTTCTTTAGCCAGAGGGTGGTGAAAATGTGGAATTCATTGCCACAGGCAGCTGTAGGGGCAACATCATTGGGTTTATTTAAGGCAGATGGTGATAGTTTGTTGAATAGTAAGGGTGTCAAAAGTCATAGGGAGAAGGCAGGAGAATGGGTTTGAGAGGGAAAATCAATCAGCCATGATGGAATGGTGGAGCAGACTTGATGGACTGAATGGTCTAATTTGCTCCTATGTCTTACGGTCTTATGGTACAGGATATGCATCCTTCTTATACCTGGGCCTAGAAAGTCCCTGACAATCAGGAAAGGATGGATATGCATTGGGCCTCACACCTGTTGCCAATACACTCTCCTCAATCATGAGCCACAGAGGATCCAGCCAATCCAACAATTCTTCTTCAAGGATAAGAACAATATGAGATTAAATTTAAAGTGTAATGGAAGGAGCAAACACTTCAAAATTTATGGACTCTGTCTCATTCTGTTCCCACTGGGCTTGTAGCTGTGCAGAAGCAGCAGTAGACTTCTTTTCTTCCTGTTTCTTCTCGCTAATACATAAGCACAGAAATGTCAAATGTCATCTCTGCACATGTACATTATGTGATCCAATTGCAATTGACTGAATGAGGAAAGGCAGCAGCCTTTTTAGCTGATTTCACCCATAACTGTGATGTTGGGGAAGGAATGTGTGTATGTATGAGAAATGAACTCAGTTCCAAGGCTAAGCTAAAAACAACTCATTGCTTTTATATCAAAAAATCTTAGCTAATTCATTTTTGATAGTTTCAGCTGAAATGATTTGCATTGTGTATACTGTAAATATAAGCAATCAAATAAAATGCAATGCTTATCTTTAAGGTCAGGGCACACCCATCCTGCCTAATGTCATGGGGGCAGGCATTTAAGAAGGAAGGATAAAGGTGAACCTCAGAAAAGTATCATAAGCAGGCAATTTAACCAGAATTGCCACATCGACTATGATGACAAAAGCATTGCAAATGGCCTCAGGCCCACTAAGAAATAAAAATCTTATTTTGTTGATTTATTTGGAATTTATTCAGCTTCAGTTTAAATGAAGACTTATGGAATGATATCTATTATATTATTAATCAAAATCTGAAGGCTGATATTTGTGAACATTTCTCTCTCACCAAATGTAATGTACTTTTATCTTCTTTCAAACTACTTTAATGGCAAGATCATAGTTTTCATTTGTTCATCTATTGATATGATATTCCATTCACAAGCACATAGGCTGTGGGTGATTTGGGTGAACAGTGTAAATCTGGTGATCAGTGAAGGAGGATCCTGACTCCAGGATCCAGACATACTTGTTCTTTGCCCCATTAATGGGGTGAAAAGTATTGAAGCAATATTGCAACATTTCAGAGAGTGGAGAAAGGAGTTTAAATCTTGGCCCATATCCAACAACATCTAAATCATCACATTTATTTTTCTGAACTAAACACACCCTAAATCTAATTCTAGTTAAGCTTAAAGGGTCAGATTGCATTTCCACATTCCTTAACCCTTACATACCGTTCGGGTCAAATTTGACCCGTTTTGACATTTGACAGCAGTAAAAACACCCTAAATACCAAATTTTAGCCAAAATTTGATGACTTTTCCGAAAGTGACCCAAAATGCGCAAAAATGAAAATATTTTAAAATGTTATACTTTTGCACAGGTGCTACAAATTTTTGTACATTGAGGCTGTTCTGGGTCAAATTTGACCTGTATCTATTGAAATGGATTTTTTGATCTCTGAAACATTAATTAAGGATTAATCATCCATTTATTAATGTCAGATAGGCTATTTATACATTCTAAATAGATCTGTGGTTCAAAATTCAACACTTGTTATGAAGGGATTCTTGGGCCGGGTCAAAATTGACCCAGTCCATACTGTGAAGGTATAGAATATGAACAGGTTGCCTGGGTTAAATCATTTTGGTATAAGAAACATTTGTATGTTATTTCTGGTGCACTATTTCGACAAAAGTAGAGGCATCATTTTGCAACTAAAAGTTTTGAAACATTGCTGGTACTATTATTGCATTAGTAGTAGTGCAACCTCTCGAGGTGAGTAAGATGTTCTCCTCAGAGTTGTCTATTGGTCAGTTGTCAGGTGGTTGTAGAGGCTGATCTGGGATCCAAATATTCTGTGTAGATGTGAGTAAGTGGTGACTGTGGTTACCACTTATGGTGAGCCCTCCGATCACAATAACCCAGTCAGGAGATTTCAAAGCAGGCTATTTTTAGTGCACCTTTTCCAGATCCTTCCCTGAACGGATTGATCCTAAATAGTGCTGCTTAGACATGGGTGTAGCAGCCGAAGTGCTCTTTCTACCTCAGTCCAAAAGCCCTGTGACTGAATCAAACACCCACTGCCCAATATGGCTGCTCCTGACTAGGGGCTTCCAGACTTCATAATCCTGCCCCCATCGCCATGGGACTTAATCTGGGATGTTAGGCTGGATTGGTGGATTCCCTTAATGGAGAGTGCCTGCATGTAACTTTGTTTAACATGGGGAGGTTGATGCACAGGCAGTCACTACATGGTCCTCAGCAGATCGGGGTCAGGGTCCAGTGGCAGGAGTGCAAGATGACTTGTGACCCTTCACTGCTGCATCCTTCATCCGCCTTCACGGACGTTGTGATGTGTTATCATCTTCTGCCAGCTCCACCGTTGAGGTCTTGGTTGGATTGCTCTTTATCTGGAACCTCTCTCTTGATGTTACTGCCATGGGTGACCCTATCAGGAGGTAAAATCCAGACAGCATCATTCTCAGGATCTTAGGAACTCACAAGACTTTGCACTACAGCAAGCTGACAATCCTTGGAGAAGTTAATACTGTATATTATTATTATTATTATTATTATTATTATAAATAAATCACTTTTAATTGTGACGTACATTCTCCATATCTTATCCTCAAATTGAATCCCCAGTGCCCCAATACATGTGGGTTTTTTTAGGCTTTAACTTGTTTCTGGCTGCCTGGTCTATTCGTGGATAAACATGATAACATCGAGTTTTAGCAAATCAGGAAACATACTCCATTTATTAGTGAGTGTGTGAAGCAGGAGTGAGAAGGTTCTGCAGCACATCCAGGTATGAAGCAACTGCTCAAGGAGAAGGGCTCCACAAAATGCAAGTACGTGAGGTGGATATCTCCACCTGCACTATGTGTCAGAACTGGGATCATCCTCAGCTGTTTCAGTTCTCTGGAGGATGACAGCAGTTTAGTATCTGTTCCCAGGAAGTGGTGGGGATCATGAATTGTGGCTCCCAAAATGAGCCACGGTGGATGGTCGATAAATTCAACAGGTTTATATCGGTGGGGCATCCAGAGTGCAGAAAGCAGATGAAGGAAAGAAGTCCTTTGTCCTGACTCAGATTCACAAGAGTGTCCAGGTACAGTGGTTTTCACACAGTCCCTCGTGATGGGGCTTCTTCTGGGCAGTGCTTTAGCTTGCACACTGCTGATATAAAAGTGTCACCTACACCTGAACCAGTTGTCTAAATCTAGAGATCTTGCAGCTTATGCCCACATTATAACGATAATCATGTAGACATTTACCTTGCTGATACACTTTACCAAAGGCATTGATGTGAAAATATAATTGAAAAGCGAAGTTTTGACACACTTTGCATTCTACTAAAAATAGAGCCTTGACCTCCTAACTTCTAAATACTGTTCAAATTGGGACTATGTCATTGCATAAAGTGAAAAGAAGATGAGAGATTAAATTCCTAGGAGGCAAAATTTTGCCCTCTGTTGTATCCATTACATGACCCCAGTCCAAAAGGCCGAGCTTCCATGATGAAAACAGAATGAACAAAAAGCAGTTGTACATACAGGTGGAAGAATGAAGTACCACTGGTTACAGGTCAGGGAGAGGATTGGCAAACAAAATAAAACATTGTCATGCAGTGATCTGGTGTATACTGGCCAGATGGATGTTAGCTGTGACTTTCAACAAAAAAAAACTTGATAATTACTTGATGGAAAAGTTAATTGCATCCTCTGCAGGGAAATCTGAAAATTGTGGGGAATAACCACAACTGGTTGCATGGGTTCAGTGGTTAAGGAATTAAAATTCAATGCAATGTATTAAAAACTCCAACATGATCCAACTAGTTGTACTGAAGCATTAGTGTTTAGGTATCAATTATTCAGCAGTTGAGATATGGACTCAGCTTTTGAAATGCCAGCATACAGGCAGAACAAAATTTTACCTTGCAGGTAGTGAAAGGTAAATTTTAGTTGGGCGGAGTTGCTGGTTGATTTATTAGGAGAAATTATCCTTTGTGACACTTCTGACGATGTGAATGATATATTAGCAAGACGTTCAAAGACCTCTATTATGTAACTTAAATTGCTAGACTGCAAGAACAATTGCTAAAAGTTTCAACTCAGAAAATATTGCATGGAACACCATTTCTTAATAACATTTATACATTGTCTTTCCTTCATATATAGTGTAATATAGGATTCTGAAAGAATACATTTGGTCAATATTGTGGCATTATTATTGTGACAAATACTTTCACTGGTGCTTGATAGTACAAGTTGAAGAAGTCATGCTATAAAAGATCTTTCCAATGTAGATTTGTTTGAATTCAATTAATAATGGATGCAAAGAATGTGCTCCTTTCTACCTTCAGGATAATAAGTTCTAGAGGCAAGCCAAAATAAGGAGACAAATATTATATCCTGTGAATACCAGCACTAATTCTTAAAAATAAATTAATGTCTTGAATTTAAAAAGAAATTGCCTCAGCACGATTAAGTGCTTTAAATTTATCCAATGATCACATTGATTATCCGGCCATGTCAATTTTCAGGTTTCTGCTGAACTCAAGAAATGCGTAAAAGCTTATGAAAAAACTAGGCTTTCAATACTTCCAGATTCTACCTTGGTAATCTCCAACCTGATGGCATGAATATTGATTCCTCTAACTTGTAGTAACAACTCTTCTCTGCCCCCCCCCACCATTGTTTTCCCTTTTCTCCATGACCTCTTCTCTTTCCACTACCCTGTCCTTTCTATCTGCCCGTCACTGATGCATTCTCCCTTCTGGTTCCCCTCCTCACATCATTCCATGGTCCACTGTCTCTGCCTATCAGATTCCATCTTCTTCAGCCCTTTGTCACTTTCACCTATCAACTCCCAGCTTCTTACATCATTTCCACTCTCCACCTCCACTGACTATTAATCTGCCCCATTTCACCTGCATCCACTTCTCTCCCTCATTTATTCTGACTTCTGCCCTCTTTCTTTCCAGTCCTGATGAAGGGTGTCAACCTAATGTTAACAGTTCAGCATGGACCAGATGGTCCACAGGTCCTGTTTCTGAGCTGTGGTGCCACTGTAGCTTAGTGCTTTGACATGATGCTATTACAGCTCAGGGCACCGAAGTTCAGAGTTCAATTCCAGCACCATCCGTAAGGATTTTGTACAGTCTCCCCATGATTGCATGGATTTGCTCCAGATCCTCCACTTTCCTCCTACATTCCAAACATGTACGGGTTGGTAGGTTAGTTGTCACATTGTAACTGGGTGGTGCAGGCTCGTTAGACAAAAGGTCTTGTTACTGTACTGTATCTCTAAATGAATACAGTTTCAGGGAGAGTGCAGTGCATGTAGACAAAATGTAAGAGGCACGATGAGGTAGACAGGAAGATCAGCTGTGGATACTCTTAGTGTATAGAGGGACACCATTTAGAGTAGAGATGAGGAGGAGTTTCTTTAGCCAGAGAACAGTGAATCTGTGGAATTTGTTGCCACAGGTGGCTGCGGAGGCTGAGTTATTGGGTATATTTAAGGCAGAGATTGATTAGTCAGAGCATGAAGGGATATGGAGAGAAGGTAGGAGATTGAGGCTGAGTTGGAAAATGGATCAGCCATGATGAAATGGCAGATCAGACTCGATGGATCCAATAGCCTAATTCTGCTCCTATATCTTCTGGGATGAGAGGTCTGTTCAGTGATCTAATAATTGCCAGAAAGAAGCTCTCAAAAGTTTCAATTGCATAATTTGCTTCGATATTTCTACGTGGATAAGTGGTACTGTGATTTTCCAATGGAACACATTTTAATTGACATACTAGGAGGTCTCCAGCAATTCAAATACCACTGGGAATTCAGATGCCCCAAAATGAGCCCCTTTTGCCACTGCATTAGGAGCTGGCTTTCACTGTTGAGGACAGTGTGCATTCATGAAGCTATCCACATCCTAGATCAAAGTCTGGTTCTAGTTTGTGTTAATGGCTGCTAGATCTTGTTACAGGCAAGGCAGAAGGTAAGAGTTTTCTTAAAGTAAGGGATCTTAGAGGGGTATGGGCAGAACACAATAAGTTGAGACTGGCTGGTTGGACACTGAGGTTAGCATGGGCTTGTTGGGCTGAAGGGTCTGTATTGAATCACCTAGGACTATACCATGGAATTCAGAAAATTGGTCAGGGCATTAAGAGATACGAGCAGAAAGCAAGAGACTGGAGTCGAGAGGAAAATTGGATTGGCCATCATGAAATGGTGGAGCAGACTTGATGGGCCAAATGGTCTAATAGTTTTGATTTCCTCGAGCTTTTTGTGTGTTTCTTCAAAACTCGTTCACCCACATTGGAATCAGCTCATTTAATCCAGTATTCAGGGCGGAGTTGCTGATAATTTGTGTGCCTATATCTTCCTACTTCAACAGCTCTGGCTCTTTTCCTCGATGATCCTAATAATTCCTACTGTCCTCAAGGATTTTCTTGATCAAAGACCAAGGAAACAAGCTGACTCTGGCCCTAAAATGGCAGGTCACTATTTACCCTCAGACCATTCACAAATAAGCTTCTTCTTGTTTAAGGAACTCAACTTACTGTTTATGACCCTTTTCTTTATGGAAATAAGGGCCTGTACATATGAACAGATAACCAAAGTATAAGATTAATATCACTTTTAAGGGACAGAGAAGAGAAATCAGTGGAAAGGAAAATGTTGTCCTCTATATAATTGAATCTCATTTGTTACTACCATTTTACATCATTTTCTAAACATTGAATTTAACTTGAAGAGCAAGTTTATGAAGCAAACTTTGGAATCCTTTCCAAATCCATTGAGCAAACTCTACCTCAAAAAGGGACTTCACCCAAATTGCTCAAATGTTGGCATTAAGCAATTTATTATTCTATGCTGAACAGGTGAATGTTCCAGTGATTTAAACAGTTCCAGATTACATTGGCACAGTTGGAAACAGTGTTGACATCTTGGTTGCCTTGACACTTCAGATGTTTTTTTCCTTTACTGTGATTCAGGTAAATGATTGTTTTTTTCCATATTTTGTAACCATCAAATACACTTCCTTTTCAGTTTTATGCATGACTTTATTTAAATATTACCTACAGGAATTTCTTCTGGAAAATGATGATGTTCTGACAATACTCACAACCTGTGCTGAAGAATGAAACTTGCCTGATGCAGTTTCAGAATGATCTGTTGTACTTGGATACAGAATGGGAGATAGATGCTATAGGCTTTCAGTGATAAGCACATAGATAGTCTAGGTGAATGCTTTAAAGAGCATCTCTACTTAGTCTGAAAGACTGACCTTGAGTAACTGGTCATCTATCATTTGATTTCTCCACCCCACACCCTTACACTGACCTCCCTGTCCTTTGGCGATAATACAACATTGCTGCAGATGGGAGCGACAGCACCACTTTCAGATAGATGCTTTTCAGATTCTAGATTCAGAACTACACTCAACAATTTCAGCATGATGAGTTTAGAACATAGAACGTAGAACAGTGTAGCACAGTACAGGTCCTTTGGCTATAATGTTGTGCCATCCTTTTAACCAACTTTTGTGTTTCTTTTGTTTCAGAATGGGAATGAGAATCAGGTTTATAATCATTATCAATTGTTCTGTAATTTGTGACTTTGCAGCAACAGTACAATGCAATACATAAAAATATACTATAAGATACAATACAAAATATTTTAAAAAATCATCATTATGCGCTGTGCTGTATGATGTATGTAGATGATCATGGTCTTTCATCTGTCTTTAACCTGAGAAGTTCTAATAAGCTCTACAAAACATTTGCCTGTCCATCCCTTGATATAACTCACAAGTGTCATGTGCAGTGGACTGTGACTTTTTCCATCAGTTTTTACCATCACTACCAGATGTTCGAGCTTCTCTTTCCTCAGCACGTTCCAGAAATTCCAGCTGCTGCTTCCTGATTGACGACACCAGTTCTCTTCTTTTTCCAGCTTTTTGCAACACTACTTCCTTTGTTACTCTCCATCCATGAACTTTCATCATTCTTCTCAAAAACCACGTTTTCAGCTTTGAGTCTTATCTCCATTTTCTTTGAAATTGTCCAACATTTGCTTCCGTATGTTAGTATGGAATGGATGTAGCACCACAATTCTGAGTTTCATATCCATAGAAATTATGTTATTCTTTAATATCTTGCTGAAATGTTCAAATGTGCATTTAGCAATTCCTGATCCTTCTTCTAATTTCAACATTATCTTTACCAGCAGATGCTATGCTTCCTAGGTATTTGAAGTTCCATGTTTAATTGTTTTGTTCAAACACGAGGAAATCTGCAGATGCTGGAAATTCAAACAACAACATACACAAAATGCTGGTGGAACACAGCAGGCCAGGCAGCATCTATAGGGAGAAGCACTGTCGACGTTTCGGGCTTTTCCTTATAGATACTGCCTGACCTGCTGTGTTCCACCAGCATTTTGTGTGTGTTAATTGTTTTGTTGCCCACTTTCATTTTGCATTTCTGTATTTCTTCCTTCCTTGTGACAACCATACATTCTGTCTTCTTGCAGTTCATGGTCAATCCTCTGTTTGCACTTTTTTTTGATGACTTTATTCAATATTTCTTGGAGCTTCTATTTGGAAGTAGCTATCCGCACTGTGTCATCTGTGTATTGTAGGTTGTTCAAATTTTATCCACCCACTATCATACCTAACAAAATAAATAAGTAGTGCAGTAACAGAACAAAATAATGAGGTAACGTTCATGGGTTCATAGATTGTTCAGAAATCTAATAGAGGAGGCAAGGTGCTATTCCTAAACATCGAGTGTGTGTGTCTTTAGGCTCCTGTACCTCTTCTCTGATGGTGGTATTGAGAAGTGGGTACCTCTTGGATGTTGAAGAACTTTAATAATGGATGTCATCTTTCTGAGGTATTGCCTTTCGAATATGTTCTCGATGGTGGGTGGAGAGGCAAGTGGCTGTGATGGAGTTGACTCAGTTACAATCCTCTGCAGCTATTTCTGATCCTGTGCACTGCCAGACAATGATGCAACCAGTCAGAATACACTCCACGGTACATAGAACATAAAACAGCACAGCACAGGAACAAAATACTGAGCTGAACCAGATAAAAAGTAAATCAAAAACTCCCAGAAACAAATCCTACCTATGTACAATGTCCATATCCCTCCATCTTCCTTACATTCGTGTGCCTTCTAAACGTCTCTTCAAAGCCTCTAATGTATTTGCCTCTACCACCATACCTGGCAGTCCATTCCAGGTATTCACTACTCACTGAGCAAAAAACTTACCCCTCACATCCCCTTTGAACCTACCACCTTTACCTTCAATGCATGCCCTCTGGTATTGGATATTTCTATCCTGTGAAAAAGATACTCCCTGTCTAATACACCTCTCATAACCTTATAATTCCGTAACAGATCTCCACTCAGCCTCCGTCGCTCCAGAGAAAACAACCCAAGTTTGTCCAGCCTCTCATGATAGCACGTGCCCTCTAAACCTGGTAAACCTCTTCTGCATCCTCCCTAAAGCCCCAACGTCCTTCCTATAATGGGGTGACCAGAACTGTATGCAATTGTCCAGATGTGGCCAAAGCAGAGTTTTATAAAGTTGCCACATAACCTCTTGATTTTTGAACTCATTGCTTCAAATAGTGAAAGCAAGCAAGACCAGCCCTGTCCTCCTTACTAACACCTGGAGACCTGTGCCAAAGATGGGAGAGCTGTCTCACAGACTAGTCTAGCAACAGCCTGACATGGCTGTACTGACAGAATTATATCTTACATTTCACATTCCGGACTCCACCATCACTATTCCTGGGTCCTGGGTATGTACTGTCTCACGGGCAGGACAGACCCAGCAGAGGTGATGGCACAGCGGTACACAGAAGAGGGGGAGTTGCATTCGCAACTCTTAATATTGATTCTGGATCCCATGAAGTCTCATGGCACCAGGTTAAGCATTGGCAAGGAAACCTCTTGCCGATTACCACGTATGGTCCTCCCTCAGCTGATGAATCTGTGCTTTTCCAAGTTGAGCAGCACTTGAAGGAGGCATTGCGGGTGGCAAGGGCACAGAACGTACTCTGGGTGGGAACTTTAATGTCCATCACCGAGTGACTCAGTAGTACCACCACAGACGGAGCTGGTTGGGTCCTACTGGACATTACTACTAGACTGGAGCTTCAGCCAGTGGTGAGGGAACTAACAAGGGGAAGAAACACACTTGACCTCATTTTCACTATCCTGCCTACTGCAGAAGCGTCTGTCCATGAAATGACCACTGCACTGTATTTGTGGAAACTAAATCCGATCTTTACATTGAGGAAACCCTCCACCGCGTTGTGTGGCACCACCACCGTGCTAAATGGTATAGACTTTGAACAGATCTAGCAGCCCAAGACTGGGCATCTATGAGGTGCTGTGGGCCATCAGCAGCAGCAGAATTGTACTCAATTACAATCTGTAACCTCATGGCCCGGCATATCCCCCACTCTGACGTTACTACCCGGCCAGGGGATCAACCCTGGTTCAATGAAGAGTGCAGGAGGACATGCCGAGAACCAGGCATATCTCAATATGAGACGTCACCCTAGTGAAACCACAATACAGAACTACTTGCATGCCAAGCACCATAAGCAGCAAGTAATCGATAGAGCTAAGTGGTCCCACAACCAGAAGATCAGATCTAAGCTCTGTAGTCCTGCCACATTCAGCCGTGAATGATCATGGACAATCAAACAACTCACTGGAAGAGGAGGCTCCACAAATATTCCCATCCTCAATGATAGACGAGCCCAGCATATCTGTGCAAAAGATAATCTTCAGTCAGATGTGTCGAATCGATGATCCAGATCGGCCTCCTCCAGATGTTCCAGCATCCCGGATATCAGTGTACAGCCAGTCCGATTCACTCCACGTGATATCAAGAAACAGCTGAAAGCACTGGATACTGCAAAGGCCATGGGCCCAGACAAAACCCCAGCAACAGTCCTGAAGACTTGTGCTCCAGAACTAGCCAAGCTGTTCCAGCACAACTATAACACTGGAATTTACCCGACAATATGGAAAATTGCACAGGCATGTCCTGTACGCAAAAAACAGGACAGGTCCAACCCAGCCAGTTACTGCCCTATCAACCTACTCTCATCATCAGTGAAGTAAGGGAAGAGGTCATCAACAGTGCTATCTATCATGTAGCACCTACTCGGCAATAACTTGCTTATCGATGCCCAGTTCGGGCTCTGTCAAGGCCACTCAGCTCCCGACCTCATCACCTCTTTGGTCCAAACAGGGACCAAAGATCTAAATATCAGAGGTGAGGTGAGAGTGATAGCCCTCGTCATCAAGGCAGCATGTGACCGAGTAGGCATCAAGGTGTCCTACCTAAAATGGAGTCAATGGGAATTAGGGGGAAACCCTCTGCTGGTTGGAATCATACCCAATACAAAGGAAGATGCTTGTGGTGGTTGGAGGGCAAGCATCTTATCCTCAGGACATCACTGCAGGAGCTCCTCAGGGAAGTGTCCAGGGACCAACCATCTTCAGGTGCTTCATGAATGACCTTCCTTCAGTCATAAGGTCAGAAATGGGGATGTTTGCAGATGACTGTGCAATGATCTGCACCATTCGTGACTCCTCAGATAGAGAAGCAGTTCATACCCAAATGCAGCAGGACCTGGGCAATACCTGCGCTTGGGCTGACAAGTAGCAAGTAACATTTGAGCAATGCAAGTGCCAGGGAATGTCCATCTCCAACAAGAGAGGCTCTAACCATCGTCCCTTGACATTCAGTGGCATCACCATCACTGAATCCCCTACTATCAATATCATGAGGGTTACCATTGACAGGAAACTGAACTGGTCTAGCCATATAAACACCATGCCTACCAGAGCAGGTAAAAGGCTAAGAATCCTGCAGTGTGCAACTCACCTCCTGACTACCCAAAACATGTCCACTATCTGTAAGACTCAGGTCAGGAGTGTAATAGATGCTGTTCATAGACGTCAGCTCAGCATTCAACACAATCATCCCTCAGAAACTGTTTGGAAAGCTGAGCCTACTGGGCCTGAACATCTCCCTCTGCAACTGGATCATAGACTTCCAGACTGGGAGACCTCAGTCAGTCCGGATCGGGAGCAGCATCTCCAACACCATCACACTGAGCACGGGGGCCCTCCAGGGCTGTGTGCTCAGTCCACTGCTGTTCACTCTGCTGACCCACGACTGTGCTGAAACACACAGCTCGAACCACATCATCAATTTCGCCGATGACACAACCGTAGTAGGCCTCATCAGCAAGAACGACGTAACAGTTTACAGTGAGGAGGTGCAGCGGCTAACAGGCTGGTGCAGAGCCAACAACCTGTCTCTTAATGTGAACAAAACGAAAGAGATGGTTGTTGACTTCAGGAGGGCACGGAGCAACCACCCCCCGTTGAACATCAACGGCTCCTCGGTAGAGATCATAAAGAGCACCAAATTTCTTGGTGTTCACCTGGTGGAGAATCTCACCTGGTTCCTCAACACCAGCTCCATAGCAAAGAAAGCCCAGCAGCGTCTCTACTTTCTGTGAAGGCTGAGGAAAGTCCATCTCCCACCCCCCCCCCATCCTCATTGCATTCTACAGGGGTTGTATTGAGAGCATCCTGAGCAGCTGCATCACTGCCTGGTTCGGAAATTGCACCATCTCGGATCGCAAGACCCTGCAGCGGATAATGAGGTCAGCTGAGAAGATCATCGGGGTCTCTCTTCTCGCCATTATGGACATTTACACTACGTGCTGCATCCGCAAAGGAAACTGCATTATGAAGGACCCCATGCACCCCTCATACAATTTCTTCTCCCTCCTGCCGTCTGGGAAAAGGCTCCGAAGCATTCGGGCTCTCACGACCAGACTATGTAACAGTTTCTTCCCCCAAGCTATCGGACTCCTCAATACCCAGAGCCTGGACTGACACCTTGCCCTATTGTCCTGTTTATTATTTATTGTAATGCCTGCACTGTTTTTGTGCACTTTCTGCAGTCCTGGGTAGGTCTGTAGTCTAGTGTAGTTTTTCTCTGTGTTGTTTTTTTACGTAGTTCAGTCTAGTTTTTGTACTGTGTCATGTAACACCATGGTCCTGAAAAATGTTGTCTCATTTTTACTATGCACTGTACCAGCAGTTATGGTCGAAATGACAATTTAAAAAAATGACTTGTGAAGTGACTTGTAATGGAATACTCGCCACTCACCTGGATGAGTGAAGCTCCATCAACACTCAAGAAGCTTGTCACTATCCAGTACAAGATGGTCAACTTAATTGGTACCCCTTCCACAATCATCCAATTCCTCCACCATCGACAAATAATTGCAGTGTGTACTATCTACAGGATGCACTGCAACAACATGCCAAAGTTCCTAAGGCAGCATCTTCCAGACCTATGACCACTGCCATCTAGAAAGGCAAGAACAGCAGACACCTGGGAACACCACAACTTGAAAATCCCCCTCCAAGTCACTCACCATCCTGACTTGGAAACCTATTGCCATTCCTGGGTCAAAATCATGGAATTCCCTCCCTAGCAGCACTGTGGCTGTACCTACACCTCAGGGACTGCAGTGGTTCAAGAAGGCAGCTCATCACCACCTTCTCAAGGGCAACTAGGGATGGGCAATAAATGCTGGCTTAGCTGGTGATGCCTGAATGAATAAAGTAAATGAATAATTAAACTAAAGCCTTCTGAACCACCCTATTGACCTATGTAGCCGCTTTCATGGGACTGTGAACTTGCTCTTTAATATCTCCTTGCATTTGTCTCACCAAGGTGCAACAACTCACATTTCTCTGGGTTAAACGCCACCTGCCTTTTCTGTGCCTATATCTGCAACTGGTCTATATCACACTGTATTCTTTGCCAGTCTTCTACACAGTCTTCCACCAAATTTCATATCATCCGCAAACTTACCAACGCTCCAATCTACATTTTCATTCAGGTCATTTATATACATCACAACTCAGAGGTCCCGGCACAGATCTCTGTGGAACACCTCAAATTACAGACCTCCAGCTTGAATGAGTTTCTTCGATCACTACTCTCTGTCTTCTACGTGCAAGCCCAGTTCTGAATCCAAACGACCAATTCACTGCAGACTCCCTTCATCTTAATCTTCTGGATTAGCCTCCTATGAGGGTCTTTATCAAATGCCTTAATAAAATTCATGTAGAAAATATCTACTGCCCTACCCTCATCAACTTCTCTTATCAGCTTGTCAAAAAATCAATCAAGTTGGGAATACATGACCTTCCCTGCACAAAGCCATGCTGGTTCTAACTAATTAGGCAATGGGTTTCCAAAAGCTCTTATATCCTATCACTATGAATTTGCTCCAGCAATTTCCCTACGACTGACATGAGAGTCACCAGTCTATAGTTCCCCAGATTTTCTCTTGTTCCCTTCTTAAATAGAGATAAAACTTTAGCCTCTCACTAGTCCTCTGGGACCTCGCCTGTAACTAGAAAGGACATGAAGATGCTGGTCAAGGCCCCAGCAATCTCGTCTCTTGTCTCCTTCAATAACCTGGGGAAAATTCCATCAGGCCCTGGGAATGTATCTACTTTAATACTCATGAGGAGACCCAACATTTCCTCCTCCTTGACCTCTAAAAGCCCTAACATATGTATCCACTCAGCACTGATCTCCTGGTCCTTCATACCCCTTTCCTTGGTAAATACTGAAGAAAAGTACTCATTAAGTATCTCACACACATTTTTCACATCCAAACAAACATTCCCATCTTTATCCTTGAGTGGTTCTACTTGTTTCTTAGTTAGCCTCTTTCTCTTGATGTAAGTATAGAATGCCTTGGGATTCACCTTAATTCTACTTGCCAAGGACTTTTCATGACTCTCATGGCTTTCCTAATTCCACCCTTTAGTTCTTTTCTGGCTTCTTTATAATCCTCATGTGCTCCGTTTGATCCTAACTTCTGAAGCTTTACCTACTCTTCCTTTTTCTTCTTGACTAAATTCATCACCTCTCTGGACATCCAAGGGTCTCTTATCTTTTCATCTCTTTCCTTCCTTCTAACAGGAACATACCTTTCCTATCTGTATGATTGATCTTTAAATGCCCTCCACATGTCTGGTTCCCAATTAATTCTTCTTAGTTCATGCCTAATGCCCTCATAATTTGCCCTACTCCAACTTAAGACTCTGCCGAAAGGACCATACCTATTCTTATCTATAGCCAACCTGAAAGTTAGAGTTGTGGCCACTGTTCTCTATCTACTGAAAGGTCAGTCACCTGTAGAAATTTGCTGGAGTCTTCAGTGACATACCAAATCTCCTCAAATGCTTAATTAAATGTAGCCATTGGCAACAATATGTTGGGTCCAGGATAGATCTTCTGAAATGTTGACACCCAGGAACCTAAAGCCGCTCATCCTTTCTACTGCTGACTCCTCAGTGAAATTATGTTCCATTAGCACCAGCTTAATCTGTTTCATCAATAAACTTCTACTCATCCTAAGGTCCAAAGTGGATGCTCAACCTCACAGAAAATATTGTCACTCAAGTACTTGATGAAAAACTTGAATAAAATGAGTAGCATTCATAAATTCCAGATAATCATTATCTCCAAAAATAAGCAAGACTAATTACTAACTTTTGACATTCAAAGGGACTACCATTGCTGATTCCCACATTATCTGCATCCAGAAAGTCACCATTGACTGAAATTCAATGGGACCATGGCCAGAAGCTGGAATCCTAGTGAATGATGCACCTCCTGGGAGCCCTCTTTATGATCTATAATGCACGTGTGAAGAGTGTGATGGAACTCTCAAAATGACTTGAAAAGTCCAATGAGTCTGACGAAGTTCAGCACAACTCATGACAAAGCAGCCCACTTAATTAGCAACCCATCCACTAATGTAAACATTCACGCCCCTTTCCACCAGCTGCACCATGAACCATTTGCAAGATCTAATGCAACTACTCACCTGGGCTACTCCTAAACTTGAAACTTTACTTTATGTTCTCTCATCACCTCCACTCTTTCTCTGCTTTCTTACTGGCTTAACGTGTGTAATATATCTAGTCTTTCTCCATTTGATGGACGGCCTGAAACAAAGCTTCTCTCAGTATCAGTGCTGTTTGACCTGTCAGATACCTCTTTTAATGTGAGGTTTACAGGTCCTGCATTACTTTCTCCACATGAAATACTGGTTCCCTTTTTAAAGACATTTTTATAGAACCACCCAAAGTATGGCAAATATGCTACCATTGGGTATTATATAAACTTATAAATACTTCTTGTAGGTCTATGTCCCACACAATGGGATTTATCAGACAAAATAGTTCAGAATCAAATCCCTTACTGAATCATTATAAAATTGAAATGAATAAATACAATCTTGGATGAAAGTCAAGACATCCCTGTTTGAAGAATTGTGACCTCAACAATTGCAATTGCAACTTTATGTAAGTCATACATAAAGTTGATCAAAGATAAATTATTGCAAATATTCAACCACTGCAAACTATAGAAGAAGCTGAAAAATATATAAATATATATATTCCACATATCAGGCCTGTTATTTTCAGTAAACCATAGTTAAATTTATTGAGGGTTCTTCTGACAGCAGTCCATAACCATTACTTAACATTCCAGATCAAGGCAACTCATGCTAACTATAGGTGGCATTTCAGAAACAAAACTCTAGCCTGGTTCCAATTGTTCTATATATGGTTCAAAATGGAATGAAGCTGTCTGCCTTTCTCCAATTTGCATCCTTAAATATCTGTTACTTGTGAAAGATAACAAGGTAATTATACCATTATCAGTTACCTTTTTGGGAACCAGGCTTATGCAGAATCCTAGCGCTGAGATTTGTCACAAGATTTGTTTTTGGGAAGATTTTCAAGAATGTAACTGTAGTGTCTGTGGTTTCTAAGGTTCCAGCTTATTCAGAGTAATAATAGATATTGACCCCAACGAAAGATCCTTTATTGAAGTAGTCCAGATCGCAATGTATCAAAATAATTCCATGTGACCCATACAATTAATAATGTATCCTTATGTTCTTTACAACACACTCATTGGAAGTTTCACATGAGCTTCCATGCTAACAAGGAATAATCAATGTATTTTTGCAATATTTGTGGCAATATATAATGTAAAAGCCCTAGAAGTTCCAATTTTCAAATTGAACCAGAATCTAATTAGCCTAGTAATTTTTCCTCATTTATATCAGGAAAGTTATAAAACCAGCTGTCATTATGTGTAAAGTAGAAAAATGTTAACAATTCATCAGTGTAAATGATGTCTGCTATATTGGTCACAAAGGAAGGATTTACAAAGAAGTGTGAGAGTACATTTTGCACACCAGGATATGGTGAATTTCCATTGGACTTATCACCTTGTTTATTCAGACTTGATCTTGAATCTGTCAAGATTTTAACCAAATAAGAGATTAATCCCATTTATTTTGTCACATTTCAGATTATGTCCATGTCCAGGTAGGTATTTACAAACTACACGTCAACCAACAGGTGTAGCCATAGTAAAGAGTTTCTGAGAAGCAACATGATGATATGAAATGATATGTTCGTGGATAAGAGCTGCAGTGAAACAACTACAATGTGATTTTGCTCTGAATTGTGATCAATAACATCATGAAGGATCCCACCCACCCTGTTCATGCACTGTTTCTCCCACTCCCATCAGGGAAGGGGTTACGTAGAATCCACGCCAGGACCTCCAGACTCAAAAGGAGCTACCTTCCCCAAGCAGTAAAGCTGATCAACAACTCCACCCACTAACCCACCCCTCCACACCCCCAAACACCACTACTTTATTATTTCCTGTCAGTCACCTTATGTACAGACACTACTGGACATACAACTTTATGTCCTGAACGTGTCACTTCATGGACATACAAACAATCTGTGTACGTAAGTTATCTTATGTGTTTATGTTCATTGTGCTTTATTATTATTATTATTATTTTGTTCTTTATCATTTGTGCTTTTTATGCTGCTTTGGATCCAAAGTAACAATTATTTTGTTTTCCTATACACTTGTGTACAGGAAATGACATTAAACAATCTTGAATCTTCAGTCCTGATGTAGTGAAAAGTTCCAGAGTTCAATACGTTTGCACGTGTCTGCAGTTTCTTAGGAGACTTTGCACAGGGATCTTCCTATAAGTTAGAGTTATAAGTTAAGTTAGAGCACCAAATAACACATTGCCCTCTACAGGGAAACTGGATCCTGCATAAACAGGTAGAACAACTGTGTTTTACCTTAATCAATCAAAATGAAGAATCATAAACAAGTCCATGGAGTTTGATCCAGGTGCTGTCAGTCTGAGTATTTAATTGAATGTCAAGTCATGTACAGAGAGGGAAATAAATGGAAGAAGAAAAGGTGGGATTAACAGAAAAGATACAAAATAAATCAAAAATGATTAAATTACAACAATAATTAAAATCTAAAGGAACAATACTCCAAGATCTATCATAGTATCAAAATTAATATTTAAGTTGGAATGGAAGGCACTGCCATTCTCTTCTGAGTTTAGTGGGCATCTATCATGTTAATTGAGAGAATAAGAGGTCCATAATTTGTTTAAGTGCTAAAACTCATTGCAAAGTATCCATACATAACACCTGCTGCAATGGCAGGGCCCTTTGAACAGTAAATTCTCATCTCCCACAATTAACCAGACATGTGCAGACATTATAAGCTATTGCTAGATTTACATTGAGTATTTATTATGCACTACAAAGATTTGCTTCTGAAGCCAGACTAATTAATTAAAATGTTGGCTGGGAACTCATGGCAAGCTTACATCTCTAGCAGAGGATATTATGCAGTGCCATTTAGATATTTTCGCTGTTGAAGCCAAACAGATATAGTATCAAACAAATATATCTCATCCAATTAGAAAGAAACTTGTTTTATCAACAGTGGTGAAAATGCAAGATGAGTTTCACTGACTGAGAAAAGTTGATGGAAGCAGATTGGTTGGTTGAGGAGAATTTCTTTCATAAAGTGTATCTCTAAATTCTTACCTGTGATGCCAAAGAAATCTGTACCATTGCATTCTACCTATGGCATTAATAAACCAGTGAAGTCTACTTTGTTTCAACTGCATTTTATACTGTGAGCTTGATCCAATCAATGTAATAAAATTGGCAAATTTCATCAATGCACTTGCTAAGCTAAGCACTCCCCTATAGACTATGAAATATTGATATACAGTCCTGGCACCTGATTCATTCTCTCCTTCCAAAATTTGCGGTTTTCATATGAGCTCAATGTTGTTTTATTATCTACATTATTGTTTCTGTATGGACAAAACATAACTATGTGTAGATTGATGCAAACCTGCAAAAGAAGAGGCTGTTCTTGATCTGGTATTGGGAAATGAACCTGGTAAGGTGTCAGGTCTCTCAATGGGAGAGCGTTTTGGAGATGGTGATCACAATTCTATCTCCTTTACCATAGCATTGGAGAGGGATAGGAACATACAAGTTAGGGAAATGGTTAATTGGAGTAAGGGGAAATATGAGGCTATCATGCAGGAACTTGGAAGCATAAATTGGAAACAGATATTCTCACGGAAAAGTACAGAGAAATGTGGCAATTATTCAGGGGATATTTGCTTGGGGTTCTGCATAGGTATGTTCCAATGAGGCAGAGAAAGGATGGTAAGGTATAGAAACCGTGGTGTACAAAGGCTTTTGTAAATCTATTCAAGAAGAAAAGAATGGCTTACGAAAGGTTCAAAATACTAGGTAATGATAGAGATCTAGAAGATTATAGGGCTAGCATTAAGGAGTTTAAGAATGAAATTAGGAGAGCCAGAAGGGGCTATGAGGAGGCCTTGGCGAGCAGGATTAAGGAAAACCCCAAGGCATTCTACAAGTATGTGAAAACCAAGAAGAGAAGATGTGAGAGAATAGGAGCAATCAAGTGTGACTGTGGAAAAGTGTGTATGGAACTGGACGAGCCAGCAGAGGTACTTAATGAATACTTTGCTTCAGTATTCACTACAGAAAAGGATCTTGGCGATTGTAGGGATGAGCTGCAGCGGACAGAAAAGCTTGAGCATGTAGATATTAAGGAAGAGGATGTACTGGAGCTTTTGGAAAGCATCAAGTTGGATAAATCACCAGGGTCAAATGGGATGTACCCCGGGATACTGTGGGAAGCGAGGGAGATTGGTTAGCCTCTGGTGATGATCTTTGTATCATCAATAAGGACGGGAGAGGTTCTAGAGGATTGGAGGGTTGCAGATGTTGTTCCTTTTTCAAGAAAGTGAGTAGAGATAGCCCAGGAAATTATAGACCAGTGAGTCTTACCTCAGTGGTTGGTAAGTTGATGGAGAAGATCCTGAGAGGCAGGATTTATGAACATTTGGAGAAGCATAATATGATTAGGAATAGTCAGCATGGCTTTGTCAAGGGCAAGTCATGCCTTACGAGCCTGACTGAATTTTTTGAGGTTGTGACTAAACACATTGATGAAGGAAGAGCAGTAGATGCAGTGTATGTGGATTTCAGCAAGGCATTTGATAAGGTACCCCATGCAAGGCTTATTGAGTAAGTAAGGAGGCATGGGATCCAAGGGGACATTGTTTTGTGGATCCAGAACTGGTTTGCCCACGGAAGGCAAAGAGTGGTTGTAGATGGGTCATATTCTGCATGTTGTTGACCAGTGGTGTGCTTCGGGGAAATGTTCTGGGACCCTTACTCTTCATGATTTTTATAAATGACCTGGATTAGAAAGTGGAGGGATGGGTTAGTAAATTTGCTGATGACACAAAGGTTGGGAGTGTAGTGGATAGTTTGGAGTGCTGTCAGAGGTTACAATGGAACATTGATAGGATGCAAAATCGGGCTGAGAAGTGGCAGATGGAGTTCAACCCAGATAAGTGTGAAGTGGTTCACTTTGGTAGGTCAAATATGATGGTAGAATATAGCATTAATGGTAAGACTCTTGGCAGTGTGAAGGATCAGAGGGATCTTGGGGACCGAGTCCAAAGGACACTCAAAGCTGCTACGTGGGTTGACTCTGTGGTTAAGAAGGCATAGGGTGCATTGGCCTTCATCAATCGTGGGATTGAGTTTAAGAGCTGAGAGGTAATGTTGCAGCTATATAGGACCCTAGTCAGACCCCACTTGGAGTGCTGTGCTCAATTCTGGTTGCCTCACTACAGGAAGGATGTGGAAATCATTGAAAGGGTGCAGAGGAGCTTTACAAGGATGTTGCCTGGATTAAGGAGCATGCCTTATGAGAATAGGTTGAGTGAACTAGGCCTTTTCTCCTTGGAGTGACGGAGGATGAGAGGTGACCTGATGTAGGTGTACAAGATAATGAGAGGCATTGATTGTGTGGATAGTCGGAGGCTTTTTCCCAGGGCTGAAATGGCTAGCACGAGAGGGCATATTTTTAAGGTGCTTTGAAGAAGGTATAGAGGAGATGTCCGGGGTAACTTTTTTATGCAGAGAGTGGTGAGTGCATGGAATGGACTGACGGTGGTGGAGGCAGAAATGACAGGGTCTTTTAAGAGTTTCCTGGATAGGTACATGGCACTTAGTAAAATAGAGGGCTATGTGTAAGCCTTGGTAGTTCTAAGGTAAGGACCTGCTCGGCACAGCTTTGTGGGCCAAAGGGCCTGTATTCTGCTGTAGGTTTTCTATGTTTCTATGTTTCTAATCATTTTAGCCATTAAATCAAAGAGCAACTGCCACACTGGAGTGTACAGAATCATACAGATTCACGCAGGTCATACATTAGGAGAAATAAATGTGTTTCCTACATTGTTGGCAGAGCCCCAAAAGTACATCTCAAATTAGTGGTGAGAAGTTAAATGGCAATAAGGCAGCAGTCCTGACCGGGTTATGTTGACTCCCTGGCCCAGCCTGCTCCTGTGGCAATACTCATCCAAATGCCTCTGAAATGCTGTGATTGTACCTGCCTCAATCATTTCCTCTGGCAGCTCATTCCAGGTGCTTGCCAATCTCTGGCTAAAGAAATTGCCTTTAAAATTTCTGTCCTCTTTTCTTGTATCTGCGCCCTCTGAGTTGGAACTCTTCAGCACTGGGGAATTGTGCAAGACTCTGCATCTGATCCATACCACTCACCATTTTATAAACTTCTCAGATACACCTTTCATTCTCTGTGCTCTGGGAAATAAAGATCCAACATGGCCAAATTCTCCCTTTAACTCAGAGCTTCTGGTCCAGGCGGAAACCTTTTAAATATCTTCTGCACCCTCTCCAGCTTTATAATATCTTTCCTACAGCTTTGTGATCAAAACTGTACACAATACTCCAAGTGCTGTCTCACCAACATCTTATACAGTTGCAACATGATGCTCCTACTCCTAAACTTGATGCCATGGCTGATGAAGGCCAGCATGGTAAGCACCTTCTTCAGTGTCTTGTCTGCTGATGCAGAGCTTTCAACAAAATGTACTCCTGAACCCCCAGGTCCCTGTGTTCTAGAACAACCACCATTGCCCTTTTTATTCATTTATTGACAACAGTGCAGAATATGTCCTCCCAGCGCTTCAAGCCATGCCTAATCACAGCCCAATCTTAGCCTTAGCCCAATCACAGATTAATTTACAACGACTAATTAACTTACCAGCTGGTATGTCTTTGGATTGAGGGAGGAAACCAGAGCACTAACGTGAAGAATGTACAAACTCCTTACAGGCAGTGGTGGGAATTGAACCCTGGTCACTGGTACTGTTAAGCATTCAGGCTCTCACAACCAGACTATGTAACAGTTTCTTCCCCCAAGCTATCAGACTCCTCAATACCCAGAACCTAGACTGACTCAAACTTACTGCCCTCTACTGTGCCTATTGTCTTGTTTATTATTTATTGTAATGCCTGCACTGTTTTGTACACTTTATGCAGTCCTGGGTAGGTCTGTAGTCCAGTGTAGTTTTCTTCTGTGTTGTTTTCACATAGTTCAGTGTAGTTTTCTGTACTATTTCATGTAGCACCATGGTCCTGAAAAACGTTGTCTCGATTTTACTGTGTACTGTACCAGCAGTTATGGTCGAAATGACAATAAAAAGTGACTTGACTTGACTTGCATTGTGCTAACCACTATGCTACCATGGCACCTGTATAAGTTCTACCTTTGTTTTAATGTCCTAAGTGCATCACCTCACACTTACCTAAGTTGAAATCCTTTTTCTATTCCTCAGTCATCTCTCTAACTGATCAAAATCTCTTTGCAATTCATTGTAACGGGTTTCACTAATAACAAGACCTCCTAATTTAGTATCATGAGGAAACTTGCTAATTGTGCTGTGTATATTCATATTCAAATTATTCACTTAAATAATAAACGATAGAGGTCTCAACACTGGCTCCTGGGGCTCCTCCAGTGCTCACCAGTCTGTAGCTCCCTGGCCTGTCCTTGCAAGTCTTCTTGAACAATAGAGTAACATTAGCCACCGTCCAGTCTTCTGGAACTCTGCCAGTGGCTAACAACAAATATCTCTATGAGAGCCTCTGTGATTTCTTCTCTGGCCCTCTATTAGCTGCACTTGTTCAGGCACGGAGGGTTTTCCCACCTTAATGCACTTCAAGGCTGCAAATACCTCCTTCCTCACTCTAATCCAAGAACTCACTATTTATTATCCTAATTTCTTTGACATCCATGACTTTCTTCTTAGTAAATACAGATGAAGAATAGGCATTAAATACCTTAGTCAGCTCTTACATCTCTGCAAGGACCTGGTTGCTCCCTAGAATCATGCAGCAAGAAAAAGGCCCTGCAGACTATTCTTCAGCTTGCTCTTCAAAAGAGCGAATTCAGCTGACACTTAAGCTTCATGGACATTCCTGTAATTTAGACTTTTTAAATTATATGCCATTTAAAACTCTACCATAAACTATAGTAGAGTTACGAGTAAATCTAGATAGCAGATACTATAAATCTACTATAATACATGGAATCTACTTCCATTATTCTTTCAGTTAGTCCTTTCCAGAACTTAACCACCATCTGTGTGAAAAATAATTCCCTATTTTGTCTTCTTTGTTACTTATTTTAAATGGCCTTTGGTTTACTGCCCAGTTACTAAAGGAAACTGCTTCACCCTACTTGCTTTAACAAAACCATTCATAAACCTATTTTTAGGTCTTCCCTAAAACTTCTCTGCACTAATCCATCTTCTCAGTCCTTCCTTCATTCTTTGCATTATTTTATACATTTTGGGACACTCTTTAAAGCAGGGCAGTATTATAGTGCAGCCAATAAAGTTGCTGCTGCACAGGAGAAGGAACTTGAATTCTATCTTATCCTCTGGTATTTGATGTAGATGTCTACATGTTAAGTCTTTCTTCTGGATGCTTTGTTTTCTTCCCATGTTCCAAAGGCCTATGGATTCCTAGGTAAATTGGCCACTGTAGATTGTTTCTGGTGTGGAGATGAGTGCAAGAATCTAGGGGAGTTGATGGAAATGTGGGTATTATTGGTTATAAGGAAAATTAATAGAGAATGGGTTTGATTTAATCTACAAACATCTGCCATCATATTTATTTTTTTGTGAATAAATTTCAGATTTTCCAAGATGAATCCATCTTGAAGAACAGTTTACTATTTCCCAAAGGCATTTGTGGAGGCTAATTGAAATCAGCTATTGTCGTCAATTTAACCAATGCAACCAACCTGTAGACTCAGAATAATCCTATGATCAATTTGTCTCTGAGAGCGGCAACATTTCTGTACCCATTGGGCAAAACCCTTTTCTAATGGAAAATATCTTTTGAGAGGATGAGAAATTCACGTAGATGAAATTTTGTCTCACCTGGAAAGACTGTTTGGGCCCTGAGTGGAGGTGAATGGGGAGGTGTAGCACTTTGGTTGCTTACAAAGATAAGTATATAGAGGGAGATTAGTGGGGCTGGATGGATGGATAAGGAAATCACGGGGGAGCGGGGAGCAATCCCTGCAGGAAGTGGAGAGGGTCTGGTAAATATATGGTAAATATCTCCTTTGGAGATGCTGGAAGTTGCAGAGGATGATGTTTTGGATGACGTGGTAGGTAAGGACAAAAGGAACTCAATAACTATTAATGCAGCAGGAAGATGGGGTGAGCACAGGTGTTCGGGAAATGGAGGTGATGTGGGTGAGTGCAACATCTGTGGTGGAAGAAAGGACTCCCCATTCTTTGAAGAAGGAGGGTATCGCTGATATCCTGGAAGGAAAAGTCTTTTGTGGTTTTGAGAGTATGTTGCAACAACACGGACTCTTGGCAAAAAGAGTTTTGAAAACAATTACATTTCTTTTGGAACTTTACAAAGTACTGATGGTCACCTCTTCCACCTTACTCTATCAATACTGTGAGGAATATTCAGCTTACAGTGAAAAATCTGCATACATTATCTCTGGTGAGTCTGTACTTAGAGTATTGTGTTCAATTCTGGTCACCTCATTATAGGAAGGATATGGAAGCTATGGAGAGAGTGCAGAGGAGATTTACCAGGATGTTGCCTGGTTTGGAGAACAAGTCATATAAAGCAAGGTTAGCAGAGCTGGGACTTTTCTCTTTGAAAGAGCGTAGAAGAATGAGAGGAGACGATAGAGGTCTACAAGATTATGAGAGGCATAGATAGGGTGGATAGTCAGTACCTGTTTCCCAGGGCACCAACAGCAAACACCAGAGGGCATATGTACAAATTTAAGGGAGGAAAGTTTAGGGGAGACATCAGGGGTAAGTTTTTTACACAGAGGGTTGTGAGTGCCTGGAATGACTTGCCAGGGATGGTGGTGGAGGCTAAAACATTAGGGGTATTTAAGAGCCTCTTGGACAGGCACATGGATGAAAGCAAAATGGAGGGTTATGAGGTAGTGTGGGTTTAGTACTTTTTTTAAGGATCATATGGGTCGGCACAACATGGAGGGCTGAAGGGCCTGTACTGTGCTGTAGTGTTCTATGGTTCTATGGTTCTATTAGTAAAACTGACTCAGATTTCATATATATAATTTGTAGAGTATGACTTCGACAACTTTAAGTTGGAAGAGAATGCCAAGAGAACTTTAATCATCAGAGGGAACTGTAGAATTTCTAGCCCAGGGGGCTGAAACTAGGAAATTAGAGGTAAATGTAACATGTTGATATTCTAAAGTAAGCAAAAAGGAAGAGGGTGGAGTATTCGACATTTTTGCTTTTGGCATTGCATACTGAACCTAGACTAAAAATATAATTCATTCAAACTAGTAAAGAGCAATTGGACAGATTAAAGAGTTTGTCCCAAATAAGCTCACCTTTACAGACTCTTAATGCGTAATAAAAAGAAAGGATGGATTGCAGTTGCAATTTCAAGTGTAGAATTGCAGTAGTTTGGGAGTTAGGGGTTGGGGACAGGAGGCATGTTTGGAAAATGATCTGACTGCCAATTTTAAGACCTGGCTGCAAGGCAGGAAGGGAGACTAAATATATCAAGGTGTAATGTTTACAGGGAAGTCTGAATAAATGATGGAGGAGGAGTAGTATTAGCAACCAAGCATGATAAATTGAGAGAATAATAATTAGAGCAACAACTTTGAGAAGAAATAAGAGTAAACACATCAAAGGTTTTGCATGCAGAAATTTAGAACTCACTTCCAAAACATTGCAGGCAATTCAGATTTAACTGATCAGTTTAGATCCAAAGTTGATAGAATTCTATTTACTGAAGGTATTAAAAGGTCAGAGAGCAATAGCAAGTATTAACCATAGCTCAGACATAATCTCAGTGAATAACGGAACAGCCTGTGAGGGAGTAAGTATGTTTCTCTTGCTCATTTCTTCCTATACTCTCTTGGTTAGGGTTTAGAAGAATGAGGAGGGATCCCATTGATAACCAAATTTTCAAAGTTGTAGCAATAGTGTATGTGAAGAGGATATTTCCAATAGTGGGAGAGTCTAGGACCAGAGGACATAGCCTCAGAATAGAGGGACATCCCTTTAGAACAAACATGAGGAGGCAGATGAATTTCTTTATCCAGATGGTGATGACTCTGTGGAATTCATTGTTACAGATGGCTGTGGAGGACAAATGATTGGATATATTTAAAATCGATTTTGATAGGTTCTTGATTAGGAAGAGTATCAATGGTTAAGAAAAGAAGGCAAAAGAATGGGGTTAAGGTAGAAAATAAGTCCATCATCCCAAATTTTTCCTCCTTCTCTTGTGAGATTTTATGACTCAAGGATTTCAACTGTCAAAAGGGAAAACACATTTTTTCAAGGAAGCTTTGAGCTCAACTTGAATCATTTCCTCTGTCCTCGTGATATTTTCAAGTGACAGAGCTTGGAATAAGGTTACTGATATCTAGTGCATTCAACTTCATCCACTGGGAAAGACGTTCAACATGTAGATTTAAAATCAAAGTATTTAATGTAGAAATGTCTTTTTTATTGCCTTATCTCCACACCCCTTAGCCTGTCAAAGAGGATGTCCGCTGCATAGATGGCTTTGCAGATGAACATGAAAGTTAAGTGTTGCAGAAATATATTGTTCAGTAATTGACCAGATCCTCAGTAGAATATCGGGATTAGTTCTTACTCATTAAAACAATAAACAAAAATAATCAGAAGAAGGGCCTGGGCCATAAAATACAGTTAAAACCACTCAATTTCAAAGCAGTTTGATAGTTGATAGTAGCTCTTTAATCACTTGTACTGTCAAACTTTAAATCGCATTTATCATTTTGTCCAATATATGAAAACACACTAAAATTTGATGATAGGGTATCGGAGCCTATCTGGTTATCTGAGGACAACATGAGACTGCAGCACACTTAAACCGCTTTACAGAGTTTTTCTTGATCATGAGGTTTACAAGAGTAGATAGATGAGCATCATCATTTTCACCCTTTGCCAAAAAGGAGCCTAGAAATCATTAAAAACACAAAATGCTGGCAGAACTCAGCAGGCCAGACAGCATCTCCTCCCATAGATGCTGTCTGGCCTGCTGAGATCTGCCAGCATTTTGTGTTTTTATTTATTTCCAGCATCTGCAGATTCACTCGTGTTGCCTAGAAATCACTGATTGGTTCAACCAGCAAAAGCTGTTTTGACAACTGGTTACATTGTAGAAATGAGATTTATCTTTGCCCTGAGTTTTTGGGACACATGTATTCCAGAATGGATGTGTCTGTTTTGAAGTCATGCTTGCTGTAGGGCACATGATTAAACCTGTTCTGCATCATAAAAAGTAGCTTCTGCGTTCCTGTGTTCTTACTTCATGCGGTAGTTATGTAGCAGGTGAGCTACTTTTAACTTTCTGTGTACCCTTACTGCGGGCGCATCCACTTTGCCTTTCCCTGCCGCTCAGAACTACTGGCTTACTTAGGTTTCACACAGACTAAGCAATGAGCAGCCTTTCCCTCAGCATTATGTGGGAAACTAGTAACAGTTCTCAAGGGCCACATAATCACTTACAAACTGTCCAATTAATTTCAATGGGACCAAATTCCTTGTTTAGCAAACCGCTTTTCTTGTAAACAAGTGTTGTTTTTCAGTTGACACTTCTGGCAAGGGAGTTGTGAACCTCAATCAGGTGATCCTAGCGGGTAACTAATTAATTTTGCTACAAATTTGAAAAAATAAAATTATACTGCTATGTTTTATAGGCTTCAAGGCATACAATAAACTTTGGAATTAAAGTTACTATTTATCGGCTAACTCATCATGGAGCAACAACAATTTCCAGAGATGGTACAGACAGATTTTATATTATATTTATGTTACCAGCTAATTTGTCCTTAATAGCAGCCTCAATATTCAACAGATAGCAAATACCTTAAACGATGGAAAACATTTGTCTCAAGACGTTTTGTTCCCATGTTACTGATGACAATGGGCTAGGCTCCAGTACTATTTGTACCAGAAATATGAATTCACTTCCAGTAAGCAAAAGACCTCTGGTTCTACAAAATCAGAATCAGAACTATCATTTGCAGTGTATTTTCAATCTTCAATCATAGCAAACCAAGATCAGATGTCCTGCAGCTCAGATATTATGTGTTATAATCTTCAGTTTAGAGGTTATGTTTAAATTACGACCTTAAGACTGCTCTTCAAAATTCATCTTACATCAAGGTGTATTTCCTTTATTACAGTTCTTAGATTTGGGTTGTTTTCTCTTGAGCATCAGTGGTTGAAGGGCAACCTATTAGAATTACATAAAATTATGAGAGGCACAGATAAGGTAGATAGAAACATAGAAACGTAGAAAACCTACAGCACAATACAGGCCCTTTGGCCCACAATGCTGTGCTGAACATGTATGTACTTTAGAAATTACCAAAGGTTACCCATAATACTCTATTTTTCAAAGCTCCATGTACCTACCAGTAGTCTCTTAAAAGACCCTATCGTATCTGCCTCCATCACCGCCACCGGCAGTCCATTCCACGCATTCATCACTCTCCGTGTAAAAAAAACTTACCCCTGCATCTCCTCTATACCTACTTCCAAGCACCTTAAAACTGTGCCCTCTCATGTTAGCCATTCCAGCCCTGGGAAACAGCCTCTGACTATCCACACAATTAATGCCACTCATCATCTTTACAACTTTATCAGGTCACCTCTCATCCTACGCTGTTCTAAGGTGAAAAGGCCAAGTTCACTCAACCTATTCTCATAAGGCATGCTCTCCAATCCAAGCAACATCCTTGCAAATCTCCTCTGCACCCTTTCTATGGTTTCCACATCCTTCCTATAGTGAGGCAAACAGAACTGAGCACAGTACTCCAAGTGAGGTCTGACCAGAGTCCTATATAGCTGCAACATTATCTCTTTGTTCTTAAACTCAATTCCACGATTGATGAAGGCCAATGCACCATACGCCTTCTTAACCACAGAGTCAACCTGCGTAGCAGCTTTGAGTGTCCTATGGACTCGGACCCCAAGATCTCTCTGATCCTCCACACTGCCAAGAGTCGTACCATTAATACTATATTCTGCCATCATATTTGACCTACCAAAATGAACCACTTCACACTTATCTGGGTTGAACTCCATCTGCCACGTCTCAGCCAATTTTGCATCCTATTGATGTCTCGTTGTAACCTCTGACAGCCCTCCACACTATCCACAACATCCCCAACCTTTGTGTCATCAGCAAATTTACTAACCCATCCATCCACTTCCTCATCCAAGTCATTTATAAAAATCACAAAGAGAAGGGGTCCCAGAACGGATCCCTGAGGCACTCCACTAGTCACCGGCCTCCATACAGAATATGACCCATCTACAACCACACTTTGCCTTCTGTGAGCAAACCAATTCTAGATCCACAAAGCGAGGTCCCCTTGGATCCATGCTTCCTTGCTTTCTCAATAAGCCTTGCATGGGGTACCTTATCAAATACCTTGCTGAAATCCACATACACTACATCTACTGCTCTACCTTCATCAATGTGTTTAGTCATATCCTCAAAAATTTCAGTCAGGCTTGTAAGGCACAACCTGCCTTTGACAAAGCCATGCTAACTATTCCTAATCATATTATGCCTCTCAAAATGTTCATAAATCCTGCCTCTCGGGATCTTTTCCTTCAACTTACCAACCACTAAAGTAAGACTCACTGGTCTACAACTTCCTGGGCTATTTCTACTCCCTTTCTTGAATAAGGGAACGACATCTGCAACCCTCCAATTCTCTGGAACCTCTCCCATCTCCACTGATGATGCAAAGATCATCGCCAGAGGCTTAGCAATCTTCTTCCTTACTTGCTACAGTAGCCTGGGGTACATCTCATCCGGTCCTAGAGGCTTATCCAATTTGATGCTTTCCAAAAGCTCCAGCACATTCTCTTTCTTAATGTCTATATGCTCAAGCTTTTCAGTCCACTGTAAGTCATCCCTACAATCACCAAGATCCTTTTCCGCAGTGAATACTGAAGCAAAGTACTCATTAAGTACCTCTGCTATCTCCTCTGGTTCCATACGCACTTTTCCACTGTCACACTTGATTGGTCCTATTCTCTCACATCTTATCCTCTTGCTCTTCACATACTTGTAGAATGCCTTGGGGTTTTCCTGAATCCTATTTGCCAAGGCCTTCTCATGACCCCTTCTGGGTCTCCTGATTTCATTCTTAAGATCCTTCCTTCTGGCCTTATATTCTTCTAGATCTCTATCATTACCTAGTTTTTTGAACATTTCGTAAGCTTTTCTTTTCTTCTTGGCTGGATTTTCAACAGCCTTTGTACACATGGTTCCTGTACCCTACCATCCTCTCCCTGTCTTATTGGAACATAGTTATGCAGAAAGCCATGCAAATATCTCCTGAACATTTGCCACACTTATGCCGTACATCTCCCTGAGAACATCTGTTCCCAATTTATGCATCCAAGTTAGAAATATAGAAACATAGAAAAGCTACAGCACAATGCCCTTCATGCCAAACATGTCCTTACCATTAGAACTACCTCGTCTTACCCATAGCCCTTTATTTTTCTAAGCTCCATGTATCCATCCAGGAGTCTCTTAAAAGACCCTATCGTTTCTGCCTCCACCACTGCCACCGGCAGGCCATTCCACAAACTCACCACTCTCTGTGTAAAAAACCCTACCCTGACATCTCCTCTGTACCTACCTCCAAGCACCGTAAAAATATGTCCTCTCATGCTAGCCGTTTCAGCCCTGGGAAAAAGCTTCTGATGATCCACACGATCAATGCCTCTCATCACCTTATACACCTCTATCAGATCACCTCTCATCCTCCGTCACTCCAAGAAGAAAAGGCCGAGTTCACTCAACCTGTTTTCATAAGGCATTCTCCCTAATCCAGGCAACATCCTTGTAAGTCTCCTTTGCACACTTTCTATGGTTTCCATGTAGTGAGGTGACCAGAAGTGAGCATAGTACTCCAAGTGGGGTTTGACTAGGGTCCTATATAAAGTAAAAAAGAATAGCTTTTAACTCAGCAGTGGAGTTATCGGGGCACCGTCATGACACTGTTTCCGTAGCAAGATATTTTTGTTTCTATAAGGCTGAGTTGCTAGCTCGATGCTAAACCCAACTTGGATTTGAACTCGGGAACCTTCGCTCTGGAGTCCAGTGCTGATATTATTGTGCAGATATATAGGGCCAGGGTCCTATATATCTGCAGCATTACCTCTCGGCTCTTAAACTCGATCCTACGATTGATGAAGGCCAATACACCATACGCCTTCTTAACCACAGAGTCAACCTGTGCAGCTGCTTTGAGTGCCTTATGGACTCAGACCCCAAGATCCCTCTGATCCTCCACCCTGCCAAGAGTCTTACCATTAATACTATATTCTGCCATCATATTTGACCTAACAAAATAAACCACCTTACACTTATCTGGGTTGAACTCCATCTGTCACTTCTCAGCCCAGTTTTGCATCCTATCAATGTCCCGCTGTAACCTCTGACAGCCCTCCACACTATCCACAACACCCCCAACCTTAGTGTCATCAGCAAATTTACTAACCCATTCCTCCACCTCCTCAACTAAGTCATTTATAAAAATCACAAAGAGTAGGTGTCTCAGAACAGATCCCTGAGGCACACCACTGGTCACCGACCTCCATGCAGAATATGACCCATCTACAACCACTCTTTGCCTTCTGTGAGCAAGCCAGTTCTGGATCCACAAAGCAATGTCCCCTTGGATCCCACGCCTCCTTACTTTCTCAATAAGCCTTGCATGGGGGGTTTCCGGTGATATCATCGTCGAGAATGGCAGCTTAAGTCACTAGCTCCTCCGGAAAAATGCGTATTAAGCCCCATTAACCCATCAAATATAATATTTTCTGAAAAATATTTGAACTGAAAAGAGGGGTAAGAATGGGGAGAAGAAATGGAAATAAAAAAAGTGAGACTGTGGAGCCTGCGTCTGAGAGGAGTGCAGCGAGCGGCTCTCCGACCCGACTACGTGCGAGCGAGGCAGCTGCTGGGCCTCGTTCAGACAAAGCGGCGAATGTCTTCAAAATCCTGAAAGAAATAATGGAGGTCCAGAAAGATATAAAGCAGCAGCTCCATGATATTAAGGCAGAGCTCGCCAGTGTAAATCAAAAAATACCAGTGGCAGAGACTCGCATTGAGAAGGTGGAAGATCACATTCAAAATGTGGAACGGATACTGATCAAGGCAATAAAAATCATACATCACCAAGAAAGTAAACTGCTTGATCTGGAGGGAAGATCACAGCGGAAAAATATCAGAACCTACAACGTTTCCGAAGGAGCGGAGGGCCCGCCTATGATGGAGTTTGTCAGAAAGTTACTGCGGGACGCGCTGGAGCTTCTCCCCGGTTATGAAGCTGGAAGTCGAAAGAGCCCACTGTGTGCTCGTCCCAAAACCTACCCAGGATAGAAAGCCATGTTCAATTATAATAAAATTCCTTCGGTACTGCAGCAGGGCGGAGATTCTACGAAAGGCCTGGGGCAAGAAGAGAGTGTTTTACAATGATAAATTAATATATTTTGACCAAGATTATCCCCCCCCCCCGCGGTCCTCCAGAAACGCAAAGAATACTCTGAAGTAAAGCGAGTATTAAAACAAAATAAGATTAGATTTCAAACTCTATACCCTGCTAAACTTTGAGTGTTTTATGACAATGGGACATGGCTGTACCAGGCCAGAGGGTTGCCCGTCAGCATGACCAAACCGAAAGAAAGCCTGGCTGAGGAATTGTCACGCTCGGCTTGGGAAATAGCGCGAGAAACAAGAAGGCAGGAGATGGGAGGAAGCCGAGAGAAACATATCAGGAAGACACCGGGAGTTTCCCAAAGACAGTCCTCACCCCCTTCAGAAGAGCCATAAGGTTTGGCTAACTTTATAAATGCTGAGAAGCTAAACAGAAGCAAAAGTACATGGTGATATACCTATCTCAAGAAATACTTATTATAATGTGGATTCTATATTACTTAGTTGTTATTCTTTATTCGTTCACTTCCTCCTTTTTCCCCACCAAAATGAGAATATATATATGTGTGTGTGTGTGTGTGTGCGCGCGCGCGTGTGTGTGTGTATATATGTATGCATATATATATAGATAATTATAGGAGTATATATAGGAGTACATAGGGAAATCTTTTCTGTGTAATGGATTTTTTCACTGACTTTTATGAATACTGCAATGGGGGCCCTCTACTCACAAATAGGAGGGGTTATCCCTCACAGCTAAACATTTCCTCTAGCTGAACGCAGGGTCATTTACTAGAGGCCTCAGCCTTGGAATCACACGTTCGTTGCCATTTTTGTTATTATTTGAGTTTCTTGGTTCTTATTTGTTCAGGGAGTAGATCGATAAGTTTTATTCTAATTTCAATGATACATTGACAGATAAATACTGATGGCTAAGGACAAGGTAAAATTCATTTCTTTTAATGTAAATGGGCTATTAAATCCCATCAAATGTAAGAGAATTTTATCCAAAATGAAAAAAGAACAAGCCCATGTAGTATATTTACAGGAAACTCATTTAAGTGATAATGAGCATAAAAAACTAAAGAGAATGGGCTTCACTAATCTGTTTTTCTCCTCATATAAATCAGGACATAGGAGAGGAGTTGCTATTCTTATCTCAAGTAAGCTAAATTTTGAAAAAATATTCGAAATGGGAGATAAAGAAGGTAGATCTATTCTGGTAAGGGGGAATATAGACGGCAATTCAGTTACTCTATTGAATATATACACACCCCCGGGAAGTGATATTGGTTTCTTTCAGAAAATTACTGATATTATGGTAACGGAAACAGAAGGGCTCCTGATATGTGGGGGAGACTTAAATTTACAATTACAACCAAACTTAGACTCTTCCAATAGAAAAACCTATGAAACAAAATCTTTACATAAGAAAGTTAATGCACTTTTTGAGGATGTTGGTTTAATTGATATATGGAGGGACCTTTTCCCTGACAGAAGGGATTACACTCATTATTCTGCTCCACATTCTGTATATACAACAATAGACTATTTCATAACATTTGGAAAAGACAAAGACAAAATAACCACCTGTGGAATTGGGACAATAAATGTAAGTGACCATGCACCTATATATTTATCTGTTGATTTTGACCTACAACCAAAGAATACTATTTGGAAACTAAGTTCAAGTCTACTCAATGATCCGTACTTTAAAGAACAAATTAAAAAAGAAATTGGTCTCTACTTGAAATTTAATGATAATGGAGAGGTTTCACCTCTCATTTTATGGGATACTCTGAAGGCAGTCTTAAGAGGGAAAATTATAGCGATATCTTCATATAAGAAAAAAAAAGGAATAAAACATTAGAGGAATTACAAAATAGGCTGAAGGAACTAGAGAAAAAACACAAATTGAATTTGGCACAGGATACATTAGGGGAAATTAAAAGAATTAGGAATGAAATAAATAATTTGGCTACACAAGAAATCAGGAAATACTTAATGTTTCTGAAACAGAGACATTATGAAAGTGGATCGAAATCTATGAAAATACTGGCGTGGAAACTGAAAAAAAAGATAGCAAAAAATACAATTCATAGAATTAGGGACCCAAGAATGAAAATTATAAAAAATAAGCTAAGTGAAATTCAAGAAGCTTTTGAAGTGTTTTACAAAACGCTATATTCCAAAGTTCCATTGGGAAGCATAACCCAAATTGACACCTTCTTGAATTCTCTAGAGTTACCCACTTTAAGCGAAGAACGAAATAGAAGGATGACTGCTGACATAACTGAAGTTGAATTACAAGCTGCAATTAGTAGGCTTAAATTAAGCAAGTCACCAGGATCAGATGGGTATACGGCAGAGTGGTACAAAGAATTTAAAAATGAGTTAATCCCTGTTTTACTCCCCACATTGAACTGGGCTCTAAAAAAGGCACAAATGCCACCCAGTTGGAAGGAAGCGATAATCTCAGCTATACCGAAAGAAGGCAAGGATAAAATGGAATGCGGGTCATTTAGACCAATATCCGTTCTTAATGTAGATTATAGGCTATTTACCTCCATCATGGCCAAACGATTAGAGGACTTTCTACCCATACTGATACGTAATGATCAGACAGGTTTTATATGACAACGCCAGACACAAGACAATATACGAAGGACACTTCACATTATGGATCATATACAAAAAAATAAAACTGAAGCAATAGTGATAAGCGTGGATGCTGAAAAAGCATTTGATTCAGTTAATTGGAATTTTCTTTACAGAGTTTTACATAGATTTGGTTTCCAAGACACAATTATTAAAACTATACAGACACTATATGACAATCCTACTGCTAGGATTAAATTCAATGGATATTTATCAAATAGTCTTACCCTAGAATTAATGGAGAATGTGTGGAGCAGGTTAAGACCTATAAGTATCTGGGAGTGCAGTTAGACGAGAAGCTAGACTGGACTGCTAACACAGATGCCTTGTGCAGGAAGGCACAGAGTCGACTGTACTTCCTTAGAAGGTTGGCGTCATTCAATGTTTGTAGTGAGATGCTGAAGATGTTCTATAGGTCAGTTGTGGAGAGCGCCCTCTTCTTTGTGGTGGCGTGTTGGGGAGGCAGCATTAAGAAGAGGGACGCCTCACGTCTTAATAAGCTGGTAAGGAAGGCGGGCTCTGTCGTGGGCACGGAACTGGAGAGTATGACATCGGTAGCTGAGCAAAGGGCGCTGAGTAGGCTACGGTCAATTATGGAAAACCCTGAACATTCTCTGCATAGCACCATCCAGAGACAGAGAAGCAGTTTCAGCGACAGGTTGCTATCGATGCAATGCTCCTCAGACAGGATGAAGAGATCAATACTCCCCAATGCCATTCGGCTTTACAATTCAACCGCCAGGGGAAAGATATGTTAAAGTGTCGGGGTTAGGACTGAGCTTAAGTTACCATTCAATGTATTTTAGTAAACTATTTAAGAACTTTTTAAAAGCTATTTATTAATGCTTTTTGAGAGGGTGATTTTAGATGCATATCATATTTATACTGAGTTAAGTATTGTATGTAATTAGTTTTGCTACAATAAGTGTATGGGACATTGGAAAAAATGTTGAATTTCCCCATGGGGATGAATAAAGTATCTATCTAGAAAGGGGCACAAGACAGGGTTGTGCATGGTCACCACTACTCTTCGCGCTATATCTGGAACCATTAGCTCAATACATCAGACAAAATGAAGGTATCAGGGGAATTACTATTAAAGGGACAGAGCATAAATTGGCTTGTTATGCGGATGACATTTTGATCTATCTAGGGCAACCAACATACTCTTTACCTAAATTGATGCAATCATTTGAACAATATGGTCAATTATCAGGATACAAGATCAACATAGATAAAACCCAATTATTTTCATATTACTATAGCCCACCAAGAAAAATTGAAAGTCGATACCCTTGGGCATGGCACACAGAGTCTTTCAAATATTTGGGCATCATTATGCCAAAAGATTTGGCAAAATTATCAGAATGTAATTATCAGCCTCTATATAAAAAAATTAAGGAAGATGTGTCAAGATGGAGCCTGATTCCTTTTTTCAGTCTCAGTTCAAGGATTGAGTCTATTAAAATGAATATACTGCCCAGACTGTTATATCTCTTTCAGACCCTACCAATAGAGATTAATCAAAATCAATTCAATGAATGGAACAAGATGCTATCAAGATATATTTGGCAGGGTAAAAGGCCTAGAGTTCGTCTCAAAACTTTGCAATTAGCAAAGGAAAAGGGGGATTGGGGCTTGCCTTCTCTTAGAGATTATTATTTTGCAGCACAGGTGAGAGCTGTGATATGTTGGTGCAACCCATCATATGACACTCAATGGAAAAACATTGAGGAGCGGGTACTTCCCATCCCCATACAAACAATTTTGGCTGATAACAACCTGCAAAGGTACATAAATACTATTGATAACCCATGGTTGAAATTGACTCTTAAAATATGGAAAACCACTATAAAAGAATATAATCTAGAGGGAGATATTGCAATTCTTAAATGGTGTGCATATGACTCTGATTTTACACCAAATAAATTGGATGCTAGATTTAAGGACTGGACAGCTAAAGGAATAACAGTTCTTTGCAACATAATGAAAGAAGGAACACTGTTCAGTTTTGAAATGCTTAAAGAGAAACACTTATTAGAAAAACAAGATTTTTATTGGTATTTACAGATGTGACAATATGTTAATAAGACACTTAAAAATGTAACCAAGGCAAATACATGTTTGATAAAGCTCTTTAGAAAGGCATATAATTCAGATAATGGTAGTAGAATCATTTCAAGCATGTATAAGGGGTTGTCAAATCTTAAAACATATTCGACTTCATACATTAAAACAAAATGGGAGAAGGAAGGAGGGATAATTATATCTGAGGAAGAATGGACAACAATATGGAGATATCAATGGAAGTGTACCAATTCACAGAAATGGAGGGAATTTGGATGGAAAAACTTGATAAGATATTTTATTACATCCTCTCAGAAATCCCATTATGATAGTAATCTCCCTGTTTGCTGGAGAAATTGTGGAAATCAAAATGCAAATCATTATCATATTTTTTGGGACTGTCCTGTTATCAAAAACTATTGGAGGGGGATACACAATGCTCTACAAGACTTCTTTAAATGTGAAATACCCTTGGAGAGTAAGACCATATATTTTGGATATATACCTCAAGAATGGTTGAAAAGAGATAAATATTTAATGAATATACTGTTGGTGGCTGGTAAAAAGACTCTTACTAGGAAATTGTTATCACAGGAGAGCCCAACTTTAAATACATGGATGGAAATTACAATGGACATTTACAAAATGGAGAAGATAACAGCATCTGTTAACCATAAGCTGGAACAATTTGATTCATACTGGGAAAAATGGTTTAACAACATAATACCTCATAGGCCTGATTTTATTCTCACAAATCAAAGAAACTGTTGTAAAAAAAAGATCACTCCCTACTTGTACATAGTTCTTTCCTTTTGCTTGTTTTTTCTGTCCACTCTTTTCTATGAGTGTATACCCCAGATAAATACTTTGTGGAGATTTGTGATATATATGATTATATGATATATATGTACAATGTCTGAAATACATCTTATGGAAATGTTTGTTTGATGAACTTCAATTTTAAAAAATTACCAAAAAAAAGCCTTGCATGGGGTACCTTATCAAATGCCTTGCTAAAATCCAAATACACTACATCTATGGCTCTACCTTCATCAATGTGTTTAGTCACATCCTCAAAAAATTCAATCAGGCTTATAAGGCACGACCTGCCCTTGACAAAGCCATGCTGACTATTCCTAATCATTTTATGCCCCTCCAAATGTTCATAAATCCTGCCTCTCTGGATCTTTTCTTTCAACTTACCAACCGCTGAAGTAAGACTCACTGGTGTATAATTTCCTGGGCTATCTCCACTCCCTTTCTTGAATAAAGGAACAACATCCACAGCCCTCCAATCCTCCAGAACCTCTCCCATCCCCATTGTTGATGCAAAGACCATTGCCAGAGGCTCAGCAATCTCCTCCCTTGCTTCCCATAGTAGCCTGAGGTATGTCCCATCCATTCCTGGTGAATTATCCAACTTGATGCTTTCCAAAAGCTCCAGCACATCCTCTTCCTTAATATCTACATGTTCAAGCTTTTCAGTCCACTGCAGGTCATCCCTACAATCGCCAAGATCCTTTTCCATAGTGAATACTGAAGCAAAATATTCATTATGTACCTCTGCCATCTCCTATGGTTCCATAAACACATATCCACTGTCACAGTTAATTGGTCCTATTCTCTCACGTCTTATCCTCTTACTCTTCACATACTTGTAGAATGCCTTAGGGTTTTCCTTAATCCTGTTTGCCAAGGCCCTCACATGACCCCTTCTGGCTCTCCTAGTTTTATTCTTAAGCTCCTATAATCTTCTAGATCTCGATCATTACCTAGTTTTTTGAACCTTTTGTAAGCTCTTCTTTTCTCCTTGACTAGAGTTACAACAGCCTTTGTACACCACAGTTCTTATACCCTACCATCCTTTCCCTGTTTGATTGGAACATATCTATGCAGAACTCCACACAAATATCCCCTGAACATTTGCCACATTTTTCCATGTTTCCCTGAGAACATCTGTTTCCAATTTATTCTTTCAAGTTCTTGCCGGAGTGCTTCGTATTTCCCTTTACTCCAATTAAACATTCCCCTAACTTGTCTGTTCCTATCCCTCTCCAATGCTATGGTAAAGAGATAGAATTGTGATCACTATCTCCAAAATGCTCTCTCACTAAGAGACCTGACATCTGACCAGGTTCATCTCCTAAAACCAAATCAAGTACAGCCTCTCTTCTTGAAGGCTTATCTACATATTGTGTCAAGAAACCTTCCTGAACACACCTAACAAACTCTACCCCATCTGAACCCCTCCCTCTAGGGAAATGCCAATCAATATTTGGGAAATTAAAATATCCCACAACACCCTGTTATTATTAATCCTTTCCAGAATCTGTCTCCCTCTTTGCTCCTCATATCCCTGTTACTATTGGGTGGTCTATAAAAAACAGCCAGTAGAGTTATTGACCCCTTCCTATTCCTAACTTCCCTAACAACCCCTCCCTGACTTCCTCCTTTTCTGCAGCTGTGACACTATCTCTGATCAACCGTACCACACCCCCATCTCTTTGCCTCCCTCTCTGTCCTTTCTAAAACATCTGAAGCCTGGCATTTGAAGTAGCCATTCCTGCCCCTGCACCATCCAAGTCTCTTGGCCACAACTCCAAGTGCTGATCCACACTCTAAGCTCATCAGCTTTACTCATAATACTTGTCACATTTAAATAGACACATCTCAAACCATGAGTCTGAGTGCGTCCCTTCTCTATCACCTGCCTATCCTCCCTCTCACACTGTCTCCAAGCTTTCTCTATTTGTAAGCTAACCTCCGTCACTTCAGTTCAGTTGCCACTCCCCAGCAATTCTAGTTTAAACTCTCCCCAATAGCCCTTGCAAACCTCCCCACTTGAATATTGGTCCCCTTCGGATTCAAGTGCAACCCGTCCCTTTTTTACAGGTCACATTTTTACAGGCCACGCATTTATCCTTCACCTCATTCTATGTCTATACTCACTATCACGTGGCACAGGCAGTTCTCAACTTCCTTCCTAACCCCCTGTAATCTGATTTCAGGACCTCCTCCCTTTTCCTACCGATGTCGTTGGTACCAAAATGTAGCATAACCTCTGGCTGTTCTCCTTCCCACTTCAAAATATCGTGGACGCGATCAGAAACATCTCGGACCTTGGCACCTGGGAGGCAAACTACCGTCTGTGCTTCTTTCCTGCGTCCACAAACTCGCCTGTCTGACCCCCTAACTATAGAATCCCCTATCACTACTGCCTTCCTCTTCCCTTCCCTACCCTTCTGAGCCACAGGGCCAGACTCTGTGCCAGAGGCACGACCATGGTTGCTTCCCCCAGGTAGGCCGTCTCCCTCAACAGTACTCAAACAGGAGTATTTCTTGTTAAGGGGGACAGCCACTGGGGCACTCTCTAGCATCTGCTTCTTGCTCTTCCCTCTCCTGACTGTTACCCACTTATCTGTCTCCCCAGGACCCGGAGTGACTACCTGCCTATAGCTCCTCTCTATCACCTCCTCACTTTCCCTGACCAGACGAAGGTCATTGAGCTGCATCTCTAGTTCCCTAACTCGGTCCCTCAGGAGCTGCAGCTCGATGCACCTGGTGCAGATGTAGCTGTCCGGGAGGCTGACAGTCCCCTGAACCTCCTACATCTTACACCGAGCACAGAAAACCGGCCTCACACACATTCTTTCTGTCTGTATTCTAAAGAGATAACCTACCTCACCTTAAACCGTTATCACCAAAGCCCCATTGAGCCAAAGCCTTCCTACTCTGTCTCCCTCTACTCTGGCGCTCCCTCTGTAACTCTTCCCGCTGTTCTCACTGGCCGACCTCCACGCACTTGCGCAGTTGTGTCCTGTTCAAACTGCTGAAGAAATTCAGTTCCTGCCTGATAGCTTCATATTTCTCCTTATTCTAATTAAATGCTTTCCTAACTTGTCTGTTCCTATCCCTCTCCAAAGCTATGGTAAAGGAGAGATAATTATGATCACTATCTCCAAAATGCTCTCCCACTGAGGGGTCTGACACCTGACCAGGTTCACTTCCCAATACCGGATCAAGTATAGCCTCTCCTCTTGTAGGCTTATCTACATATTGTGTCAGTAATCCTTCCTGAATATACCTAACAAACTCCACCCCATCTAAACCCCTTGCTCTAGAGAGATGCCAATCAATATCCGGGAAATTAAAATCTCCCACCATGACAACCCTGTTATTATTACACCTTTCCAGAATCTGTCTCCCTATCTGCTCCTCGATGTCCCTGTTACTATTGTGTGGTCGATAAAAAACACCCAGTAGAGTTATTGACCCCTTCCTGTTCCTAACTTCCACCCACAGAGACTCCGTAGACAATCCCTCCATGATTTTCTCCTTTTCTGCAGCTGTGACACTATCGTCTGGTCAGTAGTGTCATGCCCCCACCTCTTTTGCCTCTCTCCCTGTCCTTTCTGAAACATCTAAAGCCTGGCACTCGAAGTAACCATTCCTGTCCCTGAGCCATCCAAGTCTCTGTAATGGTCCCAACATCATAGCTCCAAGTACTGATCCATGCTCTAAGCTCATCTGCTTTGTTCATGATGCTTCTCTCATGAACAAATAGTTTGAACCTTTTTCCCAGTCTGGTAATGTCAAATACCATTGGTCATAGATTTCAGATGAGAGGAGGAAAAATTAATGGAGATTTACAAGGCAAGTTTTGTTACATGGAGAGTGCCAGGTCCCAGGAATGAGGGGAGGAGGTGGGAGCAGATAAGATAGAAATATAGACTGGCACAGGAGCAGGCAGGGGATGAAGGTATGTAGACTCCGAGCTGGTGGCTGGGACTAATTTGGAATCATGAACAGCACAGACATTGTGGGCTGAAGGGCCTGTTCCTGTGCTCTTCTGTGAAATTTGTGGCCAATTAATGGAAACTTGCATAGGTAACTGCTGTGCTCCCCCCAAGATTCCTGGGCAGCCCTTGTGCATGTTCAACCTCACCTTGCACTACAAAGGGACCATACAAAGGACAATGGATGGAAGCCATGGCAACCTTTCTCACATTTTTCTTTGGCCAGTTATAAGAATCATTTTAAACTTCAACTCCTTTGTCTGGGCTGATCTATGAACTGATGCACAGTTATTGGAGAACCACAGACTCCAACAGCAGGGGAACTAGCACGTTGGCTGACCAAGTCCACTCCAAATATCAAGCACCTATTTACTTTAATTCATGTTATACACCTGCAATTCCCAACAACCCTTTACCCATCCACCCCAATGCTTATCTACATACTAGGAACACTTTACTGTGGCCAATTAACCTACTACCTTCATATATTTGGGAAGAAAGACTGTCTTTGAAAGGAAGCCAGTACACACAGAGGAATCTCACATGATCAGGGAGAATGTGTGAATTCCACACAAAACATGTCCAGGGTCAGGGTTAGATCCAGGTTACTCTAGCTATGAGTAGGAGCTTGAACAACTGTATCACTAAGAATGGTGTCCCTGTGTGCCTGTCCAACATAGCCAAGAGGGCAGAAGTGGGAAATAAGTTATAGAAATCTTTTTACTCTTCATTGTCCTGAGTATCTTAAGGTTGATTGATTGAGTTTTTAAATTCAATTTTGGGCATGTACTCACTGGAGTTTAGAAGAATGAGAGATGATTTAATTGAAACCTATCGAATAGTAAAAAGGCCTAGATAGAGTAGATGTGGAGAGGATGTTTCCCATAATGGGTGAGTCTAGGACTGGAGGACAGTCTTAAAATAGAGATGAGAAGGAATTTCCTTATCCAGAGGTTAGTGAATCTTTGGAATTCATTGCTCTGGATGGCTGCACAGGCCAGGTCATTGAATATATTTAAAGTGGAAATTGAAAGGGCTCTTGATTAGATAAGATGTCAAAAGTTATGGTGTAACAACAGGAAAATAGGGTTGTGAGGGATAATAAACCAGACATGATGGATAGGCAGAGCAGGCTTGATGGGCTGAATGGCCTAATTCTGCTTCTATTTCTTATGGTCTTATGGAAAACTGTTTGAAATATGAGATGTTCTATGTATGTTATAATGTGGGGTGTATGGGGTGCCCAGGGAAGTCTAGCACCTCTGATGAAGGGGCTTATCATGTCCATTCTGGGGCAACTCACTCACTTTTGGTCTCCACTGGACACTCAACTCTCACCTGTGGCTCTAAGTAGGTGTTTTCCTGCGACAGTGACCACAACCTGCACACCTCTTTGACGGATGGGCTGAACCAGGTGAGGGTAGCCAGCGGGCCTCATACCCCAGTGAGATAGGGATATGCTGGTCTTAGTCTGCCAAGTCAGCTCTGGTGGATTGGGCGGATGAGATCTCCAGTGAGATCCAGTGGACAGATAAGGGCATGGCAAGGCACAGATGATGTCTTGGTCATCCACTGCAATTGAGGAAAATCCCAGTTTGTCACACTTGTTCGTACCACTGGACCCAGACTTCCGAAGTCAAGAGAGTGAAACTGCCCCAGTGCAATGGATATTCCACTTCAAAAACTCTCCTGTTGTCATCGGACATGACAGACAACCACCATACCATATGTTATACAGTGGAGAGTATGTTTTATAAAGTGGGGATGTCTAGAAGCCTGTCCCTTTAAATTTAAAATGTATTTTGTTTTAAAATGTGTTTACTGAGTCTTTGCATTTACTTGCAACTTTCACAGAGTTTGCATTGAACATTTGAAACATTATACTGCCATGCCAACTTCAACAGGACTTTTGTCAATGGCTGTTATTGTCTCCTCGGGATAAGGTCTCAAAGAAGAATGCGAGATGTGTTTGGCAATGATGCACTCTTGTTTGACACCAGTCTTCACTGAGATTAGCTGTGTAGAAGACCTATTGATTAGGACCAGAACTTACATACTACCATGAAACAAATAGAAAATGGAGATAAATTTCACTGAACAACTGAATTTGAGAAAATGTTCTAGATTCCCTCCTCACTGATAGTATTAAGGGTATAATGCTGCTGTAAAAAGCCATAGAGGGTTGCTCTGCTCACTGCATTTTTTGTCACACAGTGAAGATCATCTCCATTGTTCCTCCAGATGGAATCCACAGTGCAATCTGAGGGGCATCTTCTTGACCAGTGAAAGAATGAGGTTCAGGAACAATCTAATGATAACTTTCAATGTGGCAATCAACAGTCAGACTTGTCTTCTTTCTTGAAGATGGCTAAAATCTCAGGATTTCTGCAGGCCTCTGGTATATTCTTTTATTGTCTTCAAAGAAAATGCGATTGTGGATTTACGAGTGTAGCACCTCACCGCTGAGTTTTAGAACTCTGTCAACAACACCATTTGTTTCCGAGTCTTTCTTGGTCCATGACTAAGGTCACCCAAACCTTTGTTAATTGAGACCTTCAAGGAAGCATTTTATAAATTCTGACATGAAATCGTTCAAATTAAAAATAAAGGTCACTGTATTAGAGGAAGTTGCTTCAACCTACCATTTTAAAATATGTAGATTCAATTAAGTTGCAGGTATTGGACCATGAACACCAATTTAAGTTAATAAGATTTCAAAATCATTCTCATATTGAAATTTCTTTCTTTTATAGTGATGAATATGACTGACTTCCAGAAGGCTGGACTGTAAATCTTACATCATTTAAAATTTAGCGTGGCGACCGGAACTGCAGACAATATTCCAAGTGTGGTCAGGTCCTATGTTTCATAATGTTGCAACATAGTGCTCTAATGTTTGCATGAGTCGGTGAAAGATAACATACTTCTGTACTGATGAACCATTGGCTTTATCATCAGTATTGTGTAATCTTGTGGTTGTTTCAGAACAAAAGAATCCTTTTAGTGTTTTAGGCGAGATTTTTAACAGATAGGCATTAAAATAAGCAGCAACATTAGCATGGTAAGATGGAATTAATACACTTGATTTCTTTAATTTTTTACTTCAGTGATGTAGATATGGCTGAACAGCATACAATGATCATCCTTCCCTGTCTTCGAGGAGTGGTTGGCACTCACCTCCTTATCCAGGTGCATTGACTGTGCTGGAGTTACTCCCACAGTGCTGTTAGATTGCGAGTTCCAAGATTTCAAAACTCAAAGTAATTTTGAACTTTGAGTTCCAAGATTTTGATCCAGTACCAATAAGATATGGTTGTATATTTCCTTGTGAATTGGAAAGGTAGCTACAGGAGACAGTAACCCTAATTGTTGCTTTTGGCCTTCCAGGGGATAGGTTGGTTGGTTGGTTGGTATATGGAAAAACCCTTGGCAAATTGTCATCATGGAAATGTTGGGATGTTACGTTGAAACTTTATGAAACATTGGTCAGACTGTCCTTGCAGTATCGTGTGCTGTCCGGTCGCTACTCTCGAGAAAGGATATGGTTATATTGGAAAGAATTCCCCAGAACATTGCCTAAACTGGGGAACTGTAGATATGGGGAGAGATTTAATAGGATGGGTCTGTTTTCCCTGGGTCAAAGGAGGCAGAAGGGTGTCCTGCCAATGGTATATAAAGTTCCGAGAGGCATTGATAGGATAGGTAGTCAGAGTTTGTGTTCTCTTGACAGGAACATCAAAAACAAGAGGGCAGAGGTTTAAGTTGAGATGGAGTATTGAGGAGCACATAAAAGAACTTTTTTTTTAACACAGAGAGACCAGTTTGATATCTGGAACGCATTGCCCGAGGAGTTGGTGGAATCAGATACAATCACTACATTTAAAAGGCATTTGGACAGCTACATAGATAGGAAAGGCATAAAAGAATAAAGACCTAGTACAGGCAAATAAGTTTAGTGTAGATGGAAAAAAGTGTCAACAATAGCATGGGTGCTAAAGGGCTATTCCCTATGCTGTGCTATACTTTATTGAAATTGTAAACGGTACAGTCATGATTCACTGGTGGTGAAAGAAGGAAATGTTAGGCATGCTAGATGCTTTGAATTTGATAGTTTTCAGTTTTGTAAGTGTTTTTGGACATGTATTTATCAAAGCAGATGGACCGCATTCCATTGTCCTCTGTATGTTTTCTATGTAGATTAAGGAATGGTTTTGTATGGCCAACAACGTTTTTGCCCTACAGAGCCTCTGACATGCTCATTTAACTATATTAATTATAACAATGATCTGGCTAAGCTTTTGGTTAATGTTAATTCTTAGTGTTTTGTTGTTGGGTAACTCATTAATTATCAGACAGTGGAGAGCTGTTAGATCAGTTTTGTCAAAGACGGTCATTTCCTTTAGTTTTGTGGTGTGCTTATCACTCCATATGCAGCAAGAGCATTTCAATATGATACATTACAGTTTAGTTAGATTGACCTTGTGTCCATTGTCCAAAGTTTGCAACATTGTGAAATATTTGTCAGATATCTGCCCAAGTATAGTGCTGTCCAGCACAATAACTGAAGATTGATTTAAATAGCATAGGTGGGATTGTTCTTGTAGGTTTCCAGTGAGTTATTAAGATAAATGATTAGATTGATCATTGAAGCCCAGTCACGTAGTACTGGCATCAGATCAGTGTTTCTTTAAGATTAATGGCATCAGCTGTTATTATGTATACATACAATTGGCTACTCGATTGACCAATCAGTAACACAAGTCTTACAAATATGTTTACATGATTCACAAACAATATTTGAACCATAGTGTCAATAAAACTGCTGTAGCTGGTGTTTGCTAAATGAGACCTATCTTCTAATTATTTCAAAATAATTTCCTGATGACTCTCACTCATTCAGCTGCCTAGGCAATGCTCTAAAAGAAGTTACTGGTTACAAAACTGCAAGTGTCATCAGTTACTAACGGAAATGTAATCATGCTTTAAGCAGGCAGCACTGTATTTCTAAAGATATTAGATAAGGTATATTTTCATACAGGGTATGAAAATGTCATTATTCACGTTATTTGATTTTTAACATAGAGCTTTTATTTTTTTTTCTTAGTAATACAGCATGTTCACAACATTTTCATTATGAAGAATTTTAAGTCTTTCCCAATGTAGTTTGTGTGTTATTTTCATTTTTAAAAAAAAGTTTGTGTTACTTGATATAGTTTTAAGAATAAAATATATAAAGCTGGAAGTGAGAGTATATTAATTCCAAATATACTGAATATATTCACCTTCAGTTCAAGAAGCATTTAGTTGATGAAAAAAACTATGAGAAGGGTGTAGTCCATAACACAGAGTGCATATAAAGGACGCCTCCAGTAATTATAGGTAAATGCATTGAGTAAGAGCTGGCAGTTTCTGTGTGATTGCCTCAGGAAAACATTACTTTTTGTTATTGACCTTAATTGAGACTTTGAAGTCTTACTATTCCCATTGTATGTTATCATTGCACGGTTGATTTGTTCTTTTGGAGTTTAGCTCAATGAAAAATATGTAATGTTATGTATATGGTTGCCATGGTTATCTGATAAACATTTATTCAGAGAAGTTTCACATGCAATAATCATTGAACTCGTAAGTTTATAAATTATAATCAAAGATGAAGTATAGACTGTTATGGTACAGAAACGGAATTTCAGCCCATCAAGTTCATCTGTTCTTCATAGAGCAATCAAACCAGTTCCCTTTATTCTTCTCCTTATATGTCCACAATTTACTTTCCACCATTCTTATCTAATTCTATTTTGAAAGTCATATTTGATGCTGCTTCCATTACCTTTAAAAATTGTGAGTTCCAGATCATACCTATTCTTCGTAAATCAAACATTCTCTTGCCTCCCAAGGGCTTACATGTATCTGTCACTCCTCACTTTAAATCTCTGCTTTCAAGAATTTTGAAGATGAAAAAAATGTTAATTTCTAACTGTTTGGATTTTAGGATGTTTTTAATGGACCATCTGATATGCAGAGGAATTTTATTATAGCCATGGAAGAGGTTCAGAATAATGAACTGTTATTAGGTTCTTACAGTAAATTTTCTTGTTAAATCTTAAATAACTTTCATAAGAAATCACTTAAACCATTTGGCAATAAGATTATGACATAGAAGCAGAATTGGGTCATTTGGCCCATTGGGTCTGCTCCATCATTCAATCATGGATGATTTATTTTCCCTCTCAACTCCATTCTCCTGGCTTCTCCCCATAACATTCTCCCCTTACTAAACAAGAAATTATTTACCTACCCTTTAAATATACCCTACCAACTATGGTAATGAATTCCACAAATTAACTACTCTCTGGCTAAAGAAATTCCTCCTCATTTCTGTTTGAAAGGAACATCCTTCTATTCTGAGGCTGTATTCTCTGGTTCTAGACTCGTCCACAATTTGAAACATCTTTTCCATGTCCACTCTATCCAGGCCACTCAAACTTATTAATTTATTAGATCTACAAACTATTTAAGTAGCTTAGATAGGCTTTAAATTTATTTTTCATTATATCAGGCTATAAAAGAAGAATGGAGTGCAGATTTACTCTTTCTACATTCACCAGCTATCATAGAAGATATTTGTAATCCTTAAGTGAAAGAGATAAAGGGAAGCTTAATGTTTTGATAATTTGTGCCTGAACATGCCAAAACAGTGAGTTCAAAAAATCCAAGAGGTTATGTGACAAATTTATAAAACCCAGTGCAAGATATACTTAATGTATCCATGGCTGTCTTCACAAAATAGGGTGTAGACACTAAAGATTCAAGATTGTTTAATGTTATTTCCAATGCATGTGTAACTCTGGATCTGATGCACAATAAGATAAAGAACACAATAATAATAATTAAAATCACAAAAAAAATAAATTCTTAGGAGAGCTTATATACATAGATTGTCAGTATATGCATATGTACTGAACTTGTGCTTTAGGAAGTATGAAATGATGACCATGTGATATGGCAAAGGAGGACATACTGAGGAATTAGCATTATTGAAAGTGAATAATCAGCAGGACATCTTCAAGAGAACAGTGAATCAATAAGCCAGCATTCATCACTAAGGACTCTCACCATTCAGGCATGTCCTCTTTTCACTACTACCATCAGGGAGGAAGTACAGGAGCCGAAGACCTACACTTAACAATAATACTTTAGACTATAGGAAGATACATATTGTTTACTGCAATGAGTTTGACTACAGCTTGAGCACTTTGTACAGTTCTGGTAATCAGATAACAGAAATGTTATGGTTATACTCTTGGAGAGGAAGCAGAAAAAATTCAGAAAGATATCGGGTTTGGACAATTTTAGCTCTATACAAAGTTTGGAAGAGTAGACTTCTTTTCATTAGAGCAGAGGAAACTGAAGGGAAACTTAAATAAGGTGTAGAAGATAGTAAGAGCTATAAATTGAGTGAATAGTCAGATACATTTTTCCAAGGTGGAAGTGACTAATACAAGGGGGCATAATTTTAAAGTGACTGGAGGAAAGTATAGGGGGAATGTCCCAGGTAAATTTTTTTTACACAGAGAGGAGTGGGTGCATGGAACACCCCGCCAGGAAGATGAATTAGGAGCATTCAAGAAACTCTTGGATAGGTACATGGATGAAAGAAGAAATAAGGGCAATTTAGGAGTGAAGGGTTAGATTGGTCATAGAGTAGTTTAAAAAGTTGGCACAACATGTGGGCCAAGGGCTCTGTACTATGCTGCAATGTTCTATATTCTGAAGTTAGGAGAGGCCTAGATAGAATGTATTGGAACAACATATTTATCCTCTGTGGGCAGGGGGATGTGGCTTAATCTGATTGATGCTAATTGCTTAGTCATCATTGGTTAGTTTAGAAACTGCAGCTGCTTTTCCCATTGGTTAGTTGCCTGGTGTTCCGTTTCAGATATCCCGAGTATAAAATAGCATATGAAAGCAGCTTGCTTTCTCTTCCTTTGTTAAGGCAAGAGGTCCCCATGACCATTGGAAAGGTATGCTTGTGCGCACTTTAACTAAGTATGTTTGTTGAATATTCAGCTTCGTAGTTTCTGTAACTTCTGGAACATGAACGTTTGGTCAAATTTTTACTGATTATAAATAAATGATTAATATACTTATTCATAGTGTTTCTCTGCCTCATTTGCCAGACCTGCAAACCTGATTCAACGTTACACTGTTACCTCTTTCAAATGTTCAAAGTCCAAAGGTTTAAAGCAGTGGGATATAATGAGGAAGGATTTTTTCAGCACCTCATTGTTATTAGAAGTCCAGAACTTAGTGGCTGAAAGTATGGTAAAGGCAGAAATCCTCATCGTATTTACCTGCAGGAACACGGATCATGTGTTGGAAGCTGGGATTAAACCGGGAAGCTCTTCTTGGACCATTGGTACAATGGGCTGAATGTATAATTTGTGTCTTAGACTATAAAGCATATAGAACATCAGCAGGCAGAAACATAAATTTTGCGTACCATTCAAATTTCCTTAACATAAAGTACATAGAACCCCATAGGAAGACTCATCTGGGCACTGATAAAAGAATAAGGGCTTTCATAAAGACCTCAATTTGCATAATTTTCTTGGTGTATTTACTAGTGCAAAGAATGGTCAGCACCTAAAAACATGTGCAGAAGTTCAGACCAGAATAATGGATTGATTTCATAAAGAATAGAATCAAATGATAAGAGGTCAAAGCTGCTCCTTCAAATGCTCCTATCACATGTTATCTCTTTGGCAGTGGTTTCCATAGGCTTTATCACAAAATACAAAACATAAACACATATGTTCTTGAGAAAATATAATGGGCCTGGTTTCAATGTTCTTTTGAAAGTTCCCTCATGGATGCTATTATCTATAGTTGAAGCTCACGAGGAAAAAGTTATGATTTGTTATTGGTTCTATTCATATTGCAAAGATTTTGATGCACGGTGGTTAATATGAAAATGAATCCTGCTCATGTTTCCAGTTTTCCCAATCCACTAAGTTACAAAAGTGTATTTGATGGCCAAATACTGCTGTAGCTTTCACAATATGATGTCTTCTGTGAGTGAGGCTGAAGCCAAGAATTCAGGTCTGTCTCTAGATCTCTTGTACAGATTTGAATCACATCACCTTTGATAAATGCGAAAGAAGACATATTCCTGATTTGAAGCACAGAACATTATGGTCTGATAACTAGGTTTATGTAGCTAAAGCTTGTTCAAGTTCTGTTGCAATACAACCTACCAGCTTTCCAAACTCCTAGGAGTAATTGCATTCAGCACCATCTTTGAAGTCACAATAAGCAGTTTGTATCATTTATAGAGCATGGTTAAACCTTTCATTCAACTATTTTCCTTGTTCCTTACCATAATCATAGACCTATCTCCTGGCCAGCATCCCAGATACACTGGTCTCTGTAATAAGACAAGTGTCCTTTGTTCATTGTTCCCTGTAGTTTTCTAATTGTGTGCTGTAACAGTGGCAAATAATTGAGCTGTCACAAGTAATCAATTGGAAAGAACTCCGGCAATTGAAGCCAGGAGCACTGTCTCTACAGACTTGGCTGCAATTTGTGGTGTCAAATGGACAATTGTAAGTCCACAGTTGCTAAATGAAGGTGAAAGTGAGGATGCAGTGAATTTGGAGAAAGCCTCATTTGATGCGAGTGGACAGTTTTGTACAGTGGTTGGACTTCTGAGTGAGGATTTTATCTTCACAGTTTATAACCTTTATTACACAAGGTACAAATATCTGTCAGTTGCAATGGAAATTCTTAAGCTACACTGATAAGGATATCCTATCATATTTGGGTCCAATAAAGCTGTACTTCCCAAGTTTCTCACAACTAAAATTTGTGGTAGATACATACTCTGATAAGGGCACACATCTGAATCACTGCCTGTAGCATCCCACTCGCCACAAAATTCCCCAGCCCCAGAATCATTCCACTCATTCTCAGTCTGTTAACATAACTAGCGCACTTTTACTCCTCGATCAGACATTCAGATCACGAGTAGAAAGTTTTCTGCTAGTGCAGACTTCCATCCATAATACAGCAAGTTCTTAAAAACGCGCAGCTCTAAAATATTACAATTACGGCATAATGGAGCTGAAAGTAGATAGATGTCACCTGAGAGAGCATCCAGTCTAGCTATTAGTTCAATTTCAATGCTAATGAGTTGTCTAGTGGATTAATATGATTAAACCCACTTTAATGTGACTTGTAGAGTAATTGATTCATAAAGCTATAGACCAACGAAACATTGCCTTCATCCATGCCAAATGAGTTACCTATCTGAATTCATCTTTTTTCACTGCATTCGGCTCACATAGTCTAAACCCTTCCTATCAATTTCCTTGTCCAAATACATGCCTCAACAATTTTCCCTGACATTTATTCCAAATACTTACTGTGTGTTAAAAAGATAAGCCTCAGGTCCCCTTCAAATGTTTCCCTTCACGCTTTAAACCTTTGCCCTATAGCTTTGGACTCCCTATTCTGGGTATAAGACTGATTATTCTTCTTACCTATGCCCCTCATGAATTTATAAACCTTTATAAGTTTGGCCCTCAGACTCTTACACTCCACGGGGTAATGTCCTGGTCTATCTTACCTCACCTTATAGCTCAAATTCTCCAGACTTTGGAACATCCTTGTAAGTCTTCTTTGCACGCTCTACAGCTGAATGGAGTACTCCAAATATGGCCTTATCAGTACCTTGTACATCTGCAGATGGGGTATGATAATCATGCTGCAGTTAAGATATGAGATTCATACATAGAGAACTTGACTAACAATCTGAAGACCAAAGATGAAATCACTACCCTTGAGTTTAAATTCAGTTATAAATCTGGAGTTCGTAGTCATTAGTAATGATGACCATAAAAGTATGGATCTATTGTGAAAAAGTATATCTCGTTAATGATTTTTCAGGGAGGAACAATAATTCCCTAAATATGGCTCCAGTCCCATCAATGTGATTGATTCTGAAATAGCCTCAGTTGGCATGGACAATAAAAATGAGTTAAAAAGGTACAGATTGAAATGCACAAATACGGATTTCTGACAGAAACTTTATTTGACAACAACCTACATCTCAAGATCACATCCTGAAGACCTGAATTGCTTGACTAAATCATAACCTTGGAGCTTGCTTTGGATTAGTTTACAGTGGTGTGTTAAAAACCACTCAAAAATTCTAATACTTTACTCTCCATCATTATAATTCATTTACTCCAACTTCTGTATTAACATCAATTTCATTTATCTTGCTTTCACTTTATGACGAGGTCCAATTAATGAATGGCAAAATATACAAAACAGAAAAGAAGAGAGATTGATATGTTTATGTCACCAGATATCACAATATTTTGCAACAAGTCAGCCTATGTTGAAGTGAAAGTTCAGTACAGTTTATCTGTTGATTCTAGTCTTTAAAATACCTATAAATTAAAATGCATTGTACTTTTCCACCACTTTATTATTTGGCCCATCGGATTTGCACGGCAGTGTTTGATAGTAGGTCAAATAGTGCTTTTTTATAAGTTGAAATGATGTGAATGTACTTGAAAGTGAAATAGAAACAAAATTGTAATTAACTTTCACTTTACTGCGAACAATTAAGCAATTTAAAAATTTGTATAAAATAAATATGTTATTCTAAGTAACAACTGTTTCTCAATAATCCTTCAGAAAATTCTTAAGACTTTTCTATAGTTTTAAACAATAGGGAGTTTGTATGTGGATACATATTCGTGCCCAGCTTTGTACAAACTAGCAGATTTGTAGCAGATTAATTATTTACATCGAAATAAATGGCAAAAATCATTCAGCTATGATAATCACAAACATTGGACTCAAATCAATGTGCCAAATTGAATAGGTTATTGTTACAGTTAAATATTCAACTAATTAACTAATGGTGGATGTTGTCCAAAGAGCAGATGGATTTTTATTGATAGTTCTGGTGTTATTGTGGCAATAAAAAAAGAATAAAGTGAGTGAAAGTTAAATGTTTGTTATCCATGTTACTCGGAAATGAGTTCATAGCAGACCGTGGATGAAAGGTTGGCACTGTTTCCTGGGTAGTATAGTATGCGTGCCAATTGTTTAAATACGGTACTTCCTTTGTGACATGATTCATGCATTTGCCTCATTGATGAGGGCATGTAGATCAATATCAGTGGGGCTATTGTGATGTCAGTTGGCCTTCATTGCCAATTTAACACCAACAATGCCACAAACTCTAACTAATGCTCTTTCTTAGCCTAGCAACACTGAAAATATTTTTAGCGTTTTTGCCACAGTTGTAGAACATAAAACAGTACAGCTCAAGGACAAGCCCTTCAGCCCACAATGTTATGACGATCCAAGTAAATTAGTAATCAAATGGCCAATAAACCAATACCTGCTGCCTACACAATATCAAAATCCTTCCAATTTCCTCTCATTCATATTACTATGTAAAAATCTCTTAAAAGTACCCAGTGGTTCTGCCTCTACCACCACCCCAGGCAGTGCATTCCATGCACCCACCACTCTCTGTGTAAAAAAACTTACCCCTTACATCTCCTTTGAAATTACCCTTCTCACACTTCATGCATGCCCTCTAGTATGAGACCCTGGGGAAAAGGTACTATCTGTATACTCTGTCTATGCCTCTCCCAACCATATAAACCTCTATCAGATCACCTCTCATCCTTCGCCACTCCAGAGGAAACAACCCAAGTTTGTCCAACATCTCATTATAGCACATGCCCTCTAATCCAGGCAAAATCCTGGCAAACTTCCTCTGCAACCTTACCAAAGCGTCAACATCCTTTTTATAATGGAGCGACCAGAGCAAATTCCAGATGTGACCTAATTAGAATTTTATAAAGCCGCAGCATTACTTTCGAAGCCTTGAACTCAGTGCCTCAACTAATAAAGGTAAGCATGCCATACAGCTTCTTAATCACCTCATCAACCTGTGTAGCCACAGTGAGCTATGAACGTGGACACCCAGATCCCACTGCATATCAACACTGTTAAGGATCTTGCCTTTAGCAATATACTACCTCTTTCCATTTGATCTACCAAGATGCAACACTTCACATTTGGCCAGGTTAAACTCCATTTGCCTTTTCTCCACCCATATTGTATCTGCAACTGATCTATATCCTTTTGTATTCTTTGCCAGTCTTCTACACTACCAATCTTTGTATCAACTGCAAAATTACTAGCTCACCCATTCTACATATTCAGCTAGGTCATTTATAAACATTGCAAACAACAGGGGTCCCAGTACAGATCTTTACAGAACACCACTAATCATGGACCACCAAGCAGAATAAGTCCCTTCAACCATACCCCCTGTCTTCTATGGGCAGGCCAGTTCTGAATCAAAACAGCAAATTTATAATGGATCCCATGCATATTAATCTTCTGCAAGTGCTTCCTATGAAGAACCTTGTCAAATGCCTTATTAAATTCCATGCAGACAACATCCAGAGCTCTACTTTCATGAATCACCCTCGTCACCTCATCAAAAACTCAATCTAGTTAGTAAGACATGTCTTACCCTGCACAAAGCCATGCTGGCTCTCCCTAATTAGGCCATGGGTTTCCAAGTGCTCATAAATCCTATCCCTAAGAATTCTCTTCAGTAACCTCCCGACCACTGACATAAGACTTACCAGTCTATAGTTTCCAGGATTATATCTGGTTCCCTTCTTGAATAATGGAATAACACCAAATAATTGCCAGTCCTACGGGATCTTGGCTGTGGCTATAGATGACATAAGATATTGGTCTAGTTCCCAGTAATCTCTTCTCTTGCCCCTTACAATTTGCCTACTGACACAACCGCTCGACAGATGACATAGTAGCCACAGCTGTGCACACCATCTTTACACATCTGGAGAAGAAGGATATCTATGTGAGAATGCTGTTCTTGGACAACAGTTCAGCATTCAACACCATAATTCCCTCCAGGCTTAACAAGAAGCTCAGAGACCTCAGCCTTCACCTTCCCTTGTGCTGCTGGATCCTGGACTTCCTGTCAGATCACCGGCAGGTGGTAAGAGTGGGCTCCCTCACCTCTGCCCCTCTGATCCTCAACACGTGTCTCTCAGGGCTGTGTCTTAAGCCACCTCCTTTACCCTCTGTATACCCATGACAGTGTCGCCACCCGCAGCTCCAATTTGCTAGTTACGTTTGCTGGTGATACTATATTGATTGGCCTAATCTCAAATAATAAAGAGTTGGCCTACAGAGAAGAAGTCATCACCTTGACACAGTGGTGTCAAGAAAACAACCTCTCCCTCGATGTCACAAAAACAAAGGAGCTGGTTGTGGACTACGGAGGAACAGAGACAGGGTAACTAAGGACCTCACCAATATCTTCTATATCCCAACAAATATTCCCCACTTTATCCTTGACTTGACCCACCTTCTCCCTAGATATCCTTTTGCTTTTGATGCACCATCAGTTTCAGGAACATTATTACCCCTCAAACAAAGGGGATTATTTCATTCAACTTCACTAGCCCTATTACTGAAATGTTCCCACAACCTATGGACTCTGTATTACAGACTCTTCATCTCTTGTTCTGGACATTTATTGCTCATTTATATATTGTTATTATTAATTTATTTTTGTACTTGCACAGTTTGTTGTCCTTTGCACACTAGTTGAATGCCCAACTTGGCATGATCTGTTGTGGTTAGTATTCTATTATGGATTTATTGAAAATACCCACTAGAAAATGAAACTAAGGGTTCTATATAGTGTCATATTTGTACTTTGATAATAAATTTACACATCAAACTTTGATCCTACTTGCCAAAGACATTTAATGGCTGTTTTTGGCTTTTCCTGATTTCTTTCTTAAGTTCTTTACTGACTTCTGGCTTCTTTTCCATTTTCTTCTTGAATAATTTCATCATCTCTCACAACATCCAAAGTTCTCTTTGACATCCTTGTCCATCCTTCTGACTGGAACATGCCTGTCCTGTACTCTGTGCAGTTGATCTTTAAACACCCTCCACATGTCAGATGTCGACTTGCCAGAAAAAAAATTCACTCCAGTGAATTCCACCAATGTTCTAAGCTGTGTACCTCTGACGCAGATGAATAGAGTGGGGGCAGTAGACATTGGACCGGGTTGGAACAGGACTTCCATCTTTGGTAGGCTGATGGTGAGGCCAAATAGACGAGTGGCTTCTGCAACCCTATCAACAGGCAGCTGAAGATTGGCTTCTGCGTGGGCCATAAGAGTACAATCATCAGGATATAGGGATTCTCGAATGAGATTACTGACTGTTTTCGTACGGACCTTCAAGCAATGCAAGTCAACCAGTGATCCATCAGTCTTGAACCTTAGGTATATCCCACATTGTGGGGTGCCGACTGTGTGTGGTGTAGTATGCCCGTGAGGAACAGATTAAACAGCATAGGTGCCACTACGTATCCTTGCTTCACGCCACTTGAAATGCTGAATTACATCAACGTCTCCCCATTCTACATAACAAGGTCATTGTGGAAGAGATGGACAAAAATGACGAATCTGTGTGGTCACCTAAGTTTTGAAGGCACTTGCCATAGGGACTCCCTGTTGACTGTATCAAAGGCTTTGGTTAGATCTACGAAGACGGCAAGTAGTTTCAAATTCTTTTCTGTACACTTTGCTTGAATCTGACGAATGATGAAAACCACGTCGATAGTACTATAGCCTGGTGGAAAGCCACATTGTGCCTCAGGCAGGTTTGCCTCTGATATGTTGGCAATCAAACAGTTGAGGAAAATGCGAGCTAAGACAACCCCCTTCCCCAACCCAACAGACAGGAGCGATATGCCACAGTGAGCTCTGCTACCTTTGCCTTTGAACACAACAGTTATGGTGTCCCTGAAGTCCTCAGGTACACCTTTTTCCTCCCATATCTTTGTCAGGATGTTGTGGTACACTGTAAGTGTTAGTGGGCCTGCTGACTTAAAGAGCTCATTAGGAGTTCCTTCCCTCCCAGGGGCCTTACCAGAGATTGTCAGAGAAATGGCTTTCCTGAATTCATCCAGGGTAGGAGGGCGGTCAAGGGTGCTAATAATAGGCTTCTGGGGTATCTGATCAAGCAGGGTTTGATCTACAATGCCCAACATGTTGAGTAGGCTACTAACACGTCTCCATGACTCATTGATGTTACGCCTCACTCTGCTGATAAGAGGGGCATGTGATTCAGTTTGCATGGTCCATAAACTGCTTCAATGGCCTTGAAGAACATGTATGCTCACTCACCACTTTATTAGATACACCTGTACACCTTCTCGTTAATGCAAATATCTGATCAACCAATCATGTAGTAGCAACTTAATCCATAAAAGTATACAGAGATGGTCAAGAGGTTCAGTTGTTGTTCAGACCAAGCATCAGAATGTGGAAGAAATAATGTCTAAGTGACTCTTTGACCGTGGAGTGATTGTTGAATCCAGACAGGGTGGTTTGAGTATCCCAGAGTTTGCTGATCTCCTGGGATTTTCACACACAGCAGTCTCTAGAGTTTACAGATAATGGTGTGAAAAACAAAAAAAGCACATGCTGTGAATGGCAGTTCTGTGGGTGAAAGTGCCCTGGTAATGAGAGGTCAGAGGAGAATGGATAGATGGTTCAAGCAGGAAGGTGACACTAACTCAAATAACCACGTGTTACCACAGTGGTGTGCAGAAGAGCATCTCTGAATGCACAACACATCAAACCTTGAAGTGGATGGGCTACAGCAGCAGAAGATCACAAGCATACACCGTATTGGATTCAAAGGCACATGCTAATGCGGCCACTGAGTGTAGCCACTGCAGTGGAAGCCTTAGTAAGGGTGGTGCAAAGTTGGAGATGTATTATATTTGTATCTGAGGGAACTGTCACCATAAAAATCTCAGCAAATTTCTACCAATGTACTGTAGAGACCCATTTGACTGGAGGCTTCATTGCGTAGGATCAGAAAAAGCGGCAATGGGTTATAAACTCACCCAGCTCCATCACAGGCATGAGCTTCCCCACCCTTGAGGACATCTTCAAAAGGCAATGCCTCAAGAAGGTGCCATTCATCATTAAGGACCCTTAGCATCCAGAACATGCCCTCTTCTCATTGCTACCAGAGAGGAGGTGAGGAGCCTGAAGACATACACTTGTTGTGTTATGAACTGCTTCTTCCCCTCTAGCATCAGGTTTCTGAACAGACCATGAACCCATGAAAACTGCCTCACTTTTTGTTCCCTTTTTGCACTACTGATTTATTTTTTATATATTTCATTTTGTTACTTAGAGTAACACTGTTATGCATTGCACTTTATGGCTACTGCAAAGCAACAAATTTCATGACATATGTCAGTGATGATAAACCTAATTCCCATTCTGGTTCTGCATATCAAATATTTCTCAAGATAACAATCTCCTTCCTATAGAATGCAACAGATCTGGTAGACTATGAGTTTTGTGCCAGGTGTGAGGTTTTGATTTTCAAATGCTCTTGTCCTCAAATGACAAAAGGCCATTGGTCACTATGCAACAGCAAATGGATAGGCATACAGAAGACAGCCCTAAGAGAACACACTAAGGTGATTAGTTCATGGTCCTGTGCAATTAGACGAGCTTTATTTTATTGATTTGTTTTTAACCATTTGTGTTTGCATTGTCGTCAAATAGACGATGCAATGATCAACAGAAAATAAAAGAAGAGCTTTGTCTGCTGGATAATGAGGAATTGAGGTTCTGATCACAGGCATCACATTAAGATGATTTCTTTATGGATAACCCAGTCAGAAAAGAATTCTTCTCTCCTTCCTTTTCTTTTAATCCAGTCAATGCCACTCCCAAAATATCATCCTCTTTCCCCTTCCCACTCCCACTCCTGAATCACATAATATCACTTACGATAGCTACAGATAAGGAACGTGGATGGATCCATGATCAAACAGAGGCATCTGGGAGATTTTGTCATCACTTGGAAGTGGATGCTGGTGACTTCAGGATGACCAAAGTGATGCACAGAGCAGAGTGCTGGACTGATTATCCGCTGGCTAGGTCGATTCTTACAATATGCATCGCACCTAAACATCTCAAGAAGCCAAGGGACATTCAACAGTCATTCGATATCCGGAAGCAGAACCACCCCTGGCATCAGGAACAATTTGGAGACAATCTGGATGACAAGTTGACGTTTCATGGCCCCTCACTGGAAAACCCACGCAGAAGTGGGAGGATTACAAAGCTTTGGTAACTGAGTCGACTACATCTGTTCTGGGGTCTAGATAGCAGAACCACTAGAAGTGGTTTGATGAAAATGATGAGCACATCGCCAAGATCTTGAGAGAAAAGCAGAAAGACATCTTTCTCTGTAACAGTCTCATCAGCTTCAAACACTAATGCTCCAACTCCCTCAGCAATTTCTGGATCAGAACCGAGAATTCCTCCACCAGGCAGATACCCAAGTGACCCTGATGGATGCGGGAACTTTATTACCCAGTATGAGCTGACTTTCCAACCCAGCCAGGTCGGTTGGGTGATGATGCACATGAACTGGCTTACCAGGTGAATCCCTTAGATGGACCTCCCACTCTGCCTGTTCAATGCTTCTAGAGAACAAGGTAATCCCACAGCCTAGTCCAACAATTCGTAACTTGGTTCAAAATAGTGTTCAGTCTTTCAGTATGGGGTCAGGAGGTAGCCTACTAACTCCTGGACCTGAGCCAAGGGAAAGGAACAGTGATGGACTACATAATAAAGTGCCATACACCTGTGGTTGAGATGGGGTGGAACAAGAGATCCTTTTTCACTGCTTTCCATGATGGACTGAGGGCATGAGATCACAGAATGTGAAGAGCAGGACAGTCTGGATGACTCGATAACTCTGACCATTCAAATCGACAACTGGGCAAAAGAGTGGTGCAGAGAACGACTGAAGGGGAAGAACAGGTTCCTGTCTCTACTGTGGCAATCCAGGACACTTTCAGACATCATGTTCCATTTGCCCAGTTCAAAAATAGGATACCCATCAGCAGGATGGGAAATACTGATTGGTCAATTATCCCTAATTACATAATTCTCCTAACTTCCTTGTCATAGAGGTGGCAGACCCATGAACTTCAGGCATTTATTGATTCCAGGGCAGGCGGGAACTTCATAAATATCCCTTTGGCTCAAAGATGGAGAGTTCTGTTTCAGCAATTGAGAAATGTCAATGACAAGGCTCTGGATGTTCGGCCAATCAAACAAGTGACATTATTTTCTTTGTTTACAGTAGTTTTCACCTTAATCTAATGGCTAAGGAATAAGCCATTAGGGATCTCTTGTCTGCTTCCACCAAAGTCATGGATCCCTTCCATAGCAGGCACAATGGTTCTGGTTTACATGCTGAGTGTTTAGAGCAGGGCTGGCATTCAGAGGGATTCACAAGGTTTCAATGTGGATAGTCCTGCTCTAGTGCTGTCTGAAAAACATGTCCGGGGATTTTCCCAATCTAAGCTGCTACATGATAGACAAATATGCTTTTGGACATGATTACTGAGCAAGATCTAGTTTTCATCTTTGTTGTTGCCACCATTCCCTTTCTCTATGTTTCCTATTATCCCAAGATGCAAAGTCACATTTCATATTACTCAATGTCCTTTGACATATCCCGTAACAAGATCCCAAAATAACTTGCAATGCCTTGATCTAAAAGGAATATATTTTTCACTGTTATTTTCTAATCCATTCCACCTATTACCTTATTTATTTTCCACAGCAATTTTGACATTTTATATCATCATTAATTCACTTTTAAGAGTAAACATCTGGACTTCTTTCAGAATCACGCTGCTACTCGAGTACAATTACTTCAGTAAGTCCAATGGAATGACAATGCATCTCATGACAGTCTGTGGCTAGCTTGCTCACAGGCTAATAATGTCAGTGAGATATCACTGTCCATACAATTATCGATGGCATTGGCTTCAAGGCAGAGGTGTTTTGTCTCCAGGAACAAATACTCTCATTCTTCTCATTACTTCCCATGGATGCACCTTTCTGTTGTGACTCCCAATTTCAGTCAGTAAAGATTGAAAAATAAACAGGCTTTTATAGTTGTGTCCGAGCCAATACTTCATTACAGGCTCGTTTCTCAAAATTCCTTATAACAATGGCAGCTTTGTCCTCATGTACGTCGGGATGTTTATCTTGTTTCTCTGCCACTTCAATAGCCGATATTAACAACCAATGCTGATTTCAATTAACTTGAACATATAGATGCCAAGTTGTACAACATCATTGTACCACAGAGGCAAGAATCAAATATTTAATAATGGCAGTGTAGTACACAAGTCAAGAGTGCCAATTATTTGTACTTTAATGTTCATCTTCTTGGGATTTTGACACTCACAGAAGCATACCACTTGAAAATGAACAGGTCAAGTTGAGTTCTATGATACATAGTTGACTGAAATAGCCAAAGGCTAATACCTCAATCCTGAACTTTATTGAAACATCATCCTCAGGTAAATAAAATGTTTGTATGAAATGGGGACTCTTTATCTGCATATTCAAAGAGAAGAGTGCCTGTTTGAATAGGCCTGAAGATCTGCAGATTCCATCGCATTGGATTGGGATCAAATATTAAACAGGGGTAGCACTGGCCATTTTCCAAGATCACCTATTTTTGTACGATTTAATCTCAAACCACTCAACTGAGACAACTGTTATTTCAGTCAGAATTCCAGAGAAGCTACTTCTCTTCAATTTAACCACATGATATTAAACAATACCCAGGGTCTTCCCTGTTTGATGTTAGGCTGAATAACTAGCTGTGAATAAGTTGGATAAATCTAAATTCACAAATTGAAAGAAATCTAAAATTGCTTTACAGAATTTAAATTTATGCAACAAGTACACTATTGGCAGTATTTATACGTCCATACAATGTTAATCCTTTTATTTTGAATATTTAATGCCTCCTACTGAAATTTCTAAGCTAAGGTGGGCAGATCCCCAGAGCCTAACCAAGTACACCCCCGGACCTTATGGAGGTTAGTAAAGTAATCGCAGAGGCCCTAGTGGAGATATTTATTTCCTCTTTAACCACTGATGAAATTCCAGAAGACTGGAGAGAGGCTAATGCTGTTCCATTGTTCAAAAATGAGAGCAAGGACATTTTGGACGTTCAAACCAGAATAAAACTTGCATAGTGAATTGTAGAGCACCAGCAAGTGTGAAAGAGAGGGAACTGGGAGTATAAGTGGCCAATTTGACAAGCCTCTCAACCTCCTCTCTGTATACAGACTGATCATTGTTGCTGATGAGGCCAACCACTGTAGCATCATCAGCAAACTTGATGATATGATTTGGGCTGAATCTGGCATGCGGTCAGCAATGTGACTGAGCATGCAATCCTGGGCAGCATCAGTGCTCAGCATGATGTAGCTTGAGATGTTGCTGCCAAGTCAGAACTTTCTGTTAGAGAGGGGCGTAGAGTCCCAACAGACAGTTTACTCCCCCCGCCCAACCTCAGAGGGATAATTGCATTAAATTCCTGGCTGAAGTTGTTGACCAGCAACCTGGTGTATGAGGCATAGATAGATAGATAGATAGATACTTTATTCATCCCCATGGGGAAATTCAACTTTTTTTCCAATGTCCCATACACTTGTTGTAGCAAAACTAATAACATACAATACTTAACTCAGTAAAAAAATATGATATGCATCTAAATCACTATCTCAAAAAGCATTAATAATAGCTTTTAAAAAGTTCTTAAGAACTGGCGGTTGAATTGTAAAGCCTAATGGCATTGGGGAGTATTGACCTCTTCATCCTGTCTGAGGAGCATTGCATCAATAGTAACCTGTCGCTGAAACTGCTTCTCTGTCCCTGGATGGTGCTATGTAGAGGATGTTCAGAGTTTTCCATAATTGACCGTAGCCTACTCAGCGCCCTTCGCTCAGCTACCGATGTTAAACTCTCCAGTACTTTGCCCACGACAGAGCCCGCCTTCCTTACCAGCTTATTAAGACGTGAGGCGTCCCTTTTCTTAATGCTTCCTTCCCAACACGCCACCACAAAGAAGAGGGCGCTCTCCACAACTGACCTATAGAACATCTTCAGCATCTCACTACAGACATTGAATGACGCCAACCTTCTAAGGAAGTACAGTCGACTCTGTGCCTTCCTGCACAAGGCATCTGTGTTGGCAGTCCAGTCTAGCTTCTCGTCTAACTGTACTCCCAGATACTTGTAGGTCTTAACCTGCTCCACACATTCTCCATTAATGATTACTGGCTCCATATGAGGCCTAGATCTCCTAAAGTCCACCACCATCTCCTTGGTCTTGGTGATATTGAGACGCAGGTAGTTTGAGTTGCACCATATCACAAAGTCCTGTATCAGTTTCCTATACTCCTCCTCCTGTCCCTTCCTGACACACCCCACTATGGCCGTGTCATCAGTGAACTTCTGCACATTGTTTTCTATGTGGGACAAGATTGAAAGGAGGGCTGGGACTATAGCATCATCGATGCATTGGTTTAAGTCGGAAGCAAATTAGAAAGGATCCAACGGCATTTTATATGATCTTTTACCAGCCTCTCAGTGCACTTCTTGATTGTTGAAGACACTAGGCAGTAATTATTTAGGCCAGTTACTATTGCTCCTGTGTGCATTGGAATAGTGGTGGCTTATTGAAACCTGCAGGGACAGTGGACGATTTCAAATAGCTATTAAGGATGTCTTTTAAGACCTCTGTTAGCTGATCTGTACAGTCCATCAGCACCCGACCAGGTATGTTGTCAGACCCCACAGATTTGCTTGGGTTTACCCTGGCTAGGATCCTGCTCACCTCAGCTGTGGCCAGAGATGGTGCTTGTTTCTTAGGGAGAGAGGGGGCGTTCCACGATTTCACATTACTCAATGTGTCAAATCATGCATAGTAGTGTCTGTAGTGGCATTGGTAGTGTTTGTCCTGTATCTCATTTGCTACTCACATAAATATTAGTTTGTATTTTTTATACCCTTTTAACCATTTCTCTGAAATGTCGGCAAATTAGGGCAGTTGCTTAATTGGGCCAAAGTGTACTGGTCCCAATGTGTCCCAATTAACAGGAATCTATTGTTTATGCAATTGATTAGGTTTGTTATTAATAGAACCATCTGTTGGAAATGAGGAGATAAGAGTAGAAAAGAGGATGACCGAAGATTTCAAAGCATTTCAAAATCCATATCAAAGCAGCTTGTGGCTGTTGTTAGTTCCTTTCTCTGTTTTAAAATATAATACACCTGATGTTATTTTTTTTCTTTAACAAAGACACACTTGCATAGGTAAGAATGCTGGAACTATTTTATTTAAGATTTACTACAGTCATAGCTTCAGTTTGACCACATTTTACTCGGAACCTCTAGCCCGCCAAGAATGTGTGTGTGTTCCGTTCATCAACGTCACTTTCAGGTCTGGGTGAACCACCCGTATTGCACACTGGGAACTGAAGCTCTTTATTATATACAGAGGTAATAAAGCATCCACCCTTTTTAAAAAAAACAAACACAATACTATATCCCCATAAACCTGCAAGAGACAATAATGCTTTCCAACAAAGATATTTACATTAACTTCAATTGTAATGAGTAAATATAGTCTTTTATACACTCACCACTCTCAAACTGTCTCTGTGGTGGTTTAATGATCCCTTTTGGACTGCTATTTGTTTCCACAGACATTTTGCTTTCACTTGCTGCATTAACCATATAAAACATATAACAATTACAGCATGGAAACAGGCCATCTCTGCCCTGCTAGTCCGTGCCAAACATTTACTCTTCTCACCTAGTCCCACCAACCGGCACTCAGCCCATAACCCTCCATTCCTTTCCTGACCATATACCTGTCCAATTTTTTTTAAATGACAAAATTGAACCTGCCTCTACCACTTCTACTGGAAGCTCGTTCCACACAGCTACCACTCTCTGAGGAAAGAAGTTCCCCCTCGTGTTACCCCTAAACTTTTGCCCCTTAACTCTCAACTTATGTCCTCTTGTTTGAATCTCCCCTACTTTCAATGGAAAAAGCCTATCCACGTCAACTCTACCTATCCTCCTCATAATTTTAAATACCTCTATCAAGTCCCCCGTCAAACTTTGATGCTTCAAAGAATAGTTAACACTAGTATCCTTTTGAGATCTCTGATGTACGAGTTCATTTCTTTCACACCTGACATCTCTTCCATCTGAAGCGAGGGAATCAATCAAACGGCAGAAAAGAACAAAGAACATTACAGCACTATACAGGCCCTTTGACTCATGATGTTGTGCCGACCTTTGAACCCAGTCTTAGATCAATCTGGCCCTTCCTTGCTACATTGCCATCCATTGTTATGATGGAGAGAAATTACAAATTGCAGGGAATGTAGGGAAAGGAGCATCAGAGAGATGAAAATGCATAAAAGAACAGCAAAATTGTAAGTGAAAGGCACAGACTATACATCAACTGAAATTCCATAAAACAATATGTAGCTTGAATTACCTGTAATTTCAAATGAAACTTGTCTCAATGAACCTTGTCAAAAATAGATTCCTTCTGAGGTGGAAGATCCATGTTACAGCTTCAATGATCAGTGGTATCTGAAGCGAACCATTATCTACTTGCTGACATCAAAATTTATGAATCACCATCAGCAGGGCCCATCCCAGCTAAGATTACTGGTTCTGAAGTCTTTAGATTATTTCTCAGCTGAGCCACTTTACTGTTCATCCTTTCATGTATTTAGAGGAGACCTTAAACACTGATTGTTGTGTTCCCACCTCCAAACCAGTATCTTCTGCTGAAAGATTACAGTCAACGTGCACAAGGGTGAAGAGTAACCAATACTGTAGACAAGAGGAAACTGATGAAGTCTTACTTTAGACATAAGGAAAGGCTAAACATTAAAGAGAAATTGACTTCAAACATACTACCATGGCAAGTTAAAGCGTTAGTTGCAAGGGCAGTATTAACTATTATAAATTAGAGCTATTTCAGTGACAGAGATAGAATCTATTGATGTAGTTGGACCAATGGGTCTTTTCTCATTGGCATTGCCTCTAGCTCCCTCACCTGTATGGCTTTAATCTTGCCAAGATTAGTCATTTACATGGCGGGCACTGATTTTAAAAAACACTCTGAACTGCCAAATAACTTGAAGAATGGCCTCGAACACTGCAGGACCAGTCCTGTCTAACTGAAAATGCTAGATATCCTTCACAGAACCTCTGTCCCTACTTGTTAAACTCCACTGCCTCTCTATTTCTCGGGAAATAGTTCAGAAAAAAAAAGCATGACCTTTGTAGAGGCTATTTTCCTGACAACATTCCCAGCTACTCTTATTACGAATTACTAGATGTTTTAGGATCATCACTCCTTTCACAGTAGCTGAACATGACAGAGCTCACATGGCAGGAGGTCCAGGATATCGTCAGGAGAGCAAAGCCATCTATCACCCCAGGACCAAGTATTATATCCACAAGGTACATAAGAAATGCCCAAAACTCATCCAGAAGATTAGGGCCAAAGGCTCTATCCCACCAAGCTGGAAAATTACTAAAGGATGCTTTGTTCCCAAGGAAGAAGATTCCTCCCCAATCACCCAGTTGAGGACAATCTCCCTCCTTAGTGTGGAGTGCAAGATATTCTTCTTGGTGCTTGTGAGAGGGCTGACTTATTACTTAATGGAGAACCACTATATCACTGAAAGGTGGCATCCCAGGTTTTTCTGGGTGCCTCAAACACTCCTCAATAATCAGTCAATTGATCCGCGAGGCCAGGCAGAACAAAGGCAACATAACAGTCAACTGGTTAGACCTAGCCATCGCCTTGTCAGTTCCACATGTCCTCATCCAGGTGGGCCTGGACCACTATGATACCCTGCCAGTAACACAAGACTTGATCAGCAGCTACCTAGGAGAATTCAAGATACGCTTCACTTCAAACCACTTTACAACCAGGTGGCAGGACTCCAAAAAAGGATTCCAACCGGCTGTACCATCTCCCCCATCTTGTTTGTCATGGGTATGAACCTCCTCATATCAGCAGCAACAGACGTAACCCAAGGCCCAGTGTTGCAGCCCAGGATCTGACTAACTGCAATATGGGGGTTCACGGATGACATCGCAGTAAGCATTGCAACCCATGTCCAAGCAAGGTGGGTACTGGAAACCCTGGACATATAGCTACCTGGGCTAGGATGACCTTCAAGGCCAGGAAGTCCAGATACATGGTGATCAAAAAGGGGAAGGTTACTAGCAAGCTCACTCTTCATGTACCAGGAGAAGTCATTCCATCTATAGAGGACAACACAGTAAGTGGTTTAATGCAGCAATGACGGACAGCGTCAACATCACCGACACTGTAAAACAGACTGAAGAGCGGCTGAAGAAGATCAACAAAACTGAACTCCCTGGTAAATTTAAGAGATTGCTATACCAACATGGTCTTCTACCAAGGTTGTTTTGACTTTTCACAGTGTACTAGTTCCCTATGGCCACTGTAGAAGGCATCGAGAGGAAAATCAACAGGCACCTGCAGAGGCGGTTGGGGATTCCCCCTGATTTTTCTTCAGTGGGGTTCTACATAAGATCAGGCCAGCTGTAGCTCCTGTTGTCATCAGTAGTGGAGGAGTTCAAGATAGCAAAGTGTAGAGTTGTGTTAACACTGAGAGGCTCTGAATACAAACTGATAAATCAATTACGACCTCCATGGAGCATGTGGGGATCTTCTGATATCCAGGCACTCTTTCTTTTTTTTTCTTTCTTTTTTTTTCTATAGGGATGTTAGGGGGAGGGGTTAAGGGGAGGGGGGAAGGGTATATATATATTTTTTTCATATATTTTCTTTTATTTCTGTAATTATTTGAAAACTCAATAAAAAAAGTTTTAAAAAAAAGGAGTCACACAAAGGGTCCGTGTATGACACTCCCCCTACACCATCACAGCTGCACACATGGGGGCTGAGAGAGGACCCTAACTGCCAGCTTTGTGGTCAGCAGAGTTCACAGGTACACATACTGTCAGAATGCAGAACAGCTTTAACACAAGGACGGTATAGGTGGCATCACGACAATGTCCTGCTGTCCCTTGCTGACTTATTGGAGCAGGAAAGGTGTAAAAAGAGACCAGCTGGTAGAGAGGCAAACAGGGCAGTCATTTTCATCAAGGAGAGGGCCACACCAGTCAAATCCAATCTGCTGTAAACTGCCAAATCATGGGAGATGAGGGTCAATGTGGAGAAGAAGCTGCAGTTCCCAGAGGTGATGCAAACCACACTTCGACCGGACATCATACTGTGGTCCACTGAAGACAAGAAAATCATCCTGATTGAGCTCACGGTACCATGGGAGGAAGGATTGTTGTCCATATGACTTTAAATGTCCTTTGTACAGGTGGTTGTATTTCTTGTTAAACTTTCCCTTAAGGCTCTTTTGTTAGAAGTCACAGTGAAGAATACTACTGAGCTTCAGATCTACAATATTGGTTACCGAACGACAGAAGATCTCTTGTTGTCAGATAATGAGTTAGAAAAACAGAAGTGAGAGAATCAATTTGTCCTTAAACATTTCACAAAATTCATGCCAACTGTTTGAAATGTATCCTGTTGCAGAGGGTGGCAACCCATGGATCAGGATTTAAAGTAATTTTTAGAAGAACTAAGGCTGACATTAAGTGTCATTTTTAAAAACAAGAAACTATATTGTGATCTACAATGTACTGCTTGGAAGTTTATTGGGAGCAGAATCAACTGTAACTTTTTAGTCAGGAATTGGCTATATATTACAGAACTGTAAGGAAACACACAGGGGAATGGGATTAATTGGATGTGTCTTTCAAAGATCTGATCAGATTGCCAAATGCCCTCCTCCTATGCTGTGTGAAATGTGAGTCTAGCAAGAAGCAGAATTGACATGAACATAATAATCACTCACATATTTTGAAGGTAACGTAAGCAATTGACTTGCTGTTCAGTTGCAATTATTGGAGCTATCAACATAATGTTTGTTCTCTTTAAGCAAAATGTCTTCCAAAACAAACTCTTTATTGTTCATTAAAAGATAAAGCCAGTGACAAAAGTAATTTGAAACATGTTTGGACTGGTGAAGAAAAAACAGCCAAAATCATAATCACTCTCCCTAATCTATTTAGTTCAATTTAATTCAAGTGCTTTGTATAGCATGTATTAGTTTATCCCAGTTTCTATGTCCAGCAAGGCACTAATATCTGCAATGTTTGCATTTTAATCATTTGTTGTTCGGTCGTTAAGTCGAATCAAACTCCTCATGACCTCATGGACTCCTGCGCACCAAGCCTTCTTGTTGGAAACTGCCTCTCCAAAATCCCCCAAGGTCATACGCATTGTCTGAGTAATATTATCTATCCATCGTAGCCTCTGTCATCCTTTCCTTCTTTTACCTAGTTTTACCTAACATGGGACTCTTCTCCAAGGAATCCTGTCTTCTCATGATGTGACCAAATTATTTGATCTTTTGTCTCATAATCGAGCCTCCTAGTGAGCAGTCTGACTGTATTTCTTCAAGTATTGACTTGTTGGATCTTCTTGCTGCCCAACAAACTCTTAACACTTTTCTCTAGCATCCAAGTTCAAAGGCATCGATCCTTTTGTATTCAACCTTTCTAATACTCCAGCTCTCACAGACCTACACCACAAATGGAAATACCATAGACTTGACTATATGAATCTTCATAGACAATGTCATATCTCTGCTCTTCAGTATTTTACCTAAATTTGTCATTGCTGTCCTCCCCAGGAGTAAGCATCGTTTAATTTTGTGGCTGCAGTTACCATCTATAGCAACCTTTGAACCGAGGAAGACAAAATCCGTCACTGCTTCCACTTCCTTTTCATTCATCACCATGGAATTAAAATAGGACTGGTCAACATAATCTTGGTTTTCTTGATATTGAGCAACAAGCCAGCTATTGCACTTCCTTCTTCCACTTTGATTAGAAGCTTCCTTAGATCCTCCTCCCTTTCAGCTATTAGAATATTATCATCTGCATACCTGATGTTGTTAATATTTCATCCGGAAATTTTATTTCCAACATTTGAATCCTCTAGACTTGCATATGTCATGAAGTGTCCAGCATATAGATTAAATAAGTAGAGTGACAGAATGCAGTCTTGTGGTACTCCTTTCCCAACCTTGAACCTGTTTGTTTCTGCGTGTTCAGTTCTAACTGTTGCTTCTTGATCTTCGTACAAGTTTCTCATAAGGCAGATCAGATGTCCAGGTATCCCAATTTCTTTAAGGATTTGCCATAGTTGGTCCACACTGTCAAAGGCTTTAGAGTAGTCAATAAAACATGGATAAATACTTTTCTGCAATTCCCTCAATTTCTCTATTATCCTGTGTAGGTTAGCAATTTGGTCTCTGGGGTCTCTGCCTATTCTAAAACTGATTCGTACATTTGGCATTTCTCGTTCCATATATTGCTGCAGTCTTGCTTGCATGATCTTTAGCATTTCTATTTTAATTACAGAACTGGATAATTGTAACAAAGCAGAAATATATGGCCATTGGAGACTTGAAGAATACATAGAATTAAAGACAATTACTTCTGAAATTCCAGACTGGAATGATACTGTAGATGAATTCCAAACTTGTCTTGACAACAGTTTTTACTACTGGATCATGTTTAGTAGAGAGAGAAGTACTGAAGCAATCCACCAAGATAATCAGATAAAAATGTCAAGCAAAGGAGAATATATTAGGCACAATCAAATGTTTGCTTATTAACAGACTGGAAATGAAGAGGGAGATAGAAGGGTTATTTAAAGAAATTCTACTAGGCCCAAACATCTGAAAGCTTAGGTCCTTGTGATTGAATTAAGGGGTGAAATGCACAAGACTTTAGAATCAGAAAAATGTAAAGACTGAAGAATGAGTTAGGTCCAGAGAAGGTTACACAAAGTGTGAGACATTGAAAGAATTTAAACATAAGAATAAACATATTTATTCATGGACATTGAAAGTCAATCAAGGTTGGCAAGGATGAAGACGTGGTAGAGAATTTATTTTTGCCACAGAGGTCTGAATTTAGAACATCCCATGTGTTTAGGATATGCCGCTTTAGGAACATATAAAAACTTATAAAATAGTGAGAACCAACATGACATCAGACTCCTGTAATGGTAAAGACTGTCAGGGTTGGACCAGAACAAGCAGCATTCACAAAAGAACTGAAACAAATCTACAACAGGCAAACCATTGTCTCTGGGTGAGATATTCCAAAATATTCATTACCTGTTAAAGTCAATGAATAACTAACTTTGAGAAATTATTAACATAAACATAGAACATTACAGTACAGTACAGGTCCTTTGGCCCACAACGTTGTGCTGACCTCTTAGCTTACTTGAAGATCAATCCAACCATTCCTACCTACATAGCCCTCCATTTTTCTATCATCCATGTGCCTATCTGAGAGTTCCATGCAATCATCACTGACATCTCTGACATCCCCCCCAATCCCCTTAAATTATGTTCTCTCATATTTACTAATACCACCCTGGGGAAAACGTCTCTGGCTATCCACTTGAATTATGCCTCTTATCATCTTGCACACCTCTATCAAGTTAGCTCTCATCCTGCTTGGCTCCAGAAAGAAAATCCCTCACTTGCTCAACCTATTCTACTAAGATATGGGGCAGCGCAGTAGTGTGAGGCTCAGCAATCCAGGTACAATTACCTCCGTTGTTTGTAAGGAATTGTTATGTTCTCCCAGTAACCTTGAGGGCTTTTTCTGGGTGCTGTGGTTTCCTCCCACACTTGTACACTTGTAAGGGTTAGTAGGTTAATTGGCGACATGGGTGTGGTTGGGTGGTGTGAGATTGTTGCACCAGAAGGGCCTGTTACCATGCTTTATCTCCAAATAAAATTAAAAAATCAACACACTCTCTAATCCAGGCAGCATCCTTGTAAATCATTTCTGCACCCTCTTTAAGGCAACTACCCTGTTCCTGTATTGAGGTGACCAGAAAAACAAAACCACACATAATTTAACCATTATACCCAATTAATTCAAAAAATCTGTGTAACTTAATACTTAATGCTTGTACTGCACTCCTTTCAAATGAACAGACCTACTGAAATTGTGCGAGTGCTGGGAAAATGCCACAACTTCATTGGCTGTTGCTGTAATTCATGAATTGTCGAATATCTGAGTGCAGTCTGGCAGAGAGGGGTCAGCAAGATGGTGAATTCCATGCTTCCATATATGCACAATTCCCCAATGTGGTGGCATTTGGATGGTTCTTTGTATAATTCACTGTATAACAACTTCAGGGGTTATGTGATATTCTGTCTTTTAATGGTGTAACAAGTAATTTATTGAGCAAATCTCACCCCATAAACCCCAAAATTGCACAGTTCCACACAGCCAGGTATACTTGATAGCTGGGAATTAAAACATTAGAATAATTTGATTCTAGATTTCACATAGGTTACTGACATAGTGTAGATTATTATTGCATAGTCCACATTTTGCAAGTAAAGCAAGGTAAAATTATTGAATGGTCACTGAACAAAAGGAAGCCCTTTGGCCTATTGTGTCCCTCTGGTTTTCTGCAGAACAAATCCTTAGTTCCATCCACCAGCTCTTTCACCTTAGTTGTACGGTTAGTTTCATTCTGAATAACTTGTGAACCAATAGATAACAGAAAGGGAAATGAATATAGAATTAATAAGTCTTTATTGATGTAGCTTTAAATTTAGTTCCATATCTCACACAAACACTACAAAAAGTATGTGTTTGCTACAATCAGAATCCTTTTGTATTTGTTCACTGGCTCAATTTTTTTTCTGTTCATTAAACTGAGAGCTTCTTATTCTGATCAAACATCAGTGTTTACAAGATTACCCTACAATTTCTAAGCTCTGCTTTTAAACTTTAGGTGCCAAGATGTCAAGCTGTTAGTTCTTCAAAGTAATACCCCAGCAAAATAAAATTCTGCTCATTTAGAATTTAAGTCAATTTGCTAATTGTTTTAAATACTTTAACAATAGTTTAACAAGTATTGTTAAATACTTAAATTGAGAGATATTTTGGAATCTTCAAGTATTAAAGTAGAGCAATATGGTTTGTAGAAGGGTGATAATTGTAGGAAAATATTGCATGCGTCCAGCCAGTTTGTACATTGTGTTCAGTTGTGGGCAGTGCACTTCAGAAACTAATTAAGCTACCTATAGGAGGTGTAGAAATCATTGACTAGAATAATCCCTAAGGATGAGTAACTTGTTGCATGGGAAGATTGGAGAAGCATGGATTGCTGTTTTTGGAACCGAGCTTGAGCATTTATTTAACAGAAATGTTTAAAATCAGGAAGGGGCTTAACAAAATGAATTTAAAAAAAACTGTTTTCATTGGTGGGAGGGCAAAGGGCCAGAGTGCATGGTCTTAGAGAACTTTTGGCAATCTTTGATGTGGTTATGATATCAAAAACTCATCAGGTATTTTTAAGGGACACTATCTCCTTGTGATCACATAGGTTTCCTCTGGGTGCTCTGAATTCCTCAGTCACTTCAATGACACACAGTTTGGCAGGTTAATTGTCCTCTGCAAAATTGTCCCTATTATGAAGGAGAGTAGTGGAATCTGGGAATATTTGATGGGAATGACGGGAAGATAAAAATTAACATGGGGCTAGTGCAGTGATTCCCAACGGGAGTAGTTATATGTCCTAAGGGAGTGTTATGGGAAATAAAAGTCATTGGGGGGGCATTCAAGATTCTTGGGGGGGGGCAGTAAGGGGCATCTTATCATGAGGCACGATACCTGACCGACCATCTCAACTGTCTGCCGCTCTCAACTTCCGATAGGCATTCCCATTTTGTGTTAATTTTTTATTTAAATTTAGCCCCATTAATGAATGATAAATATGTATGGTGCAACCTCTATGAGTCTGAAGGCAGTGCAGCCTTGAATTCTAACCCTGCTAAAAAACAGAAATTACGGAAAATGCGTCAATAGAGTGTCAGTCCTGCTGAAGGGACTCAGCCCGAAACGTCGATGGTACTCTTTTCCATAGATTCTCTGGCCTGTTGAGTTCGTCCAGAATTTTGTGTGTGTGTTGCTTACATACTAGGAGTATGGCTTACTTCCGTTCCCATCAGATAAGCAATGCCCCATGTGTCTCATTTGTAATACTGTACTGTCAAATGAAGCCATAAAACCACCAAGCTTGCAAGAACTCTTCCATAAAAGACACTCTGAAAAGGTTACTTACGGTATTTCTCAGTTCCAAACGATGAAAGAAGCAGTTGAAAAGTGTTGCACACCCCAGTCATTTGCCAAGAAAGCTGAAAATGACCTTGATAGTGGTCTCATTTCTTCCAAAATGACAGCAAAGCGTGGAAAATTGCATACAATGTATGAAAGATTAATAATGTCTGCTATATCCAAAGTGCTTGCCACTGTTCTCAAAATGGATACCAGTATTTTAAAATCAATTCCTCTGAGTAGCTTGGTGTATTGACAAAATGAGTGAAGACATTGAGTATCAACAATGCACAGAGCTACAAAAAATAGAATTTGGGATACAATTAGATGAGTAAACTGTGCGAGATGAGACATTGCTAATGGCATATGTAGGGTTTATCAAAAATGGAAAAGTTTATGAAGAGATTCTCTTTTGTAAAAAGTTAAAAATAAGATTCAATGGACAATCAATCTATGATGAGTTCAAAATGTCTATTGAGGTTTAAAGTATTCCAATTGAGAACATGATTTCTTGTGCAACAGATGGAGCACAATATATTACAGGTCACCATGCTGGTTTAGTGGCACGTGGGGAAAAAGAAATTCCATCTCGGTTTGCAATCCATTGTGTAATTCATCATCAACATACCACAGCCAAAAACCTCAGCCGGCGACTTTTTTCAAGCATGACTCTTGTAACATATGCTATCAGCTAAATTAAGGCTCATCCATATTTCAACTCAGGCTAAAAATTGTCAATCTTAAGGATGACATTGCTATTGGAACTGCTCAACAGCACATAGGTACAGTGTAAGCTAGGTTTAAAGACAAATAATAATTTAAAGAAGAATCTCATTTCTCATATTAGCAGATGGTAGAAATATTTTAACACTATATGCTAGAGAGTATATCGAGCCTAAGAGGGGTGTTGGCAAGTATGAAGGTGCTTTAGGCGAAAAAAGATTGGGAATCACTGTGTAATTGATGATTGGCACAGAATCAGTGAGCTAAAGGTTCTGTTTGCATGCTGTAGCTCTCTATGACTCTATATGCAAGTGAAGTTCATACTGGAAACATTAATCTTGGGAATCATACAAAATAACTGGAAATAGGAATTACTGCATTTTATTTCAAAGACAGTCAATTGTCAGTAACAAAATGTAATCCATGGATGACATTTGAAGTATGGCTGGGACCTGAAACTATTTCCCAAAGCATATCAGAGAGTTCAGATTCTGAAATGTGTGAATTCACTGGCAGTTATCAATAGGTATACACTCAATATTGACAACTACTGGTTCAGGTGAAAAGTGATGGACCATGGTATATAGAGAAATTAAACTATGGTGGAGATTTCTCAATTCTATGTTAAACTATCTATGATTTGAGTGTCCTATGGACTTGGACCCCAAGATCCCTCTGATCCTCCACACTGCCAAGAGTCTTACCATTAATACTATATTCTGCCATCATATTTGACCCACCAAAATGAACCACTTCACACTTATCTGGGTTGAACTCCAACTGCCACTTCTCAGCCCAGTTTTTCATCCTATCAATGTCCCGCTATAACCTCTGACAGCCCTCCACACTATCCACAACACCCACAACCTTTGTGTCATCAGCAAACGTACTAACCCATCCCCCTACTTCCTCATCCAGGTCATTTATAAAAATCACGAAGAGTAAGGGTCCCAGAACAGATCCCTGAGGCACACCACTGGTGACCAACCTCCATGCAGAGTATGACCCGTCTACAACCACTCTTTGCCTTCTGTGGCAAGCCAGTTCTGGATCCACAAAGCAATGTCCCATTGGATCCCATGCCTCCTTACTTTCTCAATAAGCCTTGTATGTGGTACCTTATCAAATGCCTTGCTGAAATCCATTTGCACAACATCTACTGCTCTTCCTTCATCAATGTGTTTTGTCTCATCCTCAAAAAATTCAATCAGGCTCATATGGCACTTTCTGCCCTTGACAAAGCCATGCTGACTATTCCTTATCATATTATACCTTCCAAATGTTCATAAATCCTGCCTCTCAGGATCTTCTCCATCAACTTACCAACCAGTGAGGTAAGACTCACTGGTCTATAATTTCCTAGGCTATCTCTACTCCCTTTCTTGAATACAAGAACAATATCTGCAATCCTCCAATCCTCTGGAACCTCTTCTGTCCCCACTGATGATGCAAATATCATCGCCAGAGGCTCAGCAATCTCCTCCCTCCCCACCCACAGTAGCCTGGGGTACATCTCATCCAGTCCCGGCAACTTATTGAACTTGACGTTTTCCAAAAGCTCCAGCACATCCTCTTTCTTAATATCTACATGCTCAAGCTTTTCAGTCTGCTGCAAGTCATCACTACAATCACCAAGATCCTTTTCCACAGTGAATACTGAAGTAAAGTATTCATTAAGTACCTCTGCTATTTCCTCTGGTTCCAGACATACTTTCCCACTGTCACACTTTATAGGTCCTATTCTTTCATATCTTATCCTCTTGATCTTCACATACTTGTAGAATGCCTTGGGGTTTTCCTTAATCCTGTCCACTGAGGCCTTCACATGGCCCCTTCTGGCTCTCCTAATTTCCTTCTTAAGCTCCTTCCTATTAGCCTTATAATTTTTTAGATCTCTAACATTAACTAGCTCTCTGAACCTTTAGTAAGCTTTACTTTTCTTCTTGACTAGATTTATTACAGCCTTTGTACACCATAGTTCCTGTACCCTACCATAACTTCCCTGTCTCATTGGAACATACCTACGCAGAACTCCACACAAATATCCCCTGAACATTTGTCACACTTCTTCTGTACTTTTCCCTGAGAACATCTGTTTCCAATTTAAGCTTCCAATTTCCTTCCTGATAGCCTCATAATTCCCCCTACTCCAATTAAATGCTTTTCTAACTTGTCTGTTCCTAACTCTCTTCAATGCTGTTGTAAAGAAGATAGAATTATGATCGTTATCTCCAAAATGCTCTCCCACTGAGAGATCTAACACCTGACCAGCTTCATTTCCCAATACTAAATCAAGTACAGCCTCTCCTCTTGTAGGCTTATCTACATACTGTGTCAAGAAACCTTCCTGAACACCCCTAACAAACTCCACCCCATCTAAACACAAAGTACACTGCAGATGTTGTGGTCAAATCAACACGTACAAAACAAGCTGGATGAACTCAGCAGGTTGGGCAGCATCCATTGAAATGAGCAGTCAATGTTTCAGGCCGAGACCCTTCGTCAGGACAAGAAGGATGGAGCAGGGGCTCTATAAAGAAAGTGGGGGGAGGGTGGAAGGTGCCAGGTCAAAAACCAATCTGAGGAAAGATCAAGGGGTGGGGGAGGGGAAGCAGGGAGGGGATAGGCAGGAGAGGTGAAGAAGGAATGTAGAGGGAAAGCACTATGGGTAGTAGAAGAAGGTAGAATCATGAGAGAGGTGATAGGCAACTAGAAGACAAGGCAGAGTGAAAGTGGGATGGGGGAAGGGAGAGGGAGGGAATTACCGGAAGTTCGAGAATTCGATGTTCATATCAATGGGCTGGAGACTACCCAGACGGTATATGAGGTGTTGCTCCTCCAACCTGAGTTTGGCCTCATCATGGCAGTAGAGGAGGCCATGTATGGACATATCCGAATGGGAATGTGAAGGAGAGTTGAAGTGGGTGGCAACCGGGAGGTCCTGTCTATTGTGACGGACGGAGTGGAGGTGCTCGACGAAGCGGTCCCCCAATCTGCGTCGGGTCTCGCCGATGTAGAGGAGGCCGCACCGGGAGCACCAGATGCAATAGATTACCCCAACAGACTCACAAGTGAAGTGTTGCCTCACCTGGAAGGACTGTTTGGGGCCCTGAATGGTGGTAAGAGAGGAGGTGTAGGGGTAGGTATAGCACTTACGCTTGTAGGGATAAGTACCAGGTGGGAGCTCTTCTAGCTGTCTATCACCTCTCTCATGATTCTGTCTTCTTCTACTACCCATAGTGCTTTCCCCTTACATTCCTTCTTCACCTCTCCTGCGTGCCCCGCCCTTCTCCCCTCCCCCACCCCTTGATCTTTCTTCTGATTGGTTTTTCACCTGGCACCTTCCACCCTCCCCCCCACCTTCTTTATAGGGCCCCTGCCCCCTTCTTCTTCAGTTCTGATGAAGGGTCTCGGCATGAAACGTTGATTGCTCATTTCAATGGACACTGCCCGACCTGCTGAGTTCATCCAGCTTGTTTGTACGTGGTTGATCCACCCCATCTAAATCCCTTGCTCTAGGGAGATGCCAATCAATATTTGGGGAATTAAAATCTCCCATCACGACAACTCTGTTATTATTCCACCTTTTCAAGATCTGTTTCTCTATCTGCTCCTCGATATTCCTGTTATTATTGGGCGGCCTATAAAAACACCCAGTAAAGTTATTGACCCCTTCCTGTTCCTAACCTCCACCCACAGAGTCTCTGTAGACAATCCCTCCATGGCGTCCACCTTTTCTGCAGCCGTGACTCCCTCTCTGATCAACAGTGCCACGCCCCACCTCTTTTGCCTCCCTCCCTGTCCTTTCTGAAACATCTAAAACCTGGCACTTGAAGTAACCATTCCTGTCCCTGAGCCATCCAAGTCTCTGTAATGGTCACCACATCATATCTCCAAGTACTGATCCACGCTGTAAGCTCATTCGCTTTGTTCACAACACTCCTTGCGTTAAAATAGACACATCTCAAACCTTCGGTCTGAGCGCGTCCCTTCTCTATCACCTGCCTATCCTCCCTCTCGCATTGTCTACAAGTTTTCTCTATTTATGAGCCAACCTCCTCTTCCCCAGTCTCTTCAGAACGGTTCCCCCCCCCCCAACAATTCTAGTTTATTTTAATTTATTATTTATTGTTAAGATAATAATAATAAGACTCCTTTGCTTGCATCTACAGAAATAGCTCTATTTCCAGCTTTAATATTGCTATTTTTCGCTTTCAGGGTTCTTTTGAAGTCCCTGATCTGGATTTACACACTGACTATGGTTCTTTGCAGGAACAGGACCCACTCTCAAGATTTTATGCCTGGCCGTTATTCGTGATGCTAAAGGTTTGGCCTAAGAGCTCAGCTCACCTTTGGAAGGCCGAGGTCTCGTGACTCTGGAGATGGGCGGATTGAAGGTCGGTGTCCGGACAGATCGGTGTGTTGTGGCAGATGGAAGATCTCTGGCTGTGTGCCCAGAGACCCGAGCTCAGAAAAAGCAACACAATGGACTTCTAACACCATAAACCAGCGAGTTGTTTGTTATGCCTCCCCTCTCGCTGTGAAACAGAGACACATCTTTCTCCCTTACGAGGGAGAGAGAGAGTTGTGGTATGTTGAATACCAGGTGAAAAAGTAGTATTTGGAGTACTGCAAGTCTGTATCTTTGTTGTTTCTTTGCTCACACTTGAGTGCTCAGTGGCAGATGCTGATGCTTTTTCTGCTGGTGGGGGGAGGGGGATTGTTGCTTGCTGCTGCTTACGCATGGGAGGGAGGGGAACTGGGGGGGGAACTTTGGAGTTCTAACATTTAACTGTCATTCATTCTTTGGGGCACTCCTCTGTTTTTGTGGAAGGTTGTGAAGAAAAAGCATTTCAGGATGTTTATTGTATATACATTTCTCTGACATTAAACGTGCATTTGAGACACTGCATGGAATAGGCCTTTCTGGTCCTTCGAGTTACACCACCCAACCATCCTCCAATATAATCCTAGCCCAATCACAGGCAATTTATAACTATCAGTTAACCTATCAACCAGTACATCTTTGGACTGGGGGAGGAAATCAGAGCACCTGAAGGAAACCCATGTGGTCACGGAAAGAACATAGAAACTCCTTACAGATCATGACAGGAATTGAATCTGGGTCACGTACTGTAAAACATTGTGCTAACCTATATTCTTTTATACTCTATTCCTCTCAAAATGAATACTAATGTTGCATTTGCCATCCTTTCTACCAACTTAGATTGCAAATTAACATTCATGGAATCTTGCTTGAGAACTCAAAATGATACCCTCAGGAGAACCAGAGTTGGCTTGTACAACTAAAGACCACCCATGAATTCAAGTGCTGTACTTTGCTTTCTATTCCATTGCTAGAAAATAGATCAGGGTATTTTAATCCCTCCTGTCTTCCTCTACACTTATCTCTCTATAAAAGAATACAGAAGAGTATCACACTGGACACACTGGCCTATGATGTTCTGCCAATCTTGATGCCACTTTATAATAAATGTACTCTTCCTGTGTATTATCCATATTCCACTATTCCCTTCATAAGCTAGTATTTGCCTGAAAGTCTCTTAAATTCCACCTAACCACCTACTTCTATTACTACCCCTGGTAAATTATTCCAATCTCCTGCAACTGTCTGCATAAAAAAATCTTGCCTCACGCATTGCATTTAAACTTTCCCCCTCTATCTGCAAAATCATGTCCTCTGTATAATATTTCTACCCTGGGGAAAACATTCTGACTGTTTGCTCTATCTATGTCTCTCATTATTTTGAAAATCTTCATCATGTCTCCACTCAGCCTCTGATGCTTCAGGGAGAACAACTGATGTTTGTCCTACCTTTCATTGTAGCTAATACCCTCTAATCTAGGCACCATACTGGTAAACATCTTCTGCACCCTCTCCATATTCTCCACATCACTCCTAGAATAGCATGACTGGAACTGCCTGTAATCCTCCAAGTACAATCTGACCAAAACTTTATACAGCATGATTTCCTTACTTTATATAGCATGGTATCCTCAATACCCTCACCAACAAATGCAAGTGTGCCATAAGCTTTCTTTAACACCTTATACAGTTGTGTAGACACTTTCAGTAAACTATGGACATGGACCTCAAAACTCCTCCATACTTCCATGCTATTAAGGGGTTTATCATTAACTATGTACCTTCTCCTTCCATCTGACCCCCCAAGATGCAACACCTCACACTTTCCTGGATTAAATTCCATCTACCACTTCTCTGTCCATATCTGTGATTGATCTATGACCCACTACATTTGTCCTTTACAGTGTCCACAATTCCACCAATCTTGGCATCGTCTGTAAACTTGCTAATTCATCCATCTACATTTTCATCCAAATCATTGATAAATATCACACATACAGAGGTTTATGATGTTGTTGCTAATCCAAACTGATTGGGGTCTGCCTGTGAGGAAATGAAGATCTAGTTACAAAGGAAACATTGAGGCCAAGGTCTTAGAGCTTATTCATTAGTTTTGAGGAGATAATAGTTTTGAATACAGAGCTGTTTTCAATGAGAACATTCTGATGTATGCATCTCCACATTCTAAATGTTCCTGCATTACTTTGACAAAATTACCTTAGCTCATTTCTATTGGTTTGGTCGGAACAGTCAAACTTCAAAGCAAACTGGATATCTAATGCACTTAGCAAAATTGGTAATCATTTCTCATCGTTTATTTAATTTGCTTCAAAATATTGTTCAATTTGCACAGTGTACGAGCCAGTTATCCCTTGTGGAATCAAATGCACCAATTTTTCCAATGTAGCCAGCTATTTCTACTCTCTTTTTTTAATGATTATTTTCATCCCAGTCCTTACTCTTTATGAACCTGTGAATTTTTCTATTTTCTGCCTTTTTAAAAAATCTCGATCATCTCTGCATGTGTCGGGCTGCATTTTTCACTACAATTCCTCCCTACAATTATTTTTTAGTTTGAACAGTTCACTGCATTTCAGTAGGTCAGTAGCCATTTTGGGTTCATTTTAAAAGGACCTCATTGCCAATGTTATGTTTTGTAATTTCAACACCTTAAACTAGTTCAAAAGAAGACATGTGAGTCCAAAATGTGCATCTAACCTTATACTTTAAACAAGGTGCACAAACATCACAAAAGTGCGAAGGCATATGCAATTCATGTATTTATATATATAAAACACATAATGAATGATTTAAACAAACAAGAATGCTTAATCAAAAAAATATATATACACGATTGCTTAAGTACTACTGTAATATTAAATACACAAAATGGAAGATGTATTAAAATCACTTGAGTCATGATGCATAGCACTTGAACTTACTGAGATGTACTGAACAGAACACTGCTCTCCCATCAGCACATAAAGCCAACTTCTGAACATACAAGGCATTTTACAGGGCAAGGCTTTTCTGCTGAGAAGGGTCATTTCTGCCCAGAAATTTTTAGACAACCAGTTAGGCTATGCCTCCAAATTTAATAACATTAAAAATTGTCAAGAAACATGAATATCTGTGAATGCCTATGACAGATATTAGAAGTTTTGAAACACATGCAATTTCAACAAGTATGTGATAATTATTTTAAAAGAAAAAACATAAATAAACTTTAAACATGGGAGTTATTATGTGTAAAGTTGATGAACTTAAAGCATGGATCAGTACATGGAATTATGATGTTATGGATATTACATAGTCTTAGTTGAGAGAGGGACAGGAATGAGTGCTTAACATCTGGATTTTGATGTATTAATAAAGATAGAGAGGGAGGTAGAAGGGCAGGGAGAAGGGGGGCACAGTTCCACTACTAATCAGGGATAATACCACAGATGCACTTAGAGGGGACTTAACGGGGGTCATCTATATGTGTAGATCTCAAAAATAGGTAGAATGAAATCACTCTTGATGGAATTATACTACAGAACTACCCCCCACCCCTTCCACCCCCCATAGCCATCAGGACATTGAGGAACAGAAATGCAGGCAAATTAAGGAAAGTTGTAATAATAATAGGGTTGTTGACATGGGGGACTTCAACTTCTCTATTATAAACTGGAACCCTCTTAGTGCAAGAGGTCTAGATGGAGCAGAATTTGTTGGGTGCATTAAAGAGTGTTTCTTAAACCAATATGAAGATTGTCCAACAAGAAGAGGGACTGTACAGGGGCTGATGGTTGGTAATGTGCCAGGTCAGGTATTGACCTTTCAGTGAGCGAGCAGCTAGGGTACAGTGACCACAACTCATTACGTTTAAAGATAGTTGGAGATAAGGATAAATATAGACTTTATAGGAGAGTATTAAATTGGAGAGGGCAAATTATGGGAGGATTAGGCAGGAACTAGGGAGAGTTAATTGGAATAGCTATTTTTGGGCAAATGCACATCTGACAGATGGAGAGCTTTTAAAGCAGGTATGAAAAGTCCTTGGCAAACAGGATTAAGGGAAATCCGAAGGCCTGCTTAATATACATCAAGAACAAGAAGACAGCTAGAAAGAGGGTAGAACCACTCAAGGATAAAGAGGGAAAGATTTGCTTGAATACAGAAGATATGGATGAGGTCCTTAATGATGAGTACCTTACATCAGCATTTACCAAGGAGAAGGATGTGGAGGACAGGGAGGTCTGTTCCAGGCGTATTGATATGCTAGGACATTTTGAGGTAAAGGAGCAGGTCGAGCTGGGTCCCTTAAAGAACATTAAAGTGGATAAGTCGCCAGGGCCTGATGGCATATACTCCAGGTTATCAAGAGAGACAAGAGATTACTACAGCCTTGACCAATAACTTCATGTCCTCTCTAGCCACAGGCAAGCCTCCAGAGGACTGGTAAGTAGCTAATGTTGTCAAGAAGGGAACCAAGGATAATCCTGGAAACAATAGACTGGTGAGACACACCAGAGAAGTTACTGGAAGAAAATTACGAGCATTTGGAAAACCATGGCCTAGTTAGGGCAAACCAGCATGCATTTGTGTGGGGCAAGTTGGGTGTTACTAACTTGATTGAGTTTATTGACAAAGTGAAGCGGGTGATGAATATCGAACTGTGGACGTTGTCTACATGGATTTTAGTAAAGCATTTGAAAAGGCACCTCATGGAAGGCTCATCCAGAAGATTAAAATGCATTGGATCCATGAAGAATTGCTGCTTGGATTCAGAACCAGCTTGGCAAGAGACAACAGAAGGTAGTGGTTGCTGGAATTTATTCCAGCTAGAAGTCTATGATTAGTATGATTCTACAAAGATCTATACTGGGACTGTCACGGTCCTGACTGTTAATTCCCCATATTCTCCTAATTCCCTTTGATTGTGGCACACCTGATTCTCATCGAAACCTGCAGCATAAATACCCCAGCTTGCATCCACTCATTGCCAGATCATTGTTTCAGCTAGTGTGATAATTCATGTTTGTGGCTGCTTAGAATTGTGTATTCTAAGTTTTACTTCAGTACTGAGGTTTACCTGTGAACCTCTGTGTCAAGATCAGAATTGCCTGCTGTTTGTCTTTCCATTTAATGCTCTGTCAAGGTAAGTGTTGTGTGCCTCCTGTCTCCTATTTGCCATTCAGCTCCAGCAATGCCCTGTGTCAAGGTAAGTTTTGCCTGCCTTCTGCTTTTCCATTTACCCTCCTGTTTGCTGTTCAGCCCCTGCCATGCTCATGCCCTTGTCTGTGTCCTAACTCTATCTTTGTGCCAGTGTCCTGCATTTGGGTTTGCCTGTTCTTTGCAACAGGGACCTCTGTTTGTGATGTATATAAATGACCTGGAGGAAAATGTAGCTGGGTGGGTTGGTAAGTTTGCAGATGATAAGAAGATTGGTGGTGTTGTAGATGGTGTACAGTACTGGCAAAGAATACAACTGGATATAGATCAATTGCAGAAATGGGCAGTGAGATAGTAGATAGTTTAACCTGGCTAAAAGTGAATTTGACTGCTAAGGGCAAGACCATTAACAGTATTGATGAGCAGAGTGATCTTGAGGTGCTAAAAGGGACTAAACAAGTTGATAGGGTTGTTAAAGCTTACAGCATGCTTGCTTTTATTAGCTGAGGCATTGAGGTAGATCTTGGCAGAGATTTTTAAAAATTATTTGAGACAATTGTGAAAATTCCCATGGGCTACTCATGCTCTTCATCATTTATCTCAGTGTAGGAACTGGAGTTTGCAGCTTTCCTTTGATTTTACAATGAAATAACCATCAATGTTCCTTGGAAACTTGTTATAAAGCCTTTTGGAGCCCCAGAAGATTAACATCACAACATCCAAATTACTCCTATTTAGATAAAAAAGATCAAGGTGTTCCAGTGGTTTGTGGATTTCTCAATTGCGCTCTCCAATGAACTTTAAAAAGTGCCAGTGCTTAAATGCAAATGTCAACATGGTCAACAGAGACAGCAAACATCTTCAGACAGGATTTTCAGAGTAAAACTGAAATTCATTGACATTACAACAACTCATTTCATTTATTTCAAATCCACTGAAATTAAGGTTAACATTCCTGACAAAATTCAACAGTAATTTTCATTAACATTTTTGAAAATTGGCAACCCAAGCTTCATTGTGGATGATTTTAATTTGTCTCTTCATAACTTTTTTTATGTTTAATTCTTGTAAATTGAAAAGTAGACAAGAAATTCTCAGGGACAGAATTAATCTGCATTTCATTATCAAGGACAGCCAGAGTGGCTGAGTTAAGAGAAGATTTTGTCAAATAAATTCAACTGATCTTTTTGATGAATGACAAATTGCTTCAATGAGTAACTGACGTAACCTATATGGATTGCAGTAAGGTTTTTGACAAGGTTCTACGTGGAAGTCTGATCCAGAAGATAAAAGTATATGGGATCCAGGACAATTTGATAAGTTACATTTGAAATTGATTTGGTGTTGTGAGGCAGAGGATGATGGTCAAGATAATGTTTTTGTGAAGTACTACAAGGATTCCTGCTAGGACCCTTTCTGTATATTATATTCATTTTACAATCTGTATATCAATGTAGGAGGTATAGTTAGTAAGTTAACAGATGACATGGTGGCATTTTTGGTAATGAGATGGGTAATCAGCTATAATTGATGAATTGGTAAACTGAGCAGAGAAATGGAAATTGAAAGCAGGTGGTGCCAGGTAAATAAATTAAGTAGGGAGGGAGATGGAAGGCAGTGGCAGGTGAATTATAGATGGATTGAGAAAAAGAGAAAGGGGAAAAAGGAAAAAATAGATGGAGCAAGTGGAGGGCAGGGTGGAGGAGTGAGTATGTAAAATGGAGACAGCTGTTGGAGAGAGATAAGCAGGAATACAAAGTACCAGCAAAGTTGGATTCTGATAAATAAAGGTGAGAATGGAGAATTGAACAGTAGCTGGACCCAGATAGGGGTGGGATCTTGTGTGTGAAGTGGGTGGATGGAACTAGGATGAGCAATGGGATGGGGGTGAGGAAGGGAATTAAAATGGGAGGACCAAAGTATCAGAAGGAAAATGGGAGTGGGAAAGACGGTGAGCTACCCAAACTTGGAAAATGCAATATTCATGCCATTGAGTTCTAAACTATCCAGATGGAATATAAGCGGTTGCTTCTGCAGTTTGCGATGGGCTCCTTCCTGTTAGTGGAGATGGACAGACCAATATGGGAATGGGAATTTAAGCAGTAGTCTTCAACTGGGATCTTGGGCTGTATATTGCAGAATGAGTGTATTTGTTTCAGATTCGAGCATTTGTAGTCTGTTGATGGTTAGCAGGGCTCTGGCAAGCTGAAGTGCCTTTATGCTGTATGACACTATGACCTTAACTTTTTTTCAGCACCTGACAGAATAACATTCTACACTGGTTCAAGGGAAATCTGACCTCTGTTTTAGCTTGTCTTTGTCCTACAAAGATTTCTAAAGTTTGCAAGAATGCTTTCCGTGTCACAATACTAAATTACACCACACACAGCCCCTGAAGGCTACGTAATACTCTGTGACGGAATGCTGCTTTCAATAAGAGACCTCAATTCACTCCAGTTCTCCTAGCAACGGGCTTCTTGTGTTCCCAGTAAATTTCTCCTTCCCTCATCCATCACAATGAATGATTCACTGCCCTGAGCTAAAAGATGAGTCATGGGAAGTCTGACTACCCCTTGGTAATGCAACATTTTCAAAGTGCTTTTATGTAAATCCATACTTTTGACCAAGTTTCTGCGTGGGTGAAATTTGAGTTTCAGTTCAGAGTGGGATGCGATTTCTCCTCGATAAAACACTGCCTCTAATTTTCCCATCTTCAGCTGTCTATTTAATATCAAGCAAAAAAAGATGCTAGAGGAACTCAGCTGGAGAGGCAGCATTTGTGGTGGATGACCTTCATCCGGACTGAGTTTTCTGACTGCTAAATTCTAAACTTAAACAAAGGCCTTATGCCCTATCTGAAATAGTAGCTACGAGTATACTCACTGAAGGGAGGTTATACTGTACTACCCAATCTTCAAAGACCAGTTCACTTCTCTGTTTATTCTCCATGGTGAGTTTAACTGCCAATACCCACTATTTGAGTGGGGGGGGGGGAGGGTTCCCCTCCTTATGAGGAAGAAAATACTTCCAGCTAACAAAGTAATTTAAACACCATTCATTTATTTTCAATGATGCATGTTTAAGTCAAAACCACATTCTTAAAACATTTTAAACTCGGAGGCTTCCTATCAAATAAAAGACTTTCAAATTACAGCCATTTCTAAAACACAAAGGATTCCAAAACACAGGTACAATTCCTATAATCCAAAAAGACATACCAAAGATGTAGATGAACAAATTGCCCGTTTCTGAAATTGAAGCCAAAGGAACCCTGCATTTCTATCATTCTTCTTGATGTTCTTTAACCATTCCTCTAAAAAGCCTGAACTGTTCTCTGCATTAATACTTCTTGTTTGCCACATAGACTTGTATTTCCTTAGATACCATTTTTAACACTAACAGTCTAAAAGCTTCTGGAGACACATTTCTCAGGCACCCACAATTAATGCTGTGAAGCGACTCCGTGAGTACACAATCCTTCCAGCTTATTAAAACATTAGCTATTTGATATGCTAAATGATAATATCCATCTTGTCTGCAAGCTTCCTTGAACGAAACAACTTGGTTAGCTTGCTGGTTTTGAAACAAGCTAAATTAACATACCCATTGGTGTATACTGCTTCTCTTGAGAAATCTGTTCAGGTGCTGTGACCCAACTTCATGCTTTCTATAGACAGTGCGCATATCGCAAAAGCCATTCTTTCAACATTAAACTGACTATTACTTACAATTTACACTAAACACTGAAAACTGCCTCCCATTTGCAACCAGCAGCTAAAAAAAGAATAATAGTTGGAAATTAATCTTATTAAAAAAACAACCCTTTGATCTCCTGAAGTGCCAACTGCTGTGCTTAGAAAACTGAGCTTGGCAAAAAGGATGGGGCCCCCGGCACATAACTGTCCATTTCCCCAGTCTGGTGCTGTCTGACCTCTGGCAGCATTACTTTCTTTGCATTACTTAGCAGTCTAGAAACTGCAATCTCTTGTGTCTCCAGTTTAATATCAAGTTATCTCAGCTCTTACATTCATGTCTAATAAATGGTAATCCAACTTTTCCTGCTATGCCTTGTCTCATCTTTTATTGAATTACTTTTTAGCTTACAAGAGGTCAGTGGGAGGATGGTGAGCTCACCATGAATGTGTTCACGAGCAGCTCTCAATCTGTGATCACTGTCCTTTTATTTGCTTATGTAATTAGACTACCTACAGCAACACTGAAAGCTACAGCCAATCGTATCTGTACAAAGTCATTGGAGAGGAGTGAACCCATATCACTGTCAGCTCCCACTCTAACATTCTAACAATGATGCTCTAGTTACACTTAGTTGAATCAAGATTCATGATTTATTGTTATTAATCATGTGTACACTGAAACATAGAGTGAAATGCATCTTTTATGTTAACAATCAACACACACAGGGACGTGCTGGGGGCAGCTGTCAAGTATCACCACACATTCCAACAGCATCATAACATACCCACAATGCTTAGCAGTACAACAAGCAGCGCAACAACGTCACTACAAACTCTGCTCCTCTCTCCCACACCCTTCACACGCCCTACATTATGACTATGAAAGTAGACACTTGACTCTGAACTCCGAAAGAAAGAGGCTACCAGGTGGTGGGGAGGTATTTTGGGTTGAGACCCTGCATCAGGATGAGGTGAGCTTGTATGTGTAAAATGGAACTGAGGTAAATGAACAGCTCAGCTCCACACTTTCATCAAAATGACATCACTGGCCTCTGTGCTTACTTTAGCATCTTATTGTATCCTAATGACACTCCATAGTGATTATTGCTGAAATCGTCATTCCAAATGCAGAAGCCATTCTGTCAGCAGATTCCATTGAGAGTGGGCAAATAAATGTCAAGCATTTTATATTGATGACATTGGCTGGCAGAGGAATGATGATCAGAACATTACAGGTTGAGTCTTACTAGAGGCTACAATACCATAATTCTATATGCTGATCCATCCTCTTGAGCTTATCTGCCCTCTTACAATACTCCTTGCATTGAAATAGGTACAATCTATTTCAGTCGATGCATACTCAATCTTTCATTTCCTGAGGCTTAACTCCTACTTTCCCTATAACCACTCCACTAATTGCTCTGGCACTTCCGTTCCCATCCCTCTCTAGTTTAAAACTCCCAGAGCTGTGCTAACAAACCTTCTGACTCTTCTTGCCAAAGCCTCTTTGGCTAAATCCTCAGCTCTCTACTCTAACACTGGCCCATTCACAAACTGTCTGTTCCCACAACAGGCACGCCACTTAAACATGTTTTTATCGACCCTTACCAACTGCTCAATAGCTCGAATGATCAACACCACCATAGAATGTACTAACAGGTCTTGCTTATTTCAGATTTGGCTCTGAATTCCATCAGCTCCATACTCTAAAAAGGGAAATCTTGCCTGACAAATCTGTTAGTTTTTTGAGGAAATAACAAGCAGAGTGGACAAAGGAGAGGCAGTGGATGTCATTTACTTGGATTTTCAGAAGCATTTGATAAGGTGCCACACAAGGCTGCTTAACAAGATAAAATCATATGGTGCTACTGGAAAGATACTGGTATGGATAGAGGAATGGTCGACAGGCAGGAGGCAGCGAGTGGGAATAAATGGGCCTTCTCTTGTTGGCTGCCGGTGACTACTGGTGTTCCTCAGTGGTCAGTATTGGGACCGCTGTTTTTCACATTGTTTGTCAATGATTTAGATAATGGAATTGTTGGCATTGTGGCAAAGTTTATGGATGAAATGAAGTAACGTTTCTCTGTAACGTCCACTACATTCTGCATTCTGTTACTTTTCCCTTGTACTAATTGATAAACTGATGTTTGGTATTGATTTGTGTGGATGGCATGTAAACTGCTGTACCTTGGTGTATGTGACAATCATATACTAATTACCCATTTTAATTCCTCTGCATCTGTTCCTTGCTAGCCTATCTCAGACTTTAATAATGTTAGGATGACAGAGTTCCATCATTTTAATGAGTCAGTTTGGATTTCAATAGCAATCCACTGGTTTTCACGGTCACAACTGCTGGTACCTGCTTTTTACTTTTTGTTCCTTATTTAAATTTCAGTTCACTCTAATGGGATTCGAAGTCACGTTTCTGGATCAGTCACCCAAATCTGCAAGTGCCTGTGCAATATCTGAAGCAGTAGAATACATATTATTTACAGCACTTCATGCATACAGTGTAATCTAAATCTCTACTGATTTAAGTATACACTGTACTGCAATGGGATTTGTAATCTGACCGCTTGGCACTTCTCTTTATGTTTAAGAGAGTCCTAGATAGGCACATGGCTAATAGGCAAAATTGTGTTCTTTCTTGTATAATTTATGTTTAATTGATGTTGTTCTTGTGAATGTTGGGACGCTGATGCTGTATGCCTGCAATGCAGCTGCAGGGAAGTTTTTCACTGCACCTGTACATACAGAGAACATGAAACACAGAACCTTTGGCTCACGATACTGGGTTGACATTTTAACCTACTTCAAGCTCAGTCTAAGCCCCTCCCCCCACACAGCCTTTCATGTTTTATCCAAGTGCCTAAGAGTGTCTTACGTAAATGTGTAAATTTTTACATAAATCGTAAATTTTTTAACGTAAGTTTTATGTAAATCTGACTCAGCAACAACAGACGTGCTTTCCATGCACTTGACACCTTTTATGTAAAAACCCTAGCTCTGATATTTCCCACTATGCTTTCCTCCAGCCCCCAAAAAATATATATTAGCCATTGTTATCCTGGGAAAGAGACAATGGTTGCCCACTCTATCAACCTCTTTTCATCTTAGGCACTACTCCTGTCTTCCTTCACTCCAAATAGAAAAGCCCTAGCTTGCACAAACTTTCCCCATAAGGTAGGCTTCTCTAATCCAGACAGCATCCTGGAAAATCTCATCTGCACTCTCTCTAAGGCTTCCACCCCCATCCTGTGATGACGCAGCCAGAAATGAACACAATGCTCCAACTGTGGTCTAGCCAGAGTTTTATTGAGCTGCAGCATTACTTCAATCTTAAAATTAATTCACCAACCAATGAAGGCCTACACACTATATGCCTTATTAACTGCCCTATCACCTTGCAAGGCTACTTTGAGGGATCTATGGACTTGGATCCTAAGACCCCTCGGTTCCTGCAAACTGCTAAGAACCCTGCCACTAACCACTGTACTCTGCTTTCAAGTTCAAACTTCTAAAGTGTACCACTTCACATATGCACATAGAAAACAGAAAACCTACAGCACAATACAGGCTCTTCGGCCCACAAAGTTGTGCCGAACAAGTCCCTACCTTAGAAATTACTAGGCTTACCTATAGCCCTCTATTTTACTAAGCTTCATGTACCTATCTAAAAGTATCTTAAAAAACCCTATCGTATCCGCCTCCACCACCGTTACTGGCAGCCCATTCCACACACTCACCACTCTGAGTAAAAAAAAAAAAAAAAACTCACTCCTGACATCTCTGTACCTACTCTCCAACACCTTAAACCTGCGTCTTCTTGTGGCAACCATTTCAACCCTGGGGAAAAAACCTCTGACTATCCACACGATCAAGGCCTCTCACCATTTTATACACAATATATCAATACATCTTGTATGACAATAAATTCAACTTAACATGACCATTCTGATCTTTGTCAAGGGCCACTTTAAACTTGCAACATTTCTAGAATTTTTTTCATTAAAAAAGAACTCGCCTCCATCCTTTCAAATTTCAAAGTGCTTAAGCATATGTTTTCCTGCATTGAAATCCATTTGTCACAGATTTGCCTATTTGGTTAAACTGTACTCAGGTGCTTTTTAATGAGTGTACTTATGAGTTGCTTCATTTTAGGATTTGTAGACAAGCAAATTATTACATCCATAGACATTCTTCTGTCCAAGAGGTTAGTAACCTCTTCAAAAAATTCAAATTCATCATTGTCCCATATTTGAAAAAAACTACCATGCAATTTAATACAATTTAATTTAACTTAATAATTGTTTTAATAATAACAACATTTTAAGCATTTATATTTATTTTATAGATTGTTAATATTTTAATAAGTATGAAGAGTATTGAATATTAAAAAGATGTTTTTGCATGTCAGAAACCAAAGTATTTAGTAGGTTTACAGCTGGCTTAGCAATTTTCCACAGGATTACAAACTTTTTTGTAGATGGAGTTTGTGCTGCCAACCCACATGGTCCCATCATGCTATTGAAAGCCTTTTCACCATATCAGCTCTCTCCACATGGATCAAGTTAGCTCGAAACTACAAGCTGTTGCTAATGAACTACAGCAGGAAAGTCCAAGCTTGTTAGCCAAGGATGAGCAACAATGACTTGCTGCTGACAAAAATTCTGGGCAATGTCAAAATCCATTTGCCCTACCATACTTATAAATGTATAAATGTTTTATTTTGTAAAACATGTGTTTTAGCTTCATGACATGTTTTCTGGTCGCTGGCTAAAAGGCATTTGCTTAAAAGAAACCTGCTGACAAATTTCTAAACTTGATGCCAAAGATTTTTCTTCCTCTAACATTAATTTCTCTCTGGCACATTCTTCATGAAAGGTATCACACCTGGTACCTGTAATGTCTGTGTCTGAGGAGTCCATTAGAACTGACTGCCAGCCAAAGCAAAGTGAAAATCTCTAGTTATTATAACTATAAAGACAGGGATATTTATGAGATTAAAATAAAAAAGAGTGTCTTAAATTTACCATAAAAAGATTTTGAAATAATTATTGTGAAGGAATTAAGTGCATCAATCATCAGCCATTATGGCTCAAAAGGTGCTTAAGAAAATCAACAATATCATCTTTAACAGTTTAATTATTTTAGAGACGTGATGACATAATAATTAAGTTCTTGGCCTAGTAATCTAGATGCCTGTATTGGTGGTGTGGTACAAGATCAAATCCGCTGCTGCAGCTGAGGAAACTTAATTTGATCAAATAATCTGGGAAATAACGACAATGATAACATCTTCAGTGATTTTTACACCAAGAGTGCAATGAGTTGATATTCAGTTCACATCAGTCACTCTGTGTTAGTGTTGATTATGCAGACTGGAGTATTGTATACTGTGGAGGAGCAAGGTATTATTAACAAAATAGCATTAAGTTTTTGTACTTGAGTTGGTGCAGATAACAGATGTTGTCATCAGAACAATAATATTAAGGGCTGACATTTTTGGCTTGGATCTAACTGCAAATTCCAACAGAACATGCTTTTAAGGTTACAGGTTCCTATCTTTGAAGTATTTGGAATAAATTTGACCTTTTCAACAACTTCACAAAATCAATTGTTCCCATTAATTACCAACTCCCTGACCTACGACGAAACCAAACCAAATGTTTACTCACATAACTGGTCCAGGGATTGCCTCTGAATGTCGATTATTTAGTTTGTTTATTTAGAGATACAGTGCAGAACAGGTCTTCCAGCTCATCCACCTGTAATGCCCAATGACACACCTATTTAACCCTGACACAACCACAGGTCAATTTACCTACTAATGGGATGTGCTTTTGGACTCTAGGAGAAAACTGGAGCACCTGGAGGAAACCCATACGCTCACAGGAAGGATGTACAAACTTCTTGGAGAAGATACTGGAAATGAACTCCAAATTCTGAATCCCAAACACTAACCACTATGCCACTGTGGTCAACTTTGCATTTGTGTATTAGAATCACTTTGGTTAAAATCAGAATTTAATGAAACTGGAAGACTTTGCACAAATTAGATCCAATCAAAATGTTAAAACCAATTAATTTTTCAAGAGATCTTTGATTTTTCAGTTAGCATCTCTTATTTCTATGTTTAATGCAGTTTTATAAAGGGGTGTGTCTTTTGAGGACACTAGGTCAAAGTGTTGTAAATGTGTCTTGACAAGAAAATATAAATAAATCTACTGCCTGGAGCAAGTACAGCTACATGTACTCTGGCACGCAAACTCAATTAAAGTGACAGAAAGTAACAGCATGATCTCTAATTGATGTGCAAGTTGCCACAGAACCTGCTGAACACATGGATATCAATATTATTTAAAAACAGTTGTGTTCTAACTGGTTCTTGACTAGATTTTGTTTCTATTATGTGCTAAAGCAATTAAAGTGCATATTTTTCTGGGATGAAATGGGATATCAAGCACCTATGTATTGCATAAAAGCTCACATCGTGCCAGTTCAAAAGCACCTGTCATGGAGTCTTCCTGGGACAATCTGATCTTCCCAACAGTGTGCTGAACTGGGACACCAATAAGATAACTTAATAGGCATGGATTCTTTAGCATACTACCCATTCCCTACCTCTATACACTTAACTCCCTATTTCCAACCTTTTTCCTCAGTGCCTTTGATTGAGGGTCCATGGCTTGCAGTCACAGAACTGACTGGGGGCAGCCTGAACAGCCAATCAGATTAAACATTGCTCACAGCCTGGTTTAGTGGGGGGAATAAAGCAGGGAGTAAATTTTACATTTTAATCATTGTACACAAAGCATAATAAAAATTGGTTCATCCACAAGGGATCAAGAGGGAAATTGAAATTCAAATATTTTAAGAAAATGCACAATGTTCCCTTCTATTTGAAATTAACATGAAATTTATACATGTTCTGAGAGAATGTGATGGCATATTTCTTAAAGTGAGAATTTTTCTGAACTAAAGAGGAGGTTGATCAGTAATTCTGAGCTTCTTTGATAATAAAATTATTTTCTGTTTGGATATAAGTTAATACTTTCATAATGAGAATATGTTTAAAAATTGAGATTCACACAATGATTCTCTTGATTGAGTCTGCAAAACCTGTTGGAAGACTCTGACAGTAGCCTTTGGATTATTGGGCTCAATAGTACATGTACAGAAACCAAAAGTGGCTGTCAATTTCATTTAGTAATGATGTCAAAATCTGACAGGTTCCCTTGAAAAACAAATGCAAATTCCAGGCCATTAGATATTGTAATGAGTATTTAGTAACTAGTTCTGCAAGATCATGACTGAAAAGAAAATATGGTCTGAGAAGCAAAATGGTTCACTAAATTTTTTAAACCAAAATCAGTAATGGAGTAGGGAGAAAAGTGCCAAAACACAGCATTAGAATTGGTGATAAATTCATAGATATACCCAGCTCAAAATGAACCTATTCATCCCATTGCATTTCTGTTTGCCAATAATTTACCCTTGGGTATGTGGGCATTCGGAGGGCCTGAAGAGTGTTGAAGAGTATATGTTGCAGAGGAATAGATGGGATTTCTCTGGGAGCCAGTTTAGACAAAATGGATCAAATGGCCTCTTTCTATGCTGAAAGAAAATGCAACATATAGAATGAAGAACTCTCTAGCAGGATTGAGCTTCCCAGCTCTTGATCTGTAGCCTTTCATGTCATGGTCATTTCAGTGACCAAGTAAGTGCTTTTTAAATGCAGTGACGGTTTCTGTATCAACAATGGGTTTCAGAGTACCTCTTCCTTCTGCATAATTATTTTTAAACTTCTTCCACTAATCCCTTCACTGCTCCTAATTATTAGTCTTTCTGCCATGTAATATTTTGTCAATTCCATCTTGGCACATCATAATTTTCCACAAAAATGGAAGCCAGTTCTGAGACAGTTCCAAACTTCAAATAAAGTTGGAAGTTACAAACTAGTCACTGAGCAACAGCTAAAGGCAGTGGTATTGTACAATTGCTCAACACTCTCCTGCCAAAATTCTCCTAACACTCCCCTTTCAATCACAATCACAGCCCATCCTTCCATCCAGTCTACCTTCATGTCACAAGATGGTGGCATGCCTCTCCAACTTCAACCAACGATGAAATTTCATGTCCTGTTTGTTATTTCTATGATTGGAAAACATAGTCATAAAGAACACTAAAATCTGCAGGGCGACCTCACTCGTGAGCTGGATTATGAAGGTGCAGTGCAGTTATGGCCTAGCATATGGAGTGACCCTCAAACTGCTCATGAAGATGCCAGCTCAGCACTGCAGGACTGTTTCAAAAACTCGGACTGGAGCATAGTCAGGGAGACACCTGCCTACGATCATCATGTCAACATTGATGAAAATGTGTGATTGGTGATTTGCTGTGTAGGAAAAATGATTGAGGACATTACTGTGATTAAATGCTGTACTGCCAGAACAAACCAGAAACATGTCTGACTGCAGAGATTCATGCACTGCTTAGGGATTGGGTCACTGCTTTCAGATTATGGGAAGAGAATACTCTAAGGCAAACAAGACCCATGCTTGCTCTCCCATGTGATCTAGAAGGCAAAGTGAGAGTACTCATAGAAAATTCAGTCATCTTTATGACACCAGGGACACATGGCGCATGTGGCAAGGTATACAAACCATAATAGATTACAAGTCCATCCTGCACAACAGAGACAATGATGCTTTCCTTCCTGATAGGCTGAATGCCTTCTATGCAAGATGTGATGCAATGAATGACATGACATCGAGGAAAGCCCCCTAGATGTCACATCATTGAAAGAGGTGTGGGGCTGGACAATATTTCTGGTCAGGTGCAACACACACAAAATGCTGGAGGAACTCAGCAGGTCAGGCAGCATCTATGGAAAAGTGAAAACTGTCAACATTTTGAGCCAAGACCCTTCATCAAAACTTTTACTCATCATTCACTCTTTTTCATAGATGCTGCCTGCCCTACTGAGTTCCTTCAGCACTTTGTGTCTGTTGTTTTGGACTTCCAACATCTGCAGATTGCCTTGTATTTGTGATACCCAGTCAGGTGCTATTGGATTGTGTGGTCCAGTCATCTGGCACCCCTCCGTGTCAAGTGTTGATTACAAATTTGTTGGTTGAACAAATGGCACAACTTGCCATTCAAGACTAATGATATTCAACAAATTATTTTTTTTTGTATTCATTTGTGTTGGCATTTGATGGCAAGTAACTGGTTTAAATTTTGTGTGATTTTTAATCATTATGTTCTGGTTCTTTATTATGCAGGTTTTCAAGGTAAGGGGCCACAATATTAGAGGATAAGGGCTACAAAAGAAGATCATTGGTAACATATCCGAGAGAATCACTGACCTCATCAAATCTGGAAATCTTCCAACCATCGCCATAAAACTCTAGTTCCCTTAGCCTGCACTGCATAGTTCCTTCCCACCTATATCTGCGACACTTCTCATGCTCTCGATCTCCTCAATAACTTTATTTCCCTGGCCCTGACACCACGATTTTCACCATGGATGTTCAGTCCCTATACATTTCTATCCCCTATCAAGAAGGCCTCAAAGCTGTCGGCTCTGATGATGAACCAACCAGTTTCCCCTCCACTACCACTGTCCTCCATCTGGCAGAACTGGTTGTCACCCTCAGCAATTTTTCCTTTGGCTCTTCCCACTTTCTCCAGTCTCAAGGGGTAGCCATGGGCACTTGCATGGTCCACAACTATGTCTGCCTCTTCGTTGGCTACATAAAACAGTCCACGTTTGAAGCCTTCCCCGGTAATACTCCCCAACTGTTCCTCTGCTACATTGATTACTGCATTGGTGCTGCTTCATGCACCCATGCTGAGCTCATCACTTTTATCAAATTAGCTTCTAACTTCCAACTTGCCTTTAAATTCACTTGGTCCATTTCCGACACCTCCCTCCCCTTTACAGATCTCTCTGTCTCCATCTTCGAGACAACCTGTCAACTGACATCTTTTGTAAACCTACCGATTTCCATGGTTATCTTGACTATATCTCTTCCTATGCTACCTCGTGTAAAGTGCTGTTCCTTTTCCTCAGCTCTGTTGCTTCAGCCACATCTAATCCCAGGATGTGTCCGTCCTTTCCAGGGCTTCAGTGATGTCTTCCTTCTTCAAAGAATGCGATATCCCTTCCTCCATTATTGATGCTACCCTGACCTGCAAGTGTTACACCTGGCCATTCACCTATCCTCCGTTCAGTGCCCCAGAAAGCTCTTTCCAGGTGAGGCAACACTTTACCTGTCTGGTGCTCCTGATGCAGCCTCCTCTACACTGGTGAGGCCCATCATAAACTGGGGGGACCGTTTCGTCAAGCACTCCTGTTCCATCCACCTGAAGTGAAACTTCCCAGTGGTCAAATATATTAACTCTGATTCCCATTCCCATTCCAACATGTCGGTCCATGGTGCCAAGATGAAGCCACCTTCAGGATGGTGTTGCTCTTTCTGGGTAGCCTCCAACCTGATGGCATGAACATTAATTTCTCCTTCCTGTAAAAAGTTTTTTCCTCTCCCCCTCCCCTCTTCTTTTATTCCCCTCTCTGGCCTTTTACCTCTCCTCGCCTGCCTATCACTTTCCCCCAGGACCCCTCCTCCTTCCTTTACTCTCATGGTCCACTTTCCTCTCCTATCAGATTCCTTCTTCTCCGGCCCTTTATCTTTCCCACTCACCTGGCTTCACCTATCACCTTCTAGACAGCATCCTTTCCTCTCCAACCTCTTTATTCTTGTATCTCCCCCCTCCATTTAAGTGCTGAGGAAGGGTCATGGCCCAAAACGTTGACTATTTATTCACTTCCATGGATGCTGCCTGACCTGCAGATTTCCTCCAGCCATTGGTCTGTATTGATTTGTATATCCTGTGGTAAATATTTCACCAATCAGAATCAGGATCACAGTCAGGTGTATTTTCACTATCTTATATCTGTTGTTTTGCAGCAGCAATACAGTGCAAAAATACGAAATTACTGAAAAAAACTAAATAAATAATGAAAGGAAAGGGAATAATGAGATTATGTCATCAGTTGTCTTTGATAATGGGAATTGTTGTGCCTATAATGAATCTGGCTGAGTCTATAACGTTCTGCATCCTCTAGCAATCTTGTGCCTTGGAGCCTCCATACCAGGCAGTGATGTAACCAGCCAATATGTGCTTCACTGAATATCTACAGAAATTTGCAAGAGTCTTTGGTTAACAACTCTTGATACTTCAAAACATTTCGATTGTAAACAAGGCAAAATCAAGAGTGTGCTGGAATACTCTCTACTTGCCTGGGTGAATGCAGCACCCCCAACTCTCAACAAAGCCAACAGCATCCAGAACAAAACAAACTGCTTGATTTCACCCGTAAGTATTTGTGCCCTTTGCCACCAATTCACAATACCTTCATCAACAGTGTGCAACATCAACAAAACGCTCTGCATTTACTCACCCAGGTTACTTCGACAAAAACTCCTAACCAGGAAGGACAAAAACACCAGGCACATTGGAACACTGCCATCTGCAGGTTCTCATCCAAGATCAGCACCACCTTGATTTGGAAATGTACTTCTGCTCCTTTATTACATCCTAGAGCAACATTACTGATGGAGGTGAGTTCACCAGAAGTGTTGCTATGGTTCAAAAATATAATGCATCACCAGTTCCTCGAGGCTAATGCTCAGATGTCTAGATCCCTGAAATAATTTTCATGCCCATGTTTTGGAATATAATGTATTGGTTATTTAGAAAGTAGGTGCTCTATCATGGTAGCATGTATATGGAATGAGAAGCCTAATACAAAGCTACCAAGACATGTATGACACCAAGACAGTCCTCTGGATGGGTGCAGGGTACAATCATCAGAGTAGGGGACATGTCTTGTCCAAGAAGGTAGATGGAGGGTAGATACAACTGAGGGTATCAATTAATATTCTGATACTGGCTGGATTGCATTCATAATATGCTCCAAGCACAATTTCTCAGTTTCTTTTGCCCTGAACAAAAATGAGTATTTTTCACCCCTGGTTTTGGGTTTCCCACAGATGATTTTGTGACTGATCAATCAGCACCTTATCTGGACTGGATAGACTGGATGAACCAGTTTTTTGATGAAAGGTTCTGAATTTGATCCATGCTGTTTAGTTAATCCTGATAAAGCTGACTAACAGGAGTTCAGTGATGGCCCATTTAAAGAGAGAGTGAGAGATACAGACGTGGAATAAACAATTCACTGAGTTTTAATAAGAAATATACAGAGCAAAGGCAAGTAATAAATGCTAGGCCTACAAGGCCACTAACTAAAAACTCTCAAACTATCTAAAAACTAACATTGTTATTGTGCTCAAAAGCAGTAACTGTTGTGCCTGTGCACAACTACATATTGATTAAATAAAAGCACATTTGTGGGAGATGATTATTTGGCGTATTCATATTGCAGCGAGAGAGTGTGTGTGAGAGAGAGAGAGAGAGAGAGAGAACAATGTGCATGTGTCGACAACAGTATATGTGCAGGCACCAGATCAATATGTAGTGCTAAGAGGCCGGGTCATTGCTCTAAAAGAAATAGATCCATACATTACACTTCATCCCCCTTTAGATTAATGCAACATAAAACTGTACTGTATAAATACAAACATTCAATTTCCCTTTCATAAACTCACATTCCAAATAAACATGCTTTCACAAAAACAATCCATAACTAACTTCACAGTTCTAAAGATTCAGTCTTTTGGGTGGCACTCTGTTTAATTCAGGATAGTTCCTCTGGACATGGAATGGCATCAGGTTTGACAGGTGTCTTGTCAACGATAATGTTCTCATCGTGCCTCTGGACCTGTGTAGTGGCATTGGGTTTGGTAGGTGTTTGTCTAAGCCAATGTTCTCTGTTTCTGGTGTCACCTTGCTGTCAGTGACGTGATCATCACTAAGAGGCAAGTCCAGTGACTGTAACGTGTCCATCTGATGGATGTAATCGGCTCAGGTGTGTTCTTTGGTTGAGCATCCAGTGCCTGTTCCACATGATGTCTCCATGTCTGATCTCCAACATCCACTGTGTATATCAGGGTTCCGGTTCTTGTAGCTATCCTACAGAGTGTCCGCTTGTCTTCCTGGTAATTACACTTCAGGACTTCCAGTCAAATCTAGAATCTCCTTGCTGCTTCATTTGGCAACTGGTTGAACTAACACGTACAAACAAGCTAGAGGAACTCAGCAGGTCGGACAGCCTCCATGAAAATGAGCAGTCAATATTTCAGGCCAAGACCCTTCATCAGGACTGAAGAAGGAGGGGGCAGGGGCCCTATAAAGAAGGTGGGGTGTGGGTGGGAAGGAGAAGGCTGGTAGGTGCCAGGTGAAAAACCAATCAGAGGAAAGATCAAGGGGTGGGGGAGGGGAAGCAGGGAGAGGATAGGCAGGAAAGGTGAAGAAGGAATGTAAGGCGAAAGCACTATGGGTAGTAGAAGAAGGTAGAATCATGAGAGAGTGATAGGCAGCTAGAAGAGGAGGCAGAGTGAAAGTGGGATGGGGGAAGGGAGAGGGAGGGAATTACCGGAAGTTGGAGAATTCGATGTTCATACCAAGGGGCTGGAGACTACCCAGACAGTATATGAGGTGTTGCTCCTCCAACCTGAGTTTGGCCTCATGGCAGTAGAGGAGGCCATGTATGGACATATCCGAATGGGAATGTGAAGCAGAGTTGAAGTGGGTGGCAACCAGGAGATCCTGTCTGTTGTGTCGGATGGGTATGTACCGTCTGGGTAGTCTCCAGCCCCTTTAAGTTTAAGTTCCTTTAAGTTCCTCAGGGTGAATATCATAAATGACCTGACTTTGTCTCACCAAGCAGAGTCCACTGCCTAGAAGGCCCACCAGCGCCTTTACTTCCTGAGAAAGCTGAAGAAATTTAGCCTGTCCCCTAAAACCCTCACTAATTTTTATAGGTGCACCATAGAAAGCATTCTTCTAGGGTGCATCACAACCTGGTATGGAAGTTGTCCTGTCCAAGACCTGAAGAAGCTGCAGAAGATTGTGAACCTAGCCCAGCACATCACACAAACCAATCTTCCATCCTTGGACTCAGTTTACAACACACACTGTCGGTGCAGTGCTGCCAGGATAATCAAAGAAAAGTCCCACCCAGCCAACACACTTTTTGTTCCTCTTCCCTCCGGGAGAAGGTTCAGGAGCATGAAGATTCGTATGGCCAGATTTGGGAACAGCTTCTTTCCAACTGTGATAAGACTGCCGAACAGATCCTGACCCGGATCTGGGCCGTACCTTCCAAATATCTGGACCTGACTTGCACTACTGTACTTTCCCTTTTCTATTTTCTAATTATGGTTTATAATTTAAATTTCTATTATATTTACTTTGATTTGTACTTCAGGGAGCATGAAGCGTAGAAACAAATATCACTGTGATGATTGTACGCTCTAATATCAATTGTTTGGTGACAATAAAGTATTTGTATTTGATTGGTTTTTCACCTGGCACCTACCAGCCTTGTCCTTCCCACCCTCTCCCCACCCTTTATAGGGATCCTGCCCCCTCCTTCTTCAGTCCTGACGAAGGGTCTCGGCCCGAAATGTTGACTGCTCGTTTCCACGGATGCTGCCCGACCTGTTGAGTTCCTCCAGCTTGTTTGTACCTGTTGATTTGACCACAGCATCTGCAGTGTACTTTGTGCTTACAACTGGTTGAACTGTTTATTCTGTACCCTCTGTCCATAGGTCTAATTTCAGGAGGTCTATGTTAGATCTCAGATTCCTGCTCATGAACAGCATTGCAGGTGTTTAATTTGTCGTTGCATGAACAGAGCTCCAATATACAAAAAGGAAGTTAGCCACCTTGTGCTGTAGAGAAACGTCCTTCTGGTCCATGGCTTAAATGGACTTCTTGAAGGCTTGGGTAAACCTTACAGCTAACTCATTTGTTGCTGTGTGGTGAGGCACTGACCTGAATTATTTGATGCTATTTTTTTTCATGAACAGTTTGAATTCTTCTGAAGTGTATTGTAGCCCGTTGTCACTCACAATTTGTTCTGGTAAGCCATTTCTGGTGAAGATAGTCCTCAGGGCAGAAACAATGTTAGCTGAGGAGGTTGACTTCATTGGTATAACCTCCAGCCACTTTGAATGAGCATCCACAGCAATCAGGCACATGGAATCCAGGAATGGCCCAGAAAAGTCAATATATACTCTTTGCCATGGTGATGACGGCCACTCCCAAGGGTGTAATGGTGCCTGTGGGGTGCATTTTGAACTTTTGACATACCAAACAGCTTTTGGCCAAATGTTCAACCTGCCTATCTATTCACAGCCGCCACATGTAGCTCCGGGTGAGACTATTCATCATGACTGTACCCAGGCGTCCTGCTTGCAGATTCTCTAATACTCTGGTGCACAGTTTAGAGGGATCCACAATATGGGATCCACACATCAGTGTTGCTCTCATCTCACTGAGATCTCTGGAAACATAGGATTACAATAAGCTGGCCGTCGTTGCATCTTGATTTCATAGAACTTTGACCTTCTTTGTTTCCCTTTGTATTTCGGAATTTGTTACCTGCAACCGGTCCACCAATGCTGGAACACTTCTGCTGGGTCACAGTATGAAGATTTTCTTCTCCAGTTGCCAACAGTGTCAGACATGGCAAGTTGTCAATGTTGCTCTGCTGTTTGGTATCCCTTATCTCTGTCATAAGAGTGGGCTCCTAGGAAAAGCCTCCAACATGGCAATCGGGTAGCAGGTATCACTGGGATTCCCTTCCTGGGATTGAAAATGGACATCAGGGGCTGGTGGTCTGTCACTAGAGTAAACTTTTGTCCATAGAGGTAGTGGTGGAACTTCTTTATTCCCCACACTAGACTAAGGGACCCTCGGTTGATCTGTGAGAGGTTGTGTTCTGTGCTCGCCAGTGATCTTGAAACAAAGGCAATTGGATGTTTATATCTATCTTTCATTGTATGCAACAAAACGGCTCCAGTGCCATATGGGGATGCATCACACGCCAGTCTGATGGGCAGGGATGGGTCATAATGGGTGTGCAGTTCATCGGATGTTATTAGTCTCTTTGTTTCCTTGAATGCTCTTTCACATCTTTCTGATCATTCCCATTGTAGCAATGTTTGGGAAAAACTAGTGGTAGTAGTTTACAAGGTCCAAGTATGACCTGAGTTGTGACACATTTTTCCAGTTTGGGTGCCTGTAGCACTGCTTCAATCTTCACCTGTGACTTTTGTAAACTATGCTTGTAAATGGCATGCCTACACTATCAGATTTTATTTTTGAAAAACTCTTTGTGCACAGACCATACTCACTCAGCCTGGTAAGCACTTTACCAAGGTTCTGGAGGTGTACCTCATCACTTTTGTCAGTCGTGATGATGTCATCAAGGTAACATTGTGTTCCTGGGATACCTTGGAGCACCTGGTCCATTGATCTTTGCCAAATTGCTGGAGCTGATGCAATGCCAAAAACAAGACAACTATACTGGAATACTCCCTTGAAAGTGTTGATTATGAATGATGCTATGCAATTCTAGGCATGACAGCTCATCTTCGTCAGACTCTGTGCTGTCTGTTTCTCATTCAGTCACTTTATGCATTTGTTTAGTTTTGTGTGTGTAACTCTTCACCCTGTGTACTATTTGTCTGACTTGCATACTCTCTCCATGTGACCTTGTCTGTGACACTTTCTGCAGGCTTTTTTCTAGAACCAACAGTCATTTGCATCTGGGAGGATTTGTCACATTGATAACATTTTTGGCTTTATGCACCATTCAGGGACATTTTGTGCATTTCACATTCTATCCTCCTTTCCTGTAGTTCTGCTGCATCTTTTGCTGCAGTCTCTAACAATATTGCAATGGTCAATGCCTGTCCTAGGGTTAGGTCTCTTTCAGATAGTAGCCTCTTTTGAGTGCTTTGTGCATGCCAGATACAAGCCTGTCCCTTTATGCATCAGAAAGTCCATCTCTAAAGTCACATTACTGGGAAAGTTGGCACAGTTCTGCAATGTATTCAGAAATGCTTTCATTTTTTGACTGGTTCCTTTTGTAAAATCTAAATCTTTCAGCTATTACCAGCAGATTAGGGCTTGAGTGATTTTGTAAAATTGTAACAATTTTGACAAATGTTTTGCTCACCAGCTTTGCAGTGGATACTAAGTTGCGCAAGAGACTGTAAAAGTTGTGTAATGGGTCCTTTAAGCTAAGAAGTGTAGATGCTTTCTTTTGCTCCTCCACTTTGTTCGCTTTACGATACAGTTCAATCTTCTCAATATATGACTCTCAGCCTTCATTAGCACAATCAGATTCATCAATTTACCTGACTGAAGCCATTGCCACATTATTTTCACTTTAAATTCAGCACGTCTTTCACAGTTACTTGTGCGTTCCTTTGTTGGCGTTCGTGACAGCTTTCTTGTGCTGCTTAACTCTTGCTGTTTTGTCCCGTAACCGCTGGTGCAGTTTGTGATATTTTCTAATATTCAGGTTCATACTCATCACCAATTTGTTGTGTCTGTGCACAACTACATATCAAATAAATAAAAGCACAGTCCTAAGAGGTGGTTTAACTGTGTGTGTGGGGGGGTGGGGTGAAGGAAAGGGGGGGAGAGAGAGAGAGAACAAAGTGTGTGCATAGATAACTGTGCATGCACAGACAACAGATCAATTCATAGTGTTAAAGGGGATGGGTTATTGCTCTAAAAGAAATAGATCCGTACATTACAGTAACCTAGAAATAGATTAATACAATTTCTTTAAAAGTGTCTCTCTAAATTAATAATCTTTTCTAGAAAGTGGAGTAAGATTAACAGGGAGTGTTGTCATCATTGTGCTTCGATCAAGACTTGACAAGACTGAAACAAAAGGAACAGAGTTAAATACAATTGCAAAGTAACCCTAATTGGTTGGAATGTGCATTCTTACACCACGTGATTGCCAATTTCTTTCAGCGATCCACGTCAAAGAGTGCCCAGACTCTGCAATAGTGCCTGTGGCTGGGTCCACCTCCTTAGGCACAGCTCCCAAGGTGATAGAGGCCTGTGTCTGTTGGAAATCCCATATGAGAGACTTGTCCAGGATGTATCAATCCGGAACACAAGAACATTCCTTTGGACCAAGCCCCTCCCAAAGCAATGAGGTACTCTATATCACCTACACCTGGTAAGAACTCGGGGTGTGCCACACAGAATAGATCAGGGGCCCATCCACTAAATTGGAAGGAACAAAAGAGGAGGAAGTTTTGAGGTGGGAAACATGGAAGACTGAGTGAGTCTTCATGGATGATGGTAGGTGCAGCCTATAGACTTCTCCACTATGAATGGTGGACAACTTGTGCCTCCCTACTTTCAATGGAAGATCTGTAGATGTTCCCTCCCCACCCCACCTCGAGAGGAATCACCCATTGGTGGAGCTGATTAGCCTGTTGGGCATATTGTTTCAGGGAGCGCAGTGGAGAAACCCTGACCTTTCTCCATGTGCCCTTGTAGAATTGGACCAACTGTTCTGCAGCAGAGACTCCCAAGTCAATTTCTTGCTCAGAGAAGAATGGTAGCTGCAATCCCTTTTGGCATTCTAAAGGGGACCCACCAGTGAAGAATCACTGGAGGTTGTTGCGGGCAATCCCTGCCAAGACCAGCTGGGAGAGCCAGATTATGTGGTTGGAAGAGATAATATAGTACAAGGTTGTCTCCATCTCCTGCTTCACTCGTTCATTCTAGCCGTTAGATTGGGGGGTGAAAACCTGATGAATGGCTGGCTGTTTCTCCCAAAAGGGAACAGAAAGCCTTCCAAAAATGGGACATGAACTGTGGTCCCTATGTCCTGTGGGAAGCTGTGCAGCCTAAGCACATGCTGAACTGTGTGGGTGGCGGTGTCATGAGCTGATGGGAGCTTGAGGAGAATAATAAAGTGCGCTGCTTTAGAGAGCCAGTCCACAGCTACCTGAATGGTCATGTTACCATTAGACGAGGGCAGACCAGTGACTGTGAGGCATGGGCTGCAGGCAGAGCTGACCAGCAGGGTGCTGATGTAATGAATTGTTCTTCGCGCAAGTGGGACAGGTAGAAATGAAGTTGCGGACATCTTAGGATATTGCCAGCCATGAAAATAGTCCCTTTTTAAATTCCAGGGTCTCTTGAATCCCTAGGTGGCTAATCAGATTGGAAGAGTGACCCCACGCCATCACCTTGGGGCACTGAGTGGCAGGGACATACCGTCAGTTGGGAGGATCCCCACCTGGGTTGGATCTGACCTATGCATGTGCGGGGAAGGATGGGCTCTGGATTGACATTGTCCTTAGAGATGTCAAACTAGCAGAAGAGAGCATTGGCCTTGGTGTTATTGCAGTCAGGACATAGCTGAGAGTGAAATTAAACTGGTAAAGAAGCAAGCCCAACAGGTTTGACAGGAGTTGAGTCTCTTGGTGTCAGAAATGTAGTAGAGGTTTTTGTGATCTGACCGCACCAGAACAGGGTCGCCATGTCTCCAGGGCTTCCTTAACAGCCAGAAGTTCTTGGTCCCCGACATCATTATTACACTCTGCAGGAGTCAAATGACAGGAAAGGAAAGTAGAGGGATGATGCCCAGTATCTACTGAAAGATGTTGAGAGAGTACAGCTACAATGCCGACAACTGATGCATCAACCTCGATTATGAATGGATGTGTAGGTCTGGATGTTGCAACACTGGGGCAGCAGTGAAGTCTCACTTCAGCTCCGAGAATGCTTGGTTTTCTTCACTTGTCCATAGGGTTCCTGCAGAGGTCTTCTTGGTGAGGTCATTTATGGGAGCCAAAATGGAACTGAAGTTTCTGATAAAGTGGTGAAAAAAAGTTTGCAAACTTCATGAAGCACCTTATCCATTTGACCATAGATGGGTTGGCCCACTCTGTGACTGCCTGAGCTTTACATGGGTCCATTTGAATGCTGGAAGGGGTCAGGATAGAGACAAAGAATGACACCAGCTCCTTGTGGAACTCACACTTCTCTGGCTTTGTGTGAGGGTGAGTCTCAACAAGCCATTTGAGAACCTTCCGGACATGGTAGACATGAACTTAGCAAGAGCAGGAATAGATGAGAATGTTGTTCAAGTACACAACAACAAACTGATTCAACATATTCTGGAGTACGTCATTGACTAAGGCCTGAAAAACAGCTGGGATATTAGACGGACCAAATGGCATCACAAGGTACTCATAGGGGCCAGTGGTGGTGTTGAATGCTGTCTTCCACTTGTTCCCTTCTCAGATGTGAACCTAGTTACAAGCATTGTGCAGATGTATCCTAGAGAATATGGTTGCTCTCTGGAGATGTTCAATTGCAGAGGCAAGCAAGGGGTAGAGGGTAGTTGTTCTTCAGCGTGAAGTGAAGAATTGAAAGGTCAATCATCAGTGCAGAGTTAGAGAATGCCATCCTTCTTGCTCACGCAAATGAAGCCTCCTGTGGTGGTGCGGTAGATGAATGGATACATTCTAAGGTCAATGCCTCCTTGATATATTCTTCCATGACCACCATTTCAGGACAAGAAAGGGAAAACAGCTGGCCCCAAGGAAGACTAGATCCAGGTAAGAGTTCAATGGTGCACTTGTATGGCTGGCATTGAGGCAGGGTTTGTGGCCTTGTTACTGAAGACCTCAAGAGGGTCAGCTTATTCAGCTAGTCCACATTAATGGTTGGCTCAGGAGAAGAAATGCAGATAAGGTCTTGAGTTGGATCCAGACTGTTGGACGGGCATGCTGGTCCCTACTCTTGGAGTGTCTTTAGGAACCAATAGATCCATGGGTTGTTTTGAGAGCCAGAGAAGTCCAAACACTAGCAGCATTGCAGGTGAAAGCAACAAGATAGAAGGAGAGCTGTTTGCTATGGTTGCCCTCTAGAGCAAGTTGGAAGGGCACTGTGGCAAGGCGGACCTTGCTGGTGCCCAGAGGCTGACCATCCACAGCCTTGAAATCAATATTCTCTTTCAATTGTTGAGTGGGAGCTCCCCATCTTTGAGCCTGAGAGATATCCATCACCCAGAGTCAATAAGTGCCAGAAGCTCATGGGTCTGCTACTCTACGACAGGGAAGCTGTCAGCTTTGCTTGTTTAGAGGAAGATGCTTGCAGGGTGAATTGGCTTGTCAGAATTCCCCATATTACTGAGGTCTCCTGGTGTATGGGACTTAATGCCCAGCAGTGTCTGAAGAGTCACAGTAGTGACAGCAACCAGTTCTCTGCCGATCGCATTCCTCCTGAGATAAGTGGAGGCCCCCCACTCTGCGGTCTGTTTACTGGGTGAGGATGGGGGGGGTGGGGGGTGAAGATAGGCAGTGCTGACCGGGAGGCTCTGGGCATTCCCTTTCTGCACCACTTGGCTGCCCATTGACCAGATTTATCAGGTCATCCAGGCCGTCCTGCTTATCACGAACAGGTCCTCTGATGCAGGACCACTGTGCTCAGTCCACACTGGAAAGCAGTGATGAGCGATCTCTCATTCCGCCCTATCTCAACCTCAAGGGTGAAGAACTTTACTGCATAGTCTTTCACTAACTCTCTCCCTCACTGGTTCAGGAGTCAGTAGGCAGCCTCTGGACTCCATACTGGAAGGTCAAACACTCTTTTAAATTCGACTACAAATTGCTGGAAAGACTGGGCTGCAGGAGAATCTTGAACTCCCAGGGCGTTGAACAGGCTGAATGGAGGTCTGTTGAAGAGATTTACCATGCAAGCTATTTTACATGCATCCTACTGAACCAACCTGTGCGGGTTTGGAAAGTCAGCTCGTGCTTGGTAATAAAGTTTCTGCAGCTGTCAGGGTCACCAGAGTATCTGCCTGGTGGGTGAGTGCTCAGTTCAGGTCTGGAGGCAGCCAAGGAAATCGAAGCATTAGAGGCTGAGGCTGATGAGACTGTAATAGTAGAGGATAGGCAAAGTGCCAGTGGTGAAATTGGGGCTGCCCTGGCAGAGAGCTGTTGAATAGTGGCATTAAGAGCAGTAATTGCTGACACCTGATTCTATCTGTCTGTGTAGATTGCCGAACTGTCGTTGTGAGACTGACACCCGTTCTTCCAGCTTGGACTGGGCTTGCCGCTCTGAGAGTAGTTCGCGCACTGCAGGAAGCATTTCTGCCAACCCAGCCACCACAGACTTTATCTTCTCCCCCACCTGACCAACACAATTCAGGGCCGATTTCAGCTGTTCTCTCTCTGCTGGGTCTATTTTGATGGTCAAGTCTTGCTGACAGGAGTTCAGTAATGGCCCAAGTGCAGCGGGAGAGACACAGGCACGAAATGAACAGTTCACTGAGTTTTACTAGGAACCGTACTGAACAAAGAAAGGAAAATCATGAACTCTAGGCCACAGGGCCACTAACTAAAAACAACTCTCAGACTAACTAAAGACTGATACCAAACTGTGTCTTGAAAAGCAGTAACCTAGAGCTAAGTGAACACTTTTCCCTTAATAGTGTCTGTCTAGATCACTAGTCTTCAATCTCAGTACGTGGATTAAGGAAAACAGGGAGCGTTGTCGTCACCGTGCTTCGATCAAGATTTAAAAGACTAAAACAAAAGGAAGAGTTAAATTCAATTAATAAGAACCCCTAAATGGCTGGAACATGTGAATGTCTTATTTCAGCTGTCTGCCTGCAAAAGCACCACTCTGATCATCAGTACGCTGATGATACACGAGATAAAATTCAGCAGCTGAATAGAATAATGCCCCTGAAATTTTCATGTTCATCATACTAATATCTTATCAGTTTATTGTGAGAGTAATATTGTCTTGGTAAATTTATAGCAGTGAGTAGATTAAACATGATTAGGTTTAATAAGGTTCCTTTAGGTTGTTATAACTGGGGCTGATAATGGGGACAAGCTCCCACTACATATTAAATGCTCCCAATGGCTTGCACCTCAAATAGCCTGACAACCAAGTCCAGCTCCTGGCCTTCGCTGCTAAGCCCGGAGAAAGAGTTTCTACTGACAGGAGAAAGGGCAAAGGCGGGTTACTGGGACCTTAAAACCAATTGCTTTGGGCAATTGGTTAGCACCTCACCTAGGAGAAGGAAATCTCTGATCTCAAACCTCTGCTGCCTTGTGGCTATACCCACTCATGAGGAAGGCTTCGGGAGTAAACTCCGAAGGAAAAATCTGGAGCTGGAGTCCCTAAGGTAGCCCTACATTGAATTCAACGCTGTCTGGCAACTCTTGCGATGCTGTTGGTGCCAAACTGCATCTGCTGTCCTTTTGGATTCATCAAGTGCGTGGAGGGGGGAGCTGGCTACATGGGCAACCTGCTCTCCGTATTGTACTGCCCAGGCTTGCCTATCCAGGTAGCAAGGACACAATATCCATGGTCAACTCTGACCAATGGAGCCCAAGAGGATGAAAAGAAAAAAGGTTTAATTATAAAATAGAACATAATGAATGATTATTTAATTTGTCCAAACTTTATGCACTTGCAAAAGTTATGTGCAATTTGTAAATGATTCAATAAAATAATAATGACAGGCAAGTAATGTAGACATAATTAACTTGCTTTGTTTATATTAATCCCAGAAGTATAATATATACCAAACACGAGGAAATCTGCAGATGCTGGTAATTCAAGCAACACACACACACACTAAATGCTGGTGGAACGCAGCAGGCCAGGCAGCATCTATAAGGAGAAGCACTGTCGACATTTTGGGCTGAGCCCTTTTGTCAGGACTAACTGAAAGGAAAGATAGTAAGAGATTTGAAAGTAGGAGGGGGAAGGGAAAATGTGAAATGATAGGAGAAGACCAGAGGGGGTGGGGTGGGGTGGGGCTGAGAGCCGGAAAGGTGATTGGCAAAAGGGATACAGAGCTGGAGAATGGAAAGGATCATGGGACGGGAGGCCTAGAGAGAAAGAAAGGGGAAGGGGAGAACCAGAGGGAGATGGAGAACAGGCAGAGTGATGGGCAGAGAGAGAAAAAAAGGAGGGGGAAGAAACTAAATATGTCAGGGATGGGGTAAGAAGGGGAGGAGGAGCATTAACGAAAGTGAGAGAAGTCAATGTTCATGCCATCAGGTTGGAGGCTACCCAGCCGGTATATAAGGTGTTGTTCCTCCGACCTGAGTGTGGCTTCATCTTGACAGTAGAGGAGGTCATGGATAGACATATCAGAATTGGAATGGGATGTGGAACTAAAATGGGTGGCCACTGGGAGATATTCACCTACGCTCGGTCCGCCAGAGAAAGCAGGATCTCCCAGTGGCCATAAATTTTAATTCCATGTCCCATTCCAATTCTGATATGTCTATCCATGGCCTCCTCTACTGTCAAAATGAAGCCACACTCAGGTCGGAGGAACAACACCTTATATACCGGCTGGTTAGCCTCCAACCTGATGGCATGAACATTGACTTCTCTAACTTCCGTTAATGCCCCTCCTCCCCTCCTAACCCCATCCCTGATATATTTAGTTTCTCCCCTCACTTTTTTTCTCTCTTTCTGCCCATCACTCTGCCTGTTCTCCATCTCCCTCTGGTGCTCCCCTCCCCCTTTCTTTCTCCCTAGGCTTCCCGTCCCATGATCCTTTCCCTTCTCCAGCTCTGTATGCCTTTTGCCAATCACCTTTCCGGCTCTCAGCTTCACCCCACCCCCTCTGGTCTTCTCCTATCGTTTCGCATTTTCCCCTCCCCCTCCTACTTTCAAATTTCTTACTATCTTTCCTTTCAGTCCTGATGAAGGGTCTCAGCCCGAAACATCGACAGTGCTTCTCCCTATAGATGCTGCCTGGCCTGCTGCATTCCACCAGCATTTTGTGCAAGTACTATATATACAATGGAGTCAGGATAGTGATTTGAGATTCTTTCACATTCTTAATCTTGATTTTAGAAGGAAAGCAACTGCACATCATTTTTTAAATGAGTCATGCTTGAAATCACAATTCAGAGTTAGTGTTGGTCAGTCAGCATTTTGATGCTTTGCTGGGTTGAAATTTCACTGATTCATCTCGGAAGAAGTGGTATGCTTAAAGTCAGATGAAAATGATAGCTCGTGCATTGGATGACAGTCCTGAAAAAGAGATTAGAGCAGATCAAGATGCTTTGTGTGTGTGTGTGTGCAAAAGAGTCCATTTCTTTTAAAGACTATCCGGACTATTACAAGGCATACTGTCAACTACAATGTACTAGATAGCTGCCATGGATGATAGGGAGGCTGCGGGAGAGAGGAAGGAATTCCCAAATTTCCGCAAAAGGACACTGATTCCATGAGCAAAGTTCTGTCTATGTAAGATGCCAGAAAGTCCTAATGGGGGTCACCAAAAAAAAAAGAGAGGAGTAGGGAGTGGCTTGAGCTGTCTTTTCCAGGCATAAGAATTCCCAGAACATTTTACAGACCAATACAGAAACAAATGTTATGTTCCCACAAGGTATGCCAGAATGAGCTGCCATTGCACACTTCAGATTTATGGAACTATTTCAGTAAAACTGTACATTAATGATTAATTTATTTGGTGTTATGGTTTTTCTGTGCTGTACTTTTCTATGACTCTCTAGGTCAATGGGAGGAGGCAGTTTAAATAGGATAAACTAGATGGGCCAAAGGGCCTGTTTCTGTGACTCTGTGTGTATTTGTAAAGTACCATTAGATTATGGTGGTCATGAATGGGGTGTGGAAATGTTACTTGGTTTTCAGCTAGATATTTTGATTTCACAGATTCCTGTGCATATTACCCTTGCCTATGGGGAATATATCCTTATGGCAATGTCTGGCTTCTCCACTCAGCAGAGAGATGAGGTTGTGTGGGCTGATGAGAATCATCTCCTCAGTAGTTATCTCATCTTGTTTCTGATGCTCTCTATGTTCTGCCGGTGCTTTTCAAGTAACATGTTTCTTTGCTGAGGTGCTACTTCCTCCTCAAGTAGGAAAATCATTTCATCACAAGTGCAGTGCCTCGGTAACCTCACTGATCATGCAGTGAGGAGCAGAATTTGGAGACATAATAAAGATCTGCCGTAACCAGTTGGAATAACTCTGTGTGATGAATTTCAGAGCCAATATGGTCTTGACCTCCACAGAATGAAACTGAAGGTCTTACTGCTGAATGCTACAGTTGCCAATGGTGAGAACCCTGGAAAATCTAAGTCTGTTCATCAGAGAGGTCCAGGGAACATTTAATGTCTTTGCAGATTCCTTGCCTGCCTTGTTCTCAAAACCATTTTTTTTAGCTAACAGTGAAACTATGACTGCATGCACATTTCAGCAGCTAAATGCTAGAGGGGAAATAAAAAGCATTACCATTGACTGCAACTCACTGACAGAACTTGAGAGGGTGTTTGGGCAGCCTGCAGCAGCTGGTGTTCCACATGCTGAAGGCAGCCTTTATTTGTGCTCACATGCCCAGTCAGTTCTGAATCTGAGTCAGGTTTATTGTCACTGACAAACTGTATATCATGAAATTTGTTGTTTTGTGGCAGTAGTACATAGTTCAAATTAAATTTACTGTCAAATTATGTATATGTTATATGCAAAAAGTATGTATTAACAGACAAGGGCTGACAAACAATTAATGTGCAAAAGAATAATTGTGAAATTAAGAATCATACTGAGAACATGAGTCGTAAAGATTCCTTGAAATTGAGTCTGTAGGTCATATCATCAGTTCAGAATAGTGGTGAATTAAGTTATCCCCACTGGGTCAGGAGCCTGATAGTTGTAAGGTAATAACTGTTCTTGAACCTGTTTATGTATAACCTAAGGCTTCTGTGCCTCCTTCCTGATGGTAGTAGCAAAAGGAGAACATGGCCTAGATGGTGAGGTTCTTTGGTGCTGGATGCTGCTTTCTTGCAGTACCATCTGTCTGAAAGTACTCAATGGTGGGGACAGCTTTGCCTTGTGTTGGAATGGGTTGTATCCACCACTTTCTGTCACCTTTTCCACTCCTGGGCATTGGTGCTTTTATACCAGGCCATGATGCAACCAGTTAGGATACCTTCCACTGTGCATCTCTAGGAGTATGTCAAACGTTTTAGTGAAATGCCAAAATGCCAACTCTTTACAAACTTCTAATAAAGTAGAGGCACTGTTGTGCTTTCTTTGTGATGGCACTTATGAGGTGGTCCCTGGACAGATGCTCTGATATGTTAATGCCAAGAAATTTAAAGCTGCTTAGCCTCTTCACCTTCATTCCCCTAATCAGGACTGGCCCATGGGACCCAACGTCTTCGTCCTGTAGTCAATAATCAGCTCTTGGGTTTTGCTGACTCTGAGTGAAAGGTTGTTTTGTGGCACCACTGATCCAGATTTCAATCTTTCTCCTACGTTCTCCTAATTCATCATCACCTTTGACTCAGCCAACACCAGCAAACTGAAATCCAACATTGGAGCTGAGCTTAGGCTCACAGTCATTGTGTAAAGTGAGCAGGGGCTAAGCACACTGCTTTCTGGTCCACTTGTGTTGATGGTGAGTGTGTAGGAGATATTGTTGTCAATATGTACTATCTGGGGTTGGCAGTGTGGAAATTGAGGATCCACTTGCACAGGGAGCAACCAACACCTAGGTCTTGTAGCTTAGTGATGAGTTCGGAAGGAGTGAATGATGAGCTTCATTGACTGGATGTTCCAGAGCTGAGTGAAGAGCCAATGAAATGGCACCTGCTATTGTTAATTTGCGATGGCAGATAAATTGAAATGGACCCACATCATTCCTCGGGCTGAAGTTGATGTGCTTTATGACCAACTTAACAAAGCACTTCCTCATGGTGGATATATGTAAGCTCTACATTGAGGCAAATTACCATGTTCTTCATGAGAACCAGCATAACTGATAACTGCTTGAAGCAAATGGGCACGTCAGACTGCTGAAGTGAGAGGCTGAACACTCCACCTAGTTTATTAACAGAGGTCTTCAGAACTTGGCTAGGTACGCAATCTAGATCAAACGCTTTCCGCAGATTCACTCTCCTGAAGGATGCTCTCACGCTGGCCGCGGAAAGTGCCATCACAGGGCATTCAGAGGCTGCGGCAGATCTTAAGGGTGCCCTCGTGTTCTGTTGGTCGCGGCATGAGCTCATCTGGGAGTGAAACCTTGTTGCCATTTATGCTGCTGCTTTTACTTTGTAAGATCAGATTCAGATCTTCTGATAAGAACAGAGTGCCTCTTTAAGCAATGAGGAAAACAACAATCTTGAACAAAAGGCTTTATAGTGTCTGCTCCATAATTGTATTTGAGAACCTTCAGTAGCTATGGGTGGAAGTGGTTTTTGTATGAACAATGGCTTTCACAGAAAATATGGATCAATGTGGATTGTGAACAGAAGTGCCCAGTCCAATTTCATAATTGGAATAATTGCAGACAGAAATGATCATTAATTTGATTTTCACCAGCTAAAATCAAACAGGATATTCTTTACAGCATTAGACCATTTACTTTCTTGGTGTAGTTTTACCCCAAAAAAGAGAGATGACCAGTAGAATGAATTGGTGAGTCAAAGTTTGCTTTACATGCAGAGTATTGAAAATATGCAGTAAATCAAAAATTAAAATTCATTTGACTAATAACTACTTAAATGAAGTACTTGATTTTACTCCAGTACATTTTATAAAATTAAATATCTTGATTTTAAAAATTTGACAGAAACTGCAAATTAAAATTATTATTAATACAGTGTCTTACAATTTAATTAGCTTACAACTTATAGAATAACATGAAAGCTCTGGGTATAACTCCAAGAAATTACACTATAGAAGAAGTTAAACCTATAAGTTGTGACTAGGCTTACGCAGAAGCAGATGTGGTATTGAAAGAGTCTAAGACGATAAAATCACAGGGATGTGGTAGTCACAGTGAAATAAAGTAACTCAGCATACCTGGATGATTATGGGTAGTACTTTCAGTGGAAGTAGAATTTAGTAAACCATCTGCTATCAATTATGCCACACAGCCTGCCAATATTTCCTTCTCATGTGCATGACTTCAGCCTTTGTGGAGGAAATGAAAGGTCATGAGTAACCATTTTGTTATTTATTTAGAGATACAGCATGCTAACAGGACCTTCAGTCTATGCTGCCCAATTACACCCACATGATCAATTAACCTACTTACCCGTACTTCTTTGGAATGTGGGAGGAATATGGTTACGGGGAGAACATTCAAATTCATTACAGACTGCAGCAGGAACTGAACCCAGGATGCTGATGCTGTAAAGCGATGCGCTAGCCACTATGCTACCATGCCAGCCCTTTTATTTATCATCTCTCTGGATGCTTGACTTTTGGTGATAGAAGGTTTAGAATGCTAGAAATAAGATGAGGGTAAGGGTTAGTAGAGGAGTGAGTTGCTATAACTGGAAATGCATTGCCTGAAGAATGGAGATTCAATGGATACATGCCCGTAAAGAAAAGATTTGCAAAGCTATAGTGAAATATCAATTGAAGTTTAGTTCATCCAAAGATATTGGTGAAATGGGCTGAATGTTCTACTGTTCATGAATAGTTTCCAACACAAAATTGTGATTACAAATTATGCTATCTGAATCATAAACAAATATTTCTCTGAAATGTCTTTCAGAGTGATTATAGGATAAAACATAATCCAATATTCACAAAACATTAGTTTGTTCTTGTAAGCCATTGGATCTATAATTACTGTTCTCCTTAATGCCAACTGCTTTTGAAGTGAACTTCAGCCAGTTTCTGTGTGTATGTGTGTGTTTTTCATCAATTTTTTTCTCAAATGTTTGATCCAATATCAGTGTAGTTATAATGCATGGCATGTACCTGGTAAATAATGTTGTATGATTGTCATACAGTTGTTATTCTGCAATTAGTTGTAAATATGAATACAACTATCTTGTATGGGACATCACTTGTATTAAGAATGCTCAGCCACAATCAGCTCATTCAAGGAAGTTTCACTTCCTATTTTATCATATATCATAATTGAATGTCAAAATATCACAAATCTGCCAAATTCTGCTTTCAGACATAAGGGTATATACTTTCAGGCTTAGCTTGGCCAATACAATACCTAGATTCTGCCCAGACTTAGCTGTGATACCGACACCCACCCACTTTGTAAGTTGTAAGCAATATTTTAGTTTTGGTGGATGTTTTAATTTGACTTCTGTTCATTTTACTTCTTTGACATTTTAAGTACTTTCAAAATCTTTTGTATACTTCACTTTTATTTGGCTCAGAATGATTTTGTATATCAAAAACGTTTATGCATTGTAAGAAAAACTCTCAGCTTTGACAGATAACTCCCAGCTCCACCTCAGCCTTGCCTCCTGAATGAGGTTATCCAGATCTGGGGCTAAAGCAATTAGTAGCTTGAGGCTTGTGTACTACTATGCTTGCCGGACTGCTCCTGGATATGATGGTAGCTCATTCAGCCTGAAGGGGATGGATTTGGACCTGTTGTGTTTTGGATATCATGAGGCAACTAAAAAGAGCAAGAACTTATCCATTTGAATCTGTTTGCCCCTTTTGGTGTGGAGTGTTAATTATTGTTTAATATACCATATGTATTTACTATTTACGGAGTCTCATTCTTACTGTAATTCTGCCATCTATTGATTACTCTTAATGGAGCTCTGAAGCCTGCAGCAGGCAGAACCTCACCTATTCTCTCCATTCCACCCACTGCTTTAGCAAAACTGATCTGAAGACCAGGTAAAATATTCATCTCTTGCAAAGTGGATCAGCATGCTTAAGTTGGGAAGCTATGTTTTCCATTGGACTTAAGGTAGCATTAGAGACTGAATGATCTTAATGTCCAGAACATAGAATTGCTTCATTCAGCCCTGATTATAGCCAACAGAGCAATGCAGAAGTTGTGATATAATTGTTAGAATAATTGATATTTGCCCACATCAATGTCATTATTTTAATTAATAGTTCTTGCACCAAATAAGTATCACTAATTTCTATAGTATAGTCATATGCAGCTATTGCTTAGGTCCTACATTATGCTGAGAACTCTTACATGATGATGATTGCATACGTATACTGCCACTTGCTAAAATAAAACCTTATTCTCATTTTAAGAGGTTAGCAGGCAATGAGTAATTCTGCTCTAGATGCTAAGGGAATATTTGCCCTCAATTGCTGATTCATTTTTCCCTTGGGGACTAGCTATCTGCTCATTTGTTTCTGAATGATTAACTCTAACTGTCCGCCTTCTATATTTTTGAAAATGGTCACGGCTGTGGGAATCTATGCTTAGGTGCTGAATTCCTGCCTCCTAATGGAAAATAAGAAGTCAAAAAAATTGGAGAAGCAATACCCAGTCATTAAAGAATACCAGAATACAATCAGTTCAAAAACAAGTTTGCAAGTTTACACACCTCCAATTTCTGTTTCCTATTCAGGATAATAGGCATTGTAAGAGCTTCCATTTGCTTTCGGTTCCCATATGGTAAATTGCAGGAAGATCTGGATGCATTTTAAATCCTTCAGTGTCTATTGCAGCAAACACAAAAATAATATATTTTTTCAAAGTATATGTTTTTGGAGCTATTCAAAATTGGATCTGGATGAATTTCCATCCATAAGTTTCTACACAGTAGAAAAGGTTTATTGCCTTTGGAGATTTGGTCAGAGAAATGGCAAGTGGGGTTTTATCTGGACAGGTCTGATGTGATGTATTTAGGGAAGTCGACTACAAGAGGAAAATATATGGTAACTGTCAGGACTTTAAAAAAGCATTGATGTTTAGTGTAATATTGGGGTTCTAGTCCCTAGCTCCATAAAGGTGGCTCCATAAGTGGATATGTCTGTTCAAAAGTCAATTGTTCTATTTAGTTTCACAGAAATGTATGCAAAATACTTCCTGAAATTCTTTTTCTTCACAGACATCCACAAAAAAAGATTGCCCCAAAGAGTGAGTGACAGTTAAAACATTGGAAACCCAAAGCCCCCTACTCCCGCCTCCCATGCACACGCAGCAGCAAAGCAATGACACTCCCCCTACCCCACCCACTTCCGCAAAAAAGCACCAGCATCCCCACCCACCAAGCATGCAATAGCAAAGACCGTGGCCTGCAGTACAACAAAAACTAATCCTTCACCCTGACAGTCTGACATGGCACATTCTGCATGCTTGCTTTCATTGAGTACAGTATAAAAGTTGGCAAGGCAACTCACCTCTGTATAAAACTTTGGCTAGGTCACATTTGGAGTATTATGTATATTTCTGATTGCAGCACTATAAGAAGAATCTGGAGGCTTTGTAAAAGATGAAGGTGACATTGGCCAGGATGTTACCTCCAGTCAAATGTATTAGCTATAAGGAGAAATTGGACAAAATTTAATTATTTTCTCTGAAGTATTGGCAACTGCAAGGGGACCTGATAGAAAAATATAAAATTATAAGAGATAGAGAGATGATAAATAGTCATAGGATTTTCCTTTGGTGGAAATATCGAATACTAGAGGGCATAGATATTTAAAGAGGGAAAAATGTTTAGAAGAGATATTCAATGGAGGTTCTTGAACACTAAGATAGTGGTGGTGCCAGGGGAAGTGGTGAAACCAGATTTGATAGCAATGTTTAATTGATATTACTGTCAGAGATTTAGATAACTGTGTGAACAGGCAGGGAATAGAGGGTGGCTAGTTAGATTGTCATCTTGGTTAATGGAGACATGATCAGCAAAAGTTCTATTTTTGTACAATACTGTTCTGTACTCTGTGTTATATTCTATTAAAACCTACTGTTCTATGGTTGTTGCCAGTGTCTGGTGGTGGTGTGATATAATAGTTTAGTGTGAATGACTACTGTAATTTCCTGTATGATGATCCTCTATTCCTACAACAGTCAACAATGACAGAACATATGTTTACTGCAATATACACATTATTGTGGTTTCACAGACAATACTCAGCATGCTTTACATTACACCATGCTGATGGCTTCGCACTTGCTAAATACTGTTGCACAATTATGAAATCTTCTGTTTTCACAGGGACAGAGCTTCAATCCATGATATTGTACATTATAACATGTATTGACCTTTTGTCAATAATAATTAATCACCAAAATTAAGAAAGCAAAGGCTTTTTCCCGGCAGATTCTTTCTCTCAATTAGCATTCTGAGACTTTTCTCCCTTGTTCAAAGTTCGAAGTAAATTTATTATCAAAGTACATATATTTCACCAAATGCAACCTGAAATTTATTTCCTTGCAGGCATACTCAGTAAATCCATAACAGAATAATAAATTTAATAGAATCTATGGAAGACTGCACCAACCTGGGCATTCAACCAGTGTGCAAAAGACAACAAACTGTGCAAATACAAAACAGGGAATAATAATAAACAAACAAATAAGTAAATAAATAAACAATAAACACCAAGAACATGAGACAAAGAATCCCTGAAAGTGAGTCCACAGGTTGTGGGAACAGCTCAAAGATGGGGCAAGTGAATTTGAGTGCAGTTATACCCTTTGGTTCAAGAGCCTGATGACTGAAGGGTAATAACTGGTCCTGAACCTGGTGGTGTGAGTCCTGAGGCTCCTGTACCTACTTCCTGATGGGAGCAATGGGAAGAGAGCATGTCCTGGGTGGTCACGGTCCCTGATGATGGATGTTGCTTTCCTGCGAAAACATTTTGTGTAGATGTGCTCAGTGGTGAGGAGGGCTTTACCCGTGATGGTTTGTCCATACCTACTACTATTTGTAGTATTTTCTGTTCAAGGGCATTGGTGATTCCATACAAGGCAGCTATAAAAGTTTGTCAAAGTTTTAGATATCATGCCAAATCTATGCAAACTCCTAAGGAAGTAGAGGTGCTGCCATGCTTTGTTCTTAATTGAACTTAGAGGCCCAGGACAGATTCTCTGAAATAATACCACAGAGAAATTTAAAGTTGTTGACCCTCTCCATCTCTGGAATTCTGGTTTCCTGAAGTCAACATTGAGTAAACGATTGTTGTTATAGCACAACTCAGCCAGATACTCAATCTCCCTCCTATGCGCTGATTCATCACCACTTTTGATTCAGTCTATAACAGTGATGTCATCAGCAAGCTTGAATATGACATTAGAGCAATGATTAGCCACACAGTCATAAATGCAAAGTGAGTAGAGGAGGGGGCTAAGCACAATGCCATGTGGTGCCCCTGTGCTGATGGAGATTTAAGAAACGTTGTTGCCAATCCGAACTGACTGGGGTCTGCAAGTGAGGAAATTGAGGTCCAAATTGCACAACGAGGTTTGAGGCCAAGGTCTTGGAGTTTACAGATTAGTTTTGAGGGGATGGTAGTATTGAATGCCAAGCTATAATCAATAAAGAACATCCTGATGTATGCATCTTTGCTGCCCAGATGTTTCAGGGTTGAGTGAAGAGGCATGACATGTGCTGTGGACCTTTTGCTCTGTTAGGTAAATTGAAGTGGGTCCAAGTCACTTCTTAGGATATGTTTCATCACCAAATTCTCAAAACACTTCATCATTGTGGATGTAAGTGCCTATGAACACTAGCAGGTTACAACATTCTTCTTAGGCACTGGTATAATGGAAGCTTGCTTCAAGCAGGAGGGTATCTCCGACTGCTGAAGTGAGACGTGAAAGATCTCAGTGAACACTTCAGCCAGCTGATCAGCAACTGCTTAACCTCTGTGAGTACTGAAAAAAATGCAAATTTTTCATTGTGAACAGTCCTAACGTAAGGTGATAGAATGTCAGATATTTGTGTACTTTGCAGTGCTGTTGCATGTATGAATAATTGTGCTGATATCCCAACCACCCATTTTGGTGAGTGAAACCAGTATTAGTTCAAAATTCACACATTGTATTGGTATTTGAACCTCAATACCTTATATAAGCTCAACTGACTGGCTTGATTCTATAGTAAGTTGTACAGAAAGGGAGTCTGATCTGGCGAGCATTTCTTGATTGACGGATGAAGACAACGGTCAAATTATAACTTTCATTCATTTTTCTTTTAGATTCACAGGGAATTCAGCAATAGGAGCTTGTTTTCCTCAAAAAAAAACACAGAAGGATTAATTTCTTTCAGTTATTCATGTTTAGGAACAAAATGGAACATATGTTTATGAAGAAATGGGGAAAAAAATGACTGCTTCCAATGCTGGTTATTATTGGGTTTACTTACAGTAGATTATGATGCTAAGTGATCATTGCTGCGGTATGTGTCACATTTAAAATGAAACTTGGGTAAAAAGGATTTCTATTTTGGAATTATAATCAGTTTTGGAACCATTGTCCAAACTCACCAGCTTGAAACAGAATCAGAATCAGAATCAGAATCACCTTAATGCCAGAATGTGGAACATATCAGAATTGATTGTGGTTCGATGCGAAGCATAAAACACAGAACAGTACCATAACAGACAACACAATAGCAACTGACAGTTTACAAGACAATAGTGCAAACAGCCATGAGCAATCAACAATTAGTGCAAGCATCAATAAATGTGAATATAGGAACAGACTAAATAATTATTAACAGAACAATGAGAACAGGAAAGACTATTTAACAGATGTTATGCGGGATGTTTAGGTTATTACACATTTGTGAGTTTTGTTGAGAAGCTGAATAGCTTCAAGAAAGAATCTTCTGAGATGATGTGCAATGCTGGTGGTGACGGACAATCTGCATTGTTCTTTTTTCTGAACAAACTTCCAGGGATGAATTTCACTAACACTCATTTTAGTTATGAAACATAAAGTGAACAGTCCTGTACTGTGCAGTTCATTTTCAATGTTGCTACATCTTGATGCCACTTTAAGATGGTACGTCACTTGAAACAAGATTTCAAATGTAGCACAAATGGTATCAATTCAAGGTAGGATTTCTTTCAAACTAAGACAGAAATTGCACAAGCCAGCAAATACAAAAATGGACAGATAAGATCTCTTGGCCTACATCCAGGATGCCAAGTATGAACCTGTTAGAAATGTTAAACAAAATATTGAAAATGAATTGTGACAAGTAGGGGGAAGGGAGGTTGAGATAATTTTTATCTGATCAAATCTACTGTATGTCTTTTTGAATAACTACAGAGAGTAAATCGACAGTCAGATAGACAGTTTTCCCAGAGATTTTGATATTTTCAGCCCAAAGTTATCTTTCTGGATCTTGAAAAGGATTAAAAAATATGTTTATAAAACTAATTAGCATTTCAATTGACTTCATTGAATTACTTAATTCCCAGTAATTAGGCACCATGGTAACAGGAATCAGTATCAATTTATTCAGAGTAAACAGAACAGGCTAGAGAATCAACCTGTACTGTAGCCTGAAGTGTCAAATCATATTTATTATAGATCACATTGACTTTACAGGTGATTTTTAATGAGCATTGAGCAGAGCAACTCACAGCAAGAGGCCTTGGTGAATTCTGACTCATTTACTTCCCAGACCTGCAATTAATTTTTTGTTTCCTGATGGGTATTCTGTGAACAGTGCAGCTTCTTCTTGAAAATCAAATACAACACACATATTTGCAAAATTCACCATAATTAAAGCTTTACTGCTGGCTTAGTAAACATAGACTGTTTTGGGATTTGTGTAATTTTAATAGGGCATTGCTACGTCCTTGACTTTTCCTGCTCTTAATTGCACAGGAAGATTCAATGAACCAAGTGCTTTTTTTCTCTCTGTCTCAGTAGGTGTTGTAAGTTTGGGAAAACATGTAAGTTTTGCTTGCCTTGCACTGACTGCTGATTGTGAGAAACTTATCTCCCCATGTTACTCTTTATGTGCTTGTTTACAGGATGTAGGCATTACTGGCAAGGCCAGCACTAAATTCCCATTCCTAATAACTCCTTGAGCCAGGCACGTCTTTGGTATATCTGAGGACTACCTACATTGATGGTGTAGAATCTCATATGAGCCAAAAGGAGTCAGGAATAAAGGCGTTCTTTCCTATATATAGAAATGAAATAGTGAGGAACTATGTCTTGTACCTACAATGAACCCTTTGTAAATATGGTTTCCAGAGTTAAAATAACTAAAAATTGGAGTTCCCTATGCGATACCATATTGGTATATTAAAGAAAGATACTTGATTGCAACATATAAATAGTTTTCATTAAAGTAAATCTATTTGAGATCCTAAATAGGTTTATTTTAATGAAAGCAATTTATACATTGCAATCAAGTATCTTTTTTCAGTGAACATCAATAGTTTTTGTGTTATCCCCTTGCACAAGGTACGTCTTTAAAAAATTATTTCATGTTTTAAATCACAGCACATAATTTCTCTAATTAACGAGTTTAGATGGTAAGACATAGGAGCAGAATTAGGCCATTCAGCCCATCGGGTCTGCTCTGCCATTCCATCATCGCTGATCCCAGATCCCGCTCAACCCCATACACATGTCTTCCTGCCATTTCCTTTGGTACCCTGACCAATCAGGAAACTATCAACTTCCACTTTAATATGTTGTTAATGTGTGCATCACTTAAATAGATGATAGAAATGTGACTTTAAATTTAATAGTAACAGAGGATACAGGAGTTTCTATGTATGTAATATAATGAAAGGTGCTTTAATCAGTTGTGATCATTTTGTAGTACGTGGCATGGTGCAGAAGAACATAATGTTAAAGCTTTTTCTGACATTTATAAATTACATCATATTCTAATTTGTGTCCATACCTCATTCTTTATAGTAATTAATCATAATTAATGGAAATCTCACACTAAGTATTTCTCTCAACACATTGACAATCTTCCAAATAAAACATATTTACTCTCCTGTTGTGTCACCTTGCACTCTCTATTTTGGAACTGGTTTCATTTATATTTTATTGTCAGTGGATAGTGCAGTCATTGATAAGTATGTGCACAGGTGCAGAACAACCTGGAACAGTCAAACATAGAAACATCGAAAATAGGGTCAGGAGTAGGCCATTCTGCCCTTTGAGCCTGCACCGCCATTCAGTATGATCATGGCTGATCATCCAACTCAGAACCCTGTACCTGCTTTCCCTCCATACCCCCTGATCCCTTTAGCCACCAGAGCCATATCTAACTCCCTCTTAAATATAGCCAATGAACCGGCCTCAACTGTTTCCTGTGGCAGAGAATTCCACAGATTCATCACTCTGTGTGAAGAAGTTTTTCCTCATCTCGGTCCTAAAAGCTTCCCCTTTATCCTTAAACTGTGACCCGTCGCTCTGGACTTCCCCAACATCGGGAACAATCTTCCTGCATTTAGCCTGTCCAATTCCTTTAGAATTTTACACGTTTCAATAAGATCCTCCCTCAATCTTCTAAATTCCAGTGAGTATAAGCCCAGTCGATCCAGTCTTTCTTCATATGAAAGTCCTGCCATCCCAGGAATCAATCTGGTGATCCTTCTTTGTACTCCCTCTATGGCAAGAATGTCTTTCCTCAGATTAGGGGACCAAAACTGCACACAATACTCCAGGTGTGGTCTCACGAAGGCCTTGTACAACTGCAGTAGAACCTCCCTGCTCCTGTACTTGAATCCTCTTGCTATGAATGCCAACATACCATTTGCCTTTTGTACCTGCATGCCCACCTTCAATGACTGGTGTACAATGACACCCAGGTCTCGTTGCATCTCCCCTTTTCCTAATCGGTCACCATCCAGATAATAATCTGTTTTCCTGTTCTTGCCACCACAGTGGATAACCTCACATTTATCCACATTAAATTGCATCTGCCATGAATTTGCCCACTCACTTAACCTATCCAAGTCACTCTGCATCCTCTTAGCATCCTCCTCACAGCTAATACTGCCGCCCAGCTTCGTGTCATCCACAAACTTGGAGATGCTGCATTTAATTCCCTCATCTAAATCATTAATATATATTGTAAACAACTGGGGTCCCAGCACTGAGCCTTGCGGTACCCCACTAGTCACTGCCTGCCATTCTGAAAAGGTCCTGTTTATTCCCACTCTTTGCTTCCTGTCTGCCAACCAATTCTCTATCCACATAAATAACATACCCCTAATACCGTGTGCTTTAAGTTTGCACATTAATCTCCTGTGTGGGACCTTGTCAAAAGCCTTTTGAAAATCCAAATATACAACATCTACTGGTTCTCCCCTATCCACTCTACTAGTTACATCCTCAAAAAATTCTATAAGATTCGTCAGACATGATTTTCCTTTCACAAATCCATGCTGACTTTGTCCGATGATTTCACCTCTTTCCAAATGTGCTGTTATCACATCTTTGATAACCGACTCTAGCATTTTCCCCACCGCCGATGTCAGACTAACCGGTCTATAATTCCCCGGTTTCTCTCTCCCTCCTTTTTTAAAAAGTGGGGTTACACTAGCCACCCTCCAATCCTCAGGAACTAATCCAGAATCTAAAGAGTTTTGAAAAATTATCACTAATGCATCCACTATTTCTTGGGCTACTTCCTTAAGCACTCTCGGATGCAGACCATCTGGCCCTGGGGATTTATCTGCCTTTAATCCCTTCAATTTACCTAACACCACTTCCCTACTAACATGTATTTCCCTCAGTTCCTCCATCTCACTAGACTCTCTTTCCCCTACCATTTCTGGAAGATTATTTATGTCCTCCTTAGTGAAGACAGAACCAAAGTAGTTATTCAATTGGTCAGCCATGTCCTTGTTCCCCATGATAAATTCACCTGTTTCTGACTGTAAGGGACCTACATTTGTCTTAACCAATTTTTTTCTTTTCACATATCTATAAAAGCTTTTACAGTCAGTTTTTATGTTCCCTGCCAGCTTTCTCTCATAAGCATTTTTTCCCTTTCCTAACTAAGCCCTTTGTCCTCCTCTGCTGGTCTCTGAATTTCTCCCAGTCCTCAGGTGCGCCACTTTTTCTGGCTAACTTGTATGTTTCTTCTTTGGACTTGATACTATCCCTAATTTCCCTTGTCAGCCACGGGTGCACTACCTTGCCTGGTTTATTCTTTTGCCAAACTGGGATGAACAATTGTTGTAGTTCATCCATGCGATCTTTAAATGCTTCCCATTGCATATCCACCGTCAACCCTTTAAGTATCATTTGCCAGTCTATCTTAGCTAATTCACGTCTCATACCTTCAAAGTTACCCTTCTTTAAGTTCAGAACCTTTGTTTCTGAATTAACTATGTCACTCTCCATCTTAATGAAGAATTCCACCATATTATGGTCACTCTTACCCAAGGGGCCTCGCACGACAAGATTGCTGACTAACCCTTCCTCATTGCTCAATACCCAATCTAGAATGGCCTGCTCGCTAGTTGGTTCCTCGACATGTTGGTTCAGAAAACCATCCCACATACATTCCAAGAAATCCTCTTCCTCAGCACCCTTACCAATTTGGTTCACCCAATCTATATGTAGATTGAAGTCACCCATTATAACTACTGTTCCTTTATTGCACGCATTTCTAATTTCCTGTTTAATGCCATCCCCAACCTCACTACTACTGTTAGGTGGCCTGTACCCAACTCCCACCAGCATTTTCTGCCCCTTAGTGTTATGCAGCTCTACCCATATCGATTCCACATCCTCCAGGCTAATGTCCTTCCTTTCTATTGTGTTAATCTCCTCTCTAACCAGCAATGCTACCCCACTTCCTTTTCTTTCCTGTCTATCCCTCCTGAATATTGAATATCCCTGGATGTTGAGCTCCCATCCTTGGTCACCCTGGAGCCATGTCTCTGTGATCCCAACTATATCATATTCATTAATAACTATCTGCACATTTAATTCATCCACCTTGTTACGAATGTTCCTTGCATTGACACACAAAGCCTTCAGGCTTGTTTTTACAACACTCTTAGCCCTTATACAATTATGTTGAAAAGTGGCTCTTTTTGATTTTTGCCCTGGATTTGCTTGCCTGCCACTTTTATTTTTCACCTTACTACTTTTTGCTTCTACCCTCATTTTACACCCCTCTGTCTCTCTGCACTTGTTCCCATCCCCCTGCCACATTAGTTTAAATCCTCCTGAACAGCAGTAGCAAACGCTCCCCCTAGGACATTGGTTCCAGTCCAGCCCAGGTGCAGACTGTCCTGTTTGTACTGGTCCCACCTCCCCCAGAACTGGTTCCAACGCCACAGAAATTTGAATCCCTCCCCCTTGCACCATTTTTCAAGCCACGTATTCACCTGGAATATCCTATTTCTACTCTGACTAGCACATGGCACTGGTAGTAATACAGAGATTATTACCTTTGTGGTCCTACTTTTTAGTTTATCTCCTAACTCCCTAAATTCACCTTGTAGGACCTGATCCCGTTTTTTACCTATACAAAGTGTATGTATAAGCCATAGCAGGAATATTCATGTATATTGAGTGGTACCCGATAACTGTGGTTACATATAAGCTGGAAATACTGATGAAGGCACCCTTGTGGAATCCCCACTTGAATATTGTTACAGAGCTGGTATGTGTTTTTTTAAAAATGCTCTAAAATTAGGTCATCCTCTCTGTGGCTTAGGCCACATTCCAGAAAAAAAAATGCAATGCCAGCCACAAAGAAGGACAATGACACTCAAATCTCTGCAAAGTATTCACATCTGACAAATAAAGTACAACAAGAAGGACAGAATCCATGATGCAAACTTTAGCAAGTTTAATGTGTCAAGTTTAGAACAACTGTATTTTCTTCTTTCAGTTAACCATGCCCATTGTGATCCATTCTCCCTCTCCCTTTCTCATTTATCTCTCTCCTCCCATTTCTATTCTATTTCCTATTCCCTCTTCCCCATTACCCATTTTTGTCCACAATCTGTTTTTGGGTCCATTTACCTACTATCCACATGCTTTACCTGCAAGATTCCATCCCCCATCAAATTATTTTTTCTGCCCTTCACTCCTCCCCTAATGATTCTTGATATCAGATTCCTTCCTTCTCAGAATCCAGTACTAGTTACCACTTATTATTTTCCAGCAGTTGCTTCTATTGTCACTCTCCTGTCTACCCATTTTGTTCCACCTGTTTTGTTTTCCTTTTCTGCTTCCATCTATCTCTCACTTGCCTTTGTTTCCCAATCCATCTCCATCCCCATCTCCATCATCTCCATCTCCATCATCTGCATTTCCATCTCCATCATTTCGATCTTCATCTCCATCATCTGCATTTCCATCTCCATCATCTCCATCGCCATCATCTCCATCTCCATCTCCATCATCTGCATTTCCATCTCCATCATCTCCATCTCAATTATCTCCGTCATCTCCATCTCCATCTCAATTATCTCCATCTCCATCATCTGCATTTCCATCTCCATCATCTCCATCTCAATTATCTCCATCATCTCCATCTCCATCAACGATAGACTATAGGCCTCCGTTAGTCTCGTGAGACCATGGATTTGCGCTTTGGAAGGTTTCCTGGGGGCAGGCCTGGGCAGGGTTGTGTGGGAGACCGGCAGTTGCCCAAGCTACAAGCCTTCCCCTCTCCACGCCACCGATGTTGTCCAAGGTAAGGGCATTAGGACCCAAGCAGCTTGGCACCGGTGTCGTCACAGAGCCATGTGTTGTTAAGTGCCTTGCTCAAGGACACAAACATGCTGCCTCAGCTGAGGCTCGAACCAGTGACCTTCAGTTCAGGTTACTAGTCCGGTGCCTTATCCACTAGGCCACGCGCCAACACTATCTCACGCCATCTCCATCATCTGCATCTCTATCTCCATCATCTCCATCTCCATCTCCTCCATTTCCATCTCCCCTGCCTCATCCCTATCCCTCTCTTCCTTTACAGTCCTGAAGTAGGGTCTCAATCTAAAACATTAACAACTTCATAATTTGAATAACCCTAAAATGGCTATTGTGGCTTCCTTAGGATGCTGCATTTCAAGTATTAGGGCACTGTTATCCAATTAACCCCTAATTGCCCTGATCTTTTTGGGCCACAATTTCTTATCAGGAGGAGGTTGCCTGTAGTTTCATCATTTCCTTTTTTGTAATAAGAATTGTCCTTGTTTGCTATAAACAGAAATACACTTACACATAAGGAAAATTAATGATTACATAAAACTTGGAGGTGATTATTTGATAGATTGCTTTCCATTGCTTTCACAGAGTGACATTTAAGAGCTTTCTGAAAGAAGAGCATAGACTTCCTCATATGATTTCATTGACAGGATAGGGAGCAAAGATCAATTCCAGAGCTGGGTTCCACATGCACCAAACTGAGCTGAGTAATAGGTCTGTTCCTCTGGCCGACGTGGATGCTGCTTGCCAGCAGGAAGGGAGGCTGCAACTACAAAAGTGATAGGTGCGTGAATGCATATTGGGGTGAGTGGTCAAAGGCTGGGAGAGATTGGTGATCATGATAGGGTATGGTAAATACCCTGAGAAAGGCAATTGAAGCTGGCTATCCTGAAGGGGGAAGCTGTTCAGCATGGTGATCTGGGAGTCTTCCAACTTGCCCTGTTCCATAAAAATGCAGGAGAGGAACTTCATTGTATAAACCTGTACACATTTCTCTTGAAATGATGAGATATATAAATTCTCAGAGTTCTTGAGTATGTTTCTGTGAAAGCAGCAAAGCAGTTTCTAAAATGCTAACCTCCCTGAATTTGGTCTACAGGAAAATACTGACAGAGATCCTAATAAGATCATAAGACCATAAGATATAGGAGCAGAAGTAGGCCATTCGGCCCATGGAGTCTGCTCCGCCATTCAATCATGGACTGATCCAATTCTTCCAGTCATTCCCACTCCTTGCCCCATACCCTTTGATGCCCTGGCTAATCAAGAACCTATCTATCTCTGCCTTAAATGCACCCAATGACTTGGCCTCCACAGCCACTTGTGACAACAAATTCCACAGATTTATCACCCTCTGACTAAAGTAATTTCTCCGCACCTCTGTTCTAAATTGATGTCCTTCAATCTTGAAGTCGTACCCGCTTGTCCTGGACTCCCCTACCATGGGAAATAACTTTGCCATATCTAATCTGTTCAGGCCTTTTAACATTCGAAATGTTTCTATGAGATCCCCCCTCATTCTCTTGAACTTCAGGGAATACAGCCCAATAGCATTAGACATTACTCATACAATAACCCTTTCATTCCTAGAATCATTTTCATGAATATTCTCAGAACCTTCTCCAATGTCAGTATATTCTTTCTAAAATAAGGAACCCAAAACTCCAACTGTGGTCTCACGAGTGCCTTATAGAATCTATAAGTGCCAAGCTGTATGGGTCCTAATGCCCTTCCCTTGGACAACATTGGTGGCGTGGAGCAAGGAGACTTGCAGCTTGGGCAACTGCCATCTTCCATATAAAAAACCTTGCCCAGGCTTGAGCCCTGGAAACTTTCCATGGTCTATCGTGACTAATGCAGGCCTACGCATAGAACCTCAACATCACATCCCTGTTCTTATATTCTATACCTCTAGAAATGAATGGCAACATTGCATTCACCTTCTTCACCACTGACTCAACCTGGAGGTTAAACTTTAGGTTATCTTGTACAAAGACTCCCAAGTCCCTTTACATCTCTGCATTTTGAATTCTCTCCCCATCTAAATAATAGTCTGCCCATTTATTTCTTCCAACAAACTGCATGACTATACACTTTCCAACATTGTATTTCATTTGCCATTTCTTTGCCCATCTCCCTAAACTATCTAAGTCTCCCTGCAGGCTTTCTGTTTCCTCAACACTATCACTCATCCACCTACCTTTGTATAATCAGCAAATTTAGCCACAGATCCATTAATTCCATTGTTCAAATCATTGGCACACATCATAAAAAGCAGCGGTCCCAACACCGACCCCTGTGGAACTCCACTGGTAACCGGCAGCCAGTCAGAAAAGGATCCCTTTATTCCCAATCTCTGTTTTCCGCCGATTAGCCAATGCTCCACCCATGCTAGTAACTCCCCTATAATTCCACATGCTCTTATCTTGCTAAGCAGCCTCATGTGCAGTACCTTGTCAAAGGCCTTCTGAAAATCCGAGTACACCACATCTACTACATCTTCTTTGTCTATCCTGCTTGTGATTTCCTCAAAAAATTACAGTAGGTTAGTCAGACAGGATTTTCCTTTCAGGAAACAATGCTGGCTTTGGCCTATCTTGTCATGTGCCTCCAGGTATTCCGTAATCTCATCCCTAACAATCGATTCCAACAACTTCCAAACACTTGATGTCAGGCTAACAGGTCTATAGTTTCCTTTCTGCTACCTCCCACCCTTCTTAAATAGCAGAGTAACATTTACAAATTTTCAGTCATCTGGTACAATGCCAGAATCTATCGATTCTTGAAAGATCTTTGTTAATGCTTCTGCAGTCTCTCCAGCTACTTCCTTCAGAATCTGAGGGTGCATTCCATCAGGTCCAGGAGATTTATCCACCCTCAGACCATTAAGTTTCCTGAGCACCTTCTCAGTCATAATTTTCACTGCACATACTTCACTTCCCTGACACTCTTAAATGTCTGGTATGCTGCAGATGTCTTCCACTGTGAAGACTGATGCAAAATATACATTCAGTTCCTCTCCATCTCTATGTCTCTCATTACAATATCTCCAGTGTCATTTTCTATTGGTCCTATATCTACCCTCAATTCTCTTTTATCATTTATATACTTAAAAAAAAGCTTTTAGTATCTTTTTTGATATTAGTCACCAGCATCCATTCATAATTCATCTTTTCCTTCCTAACGACCTTCTTAGTTTCCTTCTGCAAGTTTTTATAAGCTTCTCAATCCTCTATTCTTGTATGCCCTCTCTTTTGCTTTTATTTTGGCTCTGACTTCACTTGTCAGCCACAGCAGTGCCCCTCTTCCATTCGAAAATTTCTTCTTGTTTGGAATATATCTGTCCTGCATTTCCCTCATTTTTCGCAGAAACTCCAGCCATTGCTGCTCTGCTGTCCTTCCTGCTGGTGTCTCTTTCCAGTCAACTTCAGCCAGTTCCCCTCTCTTGCCATTGTAATTTCCTTTAATACACTGAAATACTGACACATTTGAATTTAGCTTCTCCTTCTCAAATTTCAAAGTGAACTCGATCATATTGCGATCACTGTTCTCTAAGGGTTCCTTAAACTTAAGCTCACTTATCATCTCTGGATCATTGCACAACACCCAATCCAGTACAGCCAATCCCCTAGTGGGCTCAACAACAAGCTGTTCTAAAAAGCCATCCCTCAGACATTCTACAAATTCTCTCTTGAGGTCCAGTACAGGCCTGGTTTTCCCAATCCATTTTCATGTTAAAATCCCCAACGATTATCATGACATTGCCTTTCTGACACACCTTTTCTATCTCCTGCTGTAATTTGTAATCCACATCCCGGCTGCTGTTTGGAGGCCTGAATACCACTGCCATTAGGGTCCTTTTACCCTTGTCATCTCTTAATTCAACCCATAGACTCTACACCTTCTGATCCTATGACATCCCTTTCTAATGATTTAATATTATTTCTTTTACAGAGGGCCACACCACTCCCTCTGCCTACTAATTTATCTTTCTGATACACCATATATCCTTGGACATTCAGCTCCCAATAGCAGCCAACCTTTAGCCAAGTTTCAGAGATGCCCACAATGTCATATTTGCCAATGCGTAGCTGAATTTCAAGATCGTCCATTTTATTCCTTGTGCTGCGTGCATTCAAATGTAACACTTTCAGTCCAGTATTTGGTGCTTTCTGTTTTAATTGCACCACGTCCACATTGCCCTGTAACTCATCCCACTGGCTGTGATTACGCTTCATCTCCTGCCTGTCCTTTCCATCATCTCTGTTGCAGGTTATCTTTGATTTATTTCTGTTTTCCCCTTCCTCAGCCCTATTACTCCAGTTCCCAACCCCCCTCGCCAAATTAGTTTAAACCCTCTCTAACAACTCTATTAAACCTGCCTGCTAGGATATTGGACCAACTATCCTTTTTGTACAGGCTGTGCCTTCCCCAGCAGAGGTCCCAATGATCCAGGAACCCCAGGCCCTGCCCCCTACACCAGTCTCTCAGCCACACATTAATATGCCTGATCGTGCTATTCTTGTGCTCGTTAGCACATGCCACAGTCAGCAACTACTACCCTGGAGGTCCTGCTTTTCAGCTTCCTAAATTCTCTCTTCAGGACCTCCTCCCTTTTTTTACCTACGTCATTGGTACCAACGTGTACCAAGACTTCTGGCTGTTCACCCTCTCCCTTCGGAATACTCTGCATCTGATCCAAGACATCCCATACCCTGGCACCTGGGAGGCAACACACCATGTGGGTATCTCTATCAGGCAAACAGAACCTCCTGTCTGTTCCCCTCACTATGGAATCCCTTATGACTACCGCATTCCTCATTTTCTTCTCTCCCTTCTGCACCACGGAACCAGGCCCAGTGCCAGAGACCCAATCACCATGGTCATCCTCTGTCAGGTCACCCCCTCAACAGCATCCAACACGAGATAACAGTTACTGAGGGGGATGGCCACAGGGGTGCTCTCTACTATCTGAGCTCTTCCCTTCCCTCCCTGACAGTCACCCACTTACCTAACTCCCGCATCCTCGGGGTGACTAACTTCTTGTAGCTCCTATCTATCTCCTGCTCACCTTCCCTATTAAGCCGCAGCTCCAGATCCCTAACACGGTCTCTCAGGAGCTGCATCTCCGTACACCTGGCACAGATGTGGCCATCTGGGAGACTAGAAGATTCCCAGGATTCCCACATCTGACACCCAGAGCAAGGTACTAACCCTACAGACATGCTCTGTATTCCTCTAAAAAAAATGGAAAGAGAAAAAAAACAAAGTCCACTTACCCACTTATCTTGCTGAAGCCTGAATGAGCCAAAGCCCTACCACTCTACCTCAGATCACTCGGCCGATGACAGCCCCTTTGATGACTTCCCCTTTATGCCCGAACCTTCCCTGCTATCCAACTGATGATTGGTGCTCTGTTGACACCGCTGATAGGCCACGTACAATAGTACGATAGTTTAGTTTCTGGCTCTCCAGGTAATGTTCACTCCACTCCCTTTTCAATCATCAGGGGACACTTCCAGGATCCCATCCTGGGACCACTTCCACTCACTGGAACACCATTCCAGCACTCCCATTCTATGAACTGAGGCCTCAATTTCTGCATTCTGTTCCTCTCACTGGGCCCAGTTCCCACTCTCCATTAACACCCATTAAGAACCCAATCCTCACTCTCTCTTAGTGAAAAGGGAGCCAAGTTTATTTCAGCAGGACCCAAGTACCCTCCTTTTCAAGTCATGGGTCCCTCGCCCCTGTGTTCCCTTTTCTTTCACTAGTGCCTGGGCTCTCATGCACCTTTTAAACTGGAAAATTTATTACAATTTCACATAACATTTAAAAACACAAAGTAAACATTTGCTGGGATAATCATAGTCTGGGAAACCTGCCAGTCTGGCACCAAATGCTGATCATGTCAGATTATTGGATGTTTTGTCTGTTATTTTTGAAATTTAAGTCTATTTCTCTTTGGGACACATTCCAACTCTACTCATTATTAAAGAGGAATCAAAAGAAATGCTAACCTAATCCCTACTCGAATCCCTGCTCAGAAATTCCATACCCATCAAGATGAGACCCAATCAGTGTGTTCAAAGGGGCCACTGCTTGAAGACTGTAAGACATAGGAGCAGAATTGGGCCATTCGGCCCATCGGGTCTGCTCCACCATTTAATTATGGCTGATCCTTTTTTTTCGCCTCCTCAATCCCAGTTCCCAGCCTTCTCTCCGTAACCTTTGATGACATGTCCAATCAAGAACCTATCAATCTCTGTCTTAAATACACCCAGTGACCTGGCCTCCACAGCTGCATATGGCCACAAATTTCAGAAATTCACCACCCTTTGCCAAAAGCATATTTCTCCACATATGTGTTTTGAAAGGCTACTCCTGTATCCTAAACTCTCCCACCTTGGGAAACATCCTTTCCACATCAACTCTGTCTAGACCTTTCAGCATTCAAGAAGTTTCAATGAGATCACGCCTTATCCATCTGAATTCCAGCAAGTACAGACCCAGAGCCATCAAACATTCCTTGTATGATAACACTTTCACTCCTGGAATCATCCTTGTGAACCACCTCTGGACCCTCTCCAGTGCCAGCACATCTTTTTTAAGATGGGGGTCCCAAAACTGTTCACAATACTCAAGGTGAGGCCCCACCAGTACCTTACAAAGCCTCAACATCACACGCTTGCGTTTGTATTCTAGACCTCTTGAAATGGATGCTAACATGGCATCTTCCATCCTCACTACCGACTCAACCTGCAAGTTAACCTTCAGGGTGTTCTGCACAAGGACTCCCAAGTTCCTCTGCATCTCAGTTTCCTGGAATGTCTCCCTATTTAGAAAATAGTCTCCACATTTATTTCTACTACCAAAGTGATTGACCATGCACTTTCCAACATAGTATTTCATTTGCCAATTTCTTGCCCATTCTCCTAATCTAAGTCCTTCTCTATCCTCCCTGTTCCCTCAACACTACCTGCCCCTCCACCAATCTTTGTATCATCTACAAACTTGGCAACAAAGCCATCTATTTCATCATCTAAATCATTTATACACAGTATAAAAAGAAATGGTCCCAAAACCACCCCTGTGGAACACCACTAGTCACTGGCAGCCAACCAGAAAAGGATCCTTTTATTCCCACTTGCTGCCTTCTACCAATCAGCCAATGCTCTAACCATGTTAGTAACTTTCCTGTAATACCATGGGCTATTAACTTAGAAAGCAGCCTCATGTGTGGCACCTTGTCAAAGGCATTCTAAAAATCCAAATATACAACATCCACTGCATCTCCTTTATCTATCAAACTTGTATTCTCTTCAAAGAATTCAAACAGGTTTGTTAGGCAGGATTTTCCCTGAAGGAAACCATGCTGGCTTTGTACCATCTTGTCCTGTGTCACCAAGTACTCCATCATCTCATCCTTAACAATTAACTTTAACATCTTCCCAACCACAGAGGTCAGGCTAACTGGTCTATAATTTCCTTTCTGCTGCCTTCCTCCTTTTTTAAAGAGTGGAGTGAAATGTTCCATTTTACAGAGCGCAGGATCAACTCAGGTTAAATCATGAAGACAGATGAAACGTCAAGTGAAGTGCCTTTTTGGAACAAGTCTGCTCTAAGCATGTTGGTGAAATTGAGTCACTGCCATCTCCTGCATCCAAATGATCCAACTGATCCAGGCTCAGTCATAACCTGATGTAGACAGGTTGAGATATTTTAGTTTTCATTCAAAGCTAACAATTTCTGAGGTTAGAGATCCCCACAATTCCAAATCTACCCATTTCTCCATCAAACCTACCCACTTTGTCTCAGCTAGTAGAACTGTAGTCTTACAGTGCCAGAAGCCCTGGTCAGTCCTGACCCTGGCTGCTACCTGAGTAGTGTTTGCACATTCCCCCTGTGACTCATTAATTTCCAGTGAGTGCTTTGGTTTCCTTCTATGCCCTAAAGATATTTGGGTTGGCAAGCTAACTGGCCACTGTAAGTTGCGTAAACAATTGTTGTGGAAGTGACCAGAATGGAGGAAGAATGCAAAATGGGATTAATATAAATGGATGGTTGACAATCAGTATGATCTCAGTGGGAGAAAAGCCTGTTTCTGTGATGAACGTATATCTCTGTGATTCTACTCTATAATTTCCTGGACCTGCCATTTTCTTCATATTTGGTACAACATGATTCCTAGTAGTCAATGACTACAAGATGCAGAGGGGTAGCCACGTACTGGCTTTGAGCACATGCTGATGTCAATCCACTGGCACTCTCCTCTTCCAAGTTGAAGAAAAATCCCACATCATCGGATGGTTGAGAAAGTGTTGATTGGCTTCTGCAGTGTTTGACTCTGGTATTTCTAAGTTATTAATGACCTGGATATCAGAATCAAAGGTACATTTACTAGCTTGGCTGATAAGACTTAAGAAGGAAGAACAGTTGAGCCAGTAAAAGTCATAGAAGTTTTATAATTAAGGTTAGGTGAACAATTGTACAGCCATGCTCAAAAAGCATGGACAAAAGTAAAACATTGAACAACAAGAAAGGCTGCTTTGTAATTAGACAATAAATGGGAGTGAGCTGGCAGAGGGAGATTTGGAAAGAGACCAGTGATGGTAGGCGGATCACTTTCAATGCCTTGTAATTAAAAGAAGTTAATAAAAACAGAAATAGAATGCTGGGTTTATAGTCAGAATATGATATGGAAACTGCTAGATGTTATCATAGGGATATAAGACAGTCGGTGTTATGTTCAGTTCTAGGATTATGGTACAATCAGAGATGCTGCAAAAAGGACAGAATGGCCACTGCAAACACGGTGATGTCTCTGCCTCAGAGTCAGGGGGGTTGGGTTCAAGATTTTGCAGACATTTGCAGTGGAGAGAAGATAGGTCTATAATGACGGGAGCGAAGCTGCGAATCATCACCTTGGAATAATTTATAATGTGACATTTACACACCAAATGTCTGATTCCCCTGCAGTTTCACTAAAGAAGGGAACTGAAAATCAAATTGCATGTATCTAGGAAGCACAGAGGTCAGGCCCAGCACACCTGACTCCTTACTAGCCTCACCACTGAGCTGTTTGCTGTGTTCTTTGCACCTGCCCCCGAGAAAGGTGGCTACAGACACAGAAGCACCATTCATTTGAATTTCACCAGCCTTATGAAGAAAGGTAAGTTTGAGTCTTTATACCTTATATATTATTTTAAAAGTGTTTGCTTTCTTTAATTTTTAATCTTGTTTACTTTAATAGTTATGTGTAATTGACTAGTTTTAAAATATCTGCAAAGAGCATTTAAAACAGATCAATGATTGTTGATAGTTTCAAAGTATCAAAGTATTCTATGGTGAGGGTCATGTCCATACACCAACTGTAGCATGTATTATTGGTTGTAAACTATCTTTGTTATTCCAAGGTCATACCACTTTAAGGACTGTAATGACCAACCGCTTATCTGTACTTTTGCAACAAAATATAATGTGGAGTGTTCTAGAGTCTGTCTACCTCAGTGGAAGGAAACCACAGTAGGAAATGCTAACCTGCCACTGTAAACTTTTTCTCATGCTGCAAGTACGAATTACTAACAATTTTCCATCTTGCCAGATGTGGACCTTCATTAAAAGTCAATATAATAGATAGGCTATAGCTAGCATTTTAGGAATGAATGCAGAAACTGCAACAGTTACTAGACACTAGAACGCTACAGCACAGGACAGGCCCTATAGCCCTCGATGTTGTGCTGACCCATATATTCCTTAAAAAAAAGTACTAAACCCACACTACCCTGTAACCCTCTATTTTTCTTTCATCCATGTGCCTGTCCAAGAGGCTCTTAAATACCCCTAATGTTTTAGCCTCCACCACCATCCCTGGCAAGTCATTCCAGGCACTCACAACCCTCTGTGTAAAAAAAACTTACCCCGATGTCTCCCCTAAACTTCCCTCCCTTAACTTGTACATATGCCCTCTGCTGTTTGCTATTTGTGCCCTGGGAAACAGGTGCTGGCTATCCATCCTATTTATGCTTCTCATAATCTTCTCCCCTCTCATTCTTGTACGCTCCAAAGAGAAATGTCCCAGTTCTGCTAACCTTGCCTCATAAGACTTGTTTTCCAATCCAGGCAACATCCTGGTAAATCTCCTCTGCACTCTCTCCATAGCTTCCACATCCTTCCTATAATGAGGTGATCAGAACTGAACACAATACTCTAAATGTGGTCTCACCAGAGATTTGTAGAGTTGCAACATGACCTCTCTACTCTTGAACTCAATCCCCCTATTAATGACACCTAGCCTTCCATTAGCCTTCTTAACTCCCCTATCAATCTGTACAGCGACCTTGAGGGATGTATGGATTTGAACCCCAAGGTCCCTCTGTTCATCCTCACTCTTAAGTAATCGACCGTTAACCCTGTACTCAGCCTTCTGGTTTGTCCTTCCAAAATGCATCACCTCACACTTATCTGGATTGAACTCCATCTGCCACTTTTCTGCCCAACTCTGCATCCTGTCTATATCCTCTTGTAACCTTCGACAACCTACAGCTCCATCGACAACTCCTCCAATCTTGGTGTCATCCGCAAACTTACTCACCCATCCTTCCACCTCTTCATCCAGTTCATTTATAAAAATCACAAAGAGCAGGGGACCCAGGACAGATCCTTGCGGCACTCCACTAGTCACCGACCTCCAGGCAGAATACTTTCCTTCCACTGCTATCCTCTGCTTTCTTCCTGTAAGCCAATTTTTTATCCAAACAGCCAAGGTTCCACTTATCCCATGCCTCATGACTTTCTGGATGAGTCTTTTGTGGGGGACCTTGTCAAATGCCCTGCTAAAGTCCATGTAGACCCCATCTACCACCCTACCCTCATCAATTTCTTTTGTTACCTCTTCAAAAAACTCAACTAGGCTCGTGAGCACGACCTTCCCTTCACAAAGCCATGTTGACTATCCTTGAGTAGACTGTACATCTCCAAATGCTTGTAGATCCTATCCTTAAGAATCCTTTCCAGTAGTTTGCAGAACACCAACGTAAGACTCTCTGGTCTATAGTTTCCAGGATTCTCCCTATTACCTTTTTTAAACAAGGGAACTACATTTGCCATTCACCAATCCTCCAGCACCTCCCCTGCAGTCAAAGAGGATTCAAAGATCATAGCTACTGCTCCAGCGATCTCTTCTCTCACTTCCCACAGCAACCTAGGGTATATCACATCCGGCCCTGGGGACTTATCAATCTTATATTTTCCTGTGTTGTAAAAAGTACAAATGGGAAAACAACCCAACCATAGCTAACAAAATAAGTTAAAAGACAGCATTAGATCCAAAGCAGAATAACATGTGATTACTGAAGCAATTTAGAGTTTAGCAAAGAACAGAGAGAACAAAAATGGGACATGACAATATACATGCAGCGACTTAACATCCACTGTAAAAGGTTTTACAAAGATGTAAAACACTAAAGATTATTGAGGTCAAGTGCAGGTCCCCTACAATCAGAAATGGCAGAATTCATAACATAGAGCAGGAAAAGGACTGAGCAATTAAGCAAATCCATTGGTTGTATCTTCACAGGAAAGGACATGATTAAGGTTCCAGAAATGTTAAGGAACTAAAAAGTGGTTAAGATAGGACGCTGAACAGAATTAGTATCAGCAAAATAAGGTTGCTGGAGAAATTAATAACAGCAAAACCACTGAAAGCTGGTATATCTTCAGTCACTGATAATTTGTATCCCAGGGGTACTGCAGTAGGCAGTCATAGAAATAGTGATGCATTGATTAGCATTTTCCAGGCTCTCCAGTGAATGGAACAGCTTCTTCAGATTGTGGAATGGCAAATTTTACTCCTATATTAGCTGAAGTAAGAAAGGAAACAAGAAACTGTAGACTGCTTACCCTAATATCAGAAGGCCCGTGCCCTCTCGAATCATGCATGGACCGATTGTATATCATTTTAGGGGCATGCTGCATGCTGTTGGACCTCAGGGTGAATGTTCTCCTTACCTTAACAGATCATGTGCATGGAAGACCTGAAATGATAATTGTGGAATTTGTGAGAAATCTCAACCTTCCTTACTTTAAATATTTATTTGAAAATTAATTACTTCACTTACAAAGATACAACATTATGCAAACCATTTTCTTAGCAACCATAAATGAGTGTGGCAAAGTGGTGCAGATACTAGTGCCACTGAGTCATAGCTCGAGCATCCTGAGTTCAATTTTGATCTCTCTGATGCTGTCTGCATGGAGTATGTCTGTGATCTCTGGGTTTCCTCTGGGTAATCTGGCTTTCTGTCCTATTCCAAAGCCGTGTAGGTGGTAAGTTATTCAGACACTGAGCCTCAGAAAGTGAGAATGGTAGCATCTGGTGATCGTGGGGGGAGTGTTATTAATGGAAGTGTGGGGAAAATAAGTTATGGGGAAAATTAGTAGAGAATGGGATTTCTCCGTGGCCATGCACAAACCCAGTGGGCTGGAATGGGCCCCTTCTATATCTTAATGTAAAATAGAAATATGAATGTTTCTTTGAAAGGCTTCATGTGTGAAATTGACCCACTCTCTCACTACCGCACTGAAGTTTCAATCTGGGTAGATTTTGTGTGGGGTGGGGGGTGAGTGAAAGGCATTGAGCAACAGATTGGAAAATTATTTGAAGTATGATACTAGATTGGCAGTTTACTTGATAACAGAGACATGGGGTAGACAACTAGTTTGGTTAGACAGAAGAAATAGGAATTGGAGAGCGTATGGTTATCATCTTGGGTGGGGATCAGGCTTGAGACCAGGATGAGAAAGCTGTCATTAGACCCTAAGGATGAGTGTTCATTAAATTAACTAATTGACAGGCAGCTCTCAGGACAATGTAAATAAAGTTCCCCAAAGGAGCATTGTGTGGGGATTAAGACCATCCTGTGCATCACTGATGCAAATATTCCGCTGAACTGCCGCACTTTCTGGATATGACACCAAAGAAGAATGTTACATTTATCATTGGAGACTGGAAAACACAGAACACCTGGAGTAACGGGCAGCTCTGGCCTTGGAGTACAGAATGAAGCAGGATGTCGACTGGTAGAATTTTTCTAAATTAACTCTCTGGTTATAGCAAATGCCCTCTTCCAACAGCCTAAGAGGTGGCTCTATACATGGACATCACCAGACAGTCAACACTGAAACCAGATTGACTACATACTTTGCAATCAGAGATAGAAGAGCTCTATACAGTCAGCTAAAACAAGACCAGGAGTAGATTGTGGCTCAGACCATGAGCTGCTTGTTGCGATATTCAGAATGAAACTGAAGAGCATCAGGAAAACCAACGTACCAGCAAAGTTTGAAGTTGGTAGTATCCCTCAAGGATATTCTGTGGAGGTGAAGAACAGATTCAATGGATTAAACCTGGTAGAGAGAAAGCCAGAAGAACTATGGACAGAAGTAAGGAGCATTATACAAGAGGTGGCTACAAAAAATATTGCAAACAAAAAGAAGGCCAGGAAAGCAAAAATGCTTCTTGTGGAGGCTCTACAAGTGGCTGAGTAGTAAAGAGAAGTGAAGGCCAATGGAGATTGGAAACTTCAACTGAACGCAAAGTTCAAGAAGATAGCAAGGAAAGATAATGAATCTTACTTAAAGGAATGATGCAAGGAAGCTGAAGAAGCCAACAGAATTGGAAAAACAAGAGATCTATTCAAGAAGATTAGAGAAATCAAAGGAGCATTTCATGCAAAAATGAGTATAATAAAAGACAATGAAGGGAAGGACCTTACAGAAACAGAAGACACCAAAAAGAGTTGGCAGGAATACACAGAAGAATTGTACAGGGAAGATCCCAACAGTGAAGACACCTGCAATGACTATCTCAACGATCTAGAGCTGGACATTCTGGAAAGTGAAGTCGAATGGGCGATAGAAAACATTGCCAATAATAAGGCTGGAGGATGTTACAGGATTCCAGTTGAATTGTTTAAAACTTTAAAAGGTGATGCTGTAAAAGTGTTGCATGCAATTTGCCAGCAGATCTGGAAAACACAACAATAGCCTTTAGACTGGAAAAGATCAGTTTATATCCCAAGTCAAGTCACTTTTTATTGTCATTTTGACCATAACTGCTGGTACAGAACACAGTAAAAATGAGACAGCATTTTTCAGGACCATGGTGCTACATGAAATAGTACATAAACTACACTGAACTGCATAAAAACAACACAGAAAAAAACTACACTAGACTACAGACCTACCCATAAAGTGCACAAAACAGTGTAGGCATTACAATAAATAATAAACAAGACAATAGGCACAGTGGAGGGCAGTATGTTGATGTCAGTCCAGGCTCTGGGTGTTGAGGAGTCTGATAGCTTGGGGGAAGAAACTGTTACATTGTCTGGTCGTGAGAGCCCGAATGCTTCGGTGCCTTTTCCCAGATGGCAGGAGGGAGAAGAGTTTGTATGAGGGGTGCGTGGGGTCCTTCATAATGCTGTTTGCTTTGCGGATGCAGTGTGTAGTGTAAATGTCTGTAATGGCGGGAAGAGAGACCCCAATGATCTTCTCAGCTGACCTCACTATCCACTGCAGGGTCTTGCCATCTGAGATGGTGCAATTTCCGAGCCAGGCAGTGATGCAGCTGCTCAGGATGCTCTCAATACAACCCCTGTGAATGTGATGAGGATAGGGGGTGGGAGATGGACTTTCCTCAGCCTTCACAGAAAGTAGAAACACTGCTGGGCTTTCGTTGCTATGGAGCTGGTGTTGAGGGACCATGTGAGATTCTCTGCCAGGTGAACACCAAGCAATCTGGTGCTCTTAATGATCTCTACTGAGGAGCCGTTGATGTTCAGTGGGGAGTGGTCACTCTGTGCCCTCCTGAAGTCAACAACCATCTCTTTTGTTTTGTTCACATTAAGAGACAGGTTGTTGGCTTTGCACCAGTCCGTTAGCCACTGCACCTCTTCTCTGTATGCTGACTCATTGTTCTTGCTGATGAGACCCACCACAGTTGTGTCATCGGCGAACTTGATGATATGGTTCGAGCTGTGTGTTGCAGCACAGTCGTGGGTCAGCAGAGTGAACAGCAGTGGACTGAGCACGCAGCCTTGGGGGGCTCCCGTGCTCAGTGTGATGGTGTTGGAGATGCTGCTCCCGATCCAGACTGACTGAGGTCTCCCAGTCAGGAAGTCTAGGATCCAGTTGCAGAGGGAGGTGTTCAGGCCCAGTAGGCTCAGCTTTCCAATCAGCTTCTGATGGATGATTGTGTTGAATGCTGATCTGAAGTCTATGAACAGCATTCGAACATATCTGTCCCAATTCCCAAGAAGGGAAATGTAAAGGGATGTTCAAATTACCAAACAATTTCATTAATTTTACATGCTAGCAAGGTATTGCTAAAGATCATGCAAGCAAGACTCCAGCAATATATGGAACACAAACTGCCAGATGTACAAGCTGTTTTTAGAAGCACCAGAGACCAAATTGATAACCTATGTTGGATATTGGAGAAATCGAGGGAATTCGAGAAAGTATTTATCTATGTTTTATTGACTACTCTAAAGCCTTCAACAGAGTGGACCATAATAAAATATGGCAAGTCCTTAAAGAAATGGGGATACCTGGACATCTGATCTGCCTTATGAGAAACTTTTATGAATTTCAAGAAAAAACAGTTAGAACTGAACACGGAACAACAAACTGTTTCAAGATTGGGAGAGGAGTACAACAAGGCTGCATTCTGTCACCCTACTTATTTAATCTATATGCTGAACACATCATGAGGAATGCTGGTCTAGAGGACTCAAATGTTGGAATCAAAGTTGCCCAACGAAATATTAACAACCAAAGATATGCAGATGATACTCCTCCAATGGCTGAAAGTGAGGAGGATCTGATGAAGCTTCTAATCAAAGTGAAAGAAGGAAGTACAAAAGCTGGCTGTTGCTCAATATTAAGAAAACCAAGATTATGTTGACCAGCCCTATTAACTCCATGGTAATAAATGGGAAGGAAGTGGAGGCAGTGACGGATTTTGTCTTCCTCGGTTCAAAAGTTGCTATAGATGGTAACTGCAGCCACAAAATTAAACGATGCTTACTCCTGGGGAGGACAGCAATGACAAATTTAGGTAAAATACTGAAGAGCAGAGACATGACATTGTCTATGAAGATCCGTATAGTCAAGTCTATGGTATTTCCAGTTGTGGTGTAGGTCTGTGAGAGCTGGAGTATTAGAAAGGTTGAATACAAAAGGATCGACGCCTTTGAACTTGGATGCTAGAGAAAAGTGTTAAGAGTTTGTTGGGCAGCAAGAAGATCCAGCAAGTCAATACTTGAAGAAATACAGCCAGACTGCTCACTAGGAGGCTTCATATTGAGGCAAAAGCCAAAATATTTTGGCTACATCAAGAGAAGCCAGGATTCCTTGGAGAATACTCTCATGTTAAGTAAAACTGAAGGTAAAAGAAGGAAAGGGTGACAGAGGCTATGATGGATAGATAATATTACTCAGACAATGTGTATGATCTTGAGGGATCTTGGAGAGGCAGTTTCCAACAAGAAGGCTTGGTGTGCAGGAGTCCATGAGGTCACGAAGAGTCGGACTTAACTTAACAACTGAACAACAACGGAAGTGTATGTGTAGCTTGGTAGCTGAGAAGCACCCAGTCAAAGTTATGGAGTAAATAAAAGAGGACTGTAGATTACTTCCACTTGGTTAGAACCAATTTTCAGCTGTACAGCAATGAAGAAAAGAAACAATTAAATTCCTTAGCATAGCCATTTAGTAGTCTCAAGGTCTGCTGAACTCTTGGAATTTACACAGATCACATGAGAGTCCATTTTGAGTTTAATGAGGAATCCTAGGCAACATCCCTACTGAAGTATTGGAAGTGATTCAGCTGGGGGTTTTAAACCAGAGGGGAACAAAATTTCAGGCTGTGAATCCCCTCACTTTCATAATTTTGAAATTTCAGGGATCATGATTATATTTTTTGTGCCATTACTTAACACCACCATGAGAAATAGAACAATGTTATTGTTATTGTTCATACATCTGTGCCATATAACAAATATGAATAGTGAAATCATTGATGTCATATGAAGATCTGAAAATGTCTGAGATTAGTGTGATTTTGTAGCCAGCCAATCTGGTAAAGTTTTTAACTGAAGCCATGTTTAACTTTAATATCTACACCGAATTACCTGACAATACAACATTTTCTTATCTAATTGTGTTCAGTGAGCATACAATATGAATTTTTGCTCTGCTACATTTCTGTCTGGGCATTATCAGCAGAATGGTATGTTCTACAATTAACAATGTATAATCTGAATGGTCAGAAGAAAAGGAAACCCACAATGTGCAGGCTTTTTCTGTTCTCTTTCCCAACTCACTGAACCTCATCCATCAGAACAGAGTGTTCTCACTCCTTTCCTTTGCATACATTAGCACTGACTGATTTCAAAATAGTTTCCTTAATGGGTAGATACTATTGACATGCACTAAACATGACCTATATTTAATCTAACAACATCTGTAAGGAAGACTAACATGCAGCCAGGAAGTATTGTACAGAGGCTTTCATTCACATCTCTGATAAAATTTATAGGCTTCCTACCTTGGCAGGTTTTAGCTTTAGATAATCGTGGTGTTTACTAGTGGAGTAGAATTACAGATTATACTTACAGGATGGCATTTTAATTGCTCTGTGGCTTTCTCAGCATTGGGTATAGATTATGGGCTTTAATACAGAGAGAACAGTGAATCATTTCATTAAGCCTGCCACGGCATAGATTTTCATATGGAATTAGACTAAAAAGAATAATGGAGTTGCTCAGACAAAACATGAAAGTGTTTTCCACAGGTAACTTTAAAAGCATTATCTTACATTTGCGGGAACATTTCCATCCTTTTAGAATATCCAACCATGTCTCTAGGAGCAGAGTTGAAACAGCTGAGAGTGCAGGATACAATAAATATTACACGTCTGTCTCAGCTGTAACACAGACAACTCAGAATCCTACCAGAGAGAACATGGGCCGCCAGTGAATCTGTTCCAGCGCAGGTGAAAAGTTATCACCTGGAGTGAAAAATTGCACAGATTTGTTTTCTTCACAAAATCACACCAAATCCAATTGATCTAATTACCGCTCAATGAGTTTGTTCTCAATCACCAGGAAAGTGATGGAAACTGTCAATAATAGTGCTATCAAACAACATTTTCTCATCAGTAACCTAACTATCAGATCATTTGACTTTATATCTAACCATAGCCTAATTCAAAGATAGATTAAAATTCTGAATTCCACAAGTTTGATGGATGGTATTGACTGTCCTTGATATCACAGCAACTTTTGACTGAGTGCGGCATCAATGGTACCTTAGTAAAACTGAATTCAATGGACATCAAAGGAAAGCACCTCAGTTGATGAAGTCTTGTACAACAGAAGATGTTTGTCATGATCAATGGTCAATTATCCAGCCCCAAGACTTCCCTGCAAGAATTCCTCAGGACAGTGTCTTCTGTCCAACCACCTTCAGCTTCTTCATCAAAGTCTTTCTCCTGTCATTTCATCAAAGCTGGAAGTGTTTGCATGATTATGGCACATTGTACAGTTCTCTGCACAGCTTCCAAGCAACTGAGGCAGCCCATGTCTGCATGTAACAAGATAATGTTTGGATACAGGGTGCATGTAAAACTCACAATGGAATGTGCAGGACAATTACTATCTCCATATAAGAGAGGTTCATACAGCCTATCCTTGACATTCAATGGCTCAGTTATTGCTGAGTCTACCATTAACATCAAGGGAGTCACCAATGATCAGAAAATCAAAAGTTATCAGCAATATAAATATTGTAACTGCATGAATACAGTAGGTCATAGACAGGATATCCTGAGATAAATGACTCAGATAAATGACCCCAAAGCACTTGACACCTTCTATAATGCATGTCATATGTATGATAGAATAATCTTCACTGGCCTGGATGAGTGCAGAGCCAACAACTGTTCAGGTGATGCACCATAGAAAGCATTCTGTCTGGATGCATAATGACTTAGTAAAGGAAATGTTCAGCATGTGTCCACAAGATACTGAGACAGTTGTGGACACAGCTCAGCACATCACAGGAGCCAGCCACCACTCTATGGACTCTAGGTAAGCTGATTGCTGCTTCAGTAAAGCAGTCGGCATCATTGTAATGAGGTGATGGATAGGTGAAGAAAAGAGAAGGTGGTAAGTCAGAATAGAAATGGAACAAGAGAGAAAGGGAAGGACAGAGAAATTACTCAGTTAGACATGTCATCAGGCTGGAGGCTACTCAGATGGAATATCAGGTGTTGTTCCTCCAATCTGAGAGTGGCTTCATCGCAGAAGTTGAGGAGGCCAAGGAGCAACATGTTGGAATGGGATTGAGGAGTGGAATTAAAAAGGTTGGTCAATGGGAAATCCTGTTTGTTGTGGATAGAGCAAAGGTGTTCTATCTTCCTTCTTTTCCTTCAATGGATCTAACTATCCAACGGCACTGAGGTATTATTTTCATTAGTACTGAGTTATAGTATCAAGGTTTCAGTTCAATGATCTTCCATGTTGTCCGACCTCTGGAATATTTCCACATTTTCTCCTGTTATTCCTAGCACTGTTATTCCTTGTGACTGATTAAATGAGATGCAGGCTTCATTGGTGATAAACTCTGATGAAGATGATACACTTCCTACTGACATGTTACTTGCGGGGAAAGAGAAAACTATTCTGGCAAACACCATCTGAAGGTTAAACACCAAAACTCTGTAGAAGGGTGATTGCCTCCTGAGTATCAGCAGCTAGCTTTGGCCATCTGTTACAGCCAGAGACCAATCACACACTACTCAGTCAGACCAAAACTGCTTCCATTTATACTTGGTTTCACTGTCCCAAGAAATACTCCAAACACAAACAAGTCACACCATTTCAGTGAGCAATGTACCTATAGTAATGTCAAATTTACTCATGATCGAATATTCAGGAACTTTCAACAACTCCAAATGCTTACAACTTTAAAAAAAAAGATGAAGGAAAATAAAATTAAATGTAGTAACACAACAAAGAATTAAAAAAATGTTTCAGCCGCTCTCACAAGCTAAACTTTACACAACTCCTGCCCCTTCACAAATTACTACAGTTTTATCCTCTTCTATTTTTCCCTTTCCATCTCTTGGTTGTGTTTCGGGTGGACAGGACTGTCCATCTCATGGTGCTAGGAGATGTTCTGATAGCCAGTCCCACCATCACCATTCACTCAGTCAAAGCCAAGAGAGACCAGAAACAATCCAACACATTACAGGATCCTGCAGCACTTTAGCTCAATCTGATTACTTACACAGGCACAATCAATTGGCAAACGTCATTCACCAAAATCCAAACTCATAAAAGTAACCATACCTTACATAAATACAAACCTGGTCCAATTTTAGAGTCAGAGTCCCACAAATTATATTATGATGATCCATAACTGTCCAGATATAATAATACAGGATAAACAAGCAAGAACGACTTACTTAATAGATACAACAATTCCAAGCACACATAACATACAGACATCAATGTGAAAAAAACACCAGAAATATGCTGAATTAAAAGAGGAAATTGAAAGGCTCTGGAGCATAAGCAAGATATACATTGTCCCAATAATAATATTAACAACTGGCATCATCCCAAAGACACTACACAACAGCATTAAACAATTAGGCCTATACAGCAATATTTATGTAAACCTTCAGAAAGCCACAATACTAAACACCACTAGAATAGTCTGAAAGTTCCTGGCAATTGAGAAATGAGTGTGCCTGGCTATGCCTGTTCCTTAGGTTTTACCAGCCTGAGCTGAGAAAATAAATACACCGATAATGACTATAATAATAAATAAATGAACAATAAATATTGGAAATGTGAGGTGAAGTGTCCTTTAAAGTGAGTCCATGGTTTGCAAGAACTGTTCAGTGATGTGGTGAGTGTAGTTGACAAAAGAGGTAGATGGTTGAGGGGTAATAACCATTCCTGAACCTGGTGGCATTTGTCCAGAGGCTCTTGTGCCTTCTTCCTGTTGGCAGCAGTGAGAAGAGAACATGGCCTGGTTGGTGAGGGTTCCTGACTATGCCAATACATCTGGCAGAAGTCATGTTAACAGGTGTGGGTATCCTGATTTCTATTTCCCTAGTCTAGGAGCACTAACGCATATTTATCATCTTACCATCCTCCAAGTGCAACAGATTCTGAAGACCAGCACAGGAGTTACTACACCAAGCAACACAATGGACTAAATATTTAGGTCCTTCTTGAACACTACTCTGTCAACAACGTGTTCCAATTTTATGTTGTAGAACTGGACAATAAAAGTATGTGCTTATATTTTTCATTTGGCCTGAGGTTTGAGTAGTACCCGCAATTGCACTACTAAACTTTATTGAAGAATGTACTATCATCATGGATATTTTAAATGAGCATGGTTAGAAATTGATCTATGCAATGTTGAAATGCAGAACGAAGTAAATTAGCACTTGCTTCTGGGTGTTTTAGTGCTAGCTATTACTATCATATCTTCTCTTCTTCGTGAGAGTTTTGTGTTCTTTAGCATTGTTTTTTCAGCTGTTAAACCCACACAGTTATGGCAATAGTAAGGTAATGCCTAAAATATGTCAATGACGGGACTTTCAACTGCACTGGTGTGAAAAATAGCTGTTGTTGTCACTTGTTCAACCAGTTTTTATTGCAGTTCAAAAGCAATGTTATTCAAAGGCAAATCATATCAACAGCCAGAAGGCTGCTCAGCTCTCTCAAAACTCAAAATAAAAAGTTCAAAGTTCAAAGTAAATTGCTTATCAAAGGACATATATGTCACCTTATAAAACTCTGAGATTCATTTTCTTGCAGCATACTCAATAAATCTATAATCGGATATTAACCATAACAGAAAGACTGCACCAACTTGGGCATTCAACCAGTGTGAAAAAGATAACGAACTGTGCAAATGCAAAAAGAAAGAAATAATAAAAAAATTAATAATTAATTGAGAACATGAGGTGAAGGGCCCTTGAAAGTGAGACATGGGTTGTGGGAACATTTCAGTGACGGGGCAAGTGAAGTTGAGTAAAATTATCCCCTATGGTTCGAGAGCCTGATGGTTGAGAGGTAATAACTATTCCTGAACCCCGTGGTGTGAGTCCCGAGGCTCCTGTACTTTCTTCCTGATTGCAGCATGGCCTGCATGGTGGGAGTCTCTGACGATGGGTGCCACTTTCCTGTGTAGATGTGCTGAATGGCAGGGAGGGCTTTACCCATGGTGGACTAGACCATATCCACTACTTTCTATAAGACACTTTTCATGGATTCACCCTCCTGAAGGCTGCTTGCACATCAGCCACAGAGACTGAAATCACAGGATCATCAGGGAGTTCAAATGGTTCCGTTTTTATGTTCATGATGGTTTCTCCATGTTTTGACAGTATAAGTGAGCATTGAAGACATTGAGCTCATCTGGAAGTGAAGCGTGTTGTCACCTAAATCGCTTGATTTTAGAAACATAGAAAACCTACAGCACAATACAGGCCCTTCGGCACACAAAGTTGTGTGGAAAATGTCCCTACCTTTGAAATTCCTAGGCTTACCCAGAGCCCTCTATTTTACTAAACTCCATGTACCTATCTAAAAGCCTCTTAAAAGACCCTATTGTATCCGCCTCCACCACCGTTGCCGGCAGCCCATTCCATGCACTCACCACTCTCTGAGTAAAAAACTTACCCCTCTGACATCTCCTCTGTACCTGCTCTCCAGCACCTTAAACCTGTGTCCTCTTGTGGCAGCCATTTCAGCCCTGGGAAAAAGCCTCTGACTATCCACACGATCAGTGCCTCTCATCATCTTGTACACCTCTATCTGGTCACCTCTCATCCTCCTTCGTTCCATAAGATCTTATAAGATTTTAACTTATGAGGTGACAGCATTCAAGCCCGCAGCCACTGTTTGAGCAAGCTTCATTGATGCAAGTTTAGTCTACAGTTGCCATTTGCCCATTAGATGGCTCTTTGGAGGTAATGCTTGGACCTCTTGTAACTTCTTTGGTCACTTGACTTGAATACTTCTGATCTGGCCCTCAGCAGATTGCAGATCTCCTTGTTCATCCAAGGCTTCTGTTTGGTGAAGGCTCTGAATGATTTAGTAGGGAAACAATCATCTACAACAGCTTTTATACAGCCCGTGACAACCATGGTGTATTCATTCAGATCCACAGGAGTGTCCTTTAACACGGTCGAGTCCATCGATTCAAAGCAATACCATAGCGACTCTTCTGCTTCCCACATCCAATTCTTTGTTGTCCTAATCTCTGGGGCTTTGCTCTTTAGCCTCTGTTTGTATGCAAGGAGGAAAGGGACAGCCAAGTGATCAGATTTACTGAAATACAGTCTGGGTATGGAACAGTAGGCATACTTAATCTTAATATAATAGGTTATATGCTGATGGTAATTGACCAGAAATTCCTTCAAGCAAGCCTGATTGAAGGCCCCATTATTTTCAAGTCAAGTCACTTTTTTATTGTCATTTCAACCATAACGACTGGTACAGTACATAGTAAAAATGAGACAAAATTTTTTCAGGACCGTGGTGTTACATGACACAGTACAAAAACTAGACTGAACTATGTAAAAAAACAACACAGAAAAAAACTACACTAGACTACAGACCTACCCAGGACTGCATGAAGTGCACAAAATAGTGCAGGCATTGCAATAAATAATAAACAGGACAGTAGGGCAAGGTGTCAGTCCAGGTTTCGGGTATTGAGGAGTCTGATAGCTTGGGGGAAGAAACTGTTACATAGTCTGGTCGTGAGAGCCCGAATGCTTCGGAGCCTTTTCCCAGATGGCAGGAGGGAGAAGAGATTTCATGAGGGGTGTGTGGGGTCCTTCATAATGCTGTTTGCTTTGTGGATGCAGCGTGTAGTATAAATGACGCATTTTTAAAATGCGTCAGGATAGACTGTTCCTTTTTCAGAGTAAACTCACAGTTTCTTCTGCATCTTACTCACATGGAAGGCCTTGTAGATTCAAGTACTTTAATGCAACCAAAAACAACGGATAATGCCCAGTTTTCTTGACCTCACTCTTGATTTGGAGGCTTGTAGTTAAATTTGCTGATGATTAAAAATGAAGTGGGAAAGAAAGTTATGAAAAGATGACAAAAATTGCAAATTTAAAAAATTAGAATAACGAAGTATGGTGAATAGAATACTGGATACTGTGCTCAGTTCTGGTTGCCTCACTACAGGAATGATGTGGAAGCCATAGAAAGGGTGCAGAGGAGATTTGCAAGGATGTTGCCTGGATTGGGGAGCATGCCTTATGAGAATAGGTTGAGTGAACTCGGCCTTTTGTCCTTGGAGTGACGGAAGATGAGAGGTGACCTGATAGAGGTGTACAAGATGATGAGAGACATTGATCGTGTGGATAGTCAGAGGCTTTTTCCCAGGGCTGAAATGGTTGCCACAAGAGGACACAGGTTTAAGGTGCTGGGGAGTAGGTACAGAGGAGATATCAGGGGTAAGTTTTTTACTCAGAGAGTGGTGAGTGCTTGGAATGGGCTGCTGGCAACGGTTGTGGAGGTGGATACAATAGGGTCTTATAAGAGACTTTTGGATAGGTACATGGAGCTTAGAAAAACAGAGGGCTATGGGTAAGCCTAGTAATTTCTAAGGTAGGGACATGTTCGGCACAACTTTGTGGGCCGAAAGGCCTGTATTGTGCTGTAGGTTTTCTATGTTTCTATGTTTCTATATATAGGGAATTGGGAGATTAACCTCTTTGTTAAGAAGACCAAAAAAAAAGAAAATTTTTGATCAAAAGAGACTACAGGATATTTCTGTTGAGAGTGATTTGGGTTTCTTCCAAGAAAAAAGAAAATTAGCATGTAGGTAATTAGGAAGGCATATGGAATATTGTCTTTTCTCTCCAAGTATAACATTAAATCACTGCAGTGATACAGAAGATGGGTAACATTACACCTAGAATTCTATGTACTGTTTTGTTCTCACTATTTGGTCGTAATTCAGAGAAGATTCACTGGTTTCATTCTCAGGGTGAAAGGATGGACATACTGTATCCTATTGGGGTTAGGTACATACATGCGATTTAGCTACAAGTATTTTGTTCCCTGAAAGTGGTGACATAAGTAGACAGGGTAATGAAGAAGGCATTTGGTAGGCCTGCTTTCATCAGTCAGGGGATTGAGTACAAGATTTGGGATTTTATGTCTAAAACTGTACGTGATGTTGATGAGACAATGTTTGGAGAATTTTTTTGCAGTTTTAGTCACAGAGCTACAGGAAGAATGTCATTAAGCTGAAAAGGGCACAGAAAAAAATTCAGAAACATGATCAGAATCAGAATCAGGTTTATTATCACTGACATATGCCAGGAAATTTATTGTTCTATAGTAACAGTACTGGAGTACCCAGGACTGAAGGACTTGAGTTTAAGGAGAGATTGGGTAGGCCGTTATTTTTTCTTTGGGACATAGGTGGCTGAGAGATGACCTTATATAAAATATGAGAGGTACAGATAAGGCGAATAGGCACAGATTATTTACCATGGTAGGGAGCCTAAAAGTAGAAGGTTTAGATAAACTGCCTCCAAGAGTACCAGAACCTTGTATGGTTTGGAAGCTTGCCGCAAAAACCCAGAAAACTATGCCGGCTGGAGTCAGGATTTTATGCTTTGGCTCTTGGTAGCTTCATCCATACCAAACAGGTCAAAGGTTAGAGGCCAGATTAAGAATGATCCCCCGATCCTCCAGGCTCAGGGTTCAGCTCAGAGTTAACACCCATGACTGGGCAAAAAAAAATAATTCTGTTATCAGTTTGCATGACTGACAGCAATCTGGGAGGAAGCTACTGACATGATGGAGGAAGCGGTGAATGCCACCGGAGGTAGGTGACCTTCATTGATGCCATACATGCCAGCGGTGTAGCGGGCAAAAGAAAGAAAAAGACTTAAGGTGAGAGGGAAATGATTTAAAAGGGATGTGAAGGCCTATCTTTTCACATAGTCGGTGGCAGGTATGCAGAACAAGCCTCCAGAGGATGTAGTAGAGGCAGGTACAATTACAATGTTTAGAAAATATCTGGACAAGTAAACGGATACTTGAATCTGCTGAAGCAGGCCGGAGTCCCACCGAAGGGTCTCGGCCCGAAACGTTGACTGTACTTTTTCCACAGATGCTGCCTGGCCTGTTGAGTTCCTCCAGCACTTTGTGTGTATTGTAAGTAAATGATAGAAAGGTCTGGGGAGATACAGGCTAAACACAGACAAACAGAGCTAGTGAAGGTTGATAACTTGGTTAGCATGGGCCTGTTTCCATTCTGTATAACTCAATGACTATGACTCTAAATATTACACAAGGACTTCTCAAAAGTTTTCAAAAGTTTCCAAATTTTTACAGAATACTAACTACTTGAGTAAACAGCAACCCAAGAGAAAACAAAACAAGGCAATATAAATTGACTGATATTTAAATATAAGTTTGTTAACAATTGAATAAATGTCTTGCAGATTTAACTTCCCATTGATGATAAATACTGAGTACCCAATTTCCTGGAAAGTACTGCAATTTTAATCTTCTACTTGGTCATTTGGAGCAGAAGGTTAAAATGTATATTCCTAAATTTTGTTTTGCTAGAATATCAACCCCAGTATTGTTGTTCCTTATCACATTAGGTGGTTACCAGGACCCAAGAAGTCTCTAAAATGAAAGCTATCTTGAGCACCTTATTCCAGATACAAGTTGTATTTACCCTATGATTGACTGCAGCTGCTTCTTACTGATGCAACCAAATGATCCTTTCAACAATAGGAAAGCTTTCGTCTTTAATTCTTAATCAAAGTCTTTGGGGCAGGGTTTACTCATGAGAACAGTGGCAGTTTATACATTAAATTGATATTGCAGTGACCTCTGCTGGAAAGAATAACAAAACAAAAAAGTGTGTTCAAAATATCAATACAGAACTTACTCATTACAGCTATGGAAATTCACCCATACAAAATTCAGAAAACGTGGTTCATAAATTTGAGATATGGAATAAAATTAATTCTCATGGAATCGTTTTGTAAATACAGTAAATAAATCAACACATATTTTCAACTAGCTTTCGAATTGAATTGACTTTATTTCTCACATCCTTAACATATATTAAGAGTAAAAATCTTTGTTACGTCTCCGTCTGAATGTGCAATGTGCAATTCATAGTAATTTGTAATAAATGGTATGTACAACAGGACAGTCAATATAGCATAGAAATACAATTGTATCAGCATGAATTAATCAGTCTGATGACCTTGTGGAAGAAGTGTCCCCGGAGCCTGTTGGTCCTGGCTTTAATGCAGTGGTACCGTTTCCTGGATGGTAGCAACTAGAGCAGTTTGTGGTTGGGGTGATTCGGGCCCCCAATGATCCTTCGGGTCCTTTTTATGAACCTGTCTCTGTAAGTGTCCTGAATAATGGGAAGTTCACATCTACAGATCCGCTGGGCTGTCCGCACCACTCTCTGCACAGTCCTGCAATTGAGGGAGGTACAGTTCCCAAACCAGGCAGTGATGCAGCCAGTTAGGATGCTCTCAATTGTGCCCCTGTAGAAAGTCCTTAGGATTTGGGTACTCATGCCAAACTTCTTCAACTATCTGAGGTGAAAGAGGCGCTGTTGTGCTTTTTCCACCACACAGCCGGTATGTACAGACCACGTGAGATCCTCGGTGACGGGTATGCTGAGGAACTTATTGCTGTTCGCCCTCTCATCCCCAGATCCATTGATGTCAATTGGGGTTAGCCTGTCTTCATTCCTCCTGTAGCCCACAACCTGTTCCTTTGTTTTTGCGACATTGAGGAAGAGGTTGTTTTGTTGACACCACTGCGTCAGGATGATGACTTCTTCTCTGTAGGTCTGCCTCATTATTATTTGAGATAAAGCCAATCAGTGTAGTTTTGTCAGCAAATTTAATTAATAGATTGGAGCAGTGGGTGGCGAGACAGTCATGAGTATACAGGGAGTAAAGGAGGGGGCTTAGGAGACAGTCCTGAGGGGCACCTGTGTTGACACATTTCTTGACACATGTGCAGGTGATGCAGTTTCGTGGTATGGAAAATTCCAGAATAAACCATTTTCTGGAAAAGCAACGATGCTGCCTCATCGATAATATGGGGCTGCCTATACAGCAACTAGCTCTCAATTACTGCACGCTGATTAGCACCACGTGCATCAGCACTGAATATTTAGTTTCAGTGACTAGACAGTTTAAATGACTTGGCCTGGTCGAGATGGGCCAAAGGGCCTGTTTCTGTGCTGTCGTTTTCAATGACTTTATGACACTATCAGTAATGTACTAATCCAAATAGAAATGGTTTAAATTTCCTCTAGTGGAATAATGACAACACAAGAATATTGCCAGTAACCCCTCAATTTCCTTCATATCATTGCTCGCTAAGGAAAGCTAATAAGCAGAGAACCCTCCTGAGTTCTTCAAGCAGCTTATTTGTTCAGCACTGTTGGCATTGATTCTCATTTTAATCAAACTGATTTCCAGAGAGGAATAAAGGAGGTTGTTATATCATTGAGAACCTGCAGCCTGCGTATTAGTGAAAGATGAGTTGCAGAGCAATAAACTTGGTAGTTTGGGAGTGGGCAGGCAACAGCAAGAAGAATTTAAAATATGCTAAAGTATCTCTGGAAATTTTTTTGTTGAAAAATGCCTGAAAACAAATTTAGTTATAGGTCTAATCTCTAGCACCTCCAGCCTATCTACATAACTGAAGTCCCTTATTCCCGGGATCATTTTGGTAAATCTCTCCCATACCTTCTCTAAACCTGCACATCTTCCCTGAAATGCCACATCCCGAAATGGACACAATATGTTACTTCATTGCTTTTGTTTCCGACGTCTCCATTAAGCGATTCCCCCAATCGGCATCTGGTCTCACCCATGTCGAGGAGACTGCAGCAGAGCACCAGGTTCAGTAAATGACGCTGACGGATTTACGTATGAAGGACTGCCTCTCTTGTGAGGACTCTTGCGGGTCATGAATGGTGGTGAGGGAGAAGGTGTAGAGGCAATTGTAACACTGAGCATGGCTGCAGAGGTAAGTGTCTTGAGGGGTATTGGTAGAGAAAAGTGGACAAGGGAGTTATGATAGCCACAGAGGTGATCGCTATGGAAAGTGGAGAGGAGACAAGAAGGGAAGGTATACATGTTGGCAGAAATTGTGGAAAATGGCATGTCAGATGCATAGGATCATAAGGTGTTGGGGAGGACCTGAGAGCCCTATGCCTGTTATTTCTGTGTGATGTGGGGTAGGGAAAGAAGGAAAGATGTGGTTGAGGGCTGTATTGGTAGTGAAAAGGGGACCCATTTTCTGAAAAAGGAGGACATCTTGGATGTCCTAGAGTGGAAAGACTGATCACAAGAACAGATGCGGTGGAAATAGGGAAACTGAGAGGAAAGAACTGCATCTTGTAAAGGACAGGATGGGGTAAAGCAATACATCTCTTTGGCCCAGCCAGTTCATACGGACCATGTTATTCACCTTGCTAATCCCAATTTCCTGCGTTCAGCCCACATCCTTCAGGCCCTTCCACACCACCTCCCACATTCTCTCAAACTATCCATCAATCTCACACCTCCTTCCATTTACTCTATGTCCACTGTCCTCTCCTATCAGATACCATCTTGTTCCGCCCTTTACAACTTCCATCTATCATGTCTTATATCATCCACACTCTCCCTCTCCCTCACCTGCTCTTCACTTGGAACTACCTATTACCTGCCAGCACTTGTGCCACCCCTACCCCCTCCACACTTTTTATACTGCCTATCTCCCCTCTTTCTTTCCAGTCTTGATGAAGAGTCTCAACTTGAACCATCAACTGTCTATTTCCATCCACAGATGCTGCCTGGCCCGTTGAGTTGCTCCAGCCAGTTTGTGTGTTGCTCCAGATTTCCAGCATCTTCAGCCTCTTATGACTCCAAAACACCAGTAGTTATCATCTCATGAAAACTAGAAAATTCTTAAAGTGTTTGTTAGGGAAGATGTAGGAATAATACTTCTCTGGGTAAAAAGCCTAAAATGCTCGGACACAAAATAAATATATATATAATCTCCCTCAGCACAGGTGCACCAGGGGGCTCTGTGCGTACGCCCTGCTCTATTTGCTTTACACTTATGACTGTGTGGCTAAGCACAGCTCAAAAGCAATATTTAAGTTTGCTGATGACACCACTGTTGCACACTGAATCAGAGGTGGTGACAAGCCAGCATATAGTTGGAAGATTGAAAATCCCATAACAACAACATCTTACTCAATGTCAGCAAGACCAAGGAGCTGATTATTGACTTCAGGAGGAGGAAACCAGAGCAACATGAACCATTCCACATCAGAGAATCAGAAGTGGAGATGATCAGTGACTCTACATTCCTTGGTGTTATCAATTCAGAGGACCTGTCCTGGGTCCAGCATACAGCTGCAATTATGTAGAAAGCATGGCCATGCCTCTGCTTCACTAGGAGTTTGCAATGATTCAGCAGGATGCCCAAGACTTTGACAAACTTCTATTGATGTGTAATGGAGAACATATTGATTGGGTTGGTATGAAAATACCAATACCCTTGAAAAGAAATCCTACAAAAGGTAGTGAAGCCCCATTCATCACGGGCAAAGCACATCTACATCTACATCACAGGACAGCAGCATCCATCATATGGGACCCTCACCACCCTGGTCACGCTCTCTTCTTGCTGCTGCCATCAGGAAGGTGGTACAGGAAGCCCAGATCTCACACCACCTGGTTCTGGAACAGTTATTACCCCTTAGCCATCAGGCTCTTGGGCCAAGGGGGATAACTTCATACAACTTAATCTGCCCCATCACCGAGCTGTTCCCACAACCTATGGACCCACTTTCCAGGCGTCTTCATCCCATGTTCTTGATACTTATTGCTTATTTATTTATCTATTATTAGTTCTTTGTTTTTGATTTTTCTCAGTTTGTTGACTTTTGCAAACTGTTGGATGCCTAAGTTGATGCAGTCTTTCATTGATTTTATTATGATTATTCTATTATGAATTTATTGAATATGCCCTCAAGAAAATAAATTTCTGAGTTGTATGTTGTGACATACTGTATATGCACTTCCGCAATAAATTTACTTTGAATTTTGAACTTTGGAATCAGTTCAGTATTGGAGTGAGTTAAGCTATGCCCTCCAGTTCAACACCAGATGTTTGAGGGGTTCTTGAATCTGATGGTATAGGTCCTGAGGTTCCTGCACCTCCTTACAGGCGGCAGCTGCGAGAACAGAACATGGCCCAGATGGTGGGCCATGATGCATGCTGCCTTCCTGCGACAGCACTTTTGAAGACCTGCTTAATGTTTGGGAAGACTTTACCCCTTGATGGACTTGGCTGTATTCTATCCACTATGCGTCTATAGAAGCTTGTCAAAGTTTTAGATGACATACAAAATCTTTGCAAACTTCCAAGAAAGTAAAAGTGCTACCTTGCCTTCTTTACAATGGTACTTACATACTGGAGCCAGGACAGATCTTCTGAAATGAAAACGAGAAATTTAAAGTTGCTGATCATCTCCACCTCAGATCCCCTGATGTGGACTGACTCATGGACCTCCAGTTTCTTCCCCCTGTCATCAATAATCAGCTCCTTTGCCTTGCTGACATTGAGTGAGAGATTTCTGTTGTGACACCACTCAGCCAGATCTTCAGACTCCCTCCAAGGTGCTAATTGGTCACCATCTTTGATTTGGTGAACAACAGTGATGTCATCAGCAAACTTATGTAACTATGACTTTGGAGCTGTGCTTAGCCTCACAGCCATAAGTATAAAACAAGTAGAACAAGGAGCTAAGAACACAAGCTTGTGGTGGACCAGTGCTGATGGTGGTTGTGGACGAGATGTTGTTGACTGGCATCTGCAAGTGAGGAAATCAAGAATCCCATTGCACAAGGATGCCTGGGTTTTGGAACTTATTAGTTAGCTTTGAGGGGATGATAGTGTTGAATGCAGAGCTGTAGTCAATGAAGAGCATCCTGATGTATGCATCTTCACTGTCCAGATGTTGCAGGATTATGTGAGGAGCCAATGAAATGGAAATCCAAGCAACACATGCAAAATGCTGGAGGAACTAAGCAAGCCAGGCAGCATCTATGGAAAAGAGTAAACAGGCGATGTTTTGAGCTGAGACCCTTTATCAAGACTGGAAACAAAAAGATGAGAAGTTAGAGTAAGAAGGTGGGGGAGGGGAGGTAGAAGTACATGGTGATAGGTAAAACTGGGAGCAGGTGAGATGTCCAATAAAATGCCTCTTTTATACATGTGCCGTTTAAATACCAACAGTATAGATGCACACTCAGTGGCCACTTTATTAGCTATCTCCTGAACCTAATAAAATGGCTACTGAGTGTATATTCAAGGTCTTCTGCTATTGTAGCCCATCCACTTCGTTTTGCAGTGTTGAATGTTCAAAGATGATCTTCTGCCCACCACTGCTGTAATGTGTGTATATATTAGGTACTGCTGCCTCTCAGTTTGAACAATTCTGGTCATTTTCTCCAGGCCTCTTTCATTAAAAAGGTGTTTTCACCCTCAGAACTGCCGCTCAGTGCATTTTTTTTTAGAAATCCTATAAATAACAGAATACAAGCAGGAGAGCTTGTATGTTTAAAATTCAAGACTTGTGTTTTGGTGAGTGCCGTGGGGCTCATGAATGATAATCTCTATGCATTTGAGGTCAAAATATTTATCATTAATGAGGAAGCAATTCATCAAAAAACAAGCACATTAAATGGTTATTTGAATCACAGTGCTAACTGTCGTGCACATTCTTAAATATTTGTTGATTAATTTTACTGTACATTAGCTCTTAAATTGTTTTAATTTGTTTCAAGTCTTCTATTTCAACAAAAGTTTTATCAACAACTAAGTTTTGAATTAGACAGGACAATAATCTATACAATGATTGAATATTTCTTGTACAAACATAGGCTACAGGACACAGCTAATATTGACCTAAACATAGAATTAGTAAAATTCTACTTTCCTGCTTTTCCTTTACTGTATGTGAGAATAATTAGGCTCTAGATCTGAATCCAAGAATTATTTAACCTGGATTATTATTGTGCTCAGTAAGCCGAGAGAATGGAGCTTCACATCTGTAATGACATAGTCTCCTCCATTTATTGAAAAAATACCTCAGACACTATTTCTAACAGGGCTACAGTACAGACCAAGCAGAGGAGTATTCTAATCAACAGACTGAAGAAAATGATAGGTAAGAGAAGAAGAATGGATTCTATGCTGGTCGGGTGGGTAGGTGAATAGCACATTCCCCATTTTTAGAAAATGGGAAGTAATATTAAGTTAATATTCTTCAATGAAAATTGCAGGAAATTTGAACAGCTTTTCGGAAACATCAGGACCAGTAAGTTTCACCACACTGACTGGAGCTGCATTTAATTGTGGTCCAGGTGGGAAATGCAGATGAATGGAAATTTGCTGATGGTACATTCCTCATCACTCCAAAAGCCAGAATCTGAAATATAAACATTCCAGCAGAAAGAGAAAGAATTACAACATTTCCAAAGCAATTATTTTAAGATCAAGAGCAGGATGGCACCTTGAGCTAGTTCCATCATAAACTGATCCAATGTTAACAGGCTCAAGAAGATGAATTGTCTGCAGCTCTTGCTGTGCAACTACCTGGAACATGATTAACTTGTCCACCAGAAATAATGTAACATTGAACCTTGTCAGATTTAGATTAATTGCCAAGTGCCCAAATTTAATGCAAAGGCGATCTGCAGCTGTACAACCTTGTCCTGTTGGAACCACACCTTCAGAAAGGGAAAGGCAAAAATAAATAAACGATACATGATCATAATTTCCACAAGATGGGGGATAATAGAAAACTTGGAGAAATTCTCACAAAGTCCATGTTCTTTTTTCCTCATGTTTCTTTAGAACAAAGGAAGAGGCCATTCAAGTAATGAAGCCTCTGCTCTCCTCAGATGGTAATGAGGACATGTACAGGAATGAGATAAATCAGCTGGTTGAGTGGTGTCACAACAACAACAACATTTACTGCCAGTAAGACTAAGGAACTGATGGTGAACTTCAGGAAGGGGAAGTTGAAGGAACACACACCAGTCCTCACTGAGGGGTCAGCAGTGAAAAGGGTGAGCAGTTTCAAGTTCCTGGGTGTCAACATCCCTGAAGATCTATCCTGGGCCCAACATATTGATAATCATCAAGAAGGCATGCCAATGGCAAATTTCTGCAGATGTAACGTGGAGAGCATTTTAACTGGTTGCATTACCTTTGGCATGGAGGGGCCATTGCACTGGATCGGTGAAATCTGCAGAGGGTTGCAAATTCAGCTACCTCCATTATGCCTCCCCAGTTTCGAGTACATATTTAAAAAGGTGATGCCTCAAAAAGGTGACATCCATCGTTAAGCCCCTTTCACCCAGGATATGCTCTCTTGTTATTACGACCTTCAGGAAGGAGGTACAGGAGCCTGAGGGCACACACTCTACATTTTAGGGACTGCTTCTACCCCTCCACCATCAGATTTCTGAACAGACAGTGAACCATCCCTTGAAAACTACCCCACTATTTTTGCACTTATTCAATTTAATATACAACTACTTATTTACAGTATATTCCTTTTTGCAATCTATAGTATTTTTATGCAATACACTGTAATTCTGCCACAAAATAACAAATTTCACAACATATATCAGTGATATTAAACCTGAATCTGATCTCAGAGAAATCCCAATAATTCCATTCCCCCACTCACTTCCCTGAAAATCATTCTTTTGGATTCCCATTAACCTCCCTCTGCTTGTCCTACCATCCATGTAGATCAGATAGCTTACTATCTTTGTGATGTTGATGGCAAGCAGAACAATCCAGGAAACACCACACACTCACAGGGTGAACATGTACATTCCCTTCTGGTAGCTTTGCATGGAAGGAACCCCTACCTGCTATGCCAGAGTACAGCCACACCAACCAGAGTAAATAGCAGCTAACACCATTTCTCAGAAGTTTATTCAGATTTTTTGCTGGAGCTGGGGTTGTCAGTAATGCTGTGAATATTGTACTCCACTGCAGTTACACATGCCAATTCCTGGCAAGATGGCAGTGCAACTGGTCACAGCGGTTTCTATGGGGTTCTCAAAATGCGCTGCTCTTCTATTTAAATGTATTTCTAATGATCGCAAAATCCTGCTATACATCAAGAACTTAAAGGACTGCAGGTCTACACCATCAGCGAGTTAATGAAGGAGCTGTGTAATGTGCTTCTGCCTGAGTCGATGGAGGCTTATAGTCAAATAGTGAGTGGCCGGCCTGCTCACTTTTCTTGTGATCATAAGAGAAGTTAATCTGGTAGGCCGCAGGTTCGATTCGCTGAGTTATTGGATGAAAGCAGGGGTGGATGGAGAGGGAGCTCTCTGGCCTCGGTAACAGTGAGGACTAGGCCTGAGGCCTTGGTGCCACCTGTTTGCAGCCACCCGGAGTAAGAGAACAAAACCATTGCCTCTTCGCCGGGGGCAATGTGGCGCAGCGTTGCTGCCTTCCCACGATTTTGCTCGGCAGAAGACAAGCTCTGTCATGGCTGACTGCAGATTGTTTTTTTGGGGGGGGGGTGCTCTCAATTAACTCAGGGCCTCAATCTGCAAGGTTGATTGCTTTTCTGCCGTCAGGGGAAGAGATGTCTGTACCAGTGCACTGTACTGGGGCGGCATAGAGCAGTTGTGGTGAATGAGGTTTTCAAATGGACTATATGCATAGACATTTGTGTGATTGTGTTTTTACTGATATTCAATGTGCTTGGAAATGCGAGGAACGTACATTAAAGTCATGGTATTGCCTAGTGGGAGTCAGGCATCGGGGCAAAGACTGGGCCTCAAAGCTGCAGTCTCGCCTAGCGGGCGTCGGAGCAGGTCAACAGACAATAGCAATGGGCTGGGGGTCTGGACTATATACATGCATATTCTGCATTATTGTATATTGTTGGCTTGTGTGTGGGAAGACTGGGCATCAAGCAACGGTGTTGCAGCTGGTGGGGGAATGGATCTCATTGTGTAATTGTGATCTTATGTGTGCCTACTGTGTGTGACTGCTGGAAATGTGTCTTTGCGCCTTGTCCCTGTAGTGAAGCTGTCATACTTGGCTGTATTCATACATGCTTAAATGACAATAAAACTTGAATCGAGTTGAATTGAACTGCAAACCAGGCAGATAAAGAAACAGGCACAGACATGGCATTTTAATATATTCAGTGGAATTATTCATGTGGGCTTGTGGTAAGCTGCGGTTCTACATTTCATAAAAAAACTGCTTACTCTGACCTAGATTCATGGTGTTGCACCATGAGCCAGCAATGGGTCTTCCTGGAAGCCAATAATGATAATCCCATCTGGATCCATCAGTCCAACACTCTGTACCATCCTATATTAGAGCAAGAGTGTAAAGGTTATAATTCAAAAGAACTTCTTCAAAATTTGAAAACAAATTATATATGTATATTTAAATTTTGTGCAACAATAAATTATATTCACCTCATACATATCAGAGCTACCAATCCAAATTTTTGGATGTGGACTACCCTCGTTTTGGACCAATTCTAAAACAAAGTCATTATTTTCCTTGCTGTGTATTGAAGCGAGGTGGCCACCAGGTATGAGGACTTGACAATACACCTGATAAAGAAGATACGTTCAATGTGAAATGGCAATTCTTCATTCAGTAAAATTGAGGAGATTCCACTTATCATAGTTTGTTTGCACTCATTGTAAGACATTCCGCGAAGTGCCAATGACTAAGAAGTTTGGAAATGTTACTACTATTGTTGGCAATGAAGAAAATTGTAGGCTCCAGAGAGATATCATTGGACTAGTTGGAGGGGCAAAACAAAGTGGGGAATAAAATGTAAGGAATGCACTTGGTGAGGCAATTTAAGTGAGGAAGTACACAATAAATGGCAAGATATTAGGAAGTGCAATGGAACAGGTACATCTTACAGTACATTCCCACAAATCTTTCAAGACTGACAAGTAGATAGAGAGGTTAAAAAGGCACATGTGATACTTAATCTTTTGAAACAGATATACAAAAGAAGGTTGTTATCCTGCAATACACTATTCAATCACAGTCCACAGTTTACATTTCCAGCCATAGCACTACAAGCAGAATATACAAGCACCTGAGATTGTGCACAGGAAATTCACTAGAGCTGGAAAATTCAGGGACTGGGAGAGATTTTCCGGGCTGGGCTTGCTTCTTGGAACTAAAAAAGCTGCAGGAGATCTGACTGATGAGCATAAGATTATGAGAGATCTTGATAGGATGAACAGGAAGAATGAATCTCACTCAGCAAGGCGTTCGAAAAAAGAGACAAAGTTTAAAGGTGAGAGCTAGAAGCATTGTGTTTCTTTTCTATTTATGTGTGGAATGAGCTGCCAGCAAAAATGGCGATTGCAGGTTCGATTTCACTCCTGATAATACACAGTGGGAGGGGAACGGAGGGCTATGATGCAGGTGTGCGTTGATAGGTTGAGGCAGAATAACAGTTCAGCATGGACTAGATGGGACAGAGGATCTGTTTCTGTGCTGCTGTGCTCTATGACTATGATATTATGACTCTACAGTGTGAGAAAGGGAAAGGGTGTTCTGAATTCACTGGCTGGAATGCTGGTAGATGTAAAAGCCCTGAACTTACCTGATGAATATCTGAATGGATATTCAACTGTAGAAAACTGTAAGGCTACGGAAAACAGGTAACATACAGTGAATGTAGGGCAATCTAAATGGCTACTTTTGGTCCAGCACAGACATGATGATCCAAAAGGCCTCTTCCCTGAGTTAAATCATACTTTGCTTACTTCCTAGCACTGTCAGTCATCTGAGGAACCAGTTCTCTTACTTATTAAACACTTCCTGACAATATCAAGTGGACGTCTTCACAACAAGAACATTTGCCTACTCTTATGTTAGTCATATTACCATATAGGCATTGTTTCAAAAGCAACTCCTTTCAGTGTTTTTTGAAATATGCAAAAGTGCTGTAAAATTTAAGTCTTAACTTTTCTTTATTATACCAAGGCTAGGAAGGAATAAATCAGGAAAACTAGCATTTAGAATGACTCCCAGAGAGAATTTCCACACTCAGTTTGTCAGTAATACAATGATCTAACAATGTTGAATCTTTTCATACCTCAGCCTCAATCCAGTTCTTTTCTTCATTGATGAACTGAAGACAAGTAAAATTATAACCAGTCCAGCCGGAAATACAAGTCCTGGTGCACTGGTCTTGGTAGAGATGTATCGTGTGAACTTCAATCTGCCTTTGTGCTAGAGAGGAAAGGAGAGTGCATTACGCAAAGATTTATTTTAATTTTCAACTTCAACACTTTGAAAACTTTTTTGTTCTCTCATAGAATATGCCAAATGTTAAATCTGAAATTAACATCTAAAATCTGAAATTAATGTCATTACGAAGTTTTAATGTCAAGGAAAGGTAAAAGATGCCGAGGCAAAGATATAGGTGGAAATTTTTAAAAAGCTGCTAAAGCTGGAACTTTGAAATAAAAGCAGAAATTGCTGGAAGCACTCGTCAATCAATGCTGTGGATATTATGGCCATTGCATTGATTGCTAAAGTAGAACATAATTGTATTTACCAATAAAACCTCAACTATCATTGGAATCCAAATCAAAAAGGCACAACATACTGCTCTTAAAAGATTAATTCAATGCTAAGGTAAATTCACCCACTTTATAAAACCTTAGAAGTGACAACCTTTAACAATATGAGGTATGCTTGAACATCGACAAAATGACATTGTATCTCTGAGAAAATCACCAGAGGTAAAAGAAAAATTTATGGCTTAAGAGCTATAAGCTGATACCAAAGTGGTTTGAAATGCCTGAGTAAAAACATTTATGGCACTTTAAAATCTAGGAGTAGTATAATCCAAGAAATATTGCCGAGGTTTGCTTCAGATGACAAATTAACATCCACCCAGCTAGAAATGAACACTACAGTGCACCATCAACTATTTTTCTCATTACTGAAGAGCCCTTGTTTTAATCTTTGATTTCTTAAATATTTGATCTGGCTGTGGACAAGATAATTGATTTAAACCAATACACTCATTTGTTCTAAGTGATAATTCTTGTTAACTTGGCAAATTGATTATTTGTCCATTATCTTCTTTATTTGTCTGCAATCCTTTGCTAGAGCATGTTACATTTGTGTTTTCAGCTCCTGATCTATCTTTAGTTTTCATGTGTGAGCCCGAGTAGTTAGACAACTCCAGTTCTGTCCTCATGTGATATGCTCACAAATGCAGATAGGTAAGATTGGTAAACTATAATCAGTCAGACTATTTTGAACATTTCTTTTCCCAGGCTCCAGGCTAGATGATTTAAAGAGTTATGTTGGCAATTAATTTAGCTCTCACATTTGAGCTAAAGGCTTCTTAATTGAAACTCCCTTCCAAGATTGATGGTTTGTTGTGGTTTGAAGAGATTACCTTGCTGGAGATGCTATACACCTCACAAGCTATGAACAAGTACATTTACTTAACAGATGTTTAAAAACCCACTGAAAGGAACAAAGTTCAAATCTTTCCTTGATATCTTGGGTATCTGTCAATACACTCTCTAATGAAAGCAACTATTAAATCATTTATTTTGCATGTTGCACTCACTCCTCACTGAATGGAAAAAAAAAACATAAAGCAGGAAAACAGATAGCTCAAGTACTTACAAATGAATCATCCAGATAATTATTTCAAGGAAAAGTAAAGAATAGAAGATACCTTGAATAATTAAATGTCAAAATAAAGAGAGGAAGATAAAAGCATACTGATTAATAGATTTGTAACTGTAAAATTTTTTACACTTCGAAATTTTGAAAATCGGTTGAAGTGCATACTGCTACACACCAGCTTTTTGATTATAGACTAAAATAAAATTATTAATGTCTATTTACTGTATTGAAATCTGACATTTGATTATTAGTTATTAGTATTTTGCTTGGTTGGTAATGCTCAGAATTTCTGATGGTTTTGCAGCACAACACTTGGTTTAACAGTGCAAGGTTATTTACAGTATGATATGTTAGCCTTTTATTGCACTTGGGCATAAAAATATTGTATGCAACAGGATGATACACTCAGTATTTAACTATAGATAATTTAATTAGGTGTACATTTTTGATCCCAACAAGTTTTCAAAAATTAATGATAAATCTGCATTACATGTGCAGGAATACATAAAGGAATCTTATTTTAAAAACAGGTTAAAACATGCTCTTGATCTGCTGGTTTGCTGCAGTGTTCAGAGGGGAGTAACCCAATCATTCCTTCTTGCAGATTACAGCACCGTAGACAGAAAAACCATGTACAGAAACACAATATTTGCTGGCTCTTGCACATTAATCTGCCAGTTTGTTCCTCACAGGTGTAGATTTTGTTCAATGTGCCCCTCCAAAACAGGTCCCATTTAAATTGTAGGAACTTTCCCCGAGGATGGCAACTGCAACTTTCCAAACATTTTTCCTGCTTTTAATGCTGCTTTTATTGATTAATGAAAGCAACATTTAGACAGTCAATAATCAGTCTTAAAGCTGAGAAAAAATTAACTGATTCTGCAAAAGTAAGTTTAAAATAAGAGTTTTATAAATTAATTGTGATTAATGAGAAATTATGAAAGAAACAAATGCCAAATTTTATCTTAAAATGATATTCACCAGAATATTAAAAAAAATTACCTGAAATAGCTATAATATTAGCAGATTCAAATTACAGTTTAATTACAATATTAATAAAACCACAAATCAAGAGGACAGCAGATTAAAATTATGCTTGTACCTCGTGTTCATCTCACCTAGGAATGGCAAATCTCCAAGAAGCTGGTATTTTTCTGCTGAGGCTAAAATAGTTCAAAACTAAGGTTAAACTTGGTGTCACAATGTATCACATTTAGAAACACAGAACATAGAAAACTTACAGCAAAATACAGGCCGTTCGACCCACAAAGCTGTGCCGAACACGTACTTGCTTTAGGGTTACCCATAGCCCTCTATATTTCTAAGTTCCATGTACCAATCAAGGAGTCTCTTAAAAGACCCTATTGTATCCGCCTCCAACACCGTTGCTGGCAGCCCATTCCATGCACTCACCACTCTGCGTAAAAAACTCACTTCTGACATTTCCTCTGTACCTACTTCTAAGTACCTTAAAACTGCACCTTCTCGTGTTAGCCATTTCAGCCCTGGGAAGAAGCCTCTGACTATCCACACAATCAATGTCCCTCATCATCCTTTACACCTCAATCAGGTTACCTCTCATCCTCTGCTGCTCCAAGGAGTAAAGGCCGCGTTCACTCAACCTATTGTCATACGGCATGCTTCCCAATCCAGGCAACATCCTTGTAAATCTCCTTTGCACCCTTTCTATGGTTTCCACATCCTCCCTGTAGTGAGGTGACCAGAACTGAGCACAGTACTCCAAGTGAGGTCTGACCAGGGTCCTATGTAGCTGCAACATTATCTCTCGGCTCTTAAACTCAATCCCATAATTGATGAAGGCGAATGCACCATATGCCTTCTTAATCAGAGTCAACCTTCACAGCAGCTTTGAGTGTCCTATGGACTTAGACCCCAAGATCCCTCTGATCCTCCACGCTGCCAAGAGTCTTACCATTAATACTATATTCTGCCATCATATTTGACCAACCAAAATGAACCATCTCACACTTATCTGGGTTGAACTCCATCTGCCACTTCTCAGCTCAGCTTTGCATCCTATCAATGTCCCGTTGTAACCTCTGACAGCCTTCCACACTATCCACAACACATCCAACCTTTGTATCATCAGCAAATTTACTAACCCATCCCTCCACTTCCTCATCGAGGCCATTTATAAAAATCACGTAGAGAAGGGGTCCCAGAACAGATCCTTGAGGCACACCACTAGTCACAGACCGCCATGTAGAATGTGACCCGTCTACAACTACTTTTTGCCTTCTGTGGTCCCCAATTCTGGATCCACAAAGCAATGTCTCCTTGGATCCCATGCCTCCTTACTTTCTCAATAAACTCTGCATGGGGAATCTTATCAAATGCCTTGCTGAAATCCATATACACTACATCTAATGCTCTACCTACAGCAACGTGTTTAGTCTCATCCTCAAAAAATTCAATCAGGCTCGTAAGGCACGACCTGCCTTTGACAAAGCCATGCTGACTATTCCTTATCATATTATACCTCTCCAAATGTTCATAAATCTTGCTTCTCAGGATCTTTCCCATCAATTTACCAACCACTGAAGTAAGACTCACTGGTCTATAATTTCCTGGGCTATCTCTACTCCTTTACTTGAATAAGGGAACAATATCTGCAACCCTCCAATCCCATGGAACCTCTCCTGTCCCTATTGATGATGCAAAGATCAATGCCAGGGGCTCAGAAATCTCCTCCCTCAACTCCCACAGTAGTTTGGGGTACATCTCATTCAGTCCCGGAGACTTATCTGACTTGATGCTTTCCAAAAGCTCCAGCACATCCTCTTTCTTAATGTCTATATGCTCAAGCTTTTGAATCCTCTGTAAGTCATCCCTACAATTTCCAAGATCCTTTTTCATAGTGAATACTGAAGCAAAGTACTCATTAAATACCTCTGCTCTCTCCTCTGGTTCCATACACATTTTTTCCACTGTCACACTTGATTGGTCCTATTCACTCACTTCTTATCCTCTTGCTCATCTCATACCTGTAGAATGCCTTGGGGCTTTCTTTAATCCTGCTCACCAAGGCCTTCTTGTGGTTCCTTCTGACTCTCCTAATTTCATTCTTAAACTTCTTCCTGCTAGCCTTATAATCTTAGATCTTATAGCCTTTGATCTCTATCATTACCTAGGTTTTTTGAAACTTTCATAAGCTTTTCTTTTCTTCTTGACTAGATTTTCAACAGCCTTTGTACACCTACCATCCTTTCTCTGTCTCATTGGAACGTACCTATGCAGATCCCCTCACAAATATCCCCTGAACATTTGCCCCATCTCTGCTGTACATTTCCCTAAAAACATCTGTTCTCAATTTATGCTTCCAAGTTCCTGCCTGATAGCCTCATATTTCCCCTTGCTCCAATTAAACACTTCCCTAACTTATCTGTTCCTATCCCTCTCCAATGCTACGGTAAAGGAGTTAGTGCTCACTACTCTATCTCCAAAATGCTCTCCCACTGAGAGACGACACCTAACCAGGTTCATTTCTCAATACCAGATCAAGTACAGCTTCTTCTCTTTTAGGCTTATCTACATATTGTGTCAGGAAACCTTCCTGAACTCACCTCACAATCTCCACCCCCATCTAAACCCCTTGCTCTAGGCACTAGAGTCTAGGGAGATGCCAATCAATATTTGGGAAATTAAAATCTCCCACCACAACAACCATGTTATTATTACACCTTCCCAGAATCTGTCTCCCAATCTGCTCCATGATGTCCCAGTTACTATTGGGTGGTCTATAAAACTAAACACCCAGTAGTGTTATTGACCTCTTCCTGCTTATAACTTCCACCCACAGAGACTCAGTAGATAATCCCTCCAAGGCTTTCCCCTTTTCTGCAGCCCTGACACTATCTCTGATCAGCAGTGCCACACACCCACCTCTTTTGCCTCCCTCCCTGTCCTTCCTGAAACATCTAAAGCCCAGCACTTGAAGTATCCATTCCTGCCCCTGCACCATCCAAGTCTCTGTAATGGCCACAGCATCATTGCTCCAAGTACTGACCCAGGTTCTAAGCTCATCTGCTTTGTTCATTTAGACTGCACTTTCTGCAGCTGGTCTCATTTTTATTACCTACTGAATTCTCAGTAGTCAGAATGCTGAGCTATCAGTCTGTGCACGTGGATGCCTCAAAGTATTTTCCATCAGTGCAGGAGTTTAACAAGATTGCCACAAGGGAAATAAGGAAAGAAACAATTAGAACTGAGAAATTCAACAGAATTATGCTTGATACTGCACTAACCTTGAATGCAAATGCAGAGTAAAGTCCAAACTAATGAAAAAGCATTCAGCATGGAAAACATAACTCTCAAATAGTCAGAAATGTAGAAAGTCTGGAGTAAAGACCAAATGCTCCAGCTGCAACTGTGTTCTCATCGCTAGGCTGGTTTGACCCATTTATAGCTTAATATTTCTATGCATCTTCACAGCTGAGTAAACCTAATGTGCTGAAAAGGACTTTTGTTAAATACAAACACAACTTTACAATCGTTTCCATGATAGTTCAGTTTTCAAATACTGAATTTTGTTTGTTGTAGTTGTAAAGCTGAAGTGATGCGATGCTGTTCTATGGAAGCTCGACAAAGAGAACCAGTAAACAGTAATGATATACCTTTAATCATTCACTTCAATCAAGTCAATCCCCCGAACTACATTCTGTGCATGACTGCCTGTAATGAAATATCCAGCTGACTGCTCTGTTTGAATGGTAGGTTTTCAAAAAAATTCATAAAAAGAGCGCTGCCATGTGAAGAGCATAATTACAACCAGTTGCGGGTCTTAAAAAGGGTGAAAGGCTGGATCTTATCTGTGGAGAATGAACACACTTCAATTGGATAATACCTTTTCTCTACAGATCCCCATGAAAAGGCGTTCAAAATCAAATATGTTTAGGTTGAGAAGTTACAGAACCTGGGCCTCTGTACCTCCCTCTGCAATTGGATCCTCGACCTCCTAACCGGAAGACCACAATCTGTGTGGATTGGTGATAATATCTCCTCCTTGCTGACGATCAACACTGGTGCACCTCAGGGGTGTGTGCTTAGCCCACTGCTCTACTCTCTGTATACACATGACTGTGTGGCTAGGCATAGCTCAAATACCATCTATAAATTTGCTGATGATACAACCATTGTTGGTAGATTCTCAGATGGAGACGAGAGGGCATACAGGAGCGAGATATGTCAACTGGTGGAGTGGTGTCGCAGCAACAACCTGGCACTCAACATCAGTAAAACGAAAGAGCTGATTGTGAACTTCAGCAAGGGTAATTCAAAGGAACACATACCAATCCTCATAGAGGGATTAGAAGCGGAGAGAGTGAGCATTTTCAAGTTCCTGGGTGTCAAGATCTCTGAGGACCTAACCTGGTCCCAACATATTGATGCACTTTTAAAGAAAGCAAGACAGCGACTATACTTCATTAGGAGTTTGAAGAGATTTGGTATGTCAACAAATACACTCAAAAACTTCTATAGATGTACCATGGAGAGCATTCTGACAGGCTGCATCACTGTCTGGTATGAGGGGGAGGGGGGCTACTATACAGGACCGATAGAAGCTGCAGAGGGTTGTAAATTTAGCTGGCTCCATCTTGGGTACTAGCCTACAAAGTACCCAGGACATCTTCAAGGAGCGGTGTCTTAGAAAGGCAGCGTCCATTATTAAGGACCTCCAGCACCCAGGGCATGCCCTTTTCTCACTGTTACCATCAGGGAGGAGGTACAGAAGCCAAAAGGCACACACTCAGCAATTCAGGAACAGCTTCTTCCCCTCTGCCATCTGATTCCTGAATGACCATTGAACCCTTGAACACTACCTCACTTTTATTATTTCTGTTTTGTGCATGATTTTTAATCTATTCAACATATGTATACTGTAATTGACTTATTTATTATATATTTTTCTTCTATATTATGTATTGCATTGAACTGCTGCTGCTAAGTTAACAAATTCCATGACACATGCCAGTGATAATAAACCTGATTCAGATGTTCTCATCTCAGTCCAGCTTCAGCAATGTGAAATTCAAGGAATATTTTCAATATTTACATATTTGGAAGTTTGATTAATAGGACTGGATTTTACAATTCCTGAAGTTTCTGCACTGCACGACTTGAGTGGAAATTGTTCTTAAAGATGACCACTAGATGATGTTACTACCATTACGACACTTCTTCAGTTGTGTACCTCAATATCACTGGGTGTTTCAGTCTTTTATCACAAGACACCCTCAGCCGAGGAAGGCCCACCACAGGCTGATCAGACCTGGGTGTGTGTCACATGGTTAGTCTCTAGAAAAGTGAAGCAATGATGGATTTTGTGGAGAATATTGATGTGCAATCTTGAGGTAGAAAAAAATACATTTTAATGTTGAAGGCAGAGTTTTGTTTGGTTTAACTTACAATATCAACAGTGTTAGATGTATTTATATATAATGCCCTAGTCTGGCTTTCAAATAATCAAGGTGTTACTAATAATGAATGAAGCTTTGCATTTGCTCCCTTCCATGGGAGCCACAATGTAACAGTGTAATGAAGCTTACCATAGCTTCAGAAGCTCTCCAACTTAAATCATGATGATAATTGTCAGAATCATCATAAATATGTACTGAAGGTAGAAGGCTAACACTGAATGTTCCTTTACTAATATTGGGCTACGGAATAAAAGTCACTTCACTGTTTTAGATATCCAGAGATAGTATTTTAGCTAGCTGCAGAACAAGTCTCTTTATCTCCACCATAAGGATTTTATTCCCATTCTCAGATTTTATTCCCCATATTTTGCAGTCCTGAAGGCACTCTGAATGAAGTTATTTTTCCATAGATAGAAGAGTTACTGTACACAGCAATAGGCCAACGGCATGCATAGACGACACCAGACATCATACGGCTATTTTACAGCAATAGTACACTAATGCCATTTTATTTTCCTCACGAGGAAATCTGCAGATGCTGGAAATTCAAGCAACACACACAAAATCCTAGGTGCATAACTGCTCTGTGTTATGGCAGTGATGAAGGAATGTTTAGGGTAGTGGATGGGATGCCAGTCAAATAGTCTGCTTTACCCTGGATGATAATGAGCTTTCTGTATTGCTGAATTCACTGGAAGTCTGAGAATTTCAGGATATTTTCTCTGCATTTACGATTTGCTTTTGCAAATGAGTAACAAAGCCATATGAGGGCTGCAGGAAGCCAGTCCTCTGGAGCCATAGAAATCACTAATGAAATAATGTGGAGAAGCACTTCTGGCACATTCTGAGCTTCTCTCCTTCCCCGGGAAGAGGAGAGCACACAAGGGGATGTCAGAGATATCATTAATGTGACCACTTGCAAAAAGGGGAGAAATCTGCTTGCAGTAAGTGCTCGTTACCATAGGAGAAATCTTTGCCATCATCTGTCCATTTCAGTCATTACTTCTCAGTAACTGAAGATTTTTATTGTTGCAATGTAGATACTCCAAGTGCATTGAATTTGATCTTGAAGAAAAATGCTGAAAGCAGTGGAATATATAATCCATTGATTCCCTCAACTGAGGAAGATTTTGGAGAACCCTTCTCAAATTCAGCAGCTCTTTACCCTTCTACATCTATAAGCTGTGATCCTAACCAATGGATCCACCACAGACTCGATCCTAGTACAGACCAGGATCGGTCAGGGATGTGTCACTACACTAATCTTCATCCCAATCATCAAGCACCCGGGTCTCTCTGACAGGAGCACAGGTGAAAGCAGTAGAAAAACTCCAAGTTACACACTCACCCACTGTTTTGAGAATCACCTGTCCAACAACTCTGCCCAAATTAAAGAAGGGGAATCAATGATCATTCACTCTGGGGATTACGCATTTAGAGTGTTTTGTGGTAGATTTTTTTTTTCTCCTGTTATTTCTGAAAACTGACTCAAAGTCCAAAATGTCAGATATATTATTCATATTTTCTTGCTAGCACTTTAAGGGAAGCTAAATAATAAATTTATTTTCTTATGCCTCAGGACTCTTCCTGATAAGCAATCCATTAATTTTAACCTGTATTATGCAGAAATGCAATCAAGTACAATGTGGATTCATTATCAAGGGATATGTGGGCAGAGTAGGAAACGAAGTTGATGTAAAGTTTCATCTATGTTCTTGCTGAACTGCAGAGTTCACCAAACTATCCCTGTTCTTTTTTCTGTACGGGCAACAGATTACTCATACTTCATTTAGATTATTATTTAGGGAACCAAAATCTAAGAGTACAATACTGCAGAGAGAGAGAACAAAAATGAAAATCCCAAAAGGGAAGAAGAGCTGGCATTGGAAATTCCCTCCAAGGACTGTAGCAGTTCAAGAAGGCAGCTTACTGTCACCTTTTCAGGGCAACTAGGGAAGGCCAATAGGTTCAAAGGATTCAAAGTACATTTATTGTCAAAGTGTGTATGCAGTATATAGCCCTAAGATTTGTTTTTCCACACAGACAGCCATGAAACAAAGATCTGTAGAACTTGTTTAAAGAAAAAAACACTTCACCCCCATGTGCAAAAAAAATCACGCAAACTGCAACAAAAAAAACATAAAACATTAACATAGAACATAAAACACAAAATCAAAAGGCATATTCCAGTGTTCATTATCTGCAGGCTGTCCCAATTCAAAAATTGCAAAACACAAAAGAAGTGCAACCAGAAGTAAAGCATATCATACAGTACTGGCTCATTCTGTGAAACCTAGAACACTTGACAGAAAACATTTAAAAAATTACAATTAAAGAGGTTATACAGCTGGACAATTTCATATTTATTGGTTGGTGTTGATGACATTTTAATAGATATACAGTGCGTACAAAAAGTTCCTAAGGTTGTCATAGCCGGGGGTAGTAGTGGGGACAAGCTCCCACTACCTATAAAGTGCTCCATATGGCAGACGTCACTAACAACCGACAACCAAGTCCAACTCTTGTCCTTCACGTGTGGCTTAGCTACCAGGCCTGGCGAAACTCTTTCTACTGACAAGAGAAGGGGCAAAGGCGGACCACTGGCACCACAAAACTAGTTGCTTCGGGCAGGTGGGCTCATCAGCATTGGATGACAGCCTGCCTAGGAGAAGGAAAACACTGATTTTAAACCTCCACTGTCTTGCAGCCATACCCACCCATGGGAAAGGCTTCAGGCGTAAACCCAGAGGAAGAAATCTGGAGCCAGGGTCCCTAAGGCAGTTTGCTGCTGTTTATAACTTCACTCTGGCAATCTTTGCGATGACACTGGTGCCAAGCTGTATCAGCACTTGCCCTTCACTTGGACTACATCAGTGATGTTGAGAGGGGTAACCCACTGCATGCCAGTCCTTCAAATCTACCCGCCCGGGCTTGCGTTCTGGAGAGGACACAATCCTCCAGAGGCACAAACCCGTGATCCCCTGGGATTGACTGCTGCCTACTACTACAAAAAATATTCACTCCCCTTGGAAGTTTTCAAGTTTTGTTGTTTTATAACATTGAATCACAGTGGATTTAATTTGGTTTTTTTGATATGATCAACATAAAAGACTCTTTCATGTCAAAGTGTAAGTAAATTTCTACAAATTGGTCTAAATTTATTACAATTATTAAACACAAGATAATTGATTGCACAAGTATTCACCCCTTCAAGTCAGTATTTAATAGATGCAACTTTGGCAGAAATGGCTGACTTGAGTCTGTGTGGATAGGTCTTTATCAGCTTTGCACATCTGGACACAACAGTTTTTCCTCATTCTTCTTTACAAATTTGCTCACGCTCTGTCAGATTGCAGGAGTGAACCGCCCTTTTAAAGTCCAGCCACAAATTCTGAATTGGATTGAGGTCTAGACTTTGACTTGGTCACTCCAGGAAATTAATTTTGTTGTTTTTAAGCCATTCCTGTGTAGCTTTGGCTTTATGCTTGGGGTCATTTTCTTCCTGGAAAACAAATCTTCTCCCAAGTAACAGTTCTATTGCAGACTGTGGCAGGTTTTGCTGCAGATCTGCCTATATTCTGCTGCATTCATTTTACCCTCTACCTTTAAAGCCTTCCAGGGCCTGCTGCAGTGAAGCATCCCCACAGCATGATGCAGCCACAACCATGCTTCACGATAGGGATGGTTTTTGATGGTGTGTGGTGTTTGGCTTACACCAAACATAGTATTTAGTCTGATGGCCAAAAAATTCAATATTGGTTTCATCAGACCATAGAACCTTCTTCCAGCTGACTTCAGAGTCTCCCACGTGCCTTTTGGCAAACTCTAGCCAAGATTTCATGTGAATTTTTTTTCAACAGTATCTTTCTCGTTGCCACTTTCCCATAAAGCTGCAACTGGTGAAACACCTGGGCAAAAGTTGTTGTACACATTCTTTCCCATCTCAGCCACCGAAGCTTGTAACTCCTCCAGAGTTGTCATAGATCTCTTAGTGGCTTCCCTCACTAGTATCCTTCCTGCAGTTTTTGATGACAGCCTACTCCAGGTATATTTACAGCAGTCCATGTCCTTTCCATTCCTTGATGATTGACTTAACTGTACTCCAAGTGATATTCAATGACTTGGAAATTTTCTCAAATCCCTATCCCCCGACTTGTGCTTTTCAATAACCTTTTCACAAAGTTGCTTGGAGCGTTCTTTTATTTTCATTATGTAGTTTTTGCCAGGATACTGACTCACCAGCAGTTGGACCTTCTAGATACAGGAGTATTTTTACTACAATCTACTGAAACACCTGGACTGCACACAGGTGACCTCCATTTAACTAATCATGTGACTTCTAAAATTAATTGGCTGTACTAGTGATGATTTGGTGTGTCATATACTTATGCGAACAATTATTTTGTGTTTTATATTTGTAATTAATTTAGATCACTTTGTAGAGGTCTGTTTTCACTTTGACATGAAAGAGTCTTTTTCTGTTGATTAGTGTTAAAAAAAGCCAAATTAAATCCACTGTGATTCAGTGTTGTAAAGCAATAAAACATGAAAACTTCAAAGAGAGATGAACACTTTTTATAGGCACTGGGTAACAAAGGCAATAAACACTTTTGCTATACCCGTATTAACAGATTCTTTTGTCATATCTTGGTCTGAAACTAATTTGGAAAATTTACAAAAAAATAAGAACTTAAATGACAAATTTTATAAAACACTTGAATGCTCCAGATCAACACTACCTAGGATAGAAGGTGGAAGAGGAATAACAGACATAAATAATTTACACAAAGATATATTTTCATCAACAGAAACATGATTCAGCACTCCATGGAAACATATTGAATTCTGATAAGAAGTACACACTACTAAAAAATTAAAGCACAACCCAGAAAAGATGAAGAAATTATCACCATAGGAGAGAAAGTTAAACAATGGAAGAGCAAGACTCTCCATGGAAGACGTCCCATGATCTCAACAGATGAGATATCAACAAGGAAGTACAAATGTCTGACTCAGAGTTGAAAACCTCTTTCCAGAAACAGAGGGGTTCCTGTGGAAATACAGGACCAGGTGGTTAACACAAATTTTTTTAATCAAAAATACATAATAAAGTACTAACAACTTTAAGATGTCGAATGTAGAAAATGCAAAAGAAATGATAATAATAACTAAGTAAGTGTGAGTCCTGAGGCTCCTGTAACTTCTTCCTGATGGCAGCAGTCAGAGGGGCCCATGACCTGGGTGGTGGGGATCCCTGATCATGGGTGCTGCCTTCCTGCGCCAACAATCCCTATAGATGTGCTCAGTGGTGAGGGCCATGTTACCCATGATAGACTGGGTTGAACCCACTACTTCTTGCAGGGTTTTCCATTCTTGGGCATTGGTGTTCCATACCAAGCTGTGATGCAGCCAGTCAATATACTCTCAACCACACAAATATAGAAGATTGTCAAAGTTTTAGATGTAATGACAATTCTGCTCAAATGTCTTAGGAAGTAAAGTTGCTGATGTGCTTTCTTCATAATTTCCCTTACATGCTGGCCCCAGGACAGGTTCTCTGAATGATAATACTGAGGAATTGATCAATAATCAGCTCTTTGGTCTTACATCAAGTAAGACATTGTTGTTGTACCACCACTCAGCCATATTTTGAATCTCCCTACTATACGCTACTTCATCATCTACTTTATTCGGCCTGATGGAAGTTGTGGAGGAGATATTGTTGCCAATTTTAACTGACAGGGATCAGCAAGTCAGGAAATCGAGGATCCAATTGCTCAAGGGGGCATTGAAGCCAAGGTCTGGAAGATTATTGACTAGTTTTGAGGGGATGTTAGTATTGAATGCTGAGCTGTAGTCAATAAAGAGCATCCTAATTTATGCATCTTTGCTGCCCCGATGTTCCAGAATTGACTGAAGGGCCAAAGAGATGGCATCTGCAGTGGAGTTGCTCTGTCAATAGGCAAACTGGAGTGGAGCTAAGTTGCTTCTCGGGCAGGAGTTGATATGTTTTATCACCAACCTTTCAAAACACCTCATGACTGTGGATTGAGGCAGGTTACTACATTTGTCTTAGGCACTGGTATAATTGAATCCTGCCTGAAGCAGGTGGGTACATTGCCAAAGTGAGAGATTAAAGATTTCAATGAACACTCCGGCCTGTTGATAAGCACTGGTCTTTAGTGCTCAGCCAGGAACCCCATCTGTGCCAGATGCTTCCAGCTGGTTCACCTTCCTGAAGGATGTTCTTGCATTGGCCTTAGTGACTGAAATCACAGTTATTGAGAGCTCTGGGAGTTCATGATGGTTCTTCTATGTTTTCACAATCAATAATAGACAATAGACAGTAGGTGCAGGAGTAGGCCACTTGGCCCTTCTAGCCAGCACCACCATTCACTGTGATCATGGCTGATCATACACAATCAGTACCCCGTTCCTGCCCTCTCCCCATATCTCTTGACCCCGCTATCTATAAGAGCTCTGTCTAACTCTCTCTTGAAAGCATCCAGAGACTTGGCCTCCACTGCCTTCTGGGGCAGAGCATTCCACATATCCACCACTCTCTGGGTGAAAAAGTTTTTCTGCATCTCTGTTCTAAATGGCCTACCCCTTATTCTTAAACTGTGGCCTCTAGTTCTGGACTCACCCATCAGCAGGAACATGCTTCCTGCCTCCAGTGTGTCCAATCCCTTAATAACCTTATATGTTTCAATCAGATCCCCTCTCATCCTTCTAAATTCCAGTGTAACCAAATCAACCAAAGAAGACAATGAGCTCATCTGGAAGAAAACCCTGTTGTCACCGACTACGTTGAGTATCCTTTATTGATTCAAGTTTCATCCAGAATTGCCACTTTGTCAATGAGATGGCTTTCTGGAGATTGTACCTGGTCCTCTTGTAACCAGATCTGAATGCCTCTGACTGCAGATCTCATGGGTTAGTCAACAGAGACTAAATGCTGCAGTTCTGAGTGGAATGCAGAAACAGAGGGTCCTGGATGTACATACGTAGTAATGTACACCCTTGAAGATAGCAAGGCATGTTGAGAAAATGTTTAGGATACCACAATTTCAAAATAGAACACAAAGGAAAAATGCAGGAAGTTATGTTGATCTTGTACAAAGAAACAATTTGGCCATGCGGTCAATTCGGGGCACCTCACTTATACGTGAAGGCCCAAAGAGAGCAGAAATGAACTTTATTAGAAGAATTACAGCGATAAGGGGTTTCAGATGTATGGTCAGACTGAATACTCTTCTAGGTCCTAGAAGGATAGAGAGCAGATTAGAAAGAGGTCTTGGTAACTTACATTAAAAAGAGAGAAACCATTCCCTTTAGTGATTGAATACAGATTTAAAACTTGGGCAAACAGTACAAGGATGATTTGAGGGAAACTGTTCCACTTAGAGTTGTCAACCAGTAGACAGCCATTTGAGGGAGAATGGCTTGCAGGATAATGGAGAAATAAACAGGAAAATGAGATTAATGGAAGTGCTTTGCTAGGCAATCCAAAGGGGGAGGGTGAGCAGCCAGAAGTCTTGTAACAACGACATAGGTAAGAAAAGGAAGGATGTCCTCAGGAGAGAACTTGGGAGTTAGGTAGAAAGCTGAAAAGTAGGACCTCCGGGGTAGTTATCAGTGGATTGCTGCCTATGCTATGCACCAGCGAGAGTAAAAAAAGAATGATCTGGCAGATGATGTGTGGCTGACAAACTGGTGCAGGGGGCAGGGTTCAGATTTCTGGATCACTGGCATCTCTTCTAGGGAAGGTACAACTTGTACAAAAGAGATGGACTACACCTGAACATGAGGGGGACCAATATCCTTGCAGGCAGGTTTGCTGGAGTTGTTGGGGAGGGTTTAAACTAAATTGGCAGTGGGGTGGGATATAAGGTGATAGGGCTGAGGAAGGGGCAGTTGGTATACAACTAGATGAAGTGGACAGTGAGACTGTGGGGAAGAACAGGCAGATAATTGCAGTCGGTGGGATAAGTTGTAGATTACTACGGGGGCAAAATTTAGACGGGCGATGAATACAGGACTTAAGGTGTTATATTTGAATGCCTGCAGTATACTATGAGGTATATGACCTTGTTGCACAGTTAGAGATACGTGGGTATGATGTGGGTATCACTGAGTCATGGCTGAAAGAAGATCATAGTTAGGAGCTTAACATCAAAGGATATACATGACACCGAAAAGACAAGCACGTGGGCAGAGGGGTTTGGGTGCTTCTGTTGGGAAAAAATGAATGAGCTGACATTGGATCAGAAGAGGTAGAATTATTGTGGGTAGTGTTAAGAAACTGCAAGTGTAAAAACACCCTGATGCAAGTTATATATAGTTCTCTGAAGAGTAGCCAGGATGTGGGCTACAAATTACAATGGAAAATAGAAAAGGTATGTCAAAAAGGCAAAGATACAATAGTCATGGGGGATTTCAACATGGAGGTTGATTGGGAAAATCAGGTTGGTGCTGGGTCCCAAGGGAGAGAATTTGTAGTATGCCTAGGAGATGACTTTTTAAAGTAATATGCAGTTGAGCCCACTAGGGAGAAGCTATTCTGGACTGAGTGTCGTGTAATGAATGGGATTTGATTAGGGAGCTTAAGGTAAATGAACCCTTGGGAGAAGTAATCAGAAAATCACCTTGCAATTTGAGAAGCTAAAGTCAGATTATCCGTATTATAGTGGAGTAAAGGGAAATATAGAGGCATGAGGAGATGCTCGCCAAATTTGAATAGAAGGGGACACCAGCAGAGATGACAGCAGAACATCAATGGCCTATTTTCTGGGAGCAAGTCAAAAGGTGCAGTATAGTTACATGCCAAAGAAGAAGAAGTATTCTAAAGGCAGGATGATGCAATCATGGTTGACAAGAAAAGTCAAAAACAACATAAAAGCCAAAGGGAAGGTATATAATAGAGCAAAAAATATTGGGCAGTTAGAGGATTGGGAAGCTTTTAAAAACCAAGAGAAGGCAATTTAAAAAAAAACAAAAAGAGGGAAAAGATAAAAAATGAAGGTAATCTAATCAATAATATCAAACTGGGTACAAAAAGTGTTTTTCAAATATATGAAGAGTAAAAGAGAAGTGAGAGTAGATATCAGACCGCTGAAAAATTATGCTGGAGGGGTAGTAATGGGGGACAAAGAAATAGCAGACAAACTAAATGAGTATATTTCATCCATCTTCACTGTGGGAGTTACTGGCAGAATGCCGGAAGTTTGAGAGTGTCAGGGTCTGAAGTGTATGCAATTGCCATTACTTGGGAGAAGATGCTTGGGAAGCTGAAAGGTTTGAAGTTGGATAAATCTCCTTGACCAGATGGAGTACAGCCCAGGATTCTGAAAGAAGTGGCTGGAGAGATTGTGGAGGCATTGTTCATGATCTTTCAAGAATCACTAGATTCTGGTATGGTTCCAAAGATCTGGAAAATTGCAAAAATCACTCCACTCTTCAGGAAGGGAGAGAGGCAGAAGAAAGGAAATTATAGGCCAGTTAGCTTGACCTTGATGATTGGGAAGATATTGGAGTCAATTGCTAAGGACGAGTTATCAGGGTACTCGGAGGCACGTGATAAAACAGGCTGAAGTCAGTATGATTTCCTTAAGGGAAAATCTTACCAGACAAATCTGTTGGCATTCTTTGAGGAAATACCAAACAGGATAGACATAAGTAAATTGGTGGATGTTGTTTACTTGGATTTTCAGATGGCCTTTGACAAGGTGACACATTATGAGGCTACTTAACAAGAGTCATAGTATTATAGGAAAGATATTAGCATGGATAGAGGACTAGTTGATTGCCAGGAAACAAAGAATGGGATTAAAAGGAGCCTTCTCTCATTGGTTGCCAGTGACTAGTGGTGTTTTGCAGGGTTTGGGGTTGGGGTAGCTTCTTTTTACATTATATGTCAATGATTTGGAAGATGGAATTGATGTCTTTGTGGCCAGGTTTGAGGATGATGCAACAATAGACAAGCCTTTTATCTCAGAAAGCATTGGGGCGGGTTCAGACGATGTTCCTGAGAATTATTCTGGGAACAAAAGGGTTATTATATGAGGAGAATTTGATGGTTCTGGGCCTGTACTCACTGGAATTTAAAAGAATGAAGGGAAGATCTCATTGAAACCTATGAAGTGTTAAAAGGCCTAGATAGAGGGGATGTGGAGAGGATGGTGGAAGAGACATAGTGGGAGAGACTAGGACCAGAAAACACAGCATCAGGATACAGGGATATCCATGTAGAAAAGAGATGAAGAGTAATTTCTTCAGCCAGAGACTGGTGAATCTGTGGAATTAGTTGCCAATGACAGTTGTGGAAGCCATGTCACTGGATGTGTTCAAGGCTGAGGTTGATAGATTCTTGACTAGCCAGGCTGTGAATGGTTACCAGGGGAAGGCAGGAGAATGGAGTTTAGAGGGAAAATGGATCAGCCATGATGAATTGGTGGAGCAGACTCGATGGGCTGAATGGCCTGATTTTGCTCCTATATTTTATGGTCTTATACTCTATGACCGACTTGTGGTCTCAATACCCAGTAATAATTCTGTTTCCATGCAGACTGCAATGGATAAAGGCATGGCAGTATTGAGTATTGTTGTGAGGGAGAGACTCCAGATGCAGCTTAGGGTTAACCAGGGTTCAGGGAGTGGAACTTTATAAAATGAAAGTTTTCTATTTTACCTTAGGTCTCTGTCTTTCTTAGTGGGAGCTTTTGTTAAGCAATAGTGAACATGGGATATTCAATACTCAATGTCTTTAATGCAGCTTAAAATGAATTATTCTTTCCTAATCTTCCTGTGCTCCACAAAACAACTCATCCCTGTGCCATTTCACCCCTTCAGTACTTAGAAATGGAGAGGCGCTCATTGTAATATAGTTACTTAGTCATAATGTAATGTCATTGGTATCCAATTTCCTTGTCTAATCATTATGGCAAGTCTTGATCTATTTCTGGTCAATTACGATTGAGCTAAATACAAAGATAGAAAGGAAAATGAAGGGAAACAGAAAGAATGAAAGGAGACTAGAAGAAAATACCATTAATTAAAAAAGAGCAAATAAAATAGCATAACCATGACAATGATACTTTCTCAAGCCCAATTTCCTGCCAGAGGTTTAACAGTTTATGAGCAGGAGGAATAAGCTCTAAAGATCGTATTTCAGTTCAAAACTTTCTGATTGAAATAATAAATGTTCCACTCAAATATCCTGTTAGGCTTCAAGTTCATGAATGAACTCTTATTATCCAGAAGCAGACATAGTTAAGCTTCAGCACTTCACTCTTTTCACCTCAACTGCTTAAAGAAAAAGGATAAAATAATTGCCTTTATAATATACTCAGTGGAAATTTTGAGTAAATGCAATGATTACTCACAGTTCATGATTGAGAAGTATATGGGCGGAGAGTGATCTCTGCTGTTTGATGGGTATGGCTTGTGTACTGAGTTTGAGGTCTTATCTTCAAACAATTTTTTCCAAAGTTGGGCGCTGGTTGTGCAATAGTAACCTTCACAGACGATGTCTGTTTTACTGATAGGAGGCTGCAGAAATATGGAAACAGTTATTTTTTCCAAGGTCTCATTACAGACCCCTATTGTCAGACCCCAGGTTTGTTAAGTAAGGAGAGATTGGTAGGGAATCTTTGTTTTGGGATTATTAAGTATAAGGTCACTCTCTTGGATGTTTCATTAAATGAGTTGAAAATGAGATGAGTCTATGAAGATGCTGTGTCGGGTTTGTATATTGTCCCTTTGATGAGCAAGTTTCCATCAGATCCTCCATCTTCCTCCCACATCCCAAAGATGTCTTGGTAGGCTATTGGCAATTGTGAATTACACCTTTTTGTCAGCAAAATGTGGAAGAATCAAGGGGAAGTTTATGGATATTTGAGGGAGAATGTTCAATGCAAAATAAGGGGCAGGGAGTGGAACTGACATATAACACTGCATGGAGCTGGCACAGACCCAATGGGATGAATGGCCTCTTTCTGATCTACAACAAGTAATCCACTGGACAGGAGAGATCTCTGCCCTCCTGTATGTTTCTGAGTCACAGACTACCTAAAGTCCTGAGATAACCAAATTGTCAGGGAAACAATTCTAGGTCATTCTTAAAAAAATTAATCCCGCACCCACAACTCAAACCTAAGAAGAACAATTTGACGTGGTACTAATGACCTCAACTGGAAGCAATCGAAATCCAGTAGAAGGTCTACACCACCTCATAAATTACCCCCCACCTGTTCCACTGAGGTTTTTCTGCTCCACTTCTTCTGTGCTTCCTATACTGGCCTCATCAGCCATCTCACAGCCCACAAAACGGGAACAGAAACAGGACCGCCTACAAGCTGTTTCAGAAATCAAAGTGATTGCACGTGCCCTCGTGTGAACATAAACACTGAAGGCCTGTCACAATAAATATAACAAGACCTTTATAATTCTATTCAGAATGCGTGTCTGTGATGCAGTGTGGGTGTGCTATAATGTAAGAAGTAACTTGTCGAATAGGGATCATCTATTACAGTGATGTGAGATTTTGAGACTCCAGAAGTTATGACCTGGTGTAATTTGACTGCCAGCCACTTGATGGCAGTAACTCACAATGAAATCAGAGGTCAGCTGCTCCCACCGGGAATCTGTAAATGAAGGAATACCAGCCCTCCTGGCCAACTTGGACGGGGTGGTGGGGGGTGTGGTGGACTGGGGGGACGGGGGGGGGGAGGGATACTGAATAAAGGTCTATTAAAACCATATGGATGAGAAGAGTGGAGGATGGATGCAAAGTGGATGAGGAATGAGATTAACAGCTTAGATGTCCGCATCTAAACACTACCTGATGAATCTGTTCAAAAATTCACACCTATGGCAATAAACTGAGAGCAAGATTTTAGTTGGCAATAAAGTACCTTCGATATTTCACAGTCACAACACCTCGTTGTCACTCACTGCCGACAGAGAATGGCATGGGGCAAGGTTCGGCAGCACAGGCTGTGACTGTGAAATATTGAAGATATAGATGCCTGGAACAGGCTGCCAGAGGCAGTGGTGGACGCGACTATAATAGGGTGCTTACGAGGCTCTTCAACAGACATACGAATGTCCGGGGAATGGAGAGATATGGATCATATACGGGCAGATAGATTTAGTTTAACTTGACATTGTGTTCGGCGCAGGCAAGCTGGGCTGAAAACACAAGAAATTCCGCAGATGCTGGAAATGCTGAGCAACTCTCACAAGACGCTGGAGGAACTCAGCACGTTAGATAGCAGCTATGGAGGGAAGTGAGCAGTCAGTGTTCTTGGCCGAGACCCTTCATCAGGATCTAAGCAGTTTTAGCCTGAGTCCTAATGACGAGTCTCAGCTCGAAACATCAACTGTTTATCTCCACCCATAGATGCTGCCTAACTTGCGGAGTCAGAGTGCTTTAGAGCACTACAGCACAGAAACAGGCCATTCAGCCTATCTAGTCTTTGCTAAATTGGGATTCAGCTTAGTCCCATTGACCAGCCCCTGGAGCACAGCACTCCACACACCTCTCTCTCATCCAAACTTCTCTTAGATGTTGCAAGCAAACCTGCATTCACCACTTCCACTGTCACCTTATTCCACACTCACACTGCCTTCTTAGTGAGGAGGTTCCTCCATAGATTCCCCTTAAATATTTCACCTTTCATCCTTAACCCGTGAGCTCTAGTTCACGTCTCACCCAACCTCAGTGGAATAAGCCTGTTTGCATTTACCCTGCCTTTACCATTCGTAACTTTGTATACTTCTATCAAATCTCCCTACAATCTCCTATACGCCACGGAACAAAATCCTAACCTATTCAACCTTTCTGTATAACACAGGTTCTCACGTCCTACCAACATCCTTATAAATTTTCTCAGTGCATTTTCAATCTTATTGATATCTTTCCTGTAGGTAGGTGACTGAAACTGTACATAATACTCCAAATTAGGCCTCATCAATGTTTTGTGCAACATAACATCCCAACTCCTGTACTCAGTATTTTGATTTATGAAGGCCAGTGTTCTAAAAGCTCCCTATTTAGGACCCTTCCTGTGACACCACTTTCAAGAAATTATGGATCTGTATTCTCAGATTCCTTTGTTCTACCACACCCCTCAGTGCCCTAGGGTTCACTGTGCAAGCCCTGCCCTGGTTTGTCCTCCCAAAGAACAGCACCTCGCACTTATTTGAAATAAATCCAGTCTGCCAATTTTCAGTCCATTTTCTCCAGCTGGTCCAGAACCTGCCACAAGCTTTTATAGCCGTCTTTGCTATCCATTTTGCTCCCAGCTTTGGAGTTATCCACAAATTTGCTGATCCAGTTTATCACATCATCTTCCAGATCATTAATAAATGTCGGAGAATGCAGCACCAATCCCTGTGACACACCACTAGTCACAAGCCTCCAGTTAGCGAGATACCTACTCACTAAGCCAAAGTCGAATCCAATTTACTACTTCATGCTGAATGCCAAGTGACCAAAGATCCTGAGTTAGCCTTCCATGCAGGACTTGTCATGGTTCCGACTGGCAATTCCCCATCTTGCAATTATCTCATTGATTGTGCTTTAATTCCTGTCGGCTGATTCCCTATGATTGCTAGTCCCATTAATTACAGCACACCTGGTTCCATTAGCGAACATAAGATAAAACTGGGGCGTCACAGCCACACTCTGCCAGTTCGTTGGTTGATTCTAGTGTGGGTAAGCCTTGTTTTCTGATTCCTTTGGACTGTCAGTTCTAAGCTCTGCATCATTTCCCGGATATTCTATGTAAACCCTGTCTCTGTGTAAAGACTCTCCTGGATACCGGTTCCCCGTTTGCGATGGTGGTATCGCCTCACGACTCTGTCTCCGTGCCTGCGTCCTGCACTTGGGTTCATCCCCAGCTATGTCCCTGCAACAGCACGAACTGGCCAAGAATGAACCTAGCGGACACAGACCCCGTGCAACGGGCCCCCATCAGCCAAGACTCCCTACTGGGTGTACATGATCAACTGCTTGGAGAAGTCATGAACGATCTTTGTGCCCAGTCTGAGGATGTAAAGAAGGTCAGTGAGCAGGTTGACTGGGTATCCCCTCCCCTTACTCCATCCCTGCCAAGAACCCAGTCTGACCAAACCGCACAGCCTGGGATGGCTACACCACTTGGGTCAGCAATACCATCACCTCGAGAGCCGTACGTACCTGAACCAGATCCCGACGCTGGGGACCTAGGGAAGTGCCGAGTCTTCCTGCTACAATGCTCCTTGGTTTTCAAGCAGCAGCCATGTACGTACACATCGGACAGATCAAGAATTGCGTACATCATGGGGCTGTTACGAGGGGATGCCTTGGCATGTGCCACCGCGATCTGGGACAACCGGCCAAAGGTCTGTTCCTCCTTCCCCTCCTTCATCTCTGAAATGAGGAAGGTCTTTGAACAGCCCATTCGCGGTAAGGATGCCACTAAGCGCTTGCTAACTCTCTGCCAGGGTTCATGAAGCGTAGCAAAATATTCCATCAAGTTCCATACATTAGCGGCTGATTCTGGGTGGAATGACGAGGCACTACGGGAAGTGTTTTGACAGGGCCTCTCAGATAAGATAAAAGATGAATTGGCAGCGAGGAATGATGCGGACAGCCTGGACACTCTGATCTCTCCAGCCACCAGGCCAGATAGTCAACTTTAAAAGTGTCTGAGAGAAAAGACCAGTCGCCCCGCTCCTCAGGTCATCCCACGGCCCTTTTTACCATCTTCAACCAGCCCTAACCTCTCTCCCCCTTCCACTCCTAGCATAGCTCCTGCTCCGACACTCCATTCTGCCCCCCAAACCCAGATGCAGAACCAGGCTACCGTGAATTATCACCAACAGTCCCTACCTCTCTCCACCTTGGTGGATTCCAGTGCTGAGGGAAATCTGCAGGACGAGGACTGATGCACCATCAATAACTCTTGGAGACGTGAGGCGAGATATCGGCTTCTATTGGCTGGAAGAAAGAACAAGCAGCAAGTGACCACCACACTACATCCTGGAGACTGAGGGCCGGGGCTGTGTCTCCAATCGCCTTTATACCGGGGTCCGTGGGAGGAGCCACAGGAGCAGTCAGCAGGAGGGGCGTGTCCAGACAGGTATATGTAGTTCACCACATTCACCCCCCCTTTGTTTTAAAAGAGAGTCCCCATGGGGTGAAGTTTCTTACAAGTATATTTACAGGTTAAGTCTATCAGGTGGTCGAATCTGTCGCTGCAATCTACGTAGCACCGGCTGTGATTGCACAGGTGCCGGTGGTGATTGCACCGGAGACGGTGGTTGTGATGGTTCCGGCCTAACTGGAGGTGTCAGCCCACTAGGCGTCAGTGATCCCTCATGCGTGTGCGAGGCGCCTGGTATATGCGCGTGCGAGACGCCCGGTATAGGAGTGTCGTGAGGAGTCTGTGTAGGGCTCGGTGTGCGCGGTGTCACCTCAGGTACAGGGTTCATAGTTACCGTGGAGTGTTCGGGGTAGTGGTCTGCTGCTCCTGCGGGCGCCAGGTCGCGGACGGAGACCGTGTCCTTCTGCCCATCAGGTAAGACCACGTAAGCATACTGGGGGTTCGCATGTAGTAGGTGAACCCTCTCGACCAGCGGGGAGTATTTATTGCTCCTCGCATGTTTCCGGAGCAGCACTGGTCCTGGGGATGTCAGCCAAGCTGGTAGGGTGGTCCCAGTGGCAGACTTCCTGGGAAAAGAGAATAGGTGCTCGTGAGGGGTGGCATTGGTGGACGTGCATAACAGGGAGCGGATAGAGTGGAGTGCCTCGGGGAGGACCTCCTGCCATCGAGAGACCGGCAACCCTTTTGACTTAAGGGCTAAAAGTGTGGCCTTCCACACTGTGGCATTCTCCCTCTCCACCTGCCCATTTCCCCGGGGATTATAGCTCGTGGTCCTACTAGTAGCAATGCCCCTAGCCAGCAGGTACTGGCGCAGCTCATCACTCATAAAGGAGGACCCTCTATCACTGTGGATATAGCAGGGATATCCGAACAGAGTGAAGAGCTGGTGCAGGGCTTTTATGACAGACGTGGCAGTGGTATCTGGGCAGGGATGGCAAAGGGGAACCGCGAGTACTCGTCGATAATGTTGAGAAAGTAGACATTGCGGTCGGTGGAGGGAAGGGGGCCCTTAAAGTCGACACTCAGTCGCTCAAAGGGGTGGGTGGCCTTGATAAGTTGTGCCTTGTCAGGACGGTAGAAGTGCGGTTTGCACTCAGCACAGACTTGGCAGTCCCTGGTCATCGTCCTGATGTCCTTAAGGGAGTAAGGCAGGTTCTGGGCTTTCACAAAATGGTAAAATCCGGTGACCCCCAGGTGGCAAAGATCTGCATGGAGGGTGTATAGCTGGTCGAGCTGCGCGCTGGCACACACTCCCCGGGATAGGGCATCAGGGGGCTCACTGAGCTTTCCAGGCCAGTACAGGATATCATAGTTGTAGGTGGAGAGTTCTATTCATTTTTGATTTTATCATTTTTATCATTTTTTCATTTTAAATTTTAAATTAAATTTTATCATTTTTGATTTTGCCCCGCTGTTGGTTGCTGAACATGAACTCAACTGAGCACTGGTCGGTCAGCAAGGTGAACCTTTTGCCGGCGAGATAGTGCCTCCAGTGCCTAATAGCTTCCACTATGGCCTGGGCTTCTTTCTCCACCGCGGAGTGCCAAATTTCAGGGCCCTAAAGGGTATGAGAGAAGAATGCTACTGGCCTGCCTGCCTGATTGAGGGTAGCAGCCAGCACGAAGTTGGAGGCGTCACTCTCTACTTGGAAGGGAATGGTCTCGTCCACCGCATGCATTGTTGCTTTGGCAATGTCCCCTTTAATGCGGCTGAAGGCCGCGCGGGCCTCGGCAGAGAGGGGAAATGTGGTGGACTTGACCAGGGGGCGGGCCTTGTCTGCATTATTGGGGACCCATTGGGCGTAATAGGAAAAGAAGCCCAGGCACCGTCTGAGGTCTCTGAGGGTGGTGGGAAAAGGGAGTTCTAACAGGGGGCGCATACGGTCTGGATCAAGGCCAATGACCCCGTTCTCCACGACATACCCAAGGATAGCGAGTGGGGTGGTTCCGAACACACACTTGCCCTGTTATAAGTAAGGTTCAGGGCTTTGGCCACTTGGAAAAATCGTTGGAGGTTGGCGTTGTGATCCGACCAGTCGTGACCACAGATGATGATGTTATCCAGATATGGGAACGTGGCCTTCAGTTGGCACTGGTCCACCATCCGATCCATTTCCCTCTGGAAGACAGAGACACCATTCGTGACACCGAAGGGGATGCACAGGAAGTGATAGAGCCTGCCGCCCGCCTCGAAGGCGGTGTAGGGGCGGTCCTCCGGGTGGATGGGGAGCTGATGGTAGGGGGTACACGTCAAGCTGCGTGAACCTATTGATGGTCTGGCTATAGTCCACGACCATCCTATTTCTCTGCCCGGTCCGAACAACAACCACCTGGGCCCTCCAAGGACTTGTGCTTGGCTCAATGATCCCCTCCCTGAGCAGCCGCTGCACCTCCGACTGAATGAAGGCCCTGTCCCCCACGCTGTACCTCCTGCTTTTAGTTGTCACAGGTTTACAGTCGGGGGTCAGGTTGGCAAACAGCGGTGGGGGAGGGATCTTGAGGGTGGAGAGGCTGCAAGTGGTGTCAGTAGCGCAGCTGTCGGCATGGTGCTGGGTGGGATGTGTGGGTCGGTGTGTGTGTGTGTGTGTGGTCAGTAGCGGGGTATATGACTAAGTCCCACAAAACTGAGGATTCCTGACAGTGAGTGGTGGGAGGGACCCATCATATGCCATAGTCTCACTTTCGAGGTGGCTCTGGAAGTCCAGCCCCAATAGCACAGGAGCGCACAGTTGAGGCATGACCAGTAGCGCAAAGTCCCGATATTCTGTGCCCTGCACCACCAATGTCACTACACAACCCTCCCCCCCGGATGTCTGTGGGATGCGACCCAGAAGCCATGGTGACCCTCTGGCTTACCGGCCGTGTCACGAGTCCGCAGCATTGCACCGTGTCCGGGTGAATAAAACTCTCAGTGCTGCCTGTGTCAAACAGCTAGTCCTGTGCCCCTCCACCAGGATGTCCATCATTGACCTTGCAAGCTGGTGTGGGGCGCTTTGGTCGAGGGTTACGGAGGCCAGAGTTGAACTGCCGTCTTGGTGCCCGGTAAGTACCCTTGGGTCGGGGGCGGGGCGAGGTGGCGCCGACAAAGATGGCCGCCCCCATGTCTCACACGAGGCGGGCAGGCAAGATGGCGGCGACCAAGATGGCGGCCCCCATGCCTCACACGTGGCGCTGCCCGACCCCGCTCGTGGTTTAGACCTACAGACCTTGGCGAAATGGCCGTTCTTTCCGCAGCTGGAGCAGGTAGCTTCTCGGGCCGGGCAGCGTTTTCGGGGGTGCTTTTCAAGTCCGCAGAAGTAACACTGCGCGGACTTGCAACTGGCAGCAGCCGTGGTCAGGTTCAGGGAGTTCGTGGAATCGCGACTGGCAGTGGCGTTGGAGAATTCGCTCGCGGGAACCGGCGGCGGCGGGGTCTGAGGTGTCCACAGAACCGGCGGGGGATCGTGCGGCTGGACAGGGTCAACATTGTGCAGAGCAGCCTCCAGCGTATCGACTAGCTCAATCGCTGAGCGTAAGGTAAGATCGGCATTTTCCGGCAGCCGCTGGCGCACGTACACTGACCTGATCCCTGTAACGAAGGCGTCTCGTACCAGGAGCTCCGCAAGCTGTTCCGCCATCAGTCCCTTGCAGTCGCAGGCCCGCACGAGTGTCTGTAGGGCTCGGAGAAACTCCCCGCTCGACTCGCCGGTTCGCTGTCGCCGCGTCGCTAAGCGATGTCTTGCGTAGACGGTGTTCACCGGCCGCAGGTACTGCCTTTTGAGGGCGTCCAGTGCCCCTTGGTAGGTCGGTAGGTCTCTGATAAGGGAGAATACTTTCGGACTGACTCTGGAAAGGAGGATTTTGTGCATTGTGGCAGGCTCAGTCACGGGAATCACTTCCAAGTATGATTGGAAGCATGCAAGCCAGAGTTCAAAGGCAAGAGCTGCTTCTGGAGCTTGAGGGTCCAAGTCTAATTTTTCCGAACGTAAAATACTCTCCATGTTTTAAAACTTCCAGCCAATAAAATTGATGCACCATCAATAACTCTCGGAGACGTGAGTTAAGGTAGGCTTTTATTGGCTGGAAGAAAGCACAAGCAGCAAGTGACCACCACACAACATCTTGGAGACTGAGGCCGGGGCTGTGCCTCCAATCGCCTTTATACTGGGGTCCGTGGGAGGAGCCACAGTCTGTGGGAGGAGCCACAGGAGCAGTCAGCGGGGGGGGGGGCGTGTCCAGACAGGTATATGTAGTTCACCACAAGGACTTAGCTTCCTGGGCCGGAATACCTCGGGAACCATTAAGTACCACCCTGGAGGCCCGGATGTTGGACGGAAAACTGCTGCTCGGGTCACCCACTGTACGCCACCCCTGACCTTGACTCTGTCTGGAAACCATCAAGAGAAGGTACAATTTAATCTAATCCATTCTCCTCAAGCCCCTGTAGTTCTAGGGTACCCCTGGTTGAACCACCACAACCCCTACATCGACTGGTCTACGGGGAGGATAGCCAACTGGAGCCCATTTTGCCACGCCACCTGTCTGCAGTCGGCAGTAGGGAGGCTACTGCGACCCCACCTGTCCTGGAACCCCTCGACTTGTCTGGAGTCCCCGCAGAATACCAGGACCTGGGACAGGTATTCAGCAAACGATGGGCTCTTTCCCTGCCTCCACACCACCCGTATGACTGCACTATCGACCTTTTCCCTGGGGCCTCGGTACCCCCCAGTCGCCTGTATAACTTGTCCCGTCCTGAGAAAGAGGCCATGTAGAAATATATTAGTGAATCTCTCACATTATTCGACCCTCATCTTCCCCAGTGAGTGCCAGTTTCTTTTTTGTAGAGAAAAGGGATGGGTCACTTCATCCCTGTATTGATTACCGAGGCCTAACCAACATAACTGTCAAAAATAAGTACCCACTGCCCCTCATTAACTCGGCATTTGAACCACTTCACAGAGCCACCATCTTATCGAAGTTGGACCTTTGTAGCGCCTACCATCTAGTCAGGATGAGGGAGGGAGATGAGTGGAAGACAGCATTTAATACACCATTAGGCCACTTCGAATACTTGGTCATGCCGTTTGGCCTCACCAATGCCCCCGCCGTTTTTCAAGCCCTAATCAATGATGTGCTGAGGGAATTTATTAACCGCTTTGTATTTGTCTACCTAGATTACATCTTGATATTCTCCACCAGCCTCCAGAAGCACACTCATTATGTCTGTCAAGTCCTACAGAGACTGTGGGAGAACAAGTTATCTGTGAAGGCGGAGAAGTGTGAATTCCACGTTCCCTCGATCAGCTTCCTGGGCTACATCATCGAGACCAGACAAATGAGGGCAGATGCTGAGAAGATCCGGGCAGTGGAAGAATGGCCCAGACCCACGACCTGCAAGCAAATTCAGCGGTTCCTGGGGCTTGCTAACTTCTATTGCCAATATATCAGGGACTACAGTCGGGTGGCAGCGCCCCTCACCCGACTTACCTCCCTTACAACACCGTTCCTTTGGGACCCCGAGGGTGATTCGGCATTCACTGACCTGAAGAGGCATTTCACAACCATTCCCATCCTGGTCCAACCGGACCCCTCCCATCAATTCATTGTAGAGGTTGACGCCTCTGACTCTGGGGTGGGAGCAGTTCTGTCACAATGATCAAGTCCAGACCAGAAGCTTCATCCCTGTTCCTTCTTTTCTCGCCGGCTATCCCCTGCTGAACAAAATTACGACGTGCGGAACCGGGAGCTACTGGCGGTCAAGCTGGCATTGGAGGAATGGAGGTACTGGCTGGAGGAGGCGGAGCACCTGTTTATCGTTTGGACTGATCATAAGAACCTGGGATATATCCAGACCGCCAAACGCTTGAACTCCCACCAAGCCCGTTGGGCATTTTTTTATTTTTTGGATGATTCAAGTTTACCCTCACCTACCATCCGGGGTCCAAGAACGGGAAACCTGACACGCTCTCCCGCCAGTACAATTCCAAGGAGGACATCTCCAGCCTGGAGACCATCTTCCCACCACCCTGTGTGGTGGCAGCCCTCGCTTGGGAAATCGAATCTATTGTAAATTAGGTCCAACGGAATGACCCTGACCCTGGCAACGGACTCGCCAATCGTCTTTTTGTGGCCTATTTCATCAGATCTCAGGTTCTCCAGTGGGGGCACACGTCTCGGTTCGACTGCCACCCCAGGAGTGATTGGACACCGGCTCTCCTGAAAGACACTTCTGGTGACCTTCCATGGAGGCAGATACCCGTTCCTATGTCTTGCAATGTTCCATCTGTGCCTGCAGAAGAGCCTCTCATTGGCCATCTGCAGAATTACTTTGTTCCCTACCTGTCCCTGGTCATCCTGGGTCACACATCACCCTAGATTTTGTCACTGGTCTACCCCCTTCACACGGAAACACTACTGCACTCACCGTGGTAGACCGGTTCTCCAAGGCGGTGCATTTTGTAGCCCTCCCTAAACTCCCTTTGGCACGAGAGACAGCAGACCTTCTCGTCCGCCTCCACGGAATTCCTGCGGATATCGTCTCCAATCGGGGTCCCCAATTCGTCTTACAGGTATGTAAGTCCTTCTGCCAAGTCCTGGGTGCCTCCGTTAGCCTGTCATCTGGCTTCCACCCACAAATGAACGGGCCAATGGAACGGGTCAACCAGGACTTGGAGGTGACGCTACATTGTATAACAATCAACAACCTTTCTACCTGGAGTGGCCACCTCGCGTGGGTAGAGTACGCCCACAAGTCTCTGGTTAGTACTGCCACCGGAAGATCGCCTTTTGAATGCTCCCTTGGGTACCAACCCCTGCTGTTTCCCACTCAAGAGGAGATTGTGGTGCTGTCGGTTTAGGCCCACATCGATTGGTACCACAAGGTTTGGGAGGACACGCACCACCCTGCTCTGATCAGCTGATCGCAACCGGAGGATTGCCGATCGATAGCGGACTCTGGCACTTGAGTATCGACCTGGGCAGAGGGTATGGCTATCATCCAAAGACATCCCTCTCAAAAACGAGCCTAAGAAACTTGTCCCTCGCTTCCTGGAACCTTTCAAGGTCGAAAGTATCATCAACCCTACAGCAGCTTGATTTTAAACTACCCAAGTCTATGCAGATCCATCCTCCATTTCACGTTTTCCAAATAAAACGCGTTTCCGTCAGCCCCTTGTCTCCTCCGACCCAAACCCTCCACCCACCCGAATCATCGACAACCATCCGGTATACACCATCTGGCAGCTACTGGATGTGCGCTGTCGGGGCAGGGACCTCCAATACCTGGTCGTCTGGGAAAGGTATGGCCCAGAGAAGCGTTCCTGGGTTCCCCGCTCTTTCATCCTGGACCCTTCCCTCATCCAGGACTTCCATCGGGACCCTCCGGACAGGCCTGGAGGATCGCCTGGAGGCTCCCATTGAGGGGAGGGTACTGTGATGGTCCCAAATGGCAATTTCCCATCTTGCCATTATCTCACTGATTGTGCCTTAATTCCTGTTGGCTGATTCCCTATGATTGCTAGTCCCATTAATTACCACACACCTGGTTCCCATTAGCAAACATAGGATAAAACTCGGGCATCACAGCCAGGCTTTGCCAGTTCGTTGGTCGACTCTAGTGTGAGTAAACCTCATTTCCTGGTTTGCTTAGGACAGTCAGCTCTGCATCATTTCCTGGATACTCTACGTAAACCCTGTCTCCGTGTAAAGACTCTCCTGGATACCGGTTCCCTGTTTGCGATGGTGCTAACGCCTCACGACTCTGCCTCCGCGCCTGTGTCCTGTACTTGGGTTCATCCTCAGCCTCGTCCTTGCAACAGGCAGGACTTTGTCAAAGGCCTTTCTAAAATCCATGTAGACAAAACCCACTGCCTTTCCTTCATCAACTTTCCTGGATATCTCCATGAAACTCTCTAAGTCTGGTTAGACATGACCAACCATGCAAAAAGCCATGTTGACTATCCCTTACCAGGCCTTGTCTATGCAAATTCTAATATATTCTACCTCTTATAATACCTTCCCACTACTGACATCAGGCTGACCAACCTATAACTACTTGCCTTATTCTGAGTGCCTTTCTTGAACAACAGAACAACATTAGCAATCCTCCAGTTCTCCAGCACCTCAGTCACAGCAAAGGATGCTTATGTACCTGCCTGGGTCCCTGAAATTTCTGTCTAGCATCTTACAAGGTCTGAAGGGATACCATGTCAGGCCCTGAGTACTTATTCGTTCTAAGTTGCCTGAAGACAGCAAGAACTTCTTCTGTTATGCGGATACAGTCCATGGCCTCATTACTGTTTTACTTCATTTCTATAGACTCTCTTCATCTCCCAGGTAAATGCAGATGCAGAATTCCATTTAAGATCTCACCCATCTCATTTGGTTCCAAGCATATATCATCATGCTGATCTTCAAGTAGACTGATGATGTCCCTTGCTATCTTTTTTTCTCTTAATATACTTTACCTATAAAAGCCCTTGGGATTCTCCTTTGTCACATCTATCAGAGCAACCCCATGGCTTCTTTTAGCTCTTCTAATTTCCCTCTAAAGTGCTCTTGCATTTCTTAAACTCCTCAAGTGCCTCATTTGTTCCCTGCTGCCAATACCAGATAAGCACATCTTTCTTTACTCAATATCCCTTAGAAAACAAGGTTTCCTAAATCTTTTAGTCTTGCATTTTATTCTAAGAGGAACATTCCGACTTAATACTCTCAGAAGGCTTCCCACTTGCCAAGGATTCCTTTGCCATAAATCAACATAACCCATACCACACCTGCCAGATAATTTCTGATGCCATCAAAATTGGTCCTTCAATCTAAAATCTCATTCTGAGGACCAGTTCCACCCTTCTCCACAATTATCTTGAAAATTGTGGAGAATCTTATTGAAACGTATAAAATTCTAAAGGGATTGGACAGGCTAGATGCAGAAAGATTGTTTCCGATGTTGGGGAAGTCCAGAACGAGGGGTCACAGTTTAAGGATAAAGGGGAAGCCTTTTAGGACCAAGATGAGGAAAAACTTCTTCACACAGAGAGTGGTGAATCTGTGGAATTCTCTACCACAGGAAACAGTTGAGGCCGGTTCATTTGCTATATTTAAGAGAAAGTTAGATATGGCCCTTGTGGCTAAAGGGATCAGGGGGTATGGAGAGAAAGCAGTACAGGGTTCTGAGTTGGATGATCAGCCATGATCATACTGAATGGCGGTGCAGGCTTGAAGGGTCGAATGGCCTACTCCTGCACCTATTTTCTATATTTCTATGTCTATGTTTCTAAAATAATGGCATTATGATCATTAGATCCAAAGTATTCTCCTACACATACTTCTGTCACCTGCCTTGTCTCACTCCTTAATAGGAGATCCAGTACCACGGTCTCTGTAGTTGGGAACTCTATATATTGATTAAGGGAACATTCCTGAACATATTTAACAAACACTATCCAGTGCTTTTACAGTATGGACTCCCAGGCAATATGTGGGATTTTAAAATGACTTACTATCATAACACTATTTTACTTACAACGACCTGCGATCTCTCTACGAATTTGCTCCTCTAAGTGCCACTGTTATTGGCAGGTCTCTAATAAAATCCCATTAAGATGGCCATTTGTTTCTTATTCCTCAGTTCCACACATATAGCAACAGTCAACCAGCTCTCCAATCTGTCCTGTCTAAGTACTGCCATGTCACTTTCCCTGAGGATTGCCACCCTCCTACTTTTATACCTACCTAACTCTCATGCTTGAAACAACAGAATCCTGGAATATTGAGCTGCCAGTCTTGCCCCTCCTGCAATCAAGTCTTACTAGAGGCTACAATATCATAATTCTATATGCTGATCCATTTTCATAAGCTTATCTGCCCTCTTACAATACTCCTTGCATTGAAATAGATACAATCTATTTCAGTCAATGCATACTCAATCTTTCATTTCCTGAGGCATAACTCCTACTTTCCTTACAACCACTCCACTAATTGCTCTTGCACTTCGGTTCCCATCCCTCTGCAACTCTAGTTTAAAACTCCCAGAGCTGTGCTAACAAACCTTCTGACTCTTCTTGCCAAAGCTTCTTTGGCCAAATCCTCAGCTCTCTACTCTAACACTGGCCCATTCACAAAATGTCTGTTCCCACAACAGGCACACCACTTAAACATAACTTGTTTTTATTGACCCTTACCAAGTGCCCAATAGCTCGAACGATCAACGCCTCCACAGAACGTATTAACAGACCCTCTTACATTTCAAATTTAGCTCTGAATTCCACAAGCTTCACACTCTGTAAAGGGTAATCTTGCCTGACAAATCTATTAGAGTTTTTTGAGGAAGTAACAAGCAGGGTGGACAAAAGAGAGATGGTGGGTATCATTTACTTGGATTTTCAGAAGGCATTTGATAAGGTGCCACATGAGGCTGCTTAACAAGATAAAATCCTGTGGTGCTACAGGAAAGGTACTGGCATGGAGAGAGGAATGGCTGACAAGCATGAGGCAGCCAATGGGAATAAAAGGGGCCTTTTCTGGTTGGCTGCCGGTGACTAGCGGTGTTCCTCAGGGGTCAATATTGGGACCGCTACTTTTCCCATTGTTTGTCAATGATTTGGATAATGGAATTGATGGCATCATGGCAAAGTTTGTGGATGAAATGAAGATGGGTGGAGGGGTAGGTAGTGCTGAGCAGGCAAAGCAATTTCGGCAGGAATTTGGTTAATTGGAAGGATAGGAAAAATAGTGGCAAATGGAATACAGTGTTGGGAAATGTATGACAATGCATTTTGGTAAAAGGAACTATAGTGCAGACTATTATCTAAATATGGAGAGAGATCAAACATCAGAGGTGCAGAGGGATTTAGGAGTCCTTGTGCAGGACTCCCAGAAGGTTAATTAACAGGTTGAGTCTATGGTAAAGAAGGCAAATGTAATGTTGGCAGTTATTTCAAGGGGAACAGAATATAAAAGCAAGGAGCTAATGCTGAGCCTTTATAAGATACTGCTCAGGCCGCACTTGGAGTATTGGCAACAACTTTGAGCCCCATATCTCAGAAAGGATGTGTTGTCATTGGAGAGAGTCTGGAGGAGGTTGACAAGGATGATTCTGGGAATGCGGATGTACCTCATTGAAACCTGCTGAATGTTGAAAGGACTAAGATAGGGTGGATGTGGAGAGGATGTTTCTATAGTGGGGTATCCAGAACTAAAGGGCACTCTCTCAATACTGAGGGTGGACATTTTAGAACAGAGGTAAGGAGGAATTTTTTTTAGTCAGAGAACAGTGAATCTCAGTGCCACAAACTGTGGTGGAAGCCAAGTCTGTGGGTACTTTTAAGGCATAAATTGATAGTTTCCTGATCGGTCAGGGCATCAAAGGATATGGCGAGAAGACGGGTGTATGGTGTCGAGTGGGATTTGGGATCAGCCATGGTGGAATGGCAAAGCAAACTCGATAGGCTGAATAGCCTCATTCTTCTCCTATGTCTTATGGTCGTAAGCAATTGTCTATGTAATCTTAGGATTGACAGAAATCCCCAAAAGGCCCCACTTTTCAAACCTGGCTTTTCAAATTTTCCATCATTCTGTATGTGGGCTGAAGGGTTTGTTTCTGTGCTGTACTCTTCTTTGTTCTATGTTCCTTGTAAAGATAATGACAGACACTGGAAATACCTTGGGGTCATAGAGCTAGAGCACAAACACAAGCAATTGACCCACCATGTCCACATCAGCCATTGTACCATGATTCCATTGGTCTGTTGTTGGTCCATAGCCTTCAAACTGCACAATTGCTCCTAATGTCAGGAAAATGATAATTGTGCAGATCTGGAATCATTAGAGAAGGACAGGTGAGAGAATAGAGTTAGAAGGAAGTGCAATTGATAAGGTTGCTATGAGACATAGCATTGTTTCAAACAACCTCCTCTTTTGTCATAAGGAAATATGAGAAATAAGTGTGAGAGCTACGTAATTGGAGTTGTGAACCAGTTGTGTGGGTTTGGTGCATGACTGCAACTGTGGTTAATTTGCAGAAGTGATAAATAATAAACCCACAACTTTCATGGTCCATCCCAGTGTTTATTCATACACATTGTACACACTCTGGTTACAGCAGTCACAAGTTGATACTGCTGTCACTGAAAGTACATTTTCCATCTTGGGAATCAGGTTTAAAAATCTAAGTTTCCATTTGATTATCTTTAAACATTACACTTCATAAGTTGTGGAACTAGTTCTGTAAGAATAAAATATCTTCTTCAAAGTGTGTGGAAGTAATAGAGAATGAAGTGCTTGGAGATGGTAGTTGTTAGGATGAAAGTTAGGGACTAAGGAGAATTATTTCATTCTGCCTGTTCTTCCCTGTCCTCACTCTGACACTGTAATGGCGGTCATTTGGAGGAGGAGGAGAAGGAACAGAGGGTAAAAGTGCAGTCTCAAGGGGAAACAAGGGGCAGAATTAGAGTGGAGGCATCATCAAGAAAAGATAGCATAGTTTTGGAAAGAAGTAGCCAGTGTAATGGAAATAAATAGTTCAAACAACCTGCAAAAAGCTGGAGCTATCCAATGGGCTTGGTCTCTCATCGGTTCAGGAAAGCTTCTGTCTTTCGCACATTGTTTAAACTATTTTTCTCCAGTTTCAACAGAGGAAGGGAACCCTAGGTACCCTTCCAAATGGTTCTAATGCATCTCCCACATCCTTCATCCCACCATTGATAAAAAAGCCTCTAGCTGTCCAGAGCTATGTCAAACTCTACATTTATTAGAGCTTTGAGTTCTAACGTAAGGCTCTATCCATAATGAGGCTGCAGCAAACACTTCAGCAATGCAATATATGAACTGGATGGCTAGAGCTATTTAAGCATTATTGCTTTTTGCTGCTCATCACCCCAATCAACATTCATTGCCCTGATACCTAAAGCTTCTCTCATACCAAACACTGCATGCATCCCCATCTGTCGAAGTACAGCCAGCACTGGCTTCACAGCATGTTTATCAAGCAGTAAGAATACATGAAACCAGCATGCAAAGGTATTCCCAAAATGCAGACATGCGCCCAGAGCATCAGATTATCTATATTCTTTTCACGTAATAATTGAGAAATACCGACACAAAACCCTGTTACTGAAGCTACATGTTTGACTCCTACATATTCATGAGTTTGTCCATGACTGATAAAAATTTCAGACCTGGAAGTCAATCAACAAAGTGGGGCTTGGCTAGCTAGGAGTTGCAGAAAAAGAGGAAAAATTGCTTGCAGCTGCTTTAGACATGAGATCCAACAGCCTGCAAGAATATTTATTTTGTATCTATGAGGGAATGTAGCTTTTTTCGATTCTCCATCTAATCTCTGCTTATAGCACAATTCAAGGACACACCATAGATTTGATGATCTAATATTGTGTCCAGTTCAGATGTAGAATCAATCCACAGAGGTGCTCTCTCACTTCTTTGTTGACACAGAGAACTCAGTGAGTGATGTCCTAATGCTACCTCAGTACCAGCTTTATAAATTGAATTGTACAAACTCTCATGTTCTCATTCCACAATTTCTGATTCTGCATGACAATTTAGTCTCCCACATAGTCTGTATCTTTAAAGGGATTGTTTTAAAGTACAGCCATGAATTTTGCCGGACAGCTAAAGCCAGCTCTGGAGAAATGAGATTTTCCAGATTTTCTTTAAATTTTAAGAAGTATTATTAAGCTCTCACATCAATTCTGAGTTTAAAATATTGGAATTTCCATTGTCTATCCAGTGTTTTATTTTCTGTAGAGTTTCCTCAAGACATTGTAATGAACTGCAGAGAGAATTGATCCACCTCAAAGCTATTGTTATTCATTCTGAGAGATAGTCATAGATGAGTGCGTCACCACAACATGCTTACGTGTCTTCCCCAAACAGAAGCCCTGAATGAACATCAAAGATGACTCACCAGCCAGCTGTAATCTGCTGAGAGCCAGATCAGTGGCATTTAGGTCTGATGATCAAGTAAAATATAAGAAGTCCAGGTCTGACCTCTGGAAAGCCATCTCACATGTGAAGTGGTAATTCCAGACCAAACCTGAATCATTGAAGTATACTCATAGCTGTGGCAGGGCCTGAATGCTATCACCTCCTACAAAACGAAACTAAGCGACGTACTGTGGGTGATAACAAGGTTTCATTCCCAGCTCAGTGCTTCTAGTGCTCTCTTTGACTGTTAAAATGTGGAGGCACCTTCATAAACTCTCACAGCCCCTGATGACCCTGTAATTTCAGTCTCTGAGGCCAACATGAGAGCATCCTCCGGAAGTGCGAATCCACAGAAAGCATCCAGCCCAGACATGGCACCTAGACGAGTACTAAAGACCAGTGCTGATCAACTGGCTGGAATATCCACTGAGAATTTTAAGCTCTCACTTCGGCAGTCTGAGGTACTCACCTGCTGTGGTGAACTACATATACCTGTCTGGACACGCCCCCTGATGACTGCTCCTGTGGCTCCTCCCACAGACCCCTGTATAAAGGCGATTGAGGTCGGAGCCCGGCCTCTCTGTCTCCAGGATGTAGTATGGTGGTCAACCACCGCTTGTTCCTTCTTCCAGTCAATAAAAGCCGATATCTCGCCTTTACATCTCAGAGAGAGTTATTGATGGTGCGTCAATTTTATTGACTGGAAGTTTTAAAACATGGAAACCGTTTTCCATCCGGAAAGATTGGATTTGGACCCCCAAGACTCTGAAGCAGCTCTTGCCTTTGAACTCTGGCTTGCATGCTTCCAATCATACTTGGAGGAGGTTAGTGCAACTGACCCCGCTGTTATGCACCGAATTCTCCTCTCGAGGGTCACCCCAAAAGTTTTTCACTTATCAGGGACCTGCCGACCTATGAAGGGGCACTGGACACCCACAAAAGACAGTACCTGTGGCCGGTGAACACCGTCTACGCAAGACATCGCTTAGCTATGCGACGACAGTGGCCTGGAGAATCGGGCGCCCAGTTTCTCCGAGCCCTACAGACACTCGTGCGAACTTGCGACTGCAAAACTTTCATGGCGGAACAGCATGCGGAGCTCCTGGTACGAGACGCCTTTGTTACAGGAATCAGGTCAGTGTACGTGCGCCAGCAGCTGCTGGAAAATGCTGATCTTACCTTACACTCGGCGATCGAGATGGCCGAAACGCTGGAGGCTGCTCTGCACAACGCTGATGCTGTCCAGCCGCGCGATCCCCCGCTGGTTCTGTGGATACCTCAGACCCCGCCGCCGCCGGTTCCCGCGAGCGAATTCTCTAATGCCACTGCCAGTCGCGATTCCATGAACTCCCCGAACCCGACCACGGCTGCGGACAGGCGAAAGTCCGAGCTGTGTTACTTCTGCGGACTTGAAAAGCACCCCCGAAAAAGCTGCCCAACCCGAGAAGAGACCTGCTCAAGCTGTGGGAAGAAGGGCCATTTCGCCAAGGTCTGTAAGTCTAAACCACGAGCAGGGTCAGGCAGCACTGCGTGTGAGACATGGGGGCCGCCATCTTGCATGCCCGGATGTGGGCGGCCATCTTTGTCGGCGTCACCATGCCCCGCCCCCGACCCACCGATGCTTACCGGGCACCAAGACAGCTCAACTCTGGCCTCCGTAACCCTCGACCAAAGCGCCCCACACCAGCTTGCAAGGTCAATGATGGACATCCTGGTGGAGGGGCACAGGACTAGCTGTCTGTTTGACACGAGCAGCACTGAGAGTTTTATTCATCCGGACACAGTGCAACGCTGCGGGCTCGTGACACGGCCGGTAAGCCAGAGGGTCACCATGGCTTCTGGGTTGCATTCCACAGACATCCGGGGGGGGTTGTGTAGTGACATTGGTGGTGCAGGGCACAGAATATCAGAACTTTGCACTACTGGTCATGCCTCAACTGTGTGCACCTGTGCTATTGGGGCTGGACTTCCAGAGCCACCTCGAAAGTGTGACTATGGCATATGACGGGCCCCTCCCACCACTCACTGTCAGGAATCCTCAGTTTGGTGGGACTTCGTCACAGACCCCGCTACTGACTACACACACACACCGACCCACACATCCCACCCAGCACCATGCCAACAGCTGCGCTACTGACACCACTTGCAGCCTCTCCACCCTCAAGATCCCTCCTCCACCACTGTTCGCCGACCTGACCCCCAACTGTAAACCTGTGGCAACTAAAAGCAGGAGGTACAGCGCGGGGGACAGGGCCTTCATTCAGTCGGAGGTGCAGCGGCTGCTCAGGGAGGGGATCATTGAGCCAAGCACAAGTCCTTGGAGGGCCCAGGTGGTTGTTGTTCGGACCGGGCAGAAAAATAGGATGGTCGTGGACTATAGTCAAACCATCAATAGGTTCACGCAGCTTGACGCGTACCCCCTACCCCGCATCGCGGATATGGTCAACCAGATAGCTCAGTACAAGGTGTACTCGACAACAGATCTGAAATCCGCTTATCACCTGCTCCCCATCCACCTGGAGGACCGCCCCTACACCGCCTTCGAGGCGGGCGGCAGGGTCTATCACTTCCTGCGCGTCCCATTTGGTGTCACAAATGGTGTCTCGGTCTTCCAGAGGGAAATGGACCGGATGGTGGACCAGTGCCAACTGAAGGCCACATTTCCCTATCTGGATAATATCACCATCTGTGGTCGTGACTGGCTGGATCACAACGCCAACCTCCAACGATTTTTCCAAGTGGCCGAAGCCCTGAACCTTACCTATAGCAGGGACAAGTGTGTGTTCGGAACCACCACACTCGCTATCCTTGGGTATGTCGTGGAGAACGGGGTCATTGGCCCTGATCCCGACTGTATGTGCCCCCTGTTAGAACTCCCTCTTCCCACCACTCTCAAAGCCCTCAGACGGTGCCTGGGTTTTTTTTCCTATTACGCCCAATGGGTCCCCCATTACATAGACAAGGCCCGCCCCCTGGTCAAGTCCACCATATTTCCCCTCTCTGCTGAGGCCTGTGCGGCCTTCAGCCGCATTAAAGGGGACATTGCCAAATCAACGATGCATGTGATGGACGAGACCATTCCCTTCCAAGTAGAGAGTGACGCCTCCGATTTCGCGCTTGCTGCTACCCTCAATTAGGCAGGCAGGCCAGTAGCATTCTTTTCTCGTACCCTTCAAGGCTCTGAAATTCGGCACTCCGCGGTGGAGAAAGAAGCCCAGGCCATAGTGGAAGCTATTAGGCACTGGAGGCACTATCTCACTGGCAAAACGTTCACCTTGCTGACCGACCAGCGCTCAGTTGCATTCATGTTCAGCAACCAACAGCGGGGCAAAATCAAAAATGATAAAATTTTGCGGTGGAGAATAGAACTCTCCACCTACAACTATGATATCCTGTACCGGCCTGGAAGGCTCAATGAGCCCCCTGATGCCCTATCCTGGGGAGCGTGTGCTAGCGCACAGCTCGACCAACTATACGCCCTTCATGCACATCTTTGCCATCCGGGGGTCACCCGATTTTACCATTTCGTGAAAGCCCGGAACCTGCCGTACTCCCTGGAGGACATTAGGACGATGACCAGGGACTGCCAAATCTGCGCTGAGTGCAAACCGCACTTCTACCATCCTGAAACGGCGCAACTTGTCAAGGCCACCCGCCCTTTTGAGCGACTGAGTGTTCACTTTAAGGGCCCCCTTCCCTCCACCGACCGCAATGTCTATTTTCTCAATATTATCGACAAGTACTCGCGGTTCCCCTTTGCCATTCCCTGCCCCGACACCACTACCACGTCCATCATAAAAGCCCTGCACCAGCTCTTCACTCTGTTCGGATATCCCTGCTATATGCACAGTGATAGAGGGTCCTCCTTTATGAGTGACGAGCTGCGCCAGTACCTGCTAGCTAGGGGCATTGCTACTAGTCGGACCACGAGTTATAATCCCCGGGGAAATGGACAGGTGGAGAGGGAGAATGCCACAGTGTGGAAGGCCACACTTTTAGCCCTTAAGTCAAAAGGGTTGCCAGTCTCTCGATGGCAGGAAGTCCTCCCTGAGGCACTCCACTCTATCCGCTCCCTGTTATGTACGTCCATCAATGCCACCCCTCACCAGCGCCTATTCTCTTTTCCCAGGAAGTCTGTCACTGGGACCACCCTACCAGTTTGGCTGACGTCCCCAGGACCAGTGCTGCTCCGGAAACATGTGAGGAGTAATAAATACTCCCCGCTGGTCGAGAGGGTTCACCTTCTACATGCGAACCCCCAGTATGCCTACGTGGTCTTAACTGATGGGCGGGAGGACATGGTCCCCGTCCGCGACCTGGCGCCCGCAGGAGCAGCAGACCACTACCCCGAACACTCCACGGTAACTATGAACCCTGTACCCGAGGTGACACCGCGCACACCGAGCCCTACACAGACTCCTCACGACACTGATATACCGGGCGTCTCGTACGCGTATATTCCAGGAGCCTCGCACACGCGTGAGGGATCACTGACGCCTAGTGGGCTGACACCTCCAGTTAGGCCGGAACCAGCACAACCTCCGTCTCCGGTGCAATCACCACCGGCATCTGTGCAATCACAGCCGGTGCTACGTAGATCGCTGCGACAGATTCGACCACCTGATAGACTTAACCTGTAAATATACTTGTAAGAAACTTCGCCCCATGGGGACTCTCTTTTAAAACAAAGGGCGGGTGAATGTGGTGAACTACATATACCTGTCTGGACACGCCCCCTGCTGACTGCTCCTGTGGCTCCTCCCACAGACCCCTGTATAAAGGCGATTGAGGTCTGAGCCCGGCCTCTCTGTCTCCAGGATGTAGTGTGGTGGTCAACCACTGCTTGTTCCTTCTTCCAGTCAATAAAAGCCGATATCTCACCTTTACGTCTCAGAGAGAGTTATTGATAGTGCATCACCTGCTTCAAGCAGACTTCACTTAGAGCAGTGCCTAAGAAGAACATGGAAAGCTGACTGGGTGACTATCATCCAGTAGCACTTACATCTACTGTGATAAAGTACTTTGAGAGGTTGATGATGAAACATATCATATCCAGCCTGAGAAATGACTTGGATCCACTCCAATCTGCCTACAGGTCCACAGCCGATGCCATTTCATTGGTTCTTCTATCAACCCTGGAACATCTGGACAGTAAAGATGCGTACATTAAAATGTTCCTTATCGACTTCAGCTCAGCATTCTTTACCATTATCCTCTCAAATCTAATCAATAAGCTTCAAAATCTAGGCCCAGCTAATTCCTTGTGCAACTGGATCCTCGATTTTCTCACTTACAGATCCTGGTCAGTTCAGATTGGTAACAATATCTCCACCACAATCTCCATCACCACAAGGCTGCACGTTTAGCCCTCTGCTCACCTCGCTTCACAGTTGTGACTGTGAGGCCAAGCACAGCTCCAATTCCATATATAAGTTTGCTGATAACACTACTAACATTGGCCAAATCAAAGTCCGAATCAGCATATAGGAGGGAGATTGAAAATCTGGTTAAGTGATACCATAAAAACATCCCCTCACACAATGTCAGCAAGACTATGCCTCTTCCCACCCTGTTACTTGTAAAAATGCCATCCCTTCCTCTCAATTCTCTCATCTCCATTGTATCTGCTTTCAGGATGATGCTGTTTATTCTAGAATGTAGGAGATGTACCCCTTCTTCAAAGAAAGAGGCTTCCCATCCTCCATTATTAGCACTGCCCTCAACCATATTTCTTACATTTTACGCATGTCTGCCCTTACCCTATCCTCCCGCCACCCTACAGAGATAGGTTCGAGACCCTTCGTCAGGCAGTGCGGCACACGGCAGCAGTGGCCTTTCAGGTCTGGTGCTACTTTAATTTAGTTTTTTAGTTTAATTTTAAGGCGCAATTAGGGTTTAGGGTAATGGATAACAGAGCGACTATCTACCATCGCCAGTTACTGCTACAATACAGAGATCGCCCAAAAACAAACCTTCATGAAAATCTGCTGGTTAGATTGTGTGACCTCGGCTTGCTGAGGGAATCGGGCCTGCAGTCCTCGGAGTCGCCTGATGCTGGTGGCCGGAGGTGGGAACGTCGTAAGCGGTGTGCGAGGAAGTGGAAGCGAGGTGGGCAGGCAGGAGTCCGTGTCAGGAAAAAAGTAAGCCCTAGCCGGCCGGCTCTCCCGTCCATTCTGTTCTCCAATGGACATTAAATTGGACTACATCTGTGGCAACGAAATACTCGGCAGGAGTACAGAAACGGATGGAATCCCGGACGCCAGCATTCAGCTGATTATTTATGTAGCAGACTTTCCCCCAAGCCATCGGACTACCAACCTACTGACCTCTGCTGTGCCTATTGTCTTATTATTTATTGTAATGCCTGCACTGTTCTGTGTACTTTATGCAGTCCTGGGTAGGTCTGTAGTCTAGTGTAGTTTTTGTATTGGTTTACGTAGTTCAGTGTAGTTTTTGCATTGTTCATGTAGTACCATGGTCCTGAAAAACGTTGTCTCGTTTTTACTCTGTACTGTACCAGCAGTTATGGTCAAAATGACAATAAAAAGTGACTTGACTTGACTGAAGAGGGAGGGGGCAGGGGCCCTATAAAGAAGGTAGGGGGAGGGTGGGAAGGAGAAGGCTGGTAGGTGCCAGGTGAAAAACCAATAAGACAAAAGATCAAGGGGTGGGGGAGGGGAAGCAGGGAGAGGATAGGCAGGAAAGGTGAAGAAGGAATGTAAGGGGAAAGCACTATGTGTAGTAGAAGAAGGCAGAATCATGAGAGAGGTGATAGGCAGCTGGAAGAGGAGGCAGAGTGAAAGTGGGATGGGGGAAGGGAGAGGAAAGGAATTACCAGAGGTTGGAGAATTCAATGTTCATGCCAAGGGGCTGGACACTACCCAGACGGCATATGAAGTGTTGCTCCTCCAACCTGAGTTTGGCCTCATCATGGCAGTAGAGGAGGCCATGTATAGACATATCCGAATGGGAATGTGAAGCAGAGTTGAAGTGAGTGGCAACCGGGAGATCCTGTCTGTTGTGGCGGACGGAGCGGAGGTGCTCGACGAAGCGGTCCCCCAATCTGCGTCGGGTCTCGCCAATGTAGAGGAGGCCACACCGGGAGCAACGGATGCAATAGATGACCCCAACAGACTCACAAGTGAAGTGTTGCCTCACCTTGATGGACTGTTTTGGCCCCTGAATGGTGGTAAGAGAGGAGGTGTAGGGACAGGTGTAGCACTTACGCTTGCAGGGATAAATGCCAGGTGGGAGATCTGTGGGGAGGGACGTGTGGACCAGGCAGTTGCGGAGGGAACGATCCCTGCGGAAAGCGGAGAGGGGTAGAGAGGGCAAGATGTGCTTAGTGGTGGACTGCTCGTTTCCACAGATGCTGCCCAACCTGCTGAGTTCCTCCAGCGTGTTGTACGTGTTGCTTTGACCACAGCATCTGCAGTGTACTTTGTGTTTAGAGATAGGTTCCTCTTGTTCTCACCAACCACCCCACCAGCCTCCGCATCCAGCACATAATTATCCGGAATTTCCGCCATCTCCAATGGGATCCCACCACCAAGCATATCTTTTCCTTCCACTCCCCCGCTATACTTTCTGCTTTCCACAGGGATCACTCCCTACACAACTCCTTTGTCCACCTCTCATATTTTATATAAGGTCATCTCTCAGCCACCTATGTCCCAAAGAAAAAATAACGGCCTACCCAATCTCTCCTTAAACTCAAGTCCTTCAGTCCTTGGTACTCCAGTACTGTTACTATAAAACAACAAATTTCATGGCATATGTCAATGATAATAAATCTGATTCGATCATGTTTCTGAATCTCTTTCTGTGCCCTTTTCAACTTAATGACATTCTTCCTGTAGCTCTGTGACTAAAACTGCAAAAAATTCTCCAAACATTGTCTCATCAACATCGCGTACAGTTGTAAACATAAAATCCCAAATCTTGTACTCAATCCCCTGACTGATGAAAGCAGGCCTACCAAATGCTTTCTTCATTACCCTGTCCACTTATGTCACCACTTTCAGGGAACAAAATACTTGTAGCTAAATCGCATGTATGTACCTAACCCCAATAGGATACAGTATGTCCATCCTTTCACCCTGAGAATGAAACCAGTGAATCTTCTCTGAATTACCACCAAATAGTGAGAACAAAACAGTACATAGAATTCTAGGCGTAATGTTACCCATCTTCCATATCACTGCAGCAATTTAATGTTATACTTCGAGAGAAAAGACAATATTCCATTTGCCTTCCTAATTACCTACATGCTAATTTTCTTTTTGCTTGGAAAAAACCCAAATCACTCTCCACAGCAATATCCTGTAGTCTCTTTCGATTCAATAATTTTCTTTTTTTTTGTTGGTCTTCTTAACAAAGAGGCTAATCTCCCAATTCCCTATATATATTCCATTCACCATACTTTGTTCTTCTAATTTTAAAAATGTGTATCTTTTTTCATCTTTTCATAACTTTCTTTCCCACCACTTTTCATCAACAAATTTAACTACAAGGCCCCAAATCAAGGGCGAGGTCAAGAAAACTGGGCATTATCCGTTGTTTTCAGTTGCATCAAAGTATTTGAATTTATAAGACCTTCCATGTGAGTAAGGTGCAGAATAAATTGTGAGCTCAGTCAGAAAGAGGAACATGCCAATCTGACGCATTTTCAAAAAATAGTACAGGACCAGGCTTGTTTGGAGAAGTTACCATCAGTATATAACCTGTTATACTATGATAAGGAATGCCTACCATTCCATGCCCAGTCCACTTTTTGGGAAATCTGATCACTTGCCTGTCCTTCTCCCTACATACAGGCAAAGGCTAAAGAGCAAAGAGGTGGAGGTGGGAGGCAGAGGAGTGCCTATGGAATTGCTTCGAACTGGTGGACAGGGCTGTGTTTAAGGACTCATTTGTGGATCTCTGAGTAAACACACCATTGTTGTCATGGACTTTTTAAAAGCAGTTGTATAGTAGATGAGTGCCTCCCTACAAAATCATTCAGAGTCTTCCCCAGATAGAAGCTCCGGATGAGCTAAGAGGTCTACAGTCTGCTGAGGACCAGACCAGCCGTTTTCAAGTCTGGTGACCAAAAAAGCTGCAAGAGGTATAGATATGATCTCTGGAAAGCCATCTCACTGGCAAAGTGGCAATTCCAGACTAAATCTGAATCAAGAAAGGTTGCTCGATAGTGGTGGCAGGGCTTGAATGCTATCACCACCTATAAAGTAAAATGAAGTGAGATAGGTGACAACGTGGCTTCACTTCCTGATGAGCTCAATGCCTTCTATGCTTATTTTGCCTGTTATAACATGGAGGAACCATCACAAACTCCCACAGCCCCGATGATCCTGTGATTGCATTCTCTGAGACTAACATGTGAGCAGCCTTTAGGAGGGTGAACCCAGGCCTGATGGGATACTTGGCCAAGTACTAAAGACCTGTGCTGATCAACTGGCTTAAGAGCTCACTGAGATCCTTAACTTCTTGTTTCGGCAGTCTGAGGTACCCTCCTGCTCACTTCATTATACCGGTGCCTAAAAAGGACATGGAAACCTGCCTCAATGACTATCATCCAATAGCACTTACATCCACAGTGATGAAGTGTCTTGAGAGGCTGGTAATGAAACATATCAATTCCTGCCTGAGAAACAATATGCATCCACTCCAAACACAAGAAAATCTGCAGATGCTGGAAATCCAAAGCAACACACCTTAAAGGGGTCCTGATGAAGGATCTCAGCCTGGAACATCGACTGCTTACTCTTTTCCGTAGATACGACCTGACCTGTTGAGTTTCTCCAGCATTTTGTGTGGATCCACTCCAATTTTCCTCCCAGTGCAACAAGTCCACAGCAAATGCCATCTCACTCAACTCTGGAACATCCAGACAGCAAAGACGAATACATCAGGATGCTTATTACCAACTACAGCTTGGCATCCCCTCAAAACTAATCAGTTAACTCCAGGATTTGGGCCTCAATATCCCCTTGTGCAATTGGAATCTGTATCTCCTCACTTGCAGACCCCAGGCAGTTCAGATTGGCTACAACATCTCCTCGACAATCTCCATCAGCACAGCTGCACCACAGGGATGCACTATCAGCACAGCTTAGCCCTCTGTTTTGCTTGCTTTACGCTTATGACTTTGTGGCTACGTACAGCTTCAACACCATATTTACGAAGACCTGTGTTGGGCCCAACTAGTAAGTGCAATTACAAAGAAAGCACAGCAGTGCCTCTACTTCCTTAGGAGTTTGCAAAGATTCGGCATGACATAAAATTTTTACAAATTTCTATATGTGTGTGGTGGAAAGTATATCGACTAGCTGCATCAAAACCTGGTATGAAAACACCGATGCCCATGAACAGAAAATTCTAGAAAAGTGAATTCAGCTCTGTCCATCATGGGTAAAGCCCTCTCAACCATTGAGCACATCAACATGAAATACTGTCACAGAAAAGCAGCATCCATCATCAGGGATCCCCACTACCTAGGTATTACTCCCTTCTGACTTCTGCCATCCAGGAGGAAGGTACAGGAGCCTCAGGATTTACACCACCAGGTTCAGGAACAGTTACTACCCCTCAGCCATCAGGCTCTTGAACCGAAGGGGACAAATTCACTCAACTTCACTTTCCCCATTACTGATATGTTACCTATGTCTCACTTTCAAGGACTCTTCATCTCATGTTCTTAATAGTTATTGTTTACTATTTAATTTTATACATATATATATAAATGTATATATAAATATATATATGTAAATATATAAATAATACACACACGCACACACACACACACACACACACACGTGTTTGTATTTTGATGTTTCTTGTCTTTTGCGCATCAATTGTTTGTCCGTCTTGTTAGGTGTAGTCTTTCATTCATTTTGTGCTTCTTTGTATTTACTGTGAATGCCTGCAAGAAAATGAATCTCAGGGTTGTAGATGTTAATATATTTGTACTTGGATAATAAATTTACTTTGAATTTTGAGTAGTTTATTTTCTACTGATAATTCTGTCCTCTCTTTCTCCAAGAAGATATGGTGGAATAGCTAGACTGATACCCCTGGACTTTCAACCATGGATCTAAGTGTGCAATCCAGCATTGGTCACTTGCTGAGCATCAGTGATGAGAAGTGTTTGAATTATGGGCTATTCCATTTACAACTGGTAGACATTTTGCCAGAGAAAACCAGGAGGGCAGAGGTTGAGTGTATGGTAGGGCACTGGAAGAAATTTATCAGGAGAGTGAGAAGGGGTGCATTGCTGGCCAGAGCACACCCGGCACATCTTTAAAAAAAGCCAAACTAAACAAGCTACCGTAGATTCCGGACTACAGAGCGCACCTGATTAAAAGCCGCTGGCTCTAATTTTAGAAATAAAATCAATTTTTTAATTATACAGGCCGCATCGGATTTTAGGCCGCACCGAATTTCCGGCGGAACGGATTTTCGGCGCACTGGATTTCCGGCGGACCGGATTTTCGGCGCACTGGATTTCCGGCGGACCGGATTTTCGGCCGCTTGTAATATGAGATATTTACACAGAAAGATATTACACGTGTTGGGCTTCAAATTCTGCCCTGTGTTCGTTTTGGAAGAGAGACAACCAACACCGGATTACAGTGCAGCGTGGCTTTATTGCAGAACGCGTTTTGCCTTCCCCTTACATTCTGCTCTTATTTATACTCCTTTTTCCCCCAAACCAAACCCTCGCTACACATATTTGGTAAGGCTAAACTTTGTTATACCTACCGGTATTTGGTAACATCGGACACTTGTGTCCTTATTGGCCCGATACCATTCACACACGAGTTTTACTGTTTTTTTGTTTACTGAATCGCTAGCAGTTTCGGTGCAGCGGAATCCTCAGTTTCGCTCCCTCCCTCCCTTGTACTGCTGTCTAATATCACGTGAGCCATTCCTGACCTGAAGCGGCAGTCCCAAATTAAATCTCCACCGTCTCACCATCGATTCATGTATGCCAAGATTACGCGCAGCAGCTCGATTTCCTTGTTCAACCGCCAGATTGATTGCCTTTAACTTAAAAGCTGCATCATATGCTTTTCTTCGAGTGTTTTCCATGTTGATGAGGGTGAGTACAAATGGCTGATTTACAATAATTTGTGAAGTGCGCTTGATTTATCGTACAATTTCATTGGACCTCTGTGAACTACTCATCAATTTTATTGGTCTACTGTTACGAGGCAAAATGTTTTGGCGGCATGGGAAAAAACCTTCTATTAGCCGCACCTTATTATAAGCCGCTATGTTCAATGCTGTTCAAAGCATGGGAAAAAAGTAGCGGCTTATAATCCGACATCTACGGTAGTTAATGAGGTGCTGCTCAGGGTGATTTGAGTATCTCAGAAACTGCTGAACTCCTGGGATGTTTAGGCACAACAGACTCTGGAGTTTACATAGAAACATAGAAACAAGGTGCAGGAGTAGGCCATTCGGCCCTTTGAGCCTGCACCGCCATTCAGTATGATCATGGCTGATAATCCAACTCAGAACCCTGTACCTGCTTTCTCTCCATACCCGCTGATCCCTTTAGCCACAAGGGCCATATCTAACTTCCTCTTAAATATAGCCAATGGACTGGCCTCAACTGTTTCCTGTGTCAGAGAATTCCACAGATTCACCACTCTCTGTGGGAAGAAGTTTTTCCTCATCTCGGTCCTAAAAGGCTTCCCCTTTATCCTTAAACTCTGACCCCTCATTCTGGACTTCCCCAACATCAGAAACAATCTTCCTGCATCTAGTCTGTCCAATCCCTTTTATATGTTTCAATAAGATCCCCCCTCAATCTTCTAAATTCCAGTGAGTATAAGCCTAGTCGATCCAGTCTTTCTTCATATGAAAGCCCTGCCATCCCAGGAATCAATCTGGTGAACCTTCTTTGTACTCCCTCTATGGCAAGAATGTCTTTCCTCAAATTAGGGGACCAAAATTGCACACAGTACTCAGGTGCAGTCTCACCAAGGCCTTGTACAACTGCAGTAGAACCTCCCTGCTCCTGTACTCAAATCCTTTTGCTATGAATGCCAACATACCATTTGCCTTTTCCACCGCCTGCCGTACCTGCATGCCCACCTTCAATGACTGGTGTACAATGACACCCAGGTCTCGTTGCACCTCCCCTTTTCCTAATCGGCCACCGTTCAGATAATAATCTGTTTTCCTGTTCTTGCAACCAAAGTGGATAACCTCACATTTATCCACATTAAATTGCATCTGCCATAAATTTGCCCACTCACCTAACCTATCCAAGTCACCCTGCATCCTCTTAGCATCCTCCTCACAGCTAACACCGCTGCCCAGCTTCGTGTCAACCGCAAACTTGGAGATGCTGCATTTAATTCCCTCGTCTAAATCATTAATATATATTGTAAACAACTGGAGTCCCAGCACTGAGCCTTGCAGTACCCCACTAGTCACTGCCTGCCAATCTGAAAAGGCCCTGTTTACTCCCACTCTTTGCTTCCTGTCTGCCAACCAATTCTCTATCCACATCAATACCATATCCCCAATACCGTGTGCTTTAAGTTGCACACTAATCTCCTGTGTGGGATCTTGTCAAAAGCCTTTTGAAAATCTAAATATACCACATCCACTGGCTCTCTCCTATCCACTCTACTAGTTACATCCTCAAAAAATTCTATAAGATTCGTCAGACATGATTTTCCTGTCACAAATTCATGCTGACTTTGTCCGATGATTTCACCTCTTTCCAAATGTGCTGTTATCACATCTTTGATAACCGACTCTAGCATTTTCCCCACCACCGATGTCAGACTAACCGGTCTATAATTCCCCGGTTTCTCTATCCCTCCTTTTTTAAAAAGTGGGGTTACATTAGCCACCCTCCAATCCTCAGGAACTAATCCAGAATCTAAGGAGTTTTGAAAAATTATCACTAATGCATCCACTATTTCTTGGGCTACTTCCTTAAGCACTCTGGAATGCAGACCATCTGGCCCTGGGGATTTATCTGCCTTTAATCCCTTCAATTTACCTAACACCATGTGGTGAACTACATATACCTGTCTGGACTGCTCCTGTGGCTCCTCCCACAGACCCCCTGCTGACTGCTCCTGTGGCTCCTCCCACAGACCCCTGTATAAAGGCGATTGAGGTCTGAGCCCGGCCTCATTCTCCAGGATGTAGTGTTGTTCATTCTTCCAGTCAATAAAAGCCAATATCTCGTTTCTTACGTCTCAGAGTGAGTTATTGATGGTGCATCACACCACTTCCCTACTAACATGTATTTCCCTCAGTTCCTCCATCTCACGAGACCCTCGGTCCCCTACTATTTCCGGAAGATTGTTTATGTCCTCCTTACTGAAGACAGAACCAAAGTAGTTATTAAAATGGTCTGCTATGTCCTTGTTCCCCATGATCAATTCACCTGTTTCTGACTGTAAGGGACCTACATTTGTCTTGACCAATCTTTTTCTTTTCACATATCTATAAAAGCTTTTACAGTCAGTTTTTATGTTCCCTGCCAGCTTTCTCTCATAATTTTTTTTCCCTTTCCTAATTAAGCCCTTTGTCCTCCTCTGCTGGTCTCTGAATTTCTCCCAGTCCTCAGGTGCGCCACTTTTTCTGGCTAACTTGTATGTTTCTTCTTTGGACTTGATACTATCCCTAATTTCCCTTGTCAGCCACGGGTGCACTACCTTCCCTGGTTTATTATTTTGCCAAACTGGGATGAACAATTGTTGTAGTTCATCCATGCGATCTTTAAATGCTTCCCATTGCATATCCACCGTCAACCCTTTAAGTATCGTTTGCCAGTCTATCTTAGCTAATTCACATATCATACCTTCAAAGTTACCCTTCTTTAAGTTCAGAACCTTTGTTTCTGAATTAACTATGTCACTCTCCATCTTAATGAAGAATTCCACCATATTATGGTCACTCTTACCCGGGGCCTCACATGACAAGATTGCTGACTAACCCTTCCTCATTGCTCAATACCCAGTCTAGAATGGCCTGCTCTCTAGTTGGTTCCTCGACATGTTGGTTCAGAAAACCATCCCACATACATTCCAAGAAATCCTCTTCCTCAGCACCCTTACCAATTTGGTTCACCCAATCTATATGTAGATTGAAGTCACCCATTATAACTACTGTTCCCTTATTGCACACATTTCTAATTTCCTTTTTAATGCCATCCCTAACCTCACTACTACTGTTAGGTGGCCTGTACCCAACTCCCACCAGCGTTTTCTGCCCCTTAGTGTTATGCAGCTCTACCCATATCAATTCCACATCCTCCAGGCTAATGTCCTTCCTTTCTATTGCGTTAATCTCCTCTCTAACCAGCAACGCTACCCCACCTCCTTTTCTTTCCTGTCTATCCCTCCTGAATATTGAATATCCCTGGATGTTGAGCTCCCATCCTTGGTTACCCTGGAGCCATGTCTCTGTGATCCCAACTATATCATATTCATTAATAACTATCAGCACATTCAATTCATCCACCTTGTTACGAATGTTCCTTGCATTGACACACAAAGTCTTCAGGCTTGTTTTTACAACACTCTTAGCCCTTATACAATTATGTTGAAAAGTGGCTCCTTTTGATTTTTGCCCTGGATTTGCTTGCCTGCTACTTTTACTTTTCACCTTACTACTTTTTGCTTCTACCCTTTTTTTACACCCCTCTGTCTGTCTGCACTTGTTTCCATCCCCCTGCCACATTAGTTTAAATCCTCCTGAACAGCAGTAGCAAACGCTCCCCCTAGGACATTGGTTCCAGTCCAGCCCAGGTGCAGACCGTCCTGTTTATACCGGTCCCACCTCCCCCAGAACTGGTTCCAATGCCCCAGAAGTTTGAAAGAAAGGTGCCAAAAACAAAGAAACATCTAGCGAGTGGACTTAACAAGATGTTTTCGCTCACAGAACAGCCACTCGCAGGAAGTTTTTCCTTGTTTTTGGCACCATTCTTTGTAAACTCCAGAGACTGTTGTGCATAAAAATCCCAGGAGATCAGCAGTTTCTGAGATACTCAAATCACCCTGGGCGGCACCTCATTAGTTAGCTTGTTTAGTTTGGCTTTTTTCTTAAAGATGTGGCGGGTGTGCTCTGGCCAGCACGGCACCCCTAAGAGGGAGCCAATCAAGAGGACTGGCATTGGATTGGAGGTGGTAACAGTAAGTAGGAGAAGAGGAAGTGACAAGCAACATCGGAGGAGCTCAGGGAGGGTTAAGCAGTATTTCTGGGGTGAAAGGAATTTTTGTGATTTTCAGTTCAAACTCTGTAACAGGAGAGGTAAGGATTAATGCTTATTGATTTTCCCAGAGTAAAAACTACTTAAAATTTGTTAGTCTTTAGTTAAAACCATTTTTAAAAAATTTCAATTGCATTGTTAAATCATCCAAAGGGAATATTTCAGTTTACAATTTTCCATTTCAAAGAATGATGGAGAGTATTCATCAGAATCCTGCTAATAGCAGATTCATCATTGTGAGTCCAGATGAAGTGCCTCAACCTAAAACATCAATTGTCCATTTCCCTGATGCTGCTGACCTACTAAGTTCGCTCAGCAAACCTATTTGAGCTTTTGCAGTTCCTTGTGTCTTCACTGTAGGACTTAGTCGTAGAAATGACAGAGTCAATCTTACTATATAAATGGTCAGATAAGGCACAATTGACCTCTATAATATCTGTGCTACAGACCAGGATTTTGTGGAAAACTACTAACAATTCCATGTGGAACTAAAACTATATAATCGCCACCAAGTCAAGATCTCCGCATACAAGTAGGTGAACACAGAAGTTCCAGACTTGCAGACCACTATTGGCCAGCCTTTTCTGGACGACACACAGACATTGGGCATGAGGTTATAGCAATTCTCAAGCTCTCACTCTGGGGCATCCATCCACAAAACCTGTGTAAGGTTAGAGCTGCTGGAGATGAATGACTGGAAGAGTCTACACTTCCGTTAAGATATCTTAATTCATTTTTAAAAATTATTCTTAAGTGTTCAAGACTGTTTATATGTATATGTTTTAGCTATTGTTTGCCCTTTAAAAGACTAATAATTTTTAATTTGTCATAATTGATTAAATTGTAAAGATATTTAAATATTCCTGACTTTTCACAGCAGACTGACTCAGCCTGGGGACACATCAGCCAACCATTACAATGTTTGGGTAATCTACAGCTGGGCTATAATTTGTGCCCCTAGTGTGTTTCATAGACCTTCTGTCCACCCGACTGTTACTTCTTTTTGTACATAACTTAGCTGTCTCAAGTTACCACTTCCTGGGATATACTATAATGAAACAACCAGCCTCATGGAAGTTCTGCAATTAGACCAGCTGTAGGTCATGCTTTAAACCCAGAGCCTGATCTCCTCCAGCTGATTACTCTCGGTCTCATGAATGATGAGACCCAGGAGACATCCTGGAAGGCTTACAGGGGGTAGGATGAGTAATTCCACAGACTTTGGGCACCCTGTCATACGTCTACTTCTTAGATGACCTACGGAGATAAACAACAAATACTGTTTTCTGTTTTACTTATTCCAATTGACCTTGCTTGTAGTTCGAAACTGCTTCTTTAAACACGATACCTTGTTTTTTTAAAAAATAAGTTGAAGTGAAACTCAGCCAATTTACCAACTTTCCTGTAACAACCGTCTGTGTTTTTTGTTATTGTTAATCTGTTCCCTGTTCATCTATCACTGCTCCTTGGTCACAAAAGATGAGAATTCATAAGAAGTAAAACTAAAAGAAGATTTACTTCACAGACCAAAGATGGGTTCATGGGGGAAATGGAGGCTGAAACAATGACTGCACATCGATCGCAATAAATTTGTCTAATCTTTATTCAAATACAGTCAACTATGCTGTCCCGGGCTTTCCAATGACAACAATTCCCTTTCAAACCAGACAACATACTGTAATCTCAAATGTAATCATTTGATAGTTCACTGAATTACAGGATCTGGGCTTTGGTACTTATAATTAGCTAGGCTCTAGAATAGAATGGTTGTTCTCTCTAATTGAACATTTCCCTTTCCATTATTGTCCTATTCATAAATTCGTAATATTCATATAAATTCATGATCTCCAAAGTTTTGCTGTAAAGTAGTATCATGTGAATTATGCACACTATTGTGCAAATCAGCCAGCAAATTCAGGGGATTAAAATGAATTTTACACCCTCTGACCTTGATGGGAGTATTACCCTGCACCTTGTTTGGTGCCTTTTAAACTATTTGTTAGATGTGTACACTAATTGCAAATTGATCTCATTACTGGGCATCATCTGTTAATTAATAGTACAATTATCCTTCTACTATCGATCCCTGTTAGTTGCTGCCAATCAGCTCCTCTGACCCAGAAAAGTAATCTGTTATTGCTTCAATGAGTGAACAGTTATTAATGACAGGGAAATCAGTCAATGTCCATTGTGCACAACACATATTTCTAGCACATGTTTCAAGTTCAAGTTCACATCTGTTTGTGCATATACACAACAAAGTTAAGCAACATTCCCCGGACCACTGTGCACCCACGAAGCATATATCGCACACAGCACATAAACCAGAATATTATCATAAATAAGTTTATAAAATATAATTCAAAATGCATGTGTTGTGCAGCACAGGTAAACAGTAAACAGTAAAAAGTACAGTAAACAATAAATAACTCACTGTTCTAGTGACTGTTATGTTTTGTAATCCCAAACACTAATCAAAAGAAAAACATGGGAGCCGGAGATACATGTCTGATTAGTTTTACTTCAGTGAGGCAGCATATATGCCATGGTAGCGTAATGACATATGCCATTCACATACCAGCTTACATGGAACCTATAATGAATTATCTAAATAAAGAATGCTTAATCAAACAATATATTTACAATAATACTGAAATATTAAATACACTACAGTAATAAGACCTTGGTGGTATTAGGGTATTCTAGCTATATGTCCCCCTCTAGACTTCTCAAGGCAATTATGGTCCTGTTTAGATTATTTACCATTGACCTGGGGCCTTCATACCACGTAAATTCCAAGTCAATATTGAGTTTATTGTAATATGCATTAATACAATGAGAAACTTGCATGAGCAACATTAGGAGCACAAAATCTCAGATACATAACATTCATAAGAAAAACATCAATTATACAAAATTAAACAAGAAAGAACACAATTAGAACAAAACGTCCATTCACAAACATGAGAAAACCTGCGGATGCTGGAAATGCAAAGAAACACAAGCAAAATGCTGGAGGAACTCGGCAGGCCAGGCTGCATTCTGATGAGGGTCTCAGCCCAAAATGCCAACAGCTTCCTCTTTTCCATAGATGCCGCCTGGCCTGCTGAGCTTCTCCAGCCCTTTGTATGCGTTGCCTTAAAAAAGTCTATGGCAGTGCAAAATGGTCATAGAGTTGCCATAGTTATTAGGGTTATGCAGGTTGGTTCAAGAGCTGCATGGAGATAGCTGTCTTTGAACCTGGTGGTGTGGTCCTTCAGGAATCTGTACCACTTCCTGTGAGAAGATGGCATGGCAATGGCTCATGTTGATGCTACTGATGTCAGCAGGGATGTAGCAGCAATGATTCTCCACCCTCTACAGATTTTACATTCATGCCCATTAGAATTGCCACAGCAGATAATGATACAACCAGTCGAGATACTTTCAACTGTTTGGGTATACAGTGACATGCTGAACCTCTTTAACCTTCTAAGAATTAAAAAACCTAGTGCAGGTTCCTTGAGATTGCAGGGCCCAGGACAAATCATCCAACCAGTGAGTTATCAAGAGTACCTTATATTCAGAAATTCTGTCTGATGACCAGATTTGACCACATCTGCAAGCAAATAAAATTCATATAATGGGAAATGATAAATCTCAGACAGCATTAGTTTTTCATGGATCTTTTCTCAGTTATGTGGTACAGTGTATTAATTACGTTAATTGTCAGCTGTGTTTATTCACAGTAGATGACAGAATTTACACAGTAAATGATAGGGATACGATAGAGAGAAAGTTGAAGAAGGTGTCTGGCATGCTTAGCTTAATTGCTCACGATACCAAGTTCAGGAGTTGGGACGGCAAGTTAAAGCTATACTGGACATTGGCAAGGTCACATTTGCATTACTGTGTATAGTTCTGATTCCCATACAATATAGGAAAGATGTCATTAAACTGGAAAGGAAAGCAAAATGATTTACAAGGATCTTATCTGGACTTGATGGGTTTGAATTATGAGGAGAGTTTGGATGGGCTAGAACATTTATAGAAGTTTATAAAAGCATGACAGGAATAGATAGGGTGACTTGGAGATAGGAGATCCCAAAAATAGAGGGCATAGGTTTAAAGTTAAAGGGCAAAGATTTCAACTTTTGCCCTTTTGAGGAGCAACCTTTTTACACAGAGGTGGAATAGATATGGAATGAGCTTTCAAAGGTGAATATAATCTCAACATTTGAAAGGCATTTTGATAGGTGCATGCTTATAAAAAGATTTAGAGCAATATGGGCCAAATACAGGCAAATGTGGCTAGCTCAGATATTCAAGCATGTTAGCATACACGAACTGGACTGAAATGGCTGTTTTCCATGCTATATAGCTCTATGCCTCTAAAATAAGTACAGATTTTATCTTTTACTTGTGCTTTGGCCTGGACCACATGCTATAAAATATGTATTATGAAACTTGAGGCACTACAATCCTGAAATCCATGTAATATTCCTACACTCCTTCAGTGATACAAGCAATCCTGAGCCAAGCCAAGGAAGGCAAAGAATATCTGACTTTCTGCTTCCAATTGTTAAGCTGACTTCCAACTACTGAACTACTTGTCACATCCTCTAGCCAAAATTCACGGGCTCCTTCACCATTCATTCTCTGCCTCCTGTTGGGAAATTTGGTGGATGAACCGCTTGGTGGTTTTGGTGCAATGCTCCACGACAATCAAACCTCCCTCCAAACCCATCCAGCATATGAGCACAGCACTTTATGTGATCCTGATATGACAATTGCTCTTCTGATCCTTGGCAAACAATTACTACTCCAATTCCAAAATTTCCTTTACTTCTGGACCTTTTTGCACCAGAAACCCACGCACACTCTACTTCTTGGGCCCTAATATCATTGTGCACTCTGCAGAAGCTAAGTATGCAAATGAATAGCCTTTGATCATACCAATGCCTTTTCAGTACCACACAACGCTTTGATGTTCATATGCTACTGAACTTCCAACAAACACACAATTTCAAGGCAGTTCTGCTTTCCATTTTCCTACCAAACTGGATAGCTTCACAGCACTCCACATTACTCCCAATGCTCTGCAAAAATCAAAGTTAAATTCCTGATAGTGTGCAATTTCTGGTTCCGTTCGAGCCATTGAACTTATAATGAAATGGATCAAAGCATCCTGAATAATTTCTTATAAAGTACTTGATAGCTGAACTGAAACTCTTGAAACACTAATACCTCAGTGCAAGCATATAGCAAAGGGAACATTATTGTGGACCTTCGTAATAAAATTGGGAGTAATTCAGATAAGCGTAAGAATAGAAATGGATTCACGCAACTCCAAATGAAAAATATGTTAGTAATGTTAAAAGATAAGATCAGCCACAGCATAGCAATTTTGTTTCTTAGGTTACACCAGTAAATTTATCTCTTCATTTTTAGTGTGATTTTTATTTCTTCCAGCACTTTTTTTGGACAAATTAAAGCTGGAACATAAACGATTTGTCTCCAGCTCTGTGTACAACCTGACAGCTTTTATTTGCTCAGAAAAATACAGTTTCTATAACTTAATTTCACTTGGAACTAAATGAACTATTAGATCTTTTTAAAAACCGTGCCTTTTATTTTATAAGAATGTCTCCTCTTTTGTGACTCTTCCATTGTTGGAGACATTCCAGTTTCTACCCTGCAGGCTCTTAAACATATCAGTAAGATCACTCTTCATTATCATTTCAATGTTCAAAGTAAATTTATTATTAAACTACATATATGTTACTATTTATAACCCAGAAGTTCATTTCTATGTGGCCATTCATGGTAAATTACAGACAAAAAGTCCATAGAATCAATGAAAGACCACACACAACAAGATGGACAACCAATGTGCAAGAGACGATGAACTGTGCAAATGCAAAATGGAAAAAATTGTACCAATAATAAGCAATAAATATCGAGAACATGGGATGAAGAGTCCTTGAAAATGAGTCCACAGATTGTGCTCAGTTCAGTGTCGGGGTGAGTGAAGTTATTCCCTCTGGTTCAAGAGCCTGATGGTTAAGGGGTAATAACTGTTCCTGAACCTGGTTTTCTCCAATGAATACAGGTACAATCTTCAACTGTTCATATTAGGACAACCCTCTAATCCCAGGGTTCAGCCTCACATAAAATGATGTAAAAAGCAAAAGTAAAAATGGATCAGTTACAGGGAGGAGGAAATACTTTGTGGAATGAAGAAATAGCAGATGGTAAGAAAAGTCAGGTCACCATGGAGAATGATGAATACATTCCTGGAAGAATAGGACAGCAAGAGTCTAGTAAGTATGAGGAACTTAGTAAAAATATCTACAGAAACAATTGAGGAACTAATTTGACTAACCACTAGCAAATTTCTCTCATTTGTTGGCCAAATATTGCTATAGAAGAGGGGTTCCATAGGTAGTGAGTGAATTAGTTATGATCGTAAAGATGCTCCCCACTTTAGAATATTTCTTATAGATTGCAGGACAGCAGACAAGATGTTATTTTTCATGACATAATTGAAAGAGTACAGAGTCAATTAATCTGACATTACTGGAGGAAGAGAGCTGGGGTCCATAAGGACATAGTACAGAGTATATAGAAAAACCCATAACTTGATAAAATTGATATACTTGTTTGGTCTTTCTGCTTAAGTTAGAACTAGTGGAATTTAGATGTGACTTAGTTTGCATTTTCACAAGTATTTGATAAAGTGTTATTTAGAAAGTTATACAAATTTATTCCTTATGGGACTTAGGTGATACTGTAGCCAAGGTAGACTATTGGTTAATGGACAAAGGGAAGAGCAAGTAAATATACAGATCATTTTCACATTGGCAGACTACTTTATAGACAACAGTGGCAGACAAAGATATTTGCAATCAAGATCTGCATCTTTGATGTGGTAATTGGAACTCAAGCATTCCAATTTGCTGACAGTACAAAGCTGTACAAACACAGACTTTGCGTAAGATCACCAAGAACTTTCATACTACAATGTGTGGTGAACTACATATACCTGTCTGGACACGCCCCCTGCTGACTGCTCCTGTGGCTCCTCCCACAGATCCCGGTATAAAGGCGATTGAGGCCTGAGCCCGGCCTCATTCTCCAGGATGTAGTATGGTGGTCAACTACTGCTTGTTCTTTCTTCCAGTCAATAAAAGCCGATACATTGCCTTCATGTCTCAGAGAGAGTTATTGATGGTGCATCAATTTTATTGACTGGATGTTTTAAAACATGGAAAGTGTTTTACGTCTGGAAAGATTGGATTTGGACCCCCAAGACCCTGAAGCAGCTCTTGCCTTTGAACTCTGGCTTGCATGCTTCCAATCATACTTGGAGGAGGTTAGTGCAACTGAACCCGTTGTTATGCACCGAATTCTCCTCTCGAGGGTCACCCCGAAAGTTTACTCACTTATCAGAGGCCTGCCGACCTACGAAGGGGCACTGGACGCCCTCAAAAGACAGTACCTGCGGCCGGTGAACACTGTCTACGCAAGATATCGCTTAGCTACACGACGACAGTGGCCTGCAGAGTCGAGCGCCCAGTATCTCCGAGCCCTACAGACACTCGTGTGGACTTGTGATTGCAAAACACTCACAGCGGAACAGCATGTGGAGCTGCTAGAACGAGACGCCTTTGTTACAGGGATCAGGTCAGTGTATGTGCACCAGCGGCTGCTGGAAAATGCCGATCTTACCTTATGCTCGGCGATCGAGATGGCCGACACGCGGGAGGCTGCTCTGCACAACGCAGTACTGTCCAGCCACGTGATCCCCCGCCAGTTCCGTGGACACCGCAGACCCGGCCATCCGCGAGCGAATCGACCTCGGCTGCTGCCAGTCGCGATTCCACGAACTCCCTGAACCCGACCACAGCTGCAGCCAGTCGCAAGCCCGCGCAGTGTTACTTCTGCGGACTCGAAAAGCACCCCCGAAAACGCTGCCCGGCCCGAGAAGCGACCTGCTCCAGCTGCGGGAAGAAAGGCCATTTCGCCAAGGTCTGTAAGTCTAAACCACGAGCGGGGTCGGGCAGCGCTGCATGTGAGGCATGAGGGCCGCCATCTTGCATGCCCGCCTCGTGCGAGGCATGGGGGCCTCCATCTTGCCTGCCCGGATGGGGGCGGCCATCTTTGTCGGCACCAACATGCCCCGCCCCCTACCCACGGGTGCTTACTGGGCACCAAGACGGCAGTTCAACTCTGGCCACCGTAACCTTCGACCAAAGCGCCCCACACCAGCTTGCAAGGTCAATGATGGACATCCTGGTGGAGGGGCACAGGACTAGCTGCCTGTTTGACACGGGCAGCACTGAGAGTTTTATTCACCCGGACACAGTGCAACGCTGTGGACTCGTGACACGGCCGGTAAGCCAGAGGGTCACCTTGGCTTCTGGGTCGCATTCCACAGACATCCGGGTAGGTTGTGTAGCGACATTGGTGGTGCAGGGCACAGAACATCGGAACTTTGCACTACTGGTCATGCCTCAACTGTGTGCCCCTGTGCTATCGGGGCTGGACTTCCAGAGCCACCTCGAAAGTGAGACTATGGCATATGACGGGCCCCTCCCAACACTCACTGTAAGGAATCCTCAGTTTTGTGGGACTTCGCCATATACCCCGCTACTGACCACACACACACACCGACCCACACATCCCACCCGGCACCATGCCAACAGCTGCGCTACGGACACCACTTGCAGCCTCTCCACCCTCAAGATCCCTCCCCCACCGCTGTTCGCCAACCTGACCCCCGACTGTAAACCAGTGGCAACTAAAAGCAGGAGGTACAGTGCGGGGGACAGGGCCTTCATTCAGTCGGAGGTGCAGCGGCTACTCAGGGAGGGGATCATTGAGCCAAGCACAAGTCCTTGGAGGGCCCAGGTGGTTGTTGTTCAGACCGGGCAGAGAAATAGGATGGTCGTGGACTATAGTCAAACCATCAATAGGTTCACGCAGCTTGACACGTACCCCCTACCCCGCATTGCGGATATGGTCAACCAGATAGCTCAGTACAAGGTGTTCTCGACAATAGATCTGAAATCTGCTTATCACCAGCTCCCCATCCGCCCAGAGGACCACCCCTACACCGATTTTGAGGCGGGCGGCAGGCTCTATCACTTCCTGCGCGTCCCATTTGGTGTCACAAATGGTGTCTCGGTCTTCCAGAGGGAAATGGACCAGATGGTGGACCAGTGCCAACTGAAAGCCACATTTCCCTATCTGGATAACATCACCATCTGTGGTCGCGACTGGCCGGATCACAACGCCAACCTCCAACGATTTTTCCAAGTGGCCATGCCCTGAACCTTACTTATAATAGGGACAAGTGTGTGTTCGGAACCACCCGACTCGCTATCCTTGGGTATGTCGTGGAAAACGGGGTCATTGGCCCTGATCCCGACCGTATGCGCCCCCTGTTAGAGCTCCCTCTTCCCACCACTCTCAAAGCCCTCAGTCGGTGCCTGGGCTTCTTTTCCTATTACGCCCAATGGGTCCCTCATTACACAGACAAGGCCCGCCCCCTGGTCAAGTCTACCACTTTTCCCCTCTCTGCTGAGGCCTGTGCGGCCTTCAGCTGCATTAAAGGGGACATTGCCAAAGCAACGATGCATGCGGTGGACGAGACCATTCCCTTCCAAGTAGAGAGTGACGCCTCCGATTTCGCGTTTACTGCTACCCTCAATCAGGCAGGCAGGCCAGTAGCATTCTTTTCTCGTACCCTTCAAGGCTCTGAAATTCGACACTCCGCGGTGGAGAAAGAAGCCCAGGCCATAGTGGAAGCTATTAGGCACTGGAGGCACTGTCTCACCGGCAAAAGGTTCACCTTGCTGACTGACCAGCGCTCGGTTGCATTCATGTTCAGCAACCAACAGCGGGGCAAAATCATAAATGATAAAATTTTGCGGTGGAGAATAGAACTCTCCACCTACAACTATGATATCCTGTACCGAAATGAGCCCCCTGATGCCCTATCCCGGGGAGCGTGTGCCAGCGCGCAGCTCGACCAGCTATACGCCCTCCATGCACATCTTTGCCATCCGGGGGTCACCTGATTTTACCATTTTGTGAAAGCCGTACTCCCTTGAGGACGTCAGGACGATGACCAGGGACTGCCAAGTCTGCGCTGAGTGCAAACCGCACTACTACCGTCCTAAAAAGGCGCAAATTATCAAGGACACCCGCCCCTTTGAGCGACTGAGTGTTGATTTTAAGGGCCTCTTTCCCTCCACCGATCACAATGTCTACTTTCTCAATATTATCGACGAGTACTCGTGGTTCCCCTTTGCCATCCCCTGCCCCAACACCACTGCCACATCCGTCATAAAAGCCCTGCGCCAGCTCTTCACTCTGTTCGGATATCCCTGCTATATCCACAGTGATAGAGGGTCCTCCTTTATGAGTGATGAGTTGCGCCAGTACCTGCTGGCTAGGGGCATTGCTACTAGTTGAACTACGAGTTATAATCCCCGGGGAAATGGACAGGTGGAGAGGGAGAATGCCACAGTTTTAAAGGCCACACTTTTAGCCCTTAAGTCATCGGTCTCTCGATGGCAGGAAGTCCTCCCTGAGGCACTCCAGTCTATCCGCTCCCTGTTATGTACATCCACCAATGCCACCCCTCACGAGCGCCTATTCTCTTTTCCCAGGAAGTCTGCCACTGGGACCACCCTACCAGTTTGGCTGACATCCCCAGGGCCAGTGCTGCTCCGGAAACATGCGAGGAGCAATAAATACTCCCCGCTGGTCGAGAGGGTTCACCTTCTACATGCGAACCCCCAGTATGCTTACGTGGTCTTACCTAATGGGCGGGAGGACACGGTCTCCGTCTGCGACCTGGCGCCCGCAGGAGCAGCAGACCACTACCCTGAACACTCCACGGAAACTATGAACCCTGTACCCGAGGTGACACCGCGCACACTGAGCCCTACAGACTCCTCACGACACTCATATACCGGGCGTCTCGTACGCGCGTATACCAGGTGCCTCGCACACGCATGAGGGATCATTGACGCCTAGTGGGCTGACACCTCCAGTTAGGCCGGAACCTGCACAACCACCATCTCCAGTGCAATCACCACCGGCATCTGTGCAATCACAGCCGGTGCTACGTAGATCGCAGCGACAGATTCGACCACCTGATAGACTTAACCTGTAAATATACTTGTAAGAAACTTTGCCCCATGGGGACTTTCTTTTAAAACAAAGGTGGGGTGAATGTGATGAACTACATATACCTGTCTGGACACGCCCCCTGCTGACTGCACCTGTGGCCCCTCCCACAGACCCCGGTATAAAGGCGATTGAGGCCTGAGCCCGGCCTCATTCTCCAGGATGTAGTGTGGTGGTCAACTACTGCTTGTTCTTTCTTCCAGTCAATAAAAGCCGATATCTCGACTTCACGTCTCAGAGAGAGTTATTGATGGTGCATCACAATGTTATTTATAAAATGCCACCTTCCTGTTTTGGTTTCTTTAGTATTCTGGATTCAGAAGTCCCATTGAGATTCCCCAGTCAAATCTGGGTAGCCAGGTTCCATCAGGAAAAAAAAACAAAATTTATTTTTATGCATCTCATTTGAACAAAAGGATCATGTATCTGAATCTCTAGGCCTCTATTATCCATGTTTAATGCTTTTTTAACGTGTGGTACACTTTGATTACATTTAGGGAATCTATAAATTACTTCAAGCAGAGTTTTATGCCATCTGTTTCTTTCTGACTGCCATTTTGTCTATCCTTTATTTTCGTTGTTGCGTATGAACCTCCCTTCCTCTTTAGTTCTGTTCTTTTTGATAAAAGTCAGATCCTTAAATATCTCATATTCAATTACCTCTCCATAGTGCTTATTAGATCAGGGCCACTGTTCTATTTCATTGCAAAGGTTTTGAGTATATTGTTGTAAGCCCTCAGCTCTAACCTCTCTTTCTATAAGAAACTGAGATGAGTAGTATCCTAGCCCTACCTGATCCAATTTGCTTATTTTTGACCCAATGAAAACTCAGCTCTGCAACCTGGACATTTCCCTAATGGCTTCTGAAATTACTTTTTTTTCTGGATACACATAACTCTCCTTGAGTAGTTTAAAGCTTTATCCACTTTCAGTTTTCCATGACATTAGATTAAAATGCAACTAATCTTGCTTATATTTCAAAAAGTAGATTAAATTAAGTATAATAAAGCAGTAGTGTGAACACTTGAGTCAAGTATGATGCTCTCCTAAGAGGTTGTTTTTTGCTGGGTTTTCAAATGGTTGTAGAGGCCAATCTGGAATCCACATATTCTGGTGTAGTGTGGACAAGAGTTAAGTGGTGGCTGTGGTTGGTGGTTGTGTCTTTTGGTTTTTTATTCTTTCCTCTTGCCGCTTGTTCTCTGCAGCACAGTGGAGATTGTTCTCATGTAACACGGCTTTCTCCTGAGCAGATTTCCTTCAGTTGTACCTATCGAGTGCAATGTCTTCCCATTTTTTTGATGTAATACTTAATTTATTCAGGCTGATTTTGGAGTTATCTTTGATACATTTCCTTTGATCACCAGGGGCTCGCTAACCTTCCTTCAACTGGGAATAATGGATGTGTTTGGGGAGATGTAAGTTAAACATCCTGATTACATGGCCTACCCATTGGAGTTGGTATTGCTTTGTTGTGGTGGAGATGCTGTTCATGTTGCCTTCCTCCAGTACCCAGTTGTTAGTGCATCTTTCAAACAGATAAAGCTTCATGGAACACTACTGCACAGAAACAAACCCTTCAGCCCATTTAGTCAATGTCGAACTATTAATCTGCCTAGTTCCATTGACCTACACCCAGACCATACCCTTTCTTAATGTTCTCATCCATGTACCTATCTAAATTTTTCTCAAATGTTGAAATTGAACCCGCATCCAACGCTTCCACTGGCAGCTCATTCCATACTCTTATCACAATCTGAGTGAAGAAGATCCTCATGTTCCCCTTAAACATTTCATCTTTCACCATTAACCTATGATCTCTATTTCTAGTCTTCAATGGAGACTTCAATGGAAAAAGCCTTCTTGCATTTACCCTTTCTATCTCTTTCATAATTTGTATACCTCTATCAAATCTTCCCTCATTCTTCAATGCTCTAGGGAATAAAGTCATAATCTATTTAACCTTTCCCTATAACTAAGGTCCTGAAGTCTTTTCAACATCCTTACAAATTTTCTCTACACTCTTTCAATCTTATTTGTATCTTTCTAGTAGGTATGTGACCAAACTGCACATAATACTCCAAATTAGGCCTGATCAATGTCACATACGATTTCAACATAAAATCCCAACTCTTGTACTTACTACTTTGATTTATGAAGGCAAAAGTTTTTTAATGACCCTCTTGTGATGCTACTGTAAAGGAACTATGGATCTGTATTCCAGATCACTCTGTTCAACCACACTCCTCAGTGCCTTAATGCTCACTGTGTAAGACTTACCCTGGTTTGTCCTCCCAAGTGCCACACCACACTCTTTCCTGCATTGAATTCCATCTGCCATTTTTCTGTCCATTTTTTTTAACTGGTTCAGTTCTGACTGAAAGCTTTGATACTGTTCCACGCTGTGCACTATGCACCAATCTTGGCAAGATCCACAAATTTGCTCATCCAGTTAACCACAATATCATCCAGATCACTGATATTGATGAAAAACAACAAGAAACTGAGCACCAATCCCTGTGGCACACCACTAGTCACAGGCCTCCAGTTAGAGAAGCAACGATCTACTACCACGCTCCGGCTTCTCCCACAAATCTAATGTCTAATCCAATATACTACCTCATCTTGAGTGCCAAGCAACTGAAGCTTCTTCCTAATGCAACACAGCAAAGTTCTACCTCTCAAAGTCCAACCCTACAACCCCTTCATGAGAGGTGGAAACAGGTAAGGCCTGCCAATATGGCTCTGGTGAAGCCGTATAGACCCATCCCCTGTACAGTAGATGCAATGGATTACAGCAAGATTGATGAACTCCAACTATACCAACGACTTTGTGAGAGAAGGCTCATCATAGAGTGAGCACATGATGCAGCACAGGGAAGGTCATCAGCATCCTGCACAACCGATTAACTCTTTATCTACCTTGGGTTCCTGGAATGTGAGAACCATATGCCACACAGGAAAGTACAAACTAACAATTCTTGTAATGAGTGAGACAAGATGGACGTCATCTGGAGAGACTCGATTGACAGACCTGGTAAGTATCATCTACTCAGGCCATCAGAGCAATGATGCACCACATACAGAGGGTGTAGCCTTCACGATGACACCAGAAGCACTTAGAGCCATGATTACATGGGGAGCCAACAGTTCCAGAATCATCACTGGTAGCTTTAGTAAAACAAAAGTGACGAAGATAAACGGCATCAGCATTAACTGATGAGAGATACAATCCTGAGAGAAGACACTTCCTTTGTCTATCTTGGTAAAGCATTGTGAGTATTTGTGGTGGAATGGATGATGATATCAAAGCCAGGATCAACACCTTGAAGGAAGTGTGGACATCTACTCATATCAAGGAAAACCAACATCATAATCTTCAGCTCAAATGTTAAAACAGTGCTCCTATCTGGCTCTGAAACCTGGGGAACAACAAAGAAGACATGACAAAAACTACAGGCCTCCATCAGCCAGTGGCTAAGAAGGATCCTAAACATCAGATGGATTGACAAGGGAACCAATCAGACACCGTGGGAAAGCACCAACCAGGAATCCAAAGAGATACAAAAATGCAAACAGAAATGGAGATGGGTTGGCCACACCTCAAGAAAGCAAAACAACATCACCAGGCTGGGATTAAAATGGAATCCCCAAGGAAAGATGAAAAAGGGGTGTCCAAAGAACACATGAAAGAGAGATGTTGAGGCTGAAATTAGACTATGAGGACACTCCTGGTCCACCCTTGAGAAAATGGCTCAGAACAGAGGACAATGGAGATGGGAGGTGATTGATGGCTGATGTTCCACAGGGAACGAAGGGCCCAAGTAGAAGAAGACAATAAAATTCTAGAGTCACAAGTCGCAGCAGAGGGAAACAGAGTGGAACAGACCCTTTGGCCCACTGAACCTGTGCTGGCCATTAATTTTACCCCTGAATCACACTCTAACATATTTTATTGCCCCAACGTTCAACACCCCCTCCTTGCCATTCCAGCTATTTATCTACTCAGTACAGACACTTTATAGCAACTTTTATGGGGTGTGGAAGAAAACCAGAGCACCTAGAGGAAACCTCTATGGCCACAGGGTGAAAATGCAAACAACACATGGACAGCAGCTGAAATTGGGATTGAGCCCAAGTTGCTGTAGCTGTGAATCAGCATCTGCCCTAGCTGCACCATTGTGCATCTGCAATTCATTTACCTTAGCTAGTAATGTGGTTGGTCATTCCTTTATGGAGCCGATGGGAGAGGTTACAAATAAATCGACAGTGAGTCGTAAACCATTTTAGTGAACATGAACTGATAGTCCAGTCTGCTGCCAGCACTTTCATACCTTCAGATTTTTTTGGAAGTCTGTAACCTGCAAGAAATGCTTTCTGTCCGGGATTTGCGTCCATTTATTTATTTAGTTGGAGATACAGTGCAGAAAAGGCAGATTTATCTCAAGAGCTGCACCATCCAGCAACCAACTATTTAACCCTAGCCTAATCACAAGACAACTTACAATGACCATTTAACCTTCTAACTGGTACATCTTCAGACTGTGGGAGGAAACAATACCACCATTAGGAAACCATGCATTCACGGGAACGACATACAAATAGGCAGCATCGGGATTGAACCTTAAACTCCGACGCTCCGAGCTGTAATAGTATTGTGCTATCCACTACACTACCATGGCACACCAAGTTCCATTGCCTGTCCCTGTTCAAATCTGTGGATAGGACTTAAAAAGCACAAAAGTCTACATAGGCCTAATCTACAATGTATGCATAGGCTGCCAGAGAGTGAGTGCAGCCCCTGCTTAGTTGGTATTGCAAAATTGGGGCTGGTGTTATCATTGCATTGTGCAGAAATTATGAAACAGCTTACTCTCTCCTTCCCCTTACAAGTTAATTCAGAGTCAATAAAAATATTCCATGCAGATAACATAATGGAATGATTTAAGGGATCTAGAAGTGATTTAGTCATTGGGTAAATGTAATAAAGCTGTAATGGTATTAGAGATAATTATGTATAAAAATGTTTGCTTTGAAACACAAAGTTATGAGGAAGAAGGAAAATGGAAATACTCGCACAAGGTAACAAAGGTTACGAGGTATCACTGCAGAAAACCAGAGTTACCAGCTCAGCAAACATTTAATGCAAATTAGTTACTGATACTTGCATAACATATGCAGTATGCAATCATCAACATTTCCTTCTTGTTATAACTAAAATTAACATTGATGCTAGTTTCTTTGGCAGCTTGAGGCTAATATCTGCAAATCTATGTCTGTGTTTAAATGGTTATTATTTCTTATGCATATTTCATTTATTTCATATTAAAAATTAAGAATTTGAAAATACCTTTCTGATCATTAGATACATATTTTCTGTATTCTAGCTGAAGTAGTTAATATTCTAGCTAGAATATTTTCTGTATTCTAGCAGATAAACCAGTTGTTCTTGAAAACTACTTTACTTCCAGAGTCCAGTTGGCAAAGTATTCCAGAATATTGACATGTCTACATTTCTGCTATTGACTTCAATCTTCTTTCTCCTTCATTATGGCTCAAATTGAGTTTGACAAAATTAACTACTAATATTTGTTAATTAGTTAACTTTAGATCTACCAACAAATTTTGCTTTTTATATGTACATTTCTTAATGACATTTCAACCTTGCACGAAAGAAAGCTTTCAGATCACTCCATAACATGAAGTCAACATGTTACCTTTCAATCAGTCTAAACACTCTTGAATTTTATACAAAATAGTGAGATGCGTGTCCTATTGGAACACAGAAGGTTGATCTATGCACAAAATCCTGAACATTCCATTTATATTTTGATTTACATTCTTAAGCCAGTTTTAAAGAGAAATGTTTCCTGCTTATATAACCAGCAACACAGCTGTTGGCATCAGTAACTGTGTGTAGCCATGGTAGAAAACATTAAATGCAGCAAAAACTGAAAGGTTGAATCAGAATCAGGTTTATTATCACCAGCACGTGATGTGAAATTTATTAACTTAGCAGTAGCAGTTCAATACAATACATAAGCCAGCAGAGAAAAAAATAAATAAAATTAAAAAATTTAATAAATGAACAAGCAAATCAATTACGTAGATTGAATAGATTTTAAAAAACATGCAAAAACAGAAATACTATATATTAAAAAAAAGTGAGGTAGTGTCCAAAGATTCAATGTCAATTTAGGGATCAGATGGCAGAGGGGAAGAAGCTGTTCCTGAATCACTGAGTGTGTACCTTCAGGCTTCTGTACCTCCTACCTGATGGTAACAGTGAAAAAAGGGCATGCCCTGGGTGCTGGAGGTCCATAATAACAGACACTGCCTTTCTAAGACACCACTCCTTAAAGATGTTCCGGGTACCCTGCAGCCTAGTACCCAAGATGGAGTCGACTAGGTCTAAAACCTTCTGCAGCTTCTTTTGGTCCTGTGCAGTAACCTTTCCACACCAGACAGTGATGCAGCCTGTCGGAATGCTCTCCATGGTACAACCACAGAAGTTTTCAAGTGTATTTGTTGACATGCCAAATCTCCCCAAACTTCCAATCAAGTATTGCCGCTGTTGTTGATATAACAAGCCAGCCATACTGTGCCTCCAGGTCGCATCTTGACTGAGGTGGTGGACTCAGAGTTCCTGGATTAGAAATGATTAAAATTGTTGACACCGAAATGTAACCAGTCTGAATATTGTTGCAAACTTCTTGCCAAGGCAACTAATGGCTCAATTGATGATTATTATATTCCAAACTGTCGGAATTAAAATGCTAACCTGCTACAATAATGGTCATAGGTGAAATACTGCTTGAAACCAGGTTGTAAGAGATTTCTAAGATCTTAAAAAGGAATTTAGGAGAACTAGAAGGGGACATGAGAGTGTTTTGCTGAGTACAATCAAGGAAAACCCCAAGGTATTTGACATGTATGTGAAGAACAGGAAGATGACTAAAGTGAGGGTAAGACTGTTCAGGGATAAACATGTACCTGGAATTGGAGGAGGGAGGTGAGTTCCTTAATGAATACTTTAAATCAGTACTCAGCAGTGAGAGGGACCTTGGTGAATGTAAGGAGAGTGTAGAATATGCTGCAATATGTTGACGCTAAGAAAGAGCTTGTGCTGGAACTTTTGAAAAACACTAGGATGGATAAATCCCCAAGGATGGATGGGATATGTCCCAGCTTCTATGGGAAGCAGGGATTGAGATTGCTGGACCTTTGCTGATGATATTTGAATTCTCACTGGCTATCGGAGTATAACCGAAAGTTTGGAGGGTGGCAAATGTTACTTTTTTGTTCAAGAAAAGTAATAGAGATAATTCTGGGATTAATAGACCAACAAGTCTTACATCAGTGATGGGTAAACTATTGGAGAGGATTCTTAGAGACATGATTTACAAGCAATTGGAGAAGCAAAGCTTTATGAGGACACCTCAGATGTCCTGGAAAGGAAAGCCTCATCCTGGGAAAAAATGCATCAGAAGTGAAGGATTTGAGAAAAGAGGACAACAGTTTTACAGGAGACAGAGTGCGGGGAGGTATAGTCAAGGTATCTATGGGAATTGGTAGGTTTATAGAAGATATTGGTTAGATTGATCTTGGAATAGGTTAAAATTTGGCACAACATCATGAGCCCCTCATCCCCATGTCCTCCATTTCCCACACATCCGAGCTCACCTCTTTTCTCACTGCCTTAACAGTGCTAGAGTTCCTTTTGTGCTTACCTACCATCGCATCCAACACATCATTCTCCACAACTTCCACCATCTCTAAAAGGTCCTACTATCAAATATATCTCTACCTCTCCCCCCTCTCCACTTTCCACATCGCTCCCTCAGTGATTCCCTTGTTCATTCATCCCTCACCACCAATCTCTCTCCCGGCACGTATCCCTGCGAGTGGTCAAGGTGTTACACCAGCCCATTCACCTCCTCCCTCACTTCCATTTTGGGCCCCAAACAGTCCATCCAGGTGAGGCAACACTACTGAGAATCTGCTGGGCTTCCCTGTTGTGTGTGGTGCTCCCGATGCAGTCTACTCTACATTGGTGCAACCCGTTGTAAATCGGGGGAATGCTTCATCAAGCACCTCCGCTCCATTTGCCAAAAGCGGAATTTCCCATTGGCCAGACATCTTAAGTCCAATTTTTATTCCCATTTCAACATCTCTGTATCTTCAAACTCTTGGTTTTTAATATGGAACTGATTGTTGGGGTGGTTAAACTCTCAAGGATGTGTGCAACAGAGTGAGAGGAGAGCCCAATGATATAAACAGACTATACGATGGTATATTCAAAGTAAGTTGGGTGAAGAATGTTGTGAGGGAAAGGATAGAGTAATAAACATTTCTGAGAAGATATACATGGGAAAAATGGAAATTTTTGTACTAACTGTGGGGTTTTTTCTCCTAAAAAGTAATGTTCGGTCTCTATTTATCACTTTCCTCAAAAGCACCATCCAAAAAAGGGAACTCAGTTATGTCTGCAAGCCCACTGGTAGCCAGATAGCTGGGCTTTCCTCTGAGTGCAAGGGGAATTTTGAACTGAAGGCTCTTTTCATCATCTGCAAACTTGTTACAGAGCAGTGACTGCAGATTGTTGCAGTTTTTTATATGCAAGGAATCTCCAGTCTCATTCCTTTCCTTTTATTTGGAGAAGACTGTGTGGTTTGTGGAGGAATTTTTTTTTCTGAATTTGGCTTCACTCTTCTCTAACTTACAGACTGACTTTGGAGATCAGAAATCTTGTATCTATACAGCAGCTGGGACAGAAAAGAAAAAAAGGCAAAAAAAAAGAGAAAACGGCAAATAGGAGATCAGTACGAACTTGAATATGTGGGAAACTGTAAATGCTGAAATCTGGAACAAAAAGCAAACTGCTGGAGGAACTCAATGGGTCAAGCAACATCAGCGGATGGAAAGACACTGTTGAAGTGTATTGTCAAGATTTGTCAAGACTGACAAATAATCAATCTGCAAAAGAAGACAAACTGCAAAGACAAAAAAATTAATAAAATAATACTGAGCACAAGTTGTAGAATCTAAGAAATTTGTAATTCCTCCATATTATATTTTTAAAGTTTTAGCATTAATTTATTCCAATCAAATTTACATTTTAATTCCCTCACAAAATATTGTTATCTCTACCGCCAATTATTTCAAATTTAAATATGTATATCTGAAACTCAATAGGAAGATCATATTCTGTGCTGTATGCTTTCAGATCACAGTAACTTTTTCTGGGGAAGATGAGACAGGTTGCACCCTAACCAAAGTGGGATTTGTAGGAGGTAAGGGAAGAGATTGCTGAGCAAGTGAGGTACCAGAAGACAGCAAATATGGTCCACCTTTTCAGGAAAGATAGCAGGGAAAATCCTGGCAACTATAGACTTAAGAACCAAACATAAATAGTAGGGAAGATTGTTAATCCTGAAGAAGAGATTTAATGGTCACTTTGACAGCAGGGGACAAATCAGAAACAGCCATTGTTACTTTGTCAAGGGAAGATCCTGTCTGACAATTAGATTGAATTATTTGAAGAGATAACAAAGTGCATCAAAGAGGGAAGTGCAGTAGATATGGTTTACATGGACTTTAGTAAGGGTGTTCACAAGATTCTTCATGGGAGACTGGTTCAAATAGTTAAGTCCTCTGGGACCCAGGACAAGTTGACAAACTGCATCCAAAATTGACTTGGCAATAGGAGGTAGGGAATGATGGTAACAAGTTGCTTTTGTGATTCGATGCCTATGACTAGTGACTTTCCACAAAGATTGATGCTACAACCCTTTCTGATTGTAATATATGTGAATGACTTGGATGTGAAAGAGATGATCAGCAAGTTTGTATATGTCATGAAGTTCTGCTGGGGTTTTGATAGTGTAAAAGGTTGTTTTGGGCTACAGAAAGATGTCAATATATGGGTGAAATGGGCTGAAAAATGGTAGAAGAATTTTAATCCAAGCAAATGTGAGATGATGTATTTTGGCTAGGATATACGTCCTGAATGTTAATGGTTCAAACATATTGAGGTGCATGTAGAGGGGCCTTGAGTACAAGTCCATCGATCTTTGAAAGTGGTAGTACAGATAGAAAATGTGGTTAGGAAGGAATATGGGATGCTAATTTTCAATGGTTGGGATACTGAATACAGAAATAAAGAGAATAATTTCAAATTTTATAAAACCTTGGTCAGACTTCCACTGGTCTATTGCTTGTAGCTCTAGTCACTATGCTACATGAAGAATGTGATCTTACTGGAGAGGGTATAGAGGGGATTCACTAGAATGCTGCCTCCAGTGAAGTAATCTTGTTATAAGGAGAGACAGCAGAGTGTTCCCTCTGAAGCATGGGGACCATGATACGGTAGACATCAGCAAACCTTTCCCCATATCAGAGGCAGATATAACTAGATGACTTATAGTTACAGAGGATATAAAGAGGATCTTCTTCATAAGTGTATTGAAGGCACTGCCCAAGAAAGAAGTTGAAGCTAGGTGACAGATGATATTTATGAAGTGTCTAGAAGACCACCTGTATTGCTTAGGTATCAAAAGTTATGGAGAAGGTGTTGGGAGATGGGACTAACAATGGCTGGAACTGACAAATTGGGCTGAGTCGTCTGATTCAACATTGAACTTGTAAGAGTCTATTGCTCTTCCTTTCCATTCTCATTTTCCAGCTAGGCATCTTGTTTGTAATTAATAAAGAATAAACATAAAAGACATTTTGAATTATCCAGGAATTATCAAGCAATGCGCCTAGTATTCTGTCAGGGAATACCTATGAAACCAGGGATGTCATTATGTATCAAGTAACGATTATTATTTACATGATAAGATAATCATTATTTGTGTTTTTAACTGATTGGAAAGACAAGTTATTCAGGCAAAAAAAAAGCAATATTCTGGCCCATACTTTATTTTAATATTTGCAACTATAATTCTTGATATAGAATTACCATACAGAATTATCAAAATTATCATGAGTTTAAGCTACATAATTGAATCAGAATCAGGCTTGTTATTACTGTCTTATGAAATGAAATTTGTTTAGTTACAGCAGAACCGTGCAAAGACATAAAATGACTATAAATTACACAAAATATAAATAGTGCAAGAAAACAGAATACCATGGTAGTCTTCATTTGAGAGGCAAATGTGAGAGCCAAAAATGGACTGGGATGGAAACACCAATGCCCTTAAATGGGAAAACCTTCAAACGGTAATGGATACAGCCAAATTTATCACAGGTAAAGCCCTCGCCACTAATGAGCACATCTACAAGGAGTGCTGTCACAGGAAAGCAGCACCAAAATTAAGGACCCTCACCATCCAGGCCATGCTCGCTTCTCACCACTGCCATCAGGAGGGAGTACAGGAGCTTCAGATCAGACACCACAGACACAGGAACAGTTGTTGTCCCTCAACCAACAGGGATTGAACAAGAGAGGATAAGTTCACTCACCGCAACACTGAACCCCATCCTCCAACAAAACGGACAAGTAATATGCCAAAGGCCAAATAATGTGTCAGATCTTGTCCTTTCCATGTCTGCAGAAATCTTTTTGTCTGCATGTCCTCTTGTCCTCTCCATGTCTACTGAAATCTCTCAATGAAGGCAGAGATCCATAATGAAATTATTGAAAACTATTGTCATCTGTACATTGTTCAGCCATTAAGGGCTCAAACCCAATACAAAGTCCACCTAGCAGGTAATTTTTACCCTTTTCTATGCTTGAGTCATGGTCTACATACTGCAGAATTCTCAAAGCATTGGAAAGGTAGCTCCAATGTTGTCACTGCAAAATCAAACAAATATGTTGGCAAGATGAGGTAATTAACATAATTATCCCTGCCACACGAGCATACCCATCAAGTAGGCCCTAAGACATTCAGCAAGCCAGCTCCAATGTTCAGACCACTTTGCTCACATGGCAGACCCCAAACACTCCATTCTGAATTCTAGCAGGACAAGAGATCACAAGGTCAGAAGAAACCAGTGAGTCTGGAGTTCGAGGCCTAGTATTCAGTGATCAGTCAAAGCCAAGAATCAAGGCCTGAATGTTAAACTGGAAGTCCAGAAGTCAAGTCCCACTGGCCAGAGTCTGAGAATGAATCTCTGCAAGTCCCCAGTATCTGCAAGCCTGAGTCTGCTGGAAGCTGAAGACAGCCTGTCATGGGCTTGGAGGGCTGTGTGGGCGGGCAGCAGGGTGGGCGGGAGGAACAGGCCTTGTTTTGCTGCAGTTGTTTGGTTACTTGTTGCATTCAGTTTTGTTATGTTCTGTCTTCTTCTGCTGAGCGTAGTGGGCATGCTATGTTGGCATCAGATTGTATGGCAAAACTTATGGGCTTCCCCAAGCACCCTCTTGGGTGCATTGGTTGTTAACACAAAGGATGCATTTCATTGTATGTTTCAATGTACTTGCGCTAAATAAACTGGAATATTGAATCGTGAAATGGTTCAATGATATTATCCAAAGCTCATTGAAAAAAAGAGTAAAATTCGCACCAACATCTGGAATCCCTGGCTGATTGGGAATCACAAGTACATTCTTTGAGAATGCTCACAAGCAGAGTCAAAGGTGCACAAGCCACTCCTTAACTAAGACCTGTTTTCCCCTCTAGGATCTCCTGAACCACGAGTAACAAAATCTGTAGGTTTCATATTGTCTCATCAGCCATCTCAGAATATACAGAAACATTTCATCCTCAAACCTAACACATCACAACGGAGGATGAAGCAGCAGAACGGGCAGCTGGCTGGACACACAACAGAACGCAGGGGGTAGTGACTAAACATTGCTCCTCGAACAAGGTAAAGAGAGAAGTGGTATTTCACAGAGATCACCGCTGACACCACTGTGGTTAAAGTATTTTCACCAATGATTTCATTTCAGAAATTGAAAGGACAGTTTAAAGGTTTGCAGATGGCACAAAACTGAGAAAGAATGGGAAAAAAGCTAACAAAATTATAACTAAAAATCTTTCAGTATTTGGTATATTAGATTCAACAGGAAGTGCCGGGGTTACTCAGTAAGTCAGGCAGCAACAATGGAGAGAGAGGGAATTTACATTTCAGGTCTATGACCTTTGATCAGCTGAGTATCTGCAACATTTTTTTCAGATTTCTGTAACTGCTGCTTTTTATTTTTGCTTTTAAATTGATTTCATTGTTGTTATGAAGCGGTGACACTAGAGAAGAGGAATCTAAAGGGACAAAGGTGTGGGTCAGGAATCTAATCACAATCACAGCAGGATAGGTCCTGAACCCAGCACATAGAAGCAACCATGAAAGAGCATCAGCATCTCTATTTTCTTATACGTTTAAGGAGATTTGGCATATAATCATCAGAGATTATGACAAACTTCTATAGATGTAGAGTGGAAAGCATTCTGATTGGTTGCATCACAGCCAATTGACAAGAACACAAGAGGCCACAGAGAATGGAGGTATCAGCCAGTTCCAGCTCATGTACAGCTCTCCCCATCAACTATGTCTGCAAGAGGCAATGTCTCAGGAAGGTGGCATGCATTAAGTTTCCCCACCATCTCAGGGTTCAACAAACAACATCCCAGGAAAAAAATTCTACTCACTCTCTCAGCTTGCACTAATGTCACTAAGTTTATTTTGCAAAAGAGCTTAATTTTCATTGTGTTTCTATCCCAGGCGTACTATCCATTGACAAATATATTTAAAAATTAACTTTAAAACAGAAATGCCAATGAATAGAGCCATCAAGGAAAGCAAAATTAAGATCAAATCCCAGTGGGATGGAATTGCAAGACAGAGGAACTATTGCCGGAACTTGCACAGTAACGCAGGATGTCTATTCAAAACATTCAGCAGTTCCAGTATTCATGTCTGAAAAAGGTCGTAGAAACATTGCACGAGAAGCTAAGAGGTTCACAAATGACCGGAGATGTATTTATTAAGACTGAACTAGAAGGAAAAGGACGAAGGAGCAGAGACATCTTTAAATTATGCAAGAGTTAGACTTTGGATAGTACTTTTCCTTTCCAAATCCAACTGGTACTCGAGAGCAAAAAGAAAGACCTGCTATGTCCAAGAAGTAGAATGCCCGAGGAAGTACGGAATGAAGTAGGCGATAGCCTTTAGGTGAGGCGAGCGACCTCTGAGCTGCTGACTCGAAATAATTCAATCCACATGATACATTGCTTCATCAGGCGAACCTGACTCACAGCTACCACTGGTTGAGCGGGTTAACAGTTCAGGGAAAGTACACGATTTAATGTTTAAATAAAAGTCATACGCCTCGGAAAGTACAGTTTCCCCCAGCCCACCCCGCAGTAGAACGAAGGGGGTAGAGGAATAATCAATGTGCATTGGAGTGACCCAAATAGGTACAGTGGGTGGACGACGTAGGCAGCGAGACACGGGAAGAAATAACACGCTCTCTCGCTTGCTACCATTCCGAGACGCCCCAGCGCTGGACAACTTGCTCAAACTAAAGGCAGTGCCACCTCCGCCGCCCATCGGACCTCAGTCTCTCCCTTCCGCTTTCATTGATGCGCCGGAAAGTCCCCGAGATATTCTGTGAAGCCGCAATCTTACATCCGCCTCTCATCTGTGTACACGTGATTGGCTTTATTAAATAACACTGGCATGTTGGGGACACAGTAAGATGCACTTTGGAAAGGTCCAGCTTAAAAAGTGCGAGTAATTCTTGTGAGATTTTTACTTTTATGAATGATAGTAAATCCTACTGTTAAATGCGATTATATAAAAGTTTAAATGTTGGAATTCCCGCCTGTTCCGGACAGTTACTAAATTGCACCTGATGCTGAGTAAATTCAACACTTCCCCTTTTTTAAAATCAATTAGGTCGAAAGTCAAGTGACAAGAGATTCTGCAGTGAGCTGAAGGATCAGTGTGTAGTCTCCGACCAGAGCTAGTTCGTGAAGAATGGACGGTGAGGCAGCGCTAATACCCCACTCTACCCCGAATTTGATGATGTCGCCGACGCTGGAAAAAGTTCCTCAGCTCCAGCGCCAGGACGCAGGCAGAGGCATCACAACATCGGGGTAAGTTATCAGAGAGGCTGCTCTCCCGATCTGGAGAGTTGAATCTACTCGTGAAGCCGGAGTCCACATATTAAGGTCCCAGCCTCGAATTCGGACGCCGTGGGAATCTTGCCCAGGATCATTACGATCTGGCGTGTACAGAGCAGGCTTTCCACTACTGAGAGTTTATGGACGGATATCGAGCAAACCCAGGCTAGTCTAATAGTCTGCTGGCCTTTTCAGATGCGATTAAAAAGATTGTTTATGTGAATTGTGAGGAAACACTCTGCAGTGTTTTGCCCCTTATCGGATAACACTGCAGAGTATTTTAGCTGTCGAGAACTGATAAGAGTAATACATCTTCTGAATTTTCTAAATTTACAAAATTTAATGTATCAAGAAATAAGAGTTCTTCATTAAATGTTGAAACTAAATATCCCAATTTGTAAAACATAAGGTGACGCGTTTCGATGTCGTTGTGACAGTTAATCTCTATTGTTTGAGAAAGTTACTGAATATAATTGCGTTCAGAAAGGCTGTCGAATACACACATGAGGGTAATTTAACTCATGTAATTTTATTGACGTACCTCTGAAGCATCTATTTACCTCTGTGAATTTCCCTCCCGGACATGCAGAGGGTCTACTGTTTTTTTGTTTTTGGTTTCTCTTTGCAGAATCTTGGGATAAAATTAAACTCACTTAAATACACAGTTCTTAGTAGTTTCACAGAAAAGAGATAGCGGTTTATTCATTAATAAAGTTGGATAAGTGGGGATCTCCTCCAAATTTGCATTTGTTTAATTTGGACTATTTATTTTGACAGTAAATATCTGTTAAAATGAATTACCACTTTCAGAGTGTATTACAGTGTTTAAACCTGTATTTCAGACACTTCTAGATCTACATTTTTTGAAAGAGGGTGTAAGTGCTGCTGACAAAAGCAACATTTATTAACTATTCTCTTTTGCGTTGAAGGTGGTGGTGAGCTGGCCTACTGAGCTGTTGCCTTCTTTTCTGGTTGAACATAATAACTTGAGGACTGGATAAGGGAATTTTGGAGGGCACTTACAAGTCAATCACTGGGGCAAGTCTAGAGTGGCTTAAGTTCAGAACCTGTAAAAGGATGGCAGATTTCCTTCATTGAGGAACACTAACAACAGTCTCTAAGCTAGTCTCAGTTATCCAACAACAAATTAGAATGCCATGAAGTGGGAATAAGACCATAAGACATAGGAGCAGAATTAGGCCATTCAGCCCATTGAGTCTGCTTTACTATTCCATCATGGATGGGTCCCACTCAACCTTGATGCACTGACTGATCAGGAAACGATCACCTAGTGCCTTAAAAATAGACACGGACTTGGCCTCCACTGCAGTCTGTGGCACAGCATTCCACAGATATGCTACTCTCTGGCTAAAAAAATTCCTCCTTAACTTTGTTCTAAAAAGGGTCACCCTCAATTTTTGAGGCTGTGCCCTCTAGTTCTGGATACCCCCACCATAGGAAACATCCTCTTCACATCCACCCTATATAGTCCTTTCAACATTCGGTGGGTTTCAATGAGATTCCACACCACCCCCACCCCGTATTGTTCTAAATTCCAGTGAGTACAGGCCCAAAGCTGCCAAGTGCTCCTCACATGTTAACTCCTTCTTTCCCTGAATCATCCTCATGAACCTCCTCTGGACTCTCTCCAATGACAACACATCCTTTCTGAAATATGGGACCCAAAACTGTTGACAATACTCCATGCGGCCTGACTAGTGTCTTATAAAGCCTCAGCATTATCTCCTTGCTCTTATATTCTATTCCCCTTGAAATAAATGCCAACATTGCATTTGCCGCTTTTTCCACAGTCTCAACCTGTAATTTAACCTTCTGGGAATCTTGCACGAGGACTCCAAATTCCCTCTGCACCTCTGACGTTTGAACATTCTCCCCATTTTGATAATAATCCGCACTATTGTTCCTTTTACCAATGTATCATCATACATTTCCCAACACTAACACTTTTTTGCCCTTTCTTCCAATTTGTCTAAGTCCTGCTGCAATCACATTGCTTCCTCAGCACTACCTACTCCTCCACCTATCTTCGTATCATCTGCAAACTTTGCCAGAAGGCCATATATTCCATTATCTAAATCATTCACAAACAATGTGAAAGGCAGCGGTCCCAATACTGACCCCTGATTAACACCACTAGTCACTGGCAGCCAACCAGAAAAGGCCCCTTTTATTCCCACTCACTGATGCCTGCCTGTCAGCGATTCTGCTATCCATGCTAGCATCTTTCCTGTAACACCACAGGATTTTATCTTGTTAAGCAACTTCATGTGTAGCACCTTATCAAACGGCTTCTGTTAAATCTCTTTACAGAAACCGTGTTGACTTTGACTTGTTTTATCATTAATCTCCAAGTGCCTTGAAACCTCATCCTTAATAATATACTCCAACACTTTCCAAACTATTGAGGTTAGGCTAACTGGCCTATAATTTCCTTTCTTTTGCCTTCCTCCCTTCTTAAAGAGTGGAGTGACATTTGCAAGCTTCCAGTCCTCCAGGACCATGCCAGAATCAAGTGATTGTTGAAAGATCATGACCAATGCATCCGTTATCTCTTCAGCAAACTCTCAGGACTCTGGGATGTCGTCTATTTGGCTCAGGTGACTTATTCACCTTAAGACCTTTGAGTTTGCATAGTAATTTTTCTTTTGTAATAGAAATAGCACTCACTCCTGCTCCCTGACACTCACGAATCACTGGCTCTTTGTTAGTGTCTTCCACAGTGAAGACAGATGCAAAGTACCCACTAAATTCGTCTGCCATTTCTTTGCCTCCATTAATACCTCACCAGCATCATTTTCCAGTGGTCCAATGTCAATTCTGACTTCCCTTTTACTCTTTCTATAACTGATTCTTTGTCTTGATCCAATGTAAAAACAAGCGTGGTAGTCAACTGTTTCATATCATATATAACTAAATTCTCGGAGAAAGATATAAAGAAATTGTAAACTATTCTCTGCTCCAATTTTCAGTTGAATAATACTTTCATTCTTCAAAAACTTATTTAGATTTTAAAATTTTCCTTTGAAAATGAATCTTAAGCTCTTTCGAGTATAATGTCTTTCTTTAGGCTCATACATTCCATTTAGAGATGAAAACCAGATGATTATATTTTGAAAAATTATTCACTAGAGATTATTTGTTTTGAATTCAATCAAATCTTAGAAGATAAAACATTAACTAAATATGGTGATATATTTATTCACTCTTGAGACACAATGGATAAGGTTGTAAAATAGGCATTCTTTTAGATTTCTCACTTATGGTTTTAAAAATTAAAATAATATTGTCAAATCAGATATTTGTATTTGGAAAAACAAACCAAACTTCAGTATATTCAGCCAGGTAATGCTTTTATTAAACTGGATAAAATCAAGGATGAACCAGAAGCAACTCACATCCACTTTGAGCCTGTGAAAGTAATTTGGGGTTTTATTGAAAGTTAAACCTCCTGAAACATGTGTTTATAATAACTTCCAGTAGAAGTAAAGCATCTTGTAGCGTGTTGTGGTATCAGTTTGATGAAATGCATGCATTGAAATTGTAGCAATCTTTTGAAGTTGGGGGTTGAAATCACACTACACTGTATTTGTAACTAAGTTTTAATCTTTTCACATGATATTTAGTTTTTGCTACTTTAACAAAAGAATGAATTTGTTTAAAACAAGTATGTTTAGATCATGCTGAACTGAGTCTGTGCAGCACCAAGAGGAGAAAGCTGTGCAAAAACCACAACAAAATATTTTGTTCTGCAGCAGCTGTAAAGGGGATATTGGATATTCTTGCTGTCAGCAAAAATATGAAGGCATTGAGAGTTTGTAAACAAATTGTTTGGTAAAGTGAGATTGCCTGACAGTCCATGAGTTTTAAAGACTAGCCTTTTAAAAAAAAATGGTGAATTATTTACCAGTAATACTTAAATGTCTGAGTTTTCAGTTTATCTTCTGAAGTGAAAGTTTACCAGGGAAATATGGATATTTTAGGTCATTCAGCCATGTTTTGGATTTGCTTTAGAAATACATATGAGATCTATGTTTTGTAAATGTTGTCTCCCCTATGTAGTATAATAATATCTTCGATGTTTGAAGATACTGGAGATGGGTACGGCTAAACTTATATGAGCTTTTCCATTTTTATTTCTTCACTTCATAATAATGGAGTTATTCAATAAATGTATCAACAGATTTGCCTCAGTTATAAATTTTATAAACATTGTTCTATGTTTAATAATTGTGACATGCTGCATTACCATATATCCAATCTATTACAGTGTTTACCTGCTTTTCCTCCCTACCTCCTGCTGGCTTAAATAACAAATGATGTTTCAGCTTCTAAATAACAACGAAGTAGAAGCAGAAGTTGCTCATTCAGCCTAGCAAAGCTGATTTATTCTGGGAGGAAGGATGTTGCATCTTCCTGCAGTATCGTCCTGTCCTTGTATGTTCTTATTATCCAAACATCTAGTAACCGCCGTAATACAAAATAGTCATAGTATTCATGGGTAGAAAATTCTAAAGTGATATGAGAAAACCTACTTGCATTAATTACTTTGTCATTCTCTTGTGTGAAAATGACACATGCATTCTTCAAAATTGCCTTTTTCTTAGAAAAACATCCTTTCTATATTTACGCTGTCAAGCTACCTCAGTTTATTATGTTAATAAAATCACTAAAATAATGAGAATACAACTTTAATCTATTGATTTAGAACAATTGCTTCATCCAGAAGCCAAGCCAGCAAATTTTTATTTCAACTTCCTTTTCAATTCCCACATTACTCTATTTGGTCTTCTCCATTGCCAGAGTGAGGCTGAATGCAAGCTGGAAGAACAAACCTGAATTTCCAACTGGTGAGTGCACAACCCATTGGTATGAACATTGAAGTTCCCTAATTTGGGTAACCCACACTCCTAGTAGATTTTTTCCTTGCTCTCAGCTGGTTCAAGCTGCCTTTTACCCACTCAGTATGCCGACTAGGTCATCTATCTCATTCCCACAGCTCATTCCAACTGCCCATTATCCTCCCTTATCTATTCCATATCATCTTCTTTACTTATCGGCTTCTAGAATTTGCAGCCCTCTGTTGTCTCCTCTTATCACCTTCCAGCTTCTGTCTCTATCTTCAGCAACCCCTTCCCTCCTGGCTCTAACTCCATCGCTCCTTATCTGCTTCTACCTGTTGCCCCAGTCCCACCAGCTTCTGTCTCCACCCAATCCCCTCTTCACCTGGTTTCACCGACTTCCTGCCAGCTCTTGCCTCACCTCTTAATATGGTTGTCTCTACTCTACACTCAGTTCTGATGCAGAGACTTGACCCAAAATGTTGACTATTTCTTGCTGCTTGTCTGACTGATTTCCTCCAACAGATTGCTCTTTTAGCTCCAGATTACATCTGCTGACTTTTATCTCCAGTCCTCATTGCACCCCTTTTAGAGTGAGCCCATCCCACCCTGGGTTAAAAATAGACCAATCTGTGGAGTATTTGATTGGCAATGCATACATGGTTTATGAATTGTAAACATATGAAATGTGAAATAAGCTTCAACAAGAAGTTAAGATACGCTCCTGTAGTACTAAATAGCCGCACCCTGCTCTCTTGAAATCCCACAGTCAGGAGAGGTATGGGTTGGGTTGGGTTGGTCTTGCATCAGATAAGTTTTGGTTTTCTGGTAACATTCTGAGTGATCACCTCTCTTCTGTTGACCTCCTCCACAATGTTTACTTTGTTACATTTTCATTCACTTCCATGCTGGCTAATTCTTGCCTATTTTGTGAAATATGTATTTTCTTCTCATGCCTGATGGTCCTCAACTCTGTTTCCACTTTGCTTTGTATTCACTGGAAATGTGAGTCAAATTTGCTTGGTGTCCTTAACTAACTTATTTGCATGTACCATAATTGGTTGAGGTCCCAGCTCCTAATCTTCTGGTGTTCCACAAACTACTGGTAATTGGACTGATTTATTCCTATTTTTTGATCCTTTTCCTTTCACTAATATGCAATTCATAATTAATACTTAACCCTAATTCTATGAGATCTGAATTTGTGCAATAGCTTCTTGTGTGGCGACTTATTAAATGCATTTGGAAATGCAAATAAACTCCATTCACAGTTTTTTCTGACTGACCTTGCTGATAAATCTGACTTTCCTTTCATTAATGCATTCTTACTCTGCTCTTTCAGGTTACTGTTTCATTTCTGCACTTCATGTTGACTAAATGATTTATAATTCTTGCCTTCTCTCTCCTTCTGATCTTAAATAGTGAGGTTTCATTTCTTGTATTTCAATCTGCAAGGGGAATTCTAAAATCTGGGAGTTTTTTGCATCTGTAACATCTGTAGCACACAGCATTTGACAACATTTGAGTATCCTGTACACCGTCCTGTACACAATTTTGAGCTCTTAAGGAATGTGGCTATGTTCTCAGATAGGCTGCAGATTAGCATTTCCTGTTGATTGATTGGCCTTCCTTCACTTATTTCATCAATACGTTCTTTAATTTGTAAACTTATCTTCCAAATTCCCCATTTGAAACTGAAAGAGAAGTGAAATTGTTCTTTATCGTATTGCTGTTTATAAAATAACCTGACTGATAAGGCATCACGTCAGCTATTGTCTGACATGACTTTTTCCTGAAGCCCATGTGTGACAAAGATGGAATTTAACTCTCCTGACAGATGTTCTGCAGTGGTAACGCCACATGTTGTATTACTAATTGCTCTGAATGGCTGATAATTTAACATGTTATCCTTAACTGAATCGTTCTCTGTGTGACTCCTTTGTCCACTCATCCCTCCCCACTGATCTCCTTCCTGCCAATTATCCCTTCATGTGGGACAAGTGTTCAATCTGCCACTACACCTAACCTTCACCAGTATTCAGGACCCTTAGTAGTCCTTCCAGATGAGTTGACACTTGACCTGTGAGTTTGTTGGTGTTGTCAGTGTTCCTAGTGCGGCCTCCTCGAAGACAGTAAGACCTGATATAGACTGGGGGACCGCTTTGTTGAGCACCTTCATGCTGACCTTCACAAATGGCAGGATTTCCCAATGGCCACCTGATTCAACTCAACTTCCTATTCCCCTCTGATGTATCAGTCCAGGGCCTCCTCTAATGCCTCAATGAAGCCACGTTCAGGTTGGAGGAGCAACACCTCATATTTCGTATGGGTAGCCTCCAACCTGATAGCATGAATAGTAACTTATCTAACTTCTGGTAATTTCTTCTTTCTTCCCCTTCTCTCTTTCTCCACTCCCCATTCTGGCTCCCCTCTTGCTCCTTCACTTCTCCTCACTGGCCCATCACCTCCTACTGGTGCCCCTCTTCCTTCCCTTTATTCTATGGTCCACTGTCCCCTCCTATCAGATTTCTCCTTCTTCAGTCCTTTACCTCTTCCACCTATCACCTCCCTACTTCTTACTTCACACCCTTCCCTCAAACTCCCATCGTGTTGTATCACCTATCACACTCCTTGTCATCCCCCTAATTTCATATCTGGCATCTTCCACATTCTCTCCAGTCTTGGTAAATGGTCTTTGCCCTAAACACTGACCGTTTATTCCTTTCCATAGACACTGCCTGACATGCTTTGTGTTTGTTCCCCAAGATTTCCAGCATCTGCATAATTTCTTGTGTTTAAATTATGTATCCTTACTTATTTTACAATAATCTAAATGGAGCCATTGGCTGATCATATTGGTCATATCCACAAATAGGATGCACCTTTAGGAGATTGCATTCTGAACTCCTGATAGTTTGCAGGTCAACTGACGTTGTTTTCAATATCCTTGTCTATGTAAAACTCACAAACTCACAGCTTCATATCCTGCATTCATATTTCCTGTGTGTAAATATCCTGCTTCAAGTTGCTGTATAATTTGCTGTGCATTTCCTCCAGAACCTCTACCCTGGGATCCTATTTTATCCAATGACGATATTTGGTGAATTATTCATTGCATCTGAGGAAATGACGTGATGTAGATTTTCATTCAGAACTGAGTCTAAATGAGTCCATTAACTTAACAAGTATTCATACATTTCCATTGAGAACCAATCTTTGTGCTGTTCTGTTATTTTCACTGTGATAGAGAAATTATCTTCTACTTCTGATTGCAAAATAAATCTTTCACGGTGTATTATGGCTCCTTCATAAGTAGCTTCAGTGAGGTATTTGCTGTTGTATCTTGGTTAATGTTCTATACTCAATGTCACAGCTGGACCGGAACAGTTGGAGGTATTTGCTGTCGTATCTTAGTTAATGTTCTATACTCAATGTCACAGCTGGACCGGAACAGTTGGAGGTATTTGCTGTCGTATCTTAGTTAATGTTCTATACTCAATGTCACAGCTGTACTGGAATAGTTGGAGCCCAAATCTACATCCTTGATATCACAATTGTGGGAAGAGCTGACTTTGGCTCCAGAATGGCTTGTGTTTGGAAACCAAATGTGGGAAGTGGCAAAACCTTGTAACTTCAGATATAGTTACCACAAGGTACTTGTCATTCTGACATATTACTTTTGTAAGTAGCAAAAAAACAGTATACGAGAGAGCAGTCAGGCTTGTTAAGAGGAGCAAGAAGAACATCCAACGATCCCAGTGTTGGGATTCACTGTGTTACTTACGCATACTATCTGTCGTGCTTTAAAATTCTGTGCCAGCAAAATCTCGTTTGTATCTTTAGAGGCCAATTCTAAAGATGTATTTGACAAGGTTCCACGCAGTAGGCTTATTCAGAATGTCAGAAGGCATGGGATCCAGGAAGTTTGGCCAGGTGGATTCAGAATTGGCTTGCCTGCAGAAAGCAGAGGGTCGTGGTGGAGGGAGTACATTCGGATTGGAGGGTTGTGACTAGTGTTGTCGCACAAGGATCTGTTCTGGGACCTCTACTTTTTGTGATTTTTTATTAACGACCTGGATGTGGAGGTAGAAGGGTGGGTTGGCAAGTTTGCAGACGACACAAAGGTTGGTGGTGTTGTGGATAGTGTAGAGGATTGTCGAAGATTGCAGAGAGACATTGATAGGATGCAGAAGTGGGCTGAGAAGTGGCAGCTGGAGTTCAACCTGGAGAAGTGTGAGGCGGTACACTTTGGAAGGACAAACTCCAAGGCAGAGTACAAAGTAAATGGCCGGATACTTGGTAGTGTGGAGGAGCAGAGGGATCTGGGAGTTCATGTCCTCAGATCCCTGAAAGTTGCCTCACAGGTAGATAAGATAGTTAAGAAAGCTTTCATAAATCGAGGGATAAAGTTTAAGAGTAGCAAGGTAATGATGCAGCTCTATTAAACTCTGGTTAGGCCACACTTGGAGTACTGTGTCTAGTTCTGCTCGCCTCATTATAGGAAGGATGTGGAAGCATTGGAAAGGGTACAGAGGAGATTTATCAGGATGCTGCCTGGTTTAGAGAGTATGCATTATGATCAGAGATTAAGGGAGCTAGGACTTTACTCTTTGGAGAGAAGGAGGATGAGAAGAGACATGATAGAGGTGTACAAGATATTAAAGGGAATAGATATAGTGGACAGCCAGCACCTCTTCCCCAGGGCACCACTGCTCAGTACAAGAGGACATGGCTTTAAGGTAACGGGAGGGAAGTTCAAGGGGGATATTAGAAGGTTTTTTACTTAGAGAGTGGTTGATGCATGGAAAATGCACTGCCTGAGTCAGTGGTGGAGGCAGATACACTAGTGAAATTTAAGAGACTACTAGACAAGTATATGGAGGAATTTAAGGTGGGGGGTTATATGGGAGGCAGGGTTTAAGGGTCGGCACAACATTGTGGGCCAAATGGCCTATACTGTATTGTACTATGTTCTATGTAGATTTCTTTCATGCCTCCTCTAAAGTTGGATCTTGTTTAGTTTGGATATGCACGTCCATAAATCTGCACACAAGCTTACCTCAGAGCTTGCAATCCAAGAATGCGTCAAAGCTGCAATGCTGTGTTAGCATTTTGGGAATGATTGCATAATTATGAATCATTTCTCCTGAACTCTTATTATGTAGTTGAGATTTATGATTAGTGGTTTCACATTGCTGCTTTTCTATTGTTTTAAGTAGAACATTTTTGCCCACGGTGCTTGAGTAAAATCTGGCAATAGTGCACTCCATCTGGTTGTATTTCTGGCGTGAGGATTTATGTCGTGTATTTGCATCTAACCTCTGGGGGTGGACTGCTACTTTGCTGGATTCACTGGCAATCATTTTATTTCCAGTGCATTTTGTAGTTGTTAACTTTATTCCCTCAAATTGGTTGTGAGTTGCACTGATTAACTTTAGCAATACTGTCATGTTACCATTCAGCATTATCAACAGCCTTGTTATCTTGATTGGTTTGAATCGTTGCTGTTACAGCCTATTATAGTGTCTGAACTCGGTGAGTTTTAACCAAGTCTATGGGCTGAGTGTATAGACACTGTATGCACACACGAAACAATGAGCAGCTCAAGCTAAGTATGCAGTTATTCAGGATTTAACTCCTTGTAATCACAGTTGCAGTCAGAGGGCAGTCAGTCATATAACAGCCTACTTAAATAAATAATTATTGCACCACAATATTGAAAATGATGCTTATTCAGTAGAAATTAACTAACACTTTTAAAAATAACACACATGTAGTGCAAAATAGCTTGAGTATTGTAGCTTCTGATAGACAGAGCACTGTTAATTGTTGTTTAGCTGTGAAGTAGACTAGATGCTAAACAGATAGTCCACGATAGAGCTCGCAATGCTGCGCTTGAGCTCTGGTTGAACTCACCATAAAAAGTTATATTGTATAACACTATTTATTTCAGTAGTGCGGGATTGAAAATTTTGCCACAGATTGAAACACAGTAACTTTATTTCTGTGATCTCTCCCTACGCGACTCCCTTGTCCACTCGTCCCCCCGATCCCTTCCCACCGATCTCCCTCCTGGCACTTATCCTTGTAAATGGAACAAGTGCTGCACCTGCCCTTACACTTCCTCCCTCACCACCAGTCAGGGCCCCAGACAGTCCTTCCAGGTGAGGTGACACTTCACCTGTGAGTCGGCTGGTGTGGTATACTGCGTCCGGTGCTCCCGGTGTGGCCTTTTATATATTGGTGAGACCCGACGCAGACTGGGAGACCATTTCGCTGAACACCTACGCTCGGTCCACCAGAGAAAGCAGGATCTCCCAGTGGCCACACATTTTAATTCCACGTCCCATTCCCATTCTGATATGTCTATCCATGGCCTCCTCTATTGTCAAAATGAATCCAAACTCAGGTTGGAGGAACAACACCTTATATACCAGCTGGGTAGCCTCCAACCTGATGGCATGAACATTGACTTCTCTAACTTCTGTTAATGCCCCTCCTCCACTTCTTACCCCATCCCTGACATATTTAGTTGTTTGCCTGTTCTCCATCTCCCTCTGGTGCTCCCCCCCCTTTCTTTCTCCTGAGGCCTCCCGTCCCATGATCCTTTCCCTTCTCCAGCTCTGTATCACTTTCGCCAATCACCTTTCCAGCTCTTAGCTTCATCCCACCCCCTCCAGTCTTCTCCTATCATTTTGCATTTCTCCCTCCCCCCACTACTTTCAAATCTCTTACTTTATTTCCTTTTGGTTAGTCCTGACGAAGGGTTCTCCCTGAAGGACGCTTCTCCCTATCGATGCTGCCCGGCCTGCTGAGTTCTACCAGCATTTTGTGTGTGTTGTTGTAACTTTATTTCTGGGTCATTTTACTTTACGGAAATTCAATCAGCCGCTTTCAGACATGAATCATGCTTGTGAATCTGAAGAGTCTGACATAAAAGTACGTCAAAATATATCATTATATCACAGCTGTGGGCTGAAATAAGGCGGAGTAGGGTGCAGAAGTGATGTGGCTTTGATCTGTGCGGTCCACGGAAAAGCAGTTGTAAGATAATTAGTTTTTCATGAAATGGCTCTGGACTGTGACCTCACTGGGCTCTCTTCCCTTGGACTCCTCCATTTCTCACCACCACTTGATCATTCTTGGCCACAAGAGTCTGTCACAACTCATTTCCTCTGTCCCTAATATTGGGCCTCAACTCCAGCATCCATAGCTCCTAATGTGAGTATAAACACGGGAATCTTACTAATGTTGATTTGGCAAATAAAATCCAAGTTGAAGTGAAAATATCCCAGTTGAAAATCTGAAATTTGATTGGGGAGTTTGCAGATCATACTCATAAAAGGACAAAATATTTATCTCACTGCTGGGGAAGTTTTGCATGTCCCTCCTGCTGCCAATGATAACTGCTTGCACTGGAGGTGACTTTTGCCCTCTCATCCCTCCCAGATATCCCGTGTTAACATCAACAGTGTTACTCATTGTTGTCATTGTGTTGTATGAATGCCTAAAGTAATGCTTCAGTTTGATGATCTCCGAGTATTAAACAATGTCTTTTCTCTAGAGGAAACATCGCAAGGAAACTAAACGAGCCATTCCAAATACAAAATGGGAGTGAACTGGGAGATGAGGAGAATGTGACTTTTATCACAGAAAGTATGAGTGTCACTACAGCAGATGAGGAGAAGCTACTACTTCTGAACAAGAACACTGAACTGAGACGCATTAACCAAAAGGTATCTGCCCTCTTGCACTTCTCTATTTTGTTAAGGAACTTGCATATATGAAGTTATCTGCAATGGAAAAACTCTATTTAGCAAGACCCTGCTAGAATTCCCCTTTGGTGTAAAAGTACAACATAGGAAAGAATTTATAATTAGCAAAGGCTTCTTCACCACAAACTAATCAAGCAATCACAATGATATTTCTGTCTTGATTTGCAGTGATAATTACTTGCCTCTTAGGTGTCACTGGTATTTCCAGCATCAATGAGGGTAGGTTTTGTTTAAATGGATTTAATTATATAAAATATTTGACATAGTTTATTGTGTTTAATGTTTAATTTTTATCTAATTTTAATATTTTCTAATTATTTCTATATGCAAAATACAGTTTAAAATGAAAAGTTTCAGGAATGTGTTTGATGAAAGTACACTTTTGAAGGTCGTACTCTCTCTCACTCATGGTTTGAAAAGCAAAAGTGAGGTAGTTGTCCTTAGTTAGATAAAGCTTTAATCAGGTTCAACTTGCATACTAACTAGTTGTGAGATCCCCACCTCAGGAAAGCTAAATTCATCTTGTAAAAATACATTAGCGATTCACAAAATAATACAAGAACTTAAATGGATAAATTCAGAAGTTAGATTGACTAGTTAAGTGAGGAACATTCTATATGAGTTTTTAAGATCATAAGGGGATTTAATAGAATACATAAAGAAACCATATTCTGAACATGGAGCACACAGTCTGAACATTAATGCAATCCATGATTAAACTCAAAATGATTTATCAGTACTTCAAGCTTGTGAAGGCATAAATGGGCCATTGATTGGGAGTTTTCACTACAGTAGTCAATGGTATTCAGTAAAGGAACTTTACTGAATCATTGCTGTCACTAAACACAAGCTGATAGAACTACTTGCTTCTATTCTTACCATATAAATTCTTCTTTCAGCTGATGAAACTCAACCAAGACTGGGACCAGATCTACCGAGTAGCTACGAGTGAACTCCAGCAGAGACTGGCAGTACTACAGATGGAGGTTTTAGAAACCAACCAGCATGCATGTGCACTTTCCAAAAAACTAGATAATGAGCAGGTACAGACTGCCAATGATGTTTACTTTGGATAATATATTTGCTAAAATAGGTGTGAATCATTGCTGTCCCTGACTTGCTGATCAATCTGACCAACCTGTATTTCTATCTGATTTGAATTTGCTGTTTAGGACATCAGCCACACCCAGTGTACCATCTATAAACACTGTAAGCAAAAACAAGAGGTCCCTATGTGCTTGACAATCCCAGTAATTAGATCTCCAGATCAGATTGGGGAAACAAAGAGCAAGGATGAAGTAGAAATATTTCACAAAAAAGGCAAAAAACACTATATTCGATGACATAAAAATAGAAATTGATAGTAGTGGAGGGGAGTGAATGTGAATAAAGTTACAGTCTTTACAATTAATAAATTGTATCAACTGTGCGCATTGTTTGACTTAATTCTTGTCATCAGTTTTCAGAGTTTGTTTTTACAGGGAAGAACTCTAACCTTATCAGTACTTTGTATTCCTTACCCCGGTAAGAAATACAAGGTTATGATAGCTAATATCCATTGACTTGAAAATTCTGTGAGTGGTCATTCTATAAAAGTGCCACAGAGGAAATAGCTTAAGTGTCCTGGAGTTAGTCATCTTTGATTATGAGTGACTACTTTTACAAACTCTTCTTCAGCTTACTGTCTGGTTTTAAAAATGCTTGACGGCATCACATGTTCCCTTCTGGAATGCTGGGATGGAAATTTAGAACACTCTTTAAAACTTTGGTTAACAATGAAACAACAACTTTTGATCTGGATTTTGCTTCATTTGTCTCCTTTAAGAGTTGAGTGCACTTATTGGGCTGCATGCTGGTAATAATGAGAACTTGCCATACACTAGTAGTGAATCAGTTTTAACATGGGAAACCCAATAAGGCTATTCTGTGAATTTGGCAGTTGTAGTTTTTGTGACTTTCACAAGCAAAGTAAGGCTGAACGATTGTATTATTAATACAAAAAAACCCAAAATGATATGAAGCAATTTCTTTAAGCTGAAATAAGTGGTGATAATGCTCTGAATTTAATTTGTTGAGGTTAGTGTGGCTTTTTATGACCTGGATTGTGAAGCTAGGTGTGAGCCCATGACAATTTGGGGGTTAGATAGAGATTAATGGCAGTTGAAGCAAATTTTGGGTTAAAATGGTCTGCCAGAAGTCTACATGTCACATAGGTTTTTCAGACTAAAAGATAAAAGAAACTATTAGGTTGTGAAACAAAAGTGTGCTAGCCTGAAGGTCCTTTAGGGATATTTTCTCCCCACAGTGGAATCAGAATCAGGTTTAATTATCACCAGCATGTAATGTGAAATGTGTTAACTTAGCAGCAGCAGTTCAATGCAATACATAATTTAGCTGAGAGAGAAGAAAATAATAATAATAAATAAACAAGAAAATCAATTATGTATATTGAATAGATATTTTTAAATGTGCAAAAATAGAAATACTGTATATAAGAAAAGGTGAAGTAGTGTCCAAAGCTTCAATGTCCATTTTGGAATCAGATGGCAGAGGGGAAGAAGCTGTTCCTGAATCGCTGAATGTGTGCCTTTAGGCTTCTATACCTCCTACCTGATGGTAACAGTGAGAAAAGGGCATGCCCTGGGTGCTGGAGGTCCTTAATAATGGACACTGTCTTTCTGAAACATTGCTCCCTAAAGATATCCTGGGTACTTTGGAGACTAGTACCAATGATGGAGCTGCCAAGATTTACAATCTTATTCAGCTTCTTTTGGTCCTGTTTCAGATATACATTAGTGGTGGTACCTGCCTCTGTCTGTCCATGCAAATAGCTGTTGCCTGAGTAATTCTACAAACCTCTGGCAAAATAAGTCAGAGGCTCAGTTTTGGACCTTAAGCCTTTGTAACTTTATTTGGTTTGAGAACAGCATGTACGTCTTGCCAAGTTTTCAAATCTTTTTGCCAGCTTTTGTTACTTTTTTAGTTTGGCACTACTATAGTCTCACAATGTGGTCAGTGGTGGCTTTGTCACAAGGTGTCAGAATACGATCTTCCCACAATGTGACATATGAAGGATTGTCTTGTAAACATTTCCTGTTGACCTGAAATATAATGGGACCCTGTAGACTGAAGAAATAGACCAGAGTTGGCCAGATATAGTGCAAAGATACTAAATAAACCTGAATGTAGAATGCAGTACAAGTAGAATCATATTCATTGATCTTGAAAACTTATCAAAGTGCTACAAGAATCCATTGGAAATCCTTAACTATATTGCACTTAAAGCTAGAGTCAGCATTCTGTAATATTTTGTATATCTTCACAGGAAAAACAATCCATTCCCTGATAGTAGTCTCTAATAACTATACAGGATGTTAAACAGTTTGTAACTAGAGCCTAAGTCCAGTGTTGCACGAATTGAAGAGTTGGGATTTGTAAGTTGCAAAATAAGTCCAGCTAGTTGATTGCTCAGTCTTTTGGTAATCATGTATTGTAATGCAGTATGCTTATCTGGAAGGCCTTTTTTAACCTTCCAACATTATATTAACAAGTTAAATTTTTTTTCAAAGTGTAACATGAAGTTTATATGTTCAGAAAAAAATATCATTAGATTTGTTAATATGTTAAACCTTGGATTTACTATGTAACCTCTTGGTAGATGAGAAAAGTTTCATGCTCCAAGTTCAGAGACAATAAAGGTGGTAATTGCAGACATACAGGAATTATCAGTTCTAAAGTATCTCTTTGCATAAAGTCTTTGCATACAGATTGTTTATCCCAAATGTATGCTGGTGAAGGTCATGCTGCTTTGTCTGTCAAGAATGCCAAAAATAATTGCAATATTGTGATAAATGGATTTAATACAGAACTGTCTTTGCTGCCAGACTTGTAACACAGATGTATTGTTATGCGACAGTTTGCTTCGCTGTTCCAAGCAGAACACTTGTGATGGAATAGCAATTGAGAAGGAGATGTGACTAAAGTATTTTCTTTCTGATTCAAACTGTTCAGTGCAATCCACACTGTAGCTTTATGATCTTTCAACATACCAGTCCAAACTCAAGGATAATATTACTGCCTCCAGTACCGGAGCTATTTGGTTCTAGAAAATTCTACAAACACTCAGTAGATGAGAAAGGAAAATGGTTGACGTATTGGGTCTGGGATCCTTAGAACTATGAAAAAGAGAAATAGGTAGGTTTAGAACAATACGCACAAAATGTTTCACAGGTGAAATATTGCCTCACCTGGAAGGACTGTCTGGGATTCTGAGTGGAGGTATATGGGGATTTGTAACACTTCTTCAACTTGTAGGAATAAGAGCTCAGATGGAAATTAGTGGGGAGGGATGAATGGACTAAGGAATCATGGAGGAGCAATCCTTCAGGAAGCAGAGAACAACGTGGGGAAGTAAATATGTTTGCTGGTAGAAAGGTTCAGTTGGTTTTGGTAGCAGAGAGGCAAAGGTTGAACAGAGGGAATATTTCTGATTGAGTGAGACGAGACAGCCTAATATGGCAGTAATGGAACAGTTATGATTGGATTAGGCTTCTTGTCTGCGTACTGTGTTGCCAATGGCAAGCCCTGCGGCTCATGAGTTCCAGCTCCATTCCACATTATCTGTGTTTTCACTGTAGAAATGAGGAAGTGCGGTACTGCCAGTTTTCAGATAAAATGCTGGAATGAGGTCATTATTCACACAGCTGCATGCAAATGAGCATGAATCTCCCATGCTAAAGGAAGCTAGGAAAATTCCCAAGTTTCCAAATCACCAACACCATTGACATAATTTGTAACGATTTCTTAATATAGTCACAGATTTATTGTAGGATCACGTGACAGATAATTTGTTAAATTTTGCTGTATTCAAATTATCTGTCATGCATCCAATATATCTGTGACTATACTTCATAAATATGTTGCCTCAAAGCATTTAAGACATCTTGAAGACAAGTAACTATCCTCACCCAGAACGTACATAATCAACAACCAGGATATTTGGAGAGAAATTTAAAATCAAAGTACAAGTTAAAGCAAAAACAATCAGATCACCTTTTATACTTTTATTTGTTAATAATTTCATTACATATTTATCAATATTAGTTTACTTCAGGTGTTTTAAACACAGATTTTAAAAAAATGGAAAATCTAGCTAATCAATAAGTCAGCTTTCCATCAATGGAGCAGTTAGCTACCATGGGGAAGGCTGATAATTGAAAATCAGTGACCCTCAGATATTTGCAAATATTACTCCTTTAAATAAAAATCTTTGATGTTTCAATTATCTGGCAACTTCCTCATTCCTTTCTAGTGCTGACAGTGTTCCTCCAAGAGCAAATATTTGTATTGGCTAAAAAATATGAATAGAAATTTGAGTTTGTGCCCTATAAAAGCTGTTCCATCCCAGTGCAAAGCTCAGTTGAAAAAGAAAATGATATTATATCAGGGGTTTCCTGTACATTGTGAAAGGGAGTTAAAATACTTGCATTAGAATGTTAAGTTCAAGTCTGCCACCGAGGTGGGTGTGGCCATTCCAGCCAAGCTCCGTCTCAATTTTTCCGTGTGGCATGAATCACAATCCATTGGAAAGCCAGTCCTGCCATTTCCACTGCCAGATTTTCCAGAAGTCTGAACAAAATCCACAAATATAAAAGTTTAGTTTGGATTCGACTGGGCGAGTATGCTTTGAACACACCACGCTAGACAGTGCACCATACTGAACGATCTGCCTCAGGAACATATTTCAAAATAAAGCACACCACTTTACCTAGTTTATATTAAAAAATGATTGTTCCAAAAACATCTAAAGTCTTTGCTTACTAACACACCAGCCTCTTTCCCTTTAGCTTGTACATTTACATTTACACATCTGTATTACAAATCAATCTTTGCATTCCTCAGTCATTCCATGTTATTATATGATACTACTTCCTTCTCTAATACTATGTAATGTTCTCAATCCATGATGACCACATTAATTCTGCTTTTCTTTAAGTGCTGTCACTCATCTCATCCTCTTGTGAATGTCCAGATACAAAACCTTTGGTTTGTCAGTTTATGCTAAGTACTCATCTTTAATCAGAGATCATTTTGTTTATTTCAAAATTAGTGCAAAAGGGAGTATTACGAGCAATCCTTTATGCAAGAAATGAAAAGGAATCAACAGCTCCAGGAATATGTGAAACAGCTAGAAAATAAATTGCACACCATAGCAGGAGGAAACCAACCACCACTGGTGAGTATTTAAAATGCACGTTGCTGGAATTGTGTGTTGGGCAAAATTTAACACCATCAAAGTTAATAACTGGTAAATTTAGCATCAAGTCAAAGTCAGAGACTTTTTTATATTTCAAAGGATTGCAGCTCTCAAAGTATTTTATTCAACCCCATTTTAAATGTTCTTAATATCTTGAACTATGAATTATTCCTTATTCAAAAGATTTGATAGAAAATGACATCCTGTGAATTTCTATATTTAAGAAATGTAATAGGATTTATTGCAGCAATATATTGGGTGTAGTGAAAATTCCAATGTTTTCAAGCAGCTATTTACAATCAGAAGTAACTATAAAAATGCCAAACATACTTTATATCATGATTGGAAAATGCAAACACGAGGAAATCTGCAGATGATGGAAATTCAAGCAACACACACAAACTACTGGTGAAATGCAGCAGGCCAGGCAGTATCTATAGGAAGAAGTACAGTCGATGTTTTGGGCCGAGACACTCCGTCAGGACTAACTGAAAGATGAGATAGTAAGAGATTTGAAAGTGGGAGGGCAGCATTTTGTGTGTATATCATGATTGGACTTGCTTTTGTGAAAATATGGAGTTGTATTTCAGTAGATTCTGTTTTGTGAGCTGACTGACCTGTTTCAGCATAACAATATACAACCACCAGTCTTCATGCCTTAAGTGTCAATGGCAAAACATGTACAAAAGATCGAGGCCATTGTCTCTGATTTTCCACAGATGCTGCCTGGCCTGTTAAGTATTGTCAGCATTTTCTAATATCATTTATTTCATTTGAAATTTTCAGCATTTTGGTGGGGTTTTTTTGCTCTTGCACACCCCTTTGTGCAAGATAGATGAATCATTCTGTTTTTTCTTTCCTTCGTTTTAAATATTTTTATTAATTTTCAAATACGTAGGCATAATAACAATAGTAATACAGAGAGACTGGGAATACATTGTTGGTAAACAGTATATATGAATATAAGATATAGATAACACAAATGTACTAAGCCTCCCAAACTCTTGATGTAATTAAACATGATAGAAAAAATATCAAAAAAAACAGATTAGAAATCAAAATAAAATTAAACTAAACTAAACAAACTAAACTAAACAAAGCTGGGCTATTATATTATATCAGAAACAATCAATAATGTCAATAACACCGCTCCTCTGTCCAAATATTTAGGGATAATAAAAGGGATTGGAAAAGGTCAAGTTACATCATATGGAAGTGTTGAATAAATGGTCTCCAAGTTTCTTCAAATTTAACCAAAGGGTCAAAAGTGACACTTCTGACTTTTTCTAAATTTAAACAAGATATAGTTTGGGAAAACTATTGGAATGTAGTAGGAGGATTAATCTCTTTCCAATTCAATAAAACATATCATTTTTTTTTGTGTGTGTATAGAAGTACACATCAATATTTTGTGAATTTCCAAGCTTTTATGATGTTAAATTTAATGCAAGTAATTTTCAAATGTTCTTAATCCTCTGAATTATTATTTAATGAAACTTTGACATGGTTGTTAAGGAATATTGCTTGTAACAAATTGTATTGATTTAACACTTTTAACATTGTAAAATAGCCCAAAAGCTTTGGAGCATCTTTAGTAATCAACAATCTGACAGTAGGTCATAAAAAAAATCAAAGAGATTTTAAAGTGCACCTTGAAGGAGGAAAGAGAGATGTAGAGATTCCGAGATGTTTGACATATGAAGCTAATTGATGTGAAAATGCTGGAAAATTACACCTCAATTTGTGTCAGTTCTTTTTTTCTACAGTATTATGGAGGAATTCCAGGAAAGGGCTGGGACTTTAGCATTGCCTTTAGCATTGCTCACTCTGTAAGCTGGCACAGCTCATTATCACAGCTGTGTTGCATTTAAATCCAGTGGTAGCATTGAATTTGCTGAATTATCAGCAACTGGCTCTGAACATTTCAGATGGTGCTTGAGGGTCTAGAATTATTATACAGACAATCTTCTAATTGCCTGAAGGTGGGACTTGCTCCAGGGATTTAATTAAGCTTTTAAACTATAATTAACAAACAGAATACATGCTTTGAATGCTAAGCACGTTTTTATTTTCACTGGAGTGATATTATTGTCTATTAATATTTATTAAGCCCTGTTGTAAGCTTGAATTATAATCATTAAATGTAGCTGAAAGCTAGCAATGTTTAGGAGTCAAGCAACCATTAAAGAGGTCCAGTCTGCATAGTTTTATTTCAGAATAAACTGATCAATGGGCATTCCATTCATGCAGAATGTTACCTAACATCATCTTATCAGGATGGGGCCATTGTCCCTTACTGTGACCCTTTTCATTAACACACTGTTCGGTGACGCATGCAAAACTCAGCGGGTCAGGCAGCGCCTTCGGAAAAGAGTAAACAGTCAACATTTCAGGCTAAAGCGCTTCTTTGGAACTGGAAAGGAAGGGGTGAAGTCCGTGTGAGAAGTTGGGGGAGAGGAAGCAGAATACAAGGTGGCAGGTGATAGGTGAAACAAGGAGAAGGGGAGGGGTGAAGTAAAGAGCTGGGAAGTCAATTGATGAAAGAGATACAGTGCTGGAGAAAGGGGAATCTGATGAAAGAGGCAGAAAACCATGGAAAAAAGGAAAGGGGGAGGAGCACCAATGGGAGCTGATGAACAAGTAAGGAGATAAGGTGAAAGAGGGAAACAACTTCCCAGCTCTTTACTTTACCCCTCCCCCTCTCTTGGTTTCACCAATCATATGCCACCTTGTACTTCTTCATTCTCTGACTTTTCCCCTTCCTTTCCAGTCCTAAAAGGGGGTCTCAGTCCAAAACCTCGAACGTTTCCTCTTTTCCATAGAGGCTACCTGACTTGCTGAGTTCCTCCAGCATTTTGTGTGTGTTGCTTTGGATTTCCAGCACCCGCAAATTTTTTTCCGCCTTTGTGATACACTGCGCAGTTATTTCTAGAATGCGAGTCAAATGCCTTTGATTATGCTCACTGCAGCATTTCAAGCTACTCTTAAGACAGATTTGTAATCAGAGGATCAAGGAAAATATTCTTGCTTGTGACATTTGAAATGAGTATTATGAAGAAGAGGCAAATATGGGCATTGTTTTGCACTGATTGATGTTGCATGATTGTTTAGAAAGATGAGCCATGGAGACCAACTCTAAGTGATAAAATAGCCGACAATATTGTTCAAAAACCAGAAGTGAATCAAAAACAAGCAGTGCCCTCATCAGCAAACCACGCACAGATCTTGGCAAAGTCAAGGGAGCCAGGTCATTGCAGAATGACAAAGCCAGAAGAAAGCCAACTCAGATCTCCATATGGGATCTCCCAGAAGGACTGTACGGAGCTTCTCGATCAAATGGCTGCCCTTATGTGTCAGGTAGGGGCAATTCTTCTTCTCCATGGGTTTGTTGACTTAGCTCAGTTTGGAATGGTGCTTCACTTATTCACAACTGAATAAAAATCACAATATGTTAAATACATTAAGATACAATGTGGAAGAGTATTGATTTGGGGAGCAAGCAACTAAAGACCAATATAAGAGTGAAAGAATCTGGCTCTTTTATTATCCGAATTTTGCTACCTCTTGCCTTTCATTATCTGAAAGCTTAAACAATGGTGTTGATCCTGCAAAAAAGGAAACTAATGTGCAGATGTCTCTGCCTGGTACTAACACACTCTTTATTTTCTTTGAATAGTCATGTAAAGGCAAATAGCTCTGTGCAGAAGCAGCTTGATAGATTTTGTGTTCCGTTAGACAAGTGTGAACTGTTGAATGTTTTTGGAAAAGAGATACTCCATATCCAAAAATAAGCCTACATTTGTGCTAGAAAGTTTGTGAACCCTGTAGAATTTTCCCTATTTCTGCATGAATATCAGTTCTTCACTTAAGTCCTAAAACTAGATAAAGAGAACCCAATTAAATAAATAACACAAAAACATTATACTTGTTCATTTTTTTATAGAGAAAAATAATCCAATATCACATGTATTTGTTGGAAAAAGTATGTGAACCTTTGCTTTCAGTAACTAGTGTGAAGACCCCCCCCCCCCCCACCACCACCACTGTTGTACAGCAATAACATCAACCAAATGTTTCTGGTAAGTAATGATCAGTCCTCCATATTGGCTTAGAGGAATTTTAGACCATTCCTCCATACAAAACTGCTTCAACTCTGAGATGTTAGTGGGCTTCCTTGCATGAACTGCTTGCTTCAGGTCCTTCCACAACACTTCTAGAGGATTAATTTGACCTGGCCATTCCAAAACACAGATTTTCTTCTTTTAAAACCATTCTGTTGTTGATTTACCCTTGTCTTTCGGATCATTGTCTTGTTGCATTATCCAGCTTCAATTATTCTTGAGATGATGGACTGCTATCCTGACTTTCTCCTATAAAATGTCTTGATACGATTTTGAATTAATTGTTCCCTCAATAATTGCAAGCTGTTCAAGCCCAGAGTTAGCAAAGCAGCCCCAAGCCATGATGGTCCTTCCACCATGCTTCACAGCTGGGATGAGATTTTGGTGTTGGTGTACAGAGCCCCTTTTCCTCTAAACATGGCAATGTACATTTCTGCCAAAAACTTGAACTTGTGTCTCATCTATCCACAGGATATTGTCCCAGAAGCATTGTAGAATATCCAGGTGGTCTTTTGCTAACTTGAAACATGTAGCAAAATTTATTTTGGGGGCAGTGGTTTCCTCTGTGATGTCCTTCCATGAACACCATGCTTGTTCAATGCTTTTTTTAAATATTGGATACATGAACAGAGACTTTAGCAGTTCCAGAGATCTCTGCTGTTACCCTTAGGTTCTTTTTCACCGCCGTCAGCATTGCACATTATGCTCTTGGTGTGATCTTTGCAGGATGCCCACTCCCTGGGAGAGTAGCAACAGTACCGAGTTCCCTCCATTCAGAAATTATTTCTCTTACTGCGGTCTGATGAATACTCAGGTCGTGAGAAATGTTTTTGTAGCCTTTTCCCACTTTGTGCATCTCCTCGAAGGTCCTCTGAAAGTTGTTTTAATCGAGGCATGGTGCACATAACCAGATCTTTCTTGAGAAGAGGAGGCTCTGTTAGTAACCTGACTTTGTGTTTGTTTTTATATAGGGCAGGGCATCTCCACAACCCACACCTCCAATCTTATCTCATTGATTGGTACACCTGACTCCAAATAGCTTTTGTAGAAGGCATTACCCCAGAGGTTCACATACTTTTTCCAATAAATACGTGTAATATTGGATCATTTCTCTCTCTCTCTCTTTTTGTTATTTATTTAATTAAATAAATAATACAAAAGTATATATATAATATATACGCACAGAAACAAGTATAATGTTTTCTATGTTATTTATTTAATTGAATTCTCTTTAACTAGTTTTAGGACTTGCATGAAGATCTGATCACATTTTAGGTCATATTTATGCAGAAATAGAGAAAATTCTGCAGGATTAACAAACTTTCTAGCACCACTGTATGTCTGTGTGAGAACGACCAGGGTTTTTTCAGATAAAAAGCAGTGGTTCCAAACAGTGGTGCATCTGAGACACAGTGCAATTGTTGCTAAATATAGGACCGAAACTCATTGAATATCATGAAGTGCTCTGACTGTCAAAATTGTGTGCCTTGGAGAGTCAGCTCTTGGAACTTGAGCCTGGTTAGATCTGAAGCGAAGAATCCCAGATGTTATGAATTTCCAATAGCTTTGTGGAAGAAACTCATAGAAATGTTTTTTTTATTTCATTGAATTGTCGTGAATAAAATTAAGTTTTAAAATTGTTTAAAAATTGTTTTAGAACATCAGACAAATTCAGCAACATTTGAAGTCCTTGCAGCCAACAAAGCTGGAAGTGGGCATTGTGACATTACAAAGCTGTTAAAGAGTTTTCATTGGTGAGCCACACAAGTGTGTCATTGAAGCCCTTAACATCCAGACCAGGTATATTAATTTGTCAGGTGACCTGAAGCTGTGATTGCAGGAGGTAGGCCCACATCATCAAGATCTAAAGCAATTCAACAAGGATAGAAATTGTGATGTGCTTGTATCTCCAGTCTACTATGGCTGAATGGTGAGGTCCTGGGTATCTCTGGGGAGCCTCAGACCTCATTATCCTTAAGGCAACGAAGTGGGCAGAAATGCTACCAATTGCCCTTCTAATACCAAGGACCTAGCATTGGGAAATTGTGGGCAGGTTGAACAGAGAGGATCAAAACTGGTGATATGAGACTGTGGATGCAAAGTCTAGAGCAGAATAACAAACAATAGATGCAGAGTCTGAACCTAGAACGTGTGTCCAGTTATTTTCGCAGATCCAGCCTGTTGTAGAGTTTCTTTGGTAGTTATCTTATGGATGAAAATATTGTTCATTAAAGTTATGAATTTTTCAGAAATGGTTTTTGTTCACCTGTCATCCCAAGATTTGGTCTGAGTGAAACTGATGTTGCTACTGGCTTCTGGAGGTTGATTCCATCAAACAGATAAACCTTTTTAAAAAGGACAATTCCCTCTTTCAATTCTGGAGGGTCAATTTTCTATAATTTTGTGACTTTTTGTAATAACAATGACAAAAATGATTAAAGTTTGATCCAAAATTGAATTCCATTATTTATTGAAATATAGACAAAGCTGTTTGAATCAGATTATAAGACGGAGCGCAAAGACCGACAACGCACTCAAGCTGAAAATGAAAGACTAAAGAAAGCAACAGAAGATATGTGTCTGCAGATGAATCTTCTTCAAGAACAGGTATGTTGCACTTATTCCAGTTTCCTCCTCCACACAACCCCCCACCCAAACCACTTTCCGCCGTGCAGACCTTTCATGACTTCTGCCCTCTGGGTTTGGTGCATCATGAGTAAGTTTAGAAAATTACAAGAAGGTGTTTGACATAGAGAGGAACAATTTCTGCTTGCACAGTTTCTGTCTGGTTGAGCTTGGGTTTTGCAAAGATATCCTAAATCAGCATAAAGTCCTTTCCTCTATAAAATTGTTGCCATATTACTTTTTGACCTGATACCCTGGGCAGTAACTTGGCATGCTGTTCTGAAAGCTACAGGGCATTTTGGGAGAGGAAATGGACACTGCAATGCCCTCTTTAATCCTCAGTGTTTACTTCAGGCTACAGAATGCGTCCCCTTGTAGAGGGAAAAAAGGTGAGAGTGCTTTAGACAGTGAAAATTGAACAAATAGGATAGATTTTAAAAGGCTAAGGTGAAGAAGTTTGGAATCACAGTGGAAGTATCTCTTCATTTTTTATATTTTCTTTTTCTCTGGAAACTTTAATATAACGTGTTTCTCAAACTTGTTTCACGGTAATTGATTGAAAACAATTGTAATTCTAAGCCTGGATGTTTGTTTTTTCCAGGAAGTTATTTCAAACTAATAAAAAAACACTTTTGTTATTTAAGCTGTTGCTGTGAAAGCTTTTATGGCCTGTTCACTGCTCAGCCAATGCATCAGGCAATGTACTGATTTTGTATTTAGTTTATGTTCTAAGTGGCATGAGCAGCCCTTTCCACATGCGGCTCATGATAACTTGGGAGGGAGTGGGTGTGGTTCCAAAGTCCAATATAGACACAATTTTAAAATTATTAGCTGCCTCACTTTTGGGCTACTGGGAGCAATGAAAACAAAGATTTAATTTTTCAATTGTAGTGCTGCCTGTGAGATTGCGCCTCAGGCAAATGAGAATTAGCTTCCCATTTCACACTTTGAATTAAATGGAGACTACTGGAAATGGCTGGAGACTAAGTTTTGCTTTCTCTGCCACTCAGAAATAGGTTGAGCTCTTCTGTTACATTAGAGGCATTGTGTTGGTGCGAGACATTTAACTGAGCAGGTATAACTGGGTGGCTTCAATCTCTACTATAATCAGTAAAACCAGATTGTCTTCATTACATCAACAAAGGCAAACTGACATTCAAGTACAGTCAGTTTGTGTACCAGTCCAGCCCTTTGTTCTGTGCTATAATCAGACCACAGAACAGAAAGTAAGAGAGGATGCACGTTTATTTTTAGTAGTTATGTACTTCCTGATATGCAAAAATTCATAGGTCATGACTTTAACGTCAAGGTTGGACTATGAGATGTATTGTCATGTGTTGATGGTTGCTGCTTTTTTAACTTTACAGTAAGTATGGACCTTATTAATTACTACCACTACAGCAGAGGCAAACCTTGCAACATTTCCTGGATGTGACCAAATTCCCGCAATCGTATGTTGGTGAAATGGAGGGAAACTGGGGTCGAGGGGGAGAAGCCTTCAATGAGGAATTGTTACTCTGAGTGGGACAAAAAAAAATCTTGCTTTCCCCAATGATTTTAGTGATATTCAATTTTACCTCTTAGAACCATGGATGGTATCAGTTTACAGTTCCCCATTTAAAGATGTGTACTGCTTAAGGTAACACATTGAAAGAACTCATGGATCTGATTTATCTCTGATTTAGTTCAGAGATATTACAAGACTAGCTTTTCCCTTATTCAGAAAAGTAGTTAAATTCCACTGGGCTTCCATGAGTCACAAAACTGATGCTGAAACCATTGTTCTACCTTGAAAGGTATCAATTTTTTAAAATCATCAACAAACATTCACATGCATTCATTATAAATGAAGGGATAGATTTTATGTTCTCTGGCTTCCTCTAAATATAATTCAAGTTTCAGTCACTTGAGCTTTACAGGAATCTCTCACTGCTCTTAATGGTGTTGTTGTGCAATCAAATGCCTACAAGAAAAATTGTAGAATCATCACAGCACAGAACATCAGTCTAATCCAGCATTTTCATATAAACAATCTGATCAGACCCAATTCCCTACTCTTTCCCCAGAGTCTGTCCCTTTCAAATAGTTATCCACCTTATATTTACCAGATCCAGTTCCAATGTCTCTTGACTCCGAGCCCACCTCACTGCACCATCTTTTCAACAACATATGAGCATGCACTATCCTCTATTTCTGATGTCAAGAGTGCTCGGCTATAGGAGCAAACTGAAAGGCCACACAGATTTGGCGAGTTGGTGTTAGAAATAATGGGTGACTTATTTAAAAAAAAAACTGGTGCTCACCAGGAGACATAGAAACATAGAATACCTACAGCACAATACAGGCCCTTTAGCCCACAGAGCTGTGCCGAGCATATCTTTACCTTAGAAATTACCTAGGGTTACCCATAGCCGTCTGTTTTTCTGAGCTCCATGTACCTGTCCAGGAGTTTCATAAAAGACCCTATCGTATCCATCTCCACCACCGTTGCCGGCAGCCCATTCCATGCACTCACCACTCTCTACGTTTTTTAAAAAAAACTTACCCCTGACATTTCCTCTGTACCTACTTCCAAGCACTTTAAAACTGTGCCCTCTTGTGCTAGCCATTTCAGCCCTGGGAAAAGCCTTTCATCATCTTATACACCTCTATCAGGTCACCTCCGTCACTCCAAGGAGAAAAGGCTGAGTTTGCTCAACCTATTCTCATAAGGCATGCTCCCCAATCCAGGCAACATACTTGTAAATCTCCTCTGCACCCTTTCTATGGTTTTAACATCCTTCACATAGTGAGGCAATGAGTACTGAGCACAGTGCTGCAAGTGGGGTCTGACCAGGGTTCTATACAGCTACAACATTATCTCTCGGCTGTTAAACACAATCCCACAATTGATGAAGGTCAATGCACCATATGCTTTTTTTAACCACAGAGTCAACCTGCACAGCAGCTTTGAGTGTCCTATGGACTCAGACCCCAAGATCCCTCTGATGCTCCACACTGCCAAGAGTCTTACCATTAATACTATATTCTGCCATCATATTTGACCTACCAAAATGAACCATCTCACACTTCTCACCATCTCACAGATGAAGGGTCTCGGCCCGAAACGTCGACAGTGCTTCTCCCTATAGATGCTGCCTAGCCTGCTGTGTTCTACCAGCATTTTGTGTGTGTTGTCATTTCACACTTATCTGGGTTGAACTCCATCTGCCATTTCTCAGCCCAGTTTTACATCCTGTCAATGTCCCACTGTAACCTCTGACAGCCCTCCACACTATCCACAACACCTCCAACCTTTGTGTCATCAGCAAACTTACTAACTCATCCCTTCACTTCTTCATCCAGGTCACTTATAAAAATCACAAAGAGCAGGGGTCCCAGAACAGATCACTGAGGCACACCATTGGTGGCCAGCCTCCATAGAGTATGACCCGTCTGAAACCACTCTTTGCCTTCTGTGTGCAAGCCAGTTCTGGATCCACAAAGCAATGTCCCCTTGGATCCCATGCCTCCTTACTTTCTCAATAAGCCTTGCATGGGGTACCTTATCAAATGCCTTGCTGAAATCCATGTACACTACAATCAAAGCTGATCTGTAAGTGTGAATTTGGTAGAGATTTTACATTCTCAGGTGACGAGATTGTGAGTAAAATTATATTTTGAATACAGTAAGACTTAATTAAATAACAGACTAGGTTCTGATTTATAGAATAAAATGATTATCCACAGGTCTAACAGTAAATCCAGTTTTCTATTACAACAATAGGTGCACACAATAATATAATTAATGAGTTTCCTGCAATTTGTCACTGCTGCTTCCACATCTCTGCTTCTAGTCTTTGTCTGCAGTTCCCACATTAACACATTCCACGTCCCTGTTTACTAACTGTTACCCCTCACAGTTCTTTCCACTACAACACTGGCACTGAGAGTAATCCAGTGATTACAATGTATCTGAGGGCCTTATTTCTGTTTCAGTATAATCTGTCCTTTAGCTTCATCCCTTACTCCCATCTCATTTCCACGTGTTTAGCATCAACATGGATACAAGCCTCGGACTGTTAGCTCTTCAAATGCCTCACAATTTTCTGTATCCTTCTTCATGGGAACATGTTTATTATCCCAGAACTGCCTGACTGCCACAATAGCAAATATTTTCCCCTTTTATAACTGCTTTCCTGAACTTCCTTCTCTCACTCTGTACTACCAACACATAGACTTGGATCTTACTGTGCTTCCCAAAGGCACCACCTTCCTCAAATATATTCAGAACAGTTTAAAATATGGACAGAGATAAGAACATAGACCATAAGATCATATGACATAGGAGCAGATTTTGGCCATTTGGCCCATCAAGTCTGCACTGCCATTCAATCATGGCTGATGCTTTTTCTCCCCTCCTCAACCCCAATTCCACAGCTTTCTCTCCATAATCTTTGATACCGTGTCCAATCAAGAACATATCAATCTCTGCCTTAAATACACACAATGACCTAGCCTCCACAGCTGCCTGTGGTGACAAATTCACCACCCTCTGGCTAAAGAAATTTCACCGCATCTCTGTTTTAAATGGACGCCCTTCTATCCTGAGGCACTGCCCTCTTGTCCTAGACTCCCCCACCATGGGAAACATCCTTTCCACATCTACTCTGTCTATGCCTTTCAACATTCAAAAGGTTTCAATGAGATCCTCTCCCCACCCACATCCTTCTAAATTCCAGTGAGTACAGATCCAGAGCTATCAAACATTCCTTGTATAACAAGTCTTTCATTCCCAGAATCATTCTTGTGACCCGCCAGCACATCTTTTCTTAGTTGAGGAATCCAAACCATACTCAAGGTGAGGCCATACCAATGCTTTATAAAGCCTCACATTCACATCCCTGCCCTTGTATTCTAGACCTCTTGAAATGAATGCTAACATGGCATTTGCCTCCCTCACTACCGACTCAGCCTGCAAGTTAACCTTTCGGGTGTTCTGCACAAGGACTGCCAAGTCTCTTTGCATTTCACATTTATGGATTTTCTCCCCATTTAGAAAATTTTCCATACATTTATTTCTACAACCAATGCAGCACCATGCATTTTCCAACATTATATTTTATTTGCCACTTTCTTGCCCATTCTCCAATCTGTCCAAGTCCTTCTGCAGCCTACCTGTTTCCTCAACACTATCTGCCCCTCCCCCAATTTTCATATCATCTGCAAACTTGGCAGAAAAGCCATCTATTCCATCATCTAAATCATTGATATACAGCATAAAAAGAAGCGGTCCCAACACCGTCCTTTGCAGAACACCACCAATCACAGACAGCCAACCTTTTTAACCCCACTTGCTGCCTCCTACCAATCAGCCAATGCACTAACCATGTTAGTAACTTTCCTGTAACTTGGGCGATGTTTTGCATGACCTGTCCAGTCATACCTATTTGTCTATGATTCTTATTCCCGCCCTGCCCACACACTCTTAATCTGCAAAATGACACCTTGTGGTACTCCCTACGTACGAAGCTCTCACCACATAGATGCATTGGACCACGAGCAGCTGCTGCACTCCATTGGTCAATGTGCCCAGCTACTGTGCAACTCCATGAGGTGTGAAGCATCCTAGAGTCTTCACATGTGGTGAGCTTTCCTTTGTCATGGCTGAGGTGGTCTGGCATCTTTCAGTTTACCTATTTAAATAAATCTACCAAAAATAAATTGACAACCTTCCTAATCTGGGCAAAAATGCTTGTATATTATACATCAATGGACTTGCGCAACATCACTATAGATGCTCAGCCCTAAACCCTTTTCTGTTGTAGATCCATTCTCAGGCCTTCCGTCACTTCCCATCTCTCTGTGTAAAAACATTTTACTTTATGAACAAGGAAATTTCTCCCTGAGTCGCTGTCTGCCTCCATTCAGAGTGTCTTTTGATAGTTTGCCTGGAATTATGAGGGAAGTGTCAACCATGCCAACTAATTTTGATCATAATTACAACTGCACCCCACAGAATATATAGATGATGCCAACTTCCTCTGGGATAACCAAGCAATTATTTTTATCACTTTGCCTTGTGTAACAACCCTTCAGCACAATTCAGCACTGGCACGACAAGCTTTATTATTCTCATGGTTTGATGGAATTTTCCTACAAACTGTCATTTTTAATTTATAGGATAGTTTTATGTCATGCAGTAAATGAATTGAATCATGGGAGATATTCTGTAGCGATATCCAAAGAGTAGCAATAATAGTGTGTGAGTGTGGGATGGTATCAATGAGACCACAAGCCCATATCCCACATTTATCTTTATTTTTAATCACATCAGCAGCATATTTATTTGTCAATAACTACCTCCTCTGCATGATTGGAGCCTTATCTTCAGTGGGGGAAGAAAGTATAACCCTCCACGATGCACATCCTCACAGCCAAAAGTCTAGTCATCCATGTTTGCTCTGTAATGAAGGGTCTGCACCTGGATCAGATTCTGTAAGGGCACCAAATACCTCAGCAAATGTCCAAGCCTTAAGAAAGGAGTGGGCATTAAGATATAAAGGGACAGAATATTATCTGTACAGTGTAATAAAATACAAACTTTCTTTCTCAGCTCAAGATTTATGAGGATGATTTTAAAAGGGAAAGGTCTGATAAACAAGTTCTTCAGCGCCTGCTAAAGAGTAAGTCGGAAAGTAAGGAGCCAGTTCTCATCCACCGGTGCAACAACACACATCAGAAATCTGGAGAAATCAAGAGAATACAGTGCAGCAAGCACTGCATTGAGCGGCACTCGAATTGTTCAAACCATCATAAGTGTAAAGGTGCAGAAGTTCATGCATTGCCTTACTCTATAGACTACCATTAAAGCAGAGCTTTTGAAGAAGGTTGCAGTGAAAGGAGTGTTATCAGTGTCCTTGGAAACCTGCTTACGTTCATGTCCTTATTTATAAATGAAGCAAAAAAAACTATGGCCATTAAATATTCTGCACAAATTATTCTTGTGTTTGAATTTCATGCCCTTTGGATGCAGAACAACCTCTTTAGAATGAATACATTAACATGTCTGTATAAAATTCCATTATGTGTCAGATTATTAATGGGTTCATTTAATGATGTAGTTAAAATGATATACTGACGTATGTGTTAGTTTGTTAACAGTAGCTTGGTGATTAGTACCTTTTACCTATGAATTAGAAAGTAGCTGGTTCAAATCAAATGCAAGGCTGGAGCACAATTATCTAGGTCGATGCTACAATCCAATATTGATCGATCATCCAAATTACTGCTCATTCTATCTCACCACCCAGTCTGACGACAGAGGAAGATGCTGAGCAAGACAGGACTTGGCAGGAGTATATGGTCCACCTGAGCATGATGGCCAATAATATAAACTTTTCATATAATAGACATCTGTTTAAACTGCTCCTCCAAAAATGGTCATGTTTAAATTTGCACATTCCTGCATAACCACAAAGAGAAAAGGAAGATAACTATTTTTCATTTATAATGTAGCTGTTGACCTTGACACTGATTGCATAACAGTAGATGCTAACTGTATTGGTAAACTGTTCAACTTCCTTCTCACTATCTTTCTGATCACAGTATCCTTCCACAAATAAGGTTCCCAGGTGGAGCTGAGAGGTTGTGACAGTCAATGAAGCACCAGCCTCTGGTTACATGAGCATGTTTGCAGGTTATGTTACCTGCAGTTATCATAAGACATTTCTTTATTATGTGAGAAGCATATACATTCAAACTAGTTACTGATGTTTTGGATAGTCCAATCCAGTGCCTTATTCCTGACTCATCAGCCACCAATTCATTAAGTCCAAAATTAAAGAACTGTTTTTCAAGTTGATTCATTCTGTAACAGAGTTCTGGCCTGGATAAGGCTTACCCATCAAGTTAACTAAAAATGAATGGATTATTTGATAATTACTTTATTGAAGTTTGTGGAGACTTGCTGTGAGTGAATCACCTGCATTCTTTCGACCTGGGAGGCTGAAAAATTTTATAAGCTGTAAACGCATTTTTTAATTTAATCTGTAAGGAATTGCACCTTATGTTGCTAATACTGTACTTTATCTTGTTCATTCATATTTACACTTTATTTCATTTATTTACAGTATATAATTTTATATTTGGGGAGGTGTATCAAACAAAATAGGATACACCTATATTGTGTTGTTTGTAGCAAACTCTTTAACTTGGTAACCTTTTGTGCATAAGGTTATTGGCTGATAAAGCATAGAAACTTTGCTGAGAAATTAATATTGAGTGGTTTCAATAGTCACGTTCAATAACATATTATTGGATGACTAGATTATATACAGAGTAAGGTTTGTAACTTGTATCTAATATGACTCCATTAGGAGTTAATAATATTTTTCTTTCTCCCAGATAATAATTTAAGAACTTTGTTGGCTTATACTGGGATAATTGATAACAGTATGAGAGGGGAGAAAAAAGACTGAAGGACTTTAATCTGGTGTTGCATCTTTTTTTGATTAAAAAAATTATTCTAGAATCTTAATAATATCTGTAATATTCAGAATTCATTGGAATTCCAGTGATAGTTTTTAGTTAGGGGTGGGTGGGGGAACTATAAGCTTGATCTTTTATGATATGTAAATTCAGACTTTAGGATGTGATCATTGTATCACTTGTGAAGTGCAAGGCACTCCAGATAGTTATTTTAATATTTCTATGTTATGCATCTGTCACATAGAAATCTCAGAAGAAATAAAATAAGCTTACTGTGAAATCATTTTGGGATTATAAGTGGTGATTTAAGAAATATTTGCATCTGCTAAAAGGGCACTATTTGTGAAATGAGCTTAGATAAGCATATTGCTTTGCATAGAAGATTGGGGCTGGATAACTATAGGTCTGTAAATCTATGAATCTGATGCATGGAGATAAAGTAATATATATGAAGGTTCACTTGCACTGCATCCTATCACTATTCCTTTTCGGAAAGGGAGCAATGTCACTATTTGATATAATAGCAAATAAAATGCAATTTTTTAACTTTGCCAACATAAGTTACAGAATTGACACTGTTATGATCATTTAATACCAAGCGGTGACAAATATCTTTAGTTCAAAGAATTATTGCCCATCAGCTTACACATATTTTGTGCAACTTGTTTGTTGAGGTGTAACACCTGTCTGATTTCTCTTTTCCCGATTTTACAGCCCAGGCACCTAAAACATCATAAAGTATTAATGTCTGTTTGCACTGTCATCCCGTGCAGAGACAAAATCTCTTACGATAATTTTGTAACAAGTGAAATTGGTGCCTTTTTATTCAATGTGCTGGCAGAAACCTAAACATCTTTGGAAACCTTTTCCATGCCTAAGCACCCCCTGGTGGCAGGGGTTAACTACTGCTTCAGGTAGCTAAATAGACTCCATATTTGTGTTGTGTGCCAGTTGTGGGTGGAAGTGGTGCGGGAGAATTGCAGGGTACATTGATCTTTCCACCTTCTTAATGTAAAATGATGTCCTTTATATTTTGCAATGCTTGCATTCACAAGATGTATCATGTAAATATGTTCTGCTTGTTTAAAATTTCTGTTTTACTGAAGTTACCAATTAATAACTAATATATTTCATAACCTAATGTGAAATAAAAATGCCATGTGATTATAACCACATTTTAGTGACATTCTTTTTTTTTGGTTTCCTGTAATTTCCTTCCTTCCAGTTTTAGCCAGAAGCACTTTCCAATGTTGTGAGATTTCAGGAATATCTTCTTACTTCCCAATACTTAATTTAAGCAAGTTATTTTTTCCTGTGTGAGGGCAGAGTTTACAATTTGAGTCTTCTTTCCCATTGCTTCCTGATGCAGATATGTCTCACATATTCTACTGGAAGACACTGGATAGTGATGGAAGCTGGAGCTTGGGCCAGCATTGCATTTTGGCTGGTAGTAGTTAACTAGAACAGTTTTGAATCAAATTTAACATCCTTTCTGTTTTAGTACTGTATCAGCTAACAAATGAGGGACAATATAAGTGAAATTGCAGCAACACACAACATGCTGGAGAAATTCAGCAGGTCAGGCAGCATCTACGGAGAGAAATAACCAGTCAATTTTATGGGCTGAAATACTTAATCAGGAAGTGAGTCAGCATTCCATTATTGTTCAATAAATATTAACTTTTCCTTTTGCTCCCCAATTAGCCTGGTACACCTTGAGCAATTTTGCAAGGAGGAATGTGCAAATCTTACTCCATCGCATTGTGCAAAGCTGACTGAGACGTATCCAAAAAGACTACTGGCTGTAATAGCTGCAAGAGGTGGTTCAACTAAATACTAAGCAAAGGGGGGTGAATACATTTGAACTGCTGGCGTTTCAGGTTTTTGAATTTTTAGTTTCTCATGCTTTAGAATTCTCCCTGATTTTTTGGGCTCGACTGTAAAAAGAAAAGGAACCTGTGGTGCACAAATAATAATTCTCATTTAAATTGATCCAACTCCCTGGTTGTAATACTCATTTTTTGAGAACAAAGGTTTGAGGGCTGAATACTTTTACAAGGCACTGCAAATGGATATTGGATCTCCCACTGGAGAATATTAGCTTCACAGTATGTGATTTTTGTACCTGACCAGCCTTTCCACCACCGAGATGTCAGCCTGTCAGGCAGGCCTGGCTTCCAGTTAGCTGGCAAAGACTGCAGACCAGGTAGATCTGAGTAAACTGGTTTATTGTTGCCATATGAACGTGAATCAATTTACTCAGACCTTGTTTGCATATAGTCCATACAGATATATTTATGACAATAAGGCATTGAGGTAGCACAAAGTAAAACAATCACAGAATCCAGAATAAAGTTTGACAGCGACAGAGAAAGAGCAGATCAAGTAGTAAGGTGCATGGTCACAACAGGGTCGATTGTGAGTCCACAGGGAATCACTCCATAGTCTTGTACTGTAATAGTGGGATGGAGTCTGCTGGGACATGCTTTCAGGCTTTTCTGTTGTTTGTTTAATGGAAGGAGGGAAAAGACAGGATGTCCAGGGTTTGTAGGGTTTTTGATTATGCTGGTTGCTTTACTGAGGTAGTAAGAGTAGAGAGAATTTATGGAGGGGAGGATGGTTTCCATGATATGCTGAGCTGTGTGCATTACTCTTTGTAGTTTCATGCGGTCATGGGCAGAGCAGCTGGGGGGCCATGGAACATGATCCCATATACTAATCCATAAAGCCCAAGTAGGGATTTAATTCCCAGGAGATTTGGCACCTCTTTCTCCTGGGGCGGTGGTGCAGCTCTGAGGGAAGCACAGAAGTGTTCCTGGCCCAGCGGTTGTGATGTCACTTCCCTGTTTTCATCTCGCCTCAATACAGGGGCTTCTCTGTGTTTGGTAAACGCAAATAGGCCACTATCAGATATCATGCAGCTTCACCAAAAACTTTAGAAGGCTGCTCACTGCTTGTCACCACTAAGTTTGGAAGTAAGTGCATTGGGGATGTATTACGGTCATGTGGTAGAATTTTCCAGCAGTTGAACCTCTAATTCATTCAAGTTTACTTGGTTTAGGGAGTAAAACTGACACCTAAGCATTCTAAGTTTGAAGGTTTAGACTCAAGATATTTACACCAAACAGCAAGAGCATCTGTCCGCTGGCAGATGGAAAGACAATAATCACCTTGCTGCAGCTAACACTTTCTCATGAGACATCAAAGGCCATTTGTCCTCTCCAATTAAAGCAAAAGGTTAAATGGCACTATTTTGAAGAAAAAGAGAGTGATCTCAATATGCTGGCCAAATTATTCTTTTCTTGCATATTTTACACTTTAGGTTGTATGTTGATGTACCACAGGATGGTGCTATGGTGCATAACTTTAAGTGACAACAAGACAATCAGAAACACTGCATAGCACAGGTAATAGAGTGCTACATCAAGGATAAAACACACACACACACACACACACACACACACACACACACACACACACACACACACACACACACACACACACACACACACACACACACACACACACACACACACACACACACCACCCCCCCCCCCCCATGTTATATACTGTACGCAGTACATAAACCAGCCTATACTATACTAAAAGAAAGAAACAGATAACATCAGCAGACTTGAAACTGGAGAAACAGTTACTTGATATGTCATGGCCTCAGATATTTCTGAACACAGGTTGTAACAACAACAACAACCTTTCACTCGATATAGATAAAACCAAAGATGTGATTGTAGACTTCAGAAGATGGAAACCAGAGATCCATGAGCCAGTATTCATCGGAGAATCAGAGGTGGAGAGGGTCAGTAACTCTAAGTTCTGGGTGTCACTGTCTCAGAGGACCTGTCCTGACACATCATATCATCGGAATTGCAAAGAAAGCGTGACAGTGCCACTACTTCTTGAGGAGCCTGCAGAGGTCCGGCAAACCTTGGCAAAATTCTACAGATGTGTGGTGAGAAGTGTATTGATTGGCTGCGTTACGTGGTATGTGAGCACCAATGCCTGTGAGTGAAGAATCCTTCAAAAGATAGTGGATATGGCCCAGTACATCACGGGTAAAACCCTCCCAATCATTGAGCATATCTATATGAAACTTTGCTGCAGAAAAGCAGCATCCATTATCAAAGATCCTCACCACCCAGGCTGTGCTCTTTTCTCGCTGTTGCCATCAAGTACAAGTGCCTCAGGACTCGTACCACCAGGTTTAAAAACAGTCACTACACCTCAACCATCAGGCTCTTGAATGAAAGAAGATAACTACTCTCCTTCTACTTCTGGTGTTCCCACGACCAATGATCTCACTTTAAGCTCCATTTATCTTGTTATTTCGTGCTCTCATTATTTAATTGCTATTCATTTATATTTGCATTTGCACAGTTTGTTGTTCATTGATCCTGTTTACAGTTACTGTTCTATAGATTTCCTAAGTATGCTCGCAGGAAAAAGAATCTCACGGTTGCAAGTGGTGACATGTATGTACTCTGTTAATAAATTTTATTTGAACTTTGAACTCTCAGTCTGTAGACAATGGATTCATGTCAATTTAGACAGCTGTTAGCACAGAGGCTAAAGAGCAGATGCTAATATGTTCATGATGAGGATATAGTGTAATAAGATTGCTCAGATGAATTACACAGTCCTGTACATGACATTAACATTTTTAAACAGCTCCTTAGTTTACTTTTCCAAATAATTGGCTAAATGTTCCCAGTTCAGGGCACTTTTCTACACATGATGCAAGTTTCCCATTTTTCATGGGCAATTTAGATTTGATTTCATTTTGCTGGGGATTCAAACCAATACTGGAACATTGAATGTCCAGGAAAATTCAAGCACACAGTGATTGACAGGAAATTACAGAAAGGTGAAGGACAAAGAGGATGAGTTATAAGAGCTGATTCAGCAAATTTGGATAAAAAAGAAAAATAAAATTAGGTATAGAATGTGAAGTCATGAGAGGGAACGACAGAAGAGAAAAATGATGGAAAAGAGGCAGTAAAGAAAACTACCAAAATAGATAAAAGGGAGAAAAAGATTAGCTTTATTTATCACAGGTACATTGAAACATATAGTAAAATGCATCATTTGTATCAAAACAAATCAGCAAGGTTTTTTGCTGAGGAGAGCCCACAAGTGTCGATATGCTTCTGGCTCCAACACAGCTTGCCAACACTTTCCTAGCTCTGTTATGGTAGGGCATTGAAGAATGCAGTAGAACAGAGTGATCTAGGAACAATGGTGCATAGTTCCCTGAAGGTGGAATCTCATGTGGATAGGGTGGTGAAGAAAGCTTTTGGTATGCTGACCTTTATAAATCAGAGCATTGAGTATAGGAGTTGGGATGTAATGTTAAAATTGTACAAAGCATTAGTGAGGCCAAATTTAGAGTATTGAGTACAGTTCTGGTCACCAAATTATAGGAAAGATGTCAACAAAATAGAGAAAGTACAGAGAAGATTTACTAGACTGTTACCTGGGTATCAGCACCTAAGTTACAGGGAAAGGTTGAATAAGTTAGGTCTTTATTCTTTGGGGTGTAGAAGTTTGAGGGGGGACTTGATAGAGGTATTTAAAATTATGAGGGGGATAGATAGAGTTGATGTGGATAGGCTTTTTCCATTGAGAGTAGGGGAGATTCAAACAAGGGGACATGAGTTGTGAGTTAGGGGGCACCAGGGGGAATTTCTTTACTCAGAGAGTGGTAGCTGTGTGGAACGAGCTTCCAGTAGAAGTGGTAGAGGCAGGTTCGGTATTGTCATTTAAAGTAAAATTGGATAGGTATATGGACAGGAAAGGAATGGAGGGTTATGGGCTGAGTGCAGGTCAGTGGGACTAGGTGAGAGTAAGCGTTTGGCATGGACTAGAAGGGCCGAGATGGCCTGTTTCTGTGCTGTAATTGTTATATGGTTATATATGGTTCCTACGGTGCATCTTTGGAACGTGGAAGGAAACCAGGACACCCAGAGGAAATTCAAACAGTCACGGGGAGAACGTACAAACTCCTTACAGATAGCGGTGGAAATGAAATTTCAATTGGTGATCAGTGGCACCACGAAACAATTGTGCTAACCAGCATGATGCCATGTTGCACTGCGCTGCTTCAGTGAAGCGGTTTGTATAATTTATTGCTTCAGGGTGAATTGTGTTGGAGTTACTAATTTCAGTGTTATTGTTTAAAGAAGCTTCAGCATAGTGCCTTAATCAAAGTGAGAATGAGCTGCCCTTTAGAGCTGTATCACACTGTCATAAACGACACAGAGTCAGTGCAGGACCAGAACTAACATTGGTTGAAAAGTAAAGAGACTTGGATGTTAAAATCCATGTACCAATAACTTGAGAGTGCACTTAGAGTGACCCACTCTTTAGTTCGTAGGATGAAAGATCCGCCCGATGAGGTTGTGCCAGCTCACAGAACAATCACATCAATGCCGTTCTCCCGCTTGTTTCTCATTGAATATTATATCTCACATTCTCCTACCACTGACTTTCTTCCCTCCCAGCTACATCAGGAGTAACTTACAGTAACTAATTAACCAGCAAGTCCCTGTGAGGTGGCAGGAAATGAGCACCTGTGGTTCGAAGGAGAATGTGAAAACCTCACACAGGCAGTGCTGGAATTTCGGACTGAACTGCATCTCTGGATTTCAGAAGGCAGCAACTAACTTTGGGTGTTACTGCCCAGAGAGATGGCAGTGTCAAGAACATCACTTCCAGTTGTCTAGAGATGACTATACCAGGGATATGACTTCTATTTATCCAGAGTGGAATCTGCAGATTAGTACGATGTTCCTCAGTTATCTGTTTATGAGGCAAGTGCTGAGCAGCTTCAATCCTGTCATGCACAGCTAAAGGAAACCTGTTTCCCAGACACTCACTCACTGTTATGGAGAGGGTCATAGAGAGATACCACATACAATTAGAACATTTGACCCAGAGAGTTTTTGTTGAACAATACCAGCCTACATAATTTGCCTACCACCAAAATGGGTCTACATCAGAAACTAAATCCTTGCTCATCTCTAGAGCATTTGGACAGTAAAGACCCCTATGTTAGACCATTGTTTATTGATTACCTCATCTCTCAATATGATAATTCCAAGCAGACACATCTTCAAACTCCTACACCTGGGTCTTAACATCTTCTGGTGCCACTGGATCCTTAACTTGCTGACTAACAGAGTGCCGTCAGCAAGAACGAACAGCAACTCCTCTGCCACGATCAATCTCAGGACTTGTTGCACAGAAGGTTGTGTCCTCCAGCCTTGCTCTGTTTCCTAAGCACTTACGATGGCATGGCCATATTCTACTCTCAATCCAACCATAAGCTCGCAGATGATACCATCATGGTGGACCGTGTCACGATGAGCTGCAGTACATGAAGGAGATAGAGAGCCTTGTGATGTGACATCATGACAATAGCAGAACAACGATAGCAGAACAAAATAGTTGTCATTGACTTCAGGAAGGGGTGGTATACATGCTCCTGTTTATATCAACAGTGCTGAGGTCAAGAGGGCTGAGAGCTTCAAATTCTGTGACTGAACATCACCAAGAGCCTGTCGTAGTCCAGCCACATAGATGCCACAACCAGGAAGGCTCCTCAGCACCTTTACTGTCTCAGGAGGCTGGAGAAATTTGGCATGTCCTCTGTGTCCCTCAACAATTATCGATATACCATAGAAGTGTCCTATCTGGTTGCATCATAGCTTGTTATTGCGACTGCTCTGCCTGTGACTGCAAGAAACTGCGGAGAGTTGAGAAGACAGCTGAGCACATCATGGAAGTTAACTTCCCCTCCATGGACTCTGTTTACTGCCTCAGTGCAGCAGTCAACATAATAAAACACCTCCACACTCTCCAGACATTCTCACTTTACCCCCTCCTATCAGGCAGAAAGCATGCACTACAAGGCTCAAAGACAGCTTCTATCCGGCTGTTTGAAGGCGATTGAATCGTTCCCTCACATATTAAGATGGACTCTTGTTTTCACCATCTATCCGGTTATGACCTTGCATTTTATTATTTACCTGCAGTGCACTATTTTACACTTCATCCTGCATTGTTATTGTTTTCTCTTATTCCAGTTTATTGTCCAGCTGCTTTTTACTTTCTCTGTAATTATAACATGTTATTCTGCAATCTTTTATTATTTTACCCTGTTCCATCTCAAAATACTCTTGTAATGAATTGATGTGTATGAATGGTATGCAAGATGTGTTTTTCTCTGTAACTTGGTACATGTGACAATAATAAACCAATTAACCAATGAAAAAAGACACCCATTTACATTAATCCAACATTAATTGCATTTTTTATTCACTCCTGTTTTCATCAATTCCCCTCAGGACTGCTCATCTTTATAAGCGTCATACTTAATAACCTCTATCATTTCCTTCGAGTTTAATAAATCACGAATATTCTCTCTTCACCAACACCATACAATTATTCTGGTACAGCTATCTAAGTTAGTGCCTGTGAATCAGGTCATGAATATTAGATGTGATACTAGCTGAAGAAATAAGTGCCTGGATTATTTCTGCATGGCTTTGTTTTCCTCATGTGGCTCTCTTTCATCAACATCTTCACAATGGAGAGCACTTCCTTTGCTTCTCTTCATACCTCCTGTGTCTCTCCATTGGTGAGATTTGTCCCCATACGGGAGACCAAGATGTAAGAATAACTGAATATTGGTATTAAAGGAAATGGGCCCATAATGCGTCACGAGCTAGGCCATCATGCTGTTTTCCGTCGAAGCTTGGCTCCAGGAGTATGCCTGTGCTGGAAACAGACTGTTCCTTCAATGATACATTGCTATTTCCTTCTTAGGTGTTTTGCAAAAAATCAGATTACAACCTGATTTTGGCCATTAAATAAATGCTGTGTGACAGAGGTGCTAATGCCTAACTGGGAGTCCCCACATCATCATCCCCCAAAAAAAAAAACACAAGCTTCTGGAACTTCACCTTAAAGTGGTCAGCCACCCTGATGAACAAGCTAAAATGCAGTCTGTAGGCTTCCCAATGGAAGAGAGCATGGTTGCTGTGCCATTGTTCCTGGGAAGAGGGTCACTGTCTAAAAGAGTTTTCTCTGTGGCAGGCACAGCTCAGTAGTTTAAAAGGTTGCTATAATAATGTAGAAATGACTAGGCAGAGGGAAAATATGAGGAAGCATCCTCACTTCAACCCCTATCCTCTCCCCTAGCTCAGTAATGATGTAAAAAATATGCTCAGCTTTGAAAACCCAGACAGCAACACCTCATATCCCTGATTGTCCTCTTAATTCATACTTCCCTGAAACTAGTTTCAGGGCTTGCTTCTTGTTTCACTGGGAGTAATAGACAAAGGTCTGGCTTGAACAAAATGCAAACTGCTGTCAGTCAGGCGGAAATGGGCATGGTGTTTGTTAATGTCACAAGACACAAGAAACACACGAAAATAGGAGCCGGAGATATGGTCATGGCTGACTTACTCTGGGCTCAGTTCCTCTTCTGTGCCATTTCCCGTGCGCAAATGGAGTTGGGAAATATTTGCTGCATTGGGATTGACCATGCTTGGAGGTGCAGGGTCCAATTTCCTGATGGGTGTGCAAGAGGAGTCTATTATATAGGAACATATGCAAAACACCTTTTGTGCATAGCTTGCATATAAAACCCAATCCAATCTATTCAAGTTCCAGGCCCACAGGTTTAAAATTTAAAATTCCCCCTCTAGTGGCCAATCTCTGAAAAGCACCATACAACATCCGAAGAAAGAAGAAAGAAACAGTTATGATAAGACTGATTACAAAATCGTTGAGAGATAGAGCAAGAAAACAGGCCCTTTGGCCCATCAAGATCATGTTAGCTGTAGGTCACACGGTTTTACAGAATCTTTTGCTCAGTATTTTATTCTGCCCACATTGCCAAGTCATTGTTTACTTGGAAATCAGTAATTTATGTTCTTTTACAATAGTTTTAAGAGGTGCACTAAGGTTAGAGGTTAATGCATCTGATAATTCAAATGCACTTAGAATATATCAGAAATTTTGGGGACTATGAACTGAAAGTGAACGTGTGTGCGTGTGTAATAGCAGAAAAGAGTTAACAGAAAAGGGCTGGATTAAAAAGCATTTAGATTGCTGAAACGGCTTTGGTGTAATAGTTGCTAGCAAATTCATTTAGCAACTTAGCAGAGCTGGCTTGCCATAGAGCAAGTCACTGAGTTATGAACCTTACTGAAAACAGGAAAGACTCAGCAGGTGAAGCCACAGCTAGGAAAAGAGAAAGAGAGATCAAATGTTGTGTTGGAGACCCTTTGTCAGGATTGTGTAGGAGCAAGTTTGTTACAGTATATGGAGTGAGGGGGTTAGGGAATGCCTCTGGTAGAGTAAAACTTGGGTGACTGTGGGGTTCATCTGTAAAGACAAGAGATTCTGCAGATGCTGGAAAATTTCAGCAACGCACACAAATTGCTGGAGGAAGTTAGCAAGTCGGGCAGCATCTACACAGTGGAATAAACAGTCTGTGTTTGGGGCCAAGAAACAGACCCGATAAATTCCCAATGAAAGGTCTCAGGCCAAAATGTTGACTTTTTATTCCCTCCTTAGTTTCTGCCTGGCTTGCTGAGTTCTTCCTGTGCTCGATAATCTCTAAACAAGGTTATCGGTTATGAGTGGAAGGGAGCATTTATTGAGTGAGAACACAGGCAGTAGAATTAAGGAGTTGGAAGTACAGAGCAGGAAGACATGCCTGGCAGGTGAGCCTGGGCATGTTCTCCACTTCCAGAGAATAAGAAAAGGTATAAAGCAAGTAAACAAGAATTGTGATCAAGATGGTGCCTGTGTACAATGTTGTGGTTCAACTCTATTTCACCGATCAATGCTTCAGTTACTCACTGATTGAGGTGACAATAGACAATAGACAATAGGTGCAGAAGTAGACCATTTGGCCCTTCGAGCCTGCACTGCCATTTTGAGATCATGGCTGATCAACTACTATCAATACCCGGTTCCTGCCTTGTCCCCATATCCCTTGATTCCCCTATCCATAAGATACCTATCTAGCTCCTTCTTAGTAGTATTTTTTTTATTGTGTTTTCAAATAGTTACAGAATAAAAGTGTGTGAAAAAGAAAATATGTGTTACCCATCCCCCTCCCCTTAACCTCTCCCCCCTAACATCCCTATTGAAAAAAAGAAGAAAGAAAGAAAGAAAGAAAGAAAAAAAAAGGAAAAAGGAATGCCTTTTGGAAGATCCCCACATGCTCCATGGAGTTCGTAATAACTTCTCCTTCTTGAAAGCATCCAGAGAATTGGCCTCCACTACCTTCCGAGGCAGTGCATTCCAGACCCCTACAACTCTCTGGGAGAAGTTTTTCCTTAATTCTGTCCTAAATGACCTACCCCTTATTCTCAAACCATGCCCTCTGGTACTGGACTCTCCCAGCATCTGGAACATATTTCCTGCCTCTATCTTGTCCAATCCCTTAATAATCTTATATGTTTCAATCAGATCCCCTCTCAATCTCCTTAATTCCAGCGTGTACAAGCCCAGTCTCTCTAACCTCTCTGCGTAAGACAGTCCAGACATCCCAGGAATTAACCTTGTGAATCTACGCTGCACTTCCTTTACAGCCAGGATGTCCTTCCTTAACCCTGGAGACCAAAATTGTACACAATACTCCAGGTGTGGTCTCACCAGGGCCCTGTACAAATGCAAGAGGATTTCCTTGCTCTTGTACTCAATTCCCTTTGTAATAGAGGCCAACATTCCATTAGCCTTCTTCACTGCCTGCTGCACTTGCTCATTCACCTTCAGTGACTGATGAACAAGGACTCCTAGATCTCTTTGTATTTCTCCCTTACCTAACTCTACACCGTTCAGATAATAATCTGCCTTCCTGTTCTTACTCCCAAAGTGGATAACCTCACACTTATTCACATTAAACGTCATCTGCCAAGTATCTGCCCACTCACCCAGCCTATCCAAGTCACCCTGAATTCTCCTAACATCCTCATCACATGTCACACTGCCACCCAGCTTAGTATCATCAGCAAATTTGCTGATGTTATTCTCAATGCCTTCATCTAAATTGCTGACATAAATTGTAAACAGCTGTGGTCCCAATACTGAACCCTGTGGCACCCCACTAGTCACCACCTGCCATTCCGAGAAACACCCATTCACCGCTACCCTTTGCTTTCTATCTGCCAACCAGTTTTCTATCCATGTCAATGTCTTCCCCTCGATGCCCTGAGCTTTGATTTTACCCACCAATCTCCTATGTGGGACCTTATCAAATGCCTTCTGAAAATCGAGGTACACTACATCCACTGGATCTCCCTTGTCTAACTTCCTGGTTACATCCTCGAAAAACTCCAATAGATTAGTCAAGCATGATTTACCCTTGGTAAATCCATGCTGGCTCGGTCGAATCTTATCACTGCTATCTAGATATGCCACTATTTCATCCTTAATAATGGACTCTAACATCTTCCCCACCACCGATATCAGACTAACAGGTTGATAGTTCTCTGTTTTCTCCCTCCCTCCTTTCTTAAAAAGTGGGATAACATTAGCCATTCTCCAATCCTCAGGAACTGATCCTGAATCTAAGGAACATTGGAAAAATGATTACCAATGCATCCGCAATTTCCAGGGCCACCTCCTTTAGTACCCTAGGATGCAGACCATCTGGACCTGGGGATTTGTCAGCCTTCAGTCCCATCAGTCTTCTCATCACCGTTTCCTTCCTAATGTCAATCTGTTTCATTTCCTCTGTTACCCTATGTCCTTGGCCCATCCATACATCTGGGAGATTGCTTGTGTCTTCCTTAGTGAAAACAGATCTAAAGTACTCATTAAATTCTTCTGCCATTTCTCTGTTTCCCATAACAATTTCACCCAATTCATTCTTCAAGGGCCCAACATTATTCTTAACTATCTTCTTTCTCTTCACATACCTAAAAAAGCTTTTGCTATCTTCCTTTATATTCCTGGCTAGCTTGCGTTTGTACCTCATTTTTTCTCCCCGTATTGCCTTCTTAGTTAAGTTCTGTTGTTCCTTAAAAACTTCCCAATCATCTATCCTCCCACTCACCTTAGCTCTGTCATACTTCCTTTTTTTTTAGTGGAACTGAAGCATTGAGACAAGTGGAAAGGATGAGCACCGGCAGGCTGTCTTTTGATGGCTCTGCTACGGGGAGGGAAAGGTCTGCCTCTGGGCCTGGGCAGTGTTTCCCAGGTTTTCTGCGTTTCAGATATGGGCTAGGACAATAGACTTTTTTTTCGGTCTTATAATTGTTTTTTACATTCTGTGTTTTTTGCCTGATCTTTCTTGTATTTTTAGTGTGTGTGTTGGGGGAGGGTGGGATTTGGGAGGTTGATGTGCCTGTTTCATTTTGTTTGTTTTTGTACAGGAGGAGTGATTTGGGGGTTGATGTTCCTGTTCCATTTTGTTCGTTTTTTCGTGTGGGTGGAGAGATTTGGGAGTTGATGTGCCTGTTCCGTTTTTGTTCATCTTTTATGGGGGGGGGGATTTTTGGGGGAGGGGTTGATGACCATACTGCCTTTCTTTTCTTTCTTGGTTTCATGGCTACCCGGGGAAGAAGAATTTCAAATTATATACTTTGATAATAAATGATCCTTTGAACCTTTTGAACATTAAGCAGAGTCAATACCACTGAAGGATAACTGAGTCAAAGAAATCAGGTTACCTAAATGTGTAGAATTCAATACTGAGTCCAGAAGGCTGCATTATGGTCAGATGGAACATGAACTGCTGCTCCTAAACCTCACATTAGGCTTCATTGCAACAAACTGAGAGGTTAGAGTGGAAGATTGATAGAGGAGTAAAGTGTCAAGGAAAGTGATTCTGAGAGTCCATATTATGAAAGAGACATTAAGAAAGAGTATGTGCTGGAGCTTTTGAAAAGCATTATGTTAGATATGTCACTGGGACTGGAGGAGATATACCCCATGCTACTGTGAGAAGTGAAGGAGGAGATTGCTGAAACTCCAGCCATAATCTTTACACCATCATTAGGGGCGGGAGAAGTACCAGAGGATTGAAAAGTTGCAAATGGTGCTCCCTTGTTCCAGAAAGGGAGTAGAGATAACCCAGGAAATTATAGACCAGTGAGTCTTACTTCAGTGGTGGGCAAGTTTTTGGAGAAGATTCTGAGAGGAGGATTTATGAGTACTTGGAGAGACATAATCTAATTAGGGATAGCCAGCATGGCTTTGTCAAGGACAGGTTGTGCCTTACAAGTCTGATTAAAATTTTTGAGGATGTAACAAAACACATTGATGAAAGTAGAGCAATGTATATGGAATTAAGGCATTTTATAAGGATTCCTGTGCTAGGCTCATTCAGAGGCATGGGATCCAAGGAGACCTTGCTTTGTGGATCCAGAACTGGCTTGCCCACAGAAGGCAAAGGATGGTTCTAGATGGTTCATATTCTGCAAGGAGGATGGTGACTCGTGATTTTCTGCATGAATCTGTTCTAGGACATCTCCTCTTTGTGATTTTTATAATGACCTGGATGAAGAAGTAGAGGGGTGGGTTAGTAAGTTTGCTGATGATGCAATAGTTGGGGCTGTTATGGGTAGTCTGGAAGGTTGTCAAAAGTTACAATGGGACATCAATAGGGTGCAGAACTCGGCTGAGAAGTGGCAGATGGAGCTCAACCCAGATAAGTGCAAAGTGGTTCATTTTGGTAGGTCAAATTTGAAGACAGAATATAGTATTAATAGTAAGACTCTTGGCAGTATGGAGGATCAGAGAGATCTTGGGGTCTGTGTCCACAGAACACTCAAAGCTGCTGCACAGGTTGACACTGTTGTTAAGAAAGTGTATGGTCTGTTGGCATTTATCAACCGTGGGGTTGAGTTCAAGAGCCGTGAGGTAATGTTACAGCTCTATAAGACCATTGTCAGACCCCACTTGGAGTACTGTGTTCATTTCTGGTCACCTCATTACAGAGAGTGCAGAAGAGATTTACAAGGATGTTGCCTGGATTGGGGAACATGCCTTATGAGAATAGGTTGAATGTACTTGGCCATTTCTCCTTGGGGTGACAGAGGAGGAGAGGTGACCTGATAGAGGTGTATAAAATGATGAGAGGTATTGATAGTGTGGATAGCCAGAGACTTTTTCCCAGGGCTGAAATGGCTAACGTAAGGGGGCATAGTTTTAAGGTGCTTGGAAGTAGGTACAGAGGGGATGTCAGGGATAAGTTTTTCACACCGAGAGTGGTGGGTGAGTGGAATGCACTGCCAGCAAAGGTGGTAGAGGTGGATACAATAGGGTCTTTTAGGAGTCTCTTAGATAGGTACATGGAGCTTAGCAAAGTAGAGGGCTATATGGGAGGGAAATTCTAGGCAGTCTCTAGAGTAGGTTATCTAGTCGGCACAACAATGTGGGCTGAAGGGTCTGTAATGTGCTGTAGATTTCTATGCTTCTGTATTTCTATGTAACAGACCAAGGGAAGGTAGTCAAGGTGAGTGCAATACATTTCAACAATAGTGAAAATGGCTATTTCTGATTAAAAAAAGAACTACATTTTCTACTAACTTTCTACAATCTATTCAAAGAGATTTGTGAAAATATTTAATTTTTAATGACCAGAGAGCATGCTGAGTACAAGACAAAGTTGCTTTATATAACTAAGGTCACTGAAGCATAATGCAGGTTCACAACACATGAGCTGCTGAAGAAAGTATGTCATTCTGACGGATTCGCAATTACTGAGCTTTATTCAGTGATGTGTTCAATAATAAAGCAACACTTCGGCAGAAATTATATTCATTTTTAAAAACAATGTTTTGCAGTATTCATTTATTAATCGCCTAAATATTCAATAATATTAGGCCAAATTTCCTGAGAAATGCAGGCATTTAACTTGGCAGCATTTCCTTTGGGATATCTACCTACCAAACTTGCATTGAATTAGACTTGTACTACCACAAGTCATTTCCATTCATTCCATTCCTTCATTTCAATGGAAAACAAAGTACCTAGGTAAGGTTTAGATAATTTATGTATGTTTGGAATTGATTGAATTTACTTAATGCTTTGATTGTTTTATTTGAGACATAGTAATAATATTTATTAATTTGACTGAATGCTGATGATAGACATCAACATCTTCTCTAGCATCTTTGCAAATGTAGCCCACAAACACTAGGCCATGATACAACCAGTGAGACAGCCCTGTCTGGTTGCATCACAGCCTGATGCGGAAACACCAATCCCTAGAATAAAAAAGTCACACAAAAGTGGCGTATACAGCCCAGTTCATCAAATGTGAAACCTTCCTCACCACTGACCGCATCTACATTGAGCGCTGCCACGAGAAAGTTGCATACTTTATCAAGGACCCCCAACATTCAGGCCATGCTTTCTTCTTGCTGCTTCCTTCAGGAATGAGGTACAGAAGCCTTAGATCCAAAACCACCAGGTCTAGGAATAGTTAGTGCTCTTCAACCATGAGGGTCCTGAGCCAGCCTGGGTAACTTCACTCACCTACACTCTGAAATGACTCCATGACCTATGGACTCGCGATCAAGAACCCTACAGCTCACGTTCTCAGTATTATTTATATACTTAGAGTCATACAGTCATAGGGGAGTACAGCATGGCAGCAGGCCCCCTTGGCCCATCTAGTCCATGCCGAAACCATTTAAAATGCCTACTCCCATTGACCAGCACCTGGACAATAGCCCTTCATACTCATGTACCTATTCAAACTTCTCTTAAACTTTGAAATTGAGCTTGCATACACCACTTGTGCTGACAGCTCATTCTACACTCTCACCACCCTCCGAGTGAAGAGGTTTCCCCTCATGTGTTCCCCTTTAACTTCTTACCATTCACCCTTAACCCATGACCTCTGGTTCTAGTCCCACTCAATCTCAGTGGAAAAAGTCTACTTGCATTTACCCTATCTAACCCCCTCATAGTTTTGTTTACCTCTATTACATCTCCACTCAATCTTCTATATTGTAAAGAATACAGTCCCAACTTATTCAACCTTTCCTTATAACTCAGCTCCTCCAGACCAGGAAATATCTTTGTGATTTTTTTTGTACTATTTCAACCTTGTTTACATCTTTCCTGTAGATAGGTGACCAAAACTGCACATAATACTCCAAATTTGGCCTCACCAATGTCTTAGATAACATCAACATAACATCCCATCTCCTGTTCTTAATACATTGATTTATGAAGGCCAATGTGCCAAAAGCTTTTGTTATGATCCTCTCTATCTGTGACACCACATTCAACAAATTATGGACCTATATTCCCAGCTCTCTTTGTTCTACTGCACTCCTCAGTACGCTACTGCTCATTATGTATGACCTACCCTGGTTGGTCCCACCAAAGTGCAAAACCTCGCACTTGTCTGCATTAACTTTCAGCTGCCATTTATCAGCCCATTTTTCTGGCCAATGCAGATCCCACTGCCAGTTATAATAGCCTTTCTCACTACCCACTACACCCCCAAACTTGGTGTCATCCACAAATCTGCTGATCCAGTTAACCACATTATCATCCGGATCATTGATATAGATGACAAACATCAAAGGGCCTAGCACTTGATTCCTGCAGCACACCACTAGTCACAGGTTTCCAGGCAGAGGCAATCCTCTACTCTCACTCTCTGGCTTCTCCCATAAAGCCAATGTCTAATCCAATTTACTACCTCATCCTGAATGCTGAGTGACTGAACCGTTTTGACCAGTTTCCTGGGGACCTCGTCAAATGACTAAAGTCCGTGAAGACAATATCCACTGCCTTGCCTTCACCAACTTTCCTGGTAACTTCTGCAAAAAACTCCTTAAAACTGTTAGACATGATCTACCATGCACAAAGCCATGCTGACTATCCTTAATCAGTCCACATCTATCCAAATGCTTATATATCCAGTCCCTTATAATATCTTCCAATAACTTTCCCACAACTGATGTCATACTCACCAGCCTATAATTTCCTGGTTTATTTTTAGAGCCTTTTTTAAACAGCAGAACAACATTGGCTATCCTCCAATCCATTGGTACCTCTCCTGTCTCTAAACGTTTTAAATATCTCTGTTAGGGCCCCGCCGATTTCTGCACTTGTCTCATGAAGGGAACAAAGTAACACTTTCTCAGGCCCTGGGGATGTATCCAGCCTAATTTGCCTCAAGACAGCAAACACCTCCTCCTCTGTACTCTGTATGGAGTTCATAAGGTTAATGGAGCTTTGCCTCACCTCTATAGAATCTGTGTTCATCTCTTTACTAAATACAAATGTTAATTTCAGGTCTCCCCCATCTGTTTTGGCTCCATACATGGTCTTCCAGAGGACCAATTTTGTTCCTTCCAATCCTTTTGCTCTTACCATATCTGTAAAATCCCTTAGGATTCTCCTTGTATGCTAGAGAAACTTCTTGTCTTCGTTTAGCCTTCTGACTTCGTCTTTAAGTGTTCTCTTGCATTTCTTGTACTCCATAAGCACCTCTTTTGTTCCTACCTGTCTATATCTGCTATGCACCCTCTTTTTTCTCTTAACTAGGGCCTTGATATCTCTTGGAAACCAAGGTTCCCCACACTTGTTATCTTTATCTTTTATTCTTACAGGCACCTACAAGCTTTGTACTCTCAAAATTTAGTTTTTTGAAGGCCTCCCACTTTCCAAGTACACTTTTGTCAGAAAACAGCCTGTCCTCATCCACACTTGGCAGATCATTTCTGATACCACCAAAATTGGCCTTCCTCCAATTTAGAATATCAATCCATGGACCAGACATATCTTTTTGCATCTTTACTTTGAAACTACTAGCATTGTGGTCATTGGATGCAAAATGTTACTCAACACAAATTTCAGTCACCTGCCTTGTCTCATTCCCAAATGGCAGATTCAGTATCACACTCTCTCTCATTGGGACTTCTATGTACTGATGCAGGAAACTTCCCTGAAGACATTTGACAAACTCTGTCCCACCTAGTCCTTTTACAGTAATATGCCCCTTAGTGCGGTCATATGTTTCTCATTTCTCAGTTCCACCTGTGATACCTCACTAGTTGAGTTCTCCAGTCTGTCCTGATGGAGCTCTGTCATGACATTTTCCCTGACTAATAATGCCACCCCTCTTCCTTTAATCCCTCCTACTCTATTGTATCTAAAATAATAGAACCCCAGAATACTGAGCTGCCAGTCCTGCCCCTCCTGCAGCCAAGTCTCACTAATGGCTACAATGTCATAATTCCTGGTGTGGATCCATGTCCTGAGTTTATTCATCTTTCCCATGAAACTTATTGCATTGGAATATACACAGCTCAGGACACCATGCTCAACCTTTTGATTCCTGACATTGTCTGAGGTCTTGACAACATCTGCCTGCACAACATCTCCACTAACTGTTCTGGCTCTCTGGTTCCCATCCCTCTGTAACTCTAGTTTAAATTCCACCAAGCACCATTAACAAACCTTCCTGATAGGGCATTAGTCCGTCTCCAGTTCAGGTGCAAATTGTCCCTTCGGGAGCGGTCCCACCTTCCTTGGAAGAGAGCCCAATGATCCAAAAATCCTATGCCCTTCCTTCCACACCAATTCCTTAGCCATGTGTTAAACCATATAATCTTCCTAGTTCTGGCCTCAACAGCACATGGTATGGGTTGCAGTCCTGAGATCACAACCCTGGAGATCCTGCCCTTTAACTTACAGCACCTAACTAACTCCCTATGCAGAACCTCATCACTCATCCTACCCATGTCATGGATTATGACCTCTGACTGTTCACACTCCCACTTGAGAATGCCAAGGACTCTATTCGAGATGTCTTAGACCCTGGCACTGGGAGGCAATGTACCATCCAGTAATCTTGTTCTCACCCACAGAACCTCCTATCTATTCTCCTAACAAATGAATCTCCTATCACTTCAGCATGCCGCTTCTCTCCCCCCCTCGCCCCCCACATCTTCACTCTTGAGTCACAGAGTCAGACTCAGTGCCAGAGATTGGACTGTTGTGACCTTCCTCTGTTAGGTCTCCCTCCTAACAGTATCCAAAGTGGTATACCTATTGTTGAGGCAGATGGCCACGGGGTACTCTGCACTGGCTCTGTAACCACTTTCCCATTCCTGACTTTCACCCAGCTTCCAGTGCCCTGAACCTTGGGTGTAACTACATCTCAATATGCCCTTTCTATTACCCCCTCAGCCTTCTGAATGATCCAGAGTTCATCCAGTTCCGACTCCTTAATGTGGATTGTTAGAAGCTGCAGTGGGTGCATTTCTCACAGTTGTAGTCGTCAGGGAAACTAGAGGTCTTCCTGCCTTCCCACATCCAGCAAGAGGAGCATTCAACTATCCTGCCTGGCATCTCTACTGTCCCAGCTGAGCAGATATAAAGAAGAGAAGGAAATAAACCTAGAGCTTTTTTTTTGCTTTCTCTGACTGAAGCCTCAAAAAGCGAAAGCCTCAAGGTCACCACTCTAACTCTGTTCTCCCCAACGACTGCTGCTTTGATGATGGCCACAATGTTTCCCCCATCCTTCCTTTAATTTGCTCTTGCTAATCAACTGCAAATAGTCGTAAGTCAAAGCTCAATTACACTGCCATAATCCAACACTGTCTTCTTCTCAGTTAGTGGACCTGATTGAAATCCCCTCCTCTCAAACTTCTGATGTCCGGATTGGTCGCTGGTCAAAGTTCAATTTATTTATGTTTCTTTTATTTCCACAGTTCGCCCTCTTTTACACATTAGCTGTTTGTCAGCCTTTGTTTGTGGGAAATTTTTCATTGATTCTATTGGATTTTTTTTTACTGTGAATGCCTGCAAGAAAATTAATCTCAGGTTGTATATGGTGACATATAAATACTTTGACAATAAATTTACTTGAAACTTTTGAACTTTGAGAAAGTAGTACATCACATTGGAGATTGTGAAGGACATTTAATGTGAAGGTGGATAAAGCAGAGCAGAAGGTGAGTGAATCTTTATATTCATTCTGGGAGTGGTAAGATGTGGTAAGAAGGGAAATATGGGAAATGGAACAGGTATGTTGAAAGCCATCAGTCGCATTGGGGTCGCGGGGTAGGGTGGGGACCATGAATATAGCAGACAAATGAATCACTGGTATCCAAGGTGGCATATACAAGTCATTAGTGTTATTGGGTGAACATATGCACAAGTCCATAACCTCACAGTTCCACTTTTTAGATGACAGCTGTGGATACCTACGCTCCTGATTAATGGCTTGGGTAGAATGAGAAGGAATTCCTGCAGGATGAGGGTAGTGGCGGGGGAGGGAGGTTGGTGAGACAACATGCTTATGGTAGGTGAATTCACTAGGCCTCTCTTTAAAGGAAAGAAAGCACTTCCAGAGTGTTTCCATTCCGTTTTGCTTTTAGCTCAGCTTTTTTAAAAATTCTCAGCATGAACGTGCTCTTTCTGATGCACAATTTGACATTTTTCAAGGTTTCCTGAATGCACTGAGCTATTGAATTCTATGTGACATAATGATCAGGTGTTTTCCCTTGCCACTGATGCTCTGAAATCAGCTATTAGGTAAAATTTTGTCCACATCCAGTGACCTTGTATTCAAATATTCTACAGCTATCAAAAATTTTACATAATGGAAGTGACTGGAACATGAGCTCGTACTTGGAAGATTGAAACCTGGTTTAAATATGCATTTATTGAAAGCTGTTTGCACAGGGCTATACCACTCACACATGTGTAGCAGTTTCATTATTCACAAATTTCAGAAACAACAAATCATAATAACAAAGCATAAATTTAATGGAGATATTGATGGATAAACTTGCTATATGTTAAGTTATATGGTGCTGTCAAACTGCAGATTCTATGCAATTCAATTCAATTTAGATTTCTATTATCAGTGTGATATTGTAAAAACATCCATAAAATGAATGCCCGGTGTGTACTTCAGCTGAAAAGTCATTCCTGTCAGAAGAAAGGGCAAGGAAGGCAAGGTAAGAGAACCTTGGATGCGAACAGAGGTGAAGAGTGTAGCCAAGAAGAAAAAGGAAACTATATACCAAGCTTTGGGCATTGGTCCTGGAATAAAGAATACATATTAGAAATAAATTTAGTTGTATTCCCCTTTCGAATTAGAATCTCCATGACTGAGCACCTTGGTAGGGCCAGGGATGGACCCAAACAGTCCCTCAAAAAAGATCGTAATTGGAGATAGCAGAAGAATGTGTTATTAGATAAATTATATTTATTTTTAAGTCCCTCAAAAGACATAAATTGCTTCTGCTGATTATAACAATCTTCAACGTGCCTGACACCGTCTTGTAATTGATCATCAATGCTGGTCACATTTATGTTTGGATAGCGTTACCACTCTTATCAACTCTAGATACAGAATGATACATTTTAATTTTTTTACATCAGTTGCATCTCACACCTGAAAAAATACATAAAAATAAACCAGAAATTTCTGACAAGTGTTTCAGGTGTGGCATAGATGTTGGTACCTTTTTGCATTCCACCTGGCTATGCACGAAAGATCTGAAGGAGGTACTGGGAAAGATTCTGGGGGTGGATTTCCCCCTAGACCCAGAATTGTTTCTTCAGGGGAACTTAGCAGTTCTGAAGGTTAACCTCCCCAGGAATAAATGCAAATTTATTAAAATTGCTCTGTCAGTAGCCAGGAAATGCATAGCGGTGACATGGAAATCCGATTCCCTTGTACATATTGATCGTTGGAATAAAGAAATGCTAAGTTACATACCCCCTGAGAAGATTACTTATACCCTTAGGAATGGATACACTATGTTCATTGAGATTTGGCAATCATATTTGGATTACTTAAATGTCTAGATTGTTTAACCTATTTATTTTAATTTTTAAAAATTCATACATATCCCTTATTATAAGCTAGTTTCTTTAATTGTATTTTAAACTGACTCTGAGAGCTGGATGCCTACTCTTCTTTTTTCTTTTTTTTTCTCTTTTCTTTCTTCTTCTCTCCTTTCCTTTCTTTCCTCTGTCTTTTATGTTTTTTCTCCCTCCTTTTTTTCTAAATGCGGGGAGATGGTGTTGGGATAGGTGTTCTTTTTTTTCTCTCAGACTTATTAATGTATTTGAATTTTTTTTTCAATATGTATTAATTGTTGTATTAATTGAGTCCCTGTATTCCTTCTTTAAAAAATTCAAATAAAAAAAGAAAAAGGAAAACTATGTAAAGCTTACGAAATTAGAATCAAAGAGAGCCCTTGAAGATTATAAAGAACCCAGAAAAGAAATCATAAAGGCAATTAGGGAAGCCAGGAGGGGACATGAAAAGCCCTTGGAAAATAGGATTAAATAGAATCCCTAGGAATTCTATACATACATTAAGAGCAAGAAGGTAACTAGGGAGAGTGTAGGACCACTCGAGAATAAAGGGGATGCAGAGGATATGGATGTTATTAATTGTGTACATAATAAAGAACTTCAGCTGCCTGTGGGCAATGCAGGCAGATCACCCCGGGGACCAGAAGTGAAGATAGTCAGCTGAAAGTACACGCTCAGTGTTGAACGGCGCTCGGTAAATAAAATGCTTTAGCGTTAAACCCGACCAGGTTTGTCTTTATTAAGAATAAACATAACGTGATGTTAGAGGTCGGTGTGAGGTCTAAGCATGAAGAGTAAATGAAAACTGTACGCAACGAAGAAAGAGACTGCATAAGTACGAAAGGTGCTAGCAGCAAATGAGGTCAGATGGCCAGTGTGGCGATAGAGCACATTGTTCACAAGTTCACCAGATTCAGCAAAAAAATTCAGGTGAGAGGCTGAAAATTCCCATCAATGAGAAGCCTATTCCTTCTGCACCTGTGCAGTTTCATGGCAATTTCACTGATAACTGGAAGCATTTCAAACAGTGATTCAACATATATTAAGCGGCTGATCAAAAATAGAAAGTGTCAATTTTACCACACGTACTGTAACTGGTGAAGATGCTTTGGACATCTATAACAGCTTTTGAATTGATGAGATAGCTTTTACATTGGACACTCTGATGACAGAATTTGAGGAGTATTTTGTCCCAAGTAAAAGCATCATGCTTGAGAGATACAAATTCTTTTCCCATGGCCAGAAACAAGGTGTTATATTTGACCAATACTTTGCGAGCTTTACACACTAAGTCCAGTGAGTTGAGAGCTTTGAGAGACTCACTTGTCAGAGACATAATACTTTGTGGAATTCCAGATTAACGGCTCAGAGTAAAATTGGCCCATGAAAAAGATTTGGCACTGGAAATGGCTGTGGATATGTGCAGGACAGCAGAGCCCACATAAACACAAGCTATGGTGCTGCACAAAACAGAAACGCCAGCGCTTGCTGTGAAAACAGCGAGGCAGGGCACGAGGCTTTTCCCAAAGCATCAGCAAAGCAAAGTTGTAGGCTCAAACGGCAAATGTGGAGGGAGGCAGATCCCAGGGATGTGTCCAGCTTATGGGAGGTTCTGTGGGGAAGAAAAATCATTTTGCAAAGTGCTACAAAGCTGGGGCTACCAAGAGAAAGATGCACACAGTTGCTGAGGAAATGGAGGAAGTCTTTGTGGATTCTTTACAGATTGCTGGTGCTGGTAAGACAGAATGGATTGTTTCAGTGACTGAATGAGACAATAATTCCATTCATGTTTGACACCGGAGCCCAGGTGAATCTTATGTCCATGGATTACTACAAGACTCTCAAAGCAAAGAGCAAGATTTACTCAATGAGGTTAAAAGTGACAGGCTATATTGAGAGAATGTTCCAGTAAAAGGGAGCCATTTAGTTACTTTCAAGCACAAGGGACAGCACCTAAAGGCACAGCTACTGATTGTAGAAAAGAGAACACAGTCAGTATTAGGTCTGAGTGCATGTGAAAAGCTCAGCCTGGAGAAAAGGTTTTGCAGTGGTTTCACCGACCAAAGATGACCACACTTCACTCAAGGAAGATTACACAGATGTCTTTGAGGGGCTTGGATCCTTACCTGGTGTACACAAAATTCATGTAGGTGCGACAGAGGCTCCTGTTGTCATGCATGCAGGAAAGTTCCATTTGCACTTAGATACAACCTTAAACAAGAACTGGCATGCATGGATCAGATAAATGTTGGACAGAAAACTGAAGAACCAACAGATTGAGTGAGCTTACTGATTATTGTGCAAAGAAAAATAGAGCATTAGGGATATGTCTAGACCCAAGGGATCTCAATGAACCCAAAAGGAGAAAATATTTTAAATTGCCAACACGGGAGGAGATCAGGTCCTGATTTGCATGTGCCAAGAGGTTTAGCAAGCTCAATACATCTTTGGGTTTTGGTAGATAAAGCTTGACGAGACCAGTTCGAGACTATACTTTTAACTCACAACAGGGAAGATATCGCTTTCTTCAGTTATCGTATGGAATTCTGTCTGCACCAGAAGTCTCCAGTAAAACCATCTACATGATATTTGAGGGCATACCTGGTGTTGAAACCATGATAGATGACATTATTGTCTGGGGGTTCACCAAAGATGAACATGATGCATGACTGAGGAAGGTGCTTGATGTGACATGGAATGTCAATTTGAAATTAAACAAAGAGAAATCTGAGTTTGATATTAAGGCACTGACCTTCATAGGAGATGTTATATGGGAAGAGGAAGTGAAGCCTGACCCAAGAAAGACATCATCCATTTAAACATGGAGAGGCCACAAAACAAGAAGTAAGTGAGACATTTCTTGGGGATGGTGACTTACCTGGCTAAATTCATCCTTCGACTGTCTACTGTGTCAGCACCATTGAGGTCACTCCTTGAGCTGCGAAAAGAGTAGCTTTGGTCTCATGAGCAAGAAGAGTGTTTATAGAAGCTGAAAAGAATTCTAACTGAAGAGCCTGTGCTGAAATTTTATGAATTGAAAAGGTGTACTAGGATCTTAGCTGATGCGTCCCAGCTTGGCTTTGTAGCAGTTCTGCTGCAGCAGCATGATGGCACATGGCAACCTGTGGCCTAGGCGTCAAGGGCTTAAACAGGTCTGGAAGCCAACTATGTTTGCTGCTGATGCATTGTTGTGAACAGTCAACAAGAAAGAAAAGAATGACCAAGAGATTAAAGCAGATATACAGGCCTATGTCGATGTGATTGTCACCTCCATTCTAGTATTTCCCGATAGAACAGAATAGACTAGGATATCAGCAGGGACAGATGAAACAATGAAAGTACTCAAAGAGACAATACAGAAAGAATGGCCAGTAACTAAGAATGACTGTCCAATGTGTATTTGGGATTATTGGGTATGCTGAGTGGAACTGTCAGTAGTGGAAGATGGGGTCTTCAGATGGAGCAGGTTTGTGATTCCGGGGTCACTATGCAAGGAAATGCTCCAGAAGGTACAGAAAGGGCATGAGGAAAAATGTAAAGATAGAGCTCGGGAAGTAACGTGCTAGTCAAGAAAGAACCAAGACATCTGGTAGATCACTACCTCGTGAAATATGCCTTGCCTACAGACCAAAGCAGCAAGCAGAACCTCTTACAGCACACCCTGTACCAGAGAGGCTGCACTTCAAGCTGGAGTGGATGTAATGGGAAGGGTCACATTGCTGTAAAAGGCTACTTTTCCGATCACCCAGAGGATCTCATCATCTTCCTGAAAGCTGTGTTTGTGAGGTATGGAGTTCCATGTGAAGTGGTATCAGACAATGGTCCACAATTTTCAAGCTGTGAAGTTGGGTCTTCTGCCAATGATTGGAGCTTTGACATATATGCAACTTCAAGTCTACATCAAAATCTAATGGCCTAGACAGAAAGTTTGATCAAGGTAATGATTGGTTTCATGAAGAAGGCACAAGATAAATGAGAGGATTTCCACAAAGGTCTAATAATTTACAGAAGTGTGCACCGTAGAATGGCCTTTCACCAGCCCAAATGCTGATGGGTCGATGAGCATGCACTAACCGTCCAGTGCACAAAAACCCCTTGACACCTAAAGGAGCGCACAAGGTCAATTTGACTAAGGTGAAAGGAAACGTAAAATAGAAACAGTTTCATGACAAGACCATGACAGTCCTGAAGCCTGGAGATCAGGTGTGAATCCAAGATCATGATTCTGGCACATGATCCATGCAAGGATATGTGAAAGAGGAAGTAGCTCCACATTCCTACCAGATCCAGATGGAGTGAGGGACACCTCAGAGAAGGTATCATGTGAATCTACAACCACAAGCTCCAACCAATAGCTGTCAGTACACCAAAGGGGCCTGCAGATGTAAAAAAATATTTTTATCTGAGTTCTCAGAAATACACTAATATTAATGCAGCAAGTGAAAGCAATACATCCATGGAAACAAAAAGGATCATCAAGTCACCTCAGAGACTGATTGAAAGTTATGAGTGAATAAGATACTGTATTTTCTCAGTACAATTGAGGTTAACGTAGATATCTATGTTGGAAAGGATTATTGTCCCTTGCGGTTTTATGAGGACATAGAATTGTGTGTGTTTTTTTTAAGGTGAAGATGTGTTATTATGTGTGTACATAATAAAGAATTTCAGTTCCCAATGGGTAATGTGGGCATTTCAACGTGTGGACAAGAAGTGATGATGGTGAGCTGGTAGCACATGCCCAGTATAGAACAGTGTTCAGTAAATAAAACATTTTAGCATTAAACGCATGCCAAATTTATCTTTATTAGGAGCAAACAAAGCAGTGGGTGAGGTTCTTAATAAGTACTTTATATCAGTATTTGCCAAGGAGAAGAATATGGAGATTAGGGAGATCAGGGCTGAGTGTATTGATATGCCAAAGCATTCTGAGACAACAGTGGAGACAGTGTTGACTCTCTTAAAGAGCAGTAAGTTGGACAAGTACACAGGATATTGAGGGAGGCAGGAGAAGAGATTGCTAGGGCCTTGTCCAATATCTTCATGTTCTGTTTAGCTACAGGTGAGGTCACAGAGGACTGACGAGTGGCTGATGTTGCTCCATTATTCAAGAAAGGAACAAGGAATAATCCTGGAAACTATAACCCCATGAGACTCACGTCGGTAGCAGGGAAGTTGTTGGAGAGAAATTTTAGGGATAACTAAAACTATGGCCTAATTAGGGAGAGCCAGCACCATTTTGTGTGGGATAGGTCAGGTCTTAGTAAATTGATTGAGTTTTTTAATGAGGTGAAAAGGGTAATTGATGAAGGGAGAGCTTTGGATGTTGCCTATACGAATTTTAGTAAGGTATTTGACAAGGTCCCAAATGGCTCATCTAGAAGATTAAGATGGAAGGTATCTATAGTGAATGGGGCATTTGGATTCAGAACTGGTTTGCCCATAGAGAACAGAGGTAGTAATCGAAGGGATTTACTCTAGCTAGAGGGCTCTCATTAGTGATGTACTCAGGAATCTGTACTAGGACCTCCACTGTTTCTGATGTATATAAATGACCTGGTTGAGATTGAAGATGAGTAGGTTTGTAAGTTTGCAGCTGATTCAAAAATCAGTGGTGTAGTGGATAGCATAGAAGACTGACAAAGAATATGACAGGATATAGATTAGTTGTATACAGTATATGGGTGGGGAAATGGTAGCTGGAATTAACCTGGCCCAATGTGAAGTGTTGCACCATGTTAGGTCAAATGTGAGGAGACAGTACACTATTAAGAGCAAGACCCTTAACAGTGTTTATGAACAGAAGGATCTTGGGGTCCAAGTTCATAGCTTCCTGAAAATGGCTACACAATTTGAAAGGGTGGTTATGAAGGCATATAGCATACTTCCTTTATTAGTTGAGGCACTGAGTTCAAAATTCATGAGGTTATATTGCAGTTTCATAAAACTCATTTCATTTTCAATCTGTTTTATTGATTTAAAAAAATAAGGATAAATACAAATCAGAGGAGAAGTTATTTCAAATACATATTTCAAGAAATGTACAAACAAAGAAAGGAATATACACTGTCAAAATCATGTATAGTATAATACTGAGCTAATATAAAAAAGGAACTACGACTCCTCTTAACAATTCATTAAAAAAAGACTCAACATTTCTATTATGGAGAAAGAAAAAAAACACTAAACTGAACTCTAGTTAGGCGGCATCAGGAGTATTGCACAGATTTCTGGTAACCCTATTATAGGAAGGATGCTGAAGTTACCAGGAATAGATTAGAGTGAATATGCTATAATGAGGGGTTGTGTTGCTTTTCTCTAGAGCAGTGGAGGCTGAGGCAAGATCCGATAGAGGTTTATGAAATTATAAGAGGCATAGATAGAGTGGACAGACAACATCTTTTTCCAGGAGTTGAAACATCTAATACCAGTGGGCAAGCAGTTAAGATGAGAGGGGGTATAATTTCAAAGGAGATGTGAGGGGCAAGTTTGTTTTACACAGAGAGTGGTGGGCGCCCGCAAAATGCTGCCTGGGTTGGTGGTAGAGGCAAAAATATTAGAAACTTTAAAGAACTTTAAAGAAGACACATAAACATGAAGAACATGGATATGGACATTGTGTAGGCAGAAGAGATCAGTTTAGTTAGCCATTAGATTACTAATTTGATTGGTCAGCACAACATTGTAGGCCAAATGTTTGTTCCTGTGCTGTACTGTTGTATGTTATAGCTCAGAGTCTATGAACAATAGACAATGCTTTGCTTCTTTGTTGATCCAACTGCTGGCATTTTTGAAATAAGGAATTGAATATTTGTTTCACCAATGTAAAATAGCTATGTTTCACCATATGTCTGTCCAAATTCGGTCACAACCACTTGCATTAGATTTTGTCCTTATTTTCTCTGGAGAAAAAACTTGCATGTTCTCCTTTCCTCAAGTTCTCATGATCATATTGAGCTTCTGTTTCAATGTAATTTCATGCATGCTTTCTCCATTCCTTCCTGTCACAAATCTTCCTACGACTCTTTAATCCTATTTCTTGAGATCAACATGTGTCCTGGATTGTCTCAGTATGCCTCAACTCTGCATTTGTCAACCCGTGCTCTCTGTTCTAATTTTTCCTCTGTGTTCCTAAAGACTATGTCATTTATTTATTTATTTTATTTAGCGATAGAGCATGCAGTAGGTCCTTCCGGCCCTTCGAGCCATGCTGCCCCAGAAACTGTACAACCCTGATTAATCCTAACCTAATAACCCGACCTAATCATGGGATAATCTACAATGACCCTATAAATTACACAGTATGTCTGGATTGTGGGAGGAAACCAGAGCACTTGAGGAAACAGACACATCCCATGGGGAGGTCGTACAGCAACTCCTTACAGAACGGTGCCTGAATTTAACTCTGAACTCCGAAACATCCCGGCTTTAATAGTGTCACGCTAACCGTTATGCCACCATGGTGCCCACCTACAATATTCCAAATCTTCCAACTCTGATTTTACAGTCATCGATGTACACAGCACAGGAGAATTTCTTTTGGCCCACCACGATCTTTTCACTCTTCTACAATCATTCCATTTACCTGCTGTAAGATGCTATCATTCTTTGCTTATTTATTTATGTTTACATGCCTGTTAAATGTAGCAATTGAATCTGACTCTATCATATCTTTTGGCAGCCCTTCCAGACATTAACCACACTATTCATAACAAACCTTTTATTCAAGTCCTCATTAAAACTACTTCCTTTCACCTTAACCTATTCCCTCTCATTTTTGATAACCCGCCATGCAAAAAAAATTTTTGATTAGCTACTGTATCTATGCCTCTCATTTCTTGCATACTTCTATCAGATTACCCCTCAGCCTCTTTCACCCTAGGGCAAACAGATTCCGTAAGAAAACATATATAAAATCACCTGGATGAGAATGTTGACTGGTGGGTCATTAAGTTTGTAGATGATTTGAAGGTTGGTGGTGTTGTGGATAGTGTAGAAAACAGGCATAGAATATAATGGGAAGTAGATCTATTGTCAGTATAGGCAGAGAAATGGTAAATGCAGTTTAACCCAGCCAAATGTGAGTGTTACATCTTGATAGGGAAAATATAAAGAGGCAGTACACTGTTAAGGGCAAGACCAGAGGACCTTGGCATCCAAGTTCATAGCTCCCTGAAAGTGGCTACACACATTTTCATAGGCATATGGCATGCTTGCTTTTATTAGTCGAGGCATTGAGTTCAAAAGCCCAGAAGCTATGTTGAAGCTTTATTAAATTTGAGTTAGCCTGTATCTGGAGTATTGCATACATTTTTAGTCACCCTAACATAGGAAGGATGTGGAGGCTTTGGAAAGGGTGCAGGAGAGGTTTACCAAGATGCTGCCAGGATTAGAGGGCATATGCTATAACAAGCGGTTGGATAAACTTGGGTTGTTTTCTCTGGAGCAGAGGAGGCTGAAGGAAGATCTGATAGAGATTTATAAGATTGAGAGGCACAGAGAGAGAGAGTACACAGACAGTATCTATTTTCCAAGGATGAAATATCTAATAGCAGAGAGCTATTAGACAGACTAAGTTCAAAGGAGATGTGAGGGTTAATTTTTTTTACTACACATAGAGAGTGGTGGGTGCCTGGAATATGCTACCTGGGGTGGTTTTAGATGCAAATACATTAGGGGCTTCGGTAAGACATTTAGATTGGCACATGAATGTGAGGGTAATGGAAAGATATGGACAATGTGTAGGTAGAAGGGATTAGTTTAGGTGCCATTTGATTAATAATTTATTTGGTTCAGCATGTCATTGTGGGCTGAATGGCCAGTTCCTGTGCTGTACTTTTCTTTGTTCTATGTTCTAAGTTCTAAGTACAGCCTATCCAACCTCTTACCATAACAGAAGTCCTTCAATCCAGGAAACACCCTGGAAAATCTGCACTGCATTCTACCCAGCACAATCCCATCTTTCCTGTGGCAACTGGGCGACACACAATACTTCAAATGTGACCTAAATGGTGTTTTGTAAAGTTGCAACATAACTTCACAACTCTTACATTCCATGCTCCAGTCTATGAAAGCAAGAATGTCAAATGCTTTCTTTACCAACCTGCTGACCTCAATGGCCACTTACAATAAAAATGGATTTGAACCATAATTCTATTTGTTGATCAACATCACTCACTGCCTTTCCATTTTCTGTCTGTGTTCTACCTTCAGCTGACTTCCAAAAATACATTATCTCACACTTCTGAGGATTAAGCTTCATTTTGTCATGTCCTGCCCAACTTTCAAAATGCTCTATATCCTGTTACAATCTTCCTCACTATTCACAATTGTCCACAATTTTCATGTCTTCTGCAAACTTACTAATCATACCTCCTATAGCCACATGCAAGCCATTAATATATATCACAAACAACATAGTTCCTAGCACCAATTCTTGTGGTATGTTCTTAGTTTCACATCAGAAAACATCTTTCCACCACTATTTTCATTTATGGATTAAATTAGCTAGCTCTCCTTGAATCCCATGTACTTTAGCCTTCAGGATCAGCTTGCCATAGGGATTGGTCCAATGCCTTACTGAAATCTCTGTTAGCAACATCCACATCATTGCCTTCATCAGTCTGCTTGGTTACCGCCTCAAAAAGATCAATCACATAATGAGACAGAATTTCACTTTCTCTAAGATACACTGACTATCTGGAGACTATGAATCTTTCCAAATGTCTTCTTTCTGCAGTCTTCTTGTTCTTTGCTGTAGCTAACAATGATGCAAACATCTCCATCAGGCAGGGCCACAAGAATCTGCACCCTCATTTTCCTTTGTATTCTAGATTAGATCTCATCTGGTGCTGGAGATTTATCTGGTCGTATGCATTCCAAGAAATCTAAAAACCTTATCACCTGTGCTTTTCCAGTTTCCATTATTACCTACAATTTTTGTATAGCTAAGACCTCTTGCCGATGTTCCAACACAAAATTAACTTTCCTAATACTTTCAGGGTATATTTCACACCCAGCTGTACAGTGAATCAAACTTGACAACAAGCTACGTATCTAAGTTCAAAGTGAAATTATTAGCAAAGCACACATATGTTACTATATACTTCCTGGAGATGCATTTTCTTGCAGACATTTACAAGGAAAAAAGAAATACAATAGAATTGTATTAAAAAAATTATATATGAACAGGCAGACAGACAGACAATCACTGTGCAAACAAATATAATACTGAGAACATGAGATGTAACAAGTCCTTGAAAGTTGGTCTGTGGGTGTAGAATCAGTTTGGAATACTGATGAATAAAGTTATCCACACTGGCTCAGGAGCCTGATGATTGTTAGGATGATTGCTGTTCCTGCACCTACTGATGTGTGACCTTAAGCTTCTGGTCCTCCTGCCCAATGGTAGTAATGAGAAGAGGGCATGTCCTGGATGGTAGTGGGGTGGGATGGGGGCAGGACTGTTGTAATGATGAATGCTACTTAGTGGAAATGGTCCACATAACTGTACTCAATGGTGGGGAGGACTGGAATGTATCCTGGTATTTCAGTGGAACCCCGATCTTTTAAGTACTCAAGGTCGCAAATGCTCTCTTTAAGGGAAAGTTATAAAATTTGTTATATCATTATAAGATTCATTATCTTTATTTACCTGCTTTTAATGTCAAAATTTGCTTCTATCCTAGACTGTTTATATTTATAGCAGCAATCTCAATTGTTGACAAATCTTCATTAGGTGCATCAGCAAAATTACAAGGAGTGGCCATACAGATGGACTTATACAGGAGATAAAGAATCCTATTGATCTCAGTGTTAGCATTGAGTTGGATTTACTTTTGAGAGTCTGAGCTTGTTGGATACATTATCAATTATTTATCCTTGAGTAGTGATCAGAGGGAATCAAATTAATTATATCCATGTTCTTTTCATACCTTTTTCCCACAATAAAAAAGTAAAACATTTGACTTGTGAAGTGCAACCATTGTTTGGAATCGTAAAAGAATTGAGTAATAGTTGACAAAGGAAGGTGCAGGAATGTTGAATGCATCTTCTCATCTAAACCATTCTATGACGTTTATGCTACACTGTCTGCTCATATTGTAGATAAATTAATAGAAAGATTTTCAGAGCAAACAATAATAAAGTATAACATTGCTGTTCTGTGAAGTCTTTATACACAGATTCAACTGTTGTCAATGAATCAAGCACAGGGGCACTGAGGAAGTGTTTAATCACACACTGCTCAATGAGAATCTTGCATCATTGGTTTAATTCTGAGTTGCTATGGACATTTTGGATCAAAACAATTCAAGAAGCATTCTGAACATCTAGACATTTACAGAGAAAAAAGCGAATGGTTCTCATTTGGAAATATTATGTTTCTAAAATTCCAAGTTATTATTTCCTTCCCTTAGCATTAATTAGATTTACTCTCATTTCATTTATCTGTAAATCTTTAAGCTTCAATGTCCATAGTTCAAAATGTACTGCTGCTAGATCCTAGATAAAAACTCCTTTTCTCATGAATCCTTGCTGGTTAACAATGGTTACACTGGACAACAATTTTTTTCAAAAGTGTTGCTTCCTCAGAATTTTTTTGTTTATGATAGACTGCTTGAAGATGAGCACAACTATAATTTCAGACTACTTGTATCATGTAGGAATTTGAAGAAACAACAAATTAACTTTTATTGACTATAATGTGTTTAATTGCATAATGGTGCTGATGCTTTGCAATAGTTCAACTACGTTAAAAATATTTTGTTAATGATTTTCATTTGTACTCAGTGTCTGAGGCTTCTCGCTTAAGTGTCCAACAATAATTCACCAGCATTGATGGATTCCAGTTGCCCTGGTATCTTATCTCCATGACCGCAATGTCCTGGTGAAACCTTTCACCGTGCTCATCACTGACAGCACCAAGATTTGCAGGGAAGAAGTCTAAATGGGAATGCAGAAAATGAATCTTTAGTGACATGTTGCATTTCATGGTTTTATATGCTTGAAACATGCTTTCAACTAGCTGCATGTAGTTCGGTGTTCTGTAGACGTGTCAGGGTCCGGTCCTGAATCCGCGTTCCGGGTTTTGATCCGGTCCGAGGGTTCCAGACTCCGGGTCCTGCAGTTGTCCCTCCCATCACCCGTGAACTAGTTAGGACCCTCCTGGCTCAAGGAGGCACACCTGTGACTCATTGAGCTGCAGGTGTTTATAAGGGGCCTTGGGACTGGGACCAGGTGGGTGGTTGTTTTGTTCTGTTTCTCTGCTGGCTCTGAACTCTTCTCTGCATTCTGTTATCCTGCCTGGGCTCAGATCGACTCCTCATCATGCTTCTCTGCCCTGTACCAGTACTGCCAGGTTGGTCCTCTACCCCACCTTTCTTCCCATGCGCTGGTCCTGCTTCTCTGCTCGTTTGTGTTGTTCGCGCGGTTGTTCTGTCTGCCGGACTTTCCCGATTTTCCTGTTATCATGACTGTTGTGTTGGTCACCCTGGACCTATGCCCGTTCCTACCCCTTGCCTCCATCCTGCAGATCTGGCCGACCTGCCACTGCCTGGTGGGGGTTCTGCCCCATCCTCCTCTTCCGCCCGAACTCTGGGATCATGCCCTGTGACAAGGCCTCCGGTGTTTCTGCCTGGGAGGCGGCCTTTCCTGCGATATATGCGGCCCGCCCAGGGAGGGCTCTCCGCCAGCCTATCTAGCCACCTAGACCTGCCTGAACCCCGGGGACCTGCCTGCCTGAACCCCGGGAGCCTGTCTACCTGATCTCGAACTCGGGGAGCCCGCTCCGCTCTGCCTGCCTGAACCCCGGGGCCCTGCCTGCCTACCTGCCTGAACCCCGGGAGCCTGTCTACCTGATCTCGAACTCAGGGAGCCTGCTCTGCTCTGCCTGCCTGAACTTTGGGAGCCTGCTCTGCTCTGCCTGCCTGAACCCCGGGGCCCTGCCTGCCTGCCTGCCTGAACCCCGGGAGCCTGTCTACCTGATCTCGAACTCAGGGAGCCCGCTCCGCTCTGCCTGCCTGAACTTTGGGAGCCTGCTCTGCTCTGCCTGCCTGAACCCCAGCTCTACCCTTAAATGCCATGGCATCCCCATCCTGTCCTCCCCCTAGTACTTCAGTGTCTGCGTCCTGCGTTTGGGTCCATCAGGCCCCGCAAGACAAGATGCCAGGAAAAATTTCAACAGCTTCCTTGAATGCCTTCCATGTGATTTTCTCCGGTCCCACAATATATTCTTCAAATTGCCTGTCACTGATGACCTGTTTGATTTGAGGACCAACAAAAATGCTTTCCTTAATCTTGGCATCAGTTATTCTGGGAAGCATCGGTCTCAAATATCAAAATCCTTCATAGAAATGTTTGTGCCTGTTGATAGCAAATTCCATCCTTACAGTCCTGAACCCAGTAATTATTACTAAAACCTGTCCTGCCATGCAGCAGCCACGCCGCCTAAGCATACCCAAGCATGCCTGGACAAGATAGGAAACTCTCCAGCTTACATTGTAGGCAATGTTTTAATTGACTTGAATTATGAATTGAAATAATAAACGTAAGTTTATTACAAAAATGGTACATGATAGGGAAATTTCATGGCAATTTTCATGATCAGCAGTCCAAAATTCATAAGATACATCTAAGGGTATTCAAGAAGCAAAATCTTTGTTGTCCAGTGTTATCAGTCTTTAAATAAATAACAGTTTAAGTTTTTAATCTTTAAATTCTCATTTTAAATTTCTATATTCCTTTCAATAATATTGCCACTCCAATACATTTTAATAATCTGAATTTGGTCTTAACTAATATCACCCACCTCGTTGGAAGGCTTTTGAAAAGAACTTCACATTTCTACCTCAATCGTTTAAATGAAAACTTTACAAAATCATACTTATACTGTCAATTCTGATATTCTCAGTCAAGCATGAAAAAAAAATAAGTACAAGAGAACTAGGAGCAGGAGTTGACTAGTCAACCATTCAAGTCTATTGTATTGTTCAATACAGCTGATCTTTTACTTCAACTATTTCTTCCCACATTACCCTTATATCCCTTATACTAAGCTTTTATACAAAAATCAATCCATCTTCCTCTCTTGAAAAGACTGCAGTTTCTCAGTACTTGAGAAGAACAGTGTTCTTGTAAATATTGAGAATATTCTTTGCCACAAACCTTCCCTTCAAGCTGGAGCACCAAAAACCACAGATAAAGATCAGAATATTCCCATGGCTCTTTGGATAACCAAATGCCAAATCCACAGGATTAAATAAATATACACTAAGTGGTCACTTCAGTAGGTATCTCCTGAATCTAATAAATCAGCCACTGAGTGCATGTTTCTGATCTTCTGCTACTGTAGCCCATCTACTTCAAGGTTCAACATGTTGTGCATTCAGAGATGTTCCTCTGCACTCCACTGTTGCAATACATGGATATTTGAATTACTATCCCCTTCCTGTCACCTCTCTCATTAACAAGGCATTATCACTCACAGAAGTGCCCCTCACTGGGTTATTTTTGGTTTTCAAACCATTCTTTGTAAACTTTAGAGACTGTTGTGTGTGAAAATCCCAGGAGATCAGCAGTTTCTGAGATACTCAAACTATCCCACCTGGCACTAACAATCACTCCATGGTCAAAGTCATTTAGCTTGCATTTCTTCCCCATTCCGATGTTTGGCCTGAACAACAAATGGACATCTTGATCATGTCTGCATGCTTTTATACTGCTACATGTTTGGCTGATTAAGTTATTGCTTTACCGAGGTGTACAGCTAATAAAGTTGCCACTGAATGTATATTTCCTCACCAACTGATGAATTACACTGAGCAATCTCATGCAAAAGTAATACAAAGATAATTTGATTATCTGCTTATTTAACAACAACGTCTCTTTTACCTAACACATTAAAATTGTTTCCCATTCTGTCTTTATTTCAGATTTCTAACATCTGTAGTAACAATTTTATCTTGAATAAACATATCTAAGGTTTGGCAGTCTGAAATAAATCCTGCAGTCACTGCGGTATATTCAAATTACACTTACAGAAAGGTCTATTCCCCAGGATAATGAGTTTGTGATGGGGCAATCTTTTCTAAGTCAGAAATGATTGATCCCAGTGTACGTATATAAAGCAAACCCAGCAGAATTTGTTTTAGACATTAGGACAAATATCAATAATACTAGCAACCGCAATATCATATATGAAGCACAAAGACACGATCTTTAGCTTTACTAACTGTGTAATTGACTGAAACAGAGTTCTTGATTCAATTACATCCACAGCAGAGACATTGTGAGTGGTTAAATTCTGTAAAGGTTTGGTAATTTGCTTTCCTGATTTTCCAACTATTATAGAGTCATAGTAAATGACAGCACAGAAACAGGCACTTTGGCCCATTTAGTCCATGCCGAACTATTTAAACTGCCTGGTCTCATCGACCTGCACCTGGACCACAGGTCTCTGTACCCATCCCATCCATGTACCTATTCAATCTTCCTTTAGACATTGAAATTGGAATCGTATCCATACATTCCACATTCTCACCACCCTCTGAAGAAGTTTCACATCATGTTCCCTTAAACATTTCACATTTCACTCTTAACCTATGAACACTCTTCCAACCTCAGTGGATAAAGCCTGCTTGCGTTTACCCTCACAATTGTGAATACCTCTATCAAATCTACCTCAACCTTCTACGTTCTAGGGAAAAAATTTGAACCTATTCCATCTACCCTTATAACTCAGGTTTTCCAGTCCAGTCAACATGTTTGTAAATATTGTCTACACTCTTTCAATCTCATCTACATCCTTCCTGAAGGTAGGTGACCAAAACTGCAACAATACTCCAAATTAGGCCTCAACAAAGCCTTATAAAACTTCAACATAACATCCCATCTCCTGTACTCAATACTTTGATTTATGAAGGCCAATGTACCAAAAGCTTTCGTTATGATCCTATCTACCTACGACACTATTTTCAATACATTATGGACCTGTATTCCCAGATCCTTTTGTTCTACCACACACCTCAGTGTCCTACCGTTCCTGTATAAGACCTACCCTTGCTAGTCTTCCCAGAGTTCAACACCTCACACTTGTCAGCATTAAATCCTATCTGCCATTTTTCCAACTAGTCCAAATCCTGCTGCAAGCGTTGATAGTCTTCCTCGCTGTCCACTATACACCCAAAGTTGGTGTCATCCACAAATTTGCTGATCCAGTTAAACACATTATCACCTCGATCGTTGATATTGATGACAAACAATGGACCCAGCACTGATCCCTGCAGCACACCACCTGTCACAGCTCTCAAGTCAGAGAAGCAATCCTCCATGACCACTCTCTAGCTTCTCCCACAAAGCCAATGTCTAATCCAATTTATTGCCTCATCTTGAAAGCTGAGTGACTAAACCTTCTGAACCAGCCTCTCATGCAAGACTGTGTCAAATGCCTTCCTAAAGTCCAAGTAGACAACATCCCTCTACTGATGTAAGGCTCATAGGCCTATAATTTCCTGGTTTATTTTTAGACAGTTTCTTAAACAGTGGAACAACATTGCCTATCCTCCAATGCTCCAGTACCTCACCTGTTGCTGAGGGTGATATAACTATTTTTGCTAGGTCCCCTGCAAGTTTTGACTTGCATCCCCAGGTTCAAGTGTACACATGGTCAGGCCTTGGTGATTTGTCCTCCCTATTTTGCCTGAAGACCACAGACAACTTCTCCTTTGTTATCTGTATATGGTCCATGACTTCACTGCTGCTTTGCCTCACTTCTATAGACTTTGCGTCCATTTCCTGAATAAATACAAAGGCTAAACAATCCATTTAAGATCTTTCCATTCTCTTTCATAAATGTGTAGATGACCACACTGATATTCCAGAGGACCAATTTTCTCCCTTGCTATCCTTTTGCTCTTAAAAATCTATAGAGGCACTTGGGATTCTCCTGCATCTTGTCTGCTAAAGCAACCTCATGCCTTTTCTTAGCCCTCCTGATTTCGTTCTTAAGTGTTCTCTTGCATTTCTTCTATTTCTCAAGTACCTCATTTGTTCCTACCCGCTAACCTTTTTTTTCCCTTCTTAACCAGGATCACCAATGCCTGACCACGTGTTCCCTTGAACCAAAGTTTCCTATACTTGTAATATTTTCCTTTTATTCTGGTCGGCACGTACAAGCTTTGTACTCTTAAAATTTCACCTTTGTAGGCTTCCAGCTCACCAAGTACACCTAGCCAGTAGCAATCCACACTAACACCATCAAAGTTGGCCTTTTTCCAATTTAGAATTTCAACTGGAGAATCTGATCTATCCTCTTCCTTGAAACTAATGGCATAATGATGACTAGATACAGTGTTCCCCTACACAAACTTCTGTCACCTGCCCTGTCTTATTCCCTAACAGAAGATCAAGTACTGCATGTTCTCTCATTCGGACCTATATACCGATTAAGGAAACTTTCCTGAATGCATTTGACAAACTCTATCCCATCTAGTGCTTTTACAGTAAGGGAGTCCCAGTCAACATGTAAAAATCTAAAATTCACTTATACGACTGTATGTTTCTTGCAACCGTCTGCAATCTCTGCAAATTTGTGGCTCTAGCCCCATTACCTTCCTTATCTCTCAGTTCAACTTATTAAGTCTCACCTGACAAGTTCTCCAGTCTGGAGACAGAGGACAGCCCTGACATTTCTCCTGACTAGTAACCCCAGCCCTCCTGCTTTAATCCCTCCTGCTCTATCACGTCTTAAACCACGGAACCCCAGAATTTTGAGCTGCTAGTCCTGCCCCTCCTGCAACCAAGTTTCACTAGTGGCTAAGATATCATAATTCCATGTGTCAATCCATACCCTGAGCTCATCAGCCTTTATTACAATACTTCTTGCAATGAAATATATGCAACTCAGAGCATTAGTCCCACCAAGATCAATCTTTTGATTCCTGACTTTGTCTGAGGTCTTAACAAAATCTGTCTCCACAATCTCTCCACTAACTGTTCTGGCACACTGGTTCCTATACCCCTGCAACTAGCTTAAGGGCTCCCGTGCCATACTAGCCAACCATCCTGCTAGGATATTAGTCCCCCTCCAGTTTAGGTGCAAACCATCTCTTCTGTATGGGTCTCCCCCTCCCTGGAAGAGAGCCCAATGATCCAAAAATCTGAAGCCCTCTCTCCTACAAGTGTTAAACTGTATGATCTTCCTATTTCTGGCCTCACTAGCACTTGGCATGGGTAGCAGTCTTAAGGTCACAACCCTGGATGTCCTATCTTTTATCTTAGCACCTATCTCCCTGATCTCACTTTGCATAACCTCGTCCCTCCTCTTGCCTTCGGCAATGGTATCTATGTGGACCACAGCCTTCGGATGCTCACCCCACCACTTAAGAATGCTGAGGACTCAATCCAAGATGTCCCAGACCTTGGCACCAGGAGGTAACATACCATCTGGGAATTCTGTTCACATCCACAGAACCTCTGTTAGGGGGAACTTCTGTTCCCCTAACCAATGAATCGCCTGTCACCACAGCTTGCCTCTTCTTCCCCCTTTCTCTTCTAAGCCATAGAGCCAAACTGAGTGGCAGAGACCAGACGTGTGGACTTTCTCTGTTAGGTTTTCCCCACCCTCCCAGCAGTATCCAAATTAGTATCCCTGCTGTTGAGGGGATGACTACAGCAATACTCTGCACTGGCTGTTAAACCCTTTCACTGTCACCCAGTTTCCTGTATTCTACACCTTGGGTGCAACTACCTCTCTATATAGAGTCATAGAAAAGTACAACACAGAAATAGGCTCTTTGGCCCATCCTGTCCATATTGAACCATTTGAACTGCCTAATCCCATCTACCAGCACCCGGACCATACCCCTCCCATCTATGCACCTATCCAAACTTCTTTTAAAAGTTGAAATCAACCTTGCATGTACCACTTGTGTTGGCAGCTTGTTCCACTCTTTCTTCACTCTCTGACTGAAGAATTTCCCCTCATGTTCCCCTTGAACTTTTACCCTTAACCCATGACATTGAGTTGTAGCCCCATCCAACCTTGGGGTAAACAGATTGCTTGCATTTACCCTAACTTTACCCCTCTTAATTTTATATACCTCTGTCAAATCTCCCCTCAATCTTTTACATTCCAAGGATTAAAGTCCTAACCTATTCAATCTTTCCTTATAACTCAGTTCCGCCAGTATTGGCAACATCTGTATATATTTTCTCTAACTCTTTCAACCTTATTTACATCTTTCCTGTAGGTAGGTAATCAAAACTGCAGACAATGCTCCAAATTAGGCCTCACCAACACCCTATATAACTTAAAAATAACATCACAACTCCTGTAATCAATACTTTGATTTATGAAGGCCTATGTGCCAAAAGCCTTCTTTCTGACCCTACCTACCATTGCTGCCATTTTCAATGAATGATGGACCTGTATTCCCAGATCCCTTTGTTCCACAGCACTCCTCTCTGTAAGACCCACTCTGGTTGGTCCTACTGAAGTACAAAACCTCGCACTTGTCTGCATTACATTCCATCTACCATTTTTCCAGCTGGTCCAGATCTTGCTGCAAGCTCTGATAGTCTTCCTTACTGTCCGTCACTCTCCAAATCTTGGTGTCATCCATAAATTTGCTGATCCAGTGAACCACATTATCATCCAGAATGTTGATATAGATGACAAACAAGGATGGACCCAGCACCAATCCTTGCAGTTCTCCACTAGTCACAGGCCTCTAGATAGGGAGACAACCATCTACTACCACTCTGTGGCTTCTCACACAAAGCCAATGTCTAATCCAATTTGTGACTTTATCTTGAGCCTTTGCAACTAATCTGCCATGCGTGATCTTGTTGAATGCCTGCACTGCCAACATCTGCTGTCTTACCTTCATTAACTCTCCTCAAAAACTCTATGACTGGTTAGCCATGACCTACCATACACAAAGCCATGCTGCCCATCCCCAATCAGTCCCTGTCTATCTAAATACTCCTATATGCAGTCGCTTGGAATACCTTCCAATAAATTTCCACTACTGAGGTCAGGCTCACCAGCTATAATTTCCTGTTTTATTTTTCAGTAGGTTCCAATAGGTTTTGATAGGTTTCAATAGAGCTTTGCTTAAACAGCAGAACAGCATTAGCTATCTGCCAATCCTCCAGTACCTTGCTTATTGTTAAGGATGATTCAACTATCTCTGTAGGGCCCCTGCAATTTCTGCTTGTGCTTCCCCCAGGGTCCGAGGGAAAAATTTGTTAGGTCTTGGGGATTTGTCCACCCAAATTTGACACAACACCTCAAGCACCTCTTCCTCTGTCATTTGTATAGGGTCCATGATCTTACTGCTGCTTTGTCTCATTTCCATAGACTCTGTGTCCACCTCCCAAATATATACAAATGCTAAAAATCCATTTAACATCACCACTATCTCTTTTGCCCATGCATAGATTACCACTCTAATCTTCCAGAGAACCAATTTTGCCCCTTGTTATCCTTTCGCTCTTAATATATTTGTAGAAGCACATGGGATTTTCCTTCACCTTGTCCGCCAGACCAACCTCATGCCTTCTGTTAGCCCTTCTGAATTTTCCTTGAGCATTCTCTTGCATTTATTATGCTCCTCAAGAACCTCATTTGTTCCTACCTTTCTATATCTGCCATACACCTTTTTTTTTCTTAACCAGGGCCTCGATATCTCTTGAAAACTAGGGTTCCTTTATCTTAAACCTGTTATCTTTCTCTTTTATTCTGACAGGTGTATACAAGCATTGAACACTCAAAATTTCTCTGTTGAAGGCCTCCCACTTACCAATCAACACTTGCCAGGTCCTTTCTGATACAATCAAAATTGGCCTTTCTCTAATTTAGCATTTCAAACCTGTGAGCCAGACCTATCTTTCTCCATATTTACTTTGAAACTAATAGCTTTGTGATCACTAGATGCAAAGTGTTCCCCTACACAAACTTGACACCTGCCATGTCATATTCCCTAATAGTATCACACGCTGTCTCATTGGGACTTCCATGTACTGATTAAAGAAACTTTCCTGAACACATTTGACAACTCTATCCCATCTAGTCCTTCTACAGTTTGGGATTCCCAGTCAATATAGGGAAAGTTAAAATCACCTACTGTAACAACCTTAAGTTTCTTGCAACAGTCTGTGTTCACTCTACAAATTTGTTCCTCTAAATCCCGTGATTGTTGAGTGGTCTATAATATAGCCCCATTAATGTGGGCACACCTCTCTTATTCCTCAGTTCGACCTATAAAGCCTCACTAGACAAGTTCTCCAATTTGTCCTGACTGAGCACTGCCATGACATTTTCCCTGAGTCGTAACGTCACCCTCCTGCTCTGTCATGCCCAAGATAATGGAACTCCAAAATACTGAGCTGCCAATCCTGCCCCTCCTTCAACCAAGTACCACTAATGGCTACAATATAATTGCAGGTGTTGATTCATGCCTTGAGCTCATCTGCCTTGCCTACAATACCTCTTGTATTGAAAGATACGCACCTCAACATTTTGATTATTGACTTTGTCTGAGGTCTTAACAACATCTGTCTCCAGAACCTCCCCACTAACTGTTCTGCCACTCTGGTTCACATCCCCCTGCAACTCTAGTTTAAACCCCACCATACAGCATTAGCAAACCTTCCCACGAGGATATTAGACCCCTCCAGTTCAGAGGCAAAACCTCGCTCCTGTACAGGTCCCACCTTCCCTAGATGAGAGCCCAACGATCCAAAAATCTGATACCGTTCCTCCTACACCAACACCTCAGCCATGTGTTAAACTGTGTGATCTTCCCACTTCTGGACTCACTAGCATGTGGCAATTTGTAGTAATCCTGAGATCACAACCCTGAAGGTCCTGTCTATCTTAGCACCTAACTCCCTGAACTCACTTTGCAAAAATTGTCACTCTTCCTACCTTCGTTATTGTGGATCACAGCCTCTGGGAGCTCACCACCACATTTAAAAATGCTGAGGACTTGATCCAAGATATCCCAGACCCTGGCATCCAGGAGGCAACATACCATCTGGAAATCTCATTCGCATCCACAGAAAGTCCTTTCTGTTCCCTAATAAATGAAACCCCGGACACCACAACTCGCCACTTCTCCCCCAAGCTTCGTGCCAGAGACCAGATCGCTGTGACTTTCTTCTGCTAGGTCATCCTGTTGTTGTGAGGGGTGGCCACAGCAGTAATCTGTGCTGGCTGTTTAATCCCTTTCACTCTCCTGACTGTCACATAGTTTCCTGTGTCCTGCACTTTTGGTGTAACTACCTCTCTATTTAGTGTAGTAGAATCACAGAAAAGTACTGCACAGGAAAAGACCCTTTGGCCCATCTTATCTGTGCCAAACTATTTAAGCTATCTAGTCCCATCTACCTGGATCGGGCCACAACCAACCAACGCTCCCATCCTTGTACACTTTGGATGTAACTTTCTCTCTATGTGCCCTGTCCATCACCCCTTCAGATTCCTGAATGATCTGTAGTTCATCCAGCTCCTGCTCCAACTCATTAATGTGGAGTGTTAGAAGCTGCAGCTGGATGCTGTCCTTGCAGGTGAAGTCATCAGGGACACTGGATGTCTCCCTGTTTTCCCACATCCCACCAGAGGAGCAGTCAACTATTCTGCCTGGCACCCCTGCTGCTCTAACTGTGCAATTATAAGGAAATAATAAATAAACTGAAAGCAAAATACAAAAGGTTTTTGCCTTCTCTCACTCAGGCCTCTCCTTGCTGAAGCCTCGACGAACTGAAGCCTCATTGTCCACTCCAACAAAGGCTATTCTGCTTGCCCCTGCCTTATTTTCATTTGCCCTTTCTAATGAACCCTGATCTCTGATTGGCCACTGTTCAAACGTCAAAACTCCCATGATGTGCTGCATTTTAATGCATGCTCACCAACCTGAGAGAATTCACCTCTTCCCTCTCTATCAACCTTTGCTTTCCCGCTCTTCAAAATGTTTTACAAAGTTATTTAAGCTCTTGTTTTGTTTACATTTTTAATACAGTTAGTTACGATTCAGTCAGAAAATTGAAACTGGATTTTAACATAATTTCATAGGGAAACAGACAAACCAGTTATATTTTAACTTTACATGGTATTACATGGACCATGATTACATTATTGTGGCAGCTTTTAGAGGTCTCTGCCTTACAGGTCGCCACACACCCCTTTCCATCCTCAACATTATGTTAAGCTTCCATTCCTGAGAACTATTTGTAACTTAAGCTATTCATAGGCTGGAAAGGAATGAAAATGGCGCGTGGGGGAAAATCATGGAAAGAGCTGTGATCTGTGATGGGAGGGAGAGCAGGCATAGGAACTGCAGCTGCCAGCTGGCCTCACTAACTCAGTAAGTGAACGAGAGAGCCTGCCCAGCGTTCGCAGCTGCCCTTCGCTCAGCACAGCCTCTGGTTGTTGCAAACCTGACCACACTCATTCTATCAATCTACAAAGTTCGTATGTATGATGTGTCCATAATTTAGGCATTTATAATCTAGGGAGGACCTGCAATTCCACGATCATACCGGGTACAGAGTACATGAAGCTTGCAACTCAGCTACTGAGGCCTCAATATATCCAATATTTACAGAGATCACAACTAAGTGCACTCTGCCTATGATAATCAGAATCGGAATCAGGCCCATCATCACTGACATTATGTCAAAAAAGTTGTTTCACAGTAGCAAAATAACAGATATTTTAACAATTCATTGGATCAAAAAACTGAGTTAAATACATTTGAATAAAATTATGCATTTTTCATGTAAAACCTATTAAAGGATATCATTCCAGTGGTAGACCAACAAAATAATTTTTGTGTGATTACATAAGCAGACTTCAGATGCATGGAGAGATTAGAGAAACCCAGATTCTTCTCTTCAGAGCAGAATTTATTGATAGATTTAACATCAGAAGGTAGGATAGAGCATTAAAGGACAACTGTTTATACCACTAAGTCAGTCAGTAAACAGAAAATATGGATTTACAGACAATTATAAAAACAGTTACAGGGAGCAGGGGTCAGACTTGGGTGGTGAAGAGGAGAGATGTTTTTATGCAGTATATTTCCATGATCTAGAATTTAATTACTTGGGCACATTAGCAAAAGATTGCTCAGAAATAACTTTTAAAAGCGAGTTTGTTATGCACTTGGGAAGAAGAGAAGGAACTACAAAGCTATGGGAAAAGAGTACGAGCATGCAAGCAATTAGTGAGCTCATTCAAAGAGCTGGTATTGGCACATAGGCCTAAATGCTTTGCGAGTGCTGAGTAGGTGGTATATCATATCTCTTCCAATTAAAGCTGCAAATAACACGAGTTACTGTGAAGAACGCCATGGAAAATTTGCTGCTGAATGTCTAAATATGGTGCAGCTAAGACTCAATCATCAGACTCAAGACATCAGACATTAGATTTCACAAGATATTACGGATTATCTAAATAAAAAGAAAAGTCCGTGACTTCAACTTGAAATTCAGAAGAAATAACATCTATACTCCAACTAAGCATAACAGTTCATAAGTAACTACAGTAGTTTGGACTTGAACAGTGGCCTTAAACAAACAGGGTTAGTAGCCAAATGCCACAAAAGTGCTCTAACACAAGATAACTTCAGAACATTAAAGGAAGTTGTGTGTATTTTTTAAAGTTTCAAATGGTGAAGAATGCAAGTCAGACAGTTAATGGAAACTGTGACTGTAATAGTTGTAGTGTCATGCAATGTGCTAATATTTTCAGTTCGCAGCACTGAAAGATGGGAATTCAGGGGACAATTACACAGAATTTGTTTTTAATAAAATGAGACCCCAGTAATGTCACGGTGCCTGGTCCAATAACAACAAATAAAACACCTAACAGCCAGCTTTTAAAAGGGAAAAGTTGAATCTATGAAAGGGCCCAGTTTTCAAACGTTCCAATGGAAAATGATCTTGCCGTTTGATGGTCAGTCAGCAGTGCAAGTCATTTGTAGCCACCGGTCTAATGGAACAGATTCGTAACTGCTTCACCACTTTATCTTTTTGTCTCGAAATTCACCCCAATCAAGGGTGCTCAGCCGGTTATATAATTCAGAGAACATGGTGTAACTTACTTCCAAAGTTCATTTCATTGAATTTAGTAGAAAGAATCAGTCTCGAGTGTACAATATTTAGAGTGCCATGTAGCACTTTTAGCACCAGTGAGTGGTGCTGCATTTCGACTTTATCTACCTTTTCGTCAAAGCTTAGAAACTAACCTCCTCACCATGAATACCCCAACCCTGCCCTTTTGCAATAATACACATTTATAAACTCAATGTAGCATGACCTTAAAATATCCTTTTACCCTGTAATTTCAGGCCATTTATTAAGTACCTTAATCATATTTCTGATATGGTTGTTGACAGCATCACTCATGCCTGATCACAACTCTGAAGCCTTAAGCATTCGGCTGCAAATTCATACAGCTCTTAGCAAGATGTTGATGGGCAGGACTGGAACCAACCACCAGTAATTCCAGCTGCCAAATACTCATACAAATGCTATAGCCCGGACCCACTACTCTGTACATTGACATCTTATAATTTGAATCTTCACTCAATCCAACTGTTGTTACTTTATTTTATTTAGAGATACAGCTTTGAACAGGCTCTTCCGGCCCAATGAGACATGCTGCCGAGCAACCCACCGGTTTAACCCTAGCCTAATTACAGGATAATTTTCAATGACCAATTAACCTACTAACTTTGGACATCTTTGGACTGTGGGAGGAAACCAGAGGACCCAAAGGAAACTGACGCAGTCACGGGGAGAATGTAGAAACTCCTAACAGACAGTGATGGGTACTGAACCCAGGTCACTGGCGCTGAAAAGTAATGCTAGAACCACTATGCTACCATGCCACCCGGAATATTCTGTCCACCTTCTGAATCTGGCACTTCCTTTACTAGAAAAGTTACCAGCAACATCAAATTGGAGGTCATTCCAGATCTCCTCTGTGCATGCCATGTCTTTTTCACTGTCTTTTCTGCCTGTTTTTGATGCTGTTACAACTCAGCAGGGGATAGCAGCCGAGCTCCCACTGCTGTCTGGTCAGATAACCAGGGTGGATGTCCTCGGCCGTCTGGTCAGATAACCAGGGTGGATGTCCTCGGCCGTCTGGTCAGATAACCAGGGTGGACGGCCTCAGCCGTCTGGTCAGATAACCAGGGTGGACGGCCTCGTCTGTCTGGTCAGATAACCAGGGTGGACGGCCTCAGCCGTCTGGTCAGATAACCAGGGTGGACGGCCTCGTCTGTCTGGCCTTAGCCGTCTGGTCAGATAACCAGGGTGGACAGCCTCGTCTGTCTGGCCTTAGCCGTCTGGTCAGATAACCAGGGTGGACAGCCTCGTCTGTCTGGTCAGATAACCAGGGTGGATGTCCTCGGCCGTCTGATCGGATAACCAGGGTGGACAGCCTCGTCTGTCTGGTCAGATAACCAGGGTGGACAGCCTCGTCTGTCTGGTCAGATAACCAGGGTGGATGTCCTCGTCTGTCTGGTCAGATAACCAGGGTGGACGGCCTCGTCTGTCTGGTCAGATAACCAGGGTGGATGTCCTCGTCTGTCTGGTCAGATAACCAGGGTGGATGTCCTCGGCCGTCTGGTCAGATAACCAGGGTGGACGGCCTCAGCCGTCTGGTCAGGTAACCAGAGTGGACGGCCTCGGCCGTCTGGTCAGATAACCAGGGTGGATGTCCTCGTCTGTCTGGTCAGATAACCAGGGTGGATGTCCTCGTCTGTCTGGTCAGATAACCAGGGTGGATGTCCTTGGCCGTCTGGTCAGATAACCAGGGTGGATGTCCTTGTCTGACTGGTCAGATAACCAGGGTGGATGTCCTCGTCTGTCTGGTCAGATAACCAGGGTGGATGTCCTTGTCTGACTGGTCAGATAACCAGGGTGGATGTCCTCGTCTGTCTGGTCAGATAACCAGGGTGGATGTCCTCGTCTGTCTGGTCAGATAACCAGGGTGGACGGCCCTGGAATGATTTTACGCTGCTTTTGTTTCAATGAGGTTTTAAAGGGATGCGATTCAGTCAAGCGACAGAATAATTTACAGAGAAGTGTAGCTTCCTGGGACAAGCAAAGGCAAGCAGAAGCTTAACTGAGTGGGATATGAAAATATGGGAACATTTACCCTGAGAAGTGCATGATGTTTAGGTGGCTTGGGAGTTAGTTTCAAACAAACTGATAGATGTTCACAACCGGCTTCTGGCTTCAGCACTCCAGTTTGCAGCTAGAGCAGCACTTTTAAAGATAATTAATCTTGAAGTTCAAATTAGCTGTCCGTCCACAGGGTTCCAAGGCATGCTGAAAATTACCATTGAAATCCAGGTGGACAATCCATTAAAATAAAAGTAAATGCAACAATATTTTGTTCTCATTGTTCTGTTCTTATCTTTCGCTGGAGAAGGGACTAAACAGATTTCTTGTCAGAGGATGCCTCCAAGATTTGGAGATGTTGTGGTTGGGATCAGAATGAGAGGCAGCTTGGCTGTCGTGGCTAGGATAATGGCCAATGAGTATCAGAAGCACCAAAATTCAAAGTAAATTTACTACAAGTATATTTACCGTATACTACCTTGAGGTTCATTTTCTTGTGGTCATTCATAACAGAACAGATGAATACAATAAAGTCAATGAAAAACTATACACAAGGACAGACAAACAACCGATGTGCATAAAGAAAGTAAGCTGTGCAAATAAAGAAGTAATACTGAGAACATGAGTTGTACTGCCCCTAAAAGTGAGTCCACACATCGTGGAATCACTTCACAGTTGAGGTTGAACCATCAGACAACAGTGGAGAGATCCGCAGATGGTGAGCAGATTGTGGAGTAAGCAATGTTTCACAGAAAGGAGTGGCAGTGTGGGCAGCAATAATGAGGGAAAAAGTGGAGGGCAGTAATAAAAAGGGAAGCAGCAGAGTGAAAAGCAAGAGAGTAGTGGTGAGGAGAGCAGTGGAAAGAGGTGGGGGTGTGGGTGGGGCAGCCTAGTAGGGAATGGAGCAGGGTAGTGAAGGGAGCAATGGATAATGGAACACTTCAAGGTGGCAATAATAGAGTAAGGACCAGTGGAGGAGGTATTAATGGAGAGGTAAACAGCGCAGAGGGGACAAGAGGAAAGAGAGGCAGCAGAAAGAGGGCAGTGAGAGAAGAATAGTGCGGAGAGACACAAAAATAACAGTTATATTTCTACTTGAAAAGCAAAAACTAATCCAGATTCTGTAAATCAAAACCTAGAAGATATAATGGCAGAAATACTCTCAAGATCAGGTGGAATCTGTGAAGCAAGAGAAATTGAATTACATCAGATTGGGCTTGGGGTTCAAAGGTGACAAGTTGCAGGTGCTAAAAATCTGAAATGGCAGATATTGTTGAAAACAATCTGAGATTAAACAGAAACAGAGCTCATAACTCATCGAAGGATCTGTAATATGAAAATTCATCAACTCAAAATATCAATCACAATATCAAGCCCTCTCTGTTAAGTTTTAGCTTTGCTATATTTCATTCAGAGTTTGAGGAGATTATTTTGTCATTAAAGACTAGCAAATTTTGACACTTACTCTAGTTTTACATTTTACATTGTGTAAGACACTTCTGACACTGCTCAGTTACGATTCCTTAATTGTTGTTGTTTGTCCTTCGGAGTCGAAGACGACCACGACTTCTGTCAGGTGGAGGGTTTGTGACTGTGGGTTCAGAGGTGACCGGTGAGGCCAATCCGGGCCCTGAAAGCTCGCCCACATGTGGGACACATGAGGGTAGGTGCTGCAGTGCAAGTGGAAGTAGCTCAAGCCTCTGAGTTTCCTCTGAGCCTCTGCGGTGCGTCTGATTTCTGCTGCACACGCTCCTTTAGTGGTCCTGCTCCACCAGGTTGGGTGGTCCAGAGCAAGCGATTCCCAGCTACTGGGATTGATGTTGAGGTCTTTGAGGGACACTTTGAGGCAGTCTTTGATATAATATAATATAACATAATTAGCTGATATACCACTGACTCCAAAATCTTGACCCTTAGTTATTAGTAAGTTTCTATGTGATAGCATAAACAGAATTTATACTGGACGATGAGATTTGTTGTCCATGATCATCATTCAGATATAAGTAAACTAAAACCACTAAATACTGTTTCCATAAAAATTGTTTAAGAATGACAAAGGCATAGGATTCATAAATGACATAGTGATGGCATATATTGGAACATGGCAAAGGATAATGATAACTCAAATATCCAGTTGTTCAACCATGGTAACTCTACTAAAGATAAAGAGTAACATCTTTTTAAAATAAATTCCAACTTAGAAAATCAATGGTTTCTGTTTTTCTTTCTGCAAGAAACATATTGCCATGAAGTTTAGTTTTTGAAAGGAAATTTAAGCTGTGGCAGAGAATTATTTGTTCAAATACTGCAAAAGTAAAAGCAGACAGGACTGATCTGAAACTAAGCCTCTTCTCCTGGCTCAGCATCTGAGCACTACTGCAACTTTATGCCAGAACAGTGCTTGCAGAAGTCCATTTTGAAATTGGACTCCGTTTGGATGGCAGCCAAATGGGACTGCAAGGCAGGTACTTGAGTTGTCATAGCAGCTTGTTTCCATGACAGTAGATATTTCTAATACTTTCTACCCACTAGCCACAACCTAGAAGTTGGCAGTTTGAATGGAAAGATATGTGTCATGAGTAGCATTTGTTTTTATTCATTTAATTCTCCATCGTTTAGATGATGGAAGAGATGTTTTAGAATTACAAAGAAGCTGTTGGTCTTAACTCTGCTGAAGACCTCAATAGAGGAGAGGTTACAAGAAACAGCAAGGCTGAAGGGTAAGGTTGTGGGAGAGACTTAAAATTATGGGAGAGCACGGTATAGTACGAAATCAAAGTAGAAGAGGCAAGGAAATTTGGGAATAGCATGCAATAACAGAATGTGGGATATGAAGGGTGAGTGAGCTAAAAGAGTGAAGATGTTTTGGCTACTTAGGAGTATTTCAAGAATGAGGTCTTTAAAGAAATGGAATAAGTTGGGCCACTTGAAAGAGGAGAGGGTGTGAGGAAGATCATTATTTTACAGATTTTTATCATTTTCTTATTTATTGATAAAAAATTACACTGGAGATGAAGGAAATAAAAGTAAAATGTTATACAGGATGTAATCACATTTTTTTTGCTTGGAAGGATGTCACTTTAAGCCCTGGTAGCAAATTACACTTAATACTGACACATTAGCGATTAACAGTTTAAAAGCAAATTCAAACATGGTACTGTCATAGAATAACAAGTAGATGGAAGCAGATGTCAGAGTTGACACTCCCAGTGTGTTGCTAGATTTAAATGAAACATCTCTAAGAAAAAGCAAAGAAGAATCTAATTTTGGAGATATTATCATCCACCAATATTAACAACTACAAGCGATGTGCAGGATTAATTCTCCCATTGACATCATATTCTGCCTAAGTACTTCATTTAAAATTTCCTGGCGATTGGAATAGAAGAAGAGCTGTCCCTGACAATTTCATTAAAGCTTTGTCTCTTGATACTTTCACTGCTCCTGATTCAAAACATTGCAGCTGATTGATTTCTCCAATATCAGCTTTGAGAACAGCAAGAGAAATGAGACTCATACACAGGATCAAGCTAGGAGCGTTGTTTTGAACAAATAAATCTCTTCTGCTAGGAAAAGCCATTTTTATCAATATGCTAATTATGTGTTATTTATGTTGTCTCTTGCAAGCAAGTAAACTCTTTCTATGATTTGAATTATCTACATTTTGCTCGATGTTTGTTTTGGTAGTAGGGAAAATTGTTCATTTTGGAGACTGGAGACTGAGAACATTTTCAATTCGTTTCAAGGTATCTGGCATTTATAATAAAGGATGTGATATCTTAGAGAACAATCAAATTATGGTTATGTTTAGTGGTTATTTGACAAATGGTAATTTGGAACTCTGAATGTAAATCCTGTAACAACAACTGTGACATGTACATTCAGTGGCCATTTTATTGGGTACAATTGTACGCCTGCCCGTTAATGCAAATATCTTATCATCCAATCAAGTGGCAGCAATTCAGCATATAAAAACATGCCAACGTGATCAAGAGGTTTGGCTGTTCTTCAGACCATACATCAGAATGGGGATGAAATATGATCTAAGTGACTTTGACTGTAGAATGATTGTTGGTGCCTGACGAGGTAGTTTGAATATCTCAGAAGCCGTTGATCTCCTGGGATTTTCACACACAACATGTCTAGAGCTTAAAGAGAATGGTGCAAAAAACAAAAGAAACATCCAGTGAATGGCAGTTCTGTGGGTAAAAATGCATTGTTCACGAGAGAGGTTAGAGGTGAATGACCAGATTGGGTCAAGTGATGGGAAGGTAATAGTAACTCAAACCACATGTTACAACAGTGGTATGCAGAAGGATGTTTCTGAATACACAACACGTTGAACCTTGAAATGGATGGACTACAGCAGCAGAAGACCATGAACATATGCTTAGTGGGTAATTTATTAGGTAGAGAAGGTATCTAATAAAGTGGCCACTGAGTATGTATTGAGTTATGATCTACCCTAAAGCAGATAATGAAGTCTGATTCTGAAAGCCAGAGTCAGTGACATTTACAAATTATATATAATAAAATAATTGTCAGCTGTGGACTGAAGGTTTCTAAGTAAGGATAACTCACCTGCTCTTCAAAATAGTGCCATGGGATCCTTTATGTCCACTCTAGTGATGTCTCAGGGCTTTGGCTTAAAGTCTCATCTTCTAAAATACGAGGGGTGATTGATAAGTCCGTGGCCTAAGGTAGGAAGAGTCAATTTTAGAAAGCCTAGCACATTTATTTTTCAACATAGTCCCCTCCTACATTTACACACTTAGTCCAGTGGCCATAGAGCATACAGATCTTGGACCTCCAGACGGTGTCCACAGCTGGGGTGATTGATGAGTTTGTGGCCTAAAGTAGAAGGAGATGAGTTATACAGCTCTTGTTACATGCAGATGCAGTTCAACTCTTTGAGTGATTATGCAGAAAGTTTGAAGTTAATAACTCATCGGGGTGATTGATAAGTTTGTGGCCTAAGGTAGAAGGAGATGGTGCAGGAGTTGAGGAGACAGGAGGAGGCAGAGCGACATGCCAGAGCCATTTCAATGGTCAAGCAGGGCCAATGCACTAATTGGGAGAGCCTGGAAAAGAGGAAACTCAGTTGCCGTGACATCTGGGAGGTGGAGGGATTTTGGCTAAATTTTGTCATCAGAGCCACTTATGACCTCCTACCCACACCCCAGAACCTGAACAAGTCGTGGGGAGAAGACCCCGCTTGCTCTCTGTGTCAAGCACCTGGATCACTAAGGCACATTTTAACAGGATGCACCACGAGCCTCAGCCAGGGGCGGTATACTTGGCAGCATAACCAAGTTCTCAGACAGCTGGCATCAATCTTGGAACAGAGGCAAACCACCATAAACGCTCTCCCACAAACATCAGCAGGAAATATCCACATTACACGATTTGTACCAGCAGGCCAACCTCCAGAGCACCAAGTAATATCAAAGGATATAAGCATTCTGCATGTTGCTCGGGATTGGAAAATGGACGTGGACTTGGAGGAAAAGCTTGTGTTTCCCCCCAGACATTGCGGCTACAACATTCTGGCCAGACATAGTCCTGTGGTCCACAACAGCAAAGCTGGCATATGTTGTGGAATTGACAGTACCATGGGAAGATGGCGTTGAAGAAGCTTATGAGAGGAAAAAGACCAAGTACTCTGAACTGGCAACTGAAGCTGCTCAGAACGGCTGGAAGACCAAGATTTTCCCTGTAGAAGTGGGATGCAGGGGATTTGTGGCTTCATCTACAACCAGTCTATTAAAGAAGGTGGGGGTGAGGGGTGTCTCCCTCCAACAAGCAATCAAGCCCTTGTCAAATGCAGCAGAAGAAAGCAGCAATTGGATTTGGATTAAAAGGAAAGACAACAACTGGGCTGCAAGATGAAGACAGGAGGGTACAAAACTGAGGGGGGTGTATCTGGGACGCCAGGTAGCACCATTGAGCCCTCTGGAGTCATCGTGGGCTTATCAACTAAACGTCAAAGAAGGAAAGTGCCCACCTGATGACCCCGATGATGAAGCTACCCTCCTTGTCACCACTCTAAGCCTACTGCCAACATTGAGAGTGCCAACTTTATCATTGGGTTTGAAACATCAAGTCCTAGTAGCTCTTCTCCTGCAATAATCTGTGTGGGGTTACGAGTTAACTTAAGTGCTATACATGGACAATATTTTCCCTCCTTTCTTTGCCACTCCCACTATCTTACTGTCATATATCTTTCAGGTAAAACATTAAATCAATGCAGATTGCAAATGAGTAAGAATGGAGCTAGACGGACATGATTAAAATGATAAAAGTGTCAGCCTGGAGAAGCTGCAATTCAGAACAACTTGTTTGCTAAATGGCAGAAACATCATGCAACAGGGCTAAGTGATTTCACAAACAATGGGTTTGTTTTAAGTTTTGCAGGACAAGCAGATATTGTTATGAATGAGAGTGGATAGCTAACTACCAAATGAGAAGAGGGGGAATTGAAGAAAAGTTCCCTGCTTTATTGATAGGTAATACAAGCATGTGAGTGCAAAGGAAAATGCTGACACATTAGTAAACATTATACAAAGTCACAGAATCATATAGCACAAAATAGGCCCTTCAGCTCAACTCATCGGTGCCAACAAAGATGCACATCTGAGCTAGTCTAATTTGCCCATATTTGGTTCATTACTTCAATTCATTCCTCTGGATATTCAGTCAGAAGTTCCCTACAGATAATCCAATGGTTTCCTTCCAAAATTCCCACTGTACAGAAAACAGCCAAATCAATATACTCCATGTGCAATCAATGGTCAGAGCAAAGGTAATGCGACCAGACAACATTCACGCTGTAGTATGAAGATTTGAAAATCTAGCTGCACCTCTTGCTGAGTTGTTCTAATATAGTTACAGCACTGGAATTGATACAACAATGAAGAAAACTGCCTGGCCATCTCTATTCACAAAAGGCAGAACAAAACACATGCTACACTCAGCCATTAACAAAACTCTGTCATCAAGAACCCACTCACTGACGTCACTTCGTGCTTCATCAGGATCACTTGGGTTCCAACCTCTTTTCAGCTTTGGTCCAAACATGGGCAAAGTAAGTAAATTCTAGATCAGCAGTGACAGTGACTGCTTTTCGGCATCAAACAACTTTGATTGGGTGTGACATCAAGAAGTATGGGTAATATTGAAATGAATGGACATTAGAAGAAACCATCAGTGATGCGAGTCATGTTTTGTAAAAGGGAAGATGGTTACGGCTTTTGGGAGATTAGTTGCACCAGCCTCAGAATCCCACTGCTGCAGTTCCTGCACCAACTATCTTCAGATGTTTCATCAATGACTTACAATCCACTGTTAAGTTAGAAGTGGAAATTTCAATGTTGATTGCACAATTTTTAATTCCAAAGATAAATGATAAATCTCCAGCAATGAGTTGCTCATACCTGCTCGCAAACAACATTTAGGTGACATGGCAAGTGTCAGGCAAGGATCATCTTTAACAAGAGAGAATCTAGCTGTCTAACTTTGACATTCAATGGCATTTAATCTCCATTATCAATATCCTGTGGGTCACAATTGAACTGTAGATCAGCCACGTAAATAAAATATGGCTATAAGAGCAAATCACAGTATCCTGCCATAAGTGACTCATTGTCGTGAGTGACTCGCTTTAATACAGCATAGATAACCTATGATAACATATGATTTCAGCATAGATTGAAATACCAATAATTCACAAGACGCTCAACACTGTTCACTTAATTGGTACCATACCAACCACACAAAATGTTAATTTCCTCTTCCATCAGCACTTACTGACTGTAGTATGAACTGTCAACAAAATTCATTAATTATTCACTCTGGCTACTCTACAAAATCTATTTACAAAACTTCCAATTTCTACTACCAAGAAGGACAAGACACAACTACCAGTAGTTTTCCCTTTTTGTCACACACCAGCCTAAACTGGAAATAAAGAATGAGTAGTCCATCATCATGGAGCTAATACTCTGAGACTCCTACTCAGCAATATTATGGGACTATCTTCACTAGAAAATCTGCAGTGGTTCCAGAAGGCACCTCACCACCACCTTCTCAAAGACAATTAGCATGTCCTTTCCATTGAGCCCTGGATCGAAAAATGAATTTAAAAAGACAATCAATAAACAAATCCTCCTCCCTTTCCATCAGAGGACTCTCCACCCTCTGTATTGACAAATGCTCCCTGACAACATTATCTCTCCTCAGCATAGGAGTGTCAAGTATAAAGTATTATTTTAATGACTACTGGTTTATGGATTCATTTATTTTGTATCAGGAGCTAGATATAGCACAAAAGATTACAAATATATTTTCAGCCCAGATTCATGTTGTGAGATAATACCAGTATATTATAACTGGTTTCAGAACTGGGTGAAGAATAGTTCCAGTTGAACCAATCCTTTTTAGTTGATAATTCTTCTTTATGATAGGAGTTTCTTTTAAAACTTAAGAGGTTCAGTTTTTCAAAATCATATCAGGACTGAATCAATGGCAATTCTATTCAAAGAGTAAACATGCCAGCTGACAAAACCACACATTACAAGAAAGGAGTGAGAGGGAACATCAGCCTGACATCACCTGCAAAGGAAATAATAGAATCTATGAAAAAGGACAAAGATCATGTTTTAAACTTTCCAAGGTTATAATTCTGAGGGTGAATAAAAGACAGCCAGAGGATGCTGCAGGTATAGATTACAGAAAGCATTTGAGCATATTACACTTGCAAGCCCAGAATTTCCAATGTCTTTCCATGAGGTATGAGACACAAATCAGAAGTGTGATGGAATACTTTCTACAGCTTCCAAACCTATAACAAGGTTAAAAGATACATGGAAAACCCATCATCTGTTTATTCCCTGATTAGGACATATATAATTAGTCCTTTCTTGATGCTGGTTCTATATTTTGGAATTCCTATACTAACTGCACAGTGGGATCACCTTCATCAGAGGCATAGCATTTGTTGTATATTGTGATTATTTTATAGCTTTTCACACACAAGGTGGTATGTAGAGGAATTGCCATTGAGCAGTTCACTTGTCTTTGGATAAATAAGTTAAACATTAAAATGAGTTCTAAGTCTGAAGGTGCAATGATGACTGGTCCCACAAAACTGCAAGCTAGCTCAATAGCCAAAAGTGACCAAATGTTTACCTATACTTCAAGATTAGTGAGGACACTTCAATATTGGGAGTCATCTAAGAACATCCTCTAAGGCAAGATTAATAAAGACCCAAGTGATTAGAGGAGTCAGATCCTTGAAACATCACCCATCTTCTGTGGTGCATGAGAACTCTCTCCTTTAATGGTACAAGAGTAACATATGTTTCATCAAGAAAAATTGAAAATAACTGAGATATATCAGAAGATTCCAGAAACAACAGGAGATAAATTATCAATATTATTCCATCTGTTTCTTGGATGTTTCACTTATGGCAAAATGATCATGTAAGGTGTTAACCTTGAAGAAAGCTTCTCTTGATGGGTTCTCTCTTTTCCAATTGTTCTGTTGTCAGTTGTTAGTTCAAGGGGTATATGACATCAAACAAATATGATGGCATCATTGTGACTGCTCAGCCAATTACATTGAAGAACTCCTACAAAGTGAAGAGGAGCAAACACAATAGTCATGATGGCATTGGATAATTGAGGTTAGGGATTTCTGCATTAAATTAAACATGCACAAGCATCTTTCAACTTCTCCCTGTTTCTGAATTCTTCCAGCAGATCTTGTGTTATTCTTACCCTATTATCTGTTTCATGGCATTAGATGGCAAATACCAGCTGCATTATCATCATTGCAAAAACTTAATTCATAATCAATTATTACATTCACCTTCGGCAGACTCAAAGCTGGCATTGTGACCTTGTCAGACAGTAGTAACAAATTACAATGTTACTTTAGAAATAATTTTGATAGATTATTTTCATGCTTAAAATGACTACAGTGTATTTACTAACCACATAAATTCTCGACACACATCTAGCTGTAGAAGCTGCAAACACAAATGTAATACTTTCTTCAGAAAGTCAAGTTTTTTTTGATGGTTTCAGATCTCTTATGGGAATAAAGGGAAATCAATTTCCTAGGAAGTTATGCTCAATTTATAAATGAATTGCAGACTTTTTGATGTAACCAGTAAATTAATCTTTCTTCCTGAGATGAGCTGGTTTAGCTGTTTGTTGAAGACCATTTAATTTCCATCACAACTGAGTGGCAATATCTAATGTTTGTGTGTGGTGACAATTCATCCGGACCTTTCCACTATTATGCTTATCTTTGTGTTTCTTTGTTAACAATTACCACCCTAGTAGCATGATGTAGTTTTTCCTTCTTTCCTAGTTTTCTGCCTTCTATTTCCAATAAATACTGGTTATAATTTGGACTTTATACAATTCTCAGTGCTTCTTCTTCTTCTTCTTCTTCTTCTTCTTCTACTAACTTTTTATGGTGGTTGGCAGTCCAACTTAAAGGAGCATTACCGCCACCAATTGGACTCGAACGTGATGTGGAGAGTTGTGAAATAAAACCCCTACTGGTTCTTTAACAAATGAAAACTAAATTACCCCAAAAGCCCTGTAAATTGTAAATAATGTACAATATTGTGAATTAAATTAAAGTCCTTCTATAACTTTTTAAAAAGTTTTTAAATGAAAAGTCTCCACCCCTAACACTAGTAGTGTGGACTGCATTTGCTTTCTTTCAACTTTATATGCTTTACATTGTAGAAGAATATGTTCAACTATTTTCGGTGCTTGCTTGTGAGTCTCAATTTACCGGACTCGGGACCTGAAATGAAAGTGGGAGAGTGTAAAAGGGGTCAATATCAGTGCTCACTAGTAAGTTTCACTTTTCAAGACTTTAAATGAGACAGGGAAGTATTAACTAAATATTAACTAATTCTTAGTTAATAGATAAATTAGTTAATTAACTAATTATCAGCAGCCTATAAAAAGAAGGATGGGTCAAACCATTTTTGGAGTGAGCCACTGTAGGATGAGGAGGTTTTGTTTTGGGAAGCCTTGGTGTAAAGCAATTAAGTAAGTGACCCAGCTGCATGCAGTGAGCACAGGTTTTTGGAAAAGCTAATTGGAGGTTACTTTATTCAATAAGAGGAAGGTAAGGTTAAGTGTTTGGCTACTTCAGAGCAGACATTGTGAGAATGGGGAGTTGAGGCCTTGGCTTAAAAAGGTCTAGTAAATGTGAATAGATTAAGATTTTTGAAATTTTGCTGTTCTCTCCATAGTGGTTGATTCTGGGTAGGCAGATGGTAGTTAGAGCAGTAGAGCCAGGAATGAGATATTGCATAATCTCTATGGAACTTAACAAGTTAAGAAGTAGTAACTTGAGGGCTGTAACCTGTGGATTACTCCTGGTGATGTGTGTTATGAGGTCAGGAATAGAAAGATAGGCCAGATGAATTTATTGTGGATAACTTTGTCCAGGGGGCAGTGCTTCAGGTTTTTGAACTATAGGAATATCTTCTGAGGTAGAGATAACATCTACAAGAGGGATGGTTTGCACTTGGGCAAATAACCCCTGCTGGAACACTTGCTAGAGCTACATGGGAGGATGTAGACTGAATTGACAATGGCTGGAACTATCAACAGGAGAAAGTCATAGGAAAGTCAAGAGAGCAAGTGAAGTAATCAGTAACACCATAAAGTTATGGAAAAGAATATTCAGTAAAACTGCATTTATTTCAATGCTTGAACTTTAACTAGTAAAGCATCCAAAATCATGGATGGCTTGGAAGAGTGGGATGTTAATAGCTGTCTCATAAATGTTCTGAGAAAGGCAGGACTGGTAGTTGAATATTTAAGGATACAGATGTCACAGGTGTTTGATAGATACAGATATTGAAGAGGGGGAGCCCTCCCTTTCTGATAAGTGGGATTGTAACAGCAGTACATGGATTGTCCAATGATGCCATATGGGTAGAACTTGCAAACAAAAGGAACATCACTAATGGGGCTATATAACACTGGACAACAAGTTTTGGAAAGTCTGGCTCCCTTAGTTTTGTTTATGATAGTCTGCTTGAGGCTGAACATAAGTACAATTTCAAACTTCTAGTATCACTTAAGAATTTGAAGGAACAAGAAATTAACTTTTATTTAATATAATGTGTTTAGTTGCATCATGGTGGTGATACTTTGCAACAATTTGACTAAGCTAAAAATGTTTTATTGATTTTTGATTTGTACTTGGTGTCTGGGGTGTCTCACTTATGTCCAACAGTAATTGGCCAGCATTGATGGATTACAGTTTCCCTGATATTTCTCCATGGCCACAATGTACTGGTGAAACCTTTCACCATGATTGTCACTGACAGTGCCAAAATTTGCAGGGAAGAAGTCTAAATGGAAATGCAGCAAATGGATCTTTAGTGACATTTTGCACTTCATGGTTTTGTATGCTTGAAGTGTATTGTCAACCAGCTGCACGTAGTTTGGTGCTCTGTAGTTGCCAAGAAAAGTTTCGACAACATTCTTAAATGCCTTTCATGAAATTTTCTCCAGTCTCTAGATGTTTGTCAGATTACCTGTGTTTGATGACTTGATCGATTCGTGGACCAACAAAAATGCCTTCCTTAATCTTAGCATCAGTTATCCTAGGAAACATCTGTCTCAAATATCAAAATTCTTCATGGAAGTTTATAGTTCTTCTAAAATCTGTCCTACTGTGCAGCATCTTCCCTGCCTAAGAATGTCCAGGCAGGCCTGGACAAGATAGGAAACTTTTCAGTTGTGAGCAACATTTTAATTGACTAGATTTATGAATTGAAATAGTTATAGTTGATTTCAAAAAATAGCACGATAGTGAAATTTCATGGTGATTTTTATGATCAGCAGTCCAAAATCCATAAGATGCATCAAAAAGTATTCAGAAAGCAACATTTTTATTGTCCAGTGTTATAGACTCCTCAATAAACAGTGGGAATTGAGGAGCAGGTGTATAGAGAAATTGATCATAGTTATAAGAAAAGGTTGCATTAATAGATCATTTTATTTTCCCCAGTATTGACTGGACTATTCAGTGTGTTAAGAACTTGGATGGGGAGGCATGTGTCTGGGGAAAGTTTCTAGAGTTAATATATAGAAGACCCTACATTGGAGGGTGAAATACTCTATCTCATCTTGAGGAATGAGGTAGGGCAAATAATTGAAGTGGCAGACAAGCAGCACTCTCCAGTGATAATTATCTTAGTTTTAAGATGGCGATAGAAAATAATAGGGCAAGTCTATAGGTTAGATTCCTGAAGTGGAGTAGGGCTGATTAAAAGATCTAGCAGAGGCTGATAAGTTGAGCCTCTTTAAAAGGAATAAATTACAAGTATTGGATTTGAAGGTAAACCAGGTAAATTTAGAACTTTTGCTGGTGAAGTATTAAGGATCTACTTGAGAAATAAAAGCATACATTGGTTTTAGGAGGTTGAGATCAAAGGTAAAGAAAATTCTCAATAGGTTCAATAGCTATTTTAAGACTAAGTCGCTAGGGTGGGAGTAGGTACCCTTGGAGATCAGCAGGGATTCTTATGTCTTGGAATGCAAGGGAGGGTAGACTGTCAATCAATAGTTCTCAATACTTGGGAGAAGAGAAAATTATGGTCACTCAGGAGAAGGGAGCCACATGGAGATGTTCTGGAGGACACTATCTCCCAGGGAGATATTTGTAGCATTGCAGAACATTAGGATGAACCAATCCCCAGGGCCTGACTGAATTCCTGGACTCTGTGCAATTTGGATTTCACATGGAGGGGTAGGACTAACTATGTAGGCACTGTGGTCAGCATGGAGTTGTTGGTTTGAATGGTCTGTATCTGTTTCTGATCTACGGCTCTAATTCTGCTAACTGGGTTACTACAAGAAAAAGAACCTTGCAGAACAGACTTGTGATTCACTGACACCCATTTTACACTAGCTCCTCACATCATTGGTGATCAGTTTGCAAACACTATTTGTCAGCTTTTGGACTCCCATCTGGTCTATAGTTGATCCAGCACTTGGTGGATTTGAATGGTTATGGCCCAGAGGAAACATCGTTTGGTTCCCTGTGAAATCCTGGACCCGGATCTGATCAGAGACTTCGACTGTCTCCACTGGGATCATCCTGGGCTGTCAGATGCTGGGGGTGGGGGTGTGCGAAGGTGGGGAAGGGGCACTGTACTGTCATGCCTTGGTTTGACCACCTGGCAGCGCCAGAGTCTTCCGGGCCGATGCTCCACCTCCCCTGATTATTAGTTGATTATTTTTATCTTTGTCTTGTTTAAGTTGTCAGTGCACCTATGCTTTTCATTTTTTTTCCTTGGTCTTGAACCTACCTATCGTGTGTGGTGAACCTTGAGTCCTCGCCTGTGTTCTCCATAAACAAATCCACAAGTATCCAAGTGCTGCACCTGCCCCTGCACGACCCCCCTCACTACTGTTCAGGGCCCCAAACAGTCCTTCCAGGTGAGGTGACAATTCACCTGTGAGTCTGGGGTCATCTACTGTGCCTGGTGCTCCCAATGTGGCCTCCTTTATATTGGTGAGATAGGATGTAGACTGGGCGTCTGTTTCGCCTTGCACCTACACTCTGTCCGCCAAAGAAAGGGGATCTCCCGGTGGTCACCCATTTCAATTCTACTTCCCATTCCAATTCCAACATGTCTATTGTCACGATAAGACCATATGCGGATTGGAAGAACAACACCTTGTATTCTGTCTGGGTAGCCTCCAACTTGATGGCATGATCATCAATTTCTTGACCTTCCAGTAATGGCCCCTCCCTTCACCATTCCCTAACCCATTTTCCCCCCTCACCTTCTTTCCTTGCCTGCCCATCAGCTCCCTCTGGTGTTCCTGCCCCTTTCTTCAATGGCCTTCTGTTCTCTCCCATCAGGCTCCCCCCTTCTCCAGCCCTGTATCTCTTTCACCAGTCAACTTCCCAGCTCTTTACTTCATTCCTCGCCCTCCCAGTTTCACCTATCACCTTGTGTTTCTCTCCATTTCCCTACCTTTTAAATTTACTCACCATTTTTTTCTGCAGTCCTGCCAAAAGGTCTCAGCCCAAAATGTTGACTTTACTTTTTTCCACAGATGCTGCCTGGCGTGCGTGTGTGTGTGTGTATTTTCTCTTGTTCATAAGTAAAGGTTCCTTGTTCAACTCCATCCTCATCTCTAGTCTCTTCTGCACTTGGGTCAACCTGGTCTAAATCTCTTCTAGTCTTCCATTTGTTGAAGATGTGGAATATCAGCATGACAATCTTGGATTACCTCCAGCCTGGAAACCACCCCTTATACATAGAAAAGGCAGGTAGAATGTGTTACTCATGCATGCATACTCTAATGAACTGCTGATTGGCACCCCATCCGCAATACCTGCTTTAGTTGTTGTTTCCCCTTTTTCTAGGCAGAATAGGTGATCAGCCCTGCTGGTTGATTTGCCAGACACAAGGCACCCTTGGTGTTCTCCAGGACCTGGATGGTGTTCTGTCTGCCCATTGGATTGTGGATGAAATCCAATTGAGAGAGTGACTGCAGCCCCACTGAATGAACAGAAGATCTTCCAGAACCAAGGGGTAAACCGGGGCCTCAATCAGAAGCAACTGAACATGCGTTGCAGCATGAAGTTGGCTGCCTCCTGAGCTGGGGGATCTTGGACAGGGGCACAAAGTTGCAGACCTTGGGGAGCCAATCCCCCACCACCCTCACTTACACATCTGAATGGACAGAGACAGAAGAAATCTTGACCTAGTGGGCCATTCCCTGGGTCTGCCTGCTGCTATGTGCTCTTCTGACGATGGTCTCAACCTCCCATTGGACTGGAGCCACCAGCCTGGACTTCAGGGGGATGGGTTCTTTGACAGTGACCATGTCTGGTGGTTTAAAACTGCCTGGAAAGGGATCTGGCTTCTGATTTCTCTACCCTGGATGGTAGGGGTAGTGATAAAATAAAAATGATTATAAAAGTGAAACCACTGTGTCTGTTGTGAAATTCAATGCTTTACCTCCTGAATATAGTCAGGTTCTTATGATCTGTTCAGACCACAAATGGCTATTTAGCCCCCTCTGGCCAATGACTCCACTCCTGCAGGGCTAATTTGACCACCAACAGATATCTATTCCCCTGTTATAATTCCTCTTTGCAGGGGAGAGTTGCTGGGAGAAGAGAGCATTGTATGGAGTTTCTAGTCTGGGGTTGGGGAGGATTACAAAAGAACAGCCCCAATCTCATCATCTGAGGTATCTAATTCAATAATGAACGGCAGGTCTGGGACAAAGGGGAACTAGGATGGGAACCAATGTGAAATGACACCTCAATATCCACCTGTACTCCTAGGGTCCAGGGAAAGGACTGGAGGTTCCTTTGATCTGAGCAGTAAAGAGTGCTATAAAGGCACGAAAGTTGTGGATGAATCTCCAGAAATTTCCGAAGGCAAGAAACCACTGGAGCCTTTTGATCATGGTGGGATCCAACCAATCCCTGATGGCCTGGATCTTGCTAGGGTCCATCTGCAGGTTTCTGTTTGAAACAATAAACTTGAGGAAGGATACAGGAGATACAGAATTCTCTCTCCTCCAGCTTGACAAATAGTTGGCTCTGGAGTAAACACTGAAGGACCCATCGAACATATTGGATGTGTTCATGTAGGATCATTCAAGTATACAAAGACAGTGATGTAGCATCTCTCAGAACATTGTTAAGGGCCTGGAATATTGACTAAACTGAACAGGTTCACAAGATATTCATGGTGGACAGTGACAGGATCAAAGACAGTCTTTCATTCATCCTCCTCCAAATGCAGACCGGATTATATGTATTTTGGAGATTCGGTTTAGTAAAGATAGTTGTCCCTCGCAGCAACTCGAATGCTGTGGTCATTAGTGGAAATGGGTACCTGTTTTTCACTGATCTTCCTTGGACCTAGATAATCTATACATGGCCAGAGTCCATCATCCTTCATCTCCACAAAGAAGCCCTCACCAGTAGGGAATGCAAAGAGGCAAATTATACCAGATGTGAGAGCGTCGCAGATGTATTCCTACATGGTCACATGAAGCTGTAGGAGTAGAGCCTACCTCAGCAGATAATCTACAGAAAGAAATTCAATTATGCGTTCATAGGTTCAATGAGATGGGAGTGTTTTCCTCTTTTTCTCCTTAAAAACCTCTAGCAGGTCAGCACAATTGGGAGGAACTCAGGAGCGGCTGGAGCCAGTGTGGGAGAGGTGGATAGGCAAGCAATGAGAAGACTATCTGAGATGATCACTGGTAGATCAGTCAATTTATGGATTGTGGAGGGCTAACCCAAGTGTCCTAAGATTAGCAGGAAATCGGGAGAATGAATAAGGTGAAACTGGGCAATCTCAGTTTACTGTTCTACAGTATACAGTACATGGACTGATGGGAGCAGTCCCTCTAGGGCCCAGGGCTCTTCCATCCAGAACTGGCCATGACTGGTTGGTTGAGACAGGATAGGGGAACTCAGAAAATACCTGATGTGGCAGAATCCACAAAGGCTCCAATAGCATGTTCACCCCAGGAGATGGAGTGGAGGTAGACAGTACAACCCTGGATGTAGGAATGGTGAAATCTGTCAGACCTCCCTTCCCTGGATGGATCTGGATTCCAGCAACTTGGGACCTGAAGAACAGAAGGGACCGGCTCACCACAGTAGAGACAGAACTTTCCATTCATTCTCAGCCAGAGAAATTCAGGTTCTAATCAGTGGCATCAGCTCCTCCAGAGGAAGCAAAGGGGGGTTGGAGGGGGTTTGTGGTTTGTGCATGAGGAGAAACAGGCTGGAGGGGCTCAAGAACTAGCAACCCTAAAGGACTTGCTCTGTTCTCTTTCCTGAAAATTATTGTCAACCTTGATGTAGGTATTGTTGAGTTTTGATCTTCAACTGGGTCTCTTGCTACCAGTACATTTTTAATTTTGTGTGAGAACCCACAGAGGAACATGGTTATAAAAGCTTCAGTATTCCAGCCATTCTCTAACAGGGTGCAGAACTCAAATATGTAGTTAGCTATGCTATGAGAACACTGACAAAGCTGGAGGAGTCGGGTGGCTGCCTTATGTCCACTGATTGTGTGGTTGAATACCCTCTTAATCTCCCTGCTGAAGAGGAATACATCTGCACAACCTGAAGAGTTATTTTCCTGAGCACTTAGCCCAGATGAGAGCTTTGCCAGAGAGGAGTGTTGCTATAGGCCATTTTGCAGCAGTCAGAGGGCAAATTGGTGGGTTGCAGCTCAAGCCAGAGAACAATGGTTAAGAAATCCTCTACATATCCCTAGGTTGCCAACAAATTGCTTGGGGAGTGGCACCATGGGGAACTGGAACAGGGCAAGCATGGGATGCTCCTGTCAGCTGGAGACTTGGGAGCTGGGGTAGCAGCAGGGGCTTACGGGCTCAGGGGATCATCCTGGTGAGTACCTGCAGGGCAGTCAAGATCTCCCTACTTGTGTTTAGTCAGCAACACCTCCTGCCTGGCCGGTTGGAGATGTTCATGCTTCGCTGGGCCTGTGAATGGCTCTGTCTTGCTGCAACAAGGGGTAGTTGTCAGGCTGGGTTTGATCTAGGGTTTTTATGAAGTTCTGTATCTCCAACCAGTGGACTACTAGGAAATGTTGAGACCAGAGATGAGGATGGAGTTGAACAAAGTACCCTACTTGCAGCTTGATTTGTAGAGAACACGGGCTAGGACTTGAGAATCACTAAACACGGGGTCGGTAGCCTCAAGGCTGAGCAAAAATGAACAAATCTGAGAGAACTTAAATGGACAATTAAGTGCACTGATAACTTAAACAAGACAAGTGGAAAATAATCAACTAATAAGCAAGGGAGGAGAAGATTTGGAGCCTGGAGGACACTAGCACCCCCAGGTGGTCAGACAGGGGCATGACACTATGGGTCCTGCTCAAAGAATCCAGGCCTGTTTATCAATATATTCTCCTGATATAAAGCAGTGAAGATGTAAATTTAAATCATCCACTATAAGTTTAGATAATATGGCATAGTCCACGGAGAAGTTATTACCACCCTCTTATCCTACCCAATGACCTCAAAGCCTTCACATGGCTTAGAAGTGTGTGAAGATTTTGGTAGTTTAGGCTTGCAATCTATGGTTGCTCCACATGGCTTCTTGATATTCTGCAGCTGTCATTGATCTTCTCTTTAACTATAATCTTATTTAGGAACTGGATTACAAAATTGAAACGCTTTGTTCACTTTCCCTAGTCATGCCCTATGAGCAATTCCATAGTCAAAGTTATCAAGAGTGAACATTTCTTTTGTTTAATGGGAATTAATTGATTGAGAAATTGTTGCAATTTGCAAAGGAAATAATACAAAATGTGATGGATGAGTCAAAGACTTCATGGAAGTTCAGTTGGCTTGAAATGAAATGCTTAATGATAACGGTAAAATCTGTCAGGTAATGGAAGAGATTAGACTCGATAATGAGAACTCAATAAATCCAGAAAGGTCTTCTCATTTTCTGGCAGGAGGCAGCTTTGGGCCAGTAAGCCTATGTCAGCTCCTAGAGCACTCCTATCAATTTAATTCCCTTACCCAGGCCAACAACTCTACCCCAATATATCCTTCACCAAACTGCACCAATTTTAGGCAGTTTACTAAACCAATTAACTTGCCTAACTTTTTTGGTTTGAAGAAATTGAAGACCACATGGGAAATGTACATCACAGGGAAAATATTCAAACTCCAGAGACCAACCGGAGGTCAGGACTGGATGAGTCACAGAAACTTGTACTTGTCAAATTTGGAGCATGGAATCAGACTGTTTATGGCAAACCACATCCTGGAAAGGAGAGCCAAGTGTTCAAGGCACTGTTGGCCCTCTGTCATGGCTCAGCCTAATGACTTAGACCACATCATTGGCAAGCCACATCCTGGAAAGGAGAGCCAAGCAAGCAAGGCACTGTTTGTCATGGCTCAACATAATGACTCAATGAAGCAGGGATGATTGCTGCACCAAGCTAAACTTTCTGGCCAACAAGGTGGAGGTCTAGCCTCAAGTTGTGGAGCACAGAAGTCTGTGGCATATGGAAAACCCATGCTAAAACCCTTCATCAATATGTTTTTCGGAAATGCTGTTAACTTTCCTGTTTGAGCAGAGGGCTACAAACTTTCACAAAGCAGACCGCTTGATTGGCACACCATCAGCCACTCTAAATATTCATTCCTTCCAGCGCCAGCCCCTGGTGATTGCAGTGTGTGCCACCTACAAAATGCACCGCAGCAACACACCCAGAGGAAGCTGACTGCACCTCCCAAACCTTCCACCAAGAAGGACTAGATCAGCAGGTGAATGACAGTACTATCACCTCCATTTTCCCCTTCAAGTCACATACAGCTCTGACAACTGGGTCTATGTGTGTTGAAATAACAACCAAACTTACTGCCCTGCACTTTATATTTAAAAAAAAAGCCCACAATATGTGTGCAGAAAGTAAGAAGTGATTTGCTACCACCAATCACTCACACACTGCCTGACTCATCTTGCAGCAGTGCAAATTAAAACCATCAATCACTCTGGAATAGTATTCTGCAGTCCATTAAGGCTGAGCACAAATTCTGTGGCTAAAATAAGGCATAAGAGGTGCATTAAGTCATTAACTCATCAGTAGGTATGATTTGTTAAAATGCCTCATGCATCATGAATGTTTTACTAAAATTTTAACAGTTCAGTATCATTAATATTAAAATACCCAAATTGTGGCTACAAATGTTATATTAAACTATAATTTGCTGTAATTACATATGCTCTGGGATATGGTAGTGTTGAGAACTTAGTGAATGCAAATGTGAGGGTATATGTATTTTATTTAATGATGCTTCTTAAAAAAATTCTTTTTCTGCTGTGTGCCATATGTTCAAATTTCAAATGACACTTGAGTCTCAAATCCCAACACAACACAGTAAACTACATTACTCTTAAAAGTCAGTAAAATGAACTGACCTGAATCCATAATAGCACTTGAATGAGGTGAGGTCAACATAAAATCTGTATTTTTTTTAAGGGGATTTTTTAAAGGGTGTTTTTTTTAATGTTCCCTTTACAATTTTCCCTTCTGTTTTCCCATTTCTGCATTGTCCTTGGCATTGATTTACACTGCAGTGCTGATTTAGGGGCACCTGCAGCCCTTTCTAATGTCAATAGAGTGTTTATCAATGGGAACCCATTCTAAATAATTGGACTTGTGAGTTTGAGTAGCCTTTGATTGACCCCAGTCCTGCTTTCCCACAAGGATAATTGGAAAGTTTGGTAAATGACATTTAATTTTCCCCATCCCACTCTAAGATATTGATTATAACTATATTGCTTCACCTCTTGCCCGAACTGAGATCACATCTTATAAAAATGCAAAACAGGAATGTAACTCACTAGATCATCAAGCAATCGTTGGTGATTTCTCTTATTCTACAAACTGCTCTAATTTATCTTTCTCTCCTAAAGTCATTGAGTTTATGACAACCCATTTAAAAAAATGTAACTCAACTATGATGAATTCCCCTCATCCCAAAAATAAAAATGAATTGTTAATGAACTTCCAATTATGTGTTTCTATGACTGGATACTCTGAAAGCTCTTCAAAACTCATAACTAGAGTGTGGATCAGCACTTAGAGCTATGATGTTGGGGCCATTACAGAGACTTGGATGGTGCAGGGGCAGGAATGGCTACTTCAAGTGCCAGGCTTTAGATGGTTCAGAAAGGACAGGGAGGGAGGCAAAAAAGGTGGGGGCGTGGCACTGTTGATCAGAGATAGTGTCACAGCTGCAGAAAAGGAGGAAGTCATGGAGTGGTTGTCTACGGAGTATCTGTGGGTGGAAGTTGGAATAAGAAGGGGTCAACAACTCTACTGGCTGTTTTTTATAGACCACCTAATGGTAACAGGGACATCAAGGAGCAGATAGGGAGGCAGATTCTGGACAGCAGTAATAATAACAGGGTTGTTGTGGTGAGAGATTTTAATTTCCCAAATATTGATTGACATCTCCCTAGAGTGAGTAGTTTAGATGGGGTAGAGTTTATTCAAAAAGGTTTCTAGACACAATATGTAGATAAGCCTGCAAGAGGAGAGCCTGTACTTGATCTGGTTTTGGGAAGTGAACCTGGTCAGGTGTCAGGCTTCTCAGTGGGAGAGCATTTTGGAAATAGTGATATCTCTCTCCTTTACCATAGCATTGGAGAGGGATACCAACAGATAAATTGGAGAAATGTTTAATTGGAGTAAGGGGAAATTGGAGGCTATCAGGCAGGAACTTGGAAGCATAAATTGGAAACAGATGTTCTCAGGGAAACATATGGAAGAAATATGGCAAATGTTCAGGGTTTATTTGTGTGGGGTTCTGAGTAGGTACGTTCTAATGAGACATGGAAAGGATGGTAGGGTACAAGATCTGTGGTGTACAAAGGCTGTTGAAAATCTAGTTGAAAAGAAAAGAGCTAATGAAAGGTTCAAAAAAACTAGGTAATGATAGGAATCTAGAAGATTATAAAGCTAGCAGAAAGGAGCTTAAGAATGAAATTAGGAGAGCCAGAAAGGGCCATGAGAAGGCCTTGGCAGACAGGATTAAGGAAAACCCAAACAAGGCATTCTACAAATATGTGAAGAACAAGAGGATAAGACGTGAGAGAATAGGACCAATCAAGTGTGACAGTGGAAAAGCGTGTATGGAACCAGATGGAATAGCGGAGGTTCTTAATGAATACTTTGCTTCAGTATTCACTATGGAAAAGGATCTTGGTGATTGTAGGGATATCTTAAAGTGGACTGATAAGCTTGAGAATGTAGATATTAAGGAAGTGGATGTACTGGAGCTTTTGGAAAGTATCAAGTTCGATAAGTCATCAGGACTGGATGGGATGTACCCCAGGCTACTGTGGGAAGCAAGGGAGGAGATTACTGAGCCTCTGGCAATGATTATTGCATCATCAATGAGGATGGGAGAGGTTCCAGAGGTTTGGGATGTTGTTCCCTTATTCAAGAAAGGGACAAGGGATAGCCCAGGAAATTATAGACCAGTGAGTCTTACTTCAGAGGTTGGTAAGTTGATGGGAAAGATCCTGAGAGGTAGGATTTATGAATATTTGGAGAGGCATAATATGATTAGGAATAGTCAGCATGGCTTTGTCAAAGGCAGGCCGTGCCTTACGAGGTTGATTGAATTTTTTGAGGATGTGACTAAACACATTGATGAAGGAAGAGCAGTAGATGTAGTGTATATGGATTTCAGCAAGGCATTTGATAAGGTACCCCATGCAAGGCTTATTCAGAAAGTAAGGAAGCATGGGATCCAAGGAGACATTGCTTTGTGAAGCCAGAACTGGCTTGCCCACAGAAGGCAAAGAGTGGTTGTAGACAGATCATATTCTGCATGGAGGCTGATGACAAGTGGTGTGCCTTAGGGATCCATGGAGGGATGGGTTTGTAAATCTGCTGATGACACAAAGATTGGTTTTGCTGTGGATAGTGTGGAGGGCTGTCAGAGGCTTCAATGGGACATTGATAGGATGCAAAACTGGGCTGAGAAGTGGCAGATGGAGTTCAACCAAGATAAGTGTGAGGGTGGTTCATTTTGTTGGGTCAAATATGATGGCAGAATATAGTATTAATGGTAAGACTCTTGGCAGCATGGAGGATCAGAGGGATCTTGGGGTCTGAGTCCATAGGGCGCTCAGAGCAGCTGCACAGGTTGACCCTGTGGTTAAGAAGGCATATGGTGTATTGGCCTTCATCAATCGTGGAATTGAACTTAGGAGCCAAGAGGTAATGTTGCAGCTATATAGGACCCTGGTCAGACCCCACTTGGAGTACTGTGCTCAGTTCTGGTTGCCTCACTACAGGAAAGATGTGGAAACTATAGAAAGGGTGCAGAAGAGATTTACAAGGATGTTGCCTGGATTGGGGTGCATCCCTTATGAGAATAGATTGAGTGAACTTGGCCTTTTCTCCTTGGAGCAACAGAGGATGAGAGGTGACCTGATAGAGGTGTACCAGATAATGAGAGGCTTTGATCTTGTGGATGGTCAAAGGCTTTTTCCCAGGGCTGAAGTGGCTGACACAAGAGGGCATAGTTTTAAGGTGCTGGTGAGTAGGTACAGAGGAGATGTCAAGGTTAAGTTTTTTTACGCAGAGAGCGGTGAGTGCGTGGAATGGGCTGCTGGCGGCGGCAGTGGAGGCGGAAATGATAGGGTCTTTTAAGAGACTCCTGGATGGGTACGTGAAGCTTATAAGAATAGAGGGCTATGGGTAAAGCCTAGGTAGTTCTAAGTTAGGAGCATGTTCGGCACAGCTTTGTGGGCCGAAGGGCCTGTACTGTGCTGTATGTTTTCTATGTTTCTACCTTGTACACAACTCAGATATTCAATGCCGGGAACTGCTAAATCCAGTTTTTATTTCCTGGGGCAAAATTTCACGGTCTGAATAAATAGCTTCAGAAAATGTGGGAAACCAGGTTCTGGTGAAAAGGTGGTCAGAAAGGTATAGAGATGAATAAACTGCTCTTCAAAGATGCTCTTTGAGAATGGATTGATTGACTGCAGGCCTCTTATGACTGAACACTGAAAAAGAACCATACAGGGGCAAAGTACAGTGCTAAAATTCAAATCTAAATGTTCTGCAAACAGCTTGTCAGCTGCAGTCGCAAGGGATGTGACTCTGCATGTAGAATAACCATCAGTTCTTTCTCTTTTTCTTTTGGAATATTAAGAAATCTCTGGAGAACCAGGAGTATGAAGGTTTTAAAATTAATCAGATGTTTGAAAAGACTGGGAGATCTGTGTTTACATAAATTAAACCTTGAGCAGAACACAAATCATTCAGGATATCTGTTGTTCAATTCTGGTGTTTAAATCTAAGGATTTATTAGAAATCAGGGATGAGGCCTAAAACTTGTTGTTTCACAGTTGTTTTATTAAGAGTTGATAGAATAAAGAACAGTTATAGAACAATGACAGATGTCTACTATCTGAGGAGGGGGGAAACCTAAAGGTGGTGCCTAGAATAAAACAGCCATGTTTACACCCAAAGATAAGAAAAAATCCATTCAAATATGTAGATAAGAGACAACCAATTAGAAATTACTTATTCGATATTGCAGTAAAAAGTTAACCATTGAGAAAACACTTATTTCAAGAGGTACCCAGAAGCTTTCAGAATTAGACTCCCTACCTAGACTAGAGGCATACAGTATTAAATTGTTAAGCATATAAAGGCTACTTAAATTATAAGCAGATAATTAATTGTCAAATTACAAAGAAAATGACAATTAAAATTTAACATGTCTGATTCTACATTGTCTAAGTTATACCTTTTTGTAGTGAGTTTCATTGCAATATTATACATGGTGAAAAATTATCATTAAAGCATATTAAGATTGAGAATTTACAGTGCTCCATTTGATTAGTGTTTCTCCTTTTGAATGCATATGAAAATGTTCCTCTTTAATTATTACAAATTTAGCATTTTGGCTTTTATATATGTGATGCTTCATTTCTTTAAATTTTAGTTGTTGAAGATGCTTTTTTGTATAATATGATCTAATTCCTCTTGCCAACATTAAGCATATGTAGCACATCTGACACAGAAATTGACTGACACATAAGAACGAATCTCAACAAGATGGGTGCCCCGTCAGATTTAAAGGGTGGTGCTATTTGGCTTGGAAGCTTCAGGGGAAGAAATAATTATTATAAATATGATGCTTAAGGGAGAAACTTGTGACCACCTTTCTTAATGAGTGATGTTTTGTAATGAATGCTGCCTCTTACTGAATTTATTGCACATGACTATAAAAGCATTGGGGTAACTGCACACAGTGGGAGTGCTTCACAGCTTCCACTGGGTAATGACTGAGTAAACCTTAATGTGTCCTACATATCTTGAGTCAGCTAGGGCTTCTTTCTTTGGGTGAAGCAGAATGAGAGGGAACTTTATAGAGGGTATTGTTATGGTATGCACCCAACTGTGCCAGCATCTGGGGTTTAAATGCTCTAGTAGTATGGATAGCTGGTGCAGCCTATCTAAAGGGATTCTGACCCACTCTGCTAATTGTTTGTCATGGGTTGGCACCAAGATTTGGATATTTAAAGAGCAACTGAACTGGGGAATGGTGCTCAATTGTCAGCTCAACTTTGCTTCAGTCTGCGATTGCACTTGGGATTTCCGTCTCATTTGGATTTTCATCTACTCTCATCATGCCCTCATCTAGCATTTAGTCAAGAACCCTGTTCTTGTTTCAGTCTCTATTTCTGTCTTGATTCGAGTCTCAGATATTCCAGCTCTTGGGTCCTTATTATCCTCACCTAGGTCTCTTGTCACAGGTATAAGGTTACAAGAAGCACAGATGGAGTGGACAGCCAATATCTATTCTCTGTTTGGCCCCCAATTCTCCTCCATGATCAATCCTTCCCTCCTGTACAGCCTACAACTCAATTTTTTTTTACGTCCGTGAGCCTATCTAAGAGTCCCTTTGATGTCCCTATTGTATCAGCCTGCCACAACCACGGATTCGGCAGCGCATCAGATATGGCAAACTGCGCTCGTGAATATGCATGTGACAGCTAATTATTATTTCATTGTGATGGTATACTTTCTGTCGTTGTGCTTGTCGAGGTTTGAGCAAAGCACAGCAATATTTCGCTGCCTGCTTGCATTCAGCCATGCCTGAGAAATGGGACGGTCAATTCAACTAACTCTGAAGACTAGTGGTGTTCATTTTATATTTAGTTATTGCTTTCAGTCGCAGTATCGGCTTTATTTTCCATTTGAGAGTTGTAGTTAACGGCCTTGTTTGGCCTAGTGTTCGTTTCTTTTGCCTTTAATTCTGTTCGCATTAAAGTCTGTGAACGATGGACCTGCTTCAGTGTCTCTCACTCTGCACTTGGGCCATGTCCAAACCTGGTGACACAGCCTCGACCACCACTTCCAGCAGTGTGGTCCAAGCAGATGCCACTTTCTGTGTAAAAGGTAAATTCTACCTCCGACATCTTAAACTTTCTTCTGCTTAACTTAAACAAATCTCCTCTGGTATTGGCTGTTGCTGCCCTAGGAAAAAGGTGTTGATTGTCTACTCTATCAATGTATTTCATAATCTTGTACACCTCTATCCAGTTGCCTTTCATCCTCCTCCGTTGCAAAGAGAAAAGCCTTAGCTCACTCAACCTTCCACATTTACATAATATTATTGTCAGTATCCTTGCATCTTAGAAGGAAATATGTCAGGTGTATTGAACTTGATCTCAGTATTTCAAAGCAATAGCAGACCAAAAAAACAAAGGGTTCTGCATATATACCATGAATTATGCATCAAGGAAGTGCTCTATTGCAAAAACACACGTTAAATTGGCACACATTTCGGTAAAATTAATTCAGAAATCGAAATCAACTTGTCTCTTTCCTGTACTTTGTGGATTAGTTCACAATGCTGTGAAAAGCTGAGCTGTAAAGATGAGGAAAGTCCCTGACTCAGTCTCTGATGTATGATGATGTATTTACTTTCCTAGAAGCAGCCAAAGAATGACTTCCATAACCTTAAGACACGATCTCGGTAGCACAAGGAGAACAGGAAATTAAAATGAAATACCACACAGAAAACTGTGAAGTTATCGACCTTGGTGTACAACAAAAAAGCAGACTATTTGAACAACTGAGAAGTGTTAGTGTTCAAAGACATAAGTGCATTTGTACATAAGTGACACTGCAAATGTATGGGTCTCATAAGCAATTAACAGGGTAAGTGGTATGCTAACCTTTACTCTCAGAAGATTCAAATACAAAAGAAGGAATTCTTCTTGCAATCTTGGTGTCCCTTGGTGAACCTGCACCTGGAGTATTTGGTACTGCTAAACAAGAGTTGCTGCAGGTGCTGGAAATCCAAACAAACAAACAAAATGCTGGAAGAACTTGGCAGCATCTATGGAGAGTAAAACATTGATGTTTCAGGCTGAGAAGAAGTCAGAATCGGAATGTTCGGGGAGGGGAAATAGAAAAGACGGGAAGATAATAAGTAAAGGCAGGTGAAGGAGCAAGGTAGATGGGTAGAAGGGAAGATGAAGTGAGAAGCAGGTAGGTGGAAAAGGTAAAAAGTAAAGAGCTGAAGAAGGGCTTTTGGAGAGAAGAGTGGACTGTGGGAGAATGGGAAGGAAGAAGAGCACCAGAGTAGTCTACACTTCCTCCTGTTTCTTATAATGTTATGTTGTGTTTTACTCAAGTAGGCTCTGAGCATATCCATGAAGCTTTTCCTTTGTATACCTGGTATTCACTTTCTGTGATTAAACTTGGAGTAGAATGCCTATTTCTGGAATCTGGCTTTAGATAAATGAATGGTGCGGTCTTCCCTTTCAAGCTTCAGTGCTGGAATAGGGATGTGTCATTGCCCTACATTTCCGTTAATTTCTCTTTTTACACTGTTGCCCTACACCTCCAGTATTCTTCCCTTGAGAGACCAATGAATATTCAGAATTAGTTGGAAACTGTTGGAACTCCAACTGCACTCCAGAGCCAAAATCAGTTGGCAATCTTCAAGATGCAGATATGTTTTCCAATTTACTCCTGTTCTTATTTCTCATATTCTTATGACCACCAATCAGCAGTGAACTCTATTCCCTTTTAATATTTCTGGTGAACTCTTTCTTCCCCCTCTCCCCCCCCCCCCCCCACCCCACCACCTTTATGTTTCTGAGGCCAAGTAAATCTCAAGAGGTACCATCAATACAACTCCTACAAAACCATACAAAATTACTGGGGAACAGATATTTGTGTTTTTCCCAGATAAATGTCCTCAGCATCATAGTGTAATTCTCCCTAAGTAATAATGGGGACTATCTGGTAAAATTTGCTTGGTCTGAATGATTGTTTGAATGATGAGTAGAACTGCAGCAAGCTGATGTAGTTCCGAGAGACAACAAAGTGATCCAATTGGAACAAGACCATGTAAGGAATTATGCCATCTGGAAGACTGAGAGGCTGAATCACACACCAAAAGAGAAATCACTCACATTTCCTTCAACTCTTCAAGTGCCAGATGTAATATTAGAGAAACAATTCTGCACATACATCCACAAACAAAATCTACTGATTAAAAAAAAAACAGCATGTAACCCTTACAAGCAATTTCTACACTCCATGACAGATTCAAAAGTCCTCTTTTAAAAAAGGTTGAAAAATCAAGTTTTTTTTAATACTCATCTGCATATGTACAGATTACCAATCTGCATCTAAGAAACAAAACTATTAAATTCCAATTTTCCAGTTCTTTGGGGCTAAGATATACAGCTGGAAACTTTTACCAATTCCATGGGAATGCCATTTTTGAGCAAAATATTGTTACCTGGAAGATTCATGGACAAATATTAGTGGTAGAATCACTGAAAGATTTTCTCTCACTTGGTTAAGCTGCATTTTGTTTTATTTATAAATATTAGCTGATTTACCACGGGTGCAAGATTAGGATGTCTGGGTTGCCTGCCATCATTAACATTCATTTAAACATTAACCCAATGGAAGAGTGCTCTAGAAATTTATTTAACTTTATGTTTAAAAGTTCCAGCAACATTAGAATGTGAGAACATAAGAAATTGGAGTAGGAATAGGCTATCTGGCCTGTCAAACCTGCTCCACCATTCAATAAGATCATGGCTGACCTGGTCACCTCCACCTACCGGTGTTTTCCCTATAACCCTTAAATTCCCTACTATGCAAAAATCTATCCAACCTTGTCTTAAGTATATCTACAACCTGGCATCAGATTCCTGAAACACACAAGGAGGTTACCAAGTGAACAGAAAAATTGAATCAAGGATGTGCCCAAGTCTTCCTTTAAAAAAAATACAACCATCCCGTTGGCCAAAAATGGATAAGGAGCATTTAGAATGTAATGGGTACCTCAAGACCATTACTTCGGATCACAGAGAAGCCTTGCATAAACGTCAGAAGGATCAATCACCTTAAACTACTCCTCTACCCACCCCATCAGCCTTAACCTGCCCCATTTGCAGAAAAATTTGCAGTTCCCACATTCACCCCAGCAGTCAGATCTACAAAAATGGAAAAGAAGCAAGATATTTATGGATTAACAAAGAAAAACAATCAATAATTTAGAGTCAATATAGCTCTAAATATCTGCTGCTATCTCTGTCATGGCTTGAAGATTAAGACTATTTCTGGTCATCAGGAAACAAGGAAGACATTGAAGACGGGTTTCAGCTCAATGAAGGACTAGCAAAACCTGCGCTTATTAGTTGAGTTGATCTATGGAAATAAGTATTTATTAAGTTAGGAAGGAAATAATCTAAAGCATTTAACTGAGATATGGGATTAAACTAGAGGACCATTTCAGACTAATAAAAAGCAATATTAAACAGAGAGAAGCATGTTAGTCCTAGTTCTTTTTGTTCAGTAGTAAATCATATGTTAATTTAAGAAGCTCCTGATAATCGATAATAAAAATGGCAGTTTTTTATAAAATCCCAAGACTTCAACCTTTGCCTCTGCAAATAATGAATTATTTTCATGACATTCAATAGTCGTGCATTCTGTGAATGCATTACATAATGTTTTTCACCAAATATGCCATCATTTGTTCATCAAAAAGCCTTAATTAAATACTAAATAGTCAAAGTTATTATTAAAAAGATGCTTTTTGATTTAAAAAAGATTGTCATTTATATATCAATCAAAATGTCATCAACGCTAACCATTAGATATGAAATTGTCTAGCTGCATAACCTCTTTAATAATAAAGTTCCATTGTTATCATTCAAGGGATGCAAGTTTCACAGACAAAGCCAGAAATTAAATGTAGCCCCCACCCCACACCAGTTGCCCTGAAAAAGAGACAGTAAGCTCCCTATGTGAACTGCTTCAGTCTGTGTATTTTCCAGAGGGAGTGTCCAACGCTGGTCCTGCTTCCCTTCTGGGTTTTTTGTTTTTGTTCTTTCTGTGCAGTTTGGTACTTTTAGGTTTTGGTGCCCTGAATAATAATCCGAATGAAACCCGTGCCTGTACAGAAACAAGTGCAGAAATCGGTTGGTGAACCCTGCAGTCTGTTTTTGCTGAACTGCAACACGTAGAAGAAACTTTACATCAACTTCCTTTCCTACTCTGCCCACATATCCCTTGATAATGAATCCACATTGTACTTGATTGCATTTCTGCATAATACAGGTTAAAATTTATGGATTGCTTATCAGGAAGAGTCCTGAGGCATAAGAAAATAAATTTATTATTTAGCTTCCCTTAAGGTGCTAGCAAGAAAATATGAATAATATATCTGACATTTTGGACTTTGAGTCAGTTTTCAGAAATAACAGGAGAAAAAAACAATCTACCACAAAACACTCTAAATGCGTAATCCCCAGAGTGAATGATCATTGATTCCCCTTCTTTAATTTGGGCAGAGTTGTTGGACAGGTGATTCTCAAAACAGTGGGTGAGTGTGTAACTTGGAGTTTTTCTACTGCTTTCACCTGTGCTCCTGTCAGAGAGACTCGAGTGCTTGATGATTGAGATGAAGATTAGTGTAGTGACACATCCCTGCCCGATCCTGGTCTGTACTAGGATCGAGTCTGTGATGGATCCATTGGTTAGGATCACAGCTTGTAGATGTAGAAGGGTAAAGAGCTTCTGAATCTGAGGAGGATTCTCCAAAATCATCCTCAGTTGAGGGAATCAATGGATCATATACTCTGTTACCAATGTTTTTCTTGACGATCAGATTCAATGCGCTTCGAGAATCTACATTGCAACAATAAAAATCTTCAGCTACTGAGAAGTAGTGATTGAAATGGACAGAGGATGGCAAAGATTTCTCCTACGGTAAACAGTGCTTACTACAAGCAGATTTCTCCCCTTTTTGCAAGTGGTAACAACAACAATATCTCTGAGATCCCCTTGTGTGCTCTCCTCTTCCCAGGGGAAGGAGAGGGGTTCAGAATGTGCTAGAAATAATTTTCCACATTATTTCTTAATTTTATCAGGGATTTCTATAGCTCCAGAGGACTGGTTTCTTTTGGCCTTCTTACAGCCTTGTTACTCACTTGCAAGTCATCAGTACAGAGAGAGTATCATGAAATTCTCAGACTCCCAATGATTTCAACAATACTCAGCAAGCTCAACATCATCCAGGATAAAGCAGACTATTCAACTGGCATCCCATCCACCATCCTAAACATCCCTTCACCACTGCCATAATATAATGGTGTTATGGACCCAAGTTATACTCAAATCCAATTCCTCTACAGATGAAAGAGGCAAAGGCAGCAGGGAGATGGGAACACTGAATGAGGAATCCATTTAGGTCATGTATCATTCCTTCATATATTACTAGATCTCGTCTTTCCTTCATTATCATTGGGTCTAAATCAATGGTTCTCAAAGTGGGTAACCCACTGTTTGCTTAGACTTTGGTCAAAGCATATTATGGTTGTTAAAAAAGACGTGACACTTCTGTTTTTGGCAAAAAATGAGAAATTTGGACTAAAACAATGTGTCATTTGTGGGCCCAGCCCACGCATTATTGCCACTTGCTACTGTCGTATGGTGTTAGATGGTATGATTCACATATTCTAATCATGCAGTGACGCATCCCTGTGAATTAGCTATGGCATTCAGAGGAGCAAATTTCAAAATCTTCCCTTTCAAACTGTTCTTCACCACATTTCTCTGATCCACGGCCCAACAAAGAAATCATTGCCCCACTTTATGTACCTTCAGGCAGACAGTCAGGTTTTGCCTGAGCTATGATGACATGATAACTTTCCTATTTATTGATGAAAGTGCTTGAGGTAGTACTTAAACAAAAGGTGGTTGACTGTAGTCTTTAATCCATAATGAAAAAAAGCTGAAACAGATCAAATGAAAAAGAAGTGTGGACAGTATAGTATGGAGTATCTGACATATGGATTTATACCAGCACCAGGCAACCAACTGTAGTCAATGCATCTCTTGTGTGAAATAATTTTTTTCAAATGAGGCTATGAAATTGTTTAATCCCATTTAACATTTGAAGATAATACACATTGATAAAGCAAACAAAAAACTTGGCTTATTTTCTGCCACTTCATCAAAACTTTCAGAATCAGAAAACACAAAAACATGCTTTCCAGCACTTAACAACAAAATAGTGTTGGTTTGCATGCTTCATACTTCATATTTCAATGCTCATTGCTAAATCTGGAAAGCCCCTTAAAACTGAAAAAGTACTGATTCTGCCTGCAGTAAGGGAGGTCTGGGTATGGATCATTACTTAAATTGATTCCACTCAGCGATAACTCTGTTCAGAGATGAATAGATGAAATGTCTGAGAATGTGGAAGGCACAATGTGGAATGTTCTCAGTACAACAGAATTGCTCTGCAAATGGATGAGTCAAATTTGCCAGGCAAAGAATTTCTGTTCCTTAGTTACGTTCACATCATGAAAAAAATGAAAACATGGTTCAAGAATTGTTATTGATAAGGGACTAGAACCAGGTATGAAGAGGGAGTCATTTTAAGATGGCACTGATGAACTTCAGTGACCTTTGGCTGGTGGCTAGTGAAACAAGGGAAACAACTAACTACGTTGTTAATTACACCTTTCTGGGAAACGATCATTGCAAGTATTAGTCTGTAACTTTGCTTTGGACTTGAAGGCAATTCAATGTGGCTGAACCAAGACAAGGCGAGGCTGTGGGCCCAGCGCCGAGAGCAAGGAGGACCCAAGGTTTCATCGAGTTAAGTGCCATGCTGAAGGCTGGATCGAGGCGGCGAGGTTCGGGCACCAGACTGAACTTGGTGTTTTGACAGAGACTCAAGCAGCATGCTGAGTCCAAAATGTTGGTTACAGGCCGAATCGAAGTGGCATGGTCCAGGCCCCAGAACATGGTGATATGACTGAACTCAGTGTCTGGATGGAGATGTAAGCACAGTGCCAAATTGAAAAGGTCGGTTACAGGCCAAATAGAGGCCCCAGACTGCATAGAGGCGAGTGAATCTGATGTTTAGATGTCAATGTAGACGCTGGACAGATTTAAAAAGGTCAGGTTGTCAGGACCCGAGGCAAGGGACGAAGTGGTTCAGATTACTGATCTAACGAGGTTTACTCAGCTCCACGCTGAATTATGAACTATGGGGCTCTTTTGCGGGCTTCAGTTCAGAAAGCTATTTGCTTGTGCTTTTTTTTTTCACTTTCTGCAGATTAGGTGTTCGGGGTCTCTCTTCCCGCCATCACGGACATTTACACTACACACTGCATCCGCAAAGCAAACAGCATTATGAAGGACCCTACACACCCCTCATACAATCTCTTCTCCCTCCTGCCATCTGAGAAAAGGCTGTGAAGCATTCGGGCTCTCACGACCAGACTATGTAACAGTTTCTTCCCCCAAGCTATCAGACTCCTCAATACCCAAAGCCTGGACTGACACCTTGCCCTATTGTCCTGTTTATTATTTATTGTAATGCCGGTACTGTTTTTGTGCACTTTATGCAGTCCAGTGTAGGTCTGTAGTCTAGTATAGCTTTCTCTGTGTTTTTTTTATTACGTAGTTCAGTCTAGTTTTTGTACTGTGTCATGTAACACCATGGTCCTGAAAAACATTGTCTCATTTTTACTATGCCCTGTACCAGCAGTTATGGTCGAAATGACAATAAAAGTTGACTTGACTTGACTTGATAGTCTTTTCTGATATGGGTTCTTTGTCTCGTGGCTGCCTGTTAGGAGATGAATCTCAAGGCTGTGTAATGTATACTGCACGTACTTCGATAATCAATCTATTTTGAACAGTATTTCAATTTGATGAACAATTCTTAAAAGAGGACGTTCTTCTCACCAACAATCTTGCTTGAGCAACAACTAGGGCACTAACAAAGACAGGATTACACTGTGGAGATATTACTTCCTTGAAAAAGCAGTACTTAACATATTAACCATTCACTGGTTAATAACCAGACAACACCTTGTCACTAAAAAACCTAAGAAAACAGCTGCATAAGCCATTGCTGTTATCACAGCAGTAGTATAATCAAGTCACTCAATTCTCAACCATTTTGAGAGATTTGTATTGAGAATGATGAACAGTTTGAATGTTTTCCATTGCACACAGAAGTCAGATGGCTCTCAATAGGAAACTGCCTGGGATGCTTTTATGTGCTTTTGTAGCTGTGATAAGCCTTGAATGTTTCATTCAGTAATCAACTCAAGAATATTAGGCATGACATTGCTTATTTCTCAGAATTTTTTTGCAATGTTTAATGAAATCGATCTTCAATTGCAAGGAAATTACGTGAATCTTATCAAACTGAAATCAGTTGCCTCCACATTTCTGTGCAAGTTAACCGCATTTGAGTGCTACTTTGGTCATCATGACCTTTTCCAATTTCAGGGCCTCTCTGAATTGGAAGAGAAAGAAGGATAATCTTCATGAATACTGTGCTCACCTGACTAAGCTGCATAAAGATATGTCAGCGAGATTTCAGGATATTCTCTCAATCAAACTTCCAGATTAGGTAACAAATCCATTTGGGAACACTTGTAATGAGGAAGGATGAAAGAAAAACTGATCTCGATACCAAATGACTTTGAGCTGAAGCTAAGGTTCAAGCAATCATATCAAGACTTTTGGTTGCAGAAAAAAATCTTTGAATGCTATCCAGCACTATGGAGAAAAGTCAAGATGTCCTTTTGTGCCTTTCCAACATCATATTTAGTTTGCATGTGGCTTAAATACAGTCACCCAACTTCTTTTAAAGCAACAAAACAGACTGCAAATTACTGAACATGGGTATCTGCGGCTCCTTCTGAGTGGCCTTCAGCCGAATGTTGAGAAGGTGATATCACTGTGCCCAGTCCATCCATCTCATTGGAAGGTGAAAACACAATGAAGTAGTGAATAGTTGGACTACTAATGTATGTTCCAAAACTGATGAATTTTTTTTTACTGTAATTGAATAAAGAAATAATATTATGTGCAGTTTTAAATAGATTTGAATATATTTTGCAATTATTTGTCACTGCTTGGAAGTTACATTTCCTATTTTCTTTCACTGTGGATCATAAATCAGAATTCTTTACAGTTGTATGTAATGGCCAGAAAGGGAGGGGGTGTATTATCTCAGATGCGGTCTGGGAACCAAGGTGGTTGTAACCCAAAAAAATTTGGGAATGGCTGGTCTAAATCCTGGCATTCACTTCTATAGAAGGAAAGCAGTTGTTTAGGGAAATGACTTGCTATCAGTTCCTATTGATTAAAGATTATCCTGAAAATGAAATAGGGAACAAAAAACTCTTTCCAATGTATATTCATTCACCAGTACACTAGAATCTTTCCTAATCTCACTGTGTCCTTATCTCTACGTATAAGATGTTGCATAAAATGTATCTTCTCAAATTGGACTTAGATAACCTGCTCAACCATCTCCTTGTGCAAGCTGGTATCAAATTTTGTTTGTTTATATATTGAACTCTCTTGCAACATTTTTCAATGTTGCTGCTAAATAAATTAAATTTGTTGTTGATTTCAATCAGGCTGAGCCAGGTCATGAGAAAATTACTTTGGTTTATTCAAACCTGAAAAAAAATTCAATCTACAAATCCCATTAATCACCAAATTCATCATGTATTCAGCCATGTTATACTTCATCACAGACATCTTCCCTGACTCCGCATTACCTCAGCCTCTCACAAAGCAGTTACTTCCAGACTGGATCTTTCTACGTGCTTCCTCCATCACTGAAGACTCAGTTCCCTTTTCTATGTTCTGCAGCAAATTCTTAGAACATCGAACAGTACAAAAAAAAGCCCTTAAGCCATCAATGTTTGTACCAATCATACTGACAATCTAAACTAATTCCATCTGCCTGCATATGATCAATATCCCTCCATTCTCTACCTCTTCATGTACCTGTGCAAATGCTTCTCAAACCTTGCTATTGTTGCTGCCCTCACCACCTCTTCTGGCAGTGTGCTCTAGACATCTATCCCTCTTAGAACATAGAACATTACAGCACAGGAACAGACCCTTCAACCCACAATGTTGTGCAAACCAATTATATTAGTAATCAAATGGTCAGCTAAACTAATCTCTTCTGTCTACACAAAGTCCATACCATTCCATTTTCCTCACATTTATATACCTATCTAAACGTCTCTTAAAATTCCCCAATGAGTCTGTATTAAGGAGTGCATTTCAGGCATCCACCATACTCTGTGTACAAAAATTAACCCCTCACATCTCCTTTCAACTTACCTCCTCTCTTTAAATGAATGCCCTCTGGTATATTGGGAAAAATATACTATCTGACTTCTCTATCTATTCCTCTGATAATCTTATAACTATATGTTGGATCTCCTCATCCACCACTCCAGGGAAAATAGCCCAAGCTGGTCCAACCTCTTAATACAGCACATACCCTCTAACCCAGGTGGTGTCCTGGTACACCTCTTCTGCATTCTCTCCAAGCCACTCCAGATGTTGCCTAACTAGAATTTTATAAAGTTGGAATGTACTTCCTTACTATTGAATTCAAAGCTTTGACTAATAAAGACAAGAATGCCATATACCTTCTTAACCATCCTTTCAACCTGTGTAGCCACTTTCAAAGAGCTATGAACTTGGACTCGATCCCTCAGCTCATCAACACTATTAAGAATCTTACTCCTAACAGTATACTTACTGTCTCTTTGCATTTGACCTACCAAGTTCCAACACTTCATACTTCGACGGATTAAACGCCATCTACCATTTCTCTGCCCATATCTGCAACTGATCTAAATCCCACTGTATTCTTTGCCAGTCTTTGATGCTATCCCTAACACCAACAATTTTCATATAATCTGCAAACTTCATAACCCACCCATCAACACTACATTCTCATCCATGTCATTTATATACATCACAAACAGCAGAAGTCCCAATACAGAATCCTGGGAACACCACTAATCACATACCTCCAGCTAGAGTAATTCCTTATGGAACATCCACAGCTCTACCTTCATCAATCACTTTTGTCACCTTTTCAAAAAACTCAGTCAAGTTAGTAAAACACGACTTGCCTCTGCCTCTACAGCCACCATAGGTAGTGCATTCCAGGCATTCTATGCTGGCTCTCCCTAATTAAGCCATGGTTTTACAAATGCTCATAAATCCTATTCCTGACAATTCTCTCCAGTAATTTCCATACTGCTAACATAAAATTCCACTGTTGTGGTAATCCAGAATTATCAATGATTCCCTTTTAGAAGAATGGAGCAACATCAGCTTCTTGTCAGTCCTCCAGGGCCTCACCTCTGGTTAGACTGGACATGAAGGTATTGCTCAAGGCCCCAGCAATCTCATCTTTTGCCCCTCTCAATAACCAGGGGTTTATCGCATTGGGCTCTGGGGATTTATCCACCTTACTCCTCTTTAAGAGATCCAACACTGCCTTCTCACTTGCCTCAAAATGCCCTTCTGCTCCTGTAGCCCATCCACTTCAAGGTTAGATGTATTGTGTATTCAGTGATGCCCCTCTGCACACCAATGCTGTAACACATGGTTATTTGAATTACTATCTCCTCTTGTCAGCTTGAACCAGTCTGTTCATTTTTATCTTGCCACTCTCATTAGCAAGGCACTTTCCACACAAAACTACCAGTCACTGAGTATCTTTCTTATTTTTTCACACCATTCTCTGTAAACTCTAGAGACTGTTGGTAGTGAAAATCCCTGGGGATCAGCATTTTCTGAGATACTCAAACCACCCCATCTGGCACCAACAATCATTCCATGGTCAAAATCACTTAAATTACATTTCTTTCCCGTTCTGAGGATTGGTCTGAATAACAACTGAACCTCTTGACCATGCCTGCATGCTTTTATACATTGGGTTGCTACCACATGATTGGCTGATTAGATATTTGCATTAATGAGCAGGAGTACAGGTCTACCTAATAAAGTAGTCACTGACTGTATTTAGATAAGAAAAATGTGGGAGGAGGTTCAAATGGAACATAACTGACGGGTTGGGCTGAATGGATTGTTTCTGTTCTGCATTTGCTTTGTTGCTCCATTGTGCTGGGGGATGTTGCAGTACTTGCTTTATCTTCTCAAACATTGTCCCACAAATTGAAAGAAGAAAGATTTCTAATTGCAAGGCTACATAACGTGATTATGCTGGAGAAATGAGTGTACTGCCAAAGTGCAGGGTGGGTGTAGGGTACTTTACCTTCTCCTGGTGGCATTGAGCTGCTGGTTTTACAGATTGGTAAGCTAGCATGTAGGGGAGGCCACTGATGGCTCAGGACAGCATGAGTGCCTTGCCTCACAAAATAACCTCAGCACAGATAATAGCTGTAACAAGCTAAAAGTGAGGTTTGACAGTGTTAGTTGAAATCACAAGAATAAATTAATTTCAGATTTAAAAATTGCAAACTCCCCCTCCCAAAGATCAGCCAGGTGACAAAATGAGTTGATGAGGGCATTGTGTCACAAGGGCAATGGCAAGGGTATGACAGTAATAATGACATGACAAGGGTAGACAAGGAAAATTTTCTTGTCTTTAATTCAAATAATTAATTCTACCACAACTACCAGAAAACAGAAAGTTGTCAGTCTCTGTAAAATTTTTGTAAAACTTTTGTAAAAAGTTTGAAACACCATAGGATTGGTCTTCACTTATTGAAGATTAGACGCATTTCAAGATGTGATCTGTTTCCTCAAAGCAGACTCTAAAAGACAGCAAGTGAGTCATACTAACCTGTTGCCATGGGAGATGGTGTTTGTAAAGTGCTTATCGATGAATTTGACAATTTGACCTATGCTGCAGCTGAGAGGAAGCTTCTCAGATCAACATCCCTTGACGTAAATCAACCCAAGTATCTTTCTTCAGACTTCCCAGTCTTCCACAAACCAAGTGAAGAGGAGGGTTCATTAGGGAAAAAGGTTCTGCGACTGCATGTGGTCCACATTAACTGCTGGAAAATAGTTGGTTGCTGCAAACAAATCTCATAATTTTCTCTGTTGTCTCCTGACCAGTGAGCTAAAGAGAAGCCTTTGTTTGAAAGATCCTTTTGATTCCAAAGGCTCGATGAGGAAACATTGGTTCTTCTTGTGGCTGTGGTGAGAAAGAGGATGTGTGGGGAAGCACCAGTTGAATGAGTTGTCTTTTCGTCATACTATGCAAAACAAACAGAATATGGTGAATAAAAAGCAGATCGTTGTAACCTTCTATTTTGCAGCCCCCATCATTCCACAAGGACCAGCGGGCATAAGGATATTCATGTTGTTAAGAGGATGATTAGGGAGGAGGAAAGATTCAAGATTTTTTAATGAGATTTCTAGTACACAAATATAAAGGAAAATAAAATAATTTTTACCCCAGGTCAAATGAAGCACAAAAAAACAGAATAAGATAAAAGACACAATAATAAAAAAAAATTAACATTTAAGATAGATTTTTTTCTGTGCATAGCTTGATTATATATCCGTGAATTGAGGCTAGGCACAGGAGTGTCTCTACATAAGCTGACTCTGATAGGAAATGATAAAGTAGTGGTGATCGGGGGTGTGGAGGGGTAGGGCTGGTGATGCGTTAAGCAGTTTTGATGACACATTGTGGGGCTTCCCTGTTTGCTGCAGCACAGTTTCCGTACCACACAGTAATGCAGCCTGTTGGGATGCTTTCTACCGTGTATCTGTAGAACGATGTGAGTATAGATGTGCAAAGTCCAGCTCTCACCGTCTCCTCAGAAAACAGAAGCATGGTGAGCTTTCCTGGTTTTGTAGAATGTGTTGTAGGACCATGACAGGTTGTGTGAGATGTGCATCTTAGGAGTTTGAAACTGCTCACAGTTTCCACTGCAGTGCTGCCAATGTAGAGAGGGGCGCAAGTGGTGCAAATTCTCCTGAAGTCGATAACCTGCCAATCCTGAAGAGGGGTCTTGGCCTGAAAAGTCGACTGTTTTTGTTTTTCCATCGATGTTGCCTAACCTGCTGAGTTCCTCCAGCACTTTGTGCGTGTTGCTTTAGATTTCCAGCATCTGCAGATTTTCTCGTGTTTATAACCATCTTTTTTGTCTTGTTGACATTGAGCAAGAAGCTATGTGCCTGGCGCCAGGCCTCAAGCTCTTCTACTTCCTCTCTGTAGGCTGTTTCATCGTTGTTTGTGAAAAGCTCCACCCCTCGACATGTGATGACTCAGGTGTTTGGCCACGTAGTCACATGTGAGCAGAGTGTACAGCAATGAGCTCAACACTCACCCTGGGGGGAGGGGAGGGAGCACCGATGCTGGAGGTGGGAGAGGAGAGGTTGTGCATTCTGACTATCTGAGGTCTGTTGCAGTGGTGTTTTTCGTCTGAGGAGTAGGAGTTTGGGTGGAGGAGATGGCAGGGAGAATAATGTGGGTGGATATTCTGAGGAAGAAGGCAAGGAATGTGGCATGGGTACTTTCCCTTTGCTGGATTAGGCAAATTATGACTGAGAAAACATGTGACTCTTGTTCCCTTTCAGTCATCCTACATAGGTCCCAACTCTCAGGTTCACAGAATCTGTCCCTTACATTGCATTGCACCTTACTGTTCCACTTCTCATAGTGTAAGCTCACTGGATGTGAACAGAGAGAGAAAGAGAGAGAGAATAGTGATGCAGGACCATTACAGCAAACCTGTGTCGATACCCATTGGCTGTCAGTTGACTAGTCTCTATGATCAGCTAGATTCAATTGAGCAGGATCGTGCAGGCAGCTTTTCTGTTTCCTCAAGGTCCAAGCACACTGGTAAACAACCAGCCTGGCCTGCAGGCCTAATCAGGTTCACCTGTCTCCACCCTAAGGTTAGGTCCCAAAGACAAGGCACTAAAGAAGCCTATTTCTGAGGGTGGCTATTCCAGATGTTTCCAGCAGATCTTCTGTAACAGAACACAGTTGCTGGTTATCACGTGGCGCCTGCTTTGTCTGGCGGATCAAAGGACAGAGATGTTGTGAGTTTCTCCTTGGCAATATCTGTTAATAGGCACAATCCTCAGAATGACACCACAATTAACCCACAGACTTCACCAAACATGAACAGTTTTAAAAGTTTAGAACAATTCCCCAACTCCAGAGATAAAATGCTACAGTTTTAATTGGATTTTCAGGTCCTGAGTAACTAGAAGACAATAAATCATGTTATTGTAGACCATATATTTCATTAATTTCCATTCTTAGCAGACCCAGGTGTGAGTAATGATAAATAATGGCATAAATTTAGCTAATAGTTAATCATCAGTGGTAAGTGGGTGACAAGAATACATTTGCATTGACTTGGGCAAAGCTGAAGACAAGGCAATAATTTTAGCCCAGTATGTAATAGGCAAATGCAATAGATGGTGAGTGTACTCTGTGTTATTGCCTGTTAATGATGGCAGATGCCAATAATGTGCTTCTCTGATACTGCAGGTCTAAGAAACTCTGATAAAACAATTGAAGAATTGCAGACCAATTCCTTTAGATGCAGTACTTAAATATGATTAGATCAAAAATTTAATCTTAGAATTGTTTCAAATGAACATTGTTCCTTGATACTTCAAACACATTTAGCAGATAAAGTGTAATTGTCACTGATTGAAGTCAAATAGTTAAGACTAATCAGAACAGAGCAACATCTCCAATAGTCTTACCCACACTTTGTCTCTCACTACTTCAAAATCTTAGCTAAGATGTGGCAAAGTTATGCTGTCATTATTGTGGTCTACATTGAGCAAACCGATTCTGGCTGATTTCCTCAATATGTTTCCCATAAAGATTGCTGCTTCATGAATTTACACTGAACATGAAATATTTAGTACTTTTTCTACCACTGACTGCATCTCATCTATTTCCCAGATTTCTGCTCGTGCCAATTCTCCTCTTACAGCAGACATGGAATTCTCCTCGTCCTCATTTTCCACCCCATCTCTGCATCCAACTGTTCAATCACCACAATTTCTACCACCTACAACAAAACCTTATAATAATCAGTCAAGACATCCTGTTTTCAGAATTTAGAAGGAACTCTGTCCTGGCAATGCCTGGTCCATCTTTCAATCTTCAGCAATACTCACAGCACTTCACCATGCAACCACAACAGATACAATACACCTTCAACAATTCTGCCAGGCAAAGCAGAAGTTACCCGATGTTTCTTCCAGTTTTGAATTCTTTAGTCAAAACACAATGTTTTCTACAGCGGAGAACCAAAAGACAAGCTTTGGGGACATGGCTATTCAGTCTGTCATATCGATAGGCCTTGCATTTTCATTTGCCTTCCGCTGGAATTCTCCATCTCACTACCACTCTGAGCTATCTGCCTATGACTTCCTGTACTATTCCAATGTAAGCTTGAGTGCAGTGCCTTATCACGCTGGGATACTGCAGCTATCTGGATTCTATATCAAATTAAATTCTTTCAGGTAACTTGCTTCCTTTCTTTGTATCATAACTAGCCAGTTGTGGAATAAGTTATCAATCTTTAATATTTGCCAGTTTTTCTCTGATCTGCTGAATATTTTCTACAGTTCTGGGCACCTTTGTTCTAACAACACACACAATGCTGAAGGAACTCAGCAGGTCAGATAGCTTCGAGCAGGATTCAGTTATACCAGTACCCAAGAAGAATGTGGTATCTAGCCTCAATGACTAACATCCAGTTGCACTTACATCCACTGTGATGAAGTGCTTCGAAAGGTTGGTGGTGAAACATATCACCTCTTGCCTGAGGAGCGACTTGGACCCACACCAGTTTTCCTAACATCACAACATGGCATTAGCAGATCTAGTTTCACTGGCTCTTCACTCAACCTGGAACAGCTGGACAGTGAAGATGCATGCATCAGGATGTTCTTCATTGACTCCTTGGCATTCAGTACTATCCTCCACTCAAAATTAATCAAGCTCCAAGTCCTAGGCCTCAATACTTCCTTGTACAACTGGATCCTCAATTTCCTCACTTGCAGACCCCAGTCAGTTTGGATTGGCAGCATCTCCTCCATGAACTCCATCATCAAGGTGCACCACTAGGCTGTGTGCTTAGCCCCCTGCTCTACTCCCTTTACGCTTATGACTGTGTGGCTAAGCATAGCTTGAATGCCATTATTTAAGTTTGCTGATAACTCCAGTCTTTGGTCAAATCAAAGGTGATGTCGAATCAGCATCTAGCACTGAGATTGAAAATCTGGCTAGATGCTGAAAATGGAAATGGTAGCACAATAACAACCTCTCACTGAATGTCTGCAAAACAAAAGAGCTGATTGTTGACTGCAGGAGGAGGAAATTGGAAGTCTATGAGCCAGTCCTCATCAGGGGATCAGAGGTGGAGTGGGGCAGCAACTTTAAATTCCCCATTGTTAACATTTAAGAGGATCAGTCCTGGGTACAGCACATGAGTTCCATTACAAAGAAAGCAGAGCAGCACCTCTACTTTCTTAGAAGTTTGCAAAGATTCAGCATTACATCTAAAACTTTGGCAAATTCTATAGGTGTGTGGTGGAGCGTATGCTGACTGGTCGCATCATGGCCTGGTATGGAAGCACCAATGCCCTTGAATGGAAAAGTCTACAAAAACTAATGGACACAGCCCAGTCCATCGCGGGTAAAACCTTCCTCACCACTGAGCACATCTACAGGGAGCACTGTCATAGGAAAGCAGCACCCATCAACAAAGACCCCACCATCCAGGCCATGCTCTCATCTCACGGCTGCCATCAAGAAGAAGATAGAGGAGCCTCAAGACACTTACCACAAGGTCCAGGGTCTTTCCCTACCCCTCAGCTACCAGGCTGTTGGACCAGAGGGGACAAATTCACTCAATTTCACTAATTCCAACACTCAACTGTACCCACAACCAATGAACTCACTTTCCAGTGAGTTACTTATAAATTGCTTACTTATTTATTGCTTACTTATTTATTTTCTTTAAGTACTTCCACAGTTTGGTGTCTTTTTCACATTGGTTATTTCTCCATACAGTTTTTAATTGATTCTATTGTGTTTGTTTGTATTTTCTGTGAATTGCCTGCAAGAAAAAGAATCTCAGGATAGTATTTGGTAACATATGCAGTATATACTTTGATAATAGATGTACTTTAAACTTTGATCTATGGAGTAGAATACACTCAAGTTTTGGGCCAAAACCTTTCATCATTTGTTCGCTCTTTTTATTTCAAATGATTCTCAATAACCTATCCTAAACAAAAGAAAATCTACAGATGCTGGAAATCCAAATAACACACACAAGATGCTGGAGGAACTCTGCAGGTCAGGCGAGATGCTCTAGCATTATGTGTGTGTTGCTCAATAATCTATCAACCAAATTTTTTCATCACTATGGCAATCCTGGCCTTGTTGTGTCCTTCTTTTGTCCTACTCCATCCCTCCATACATTTTTGTGCAATTTAAAACTAACGTGCAGATTCAAGATGAAACATTAAATGTGTTTCCTTTTCCATAGATACTTCTTGTTTTTTCTATTTAACTTTGAGATTGCTGGTATCTGCAGTTTAAAAAAAAAATTCTGGAAGGTCGTCACAAAAAAAAAGCAAGATGAATCTTCATCATTTTCTGATGTTATTTTACTTACCTGTTGGCCACTGACATTAGGAAACTTCTCAGATAGTGAAGGTCAAGGTAATTTCCCAAAAGTTACAAACCAGGAGAACAAGATTAGTATAGGGGGCTGATCTTGCCACTTTTGAGCACAAATAGAATTAATTCTGCAGTGTAGAATTAATTAGGATTCTCAGGTCAGCAGTTCCTGATCGTTAGGTTTTCTACTCCTTCCTTTCTACTGTTAATTAATGTGATTATTTTTGTGGAGTGAAGACCTTATTCCTGATTATCAGCATTAAAAAAAACTGGCTGATATAAATTGACAATGATTAATGTCTGTTATCTTAGCTTTCTAAAACCTGAGCTTGCAAAACGCTAATAATAAAAACCAATAACTGTTAAGCTATAGTCCTGTGGGAAATTAAATCAGGGAATTGTTTAACTTAAATGAACATCTTTTGTTAACATTAAAGACAATTTTTTAATAGATTCAATTGCACTGCTATTACAATAATATTCATCAGGTATGAAAGTGTGAATTATGTATTAAAATGCACATTATAGCTGCTTCTTTCATTTGACTTCAAGATTTTGCAATATATTCACATTTTTTGTGCACAATTTTCAAGCTCTCATACTTATAATGGCAATTCCTCTATGAAAGTGGCTTATTTCACTTCGAAATTTCCAAAGTTCACACAATTATCCAAAACTGTTCCTTAAAATTTTCTTTTATGTTTCATTCTTTTCCATGACAAATCTAATAGCATAGAAACGGGCCCTTTGCCCCAGCAATTCCATACTAGCCATCAAGTACCCATTAATATTAATTCCACTTTTCCAGCCTAAATTCCCATTAACTACTTTCTCTCCATTACTCATACCTTTATAATGTGGTAGGAAGCCACAGTTAAGTCACAAAAGGATTGGGCAGATTCAATACAGACAGCAGTAAAGGTCAGTACTGAACCTAATTCACTTCACTTGTCCTGCCCTAAATTAGATGCCTAATAAATGTACCTATCCAGATATAAAATTTCACCTGATTTTTTTTTTGTTAAATAACAATTGAAGTCCTCAGTCTCACCCAAATATGTAGTCCAACAATATTCTTGACCAGAATTGAGAGAGCAAATAAAATTGTGTTGGAGGTGGATGAATAGTGAAAGTGGAAGTTCAGTAGACCAGATGAGAAGCAAAAATAGAATTGGAATGAGAGATGGCTCGTTGAGAGACAGAGAGAGCAGCAGTGAACTGTGTGAGGGGTTCCAAGAATAAGGGAGAGGAAATGGTGTCAAATGCAAATGATCAGCATAAGGAATTAGCCAGGGTTGGAGTAAACAGGTCTAATGAAGGAGCAAAGTTTAGAACACAAAGGAAGAAGGGTGGCTGTGAAGGGATTTGGAGGGGGGTTGTATTGCAGTGGTCTGAAAGTGATCTTGGAGAAGGGGATACCTGATAAGATCTTAGAAGGTTTGGGTGCAGAGCAAAAGAGAGATGAATCAAGCAAATCTACAGTATATGCCAGTAGCGTTCCTTGGAATTTTCTAAAAATAAAAAAAAAAGGTTTTTGAAGACAGTTATTTCCTAATATTCAGATGAAAACTCCACGTTAACCAATCTATAACCAGTTGTAGTGATTAGAATTTGAACCGCAGTTCAGAGATTGCAAAGTAAGTGGTAAGGTACATCATATTTTTTGCAATGAATGTTAAACATTTGTTTTAATTTTCTAATTATTTAAATTAGTATTAATAGTTTTAAATATATCTGTATTAGAAACATTTAATAACTCTTAAAAAGATTTCAGCAGGAGGCAGGTTTGGCCGTATTTTCTGCCCAAGGCTTTTAGACTGCTCTGGGGAATGGTCTTCTATAGCATGTTGTATGAGGTCAGGTCACTCTACCTTTCTTCCCAATTCCAGGGATGATTGGGCTCTCTTGGATATATCAGGTTAGCATTGATGGGGATAGACTAGGGAAGGATAATCGGTGAGGGACAATCTGGACTGCAGGCCAAATCAAGCACAATATTTTATTCCTGTGAGTGACTGCTAACACCCAACCATGAAAAAAATTATGAGGTGAGTGAAAAGAAATTGCTTTCTTCAAGTGAAAAATAAAATTGAATTTTAAATGGACGGAAAGCCTCAGAAAGAAGTATAGAACAAGGCAGACAGGTATCAGAGAGAGACTGGTCAGAGACAACACATTTACCTCTGGGCAGAGTGGGGAGAGATATGAGTGAACGATGTTACTGGGGAAAAGAAAAGCAGAAGGGAAGAGAGGAAAATGGAGAAATTGCAAGATTCAAAGAGAAAAAATTGGGATTAATTATGGAAAACTATTCAAACATAATTACAGCGTTGGAGGTATAATCTTCAGCCAACATTGTGAATGATTGTTCATGACAGTGACAGGTAAACGATTGGTCGGTGGAACAATGATCAGGCTTTCAGTTGCTTATCCAAGTATCATACTCTGAAAAATCTGATGAGGATTTATGAGAAGAATAATATGGCTAACTACATTAAATGAATTTTTCACAAATTCTTGCAATTTATATTCATTAAACAACTCTACAAGGCCTAAAAGGATTCAAAGCAAGAAGGCTGTGAGTGAACGGCTGATTTTTCGGAGCAAAGTGAGTTTTTTACTACTTGGGGTAAAAGAGAGGCAAGACTGCGCAGGTGTGTGACGTCAGCCAGTAGTGCGCGGAAGGTTTAAAAAGAAGACCGCCGTATCCAGCAGGCAGTGTCAGAGCGGGCAGCAGAGTGATAGGGCTTTGGCTCAATGGACTTAGGCGGTAACGGGACGCAGTGAGGTAGGTTTAACTGTGTTAATTGCGGAAAGGAGGTAGTATGTGTGTGAGGCCAGTTTTCTGTGCTCGGTGTCAGATGTGGGGGGTCCTGGAGTCTCCCAGCCTCCCGGACGGCCATATCTGCACCCGGTGTGTTGAGCTACAGCTCCTCAGGGACCGAGTTAGGGAACTGGAGCTCGAGGTGCAGGTCAGAGAGAGCGAGGAGGTGATAGAGAGGAGTTATAGGCAGGTGGTCACACCTGGGCCATGGGAGACAGACAGGTGGGTCAGTCAGGAGGGGGAAGGGGAAGAGTCAAGTCCTAGAGAGTACTCCTGTGGCTGTACCCTTTGACAATAAGTACTCCTGTTTGAGTACTGTTGGGGGGGGACAGCCTACCTGGGGCAAATGGCAGTGGCCATGCCTCTGGCACAGAGTCTGGCCCTGTAGCTCAGAAGGACAGGGAAGATAAAAGGAAGGCAGTAGTCATAGAGGACTCTAGTTAGGGGGTCAGACAGGCGATTCTGTGGTCACAGGAAAAAACTCGGATGGTAGTTTGCCTCCCAGGTGCCAGGGTCCGGGATGTTTCAGATCGCGTCCAAGATATCCTGCAGTAGGAGAGAGAACAGTAAGAGTTCTTTGTACATATTGGTACCAATGACATAGATAAGAAAAGGGAAGAGGTCCTGAAAAAAGACTACAGGGAGTTAGGAAGGAAGATGAGAAGCAGGACTGCAAAGGTAGTAATTTCAGGATTACTGCCTGTGCCACACAACAGAGAGAATAGGAATAGAATGAGGTGGAAGATATATGCAGGCTGAGGAATTGGAGCAGGGGGCAGGGATTCAGATTTCTGGATCATTGGGACCTCTTTTGGGGCAGGTGTGACCTGTACAAAAAGGACAGGTTGCACTTGAATCCCGAGGGGACCAATATCCTGGCGGGGAGGTTTGCTAAGGCTACTGGGGAGAGTTTAAACTAGAATTGTTGGGGGGTGGGAACTGAACTGAAGAGACTGGAGAAGAGGACGTTGGCTCACAAATAGAGAAAGTTTGTAGACAGTGCAAGAGTGAGGATAGGCAGGTGATAGAGAATGGACGCGCTCAGACCGAAGGTTTGAGATGTGTCTATTTTAACGCAAGGAGTGTTGTGAACAAAGCAGATGAGCTTAGAGTGTGGATCAGTACTTGGAGATATGATGTGGTGGCCATTACAGAGACTTCCCTGATGGCTCAGGGATAGGAATGGTTACTTCAATTGCTGGGTTTTAGATGTTTCAGAAAGGACAGGGAGGGAGGCAAAAGAGGTGGGGGCGTGGCACTGTTGATCAGAGATAGTCTCACGGCTGCAGGGAAGATGGACGCCATGGAGGGATTTTCTATGGAGTCTCTGTGGCTGGAGGTTAGGAACAGGAAGGGGTCAATAACTTTACTGGGTGTTTTTATAGGCCACCCAATAGTAACAGGGATATCAAGGAGCAGATAGGGAAACAAATCCTGGAAAGGTGTAATAATAACAGAAATGTCGTGATGGGAGATTTTAATTTCCCAAATATCGATTAGCATCTCCCTAGAGCAAGAGGTTTAGAAACATAGAAAATAGGTGCAGGAGTAGGCTATTCAGCCCTTCGAGCCTGCACCGCCATTCAGTATGATCATGGCTGATCATCCAACTCAGAACCCTGTACCTGCTTTCTCTCCATACCCCCTGATCCCTTTAGCCACAAGGGCCATATCTAACTTCCTCGTTTAGATGGGGTGGAGTTGTTAGGTGTGTTCAGGAAGGTTTCTTGACACAGTATGTAGATAAGCTTACAAGAGGAGAGGCTGTGCTTGACTTGGCATTGGGAAATGAACCTGGTCAGGTGTCAGGTTTCTCAATAGGAGAGCATTTTGGAGATAGTGATCATAATTCTATCTCCTTTACAATAGCATTGGAGAGAGATAGGAACAGACAAGTTAGAAAAGTGTTTAATTGGAGTAAGGGGAATTATGATGCTATCAGGCAGGAAATTGGAAGCTTAAATTGGAAACAAGGGATAAGTATGGAAGAAATGTGACGAACATTCAGCGGATATTTGTGTGGAGTTCTGTATAGGTACATTCCAATGACATAGGGAAGTTGTGGTAAGGAACAGGAGCCATGGTGTACAAAGGCTGTAATAAATCTAGTCAAGAAGAAAAGAAAAGGTTCAGAGAACTAGGTAATGTTAGAGATCTAGAAGATTATAAATGTAATAGGAAGGAGCTTAAGAAGGAAATTAGGAGAGCCAGAAGGGGCCATGAGAAGGCCTTGGTGGGCAGGATTAAGGAAAACCCCAAGGCATTCTACAAGTATGTGAAGAGCAAGAGGATAAGACATGAAAGAATAGGACCTATCAAGTGTGACAGTGGGAAAGTGTATATGGAACCAGAGGAAATAGCAGAGGTACTTAATGAATATTTTACTTCAGTATTTACTATGGAAAAGAATCTTGGTGATTGTAGTGATGACTTTCAGCATACTGAAAAGTTTGAACATGTAGATATTAAGAAAGAGGATGTGCTGGAGCTTTTGGAAAGCATCAAGTTGGATAAGTCACCGAGACCGGATGACATGTACCCCAGGCTATTGTGGGAGGTGAGGGAAGAGATTGCTGAGCCTCTGGCGATGATCTTTGCATCATCAATGGGGATGGGAGAGGTTCCAGAGGATTGCAGGGTTGAGAATGTTGTTCCTTTATTCAAGAAAGGTAGTAGAGATAGCCCAGGAAATTATAGACCAGTGAGTCTTACTTCAGTGGTTGGTAAGTTGAAGGAAAAGATCCCGAGAGGCAGGATTTATGAACATTTTGAGAGGCGTAAAATGATTAGGAATAGTCAGCATGGCTTACGAGGTTGATTGATTTTTTTGAGGATGTGACTAAACACATTGATGAAGGAAGAGCAGTAGTTGTAGTGTATATGGATTTCAGCAAGGCATTTAATAAGTTACCCCATGCAAGGCTTATTGAGAAAGTAAGGAGGCATGGGATCCAAGGGGACATTGCTTTGTGGATCCAGAACTGGTTTGCCCACAGAAGGCAAAGAATGGTTGTAGATGGGTCATATTCTGCGTGGAGGATGGTCACCAGTGGGGTGCCTCAGGGATCTGTTCTGGGACCCTTACTCTTCATGATCTTTATAAATGACCTGGATGAGGAAGTGGAGGGATGGGTTAGTAGGTTTGTTGATGACACAGCAAATGGAGGTGTTGTGGTTAGTGTGGAGGGCTGTCAGAGGTTACAACGGGACATTGATAGGAATCAAAACTGGGCTGAGAAGTGGCAGATGGAGATCAACCAAGGTAAATGTGAGGTGGTTCATTTTGTTAGGTCAAATATGATGGCAGAATATAGTATTAATGGTAAGACTCTTGGCAGTGTTGAGGATCAGAGGGATCTTGGGGTCCGAGTCCATAGGATGCTCAAAGCAGCTGTGCAGGTTGACTCTGTGGTTAAGAAGGCATACAGTGTATTGGCCTTCATCGATCGTGGAATTGAATTTAGGAGCCGAGAGGTCATGTTGTAGCTAGAAAGGACCCTGGTCTGACCCCACTTGGAGTACTGTGCTTGGTTCTCGTCGCCTCACTACAGGAAGGATGTGGAAGCCATAGAAAAGTGCAGAGGAGATTTACAAGGATGTTGCCTGGATTGGGGAGCATGCCTTATGAGAATAGGTTGAGTGAACTCGGCCTTTTCTCCTTGGAGCGACCATGGATGAGAGGCGACCTGATAGAGGTATATAAGATGATGAGAAGCATTGATCGTGTGGGTAGTCAGAGGCTTTTTCCCAGGGCTGAAATGGTTGCCAGTAGAGGACACAGGTTTAAGGTGCTGAGGAGTAGGTTCAGAGGAGATGTCAGGGTTAAGTTTTTTACTCAGAGAGTGGGTCTTTTAAGACACTTTTAGATAGGTACATGGAGCTTAGTAAAATAGAGGGCTGTAGATAAGCCTAGTAATTTCTAAGGTAAGAACATGTTCGACACAACTTTGTGGGCCGAAGGGCCTGTATTGTGCTGTAGGTTTGCAATATTTCCTTTATTTCTAAAACGACTAATCTTACATTCTCACAGATATAGATGCTTATTTTCTATCTGATGTAAGCTATGTACCTCTTGTCATCTCCTAAACAATGATAAATGAACTCACAGTTTTGATGAATACATCACTTGGTTGTGTTTCTCTGGTGCTAAGCGTATTGAAAAATATTTGTTCACTTTCATCCTTGCTTGCTGAAAAACAATAATTAACATAAAATCTGAAATTCCCAAAATTGACTTTCAAAGTTAAATATTTGGTTTCTTGGATTTTAAGTGTTTTTTGAATCATGCTGGTTACAGAAGATTCAATAGTAGTGGTTCATAAGTTACCTCATAGATCGTTTTGATATATTTTGGATGCAAGGTATTCAAGTGTAATATAATGGCTCCTATGGTTTCTCACTGAATAAGCTTCACATTTTAAATTGGCCAGTAGTGTGATAGGCAGACAAGTATAGTTTCCTCTAAGCGAAAGTGAATAAGAAGCGTTGTCCTGTTGATATACTTTTTGCCACCTAGCTACTTTGGAGTAACATTGTTGCAGACTTGTTGAATTAACATGATGAAATGTACAAAATTTGCATTTTACAACAATCATCTCCGGCTACTTATCACATTAATCCTCAATCTCTTAGAATAAAATAAGAAGCCTCTAATTTTCTCTCAAACCGTATTAAGGTAGATCTTCACTGCATTGGAGCACAGGAGTTGGGATGTTAAGTTGAAACTGTATAAGACACTGGTGAAGATTAATTTGGAGTATTGTGTTCAGTTCTGGTTACCTATCTACAGAAAAGATATCAATGGGATTGTAAGAATGCAAAGATGATAGAAAGGCAGAGCAGACATGGTGAGCTGAATGGCCTAATTTTGTTCCTATGTCTAATGGTCTTATTGTGAAGATTTCTGTTGTGTATTTACAATTTCAGTAATTTTTGAGTAAAATTATAAATATATTGCTTGAATAAGAATTTCTAAAATGAACCTGAGATGACTGCCTACCTGTTTATTTGGAAGAGGAGAAAGACATTCGAGCTTAAATAAAAGGTTGAAAATGGATGAAATTCACAAGCTCATAAACAGTGAGTACCAGGTGATGATAATAATAATAACAGTTAAATAAAAAGTAGGAATGCCTGGTCACATCGGAAAGACAGACAAGTTTGATTGCACAACAGATAACTAGAAGATGTATTCTGAATGAGTTGAGCATTACTTTAAAGCAAAGTAAATAGCTAATGAGAAATGAGTGCCAGTGTTACTGAGTACTTAGTGTGGCAAAGTATACAGTTTGCTTAGAAGTTTAACTGCTAGCTCAAATGAACTTGGCTAATATTGTGAACATAGTGCAGGAACCAAAAGCATTGTTGATTGCAGAATGCCATACCAGAATCAAAAGGAAGGGGATTCCATCTTACTTGGCTGAAATGAATAAATTGTCTGAGTATTGTTAGTTCAGTGGTGAATTTCAAAGTTCAAAGTAAATTTTATTATCTAAGTACATATATATCACCATATACAACCCTAAAATTCATTTTCTTATGGGCATACTCAGTAAATTTGTGGAATAGTAACTAGAACAGGATCAATGAAAGATCAACCAGAGTGCATAAGACAATAAAGTGTGCAAATGCATTTAGAAATAAACAGCAATAAATGATGAAAACATGAGAAAATGAAATAAAGAGCCCTTCAAGTGAGATCATTCATTGTAAGAACATTTAAATGGTGGGAAAGTGAGTATAGTTATCCCTTTTATTCAAGACCCTGATGGTTGAGGGGGTAGTAACTGTTCTTATGTAATGATGCACTGACAGATTGTTTAGTTTGTGAAATCTTTCAAGAAACCATTCAAAACTGGACCCTAAATGTAAGCACAACTCACATTTAAAAGAGCAGTGAAAATCGCTGTGTCAGTGGAAACAACAGCCAGAGATGCAATTGAGTTGCAGTCAGGGATAAAAGTGAGCGTAAACAAAATTGCAATGTCTAACCAAAAACCTGAGTGGCTGAACAAATCGTCTTACCATTGTGGCGGGGGCTCACATACACCAGACCAATGCAGGTTTAAAGCCAAAACTTCAGAAAATGCAACAAAGTAGGACAAATACAAAGAGCATGACAGGCAGACAAAAATTAATGGACCAAATAGGGAAGAGAAAAAGATTAAAAGTCAAGTTGCAGTTTCAAAAAGAGCACTGATCTGCATGCAGTTGATGAAAAATTGAATAAGGAGAGTAAAACAGGACTGGATAGCCAAGAAATTTACAATGTGAAAATGAATGATAAGCAAACAAGAGATATGGCTTACACCAGAAGTGAATGGCAAATTAATTAAAATGGAATTGGACCCAGACTAGGTTGTTTCAGTCATTCCACAAACAAGTTTGAACGTCATTTCAAATTTACTGAATTTAAGCCTGCAGATATCCAACTAAGAACTTATATTGGAGAAAAGATAACTCCTGTGGGATTGACATTTGTAACAGTAAAATATAACAACCAATAAGCCACATTGGGCATATACTTGGTAAAAATAGCATTGTGAGGTCATGATTGGCTGTGACAGCTGCAGGTTGATGGGAGATCCATTCCTTGCAATAGAGTCAATTGAAAGCAAATTAAGAAAGACTGGATGATGCCACGGCCATGTTCATGGATGACATTGGAAAACTCAAACATATCGGGTAAAATTGTGTAAAATGAAAATGCTACATCCAAGTTTTACAAAACCCATCCGGAATGCCAATTTCCCCAGAATGCCAAGTTCCTCAGCAGTCTGGTAGGAAAATGGGAACCAGAGCATCTGGTTAGAAATTTGAGAGATGCAAAGAAATGTAGATGTTAGGGCCAGTATAAACAATCTGGAGCAAAGTGATAGATATAATAGGATGGATAGTTTGAAGTGCATGTATTTTAATACTTAAAGTATTATGGGTAAATGTGCTGAAATTAGAGCATGGATCAGTACATGGAACTATTACATTGTGAACATTACAGAGAGTTAGTTGAGAGAGGGGCAGGAATGGATGCTTAATGTTCCAGGGTTTCAATGTTTTAGGAAAGATAGAGAGAGAGTAAAAGAGGTGAGGAAGTTTCACGACTAATCAAAGCAAAGTTCAAAGTGAAAATTGAGACAATGAGATGAAAAGTCCTTGACAGTGAGTCCATGGGTTGTGGGAGCATTTCAATGATGAGGTGAGTGAAGTTGAGCGAAGTTATTCCCTTTGGATCAAGAGCCTGATGGTTAAACTGTTCCTTGGCTTGGTGGTGTAAGTCCTAATGCTACCTTCTTCTTGAAAGCAGTAGCGAGAAGAAAATGTTGTGCTAGTGACCAACGCAGCTACTGGCGGCGTCCTGCAAACAGTTCACAAAACTAATTTCTCCTCTCCTTTTAATATATGCTTATATTACTAATCTGTTTGCAATAGGAGCCTGTAATTTACATTTTGATAAGGCGATTTTAGGCCAACTGAGTGATCTGGTGCTTTTGCTGTCTCTGAGGGAATTCAGCATGGTTGAGAGCAAGTTTGAGAACAGAGTATGCAGCCTAATGGTGCAGTGCGAAACTGTGATTGGCTCCTTTACTTCCTGATCTCACCAATTAAAGCGTTGAGCAAGATTTAATTCAATGAGGATGAGAGCAGAAGGTGAATGGGTGCTCAGCACCATTTGCCTATGTTCGGCCGGTCTTCATCTCCCTCTTGCTCATTGCTGCCAAGGAAGGTACAGGAGTCTTAGGTCTTGGGCAAGGTTTGATCAATGTGGTTTGTGGATTACACTCAGTTTTAGAATACTTTACAGTACATGTTATATGTGTTTCTGATTTCTAGTTACATCTTTTTCCATTACTATTTTGTGTGATTTTGATCGGGGCACTTCACACAGACTGGCTCTGTGGCCTACAGTCAACAAATGACACAGGGCTAAATTGAAATGAATGGAACCACACTGAACACCCCAAACTGTCTCAAGTACCCTACGGTTTGATGTTTAATACCCCATCTGTTATTCATTCCTTTTTTGCGATTTACACAATTTCTTCTTTTTTCGCTTTGGGTGTTTTCTTTGAATTTTTGACCTGGGTTGTGGTGTCCTTGATGATGGATGCTGTTTTCCTGTGACAGTGCTTTGTGTAGATGTTCTCAGTTGTCGGGTGGCTTTACCTGCGATAGACTGGGCTGTCCACTACTTTTTGTAGGATTTTCCATTTAAGGGCATTAGCTGTTTACATACTAGTCTATGATGCAGCCAGTCAATATACTCTTCACCACACAGCTACAGATGTTTGTGAAAGTTTTAGAATGACATGCGGGATTTTCACAAACTGCTAAGGAAGTAGAGGCACTGCCAGGTTTTCTTTGTAATTGCATTCACTGCTGGGCCCAGAACAGATTCTCCAAAATGATAGCACTGAGGAATTTAAAGTTGCTGACCCTCTCCACCTCTGATCCTCCAATGAGAACTGGCTCATTGCCCTCTGGTTTCATCCTCCTAATGTCAATAATCAGCTCCTTGGTCTTGGTGTTGGTCTAGTGATCTGAAGGTTGCTAGTTCAAGCCTCAGCTAAGGCAGCGTGTTGTGTCCTTGAGGAAGGCACTTAACCACACATCGCTCTGCGACAACACAGGTGCCAAGCTGTATTGGCCCTTGCCCTTCCCTTGGACAACATTGGTGGTGTGGAGAGGGGAGACTTGCAGCATGGGCAACTGCTGGTCTCCCATACAACCCTGCCCAGGCCTGCGCCCTGGAAACTTTCCAAGGCACAAATCCATGGTCTCTCGAGACTAATTGATGCCTGAAAAAAAGGTCTTGCTGAGACTGAGTAAGAGGTTGTTGTTGTGGCACCATTCAGCCAGATTTCTAATCTCCCTCCTATATGCTGATTTGTTACCACCTTTGATTTGCCTAACAACAGTAGTGTCATCAGAAAACTTAAATATGGCCTTGAGGTGCACCCTCAAGGAGATTGTGGAAGACATGTTGGATGGTAATCAGAACTGAATGGAGTATGCAACTGAAGAAATCGAGGATCTGATTGCACAATGAGGTATTGAGGCCAAGGTCTTGAAGCTTATTGATTAGTTTTGAGGGAAGGGTAGTATTAGATGTTGACCTGTAGTCGATAAAGAGCATCCTGACATATGTATCTTTGCTGTCTAGATATTCCAGAGCTGAGCAAAGAGCCAATGAGATGGCACCTGCTGTGGACATTTTGTCCAGTAGGCAAATTGGAGTGGGTCCAAGTTGCTTCTCAGGCTGGAGTTGATATGTTTTATCAACAACCTCTCAAAACACTTCAGCAATCTGGATGTAAGTGTTACTGGATGATAGTCACTGAGGCAGGTTAGCACGTTCTTCTTAGCTGATGGTATAAGTGGAGTCTGCTTGAAGCATATGGGTACCTCAGAATGCCAAAGCGAGAGGTTAAAGATCTCAGTGAACAATGCATCCAGTTGACCAGCACACGTCTTTAGTAACTGGTCAGTTACCTCCATCTGGGCTGGGTGCTTTTCACGGCTTCACCCTCCTGAAAGCTGCTCGCACGTTGCCTCAGAAACTGAAATCACAGAATCATTGGGAGCCACGGGAGTTTGTGCTGGTTCCTCCACGTTTGGTGGTCTAAGCAAGCATTGAAGACATTGAGCTCACCTGGAATCAGGGACTCAGAGGGGACATGGTCGAAGGCTCATCCACTGGGTCTATATGTATAGAACTCAGAAATAGGAAGGGTGTAATCACTTTAATGGGATTGTACCAGAGTTCGCCCTATAGCTTCTGGGACACTGTGGAACAGATATGCAGGCAGATTAAGGAAAGGCATAAAAACAACACTGCTGTTGTAAAATTGGGGGGCTTCAACTTCCCTAATATAAACTGGAACCTTTTTTAATGCAAGCGGTTTAGATGGGACAGAATTTGTTAGGGTTCATCCAGGAAGGCTTCTAAATCAACATGTAGATTGTCCAACACCAGGAGGAGCTGTACTAGATCTGGTGTTAGGTAATGAGCCCGGCCAGGTGAGCTACCTTTCTGTGGGGTTGGCAGTTAGGCAACAGTGTCCACAACTCCTTAAGTTTTAAGATAGCTATAGATAAGGATAAGCACGGACCTTGTGGGAATATATTAAACTGGAGCAGGGCAAAGCTTGGGAGTGTTAGGCAGGAACTAGGGAGAGATAATTGGGCACACATGTTTCTGGGCAAGTCCACATTTGACGTGTAGTGGTTGTTTAAAGACTGAATGCACAGAGTACAGGACAAGATGTGTTCCGGTCAGAAGGAAGGACAAGGATGGCCAGGTAAGATAATCTTGGATATCGGGGGAGGTGATGAACTTAGTCAAGAAGAAAAAGGAAAAATATGTAAAGCTTGGGAAGTTAGAATCAAACAGAGACCTGGAGGATTAGTAGAAAGCCAGAAAAGAACTCAAAAAGGGAATTGGGAATGCCAAGAGGGGTCCTTGGCAAGTGGGATTAAAGAGAATCCCAACACATTCTATACATATCTCAAGAGCAGGATGATAACTAGGAAGAGAGTAGGACCACTCAAGTATAAAACAGGATGCAGAGGATGTGGGTGAGTTCCTTAATGAGTACTTTACATGACTATTTACCAAGGGGAAGGGTGTGGCGGATTAGGGGAATTTGAGCTCAGTAGTAACCTGTCATGGAACTAGGTGGCAAGTGAATGGTCTCTAGCCACTGTGGGTAGAGGATAGGCCAGTGGCTGCAGTTTCTTGGTGTTCACCAGCCTTCAAATATCTGTGTATTTCCACCTCGATTTTATTGAAGGATTCCATCCTCCACTCCTCACTCAGGTAGAGTATTACAAAGAGTCCAAAGAGAAATTCCTCCACATACCCATCTTAAATGGGTAAACCTTCATTCTAAATTTCTGCATTCTAGTTTTAGATATATGCAATGGAGAAATGTCCTCTTAATCCCTTTTATCAAAATCTTTCATAATGTTAGCTGTCTTTACCTCAGACAATTCCAGGTAAATCTTGCAATGGATAAGAAATGGGATGGACAGTTAATCATTATAATAAGCCCCAGGGGCAGGGACTTTGTAGGGAGGAGAAGTGCACATTGGTTCATCACCATTTTCAGTTTATACATTAAACAGTACATGTGCAGTATGTCCTTGCTATACATACTGTACGTGCCAACCCATTGTGCTACAAGTATCTATCCTGCTATTAACAAATTCCTGAACAGAGCTCTTGTATGATTAGATTGACTCTTGACTTCATAATCTACCTTGCTTTGGTCTTGTACTTTATTGTTTACCTGCACTGTCCATCCTCTGCAGTATTTACATTTTATTCTGCATTCTGTTATTGGTTTCCCTTGCTCTACATCAATGCACTGTGTAATGATTTGACCGGTATGAACTGCAAGCAAGGCGAGAGCTTTTCACTGTATTTTGCTACATGTGACAATGACAAACCAATATCATATCAGCCTCATGCCACATTACAGTGGCTACTCTGAAATGTGTACTTTAAGGACTGAAAGCTTCCCGGTGATCAGTGTGGAAATCACATGGCAATTACACCATGGGAAGCACACAAAGTTTTTAGAAAAGAAAACAATGTATAGGCTACCTTTAAGATTTAAAAAAAAAAGAAAACTTTACTAATTTATTGTTTTTTTGAGGGTCCTTTGATTAACATTATGGGTAAATACATCACCCAATTACACTTCATTTTCTTTTTTTTTAATGATTTAAAAAAAGGATAAATACAAATTAAAGGAGAAGTTATATCAAATACATAATTCAATAAAAGTACAAACAAAGAAAGGAATATACACTGTCAAAATCATGTGTAGTATAATATTGAGCTAATATATAAAAGGAACCAAAACTCCCCTTACGCTTCAATTACATTTCAGTTTCTAGGAATATGTGTGCAGATACATGTGATCCCAGGATAGGTTACCGTTTGACTAAGTCTATGGTTCAGGTTCATCATTTACTAAATCCTGGCAAAGCAAGAGTCAACAAGGAAACAGCAAGAAATGATCGGTGATTTTTAATGTTCTAGTGTGTAATATTCTTGAATATTACTCCATTCTTCAAACATGAATCCAGAGCGTGAGTGTTGATAGAGTCTGATGGATATTTTAAAAGGTTGGAGGTGCCTGAAGGCAAGTTTTATAATAAGAGGCAAGTTATTGAGTCAATGGTTGATTTTTCAAACACAGCAATACAAGATTTTATTATTAAGCATCCAATGCTTGAGGCATTCACATCATCAGTATAAATATGTTGTATGTATTTCCACAAAATAAGCAAGCAATGGCAAAAAATTGTGAAAAACATTAATGTCAGCGTGAATTGTAAAATTAAGCTCAATTAAATGGGATGATGATCTGGTGACTGTACATTTATAATGTAAAATCATTGACATAATTGGCCAATTATTGCATCAGACGTCTATGGATCAGTGGGGTGACAATTCAGCTGAAAGCTGTACTACTGTGTGTCATGCAGCTTCTAATCCTTTCTTATTACTGGTGGGTCTGTCAAAACCAAAACCACAAGATAGTGTTGGTCACAGAATTGCTTTACAAGGAGGAAAGATTTCTTCAGATGTGATTACTGTATAATTGCTTAGAAAGAGTAGAGATTTGTTCCTAATGATTTGTTCAATGGTTTCCAAATCAGAAGTTTCCTGCTCATGTGTCAGTATAACATTGCATCATTAATTTTGAGGAAATATTCTGTGGTAATTGAAAGCAAATAATCACTACGTGTGCTGATCTTGGCAGGAGAAAACCATGTACTTTCATTAATTTTAGTTATTCATTCTTTGTTAATTACAGATAAATGGTAGTGCCTCTTTTTAATTCGTTTTATTCTGGCTAAGTTGTCTAATATGGCCATATTCTGAGAAGTGTATTCTGAGAAATGTGTTGATCTGGCCATATTGGACAACTTAAGCATTTGTAAAAAAATGGAGCCTAAATGTTTTCAACTACATTGGTGGATTGAATTTGTTCTGTTGTATTAAATCTTTGAATAATTTATGAAATAGTTTGTCAAATAAAAAATGTACTTGTAATTGGTGGGCATGTTGAAGCATTTTATGTAAATATTTATAGCTTTCAGAGGGTATTAAGGGGATATATGGATTTCTTGAAAGATAAAGTCTTCCTGCTTGCTGATCCCTATTAATTCCTATAATATGCTGCAAATATCAATAATTCTGTTATTCTGTTAAAGGTTATATAACCCAAGGCTGCTTCATGAATTACCCAGGCCCAACTCCTTGATTTCTAGTTTGCATTGCATTAGCTTATCCCAATGAGGAATAAGGGGTAAATAATCAGAGGGGAGATGGAAGGGAAAAGGGAGTAAATATGATCACGGGTGATACCAAGAGTCAAGGGGCAACATATTCATGTTAGGGTGAAGGGTAAACCTGGCAAGTTTAGAGAACCTTGGCTGACAAGAAATGTTGAAGCAGTGTTCAAGAAAGAGAAGGAAGCTTTTTCTTGGGTTTAGGAGGTTGGGGTTGAGTGCATCTCTTGATGACTATAAAATACCAAGAATACTCTTGAAAGGGAAATCAAGAGATCAGAAATCAAGAGAGGATATGAGATGGATTTGACAGGTAAGAGCAAAGAAACCATGAAGACATTCTACAATTATATTAAAAGTAAAAGGTAGCTAGGGAAAGAGTAAGTCCCATTAGTGATCAGCAAGGATGCCCATATCTTGAGCCATAAGAGATGAGTGCAGTTCTTAACAAATATTTCTCCTCGATGTTCACTGAGGAGAAAATTATGGTTGCTTCAGAGATAGGGGAAATAAGTGGAAACTTTTTGGAGGACATTTATATTGCCTGGCAGGAGGTATTTGTGGCCTTGCAGTGCATTGAGGTGGATAAATTCCCTGTGCCTCACTGAGTGCATCTTCAGACTTTGTGAGAGGCTAGAGAAGAAACTGTAGAGGTCCTTGTGGAGATATTTGCTTTATCTATAGCCACTAGTGAAGGTCCTGAAGGCTTGAAGGTGTCTAGTGTAATTTTGTTGTTCAAATAGTGTAGCAAGAAAAAGCCAGGAACTACAGGCCAGTCAGCCTGCCATCAGTAATAAAGAAGTTACTGGAGGAAATTCTAAGTCAGGATCTAGAGTCATTGTCTATGTTCATTGTATCATAAATTCAATACATTCTCTTACTTTTACAATGCATCAATGACACTCAGGTTTTTTCCACCTATGCACCTATGAAATATTTGTAAGGCTGTTACACAAAGCCTAACTCCTCTGTGTCTATTAGCAGCAAAACTCACCAGCTGGGCCTTGCCTTCTTCTTGCTAAGCAAGATGTACGAGGGGTGATTGATATGCTCATGCCCTAAGGTAGAAGGAGATGAGTTATACAGCTCTCATTACATACACATGCAGTTCAACTCTGAGTGATTATGCAGAAAGTTTGAAGTTAATAACTCATCAGGGGTGATTGATAAGTTCATGACCCAAGGTCGAAGGAGATAAGTTACTAACTTCAAACTTTTTGCATAATCACTCAAAGAGTTGGCCTGCATGTGCATGTAACGAGAGCTTTATAACTCATATCCTTCTACCTTAGGCCATGAACTTATCAATCACCCCTGCTGTGGACACTTTCAGGAGGTCCAAGATGCCGACTTCTACAAAGAAAGAATCCGTATGCTCCATGACCGCTCGACTAAGTGTGTAAATGTAGGAGGGGACTATGTTGAAAAATAAATGTGTTAGGCTTTCTAAAATTGACTCCTTCTACCTTAGGCCACAAACTTATCAATCACCCCTCATACAAAAGCTTGAAGTCCCACTCCACCAAGTTGTGGAATAGCTATTTTCCTGCAACCATCAGTTTCTTGATCCTATCTGCACAATATTAACCTTATTTATTTAATGGAACACCATAGACCATCTCTTACATCACCATGGACTTGTATTTAAAGCTGGCTCTCTTTTCTTTGCACTAAGGTCTTGCTACTGCACTGCTGTTTGACACAACATGGGATAATTTTATGTATAATGTATGTTCTGTTTTGTTGTCTCTATTTATCTGTCTGTGATGCTGCTAGATACTACATCTCACCATGCCTTGTCACATGATAATAAACTAGACTTAAAACTTCCTATTGAAGGCACTGCAAATGGTGAACAGTTTCGTACATTTGAATCAAAGTAGCCTTCAGAGGCCTGTTTGAACAAAATGATTTTGACCTCTGAGACTTTCAATATATTTTTGAGAAAATACTTCATTATGTATCATCCAGAAATAGTATTATATATTTAATATGCCTCAACTAAATATCAAAATTAATTTAAATTTATTCAATTGAGATTAACATAAGATGCAGCACACATGAAATGCTGGTGGAACACAGCAGGCCAGGTAGCATCTATAGGGAGAAGCGCTGTCGACATTTTGGGCCGACACCCTTCATCAGGAAACGTCGACAGCGCTTCTCCCTATAGATGCTGCCTGGCCTGCTGTGTTCCACCAGCATTTTGTGTGTGTTGCTTGAATTTCCAGCATCTGCAGATTTCCTCGTGTTAGCATAAGATGAGCTGTTTTCAGGTTGTTTCTGTAAGTACCCAGGACCTCGCAGGTAATTTTGGATACTATTTGTCATCTGAGACATGATGGTTGAATGTCTGTTTGAACCTAATAATCTTCAGCAATATTTTACTGCAATGCTTGTAAGATAAGCAAGCAGCTTTAAATTTAGTATTAAACATAATAAATAAATACAGGGTAGTTAAAACAATCAACAAAAAGAAATGAATCCTGCTCAGCATATTTCTTTTACAGGAGGAACATCAGTGAACTCATATAGTGCATTAAGTTATTTTCCAATCGTAATCATGTTTCATGAATTAAAAGCAACAATATATTATTGCAAAGATTGCTCAAAAAGGTAATTTTCTATTTTAATCAGGGCAAGTTGTTAAAAAGCTTTATCTCTCTTAGTAGACTCAGTAGAATACCAGACAAGCTGAACTGAAACCAACAATGAATAATTAACAAACATTCATCCTGTGCCATAGTTCAGAATAATTAAGTTAAAATTGCCGGTATGTGACTGGAATACTGTTCCAGATTTTATAAATAACATACATAAGATTTAACCTGAGTCCTGTTGTTTCCTAACCATTAGGTTAGGTTAATGTTTACCCATTGGTAATCATCAGCTGTGTAACCATAGATAACATCATTGCTTTGCTTGATTCCATAACTAATGTTTGCAAAAGTGCAATTTACAGAAAGATTTAGTGATGATGGACAGAACTAAAAGCCCTGATTTTTGTATGTCAGGAATAATTGCAACAATTGTAATGCCAGTTCTAGCAGGTTATCTCAGATCATTTAACTCAGCACAAAGGAGCTGCTGAACTATATACACCATACCTGGGCAATGTATTTGTTGTCAGGGCTTTAAGGTAATATAACAGCAAAATTCATGCTGGAATGGAAAACTGGAACTCAGTGTGACATGCTGGCATTTATACTTCCCTGTGCTCAGCAGGCTCATTGAACCTCATGAATGATCTCAGCAGGTACTTTAAAGTAGGTTATTCATGGACTTACAGAACAGGAATGCAAATTTCTTTCCTAAGGTTAAGTGTTTGCAAAGGAGCTTTGTTTCTAAATATTATTTGCTGTGTGAGAATGTCACTGGAAGTGCATATTCCTGCATTAAGAATCATTTGAATGATGATTGTAGCACTGCATCTTGAAAATATCCTTCCACAGGATGAATTTTAACATAAGGCTGATCATTACAGTTACTTTTCCCAAGCAGTAAGGCTGATGAACACCTCCACCCACTAAACCACATCACCACTATTTTATCATTTCCTGACAGAGTCACCTATGTACAGATACTTTTGTACCTAGCATCACTTTAAGTACGTAGGATATCTACATATTTATATAGTCTGTAGTTTTTTTAATTATTGTGTTCTTTATCCTATTTTTGTTTGGTTCTGCATTGGATCAGGTGTAATAATTATTTCATTCTCCTTACCTGTGTACTAGAAATGACATTAAACAACCTTGAATGTTGAATCTTGAGTCTTTGGTCGGTGTGTGACACATTTCTCTGAGTAATGATTGGGAGGAATCTTAGCAGTGGTTTTGATGTCTGCTGTAACACTTAAGCACTCACAAAACAGAGATAATTAGCTTTCTCTATATTATTTGACAGTTTGCCATGAAACCTTCATTTGATCAAAAAGAAGTGAGAGTAGGGATAAAATCCCCAGATTTGTGAATATACAGTATATTGTAAAAATTTGATCATTTCACTTCAAATTTCTGTCTTCAAAAGTGGTTCATATCTTATTTCTGGATTGTGCTGGTGCTTGTGAACTCACTGTCGTTATAAATACTTGAGTGCAAGATCCAGGGAGACTTTGAAATGGAGTACACCAACACTGAAACAGCTAGTAATAGATAGATAGATAGATAGATAGATAGATAGATAGATAGATAGATAGATAGATAGATAGATAGATAGATACTTTATTCATCCCCATGGGGAAATTCAACTTTTTTCCAATGTCCCATACACTTGTTGTAGCAAAACTAATTACATACAATACTTAACTCAGTAAAAAATATGATATGCATCTAAATCACTATCTCAAAAAGCATTAATAATAGCTTTTAAAAAGTTCTTAAGTCCTGGCGGTAGAATTGTAAAGCCTAATGGCATTGGGGAGTATTGACCTCTTCATCCTGTCTGAGGAGCATTGCATCGATAGTAACCTGTCGCTGAAACTGCTTCTCTGTCTCTGGATGGTGCTATGTAGAGGATGTTCAGAGTTATCCAAAATTGACCGTAGCCTACTCAGCGCCCTTCGCTCAGCTACCGATGTTAAACTCTCCAGTACTTTGCCCACGACAGAGCCCGCCTTCCTTACCAGCTTATTAAGACGTGAGGCGTCCCTCTTCTTAATGCTTCCTCCCCAACACGCCACCACAAAGAAGAGGGCGCTCTCCACAACTGACCTATAGAACATCTTCAGCATCTCACTACAGACATTGAATGACGCCAGCCTTCTAAGGAAGTACAGTCGACTCTGTGCCTTCCTGCACAAGGCATCTGTGTTGGCAGTCCAGTCTAGCTTCTCGTCTAACTGTACTCCCAGATACTTGTAGGTCTTAACCTGCTCCACACATTCTCCATTAATGGTCACTGGCTCCATATGAGGCCTAGATCTCCTAAAGTCCACCACCATCTCCTTGGTCTTGGTGATATTGAGACGCAGGTAGTTTGAGTTGCACCATATCACAAAGTCCTGTATCAGTTTCCTATACTCCTCCTCCTGTCCATTCCTGACACACCCCACTATGGCCGTGTCATCAGCGAACTTCTGCACATGGCAGGACTCCAAGTTATATTGGAAGTCTGATGTGTACAGGGTGAACAGGACCGGAGAGAGTACGGTTCCCTGCGGTGCCCCTGTGCTGCTGACCACCGTGTCAGACCTACAGTCTCCCAACCGCACATACATCCACTTAAGTAAACATTATACTGCATATTCTATTTTGAGTTAAGAGAAGAGGTACTCTCCAAAAAAAAATTATCAGCCCAAAATTGTGCCACAAATTACCTAGTTGTTATACTTAGGACCTCACTGCTCACAACCAGCAATTTCCTACAGTACAGATTACACGCAAATGTATTTCATTATATCACTAAAAAAGTTGTACTTTGAAAGGACAAAATATGTCATTTATAAAATGACTTAATTAGATTATGCTTGAGCCTTTTCATTTCAACCTCTATGGACAAAAGAAATCAATTGTCAGAGGAATCAGCTTTTGCAGAAATTATGTTTCAAAACTGATATTTAAAGGACCAAAAACTAACATTCTTAATCAAACTGTAATATATGGTATGACAATGAGTTATACAGCATACTACTTAGACTGATTGTTCCCGGTGTTGAAGCCACTTTGCTTGCAAGGAACACTTATCTAGGTCTACAACAGCTCGTGAACGGAGAACATGAGTATGCAACAGATATCTCCCAGGGGATAAAATCACATGGGCTCAGCTCCAAAAACACTAGCCTCCCAGGATTCACAAGGAAATACACTCTTATAAACTCTTCTCAGAGAAATAATATCTGGAGGGTGCACTTCCACACTGTGGTCTTCATCAATATGGATAAGGTCATAAAATCTCAAATGCAAGCTTGCACAGTTGCTCGTATTGTACTCACAGTCAAAGTCAAGGTCACCCTCTCTCTCATCTTCACAGTTTCAGGAGCCTCAGTCTCAGCGTTCATTCTGGGCTGCAGCTGATGATTACATTGATTCTCACAGTTTGCTGGAGACCGGAATACTCACCCCAGTTTCTCTGGAAAAGGAGAGTTCATCAAATTCTTCTTCAGCCCCAAAAGGAAGGTAAACAGGGCTCAGGCATCTGCTGCCACTGCAGCAGCCCTGAAAGTGGGCATTGATAAACAACAATTATTAGAGCAACTCACTAACTACAAATTAATTCTTTAATGTTCTGCCATAGTGATAGACCATTAGAAGACCACAGTAATGTTTAATACTGGTATGACATCCATTCCAATTCAGCTGTCTCTTATTGTGATCACATTTCCTGGAAGAAGGAATTTTGGAGAACAAAGTGCTAACGCCTGCTTGAGTTATTGCCCACTGTCATTGGTGTCTTACTCAGATATACAACATGCTCCCTTAGGTAGTGCCAACAGCAATAGTGTCATGTTGGCAAACTTGGTCACCTCCCTATCACAAACTTTCTCTTTGTTTTCTTTACCTTTCCTCCTCTCTGCTACTTAAAACCTTTTTTGACACCTTTTGTTTGTGAGAAATGATCATTGCCTTGCAATGTTAATTTTGTTTTTCTCATCACAAGGCTGTGATGATGAGCCAGTATCGAACCCGAGTGTGGAGAAAGACAGACTCCAATGTAGAGACGGTAACAAGAGCTTATCCATAATAATTCCAAAAGAACATCAGTGGCTCGGCCATGTGACATTGGGAGAAGTAACACTCTCCAGACTAGGACCCTGCAATTAGCACTAACCAGGCACCCACTTAAATAATACAGTTATCACAGAATCCCTGAACCTACCAAAATGAACTGAACAAGGTTAAACTGAAAGTACCTGGAGACCGCATTACACAGAGCATTCAGGTAAAACACAAAGAACTCTAAACGATTAATGGCACTCATTAAACAACAATTTACCAATCCAGGTGCTCTATAAACCTCAGATCTCAATTATCTCCAGCGCCGCACACAAGCTGAAAGAAGTCCTTACAGTACCCCCCTCCCTATGGTTGGCACCTAATGGTTTAGAGAGAACTGAAAACTCGAGATCCAGGGACAACATGAGAGTTATGGGGACCCTGAGAGGCAGAGAGACTTGAGAGCCTAGACAACCTTGAGAACTAGAAAACTTTGAGTAACTAGATGACTTAGAGAGCCTAGACAACCTTGAGAACTAGAAAACTTTGAGTACCTAGATGACTTAGAGAGCCTAGACAACCTTGAGAACTAGAAAACTTTGAGTACCTAGATGACTTAGAGAGCCTTATCAATCTTGAGAACTAGAAAACTGAGTACCTAGATGACTTAGAGAACCTAGACAACCTTGATAAACTAGATGACTTTGAGAGCCTAGACAGCCTTGATAAACCAGAAAACTTTGAGAGCCTAGACAATCTTGATGACCTTGAGAGCCTTGAGAACCTTGTGGGCCATGAGAACCTTGAGAGACTTGAATATTTAGACCAGGATGCTTAGACCCAGAGATAGTCTTGAGATCTGGAAACTTGAGTCCTTAAACCATGAAACTCAAAACCTAGGTTTCCAGAGAACTATTCTCCAGAGGCAATTAGGATACAGAAGTCTGTACGCTCAATTCAACAGATTGAGACAGCATAGACAGGCACTTCTTATCACTATGCTAGCTGGCTCTCTATAGATCTGTTTCATTTGTTATGTGAATGTTCAATTTTCACTGTCTGTACCATGATTTTCATCAAGGGGTTAAATATAAGGTAGCTTACTCTTGATAGGTTTACTTTACTTGTGTGTTTGCCCACTTCAGCCGGGGATCAGATTTTGGAGCATGGCTTTTCAGGGTTGCCAACTCTATTTACTGTTTCAGGGGACACTTTTACACTGGAACATTAGCATCACTCAACAGAACAGACAGACAGGAATTATGTGTTGTAAAAGGTTAGTCCATCCCAGATGTTGGCATGTAAACTTATTTCAATTAATCATGATAGTGTCCTTTCAAACATTATTTGTAAGGCATAGCATCAGGAAAGAGCAAGTTCTTCCATAATTTACACTATGTGATTGCTGATTTGTTGAATCAAATAAACGTTATCAATAAGATTGCTTGAAACACTCAATTGTATGGAGACCTGAGTCACAGGACCCTGAAGCTGGGAAGCCAGGTACTTACAACTTGAAAAACTTGGAAAGGAGACCAGAGAAACTCAAAATGTAGACTAGAGAAGCTCGGAGCATAGACTTGAGAAACACAGAACATAGACTAGAGACACTTGGAATGTAAACTTGAGGAACTCAGAACATGGACTTGAGAATAGATGACATTCTCACCTAAAGCTAACCAATGTCAAAACTCCACTGTTCAACCTACATTTGGTCCATTACTTGCTGGGAACCTTCTATAACTGCATGGAGCAAAGATAGACTCTGATGTAGACAGTGACGAGAGTTCATTCATAATAATTCCAAAGAACATTTGTGGCTCAGCCAAGCAACACCTTGAGAAGTAACGTTCTCCAAACTAGGATTCCACTATTAGTGCTAATCAAGCGCCCGCTTAAACAATACAATTAACACTGAACCACCAAGCCTATCAAAATAAACATAACAAGGTTAAAACAGAAAGCAATAGGAGACCGCATGACAAAGAGCAAGTCATTTGAGAAAAACACAAGGAATTCTAAAGGATTAACAATTCTTATTAAACAACAATAAACCAGTTCAGGTGTTCTAAAAACCTAGGAGCCAGATGCTCCTTGGCACGAAACACTGCCCTGGAGATCTCATTACACAGAGGCTGTCCAATCTCATGAGTTTTTTCAGCATTTTCTGGCTATGTTTCTGATTTCCAGCCTCTTCATTTTTTCAACTCTTCATCTTCAATAATTATCCACGAGGTCAGTTTGCTATGCTATTCTTTCTATAACTGGTAAAATACCATTCTTGCTACTTCATGACAGAATATAAATATATGTTTTATGGTGCTCAATTCATTATGAAACATTTTGTTTTCTTTTTAATGCTCCTGAATGGCTCAAATGGTGTAATAAATGCAATAACATAACTTGCATACTGATGCCTTTAGTTGCCTTTAATGTGGAAAAATTTCCCGAGGAGATTTACAGAGCTCTAATAAAACTAAAATATACTTTAAGGCCAAAAGAGAGATGGTTACAAGTCTGTTGGAAGCGAAATGTTCTAATTTGGATTAACAAGGAGCGAAACAGAGAAGGACAGAAATATAGGGAAAATTAATTCAAGTCTGTAGTCACTAATGGTTAGATACTGTGATTAATTATGATAAATAAGATCTAATATATATTTGAATAAAACAGATTGAGAATATAAATTTCATAACTCCCCTGAAAGTTTGATGAAATCCATCTAGTCAAGAGTGATTGAGGCTTATACATTGTGCACTGTTATCATTTGTATCCTACTAAGCATAAAGTTAATTGCATTAGATATTTGAAATTCATTTGCATAAATTGGGAACGCAGAATAAAACTATATAAAAAGAACAGAGACTCATTTTTGATGTATGTACTAAACAGAAGTAAATTTTCATTTATCCAGGGTTTATGCATTCAGAATTCTCATGCAAATGTCAAATCTTTCTACTAGGTATAGGGTCATAAACGTTATATTGAACCTGATGAAATGCCATTGAAGTTTTCAGAACACAGCAGACAAATTGTGCTATCCTTTTGACATAGAGAATTAAGTGACATTAAATGGTAGCCTTCTGCAGGCTAGGCTATGCACAGTACAGTATACGAACTCCAGCATATTCTCAGCTATCTGGCATCCATGAGGAATGGAGATTAGCAATCTGCATGAGAATTGGTCAAGAACATTATATCACTAGACTGTGATGCATAAACCCTGAAGCAAGTTCCCAGCTCTGTGTCATCTCCTTCACCTTTTTAAAAAATAATGGTTCATGTTGGAATTTTGAATTTTAAGGCTAAATAGTATTAATATATGTAAATACAGTAAAAATAAATCAAATGAAATACTGTATACAAATAAATAAGCAATTTTATATTTTGTATACAATAGTTATATATAAACTGTTTTTCCAAACTTTACATCTGCTGATGGCAATGGTATTGAATTTTGGAAGCAGAGAGTAACACATTAGTTTATTTAGTGTTTAATGCACAAGGCAAATGTTTACACACATTCTCAAACTCTGAGCTCTTAAGTTATTCTTTTCCTGTCAATAGTTTACTAATTCATGCTGCTCTGTTGGTGTCAGAAAAGCTGCGGTGCATACTAGTAACTATTTTAACTACAGATCAATTGATATATTGTTGTCAAGCACATAAGAGCATTAAATGTTAGAAGTTGCTCTTATGGGATCAGATGTTCCAGAAATTAATTCAAGCTTGATGAGATATTTCAGCAACTCACGGCAGTACTTTGGAGCTTTGGCCAAAGGACTAATGGAGAGATCTGTCACGGTCCGGTCCGTGGATTCCTCATTCCAGTTACTTCTTTGTGCCCGTGTTCCATTGGGCACCTTGATTAAGGCACCTGATCCTCATTTTGAACTTAAAAGGGATTCAGGGACAGCTATTCGATGCTGGACCGTCACCAGAAGCTCGTCACTGGAAGCCAGTCATCTCACAGTAGCAACTGCGGTTATGCTCATCCTGGGACCGTTGTGAATCATGGACTCTGGTTGCTTTTGTGCCTGTGGGTGCTTAGCGATCTCAGTCGTTTTCGTGTCTAGCTGAGTTGCCGGCTGTTTGCCGCTGCTCCGAGTAAGGTATGAATCCTGTTGTTTAGATGCCGGCTGAGACTGCTGGCCGTTTGCTGCCACTCCAAGCAAAGATATGTATGGACTGTCATTGTGTGGTTTTGTCTCCTTGTTGTCCAAGTCCTTTTCAGCCAAGTGGGTCTGGCCGTTTGCCGCTACTCCGAGTTGGGTATTCTGTCTTTTCATAGTCGAAGTCCAAGCTCGTGGTCCAAGTTCCGAATCCAAGTCAAGATTCAAGTTCCGAGTCCGAATCCAGGGTCCGAGTCCAAGTGGAGTCTGAGTCCAAGTTTCTAGTTCAAGTCCTAGTCCAGGTTTTACCGGTTTGTTATCTAATGTTTACGTCCATGTAGACATTTAATCCTCGCTCCCTGGCCTTCCTAGTAGCTATCAATAAACACTGTTCTGTTTATACTACCTCTGTGTCTGTGTCCTGCTCTTGGGTCTGCTCCCAATGCCCCCTTGCAACAAGATCAGAAGCCTGAGCGGACGTAATTCATTCAGATTCGCTGATTGACAATTAAAGGCAGTGACACATGGCAGTTTTTGAAGTTTTGACCAGTGACCATTCGGCAGTGAGATTGATTAGCAAGAACAAAATAAAGTAAGCAGGAGGAAGTCTGCAGATGCTGGAAATTCAAACAACACACACAAAATGCTGGTGGAACGCAGCAGGACAGGCAGCGTCTATAGGGAGAAGTACAGTCAATGTTATATCAGGACTAACTGAAAGAAGGGATAGTAAGAGATTTGAAAGTGGAGGGAAGAGATCAGAAGTGATAGGAGAAGACAAGAGAGGGAAGAATGAAGCTAAGATTTGGAAAGTTATTTGGCAAAGGGATACACAGCTGGAGAAGGGGGAGAATCATAGGATGGGAGGCCTAGGGAGAAAGAAAGGGGGAGGGGAGCACCAGAGGGAGATAGAGAGCAGGCAAGGAGTGATTGTGAGAGGGACAGAGAGAGAAAAAAAGAGAGAGAGACAAGAAGAAAAAAGGAAGGAAGGAAGGAATAAATAGATAGATAAATAAATAAATAAATAAATAAATAAATAAATAAGGGATGGGGTAAGAAGGGGAAGAGGGCATTAACGGAAGTTAGAGAAATCAATGTTCGTGCCATCAGGTTAGAGGCTACCCAGACGGAATATAAGGTGTTGTTCCTCCAACCTGAGTGTGGCTTCATCTTGACAGTAGAGAAGGCCGTGGATAGACATATCAGAATGGGAATGGGACATGGAATTAAAATGTGTGGTCACTGGGAGATCCTGCTTTCTCTGGCGGACCGAACGTAGGTGTTTAGCGGAACGGTCTTCCAGTCTGCATCGGGTCTCACCAATATATAGAAGGCCGCACCGGGAGCAGGAAGGTTTGCTAATGGGGTAGAGTTGCTGGGGAATAGGAACTGGGTGCCAGAACAGTTAGTGGAGAGGCTGTGGAAACAGAAGTTGTTATGATCACAGACAAAGTCAGCACTCTAAAGGTTGAGCATGCTGTGACTAGTGTCCTGAGCTGCATATATTTCAATGCAAGAAGTATGGTAGGAAGAGCTGATGAGCTGTAAATATGATATTGTAGACATTAGTGAGACTTGGTTGCAGGAGGAGCAGAACTGGCAGCTCAATATTCTGGGATTCCATTGTTTTAGACATAATAGAGTGAAAGGGATTAAAGAGGGATGGCTGGTGTTACTAGTCAGGGAAAATGTCACAGCAGTGTTCCATCAGGACAGACTGGAGAACTCGTCTAGGAAGGCATTATGGGTGGAACTGAGAAACAGGAAAGCTATGATCACATTAATAGGGGTATATTGCAGACCAGCCAGCTGTCTGAGGCATTTAGAGGAACAAATCTGTAAAGAGATTGCTGACTGTTGCAAGAAACATAAGGTTGTTATAGTAGGTGATTTTAACTTTCTACATAGTGACTGGGACTCCCATACTGTAAAGAGCTAGATGGAATAGAGTTTGTCAAATGTGTTCAAGAAAGTTTCCTTAATCAGTACAATGAGAGAGTGTGTGATACTGGAACTGCTACTAGGGAATGAGACCGGGCAGGCGACAGAAGTTTGTGTAGGGGAACACTTTCTATCTATTGATCACAATGCCATTATTGTTAAAGTAAATATGCAAAACTTTTCTGCTTCCTTCTCTTTAATGAGAATATTTTTAAAAATTCTATCACTCTGAGATTATTCATCTGCTGTAATATATCCCCTTATATGACTCAGCATCTTTCCAATGAAATGCCTTGGGACATGTTACTACATGAAGATGATACATTTGTGCAGTTGTTCTGGTTTTTGGTGTGGGTTGAGCATACATAAATTGTCAGTCTGTTGCTCAGCAATTTTCTGTACATTCCCACTTTGAGGTTAGTTCTCAAAATGGAAATAACACTGATTTAGAGTTTAGCTAAATTGTTCAGTGTGAGACATTGCAGATAAACATTTTGAAGTGCATGCACCTTGCTCGCTGTAGTATTTATTGGCATCCATATACTGAAATCAAATATTTTTACAAAATAATATTATTTACAACATATAGTACAACAGTCGTCTATCAAAGAATGGTTTCAGCTGCCAAGTAAATATTAAAGATTACCCAAAACTGTCAGAATAGGTTACTTATAGGTTGTTGTTTTAAAAAAAAGTTTTTATTATTCATTTCTAACTGTGATTGACCCATGAAAACTGAACTCACAATGTTGAGTTCAGATTTATGTGATGATAAGGCTTTTTTATTCTTCAGTTACACAATACATATTTACAGTATAATTGTTGCAAGCCTAGAACCTTATGAGTTATGACTGGAATGTTTGTTGTAGTACTACTTGTATTCTGCAGGTGCTGATGCCCTTCATACTAAGCATGTGATATGAGTGCATTGGTAGTTATAGTGGGAAGACACTACCACAAGGAAAAGCCAGAGTGCCATAGCTGTTCTTCACTCCAGGAAATCAGGCTTCAGTTCAAGATCAGAAGACTGCTCCATGGTGTAGCTTTGCTGAGATAGTGGTCTTCCTGATGCAGTAGAGTGCCATTGATCAAATTCATTTCGCCCAGGTGAAGTGAGGAATATATGAAATGGAAATGAATGCACAGCGAGTGATAATAACCAGTGCAGCTTTGATTCACTGGTACAAAGAAAGCTGTCATAAAATTTTATTCAACTCCAGTTCATATATTCAGGCAACCGCTTGAAAGCAATTGTGGATGCTTGACAACAAGGGCTCTAAGTCTTAGCTCATGGGTTGTTACTTCAATGTTTAAGCCTATTAATGAAAGGTATGTTTCCACCCATAACTAGAACCTTGCTACAACAATAATCTCTTCAAATACTTCTGATGCTTGGACCTCAGAAGCTTTGCGTGGTTCAGTGGAAGAGGTCTGCAGGTTCATTGCCTCCACCCAGTTTTGTTTTTTGTAATTTATTTTCTTTTATTGAAGTTCATCAAACAAACATTTCCATAAGATGTATTTCAGACATTGTACATGTATATCGTATAATCATATATATCACAAAATCTCCACAAAGTATTTATCTGGGGTATACACTTATAGAAAGGAGTGGAAAGAAAAAACAAGCAAAAGGAAAGTAGGGAGTGATCTTTTTTTTACAACAGATTCATTGATTTGTGAGAATAAAATCAGGCCTATGAGGCATTATGTAGTTAAACTATTTTTCGCGGTATGAATCAAATTGTTCCAGCTTATGATTAACAGATGCTGTTATATTCTCCATTTTGTAAATGTCCATTGTAATTTCCATCCATGTATTTAAAGTTGGGCTCTCCTGTGATAACAATTTCCTAGTAAGAGTCTTTTTACCAGCCACCAACAGTATATTCATTAAATATTTATCTCTTTTCAACCATTCTTGAGGTATATATCCAAAATATATGGTCTTACTCTCCAAGGGTATTTCACATTTAAAGATGTCTTGTAGGGCATTGTGTATCCCCCTCCAACAGTTTTTGATAACAGGGCACTCCCAAAAAATATGATAATGATTTGCATTTTGATTTCCACAATTTCTCCAGCAAACAGGGAGGTTACTATCATAATGGGATTTCTGAGAGGGTGTAATAAAATATCTTATCAAGTTTTTCCATCCAAACTCCCTCCATTTCTGTGAATTGGTACAATTCCATTGATATCTCCATATTGTTGTCCATTCTTCCTCAGATATAATTATCCCTCCTTCCTTCTCCCATTTTGTTTTAATGTATGAAGTCAAATGTATTTTAAGATTTGACAACCCCTTATACATGCTTGAAATGATTCTACTACCATTATCTGAATTATATGCCTTTTTAAAGAGCTCTATCAAGCACGTATTTGCCTTGGTTACATTTTTAAGCATCTTATTAACATATTGTCGCATCTGTAAATACCGATAAAAATCTTGTTTTTCTAATGTGTTTCTCTTTAAGCATTTCAAAACTGAACAGTGTTCCTTCTTTCATTATGTTGCAAAGAACTGTTATTCCTTTAGCTGTCCAGTCCTTAAATCTAGCATCCAAATTACTTGGTGTAAAATCAGAGTCATATGCACACCATTTAAGAATTGCAATATCTCCCTCTAGATTATATTCTTTTATAGTGGTTTTCCATATTTTAAGAGTCAATTTCAACCATGGGTTATCAATAGTATTTATGTACCTTTGCAGGTTGTTATCAGCCAAAATTGCTTGTATAGGGATGGGAAGTACCTGCTCCTCAATGTTTTTCCATTGAGCGTCATATGATGGGTTGCACCAACATTTCACAGCTCCCAACTGTGCTGCAAAATAATAATCTCTGAAAAGGCAAGCCCCATCCCCCCTTTTCCTTTGCTAATTGCAAAGTTTTGAGATGAACTCTAGGCCTTTTACACTGCCAAATATACCTTGATAGTATCTTGTTCCATTCATTGAATTGATTTTGATTAATCTCCATTGGTAGGGTCTGAAAGAGATTTAACAGTCTGGGCAGTATATTCATTTTAATAGACTCAATCCTTGACTTGAGACTGAAAAAAGGAATCAGGCTCCATATTGCCACATCTTCCTTAATTTTTTTATATAAAGGCTGATAATTACATTCTGATAATTTTGCCAAATCTTTTGGCATAATGATGCCTAAATATTTGAAAGAATCTGTGTGCCATGCCCAGGGGTATCGACTTTCAATTTCTCTTGGTGGGCTATAGTAATATGAAAGTAATTGGGTTTTATATATGTTGATCTTGTATCCTGATAATTGACCATATTGTTCAAAGGATTGCATCAATTTGGGTAAAGAGTATGTCGGTTGCCCTAGATAGATCAAAATGTCATCCGCATAACAAACCAATTTATGCTCTGTGCCTTTAATAGTAATTCCCCTGATACCTTCATTTAGTCTGATGTATTGAGCTAATGGTTCCAGATATAACGCGAAGAGTAGTGGTGACCATGCACAACCCTGTCTCGTGCCCTTTCCTAGGGCAAGACTATGTGATAAACATCCATTGATTTTAATCCTAGCAATAGGACTGTCATATAGTGTCTGTATAGTTTTAATAATTGTGTCTTGGAAACCAAATCTATGTAAAACTTTGTAAAGAAAATTCCAATTAACCGAATCAAATGCTTTATCAGCGTCCACGATTATCACTGTTGCTTCGATTTTATTTTTTTGTATATGATCCATAATGTGAAGTGTCCTTCGTATATTGTCTTGAGTCTGGCGTTGTCGTATAAAACCTGTCTGATCATTACGTATCAGTATGGGTAGAAACTCCTCTAATTGTTTGGCCATTATGGAGGTAAATAACCTATAATCTACGTTAAGAGCGGATATTGGTCTAAATGACCCACATTCCATTTTATCCTTGCCTTCTTTCGGTGTAGCTGAGATTATCGCTTCCTTCCAACTGGGTGGCATTTGTGCCTTTTTTAGAGCCCAGTTCAGTGTGGGGAGTAAAACAGGAATTAACTCATTTTTAAATTCTTTGTACCACTCTGCCGTATACCCATCTGATCCTGGTGACTGGCTTAATTTAAGCCTACTAATTGCAGCTTTTAATTCAACTTCAGTTATGTCAGCAGTCGTCCTTCTATTTTGTTCTTCGCTTAAAGTGGGTAACTCTAGAGAATTCAAGAAGGTGTCAATTTGGGTTATGCTTCCCCCTGGAACTTTGGAATACAGCATTTTGTAAAACACTTTAAAAGCTTCTTGAATTTCACTTAGCTTATTTTTTATCATTTTCGTTCTTGGGTCCCTAATTCTATGAATTGTATTTTCTGCTATTTTTTTTTCCAGTTTCCACGCCAGTATTTCGATCCACTTTCATAATGTCTCTGTTTCAGAAACATTAAGTTTTTCCTGATTTCTTGCGTAGCCAAATTATTTATTTTATTCCTAATTCGTTTAATTTACCCTAATGTATCCTGTGCCAAATTCAATTTGTGTTTTTTCTCTAGTTCCTTCAGCCTATTTTGTAATTCCTCTAATGTATAATTCCTTATTTTTTTCTTATATGAAGATATCGCTATAACTTTCCCTCTTAAGACCGCCTTCAGAGTATCCCATAAAATGGGAGGTGAAACCTCTCCATTATCATTAAATTCTAAGTAGAGACCAATTTCTTTTTTAATTTGTTCCTTAAAGTACAGATCATTGAGTAGACTTGAATTTAGTTTCCAAATAGTACTTTTTGGTTGTAGGTCAAAATCAACAGATAAATATATAGGTGCACGGTCACTTACATCTATTGTCCCAATTCCACAGGTGTTTATTTTGTCTTTGTCTTTTCCAAATGTTATGAAATAGTCTATTCTTGTATATACAGAATGGGGAGCAGAATAATGAGTGTAATCCCTTCTGTCAGGGAAAAGGTCCCTCCGTATATCAATTAAACCAACATCCTCAAAAAGTGTATTAACTTTCTTATGTAAAGATTTTGTTCCATAGGTTTTTCTATTGGAAGAGTCTAAGTTTGGTTGTAATTGTAAGTTTAAGTCTCCCCAACATATCAGGAGACGTTCTGTTTCCGTTACCATAATATCAGTAATTTTATGAAAGAAACCAATATCACTTCCCGGGGGTGTGTATATATTCAATAGAATAACTGAATTGCCATCTATATTCCCCCTTACCAGAATATATCTGCCTTCTTTATCTCCCATTTCGAATATTTTTTTCAAAATTTAGCTTACTTAAGATAAGAATAGCAACTCCTCTCCTATGTCCTGATTTATATGAGGAGAAAAACAGATTAGTGAAGCCCATTCTCTTTAGTTTTTTATGCTCATTATCACTTAAATGAGTTTCCTGTAAATATACTACATGGGCTTGTTCTTTTTTCATTTTGGATAAAATTCTCTTATATTTGATTGGATTTAATAGCCCATTTACATTAAAAGAAATGAATTTTACCTTGTCCTTAGCCATCTGTATTTATCTGTCAATGTATCATTGAAATTAGAATAAAACTTAATCAATCTACTTCCTGAACAAATAAGAACCAAGAAACGCAAATAATAACAAAAATGGCAACGGACATGTGATTCCAAGGCTGAGGTCTCTAGTAGATGATCCTGCGTTGAGCTACAGGAAATGTCTAGCTGTGGGGGATAACCCCTCCTACTTGTGAGTTGAGGGCCCCCATTGCAGTATTCATAAAAGTCAGTGAACAAATCCATTATACAGAAAAGATCTCCCAGTGTACTCCTCCTATATATACGTACATATATACACACACACATTACATACATACACATATATGCACACATATATATATATTTTCAATTTGGTGGGGAAAAAGGAGTAAGTGAGTGAATAAATAATAACAACTAAGTAATATAATATCCACATTATAATAAGTATTTCTCGAGATAGGTATATCACCATGTACTTTTGCTTCTGTTTAGCTTCTCAACATTTTTAAAGTTAGCCAAACCTTATGGCTCTTCTGAAGGGGGTGAGGACTATCTTTGGGAAACTCCCGGTGTCTTCTTGATATGTTTCTCTCGGCCTCCTCCCGTCTCCTGCCTTCTCGTTTCTCACACTATTTCCTAAGCCAAGTGAGACAATTCCTCAGCCAGGCTTTCCTTCGTTTTGGTCACGCTGACGGGCAACCCTCTGGCCTTCATGTCTGTAGTCGCCTCTTCCACTGTCTGGTACAACTGCGTTCCGTTGTCATAAAACACTCGAAGTTTAGCAGGGTACAGAGTTTGAAATCTAATCTTATTTTGCTTTAATACTCGCTTTACTTCGGAGTATTCTTTGTGTTTCTGGAGGACCGCGGGGGTGGGGGGTAATCTTGGTCGAAATATATTAATTTATCCTCTAAAAGCACTCTCTTCTTACCCCAGGCCCTTCAGAGAATCTCTGCGTTGGTGCTGTACCGAAGGAATTTAACTATTATTGAGCGCGGCTTTCTATCCTGGGTAGGTTTTGGGACTAATGCGTGGTGGGCTCTTTCGACTTCCAGCTTCATAGCCAGGAGAAGGTCCAGCACGTCCCACAGTAACTTTCCAACAAACTCCATCATAGACGACCCCTCTGCTCCTTCGGGAACGTTGTAGATTCTGATACTTTTCCGCCGTGATCTTCCCTCCAGGTCAAGCAGTTTACTTTCTTGGTGATGTATTATTTTTATTGTCTTGCTCAGTATCCGTTCCACGTTTTGAACGCTATCTTCTCAATGCGAGTCTCTGCCACCACTATTTTTTGATTAACGCTGGCGAGCTCTGCCTTAATATCACGGAGCTGCTGCTCTATTTCTTTCCGGAACTCCCTTATCTCTTTCAGGATTTCGAAGATATTCACCGCTTCGTCTGAACGAGGCCCAGCAGCCACCTCACTAGCACGCAGTCGGGTCGGAGAGCCGCTCGCTGCACTCCTCTCGGCCGCAGGCTCCGCAGTCTCGCTTTTTTTATTTCCATTTCTTCTCCCCATTCTTGCCCCTCTTTTCAGTTCAAATATTTTTCAAAAAATATTATATTTGACGGGTTAATGGGGCTTAAATCGCATTTTTCCGGAAGAGCTAGTGACTTAAGCTGCCATTCTTAACTATGATTTCACCGGAAAAAAACTCCATCCAGTTTTGTGACCATGTAGACTTGTGTCTTACCAGCAGTGAACGAGGAGGAGGAGAGGGTGGGGACAATTCAAACAACACATTTCAGAATATCGGAGTGCACCATTAGTAAGCACAATACCAATCCCGCATTCGTCTACAGTTTCCATTTGCCTTACTTCTGTGACCAGCCTCCACAGTCCTTCAGGTACAGTAACAAAATAAAAGGTCAATAACACTGCCAAACATATTTATTCATAACACTGTAAATAAACAGCATGAGATATTAATCAATCACTATCCTGAATTTGATTACTGCCTTCTCTTGCATATCCTTACCTGTCCTTTTACATCCAGATTTAAGAATAGCTTCTTCTCCACTGCTGCCGGGCTCCTGAACAAGTCAGCACTTCTACACCCTTTTCTGGCAGTACTGCCATGGTGTCATTCCATTTTAATTTATTCACCTCAATTACGTCTCCCCTTTGCCTCAACTGTTCATGTGTTCCTATAAAAGCAACCTTTCCTAGCTTATCCAATCCTTCCTCATTGCTACACAGCTTGAGTGTGGTTCTGTCCACTACATTACTATATGTCAAAGACATCATGATGCTGCAAAGGGAACAGAGGAAAGTTATGAGTATAATCTGCACCCTCCGTGGCATTTTGCTTTTGTTTTGTTTCATTTTGTAAACATATGTTAACGGTCTTGCGACAACATCAAGCATTTCACAATGCATACTCATTATTCTTCCTCCATAGGTCACTCCATGACCTTTCCATCCAAAAGCAGAACACATGCATGAACTTGCCCTCTGAGAAACTCTTTCCTCCTGCCCTTTCCACTTGCATTATGCCTAGTGACTCACCACATGAAGATCCTCCCTTTAAACCGATATCTAAGTGTCCGTAACTGAGACAGTAGTTGCATGTGTCAAAAAGGTGTTTTCACCTCGGGAACTCGTGAGAGAATGGGATTAATGAGAACACTCTGAGAGTTGGCAAGGAAATATGAAATAATATGAAAGATACCCTCTTCTGAGGCTAGCTTTAAATGATGCATGCTAGAGTGCTTTTTTTTTTGCCAGGCACTTAAGAATTGTGCTTCATGGTGCTGGACTAAGTCAATCGATAGCATGGTTAGAGATGGTTGAAAACTGAAGTTACAATAAGTAAGTAGCTCAAGTTTGGATTACATTTGCAATGTGATTGCAGTGCACATTTTACAGTGTAAGTAAAGCAAATCATCAAATCTTCATATATACTTTCATACAATGTCTGACCAGTACATAAATGATAATATGAGTAACTCTGTGAAATTTTATTCACTTATTCTTGGTACATACCTCGTGATGACAATTTCATAAATCAGGCTACATTCTTCCAATAATTATCAGTGTACATTGCCAAAAGTTCACATAATCAAGTTAACTCACAATAAGTTCACCTAAGCTATTATTTTGATGTGCAATCATGTCCATTGCAAGTTGATTTGGGCAATTCCATGCATAATATACACAAGCACATCTGACCTCTTCCAGGGTCAGACACATACTTAATAACACTACAATTCATGCAAAACACATTTTTGCCTTTTTGACATAAATTGGAGTTCAAAGTTGTAATGTGGAACCCTCATGCAAGATCTCAGAAGTACATTGCATTAGTTGATTTCATTTGCTATTTAAGTGGACACTCAGTTAATATGAGGAGACCAGATTAGATGATTTATTACAACTGTTTTCACTAGTGTGCAGTTCACTCTGATATTTTTTGTGAGGACATGGAAGTTATATTTTCATTGTGTCCTTCAGTGGGGTAAGAAATGCCTGTAACCACCTCCTGCTAGGCTTTTCTTATTTCCTTCACAGCTTCTCTCCAGTTCCTCCAATGTTTACCTCACTGGTGTGAATGCCAGGACTCTGACATTAAATATCACAACTCTCTACTTCTTTCCTATGGCATCCCACTCCCCCATTGCAGCCACTGTGTGTGTTGCTGCTTTCTGGTTGCTACGTGGAGTGTGCCTTTAACAGCAAAATTCGTCTTAGATTGACAAACAAAAGCAGCCCCATGAGAAACTTTGCAGTTCCATTTCAGTGCATGCTCATGGGCCTAACTATTGTAACCTTCAAAAGCAAATGTCATTATATTTTGCAGGAAGAGTGAACAGCACAATGGTCGGCAGGTAGTGTTGTTAACCTGCAGCTCCTGCGACCCAGGCTTAATCCTGACATAGGATGGTATCTGAGTGCAGTTAGCACATTACCTCCTTGATCTCCTCTGATAGTCCAGCTTCTTCACGCATCCCAAATTCACTTTACTGGTAATTGACTGCTGTTATTACTCCTAGCATAAGTGGGTAACAGGAAAATGGCTGAGGGTTAGCTGCTGTGCTTTTGCAAGAAAATAGATAATAGAAAAATTAGTGGGAGAATGAGATTGTTGAATTGTTCTAAGAGATAGTGCAGACTTCATGAGCCAGATGATCTGTTTCAATATGGAAGGAAATACAAAATCAACATTACAAGTGCTTTAACAAGAGTGATATCCAACATCCGAGCAAACACATCCATATATGTTACCAAAATAAGTGTACCTCAAGGGATCATGTTTGTAGAGACAGCAATTGAATTAGACCATTGTATTATTCACATCATACCAGATAATAGGTTCCTTTCAATGAAAGAAAACTGTAGAGTTGATCATGGGCATACTTCCTTTGAGTTGATGACTTTCAGTTAAAGGTCAATAACTAATCCTGTGGTTAAGATTCTAATTAATAAAGAAACTGCTGGTATCATCTCTACAGAAACCTTTTGTGCTGTAACATTCCCGTTGGCTTACACGTCTCTTCTTCAATTCTGTAATTTCATGTTTTTTCCTGTAATGATGTAGAAACCTTAAGACAACTGGTTGTAAGTATTCTCAAATTTCAATCTTGCCCAGAAGTACTCTGCTATCCAAAGAAATGTGAATTTAAACCAGTGTAAACATTCCTTGCTTTACTGAGTGTGCAGAATTAGTGCAACATTTTGTGGATACCTGCAATACCAGTTTTGATATTCAAAGCTTCACCGTCATAGTGTCATTGCAGGAAACCTCAGTGGTACCTGAGCCATGGGAGACTGTGGTGACACTGGAAGGGGTGTTGCTTATTTACATTGTTGAATGTACATCAACAACGGACCAATCATCACACACTAAGCAGCAAACATTCTGCTAGAGGAACTCAGCAGGTCAAGCAACATCTTTAGGGACAGGAATGGTCATGTCAAAATCTTGTATCAGGATCCTTCCCATCACAGATTCTGCTTACTCAGCTGAGATCCCCCACCAGAATAGTTGTCACTCCAGATTCAAGAATCTTCTAGACTCAAGTCTCATGAGTCACAGACCAGAATTGAGCTAATGACCAACATAGGTATGCCATGAGCCTGGAATGAAGGTTGTGTGCCAGAAAGACCAGCTGTTGGGACTTAGTCCTGGAAGGAACAAAACAGTTGTGTTGCAAATGCCCTCTTCCATTACAAACTCAACATTTTAAGAACAGCTTCTCCCCTCCACCATCAGATTTCTGAACGGTCCATGAACACTACCTCAGTATTTTGGCTCTCCTTTCTCTCTCTCTATCTATTTATAAAATGTCTTATTATAAATTATAAATGTATTATAAATAAAATTATAATATGTCTTATTATAATTTATGCATTGCATTTTACTGCTACTGCAAACAATGAATTTCATAATATACAGTATGTCAGTGATAATAGACCTGATTCTGGTTCTGATTAAGATTTGGCCTAGTGCTGAGCTGTGAAGATCTAACTGCCTTTTGAAGTTCACAAGAATGATTATTCTCACAACAGGTTGGTTGAATTTCCCTCTGGTGCTCCAAAAGGAAGATCACAGGTTGGATGGCAATCAGAAGTTTGTGGTCAAATTTCTGGAATGTTGTTAAACAATCTGGAAAAAGTCATCATTTCATTTCACTTTGTAATTAATGGGCACTCAATGGGTTCCAAAACTCCAGTGAAGTTCATTGTAGAGTAATGCACGTGACAGATGTGGAGCTTGGACCAATGAGGAGCTTGTATGTAAAGTACTCAAGGGTTCTCCATGAAGTGCCCTTGCACGTAATGCTTCATGCGAAATTCATCTTCACAAATAATTCACACAGATTTACATATCCTACATACTCTATGTAAAGTCAATTTTCAATTGCATGATGCTGTAAAAATGTTAAATAATGATGTTATAGGTTGGGCTCCATAAATTTTAAAAGTTTAATACTTGTAAAGCTCATTTTTGAACCTCAAGGCCTCCCAAATTGCTTTATAAGCTGTGAGGGACTTTTTGAAATGCAGAATATTGTCCGATTTGCAAGCTTCCACAAACAGGGAAATGATAGCAACAAATGGTCCTTTCTGTTATTCTCAGTCAAGAGATAAAATATTGACTGGGACTCAAGAATTAATTTCCCTGTTCTTTGAAACAGTACATGGATCTTTAATTTTCAACAAAGAGACAGCTTTACATCTCAACAAAAGATGATTTCGGATTAAACAGCTGTTCAATTGTAACACCATACAAGAGTCACACTATCTGTTGAAAGCAAATGCAGGAATAAAGAGTGTAAATGCTTCTTCCATTAAACCAATAATCAAAGCAAAAAGGGTCCCTTTCAGTACATCTTGCAGATAAATGTGAAAAGTTTCTTATTGGACACCTTGGATTATTGATGTAGAAACCTGAATTCAAATTCTACCAAGCCATCTAGGGATTTTAAAGTCAAGTAGGTGTAGGATTGAAATGACTGGATTGTTAAAGGAAGTAGAATACACAAAATGCTGGAGGAACTCAGCAAGTTAGGCGGCATATATGGAGGGGAATAAACAGTGTCCTGCACCATCACCAACCTCATCAGCTCTGGAGATTGATGAAGGGCAGGTCGTACCTTACGAGCCTGATTAAATTTTTTGAGGATGTAACTAAACACATCGATGATGCAAAGATCATCGCCAGAGGCTCAGCAATCTCCTTCCTTGCCTCCCACAGTAGCCTGGTGTACATCTCATCCGGTCCCGGCAACTTATCCAACTTGATGCTTTCCAAAAGCTCTATATCATTCTCTTTATTAATATCTACATGCTCAAGGTTTTCAGTCAGCTGCAAGACATCACTACAATCAGCAAGATCCTTTTCTATAGTGAATATTGAAGTAAAGTATTCATTAAGTTCCTCTGCAATTTCCTCCGGTTCCATACACACTTCCCCACTGTCACACTTGATAGGTCCTATTCTTTCACATCTTATCCTCTTGCTCTTCACATACTTGTAGAATGCCTTAGGGTTTTCCTTAATCCTCCCTGCCAAGGCCTTCTCATGGCCCCTTCTGGCTCTCCTAATTTCCTTCTTAAGTTCCTTCCTATTACCATTATAATCTTCTAGATCTCTAATGTTACCTAGCTCACTGAAACTTTTATAAGCTTTTCTTTTCTTCTTGACTAGATTTATTACAGCCTTTGTACACCGCGTTCCCTTCCATCTGGTTTCAACTATTAGCTGCCAGCTTGTACATTTCCCTTCCCATTACCTTTTTGTTTTGTCTTCTGCCCTTTTCCTTTCCAGTCCTGACTGTTTATTCCTCTCCATAGATATTGTCTGACTTGCTGAGTAACTCCAGCATTTTGTGCACATTACTCAGGATTTACAACATCTGCAGAATCTCTGGGGTTTAGGGAAAACTTAGTTCACTATGTCCTTCAGGGTAGGAAATCTGGCAACATTGCACTACTTCACCTATACATGACTCCAAACCAAGCAAATATAAATAGAGATATTGACAGTGATGCCCAAATTCTGTTATTTATTTACTTATTTTCAAACCAAGCCTTCCCTTTTATCAATATGGGTTATTAAACTAGTAATGCTGGTTATTACAAGTATCCAGTACCTGTGTATTTTTTTCTTCAAATGTGCATTTAGTATGGAATGGCAATTCACTGCCCCATTTTCTTATTCACCATCACAGATTTGAAGCTGATTTGCTTCCAAAGTTCAAAGTAAGTTTATTATCAAATTACATATTTGTCACCATATACAAGCCTGAGATTCATTTTCTTGTGGGCATACTCAATAAATCCATAATAGAATAATAATCATAATAGGATCAATGAAAGACCACACCAACTTGGGCATTCAACCACTGCACAAAAGATAACAAGATAAAAATACAAAAAGAAAGAAAGAATAATTAAGTAATTAATCAATCAATCAATCAATAAATATCAAGAACATTAGAAGAAGAGTCCTTGAAAGTGAGTCCATAAGTTGTGGCAAAATTTCAATGATGGGGTGAGTGAAGTTCCCCATTTTGGTTCAAGACCCTGAGAGTTATGGTGCAATAACTGTTCTTGAACCTGGTAGTAGGAGTCCTGAGGCTTCAGTGAGGTGAGAGCATGTCCTAGGTGCTGGGGGTCACTAATGGTGGATGCTGCTTTCCTGCAACAAAATTTTGTGCTCAGTGGTGGGGAGAGCTTTACCCAGGGTGGACTGCCCCATGTCTATTACTTTTAATAGGATTTTCTGTTCAAGGGCATTGGGTTTCCATTCCAGGCTGTGATGCAGCCCAACAATATACTCTCCACTACACATCTACAGAAGTTTGTCCAAGTTTTATATATCATGCCCAATCCTTGCAAACTTCTAAGGAAGCAGCGGTGCTGCCGTACTTTCCTTGTAATTGCACTTAAGTGATGGGCCTAGGACAGGTCCTCTGAATTAATAACATCGAGGAATTGTACTGACGCTCTTCACCTCTGATCCTCTGATGAGGACTGGCTCATTGAACCTCTGGCTTCCTTCTCATGAAGTCAATACTCAGCGCCTTGGTCTTACTGACATTGAGTAAGAGGTTGCTGTTATGGTACCACTCTGGGAGATTTTCAATCTCCCTGCTATATGCCGATTCATCACCACCTTTGATTCAACTTATGACAGTGGTGTCGGCAGCAAACTGGAATATGGCATTGGAGCTGTGCTTAGCCTCACAGTCGTAAGTGTGAAGTGAGTAGAGCGGGGGGCTAAGCACACAGCCTTGTGGTGCACCTGTGCTGATGGAGATCGTGGAGGAGATGTTGTTGCCAATTTGAACTGACTGGGGTCTGCAAGTGAAGAAATTGAAGATCCAGTTGCACACGGAGGTATTGAGGCCTAGGTCTAGGAGCTTACTGATTAAATTAAAGAGACACGATGCAATGATGCAGCTCTATAAAACTCTAGTTAGGCCACATTTGGAGTACTGTGTCCAGTGCTGGTCACCTCAGTATAGGAAGGATGTGGAAGCATTGGAAAGGATACAGAGGAGATTTACCAGGATGCTGCCTAGTTTAGAGAGTATGGATTATGATTATTTAAGGGAGCTAGGATTTTACTCTTTGGAGAGAAGGAGGATGAAAGGAGACATGATAGAGGTGTACAAGATATTAAGAGGAATAGACAGAGTGGACAGCCAGCACCTCTTCCCCAGGGCACCACTGCTCAGTACAAGAGGACATGGCTTTAAGGTAAGGGGAGGGAAGTTCAAGGGGGATATTAGAGGAAGGTTTTTCACTCAGAGAGTGATTGGTGCATGGAATGCACTGCCTGTGTCAGTGGTGGAGGCAGATACACTAGTGAAGTTTAAGAGACTACTAGACAGGTATATGGAGGAATTTAAGGTAGGGGGTTATATGGGAGGCAAGGTTTGAGGGTCGGCACAACATTGTGGGCCGAAGGGCCTGTACTGTGCTGTACTGTTCTATGTTCTATGTTCTAAATTTGAGAGGATGATGTTGTTGAATGCAGTACTGTGAGTTCTGAGATGGCTGCAGTGGCTAAGCTGGCAACCACAGACTCTGATGCACAAAGGAGTTTAATGTGAGTACAAGGGGAAGTGGATCACTCCTCCTGCCACACTTATTGGTGTGTTTACGTGGTCCTGTGGAAGAAACCTGGGCTACTTGGTGCCATCCCAGATTCCTTCACTCCATCTTGAGAAGTTATGAGATATAGAGTTAATAAATCATAAGATATGAAAACAGACAATCACATGTGCACCAGCCAGACAACTCATCAATATTAATTCCACATTCCAGCACTTGGCTACTTGCTTTCTATGCCTAGGCGATTCAACCCTTACATACTGTTCGGGTCAAATTTGACCTGTTTTGACATTTGACAGCAGTAAAAACACCCTAAATGCCATTTTTTTACCCTAAATTTGATGACTTTTCCTAAAGTGACCCAAAATGCACAAAAATGAAAATAATTTTAAATTTTATATTTTTTTGTACAGGTACTACAAATTTTTGCACATTGAGGCTGTTCCGGGTCAAATTTGACCCGTATCTATTGAAATGGATTTTAGATCTCTAAAACATTAATTAAGAATTAATCATCCATTTATTAATGTCAGATAGGCTATTTATACATTCTAAATAGATCTGTGGTTCAAAATTCAGCACTTGTTACGAAGGGATTCTTGGGCTGGGTCAGATTTGACCCAGTCCATACTGTGAAGGTATAGAATATGAACAGGTTGCCTGGGTTAACTGCTCATCTGCACACTACTTAACTGCTGTCAGTGACTCTGCTGCAGCATGCAAGGAAAGCCTTCCATTGTATCTCGATATAAGAGACAGAAATAAAACAATTCCAAATCTAATTCCACTATTCTCTCAAGTAGAGTAGGTGAGCTTTTTACATATTAGCAGGGGACAATGCATTTGAAGTATTTTCTTTGATCTGGTAATTTCTTGCTGTGCCAAAGGTTCAGGGTCCATTTAATATATGAGTCATCATTGCCTGAATCAAAATAAAATTCATGGAAGTGTAAAACAAAGCAGCTCCACAAAATTATGCAACTATCAGACTCATCAGAAATTTGAAATCCTGCATAGTGTATGAAATGCAAATCTAAGCCAATATTTTACTTCCGTTTGAGGAGAAAGCGTGTTTCTGGTGCAACTTTTCATAGAATTACTGTTATTTAATTTTGTTCATGCAAATCAGGTAATGAATTTCATTCTCATGAAAACATGCTCAAAGCTTAAGGAGCTAGTCCCAAAGTTAAGCTGTACAAAATCTCAGGGTTCTTGCTTGAGACATGCATTGTAGAACTGAACCAAAGATCAAGGACTCACACAGGAGAATGGGGATTTTGTTTATTGAACAGCGGCACTGGGAAAAAACAACATTATTACTACAAAAAGAAGAGCTACAGATAGTGGAAATATTTAATGAAGAGAATGCAGGAAATTCCCACCAGATCATGCTGCATCTATGGAGAGAGAGGCACTACTGTAGCATCTGGTTCACTTTAACGATTAATGCAAAGTCACAATGCGGGCAATTCAGTTCACAAATGCTTGTGAAGTAGGAGATGCAAATAAGTCTAAGTAGGAGGAGAAAAATCTTCCATTGTGAATTACAGTACAAAAGTCAAAGGTTCCTATATATATACCTGGGGTGCCTAAGACTTTTGCACAGTACTGTAGTTATTTTCTGTATTGTACTGTACTGCTATTGTAAAAGAAAAGACAAGTTTCGTGACATATATGAGTGATGATAAAGCTGATTCTGATATGGATCTTTATTGACGACTGAGCATGGGAAAGGTGCAGGGGGAGGGGAATTGTGGATGAGAGAAAGGGAAAGGAGAGGGGTGGGAGTGGGGAGCATTAGACAGACAATTTGTAATGATTAATAAACCAATTGTGTAGAATCAAATGGCCTTGCCTGGTGTCTCAGGACCGGGTGAGTGTGAACCCATGCCACCCCCTCCACTCCCACCTCCCCCACTTCCCCCCTCCAGACCCAGCACACCACCTCTTCCTCACAGCCCTTCCACAGCACTCCACCCTTGCCATTCCCAACATCCTTTGCTCCCACAGAATTTACAAACTTGCTTTCCACTCCACGTTGACAAATACAGTACTGCGCAAATGTCTTTGGCACCGTAGCTCTATATAGAGTATCTACCTAAGACTTTTGCACAGTACTGTAGGTGAAACACATAATGAAGAGAATTATGGGAGATGACTAATGAAGTAAGGAAGTATATTAAGCATGCAACGGAAAAGGTGTTACTGAAAGAGATATTGCTGTACTGTTAGAACTTGCACTATTTATGCAATCTGTGACAAAACATAAAGGTACAACTTCTATTTTCTCACTCAGAATCACATATAGTTGGAGCATAAAGCAAATTAACAGCATAAATGAACAAGGAAACATAGGACCTTTTAGCATTTTTTTGTTCTACATCCATTGATTCATGTCCTTTTCTCATTATAATGACTCTCTCTATAGTGATAACTAATTTCCCTCAATTATACCATCTAAGACCCATTGTGAAATTAAACCCAGAGGAGCAGAAGGTAATAAAATTGATTTTATGGCATTTGTACAAAATGCACAATAAACTGAGAAATGTCCAGAATTACATTTTCATAAAAAGTATATGTATGAATTATGAATGGTTTGGGAATTTAATTTTCATATGTTACATATTGGGAATTTTGCTCATCCTATTTGGCGATAGACGTTCCTCTTTGTCTAGTCTCACTGAACATTTTGTAATCTATGTATAGTTGTAAAAAACAAATGTAAAAATTATCTGTCGTAAATCTTGAAGCATCCCTTTCTCATAAATGTAAATTTTCAGCACATGAATAAGATTGCCAGAAAATCCGTGTTGAAGTGTGAGGTAGACATTCCCAGTAAGCTGCCCCACTTAAATTTCAATCCATAATTCAAAAGCCATCATTTGAAAGCAGGATACAGCCACACAGACGAATTTAATACTAAGGTCATGAACTTCGCATATATATTAGATGTTTTTCTGTGAAGTTCCATTAGGAGTAGAGGAGTAAAGAGAAAAATAACCAGGAATATTAAATACCACAATGGATGAGACTGTAGCTTTTTTGAGTAATGAGTCAATGTTTATCACTGACTTTCCTATGCAATATTTAAGTCATGCTACATCCAATATAAAACACAGGGAAGATGTTATCTCATTATATAAATCAAAAGGCAGAGGCTGGATTTTGAGCTTTGGGAAGGTTATTTATTTTTTTCAGACTTGCTGAGAACATATAACTGTAAGCAGCCCTTATGAAGATTGGTGACTGCAAATGATGTGCCCACAAACCTCTACCAGCTTGGAGAAGAGTGACAATCATCTACGTATATCAGTGCAAACATTATATACTTTACTACAAATGAGTTGAAATAAATCTCGGTTGGATCTACAATAACCAAGTTGCAAAGAAAATTTGTACTTTGGCAACTGAAATTGTTGTTTCTCATGGAACAGTGGATGAAAGTTGGAGAAAATCAGAGCCATTAATACCAGAGAATTCGGTTTTGTCTGTTTTTGATGTGCTGGTTTGCCATTTTATTTTGCACTTATGCCAATGCATCTGTCGCACAGCCCATAGACACTGGCTGCCATGGATGACTAGGAGGCTACAGGGAAGAGGTGGAGATGCTGAGAGTCCTGTCATTCCCATCAGTGAGATAAATACCAGGAAGGAGAGGCCAGGAACATGCTGGGATCAAAATTTTAAAAAAGCCTGGCATGAGATGGCTACAGGTGAATCCTCCAGCTGTGTGAGCTCCAAGAAGCGAAGCAATATAAGAATAATTTTCATATTCGTACAAAAAGAAATGTCAGGGTGAGCTGCATGTTGGTAAAGATAATAGTTGCAGACTAATTTAGTAATTGGAATATAGAACATTGAACATAGAACAGTACAGTACAGGAATAGGCCCTTCGGCCCACAATGTTGTGCTTAACCAACTCAAAAGTAAATCAAACGCCCCTCCCCCAAAAATTAATCCCTCCTATTTACACAATGTTCATATCCCTCCATCTTTCTCATATTCATGTGCCTATCCAAAAGACTCTTAAAAGCCTGTAATGTATTTGCCTCTACGACCATACCAGGCACCCACCACTCTCTGGGTAAATAATTTACCCTTCATATCTCCTTTGAACCTAACCCTTCAATGCATGCCCTCTGGTATTAGACATTTATACCCTGGGAAATAGATACTTCATCTCATAACCTTATAAACCTCCACCAGATCTCCATTCAGCCTATACCGCTCCAAAGGAAACAACCCAAGTTTGTCCAGCCTCTCGTGACAGCTAATGCCCTTGAAACCTCTCCAAAGCCTCAACATCCTTCTTATAGTGGGGCGATCAATACTGTAGACAATTGCAATGGAAGTAGCCAAAAAGGCTATTGCAGTCACTTGGAAATCGGATTCATACTTAAGTATAGATCGTTGGAATAATGAAATTTTTAGCTGCATTCCGCTTGAAAAAATTACTTACAATTTAAGAAATAAATATGACATATTTTTGAAAATTTGGCATTCTTACTTACAAAAGATAGGATTAAATATATAAGTCCTCCGAAGATAAAGTTATTAGCCATCTGCGGAAAGAAATAAATACATATATTAAAGCTATTTTGAATTCCATGGAGCATGTGGGGATCTTCTGATATCCAGGCAGTCTTTCTTTCTTATTTCTTTCTTTTTTTCTTTTTTTTTCTCTTTTTTCAGACAGGGATGTTAAGGGGGGGAAGGGTTAAGGGGAGGGGGAGGGCTGATATTACACCACATTATTCTATTCATTCTATGTAACTATCTTAAAAATTGAATTTAAAAATATATATAAAAAATACTGTAGACAATACTCCTGATGTGGTCTAATCAGAGTTTTATGAAGTTGCAACAAATCATTTTGACTTTTGAACTCGATGCCTCGATTAATAAAAGCAATCATTTCATAAGCCTTCTGAACCACCATATTGACTTGTGTAGCTACTTTCATGGAGCTATGAACGTACCCCAAGATCTCTGCTCAGCAACAGTGTTCATGGTCTTGCCCTTAACAGTGTACTGTTCTCCTGCTTTTGCCCTACCAAGGTGCAGCACCTCACATTCATCTGGGTTAAACACCATCTGCTGTTTCTCTGCAGCTGATCTATGTTGTGCGGTATTCTGTTCCGGTCCCCTACAGTATCCACAACTTCACCAATCTTGGTATCATCTGCAAACTTACTAACTCACCCATCTACATTTTCATCCAGGCCATTTATTTACATCACAAACAGAAAAGGTCCCAGCACAGATCCCTGTGGAACCACCACTAATTAAAGACCTTCAACTCAAATAAATTCCTTCGACTGGGCTGAGTCAGGAAATCATTTAGTAATATATTATGATCAGTGCCGGTGATGCTGCGAAGGAGAATGTGAACAATTATTAAGTGTTGTCTAACCTAACCTGACTGATTAGCCATATGCTTTGTTGTGGAGGGGTAACTTGGTTTACTTTGAGGTCAATAATTTTGTAGGCTTCCTATAAGAAATGCCTCGACACAGAGAAACTCTTACATCCTCTTTTCCTTAAGACAAAGATGGAATCCTTTTGCCCATTGTGCCAGTAATGGTGGTCCTGGGTTCGAATCCGGCTGGCTCCTTGCACACTTTCCATCCATGCAGGGTTAAGCATCAAGCTAGCAACCAGGCCTCATAAAAATCAGACAAATGCTAAAGAAATGGCAAGGTTGCTGCCTGATGTGCCACAAAGGTGTGAAAAGGAAGTAAACAACAAAAAACAAACTCCATCTCAGATGCCCATTAATACCCCTCTGATTCTCCTACCTCCCTCTGCACGAGAGACAATTTATAGTAGATAATTAACCCACCAACCACCCAAGTTTGGGATGTCAAAAGAAATGCGTTCACAAGGAGAACGTACAAACTCTTTACAGACAGAACTGAAGATGAGGATGGGCTCAGGTCCCTGGAGCTCTGATGCAGGAGTATTGCTTGGTGAGATATTCTGCCTGGTTTCTCAGCTTAGTGTGAATACCGTGCTGGGAAATCCCCCTGGTAGTCAGCTTCTTCCCCTCTTGCTTCTGCTGTTCTTCATGGCATTCAGCTTCTCGGTCAACATGCTGTTTTTCCTCGTGCACGTGTCACTGTCTCTGCTGGTGCAGTATGTCACACCCAAGGATAAAGCTTCTCCACCAGGTTGGCTAGCACTGCAGGATATGTCTGGAATAACACTGGCTTTGGAATATAAGATAAGATACATCCTGAAGAAAATTATTGTTGCAAAGTTGCCCAGTCAGAAAAATATACTTTAAAATACAAAATGTAAGTGTTGAGATACAAAAAGATACAAATTGTGCATTAAAAGTAATTGTGCAAAATACAGATGTGCAATAACCATGTGCAATGAAACCACACACACACACACACACACACACACACACACACACACACACACACACACACACACACACACACACACACACACACACACACACACACACACACACACACACACACACACCCCATCACATTTACACAGCTTGCACCACCCAAATGGTTGAATCCAGGGGTAAGGCCTTCCCTCTACCTCCTGGCTCTGCATACTAGTTCATACACACCAGTATGCACTTACAGGTTAATATTAAAGGTGAGCAAGTACCAGAAGTGTTGTAGAAAATACTATTGGCCTTGAGAATATGCTATTCAAGAAGGCTGGTACAGTTCTGGGGGTGGAACTGGATTCCCAGGTGGTTGTATCTGACAGGAGGATGCTACAGAAGGTACGGAGCATTATGGACAATCCCTCTCTCCGACTCCATGACACTTTAATGATAAATTTACTTGGAACAACAATTGTTTTTGCTGTAAAACTGAATATTTCCAGTGATCATTTTTGTTTCCGTCATTTCATGGTTGACCTTGGTTTGACCCAGACAGCAAGGCAAATTTAGTAAGAAATGATCGACGTGAACAAAATAAATTATTTTGTCTTAGTGGAAATAACTGAAAGGAGAGGCAAATTATAACTTCAAAAATCTTTGCCAATTCCAATAAGACTTAAGTGCTCTTCTTAATTTAACATTTGCTAATTTCATGGTCTTCACTGAGCTGTTGAATCCAGTTCATAAATATGAATTAAAATCATAATTCGAACACTAATCCTTTTAATGCAATCAGAACAGGTTTTATTTTAACAATTCAGAGAGAGATATTAGTGGGTGAATCCAAGCATTATACAACGAAGAACAAATTTCTAATATACAGCATATTATCATCAGAATATCTTTAAAGGTTCAAAAGTCAAATTTAATGTTGGGGAAATGTATACAATATACATCCTGAATGCTTTCCTTCGCAAACATCCATGGAAACAGAGAAGCTCCCCAAAGAATGAATGACAGTTGAACATGAGAACCCCAAAGTCCCCCACAATTTCCCTCTCCCGCGCATAAGCAGCAGTAAGCAAGGATCCTCCCTCTCCCCACCAGCAAAAATAGAGCGTATCGGTACTATCATTGAGCCCAAGTGTATTCTAAGCAATAGCAAGGACAGAGACCAAACTTACCCCAAAGTCCTTGCATTTCATCTGAAATTCAACAACCCACAGGTTCTCTCTCTCTCTCTCTCTCTCTCTCTGGCAAGGGTGAGGGAGTTGTCCCCCATTTTCACAGTGAGCGGGAGACATAACAACAACCCACTGGTTTCTAATCTTAAAAGTCCGTATTGTTGCTTTTTCCTAGCTCTGTGTCCGAAGATCACAAAGACCTCGGGTCTTCAGGCCCACAGCGAAAGATTTTCCGGCCTCCCTGACAACACACGTGTCTCCTGCCGTGACACCGACCCTTGATCTGCCCGTCTCCAGAGCCCCGAGATCCTGGGCTTCCGAACACCACCGAAACTCCCAGGCATGTCAAATAGTAACCAGTTGTGGAACCCAAGAATGGGTCCCATTCCCACAAAGAACTGAAGCCTGTGTGTAACTCCAGGTCAGGGTCTTCAAAAGAACCCTGAAAGGGAAAAATAAAGATATTAAAGGTAGAAATAGAGCTGTTTCTGAAGATGCAAGCAAAGGAGTCACTCTTCTACCCAATTAGAAATATTTATCAGGAGTGCTGCATACGCAGGGCCCTTAACATTGTCAATGACCCCTTCCATCCATCCAACAAACTCTTTGATCCCCTACCATCAGGCACTATAGCATTAGGACAGGAACTTTTAGTATGAGAAGCAGCTTCTTTCCCCAGGCTGTAAGACTACTGAACTCCCTGCCATCTCCCCAGATCTCATTGCGTATGTAGCGCCAGTAGCATTTTACTGTTTACTTTTTAACCTGTGTTGTGAATGCACTTTATTATTTGTAATTTTATTTGTGCTAATATTACTTTGCGTGTTATGTGTGGGCGTTATATGTACTGTGTTGTGCCCCTTAGTCTGGAAGAACCTTGTTTTGTTCGGTGATATACATGTGCTCGGCTGAATGACAAAAGACTGAAATTGAACTTGAACTTGAATTTGAACTTGACTAAGTCAAAAGTTCCTATATCTCAATGTTCTTAATGGTCTTGACTTGTTTTTTGATTTAAAAATATCTCCGATGACCTTACTTGCTTTCTATGATGTACATAAACAGCTCCTGAGAACTTAAGAACATAAAAAAAACAAAAACAAGGAGAAGGTGTGGGCCAATAGGTCCATCAACCTGTCTTACTATTCAATACAATGAAAGCTGCTTTGCCTCAGGCCTCAAATTCTCTTCAACTCATCATCTGTGCCTGTTTCCCATAGCTGTTAATTTCCTGCTCTTTCAAAAATGCATCTACTTCCTCTTTAACTCTCCCTATTGACCTAGCTTGCAGAGCACCCCAGGGCAGAGATTAGTTTTGGTCTGACGATAATGTATTTAAAATTCACATGTATGATTGATCTCTATCCAATTTAATGGGTAGATTTTCATTTGGGTCTGAAGTGAAATATAACATCCTGAGAGAAAACATGCATCTAGTTTTATTTTCAGTTTTATTCCTTTTGGGAACTAAGAAATGAGACTTTTGCAGATATTGTTTTGTTCTCCAATGCTAGGAATGTACAGAGCTAAGAATAAGTTACCACAGCGCATAGTTCCAGAGCTGCTTGTACTTATTTATGTCAATTAGGATGCACTTCCACTGCTTCTGAAAATCCATCCCATTTTGACAAATCTCTCACTAGAATATTAAACACAGGTTTAAATATTTAAAGAGATGCCACTCTCATTTCTTCTGATCATAAATGTTGTCTCATCAAGGAAGGCTTTGTTAACTTTGCATTGTAGAAGATGATTGATTTATAAGTGGGAGGTGATGTATAAGCATTTACAAAGTTTGTCCTAAGCAACATTATAAAAACACTTCTAATTCTTTATGTGAATGAAGGTGTATGTTGCTCTGCTCTTGTAGCATTGAATCAATAGTGGTATTTACCTAAATTTTGCCCAGGCTATGTAGGTCTGTAGAAATGCAATTGAAGAGAATGAATGCAGTCTTTAATACTGACTGTTGATGATCAGCGACTTTTATGCTTGCTTTGACCAACAGAACATGGAGACACCTTCACAGTCACTGGCACCTGTGTGATTTCAGTCTCTGAGGCCAACATGAGAGTGTCCTTCAGGAGACAGAACTAATGGAAAGCACCTGGTCCAGACGTCAACAGAGCAGTTGTTATGCCAGCACTCAAGCAGATTTTCAATTTCTCTTCTGTATGCTGATCCATCACCATCATTATTTTGGCCAATGACAGTGGTAGCATCAGCAAACCTATATAAAACATTGAAACTGTTATTAGCTACACAGTCATAAGTATTAATGAGTAGAGCAGGGAGTGAAGCACGCATTCTTAAGGTGCATCTGCCAATCCGTAATTAACTGGGGTCTGCAGTGAGAAAATCAAGGATCCAGTTGCACAAGGAGGTAGCAAGGCCTAAATCTTGAAGCTTGTTGATTAGCTTTGAGGGATGATAGTCTTGAACGCTGAGTTATAGTCAATTAAAAACATCCTGATAAATGTATCTTTATTGTCCAGAAGTTTCTGAGCTGACTGAAAAGCCATGAAGTGACATCTGCTGCTGACCTGTTGTGATGGGTAAACAAATTTAAGCAGATCCAAGTCACCCTTCAGGCTGGAGTTGTTATGATTTATGACCAACCTCTCAAATCACTTCATCATGGTGGATGTAAGTGCTACTGGACAATAGTCCTTGAGGCAGGTTGCCTTGTTCTTCTTGGACACTGACATGATTGAAGCCTTCTTTAAGCAAGTACCTCAGAATGCTGAAGCAAGAAGTTAAAGATGTCAGTAAATACTCCAGCCTCCGGATCCAGCACATTATCCTCTGCAACTTCTGCCACCTTCAACAGGACCCTACCACTAAGCACATCTTTCCCTCTCTACCCTTCTCTGCTTTTCACAGGGATTGCTCCCTCTGCAACTGCCTGGTCCACATGTCCCTCCCCCCCAGATCTCCCACCTGGTACTTATCCCTGCAAGCGTAAGTGCTACACCTGTCCCTACACCTCCTCTCCTACCACCATTCAGGGCCCCAAACAGTCCTTCCAGGTGAGGCAACACTTCACTTGTGAGTCTGTTGGGGGAATCTATTGCATCTGGTGCTCCCGGTGCAGCCCCCTCTATATCGGCGAGACCTGATGCAGATTGGGGGACCGCTTCGTCGAGCACCTACGCTCCGTCCGCCACAACAGACAGGATCTCCTGGTTGCCACCCACTTCAACTCTGCTTCACATTCCCATTCGGATATGTCCATACATGGCCTCCTCTACTGCCATGAGGCCAAACTCAGGTTGGAGGAGCAACACCTCATATACTGTCTGGGTAGTCTCCAGCCCCTTGGTATGAACATCGAATTCTCCAACTTCCGGGAATTCCCTCCCTCTCCCTTCACCCATCCCACTTTCACTCTGCCTCTTCTTCCAGCTGCCTATCACCTCTCTCATGATTCTGCCTTCTTCTACTACCCATAGTGCTTTCGCCTTACATTCCTTCTTCACCTTTCCTGCCTATCCTCTTCCTGCTTCCCCTCCCCCACCCCTTGATCTTTCCTATGATTGGTTTTTCACCTGGCACCTACCAGCCTTCTCCTTCCCACCCACACCCCAACCTTCTTTATAGGGCCCCTGCCCCCTCCTTCTTCAGTCCTGACGAAGGGTCTTGGCCCAAAATATTGACTGCTCATTTCCACAGATGCTACTCGACCTGCTCAGTTCCTCCAGCTTGTTTGTACAAGTAAATACTCCAGGTAGTGGTTAATGCAGGTGTTCAGTACTCGTCCAAGTACACCATCTCGTACCATGACAACAACTTCTCACTCAACATCAGCAAAACCAAAGAGATGCTTATTAGCTACAGGAGGAAGAAACCAGAGGTCCACAGGCCTGTCCTCATCAGGGAATTAGAGGTGGAGTGGTTCAGCAAATTTAATTACCTTGATATTACCATATCAGAGTATCTGTGCCGTCACCAATGAGGCATGACAGCACCTCTACCTTTTTAGAAGTTTGCATGGATTTGGCATATGTTCTAAACCTTTGACAGACTTCTATCGATGCACAGTGGAGAGTATCCTGACTGGTTGCATCATGGCCTGGTATGAAAAGAAAACAATGCCAAGGAATGGAAGAATGGTGAATAGAGTCCAGTCCATCACAGGCAAAGCCTTGCCCATTGTTGAGCACAGTTACAAGGAGCGCTGCCATAATAAAGCAATATTCATCATCAAGGACCTCCATCATACCAGCCTTGCTCTCTTTTTGGTGCTACCATCAGTAAGGGGGTACCTAAGCTTTAGATCCTACACCATCAGGTTAAAGAACAGTTATTACCTGACAAATATCAGACAGTACATATAATTTCACTCGCCTCAACAATGAACAGACTCCACAACCCTAAGCTCACTTTTAAGGGCTCTACAGCTCATGTTCTCAATATTATTTTTCTAACTTTTTGCACATTAGTTGTTTCTCAATCTTTATGTATAGTTTTTCCATAAATTCTGTTGTATTTCTTTATTTTTCTGTAAATGCCTGCAAGAAATGAATCTCAAGGAAATATATATTGACATAAACAAATTTTGATAATAGGTTTACTTTGACTTTGACTTTAGAAAGATAGTTTTGGCTAAGCACAGTGGAAATGGGAGCTAAAGGTAAGGAAAGAACTGTGTTTGCATCATTAATCTCAGAAACCTCATTGTCAATGGTTCAATGTGATGAGTTTCTAAGATAACATGATAACAAATGCTTGTGATCTGAGTCTTGAACTAGAAATTCATCTGTGCAGTAGAAAAACAAAATGATGTTGCAGCAATAAAAATAGCACGAATTACATCAATAGTGGAACATCAGCTATAAATTTGTTTTCATTGAGATTTTCAGTCATATTTTTCTGACAGACAACAACCACTGTTAATTCACTGAAGGGCCAACTTTTAGTTGTGCTGAAGGTCTGGAGACAACTTTATTCAAAGGGCCAGACACAGCAACCCTGCAATCACTGCTAGATTACTGTTCACTACTCTACACACTCGACCTGCTCTGCACATTGCTTCCATTGAATACAGATCCTTTCTTGGAAGTGTAATCATCTTGCTGTGATGAGATTTGATTGACAATAGCTAGCTGCCCAGATCCAATGCTCCTCTTTACAGACTTCATTGATATCTCCAAGGGTCCGCATCATAGGGGACTTATATGATCTTAGTTTTGGTTGTTGGTTGTCCATTGTGTCTGACAATGACAGGAAACCTGTGCAGGAGAGTTTTTTAAATTGGAAAAAGCTGTTGCACTGGGGCAGTTACACTTTCTCCTCCTCAGAAGTCCGGGTCTAGTGGTACAAACAACTGTCACAAACTGAGGCCTTCCTCGGTTGTAGTGGATGATTATGACATATTCTGTGCCTTTTATACCCTTCGCTCTCCAAGGAACATTGCAGTACCGCCATTCTGGCTGTCATATCTCACTGCAGATCTCATCTGCTGACTCCACATGCTCGGACAGAAATGTCCCTATCTCACTGGGGTATAACGCTGCCGGCTACTCTCACCTGGTTTAGACCGCCCATCGAAGCAGTGTACTGGGGTGTGGCCGCTGTTGAATGCAAACAGCAACTAGGAGTCTAAGGTGGGAGCTGAATGTCCAGTGGGGACCAAAGGTGAGTGAGCTGTACCGTAATGGACACAGCAAGCCCCTTCACTAGAAATGCTAACCCCCACCCCCCAGACGTACAAACATACAGTTTAAGAGGGACTTTTATACCTCATTTTTCCAGTATTAGAAGATCCTAGGACAATTAGTTTTTATACATGGCATATTTTGGATTCAGTAAATCCTACTTATTTCTAAGCCTTCAAGGCTCCTAAGCATCCCATAGCAGTTTACCTATCTGTTCTTATCCACTGACCACCAAGGCCTAAGCATTCCAATTTCTCCCAATGTATCCAAACTCATTTGATCCTGTAATGCTTAATACTCCAATTACCTGATCCAAATAAAAAACAAAAATGATGGAAATTCTCAGAAAGTTAGCCGGGATCTGTGAAGACATAATCAAAAGTAATGATTCAGGTTGCTGACTTAAAGACTAATCTGACGTCATAAGGCTTCCACTAATGTTCTAAACTCACAAAAATCTCTGCTGAAACTCCTAAGGACAAAAGTCACCAATTCTTAATGACCTGCCAGATTGACAGTTCTAATGTGGCCCCTCTACCTTTGGTCAATTATTTCTAACCTCATCTGTAAATGCACTGGAATTTCTAGACAGTAGACACTCAATAACCAATTTATTAGGTACTTACTGTACCTAATAAAATGGTTGTTGTATGTTTGCACTCTTCTGCTGCTATAGCTCATGCACCTCAAGGTCTGACATGATGTGCGTTCAGAGATGCTCTTCTACAAACCACTGCTGTAATGTGTGGCTGTTCGAGTTAGTGTCATCTTCCTGTCAGCTTGAACGAGTCTGGCCAGTCCTTACCTCTCTCATTAACAAGACGTTTTTGCCCACAGAACTGTCATTCACTGGACGTTTGTCTGTTCTTCGCACCATTCTCTGTATCTCTAGAGACTGTTGTGTATGAAAATCCCAGAAGATCAGTGGTTTTTGAGATGCTCAAATCAGCCCATCTTGCACCAATAATTATTCCACGGTCAAAGTCACTTGGGTCCCATTTCTTCCCCATTCTAATGTGTGGTCTGAACAACAACTGAACCTCTTGACAATGTCTGCATGCTCTTATGCACTTCTTCTTATCGTGTCCACGGACAGTCTATACATGGCCTAGCAGATCCTGCCTTGTTGTTGAATTTGGCAGGATCTGCAACAGCACAGGGTTCCTCTAGTGATGGGCATTGCAGGAGATGTTGCAAAGTTTGTGGCTGAGTTCCACATTCACAAGTTGTCGGGCTGGTTGTATATCTCCATTTGCTTAGTGACACCTTTGAACGAACTACATCAGTTCTAAGTCTGTTAAGGCACTTCCAGGTTGCCCAGTTGCAATTAGCTCCTGGGGGAAGGCTTTCATCCAGTGGAATTTCCATCGTGGGGGTTGTTTGAGACTGATGAGCGGGTCTTTCCACAAGGCGATGCGGGCTTCAGATGGGGTTGATTGTAAGGGAACAACGCTGTTCGTGAAGCTCTTTCTTGACTTTAGGCGGCTGGGTGTAGGTGTTTGACCATGTAGAGAGTGCCTCTCATCTGATGTTTTGACGGAGTCGTTCTTTCTTGCTGGCTACCGTTCTTCTTATATCGCAGGAGCGATACCCGCCAGGATATATAGGTTGCTGATGTTTGTTGGTTTTAAACAACCTGTGATAAATCGGCAGCTTGCATTCAGAATGGCTTCTTAGCATGAATAGATCTTTCCCATGCAGGGTAGGCGTATTTGGCAGTGGAATAGCAAAGAGCGAGTGCACTGGCTCGCAATGTTTTAGAGCTTGCTCCCCATCTTGTGTTAGTGAGCTTATTCAGGATGTTGTTTCGTGCGCTCACTTTTGCCTTTGTCTTATTGATGTGGCTCTTGAAAGTGAGGCATCTGTCAAGGGTAACTCTTAAGTAGATATGTTGCCCGCAATATGTCAGTGGTGCTCCACACCAGGTTACTTTAAGCTGTCATTTGGCTTCACGGTTCCTGAGGTGGAATGCACAAACTTGCACCTTTAATGGGTTTACACGGAGGTGGTTTTCTTCATAGTAGGATGTTAGTCCCTCCCAGGCCTCAGAAAGTGTTTTCTCCACGGTGTTAAAATCAGTGATGCATAAGTCATCAGCATATATAAAACGTCGTGTGACATCACTCTTATGCACTGAGTTGCTGCCATATCACTGGGCGATTGGATATTTGCATGTATGAGCAGCTGTATAAGTGTATCTAATAAAGTGGCCACTGCATGTACTTAGCCAGATTTTCTTTAAATGTTTCAAATGTACTTCAAAGGGTATGTTCTTTATGTTAATAGTAAGTCTATTACAAGATCAAAGAAAATATTGCATGAAAATATAAGTTCACGATAAATAGATGCACTTTCCAGCACATTTCGCATATTGCTTGTATGAATGTAAATCAGTCATTGGAATGTAACTAATCTAGTCTCCTCTTTGAGCCTGGGATTCAACTTTTAATTCTAGTTTTTGTCAACTGTTGTCTTCATAAAATGGTGTTCAGCATGTCTGGGTCCTAGCAATTTATAAACAAATTTTAATCTAGTACCAAAATGTCTCAAAAACACTATTAAATTAAGTTGTCAAGTGACAAACATCATCAATTATCATGCTACTGCTTTTTCAGCACTCTGTAAGAGGGAGGGAAGAGGAGTGAATATATAACCACAGATAAAGAAAATGAAAGGGTGAAGATGATAAAATGGTATTTAGCAATCTGCAACTAAGCAATAATTCACACTAAGCTTTCATACAGTAGAGTCACAGTAGGAAGATATTTGGTCCATCATATCTATGTTAACTTTTGGGAAAAGTTACCCCATCTGTTTCTCTTTCACTCAAAGCTCCATTTATTTATAAGCAGTGAGGTAATACAATGGATCCCCACCTCTGTTTGATGGAAGTGGTCAAATGAATAGCCTAGAGCAAAATCTGGACTACATAAATGATTGATGACACTGTGCACCGACATTCATAGATGGCTCCCAAAACCACTTTCCTTTTATATGGGGAGATGTGCACATGGTCTTCGCAGCTTTTCCAGGAAGCAGCTGTGACACTTTACTTTCATGCCATCCTGGTTATTTGAAAAGGGTAAAACATTAATAGCTAATTGTTCTCATGCACCAGACTGCGCTGATGATGATTACACACAAATACGCACCCACAGCAAAGGGACACAGTAATCTAGAGTTTCAGCACCAAAAAAAATGTGCTGCACTTTTGTACTTGTTTGGCACCCAGAATTGGAATTAGCACCAACATAGGTGTTTATAGCATTATATATCTGGCCGTGTGTAACTAACAGTGTCCTGCACTTAGAACCTGGCATGGCCTAGCAACGAATTTCACCAGAGTTTAGTGTAGAATGACTGCCTGTGATGGTTGGCATGACAAGTCTCCAGAGACCACCATTGACCTTGTTACCATGGAGGTATCTCTGGGATAGATATGCATAGAAACATAGAAAACCTACAGCACAACACAGACCCTTCGGCCCACAAAGTTGTGCCGAACATGTCCCTACCTTAGAAATTACTAGGCTTACCTATACCCCTCTACTTTTCTAAGCTCCATGTACCTATCCAAAAGTCTCTTAAAAGACCCTATCGTATCAGCCTCCACCACTGTTGCCAGCAGCCCATTCCACACACTCACCACTCTCTGAGTAAAAAACTTACCCCTGACATCTCCTCTGTATCTCCTCCCCAGCACCTTAAACCTGTATCCTCTTGTGGCAACCATTTCAGCCCTGGGAAAAAGCCTCTGACTATCCACATGATCAATGCCTCTCATCTTATACACCTCTATCAGGTCACTTCTCATCCTCTGTCGCTCTAAGGAGAAAAGGCCGAGTTCACTCAACCTATTCTCATAAGGCATGCTCCCCAATCCAGGCAAAATCCTTGTAAATCTCCTCTGCACCTTTTCTATGGCTTCCACATCCTTCCTGTAGTGAAGTGACCAGAACTGAGCACAGTACTCCAAGTGGGGTCTGACCAGGGTCCTATGTAGCTGCAACATTACCTCTTGGCTCCTAAATTCAATTCCACGATTGATGAAGGCCAATACACTGTACACCTTCTTAACCACAGAGTCAACCTGCACAGCTGCTTTGAGCGTCCTATGGACTTGGACCCCAGGATCCCTCTGATCCTCTACCCTGCCAAGAGTCTTTCCAGTAATACTATATTCTGCCATCATATTTGACCTACCAAAATGAACCTCTACACACTTACCTGGGTTGAACTCCGTCTGCCACTTCTCAGCCCAGTTTTGCATCCTATCAATGTCCCACTGTAACCTCTGACAGCCCTCCACACTATCCACAACACCCCTAACCTTTGTGTCATCAGCAAACTTACTAACCTATCCCTCCACTTCCTCAATCAGGTCATTTATAAAAATCACAAAGAGTAAGGGTCTCAGAACAGATCCCTGATGCACACCACTGGTGACCGACCTCCATGCAGAACAACTCTTTGCCTTCTGTGGCCAAACCAGTTCATCATGGTATCACTCATCATGGTATCACTGATACAGCTCAGGTAGAAATGAAACTCTTTCCACAAAGCAATGTCCACTTGGATCCCATGCCTCCTTACTTTCTCAATAAGCCTTGCATGGGGTACCTTGTCAAATGCCTTGCTGAAATCCATATACACTACATCTATTACTCTTCCTTCATCAATATGCAGCTGAATAGAGAGATAAGGAGCAACATTTCTTTAACACCAAACAGGAAGTGATGAGGGTGAATTTTAGGATCCATCAACACAAGAAGATGTTAGTGCCAGGCCACACTGTGGCTAACTCTCTTCGTGCCACCCAGGAAAAGGCATGAGCTGCTTATCTCAGCACTCAAAGGCTGCACCATTTGTCTCAGCCCACCTAATACCAGTCCTCACTCCTCGGCCCCTCTGCACCAAACTGCACAATTATTCAGTGCTGGGGAGATACCAGCAGAGGCATGATTTGTAGCAGCCTTCCACCATCTGGATTTCTGCTGCAGCAGTTGGCAGGGCAGGGGCATGCTCCAGCTTCTTTGCAGTGCACAGCCTGAGTATGTGTCTGCTCTTAGAGTATACCTGTGATATTCCGATAACAGGACCACAAACATTAAAATCAGGCTATCATGCATCATAGTATCACTGATACAGCTCAGGTAGAAATGAAACTCCTTTTGTACTTTTCGGGAAGTATGGCAAGTCCTGGGTCCGGCCCAAATGCAATGAACTCCACACAAAATGCTGGAAAAATTTGGAGCACTTTCAGTCATATGTCACTGTGACAAGAGCTCATTTCTTCTTCATCTACCATCATTGGCATTGCTTCGGTCAAAATGGGATGTTGATTCTTACATTGCTGTTGGTTTTGCAGGAGCACCACTGACCCTTGGGATTTCTCTTGTAGAAGAAGTTCCGAATTTTCAGTCTAAGAAAGTCTGCATTTCTGTCCCTTCTCACTCTATGATATCAAGTAAATGAGTTAATTGTTCTGTTACGCCAGCTTCCCTTTTAACAATGAAATGCTGTCCCTCTGGATTTTATACTCCATCGTCTCTAGGTGCTGCAGTCTAAAGGCTCTGTCAAGACTGCCCTCTGTCATTTGAATATTGAAAATCGAACAGGTTGTACAAATCAAAAACAAACCTCCAGAGAAACTCAGCAGATCAGGCATCATCTGTGGAGGCAAAGGTTTGGTCAACATTTCAGATCAAGACCCTGCATCAGGACTGAGAACATAGGTGGAATATTGTCAGTAAATGGAAGGGATTGATCTCTATACTCTCAAATCTGGTGCAGGATCTCAAACCAAAATTTCAACCATCATTTTGCCTCCATGGTTGCTGCTTGACATGTTGAGGACCTCTACCCATTTGTTCTTGCTCCAGATTCCAGCATTTGCAAGTACTTGTGTCTTCATGGGTTTTACCAAAGTAGCTACTACCAATGTGGATGAGATAAAAGATGCATGGAATTTAAACAAATAGACTAGAGGATCAACATTATTACTGGGTGTGTTAAATGAAAAGGGGTACACCACACCTACCCTACTAGCCCTCTCCTGTCAGCCACCTGTAGCATAGTCTTCAAATCCCACAAAGGTCTGATTAGTCATCTCAAATCACAAAGAACGGGAGGGGAAACAAATCATCCTTAGTTCTAGGTTGCTGCCTGAACCCTAGCTATGAATATGCCTTTGTAAAATTTAATTTTTAATTCTGTCCACGAGACTGGATCTTGAAAGCACCTAAACAATTGAATGACCTCTTCTTCTCTCCATATTTTCCTGTGGCCCAAGGAGATGACTTTACTCCTGTCACCATGTAGGCAAAAATTGTATTTGGGTTTCCTGATAGCTGCTGCAAAGAATATCCATCCTTGAGTCAATGGTGTTTCCTGTCACTTTTATAATTCTTTTCATTTTATATATTGGAAGACCTGAAGGGCCAAGGCAAACTAATCATTCTACCACCTTGCCTGCAGCCTCTATTCTCATCTACAATGGTAGCAGTATCTTGAAATCATTGGATAATGGTGATGGCTGAATCTCCTCCACCACCCCCATATTCCGCTACCTGCCTGAACCACATTCATATCACTCCGTATCTGACTACAAATGTGATAAGATCAAGTGGATAACCAAAGACTTTTCCCAGGGAAGAAGTCACAGGGCATAATTGTAAGGCAATTGGAGGGATGTCAGAGGTAAGTTCTTTACACGGAGATTGGTAAGTTTGTGGAATGCCCTGCCGGGGATGGCAGTAGAGATAACTATAATTGGGCATTTAAGAAACTTTTAGATAGGCACAGGGATGATGGATAAATAGAGGGTTTTGTAGGAGGGAAGGGTTAGATTGATCTTAGAGTAGATTAAGAGGTTGGCACATGTAGTCTTGATAGACCATGGATTTGCACCTTGGATAGTTTCCAGAGCGCAAGCCTGGGCAAGGTTTTTTTTAATGGAAGACCAGCAGTTGCCCAAGCTGTACGTCTCCCCTCTCCACGCCACCGCTGTTGTCCAAGGGAAGGGCATTAGGACCCATACAGCTTGGCACCAGTGTCGTCGCAGAGTAATGTGTGGTTAAGTGCCTTGCTCAAGGACACATACGCAGCCTCAGCCAAGGCTCGAACTAGAGACCTTCAGATCACTAGATGAACACCTTAACCACTTGGCCACGTGCATAACAATGTGGGCCGAAGGGCCTATGCTGTACTGTTGTCTTTGGTCGATGGTCTGTGTCTAAACAAATACCTGATGATAAGAGTTCAACTACCTCCTAAATGGAAACATAACCCTTACACTTCCTGAAGCTTTGTAATGTTCACATTTTGTCGATGATTCTAATAACTTCAGTTCTTGAGTTGAAAAATCAGGGGAAGACATTGCTGTCACAACCATATTGGCCTTCTGCATCTGGGGCCATATTTGTTTCTATTTGTGGTCCTGAGTGGAGCCTTTCCCCAGGAGCCTGGTTTCAACCCAGCAGCATGACACAGGTCTGAAGGATTTGGACTAGCACAGCACAGATATTATTTCTGTTTTGGTTAGCAAAAAGAAGTAAATTTCAATTTTGGTCTTGGATGGAAATGAACAGCAGTAGGATCATCTTCATTCATTGTACCATCCCAATTCTACACGTTTTTATGTAGATGCTGAGGAAACTTCTGATTATTTATTACCAGAAACTACAGAATATCAAAGAAGGATATACATCTCATTGCATACGGAACAGCTCTCTGTTAGAGTAAACCAAACTGACCCATTCTCTCCAATATGTCTCACTCTCCATTATTTAACTAAAACGAAGTTATGGTCTCTGCTAGAGTATTTTATGTTGTAGTAATATTCTTAGGCTGATTTTCATAAATACCTTGCCTTTATTATGTCCAGCTTGATGAATTCAATACTTCTGATATCAATTTTGTATTCTAAGAAGAAATTTCCAGTTTGGAAAGTTAGATACACCAGAAAAAAACAATTATTGTTGCTTTTATCAGGCTTCTGTTCTGCAGTGGAACCGTGTGCTATTCCTGTCAACTATACACTATGAAATGATTTAAAAGTTGCTACAGCAGAGTGTCTTTTGGGAGTTTGCAGTTCTTCAACAACCACTTTGAAATGTTGAGAAGGTTACACTTTGAAGAGTGAATTTGCATGTCCATGCAAGGTGAGACCTCTGAAGATTGAAAAACACTCAGCTATGTGAAAATTGCGCTCTAAGCAATTTGGCAGAACTGTAGCTTTCTGAATGATGCTGCTGCTGATGTATGTTGATACTAATATGGAAAATTTAAATGGACAAAACTGAGTGTGATAAGAAAAATGCATATTATCCAGGATTCATAAAGAGGGCTGTTGGGATTTGTCAACTGGAATTTTGTAGTTGGTAAATATTGATCTGATTAATCAGGGAGCAGGTATAGAAGATCATAGTCTATAATATGTGAAATGACTAGCCATACTGTCAAAATCTGATAGAATCTATATTTACAGAGCTTGAATAATCAGCTGATAGCTTCCAATGGGGAAAAAAACTGCATTAAATGTGAGATCTTGTACCCAAAGCAAGTAATGAATGCTATTAGTTATTACTACTTCATCCATCTACACAAAGCTCTGTATTATATCACAGTGGTAATGCTCACCTCTCAGACTTGTGTAATTGTGGATAATGAAGACTATTAGAATGGAAATTCAAATGATAATTCTACAATCAGTGTTTCCATTACTGTCATATTTTTGTGATTTAGCTGCTTCTGTTCTCAACTTATACTCAGTTCACTGATTCTAAAAAAAATGACTTTTCTATGTAGGATTAATATCAAACCCCACTGTTCTCAGCAGACTGAGAAATTGAAATATTATCTCTCAGTAAATTGCTTCCAGAACCTGCCAAACATCAACCCATCAGCCAGCTACATAATCTAAGAAATCAATTGATAGTCAAGTTGGAACAGAAGGAATATTTTGCAGTCCTATAGTAAGTTTTCAGAGTGGTTTGAAGTAATGGTGGGGAGGGGGGAGGTGGAGACCTCAGCTCACAGAAGGCCCAAGTGTTTCTTGTAGAAAATTGACTGGGAATTGATTTAGTAACAATATACAGGCAATGTCTTCTCCCCATCCACTGCTTCCACAATATCAGTGTGCATGCAACATGCCCAAATGTATTAGAAATTCAAAAGCACGTGAAGTGCCAAATGAAGTCAATGATAAATACAGAATGAGATGTTGCAATTACCTGCTCCTGAAGTTTTTGACCTTATTTCAAATGACATTGGTCATGGAGTGTTAAGTTTAGAAGTATTTTAAAGCAGTATATCACTATGTGCAGAGTGATAAATGTTAAGATGAGGACTGAGAGTAATTTAAGTGATCATTATTCCATCTGAACAAGAGAAATATGAACTCTGACATACTTCACACATCATTGTTTCATCAAACTCCATTTAAGATATACGTTGTTTTCATTACACCAATTCTGATCTTGCAGATGGAGCAAGCAATGCTATAATGGAAATAACCCTACATCATCTGTACAAAATTTATATCATTTTGAGCAGCTGGGTTGAAATTGCACTGTGTTATTAGAAACAAGATCATTAATAACTATTATTTTGTTATTCCCTTGAAAGGCACATTAAGGAAAGAAATGTTAAATTGGCTAAACATATACTTAATTAATTTTCATTTTAAAAGCACTAGCTGAGATTTTCTTATTGAATTTGCATTAGGAGCAGTGAAGAAAGCATATGGTGTGAGATTGATAGTGACTTCTCTGGTATTGCCGTTCCTGATTGGTTATTATTATTTCAATAAAAGAATGAACCTAACAACAGCATGGCCTCAAAGTACTCTGATAGGTCATATTCTAACCCATTAATATATTGATGTTAATCCAATATTCAAAATGAGTTTGGTGACTGAGGATATAAAAATTCTGATCTTGCACTTCATCATTTAACTACACTCTGTTCTTTCAGTAGCTTTTACAATTTATTCTGTATTGTTATTGCTTTACATTATTCTACCTCAATGCATTGTGTGATGGGGGCTCTTGAAGATGGATGTCGCATTTTTGAGGCATCACCTGCGGAAGATGTCCTCGATGCTGGGGAAGCTGGTGCCCATGATGGAGCTAGTTGAGTTTGCAACTTTCTACAGCTTTTTAAGATCCTGTGGTCTTCCATACCAGACTGTGATACAACCAGTTAGAATTTTCTCCACAGTACATCTATAGAAATTTGCAAGAGTGTTTGGTGACATACCAGGTCTCCTCAAACTTCAAATGAAATATAAAGCTGTTGTGCCTTCATTGGTAATTACATCAATACTTTGGGCCCAGGATAGATCTTCAGAGATGTTAACACTAAAGAACTTGAAAATGTTCATCCTTTCCACTGCAATCCCTCAATGAGGACTTGAATGTGTTCCCTCGACTGCCCCTTCCTGAAGTCCACAATCAGTTCCTTGGTCTTACTAATGTTGAGTGCAAGGGTACAATTGCAACATCATTCAACCAGCTGATCGATCTCATTCCTGTACGCTCTTCATCACCATCTGAAGTTCTGCCAACAATAGTTGTGTCATCAGCAAATTAATAGATGGTGTTTGAGCTGTGCCCAGCCACACAGTCATGGGCATAGAGAGAGTAGAGCTAAGCACATATCCTTGAGGTGCACCAGTGTTGATTGTCAGTGAGAAAGAGATGTTATTTCAAATCTGCACTGACTGTGGTCTCCCAGTGAGGAAGTCAAGGATCCATTTGCAGAAAGAGGCACAGAGGCCCTGGTTTTGGAGTTTATTGATTAGAACTGGAGGTATGATTGTGTTGAATGCTGAACCGCAATTGTTAAACAGCAGACTGCAGTAGCTATTGCTATTGTCCAGGTGACCCAAGGCTGAGTGGAGAGCCAGTGAGGTTCCACTTGCTGTAGACTATTGCGTTGACAGGCAATCTGCAGCATGACCGTGTCCTTCCTTCAGCACGGGTTGATTCTAGCCATGACCAACTTCTCAAAACACTTCATCACAGTTGATCTGAGTCCATAGTCATTGAGGCAGCTCACTCTGCTCTTCTTGAGCCTAGTATGATAATCACTTTTTCAAAGCTGATAGGCATCTCTGACAGCAGCAGTGAGAGATTTGAGATGTCCTTGAATACTCTTGCTAGTTGGTTGGCACAGGTTTTCAGTGCCCTATCCTGTACACCATCAGACCCTGATGCCTTGTGAGGGTTCAGGAGATGTGTTGATGTCAGCCTCCAGGACGGAGATCAGAGGGTCATCAGATGCTACAGAGATTCACACAGGTGTAGTTTTACTCTCCCTTTCAAAGCATGCATAAAGGGCATTGAGCTCATCTGGGAGCTTTTTTTACTGAACCATTGCTTCCCCTCTACTATTGCCATCAACGTTTTTGATGGCAACTCAACTTCTTTTCCTCTGAGAAGGAACAGCTGCTCTACTTGCCCGCCACCCTCAAACTCCTCCTGCTGGGTCCCTTACCCCCACTATTCATCGCTCAACTTCCATCCCTTGCTTGGTTGCGTTTATCACCTTCCTTTCTTATATGAATCCTTGTTATCTCCACTTATCACCTCCCAGCCTCGTTGCTACCTTTACCTCTCCATCCCCAATGACTCCATCAGCTAATCGAGGACTCCTCGTGAATCAATGAACCCTATTCACGCACTCAGTTAACTTTGTTTACAGCTTATCCCCATGGTTTTACCCTAACAGAGACATTTTTCTCTCTCCCCCAACCTCACTGCAGCCTTACAGTCTCTATGATCACTTTTTCAGTTCTGATGAAGGATCGTTGAGTTTGTAGCTTTTTTCTATGATGTGGTCTAATCTGATAAATATTTCTGGAATTTTGTTCTTATTTTAGATTTGCAGCATCATCATTTTTGAATAAATATTTTGGGTCCATTTTACAAAGGAGTGTCCAATACCTGATTTCCTAATTTCACTTGTTAGCCACAGATGAACCTGCCTAGGATGACGTGCCCTTGACAGGCAATTCCAAAAAGCCAATCTCTACACCCTCCAAGAAATCCTCCTCTACTGTATTGTTACTAACTCAGTTAGCTTGATGTATAGAGGGTTGGCTCGTTGTATGGTGTGTGTAGCTCGATGTATATGAAGGTTAGTGTGTAACCTTCAGGAAGGTTACAGGAAGACAACCATACAACAGGTTGTCAGGAAGACAACCTCAGCATCAAACGATCTGTTAGAGGAACTGAGCCGGTCAAACAGGATCTATAGGGACCCACGGGAAAGGAATTGTTGACATTCTGGGTTAGAACCCTTCATCAGGACTGCCTCAGCATTTTCTTTGTCCAATGTAAATTGTGCAATTTTTTACATCATTGTGTGTGTCTCATGGCTCAGTTGTTAAGATATTTCTCTTCCTTTTTTTAATCAGTAAAGATATGGGACTTATTTTCCTTAGTGAGCATATAAACACACCAAAAATATTCACACCCCTACCCCCATTGCCCTGATAATCAGAAACATGAGCTGTACTTGTGTAAGATACTGGTGAGTTCCAGAAAGACATACTTAATGAAAAGAAAATAGCAGCTAGAAAACAGGATTTGAAAAGTATTATCTAGAAACGTGATTGGATCAAGATTTACCGACATCATTTCTACCATAGCAGCAACTGAGCTGGACCATTTGCAACTAGTGAATAGAAAATGATCTAATATCAGTACAAAACCTTTCCTGAGATCACACATAGCAAGAATTCAACCAAACTTTCTACACTTAATTGGTGCAATCTAAATAAATAAGAAAAAGCCCCAGCAGATTTAGACACGCAAAAACAAAATACAAAAAGCAACCTATTCTGATCTGCTGCACTTTAATTCCAAGCTTCAGTTCTACCTTTCCATTAACAAGGATTTATTGACAGTGCAAGAATACTGAACTTGCCCTTCAGTTCCCAGTCATTACAAAGTCTGAAATGACACTTCTAATACTTGAATAAAGAATGATATCTGTAGTATATGGCTGTATTCATACAAATTAATTTAAAAATTTCTGCTGGACTCTGAATTAATTCTACATCCTCTGAGTTTGCTCCACAATTTTGGCAGCAGTTGTTGAAAAAATGTGGTCTGAAAACTCTTATAAGGGAAAAAAAGTTCAAATCAATCAATAAATATGGTATTAAATGCTAAAATAAAACCATACAAAATAGAAGACTTTCGCAAATTCACATGTGAAGTGCTGCCTCACCTGGAGGGACTGCTGGGGTCCTGAATGGAGGTGAAGGAGGAGGAAATAGGCAGGTGTATAATTTCTGTCACTTGCAGGGACACATGCTAGCAGGCAAGAATGGACGAGGGAATCACAGAGGGAGCAATCCCTATGGAAAGCAGAGATTGGGTAGGGGGAAGTTAAAGATATGTTTGATGGTGGGATGCCATTGAAGATGACAGAAGTTGCAGAGAATGAGTTGTCGGATGTGGAGGCTCATGGGGTGGTAGGTGAGGACAAGAGGAATTCTATCTCTGTTATGATAGGATGAGCAAGGATGTCAGGGAAATAGTGGAGATGCGGGTAAGAACAGCATCAATGGTGGAGGAAGGGAAATCCCATTCTTGGAAGAAGGAGGATGTTCATATGTCCTAGAAAGGAAAGCCTCATTCTTGGAACAGATGTGGCAGAGACAAAGGAACTGAGAAAGAAGAATAGCATTTTTAGCAGGAGACAGGGTGGGAAGAGGTATAGTCAAGGTGGCCATGGGAATGGGTAGGTTTATAAAAGATGTCATAGACAGTTTGTCTCCGGAGATTGCAATGGAGAGATTGAGAAGCAGGATGGAGGTGTCAGAGGTGGACCAAGTGAATTCAAGGGTAGGGTGGACGTTCGAGGCAAAGTTGATGAAACTGATGAGCTTAGCATGGGTACATGACGCAGCACCAATGCACTCATCAATATAGTCAGGAACAATTGGGGAGCATTACCTGGGAAGGCTTGGAACATGGACTGTTGTTTTTAGCCAAAGAAATGCTAGGCATAGCTGGGGCCCATGCGGGTGCCCATGGCTACCCCTCGAGTCTGGAGAAAGTGGGAGGAGCCAAAGGAGAAACTGTTGAGGATGAGGACCAGTTCTGCCAGATCGAGGAGGGGAACTGTTAGAGTCTTTGGTTGAGAAAGAAGTGGAGAGTTGTAAGGTCTTCTTGATGGGGGAGTAGAAGTGTATAGGGATGGACACATGGTGAAGATTAGATGGTTAATGCCAGGCAATTGAAAGTTGTTGAGGTGTATGTGAGGTGTCACGGATGTAGGTGGGAAGGGGGATAGAATGGAGTCGAGGTGTGTGGACATGAGTTCAGTGCGGCAGGAAAAGACAATGGACCTACCAGGACAGTCAGGCTTGTAGATCTTGGGTAGGAGGTAGAGACAAGAAATGCAGGGTAAGGGAACTATGTTTGGTCACAGAGGATGTGCGTTGTCCAGAATTGATGAGATTAGTGATGCTGTTGGCGATAATTTTCTGATGGTCTGGAGTAATGACCTTTGCAAGAGGAAGTTGCCGCCTGGTCTCAGCAATACTACAACAGCTCTTTCCTTTGTCTGTGGGACAGGCTGGCCTAACCAATCTCTCCTTATAAATCAAGCCCTTCAGTACTGGCAATAGTAAATCTGCACGACAATTGGAGAGTAAAGAGAGTTACCTAAGATTGCAATAGGATTCAAATCAACTTGGGAAGTGGGCTAAAGAATGGCAAATACAATTTAATTTGACAAACTGCATTGCTAAGTTAAACCGAGGAACTACTTGCACAGGAATCTACACCTTATCTACAGTCCTCTGTAAGATCAACCCTCAACATCCTCAGTTTCAGGGAATTAAGTCTGAGCCTATCCATCCTCTCCTTATGACACAAGCCCTCTGATAACATCTTAATAAACCTTTCTGTACATTTTCCAGCTTGATGACATCTGTCCTATTAATGGTCCACTAGAACTACACGTAATACTCCAAGTCTGATCTCATCATAGACTAGTACCTTTGTAGCATTATTTCCCAACTCATGCCCAGCCCAATGAAGGCAAGCATGCCAAGCACTTTCTTCATTGTTGCCACTTTCAGGGAACTGTGTACCTGTAAAATCCTGGAGTCATAGAACCTTAGAGCTCAGAAACATGTCTTTCAGTCCAACCTATCCATCCCAGTCAAGATTCCCGTTTAAGCTTGTCTCATTTGAGTGGCATAATAGCGCAGTGCTTAGTATAATGGTGTTATAGCTCAGGTTCAATTCTGCCATTGTCTGTATGTTCTCTCCACGATTACATGGGTTTCCTCCAGGTGCTCCAGTTTCCTCACACGTGCCTAATAGGTTCATTGGTTACAAAGGAACCTTGGGCCAGAAGGGCATCTTACCATACTGTACAGTATCTGAATAAAAATAAGTTAATGCTAGGGCCCTAGACTGTTGTAAAATGGAGATTGAGTGGTTCTCTGAAAGTGCAAACAAAAGTAGTCAGGGTCGCAAAGAAGGTATTTGGCACACTCACCTTCATTGCTTAGGGCACTGAGCACAGGAGCTGGGACATTATGTTACAGATGTACAGGTTGGTGATAGGACTACACACAGTATTGTGTGCATTTCTGGTTGCCCAACTAAAGGAAAGATGTCATTAATCTAGAAAGGATGCAGAAAGGTTTCACAAGGATGTTCCAAGTACAGCAGAGCTTAAGTTATAGAGGCTGGATAGGCTGGGACGTTATACCCTGATGGTTGATCTTACAGAGGTAAAGAGAATGGTAGTCTTTTTCCCATTTGGGGGAGTCTAAAACTAGAGGACACAGATTTAAGGTGAGAGGGGAAAGATTTGAAAGGGACCTGAGGGGCGGTAGGCATATGGAACGAGCTGCCAGAGGAAAATGTAGAGGCCAGGTATATTACAATGTTTAAAAGACATTTAAAACAGATACATGGATAGGAGAAGTTTAGAGGAATATGGGGCAAGTACAGGCAAATGGGACTTGTTCAGGAAGACCATTAGGTTGGCTTAGATGAGTTGGGCTTAAGGGCCTATAAGACTAGAAGACATGTTTCTATGCTGAATAGCTCTGATACTCTCATTCAAAGGAGAAGGCCCGATTTTAACCTAAAGAAGTCAACACAATGCTAATATCCGTAATTCCCAGATCAATTCCTCGAGTGAAGCTGCTGGGAGGCAGGTCAAAGCTGAAACTTCTGGTTGCACATTGCAGTCATGTGCCACTAAATATGTGGCTGCCAGCGCCGTGCCCTGTCATCGTACATTGTGATCAGAAAGTCAGTGAGCTTATTGCAATGGAGGTTTAAACTGTTCTGCTGAGGGGCAATTTTGCTTCTACTAGCCTTCAGAGATAATTGAGTCTTGCCTCTTTGGAACTCTTCTACCATTTTCTGACATTAAAATGATGAAGCCACTAATTAAAACTGAAGTTGTCCCTTTAGATGTCATCAGATCCTGATCAGCTTGTTTAGTAAAGCATATATGGTCATGTCTTGGAGCGTATGTGATAATGACCTCATGAGAGAAGCTACAGTATCATACCTCACTATCGGATGTGGGTAAGCGTGCCTGACGAGGGTCAGCAGTTGGAAGAAAAACAGATGGTAAGCCACAACAGCACATTAGTGCAAGTGGTTTTATTTAGCACCAGGAGGGGAGAAAAGGCAAAAGCTGTCCAAAACTTGTGAAGAAAAAAGAAAATATTTACAAATAGACAAATGAAAACAAACGTACAAAAATTTATAAATATACAGAGGCTTTCTCCATGACACACTTTGTCATTAACTTTCCAATATAACTATTCACCAGTCATCAAATCCAACCTTCACACCTCTCAGCAAAGCCAAGGCGTAGTGTGCCAGCTCCCACTAACTCAGGCATTATTTTAAGACACCTCAGTCTGTCCCTTGGGTCTTTTGGGGCCATTCTGCTGTCTACAAACGATGTAACAGTGTGAGTGAAAATAAATTAAACTGTATGGAGTGCTTATGTCTAGAATCCTTATTTTTATGAGGTATAAACAAGTAGAGCAAATTAACTGAAAGGATTGTTTTGGTTAGCCAAGCTAGTAATAGTTTTACTGTTGGGGTGTGTAAATGGTGAACTCCCAAGAACTGCAGAATGGGAGGGAAAAGTGTGCGAAATACTGGGGAAACTAAACTAGGGACAGAACGAGAAGGAGTAACTAACCAGGCAAAGGGGCCAGGTTAGCTGGAGAATTAGCACTGCCAACCTGTTCTGTCACATACAGTAAATAGTATTAACCTGACATTGCAACAAATATATTGCACATGCTTCAGGAATTAAGCATTACATCTAATTGTAATCTTGGTCTTGTTGACCTTGCCTGCTAAAGTCTTCGATCTTCTCAATAACAAACTGCTGATTTTTCTCCTAGTTTCCAACTAAATCAAAAAACTACCTTTAGTTTCATTTCTGAATTTAAGAAAGTGCTAACAGCCATTCTATTTATTCCACTTGATGCACAGCCTAAGGAAAGCCTGCTGCATCAGAACACTGTGCACATATCTGCATCTCCCTATTGCCCTCTAAATCATTAAATAAACGCATGCAGCAGTTACCATTCACACATCAGCTATCTTACCCATGCGGAAGACACCCAGGCAGCACACAAAACTAAAGATATAATTTACAGGGGATACCATGAGGTATGGCACCTGGAACATGCATATGACTGCTGTGAAGTTCTGTATTCTTTAGTGTCAACGTAACAATAAATGCCTTCAACATACAGATAAGTGAAATGATCTAACAGGAGCAGATCTGCTTACCCAGCTGACTTTTCTCATATAATTATAAAGCAACAGGCTTCACAGTAAGAACTTCACAGTAATATGATGAATTGTTATGAAACAGAATTGAGTGCTATATATTATCTGTTATTATTGTAATGTGTGAATTCCTTTGTCCTTTATTAAACCATAATAAGCCAGTTTTCAGAGCTGAGCTGAATGGTAAGCCTAGGAAACTGCCAGCCATATGGGTGGGTGTCCCACAGATGGCCTCAGGGTGACTGAAAGGTGGGTGATCGGGGTAGGCTAAGCACTGCAATATAAATTTAATCATTGTCATTTCCAGAGAAGTATCCCTTGAGTCTTTTCTAGTTCTGATATATTCCAAAATTGGCCATTTAGAAAAAGAGTTGTTACAATCAAACATACCTTTGTCAAGGAATTCAGCAGAATGTAGCAAATTTCCATTGTCTCTTGCTCAGGCTAAATTTATTGGGTAAAATGTAAAACAGTAAATTTTGTGGCAGAAATTAGAATTATTCTAACATGAAATATCATTAATCTCTATTGAAATACTTATGCAAACCAAACTTCAAGAATTCATATTGAATGAATTATTACGATGAAAATTTAAGTGTAAAACCATAAAACAATGACCCCAAACAGTAATAGGGCTACAAGGTTTTTCCTGTCATCTCACAGATAATGTAAGACCAAATAGTTTTATCTGACAGATTGCACCGTTCTTCCTTATCTACTTATAACTATGCTGTTCATCAGCTCATCCTCATGATTTTAGATACAGCAGTGGTTTCTCTCCTGCCAGGCATGCCACTGTGATAATATAAATAATTTATAGAATCCCGGGCTGAGAAATGACTGGAAATGGGTAGGTGCACTGCTGTGCTCATAACTATATGTTACAGCTGCAGAATACGATGGGAAATGTCATCCCTTTTGTTTTATAATCCTGCTTGAGCTCTCAGGTATCCTTCCAGCAGTCTCTTAATTCAAAGAATAATTGGCAGGTCAGCTTTCTTGAAGTACGCCCCTAAACTGTGGAACTCAATACCTAAAACTATAAGGGATGCAAACTCTGTTGACTCATAAAGGCCAGCTCAAAACCAATTTATTTAAGCTTGCTTTAAACTAACACCTTTTTTGTCTTTGATTCTTCATGTTTGCACTTTATCCCATTGTAAAGCACTTTGAACTACATCATTTGAATGAAAAGTGCTCTATAAATAAGCTATTGTTAATCTTATTATTATTATCCTTCAAATATTACTTCAATGTTCCTCTTCCACCATCTCCTTTTGTATTTGATTTACCAGTTTAGTCTTGTTTTATGTTCATAGTTTAGATCATTAATATTTCTAATTTTAATTCCTTAAGACATGGACAAGTTTTTTTTTAATTCATGGGGAAAATTTTAAGTACAGCACTGGATAAGCAAAAGTTTTCCTGAAATTGAATATTGGATTGAAAGGAGAAACTGAAGATAGTCCCTGGTACAAACTCATTCCAGCCTTCTGCTTTATCCCTCTCCATGGCAACTGCCTGAGGCAGAACTACATCACTCAATGCCATGCTCTCATATTGAACCACAAAATGAAATTTGGACCATTGCTATAACTACCTAATTTCACCAAACAAAATCGCCTGACTTAATTCCTTCCCTCAACTTATATGTTTTTGACATCATTAGTAAAGCAGGCCTAGCTATACATGGCACTTAAAACCAGCCTCTCTTTATACTTTCCAGGTAATCCCAAACTCTCCAATGTCACACAAATTGGGTTCACTCATCACCCTTGTGTTTATTGGTCTGAATTAGTTGCTGGGTAGGCAATAGCTTAATTTTAAAACTCTCATCTTTGTTCCTTTTATCATTGAATAGCATTGTATCTTCCTGTCTCTTTAGTCTCCTGAACGCTTCCAAAGTGCCCTTGTGCTAGGTTTAGTCTCTTAAGGATTCTTTATTTTAATCACTTCACCATCAGCACTGAGGTCATCAGCTACCTAAACCCTGAGTCCTGGAACTTTCTTTTCTAAACCCTTTCTTGAACCTTTCAAGTTTGCTGCATTTCCTTTTCCCTTCAAGATGCTCTTTGACCAGGCTTTTAATATCAACCCCATCTTCTTTTTGTGAGGCCCACCTAACACACCTGGTTTGAGAGAACTCCTGTGAGATGCCCTGACACATGGAGAGCACTATAAAAATATTAGATATTGTTTTCTTACAGCATTATTGTCAGAGAGCTCTCGAGTTAATGAGCATGGAACTAAGCCCTTTGGGCCACTGAACCTGCACCAACATCAAGCACCCATTTATACGAATCCTACGTTCATTCAATTTCATTGCCCCACATGGCCCTCACTCCTCCCAGACCGCACCACTCATTTACACACTGGGATCAATTTACTGTGCCCAACAACAAAACATACATCCTAGGGATATTGAAAGAAAATGAAATATCTAGGAGAGATCTGCATGGTCACAGGCAGAACATGCAAATTCCACAAAGACAGCAGCTGAGGTCAGGATTTGAATCTAGGTTACCGGAGCTGTGAGCCATTACCTTTACTAGCTGTATCGCTTTGCAGCGCACAATATACTGTGAATTCTCGCATCCTAGATTATTTAACACATTGAAAGTTATCTAACAAAACCTGGGGATGTTCACGGTTCTAATGCAAAACTACCTTCCGTTGAGATACCATGTCTAGATAAGTAACACGACTGCCACAGCTTCTGTGTCAATCAAACATGTTTCACATTCAAAGTGACAGCTTTGATTGATAGCTCAGAGAGTCAGCTGTCAATGCAAAAAGCTGAAGGAGGAGCCAAAGCTGACATTTATTAAATCTGTCCATCTCTTGATGGCAGAGGCTACCTTTTCCAGTTTTGCAGGCTGGAAGAGTCAAGGTGAAACATTGCCTACTCATCAAAGAATAGTGGTAGATTTTGTTCTGAATCTGTGATTTGTAAGCTTATTTCTGCTCACATGAAAAGGAATCAAATATTTGGTTTTTATCATTTTCTGTAAAACTTGATATAAAACTTGAAACTGAGCTCTTACTTTTTTCCTAAACCACAAGAAAAAAAAGTCAATTTATTGATTTCCAACAAATTTCTCAGATTATGCCTGCAGTGCACCCTTCAAAAAATGCAAAATTAGTTTCTGTTGTAAGACAAATTAATTTAAAAAATGATGGATAAAAAGCTAAACTGTAATGAGATGCTGTTTACTCAGGATGTCCAGTGCTCCCGTGAGATAGAATCCCCGCTACTCTTACAATCACCTCTGGCTCAGTGTTGACAGGAACAAGGAGCTGATTATTGACTTCAGGAGGTGGAAACCAGAGTTCCATGAGACTCCTCATTGGGGGGATCAGAGGTGGAGAGGGCCAGCAACTTTAAAATCAAAGGTTTCAAAGGTTCACTTATTATCAAAGTATTTTCTTCTTCTTCATGTGCCTTGCGCGTTACACGTTTGGGCGATCATGGCTCTCCACATTGAACGATCCCTCGCAGCGTCAATGATATCTCGCACATTTAGATCTGTTAGTTCTTTCACAGTGTCCATATATTTTCTTCTTTGCCTTCATCTTCCGCATTTCCCAGGTATACGACCTTGTAATGTAAGGCATTCTATTTCTCCCTTTCTGAAACATGGCCCAGGAAATTAAGTTTCCTCTCATTTAACGTTCTCATTAAAGATCTTTTTGTATGGGCACATTGGAGTACTGTCTCATTATTACCCTATCTCGATATGATATTTTCAGCATTCTTTAATAAACCACATTATCAAAGTATACAACTCTGAAATTCTCCTCCAGGTAGCCACAAAACCAAGAAATTTAAAAAAAGGCAGCATGACCTACAGCCTCCGAATCCCCCTCCCCACACAGAAAAATGAACAGAAATGGCACAGGCACATCAACCCCCAAATCCCTCCTCCCACACAAATATACAAAAACAGAACAGGCACATCAACCCCCAAATCCCTCCTCCCACACAAAAAAAAATTAGAAAGATTGGGCAAAAAACAGAATATAAAAAAACTCTGAAAAGACTGAAAAAAAAACTCCATAGTCCAAGTTCACATCCAAAGGGCAGACAACCTGGACAACACCCTTTGGGGACAACGGCAAGCTCTCCCCACTCTGGTATGGAACAATCAAAAGACAGGCAGCAGACGCCCACCGTCTGTACTTGCTTCAATGTTTGAATCTCCTTTGTTGCTTTGATCAGCGAAATGGAGTCAAACATCAGCTCACACACTATCCTGCAGCCTGCCTGCCTGCCATGAGGTTCACTTACACTGCCTTTGCCTCCTGGAATCCTCTCAGACAAGAACACCCAAAGGATTTCCAAACAGCAAATCACAGACTCCAGGAGTTCCAGAATCGCATTCAAGACGATAAACAAATGTAAAAGACATATAAGAAGTGAAACATATGATTTCAAGGTCTATCCAGAAGACGTTGACTGAAGGAGCATTGTATACAGGCACCGCCTTGACCTGATTGATGTTATCAGATCTGTCCTGAGCCCAGCACATGTGCAATTATGAAGAAAGCATGGCAGCACCTCAACTTCCTTAGGAGTCTGTGATAATTTGGCATGGCATTTATAGCCTTGACTAACTTCTGTAGATGTGTGGTGGAGAATATATTAACTGATTGCATCACTGCCAGGTATGGATCACCAATGCTCTTGAATGGAAAATCCTTTAAAAAGTAGTGGATAAAGCACTTCCAGCCACTGAACACATCTGTATGGAGCATTGAGGCAGTATACATCATCAGGGACCCCCTCCACCAAGAACATACTTTCTTCTTACTTCTGCCATGAGAAAGGAGGTACAGTAGTCTCAGGAGTAACACCACCAAGTTCAGGAGCAGCTATTGCCCCTCAGCCATCAGGCTCCTGAGTTTCATCATCTCGTGTTCTCGATATTTATTTATTTTCAATAATTATTATTTTTTTTTGCTTTTTTTTTGTACTTGCTCAGTTTGTTGTCTTTTACACACTGGTTGCTTGCCCTGTTGGTGAAGTCTTTTACTGATTCTATTATGGCTAATTATATTTGCTAAGTATGCCTGAAAGGAAATGAATCTCGGGCTCTATATGTTGACATATATGTACTTTTGATAATGAATGTATTTTGAACTTTGAACTTTGCACTCAAAATGGCTCCGGCCTGCAGAAGTATAAGGACTTGTCAGTCAGCTGATGAAAAATGCTTGACCCCAGAAAAGGGCCGGGATTTTCAGCCTATGAAGCATATGACAATTGAACAATATGCAGTGAGAGTGATGATGACATTGGTATTGAAACTGCTCTGTACATGATCGCAAAAAAACTGCAGAGAGTTGTAAATGCAGCTCAGTACATCACAAAAATTCATTTCCCTCTGTGGACTCTGTCTACACTTCTTGCTACCTGAGTGAAACAGTCAGTATAATCAAAATCTCCACTTATCCCGGACATTCTCTTTTCTCCAACTTCCCACTGTGCAGAAGATACCGATGCTCAAAAGATTGTACCACCAGGCTCAAGGACAGCATTGATTCCATTTTTATCAGACTATTGAATAGAACCCTAGTAGAGTGAGACTGTCTTTTGACCTCACAATCTATCTTGTAATAACCTTCACATAATGTCTGCCTGCACAGTACTTTAACTGGAACTATAATGATTTATTCTGCACTCAATGCACTGCTGTAAGAAGTGATCTGTGTGAATGGTGTGCAAGACTGGTTTTTCACTGTACCTCAGTACATGTGACAATAATAAACCAATTTACTAACAGACAAGCTTACTGTAGGCAGGACTTCACCCTGTAAATTCATTTTACAGCCATAGAAATAAAGAGTGGGGGATCATTTTATGTGAGGTAACAAGGTTAATACAGATTTGTTAATTGGATTGTTTAAGAAGCAGACATTCCAGATTCCTGTTGATCGCTTTGTCAAAGGGAATTATTGTTGCACTTTAATATGAGTTTATATTTCATTTTATATATTTCAAACCAATAGGCTGTCATTACCATTACTGCTGGAATAATGGGATGTTAGAATCCAATTCATTTGACAGCAATTATTGATTGTATAAAATTATTGTAAATTTTTCACCTTGCTGCTATAACCCAGTCAGCAAAATTTGTTTCAATGTTCAGAGAAACAAGTAAATTTAATTTTAGAATTTTAGGAAGAAATTTAAATTTTCAGCCTCTTATAAATTATAATAAAACACTTTGCATTTTCCCTAGAAACTTTTAGCAAGGAAGAAGAGTGCCCACCAACTGTTTGTGGTTGGCTCCTGCTGTAATATTGAACCTACAGAGTACCTCGCCCTTCCACATGCCCTAATTAGGAAAATCCACAACTGGGCTGCATCCTGATACCGGTGCTGACTTCACAGGTCACAATGATAATGATTTGTAGAACCTACTGGGAGCTTTTACAGCAAGAGCCAATAAATAATTCATACCATCTCTGGTCACTGCAATGCATGTCAGCATGTTTAGAGACCTCAGTGAATGTTAATAACTATTTTGCAGCTTTAAGTAGTCTTTGTTGTTGTAAGCAATTCCACAATCTTCATTCTTTCCATTTTCTAACATACACTCAAAGGCCAAATTATTAGATACCTCCCGTACCTATTGAGTGCACGTCTGCGGTCTTCTGCTGCTGTATCCACTTCAAGTTTGTGCAGTTAGAAATGCTATTTTACACCTCACTATTGTAACACATGGTTACTTAAGTTACTGTCACCTTCCTGTCAGCTTGAATCAGTCTGGCCGTTCTCTTCTAAGCGCATTAACAAGGCATTTTTGTCCACAGAACTGCCATTTGCTTGATTTTTTTTTTTTGGTTCTTTTTTGCACTATTCTCTGTAAACTCAGGAGATCAACAGTTTCTGAGATACTCATACCACTCCATCTGACACTAACTATCATTCCACAGTCAACATCACTAAGATCGGATTTCTTCTCTATCCTCATGTTTAGCCTGACAACAACTAACCCTCTTGACCATGTCTGCATTCTTTTTTGGAATAAGTTGCTGCCACTTGATTGGCTGATAATATAATTGCATTAATGAGCTGGTGTACAGGTGCACCTACTATAGTAGCCACTGACTGTATATATTACAGAGTAAAACTTGTTAAATTGACTCGAATGGGTCAATTTAACTTGTTGAAATATAAAATGTTTTATTTTTTTTAATTTTGAGATACAGCACACTATTTGACCCTTCTGGCCCAAGAAGTCGGAGCCACACAATTACCCCCATGTGACATACAAGCCCATGCATGTTTGGAATATAGGAGAAAACCAAAGCACCTGGAGGAAACCCGTGTAGCCATGGAGAGAACATACAGACTTCTTGCATACAGCAATGGGAAATGAACCTGGTTCACTGGTGCTGTGATAGCACTATGCCAACCTCTACACTACCATACCATGTTTAACTATTAGTAGTGGTAGTAGGCAGCTGTTGATCCCAGGGGACCACGGGTTTGTGCCTCTGGTGGACTGTGTCCTCTCCAGAGCGCAAGCCTGGGCGGGAAGATTTGAAGAACCGGCTGTTGCCCCTGCAGTGGGTTCCCCCTCTCTACATCACTGATGTAGTCCAAGGGAAGGGCAAGCACCGATATAGCTTGGTACCAGGGTCATCGCAGAGATTGCCAGAGTGAAGTTGTAAGCAACATCAAACTGCCTTAGGTACCCTGGCTCTGGGTTTCTTCCTCAGGGTTTACTTCTGAAGCCTTTCCCATGGGTGAATATGGCCACAAGGCAGCAGAGATTTGAAATCAGAGTTCTCCTTCTTCTAGGCAGGCTGCCATCCAAGGCTGATGAGCCCCACCTGCCCAAATTAACTATTAATTGCAGAGTAAGTACACAAGGTAATTAATAATTTTCTATGCTGAAGCATTTATTAATCATAGATGAATCTTGTTGTCTTTTGACTTTAGTATCATGTTTTATCCATCACCAATCTTCGAAGAGCCAATACGTTGATTTGCACTCTCCAGTTATAGCACTAGAGAAATTACATTGGTTGCTAGTAGAATTTGTAATATTTACTGTTCATTTTGATGAATTATAAAAATGGTTGCTTGTTTATTTTCAAGTACTTCCCCATCACATATGTGAGAGCGCTAACTCAAAGTAGAAAGCAAATAATTCCCAGATGGCAAACTGAGCTTGTGGAGCCTGAGCATGCTGAATTGTAAAGCACCCCACAGCCAAACCTGCCTCTGCCCTTATCAGATGCCTCCACGCATGAAAATTACAACAAGGACTTTTGCTGAAGCTAATCCTAAGCAATGGCAAAATATGAGATCAGAGGTGATGAAAATTGAACATACCTGAACAACTTTCCAAGCTGAATGACTCATTACCATTTATTCACTGGCTACTTGATGCCAAAGTGAATGATTGAAGAAGAAATTAAGGGGTCAGATGCCTCTTCGATTGCCAGTACACAAACATCAGTGCTTGACGTACTCTGCTTTATATTTTAAGGACCAAAAACATTTTGTTTCCTTTTGAGTGTCATATTGCAAATACCTCTTTTGAGACTGGAGACAAACAGATGAGAAGCTATTCCCAAATAAGAATTACGTGCCCTTTGCTGTGTTCCACAAACATGATAATACTGTATTCAAATACAAATATTAACACGCAACAGCCTCTCCGGATGCTGGATTGGGGATTGCCAAACATTATGTGGATTTTCTGGTGTAATCTGTTTTGTCATGTGCTTTTGTGATATCATTCTGGAGGAACGTTGTCTCATTTTTTAACTGCATTGCATTTGTGGTTTCTAAATGACAATAAACTGAATCTGAAATACACCCTTGAGCTAAATTGTTACAAAAATAATTTAATAATTTCTATGTTATCACAATGTACTGTAATGCAAAAGCTTTAATACCCTTCTTTAAGAAACTTCAAAGAAAGATTTTGTATAATCTGGAGAAGGACATGAGAAATAATGTCCAGTTATAAAAACCTAACAGTGAAAATAAGATGAGCCATCATTGATGTGTAAATAGGTTATAATCTATATCCATCTGCAGTCAGGGATTGAGAGTAATGGAATCACACTCGCTGTGATGAACATACTGCTGAGACTGAGTAGCTCCTGGAAGTAGCAGTATCTTCAGTGACATCTTAAATCTAAATGCATCACTTGCTTGGTTACTCTCTCCAGGCTAGGTGGCAGAAACTGTTGGGATGGTAACGTGTCTGGTGTGTAAACAGGAAGTTAAAACCAAGTCCAATGGAATAGTTTTGTCTGCAGATGCCAGAATTTGGGGGAAAAAACAAACTTCTGGGAGAACTCATCAGTTCAAGCACCACCTGTGGAGGCAAAGCAATGGTCAATGTTTCTGGTCAAGGTCCTGCACCAAAATGGTCTGTTGAGCTTGACCTGTTGAGCTTTTTTCAGCAGTTTGTATTCTGTTTAGAATCAAGTAAATTACTTTTGAAGATGAGATAATTTGGTTCCAAACAGAAAAGGAATAATGATCATAATAGAACAAGAAGGGAAAGTCAGTTACTGGCTAAAGGGATTGAACTGAAGCTCTCTGGAGTTTAGATGTACGAGAAAAGAACTCATTGAAACATTTAAGACTTAGAGGGTGGAAAATGAGATGTTATTTCTTGTTGCTAGAGAAATATGAACCAACAGAAATACTCTGAGATGAGGATATATTTGCACTTTCCAGGAAGAAATTTGGAAATTCTCTACCCAAGAAAGCTCTTAGTACAGACTCCAAATATCATTTAAGCCAGGGCAGTTTTTGTCAAGCCAGGGAAATTGGCTTTTTTACTTTAAATCCTTTAATTGCTTGTTGAGTGACCTTAACAGCATCTTAAATTTAACCAGAGCCACATAGATTACCTGAGATATCTGGGACATGTCAGTGAAATAAAGTTAACGGGGCAGCAGTTTTAAAAGGAGCATGAGGACTGACAAACAAGCATGCAAAATGAAGTCTTGAGCTGCTTTCTTGTTCAGATTTGTACAAAATATTGCATCAGTTCCTTATTTGGGGGATATCTGGTAAACTCATGCTGAATTAGTAAGCAACACTATTCATTGTTAATGTTTTGCATTTGCCACACTGTTGGATTCTCATGTTTCTGATATAATTGTATAGTTCAATCCAACAACATGTTGGTAGGACTTACCAGCTCTCCCTGGTCAGATTGCATTGGGTGTCACACTAGTTGCAATACCATAAGGCCCAGGAGGTGACCTCAAATGCAATTTTAAAAGCCTCTTGGCAGCATTATGTTACTTCTCAGCTATTTGCAACAGCCCAAATGAGAGGCAAGCAGAGAGGGACATCATGTTGAAGCCCATAATCCTCATAAAGGCTCCATAACTTCCATTTGCAAGAAGGAGGCATTATGTCATAATGTCAATCATTCTATAATACTGTCAAAATGCTTGTTCTTCTATATGTTCATTTCAATGTTTCAACAAATGTCTTATCTTAATAAATCAAGAGTGAACATACATTTAGGAGTAGAGAAAATGCTTACCACAGCATACCAGTTCATTACGAAAGGAATTTTAATTATTTGCAATCCAGTTGTTGATTGATTCTTACAGGCTTTCTGTCAAAATGGTAAAGGGCTTGCTCGTTATCGTTAGTAGAAACAACATGGAATAATGTGCCAAATGCTGAAGGACTTCATCCTGTCTACATTTTCACACAAGATGTGTGCACCAGTAGGCAATCCCCTGGAAATAAAAGATTGATGATAGAGGGGAAGAAAGCAAGATACTCTTCTGGAAGAGGGAGGAAGAGGAGAGAAGGAAAGGTCAATTGTAGAGGTCATATCCATCTTGTTTTTTTTGTCAGGGAAAAGTTCTTTACTTGAGTCTTAGTTGGTAACAATGCGGGATAATGTCATGGACATTTTCCACAGTTGTTAAATGGTAGAGAGTTGATGATTTCAGCATTTCACAGTTTCTGAGCCCCATACTCTGCTACTGAACACCATGAATAACTGGCTGCACACTGCAATCATGTTAATTAATGGGTAACAGGAAGCTAGAATACTACCTGCAGTGGAGCAACGGGTGCTGAGCAATCTCACGTTGCAATCTCCATGGCTGTCTTCCAGGGCTATTGTAGTTTGCTTCCAGGGAGTTTACTAATTGCAGGTCATTAGTAATATTAAGAGTTTCACGGGGAAAAGACTGTAAATTTAGACAAAGATATCAGATCAAAGCACACAAAGAAAATTAGATGAATTAAAAACACATTGAAATGCAAACAAAAGATATGGCAGTAGATAAACAACGACAAATATTAACACAAAGAACAAAACTTTCAGTGATATACAATAACAAGTAATAAAATGCATAATGAGAATGTGGTGTTGCTCTGGTTAGCCAAGAAAGTTAAAGACAGCATGATATTAAGTAAGATATATTAGAAGTCATCATAGGGATAAAGCAGAAAGTTATAGAGCTGCTTAACAGATGCTACCTAAATCTCTCCTTGCTGCAAGTCCTCCTTGGCAGTGAAGAACTGCCTCAGAAGAATTTTGGATTTATCATAGAATCATTGAGTTATACAGTATGGAAAAGGGCCCTTTGTCCCAATTTGCTCATGCTGACAAAGCTGTCTATCTGAGTTTGTCCCATTTGCCTGCATTTGGCCCCTAACCCTCTGAAGCTTTACTATCATGCCTCTATTTAAATGTCTTTCAAACACTGTTATCATACCTGTCTCTACAGCTTCCTCTGGTAGCTTGTTCATATTCCTACCACTCTTTGCGTAAAAAGCTTTCCCTTCCGGTCCCCATGAATCTTACACCTTAAATCTATGTCCTTTAATTTTAGACTTCTTTACCCTGGGGAACAGACCGTGACCATCCACCTTATCCAGGCTCCTCATGATTTTCTATACCTCTGTATGATCACCCCATGTTTTCCTATGCTCCAAGAATAAAGTTCCAGTCTATTCATCCTCTTCTTATATGTTGAAGTTCAAGTATAATTGCCATTCAACTATACCTAATGTATGAATATAGCTAAACAAAACAGTGCTCCAAGGATCCAAGTTCCAGGCATAACCAAGCTCAATGCAATATTTCACACCAGAGTTACAGCTTTTAACAACAACACCATCAGATCTAGCAAAATGTGATTCCCGTGCATGTTATGATTGTTTTGGTAACTGAAATTCACGTTTACAGAATTCACAAAAACTCTTCCCAAAACTTGAGATATGGAATAAAATTCATTCCCAATGAAATCATGTGGAAAAGAAATTAGATAAATAAGCACAAAACTTATTGTTTTTCAACTCACATTTCTAAACACATTTGAAGGAGGTGTGGCGTCATTTTCCTTTTTAACGCAGCCTTTCTCCTCATAATGCAAGGTTTGTCTTTAATTGCAAGCTATATCACTGCAGTCATGATGATGAATACCACTGTTCAAGATGTCCAAGCATGACGGGAGTCTATTAAACTGTTTTCCAACAGATCACTATGATATGCTGAGGGAGTGGTCTGGGAAAATGGCCATGGCTCCTTGAAACATTGGCCAACTTACTGCCTTTTATGAAGATGACAGTATCCCTGCTCCCACCATCAGCAGACTGCAGTCCATTGCTGTTGCCTACCATCCCAAGTTACTGTGGTTCAGGAAGAAATCGAAGAGTCTGCATTCTACAAGGCCCAGAGCTGAGGGATGTCACCCACCAAGGTCACTAGCTGTTTCCTCCCTTGGCCAGAAAGGCTGTATTCACTGAGGAGCACTTCATCATAGCACAGCGGCCGGCAAAAGTACAAGGAAACAGTACTACAAGGGTAATTAGTTAACCCCTGCATGCAAATTGTAATGATTACTGCTGTGTATTTGATATTTCAGTAATATTTGAGTGATCTTATCTATATATCTATATATCTATATCTATAGGTCAGTTGTTGAGAGCGCCCTCTTCTTTGTGGTGGCGTGTTGGGGAGGAAGCATTAAGAAGAAGGACGCCTCACGTCTTAATAAGCTGATAAGGAAGGCGGGCTCTGTCGTGGGCAAAGTACTGGAGAGTTTAACATCGGTAGCTGAGTGAAGGGCGCTGAGTAGGCTACGGTCAATTATGGAAAACCCTGAACATCCTCTACATAGCACCATCCAGAGACAGAGAAGCAGTTTCAGCGACAGGTTACTGTCGATGCAATGCTCCTCAGACAGGATGAAGAGGTCAATACTCCCCAATGCCATTAGGCTTTACAATTCAACTGCCAGGACTTAAGAACTTTTTTTTAAAGCTATTATTAATGCTTTTTGAGTTAGTGATTTAGATGCATATCATATTATTACTGAGTTAAGTATTGTATGTAATGAGTTTTTGCTACAACAAGTGTATGGGACATTGGAAAAAATGTTGAATTTCCCCATGGGGATGAATAAAGTATCTATCTATCTATCTATCTATCTATCTATATATATATCTGAGTAGGCATTATTGTTCCTTTAAATACTTCATTACGGGTTATATGTATAACTACATGAATTGCATATGCCATCATTCTACCATGTGATACATGTGTGCCTCAGTTAAAGTAAAATACGAAGTTAGACCTGCATTCCTGGACTTTTGTATCTTTCTTTGAATTTGTTTAATGTCCTGAAGTTACGAAACAAAATATTGGTGGCATGGTATTTTTAAAATGAACCCAAGACAACTATCAAGCTGTTAAAGCTTAGCGAGACAGTTGAACTTAAAAATGTACAATGAGTGAAAAACGCAGCCCAGCATGGGCAGAGACATTCAGGGTAAAAATAAAAGCAGTCAAGCACTTGCTATTTGGAAGGGAAGACACAATAGAGTTACTTTTATAAAGTCAGAAAATGGAAGCATTCACTGATTTATAAAGTATTTACTGGTTGATAATGCTACGGATTCAGCAACAATAGATATATAAGTGAGGCAGTGTTTTTTATAACCAACAAAACGTTTATTAAACACTGAAAAACAAACCCCCAAAAGTAAACAAATCACTAACGTAACTGGAAATCAGCTGCTGTGCAGCAGCTTAAACAGTTCTTAAAGGAATAAAGCAAAAACAGTTCTTAAAGCGATGTTGAAAAAACAGTTCTTCAAAGTAGTACTGCCAAAAGTTCAAAATGCTTACAGTCCATTAAAGGAGAGACTTTTTAGATGATTTAAATTCTCTTTCACATCGTGTTGTTGCGGTTCCCAGTCGAACTATACTTTTCCTGGAGAATTTACGAAGATGGAAAATGAAATGGCTTAAAGGCACTGACCTTTCCTTTACAAAACTGTATCCAACCTTTTCTGCTATTCACAGGGGTTACCATGGGACAGCCAACGAATTCCTTCCGAATGAGGATCAAACAAATGTCGAACCTGTTACACTGTCGAAATCGACTTTCCGTGATCTTTTAGTTCCCGAACTCCGATCTTCACTCTCCACTGGTTTTTAACTGGCAGTATTATAAAGAAACTGTCGGCAATGACCTTTTAAACTTTAGGCATTAAATAAAACTCCACCTTTCAACCAAACTGCGTCATAATATTGGACCACACAGTGGCATGGAGTCAAAATGGCAAATCCAGCCACGAACTGCCCCTCCTCACAGGGAGGGGTCCTCCTTTTATACCCTGTAAAAAAAACTGTCACATGACCTCTACTGGCAGGAAAATGATGTCACTCCACCATCACAAGACCACTACCTTAAGTCCAGTATAGCTTCAACACCACTGTCACATGACAAGTACAAGATACCCACGGGTACGTAACAATAATAATCATTACAAAAAGAGCTGAAATGGCTGGCTACATCAGAAAAACTGATATGTTTAATTACACAAAAGATAACTGGAATATATGTACTGATCTAATTCAACAATACCTTAAAACAACATACACAAAATGCTGGAGGAACTCAGCAGGCCAGGCAGTGGCTATGGGAAAAAGTACGGTCGACATTTCAGGGTGAAACTCTTCGGCAGAATAGTCAACAGCTCTTGGCCCGAAATGTCGATTGTACTTTTTTTCCATAGATGCTGTCTGGCCTACTGAGTTCCTCCAGCATTTTGTGTATGTTGCTTGGAATTCTAGCATCTGCAGGTTTTCTCTTGTTTGTGAATATCTTAAAACAAATGAAATAGCCAATGAGAAACAAGTACCAATTTTGCTGAGTACATTGAGTTTAAAGGCAAACATGAGGAAATCTGCAGATGCTGGAAATTCAAGCAACACACACACAAAATGCTAGTGGAATGCAGCAGGCCAGGCAGCATCTATAGGAAGAAGTACAGTCGATGTTTCGGGCCGAGACCCTTCGTCAGGACTAACTGAAAGAAGAGATAGTAAGAGATTTGAAAGTGGGAGTGGGAGGGGGAGATCCAAAATGATAGGAGAAGACAGGAGGGGGAGGGGTGAAGCTAAGAGCTGGAAAGTTGATTGGCAAAAGGGATACAGAGCTGGAGAAGGGAGAGGATCATGGGATGGGAGGCCTAGGGAGAAAGAAAGGGGGAGGGGAGCACCAGAGGGAGATGGAGAGCAGGCAAGGAGTGATTGTGAGAGGGACAGAGAGAGAAAAAGAAGAAAAAAGGAAAAAATAATAATAAATAAATAAACAAACAAAGGATGGGGTAAGAAGGGGAGGAGGGGCATTAACAGAAGTTAGAGAAGTCAATGTTCATGCCATCAGGTTGGAGGCTACCCAGCCGGTATATAAGGTGTTGTTCCTCCAACTTGAGTGTGGCTTCATCTTGACAGTAGAGGAGGCCATGGATAGACATATCAGAATGGGAATGGGACGTGGAATTAAAATGTGTGGCCACTGGGAGATCCTGCTTTTTCTGGCGGACTGAGCGTAGGTGTTCAGCGAAACGGTCTCCCAGTCTGCGGCGGGTCTCACCAATATATAAAAGGCCACACCGGGAGCACCGGATGCAGTATACCACACCAGCCGACTCACAGGTGAAGTGTCCTTGTCCATTCGTCCCCACCAATCTCCCTCCCGGCACTTATCCTTGTAAGTGGAACAAGTGCTACACCTACCCTTACAGTTCCTCCCTCACCACCATTCAGGGCCTTAAACAATCCTTCCAGGTGAGGCGACACTTCACCTGTGAGTGTCACCTCTAGAAATGAATGGCAACATTGCATTCAACTTCTTCACTGCCAACTCAACCTGGAGGTTAAACTTCAGGGTATCCTGCACAAGGAATCCCAAGTCTCTTTGCATCTCTGCATTTTGAACTCTCTCCCCATCTAAATAATAGTCTGTCTATTTATTTCGTCCACATATCATTCCATGATGACATGTGTAATTCACATATTTATACTGTACATACATCCTGTAATTAATTATTTAAATGAACAAGGATGATTAATCGAATATATAATTCAAGATTATTCAAATGTTAATGAAATATCAATTGCATTAATAAGATTGGATTAAAATGCAAATCACTTGATATTTTCACTTTTGTACTGTAGGCATAAGAACAATGTGATGGTTAGTCTGTGAGCCACAACCCCAAATTTGGGCCACTGGTACCATCCTGGGTGAATAATTCTTAGAATGATTTTTGGCAAGGTACACACCCCTAGTGCTAGAAAATATGTGATAGCATTGCAGCAGCGGTAGCTTGCATGGTAACCTCTATGCTATAAGAACTATGATCCCACGGTGCTTTGCCTATGATAAGATGAATTATACCAAGTACCTGTCCCCTTACTTTACTCAGATGATGAACTTCCCAGAGAAGAATCCTTCTGTGTATGAGGTCTTCAGGATAGGCCAATTCTCAGTGCAGCTGTCAAGTAACAACCCCTTGGGGCAGATCCCTGTGGACCAGGCTATTGAAGCCACAGTGAACAAAGGCACACAGACTCCTGGAGGCACATCACGGTTCAGCCTGAATGCTGGAGCTATCAAGCGTTGCTATGTAATAGCTGAGCACCGCGGTGCATTCCTGGGACAGTTAAGGGAGATGGTGCAAGGCAACAGATCAGAGCTTTGTCATGCAGAGTACAGCACTCAAGAATCCAGAAAGATGAGAAGCAGCTTCAGCAGTGGTTAACCTCATACATGAATAGGTCAACCCATTTTCAGAGAAGCAGGAGGACCTCATTAGCATCCCTATGGCCAAGGCAGCCCCCAAGGACATTGCCTCTGACCTGATGAAGGCATATAAGATTGGTGAGCAATGCAACCTGCAAGGATGAGAGACTAGAGGGAGACCCACCAGCAAAGAAATTCCACGACCCAATGAAAACCAACAAACTGAAAACATTCAGTGATATGTGTAAGAAGAGAGAAGTGAAATCAAATGGGAGGGCGATCATCTTGAAAGCAGACAGGTCTTTGTTTGGATGCATCATAGTGATGGCACATGGGCGCAGTCTACATATGGAGGATATCCTTTCTCATCCCCTTGGACCATTGCCTGGGCCCCAGACAAATGAAGCTACTTTAGCCACAACCTTGCAGAAAAATGTAGCAGTAGAAGAGCAACTCCCAGGAAACTCTGCTACAGTGGTTGATGGAATTAACTTGGTCCAAAGAGTGAAAGGTTATCAAGTTACTTTCAGTGATATTGCCACAACAATTCTGGGTATGGCTCAGAGTAGCAGAATAGATGTTGTGTTCGACACACACAAGGAGAACTCTATCAAGAATAGTGAAAGATCTCTATGGGGTGAAGAGACTGGTCATGAGTTGCAAGGTATCACAGGCACACAGATGGTGAAGCAGTGGAGGAGCTTCCTGATCAAAGTCAGTAACAAAAATAGTCTCATTAGCTTCATAGTCCACGAATGGAGGAAGGCGGAGTACAGAGCAAAGCTACAGAAGATTCTGTATGCAACTGTGAATGACAAATGTTACAGAATCACATCTCAAGACAGTGAGGAGGTGTCAGCTCTTCCATGTCAACAAGAAGAAGCAGATGGTGGCCTACTTCTCCAGGTTGCCCATGCCACAAGAGAGGGATACCAATCTGTAGTGATCTGCTCAGAAGATATGGATGTCTTTATCATGTCTTTAGCATTTTGTGACAAGATTGAGGCCCTATTGTTCCAGAGGTGTGGCACTAGAACCCGTACAAGGCTTGTAGATATCAGGAAGGTTGCTGCCACTGTTGGCATAGAAGTTTGTAGGGTTCTCATCTGGTTGCACGCATATACAGGATGTGATACTGTAAGAGCTTTTGCAGGCAAAGGGAAGACAAGTGCCCTAAAACTTCGACCAGCAACAGGGAAACTCAACTCACATTCTTAGAGTTGGGTCAGGAATGGGACCTCTCCCCAGAACTGATGGAGAAACTGGAGGCATTTACATGTCTCCTGTATGCCCCAAAAGCATCGACCACCAAGGTCAATGAACTCAGGTATCACCTTTTTTATGCCAAAAAAGGTGAAATTGTAAGTCATCAACTCCCACCATACAAGGACTGCTTAACAAAACATGCACAACGAGCCATCTACCAGGCTGGTATATGGAGAAGATATTTGGAAAAGGACCCACAAGTACCAAGCCCTGTTGGCAGAGGATGGAAGATGGAGAGAGAAGAGGAAGCTGAACAGTTGGTGGTGCACTGGATGGAAGGCCAGCCAGCACCCGATGCCATCCTGGATCTACGGGCCTGTAGCTGTCCAAAAAAATGTTCACTCCCAAGATGTATGAGTGTTGCAAATGGCCTCAGGTGTGCTGACATGTGCAGACTGGCAGACTGTGAGAACCAGGCATCCACCTCAGAGAGTATGGAAACTTCAGATGAAGATGTGGAAGATGTGGAAGACTTGGAAAATTATTATGATTATTAATAGGTTATGAAAGTATGGAAAACAAAGTATGGAAAGCATCTTTGATTAAATATATTCATTTTACAACCAAAAAGGGCCTAGGTTCTGGCCATGTGGAACTCCACATTTCAGTTATTGTACAGTAATTCTATATGCTGTGACAAAAGCTTAAGATTGTTTTGATTTGATACAACAATATGGAAAATATCATGACATTGATAAAATTCTGGAAAACTCAAATGAGATTTTTTGCTTTTTGGGGGGTAGGGTAACATTTTCTGCTGTTCTGATGTTAATATGGAACATATAAAAAAAGATTACTTATTTGAATTCCTGAATAAAATCTCTACAAATCTGTATGATTATATGTGTCTTAGGGTTTTCATTGACCTTTCCAAAATAAACAACAAACAGATTATTTTTCTAAAAATGAAATGATGCACTCTTCTGAAATTGGGCACTGTACTGCAAGCCCCACCAATGACATAGTTTTCAATGTAGAATTTTATAACAACATTTGATTAAAAGTGCTTGAACTCAGCTATCATTGTGACAAATTTCAATGTTGAGGGATCACTGATGACAAAATACCACTAGGTTGAATATATATGTTGTGCTTTATATTGGCCACTTTTCAGAAATACTTATTTTACGGTAGAGTTATAAAATGCACGATAGCACACATACAGCTACCACTGGTGCAACACTATCACATATTTTCTGACTCTAGAGATGTACACCTTGCCAAAAATCACTACGATCATTATTCCCCTCGGGTGGTACCGACCAACCCTACAGGCTCATGGACTAGGTCAGTTGTAAAGGAAGTGCTGTCAGTGAATGAGGCAATATGGCTGAGGTTACTGGATTTGTTCATTCATTATATGCTGTTTCCTCATGTTTCTGCATTCAGCTCCATGCCTGACAGATGGATTCCCCCATATGTGAGGTTGCTCCCCATGAAGGCAGAGTTTTTGATTCACTCAGATTTGGAATTTCTCCAAAACACTCCAGGTGATGGAAGCCTGACTTGACGCAGATATTGATATGATATGTCTATGAAGGTTCTAAGTCATCCAGGTCATTGTATATCAAGCACTAGTAACTCAAGCAACTGGACTTGCTGTGTTTTCTGAAAGACATTTTCACTCATCCAAGAGGCTTCTTCAGTTCTAATCCATAGTGGGTAATTTTCCGGTTTATAAGCTCTGAGTTGCCTAAAGGTATAGCAATTACATGAGTGTCATTAGGAGTCATAGAGGTCAAGTAAGGGTTATTAGTCTTATCTTTGCATGAATGGAGGTATGAACTGTTGTGGAGACATGTTAGGACTGCATTGTAAACAGCTGATAACTGGTGTTGTACCCCAGCCCCTCTGTTCAGCTTTCCAGTTTGACAAAGATGGCTTCAGGTCAGGTCAAGACTCGGCTGTATACTACACTTAAAGGACAAGGGACTCTCCTTTGACAATAACAATCTGCACATTTTGGACAGGGAGGACAGGTGGTTTGAAAGAGGGGTTAAAGAAGCCATGGTTTCTGGCTTGCCTTGGCAGTCTAGTGTTTAATCATTAACATTCTCAATGCACTTTCCAATGCAGCCAGTTACCGATCCAGCATATTCATCAATGTTGACTTGATGATCATAGGTAGCCACCTCCCTGAAAATGCACCAGTCTATGCTTTTGAAACAAACCTCACATTCCATTATTTCAAAGCAGTCCTGCAGCACTGAGGTGGTACCTTCTGACCCGGTCCTGATCTTCCTGTGAACTGGTTTGACTCGTTTAACCAATTATCTGTATGCGGGGATTAGCAAAATGGATAAGTGGTCTGAGTATCTAAGGTGAGGGAGGGCTACCCCTACAGGCTGACAAATGTTGCTATAAACTGGGTCTAATATATTCTCTCTTCTGGTTGCGAAATAGACATGCTGGTCAAACTTCGACAGGATGGTTTTTAAGTTGGCATGATTGAAGTCATCAGCAACGATGAAGATGCCATCGGGTTGAGTAGCTTCCAGGTTGCAGATTGTCTGTAGAGTACCTTCAACACTTCCCCAGCTCTAGCACGGGGTGGAGGGTGCTGAGGGGGAGTGGAGCAGGGAATATAAACAGCAATAATCACACTGTCAGTGAACTCCCTCGGTAGTGAGTCCTGACGAAGGGTCTCGGCGTGAAACATTGACTGCTCATTTCAATGGATGCTGCCTGACCTGCTGAATTCATCCAGCTTGTTTGTACATGTTGATTTGACCACAGCATCTGCAGTGTACTTTGTGTTACCCTTGGTAGATAGATTGACCTGCACTTCACCATTTAAAACTCTGTCTACGGTGAGCAGTGGGCCATTACTACTGAGGCATTCACCTACCAGTTCTTATTGATGTAGACATACTGACCTTGCGAAGGTCGCAGCATTTCTGTCCGCCCTAAAGGAGATTAAGCCCTCTAGCTGGATGGCTGAATCTGGAACAGTATCTTGAAGCCACATTTCAGTCAGGACAAGTGTGTAACAGTCTCTGATCTCCCACTGGCTCAGGTGCAGATGCAGGTAATCCAGTTTATTTTCCAATGATCAGACATTAACAAGTATATCACACTGATGAAAAATCAATTAACTGGACATTTATCTCCTTTCTAAATTACTGTGATTTACAGTAATAATCTATTCTTTCTCTAGTATAGGATGTTAAATGCTGTAATGTTTCTGGACTAATGATTTTAGTAAAAAAATAACTCAGGTTACATTAAAACGAAGCTGGGTAATTTTCAGTGGGGCCTGCTGCCTCTCTCTCTCTCTAGTGAACCGGATATACACTTCCTTGTTAGAAAATGGAAGTCAGCCTAGGTATACTGTATTTTATCACCAACAACTATCAAAACATATATTGTCGCTTGGAGGTTTGGATCTACTGATGCTTAATAGTTAAATTGAGAAAATACATGTTTGCAAAATGATTGCAGGTTCAATGTTTATCTATGGTGCATTATCTGATCCAAATAAGGATCTGCTTCAAAATCTCTAAATGAAGGAGGTAAGAAATAATGTCACTGAGAAGTTGTCCACATGGAACAGCAAATAACAAAAGGGTTATTCTGCAGATTCCAAAACTGTTCTCAGCAATTGGGCATGGAGGGTTAATGATCAACTCTGAAGCTTGTGAAAAATTGGAGGAGGTATGGCCAAGACCAGTCTAATCTCGCCATTAAAATTGCAATCACCTTCTTGACTTGAAATATATACCTGTCCAAGCTGATAATAGAGGACTTGCTTTTCTTTGAGAGGTAATCTTTGGAGACCAGCTGAAGAATTCAGACCAAACCAGGGACTAGAGTAGGTAATAATTAGCTCCAGAAACAGGAAGAAAAATATTGTGAGGGATAAGAGAAAGGAAGGGAGGAGAGGAGAGGAGGGAAAATATAAATGTGGTGAAGGGAAGAAAAGGAAAGACGTTATGGCAAAGAAGATGAATAGCAAGAGACGGGAGTTGCTGGAAAAGGGATTGGGAACCAAAGGCAAGGCAAAGTGATGTAAAATGGATGTGATCTCAACTAGGAAGCTTTCAAAAAAGATAAGAATTAAGTCCTTATCTCGTCTCAGCCTGCACTTTCTTTTCTAGAACAGCAACATTTATTTTAATTGATGGGGTGAAACTGAACTTATTATTAACTCTAAATGTGCCCATTACACCACTGTTGTTGGTAGAATATCAGATGGTGATGAGGAGGCATACCAGAATGAGGTAGATTGGCAGATTGGATAGTGTTGCACTATTAACCTTGCACTCAGTATCAGCAAGAACAAGGAATTGACTGTGGACTTTAGGAAGTAGAAGGCAGAAGAACACAGACCAGTCCTCATTGAAGGAAGCAATGGAAAGGGTGAGCAACTTCCTGGGCATCAACATCTTAGAAGAACTATCCTGGGCTTGACATACGAGATCTGATATGTCATCAAAACTTTGCTTTGCATTCCATTCACATTTATCACTTCATTACAATAGTGTACTAAGGTAAAACAATAATAGAATGCAGAATAAAGTGTTACAGTCACAGAGAAAGTGCACTGCGAGCGGACAATAAAGTGCAAAGCTGCAACAAGAAGGATTGTGAGGTCAATCTTACTGAGTCAATCCCATCAGACTAGAGGCTTCTCTGACGATTATCATTTGGTCATGGTGAAGAGGCTTGTGAGTTCCTGAGATCTTGAGAGTGATGTCATCTGGAATTTAGCCACCTGGCATTTAGTTCCTGATGGGGACAACATAGCAGTAAGGTCAAGGAGGGGTTCCAGACGAAGAGCAATCCAACCTACACCTGAACGATGGAACTGGTGGAAGATGTTGACACTTCACAACGGCAGTGTGTGAAGAACGGCAGAGGAAAACTGCAGAAGTAAAGGGTCCTCAGTTGTCTTTCATTCCATGCCACTGGACCCTGACCACAAGCAGTCACAAACTGTGTGGTCGCTGCCCATGCATCAGCCTCTCTACAAACAAAGTCATGCACAGGTGTTCACCATTAAGGCAATCCACCCTAATGTCCTAAATTAATTCTCATAGCTATCGGAAAGTGGCAAAGGGGGCATGATTCTGAGGTCTAGAAGCCTCTAGTATGTGAATTCTGGATGACTTCTACAGCTACATGAAAACTGACTAGCAGACAACCATTAGGAGAACATCATAGACGACTGGAGTGATTGAACTACTACATACTAGAAAATCGTTCAATAGTCTTATGACTGCAGGATAGAAGCTTGAGCCTGGTAGTTTGTGCTTTTTTGATTATTAAGACAAGGTTTATCATGATTATATAACTTGAATTATAATAACTGGGTATAATACTTTTTAGAAATAAAATTTAAACTTTCCACCTTAACACAACATAGAAATAAGTTCTTCAGCCCATCAAGTCCCTAATATTACACCAATCCTGTCCTTACACGTTTTCCCCCTCATATTACCCTCTCCCCACAAACATACACATCATACCACTCATCTACAATGTAAGTCACATTGCCAATTATCCTAGAAACGCAAGCATTTTGGGATTATGGGAGGAAACCCCGTGGAAACCCATAACATCCCAGAGAGAATATGCAAACCTGAAGGAAACAAAACTGATGCCACTCTCCTGAGCTGTGAGTTAGCAATTCTACCCGTTTTGCAACTGTGCTCTCTTTCCTTTTGGCGGCTCCCAGATACAGGCCAATCAAATGCAGCGTCAACTCTCTTCTTCAGGAACAGCAAATCATCGTTTCTTATGAATGAGAATTATTTCTTATCAATCCATATGCAGACAATTGTTAGTTCCTATGTTGCAGTGTGCCCAATGAGATCTGTCCACCTCCTACCAGAGCATATCATAATCTCCTGAAGAGAAAAGAGGAAAAATTTTAAATCACGACTGAAAAGTTTGATTTCAGAGTTCAAAGACTAAAAAGATACACTGCTAAGCAAAGCATACCCAGTCTTCAAAAGCAAAAGACTGCAGATTCAGCAAATCTGAGCTAAAAACAAAATACTAGTTATTCAGGTCAGGCAGGAAAAGTCATCAACTGAAGTGTTAACTCTGTTTTCCTCCATAGGACATGCTAAGGACATCCAGCACTTTCTGAACTCATTTCACACTGTCCAGTTTCCTAGCTTAATATTCATTTTCTCTATGTAATGACCTAGTACCAGGATTGCTGACAGCCTGCTCATCCTTATTTAATTAATCTTGAATTATTGATCTGAAAGAATCTATCTTTTTTCATTAAAGTGGATATCTTGTCATGATAATGATACCTTTTCAAGAATAACAATTAATTAAATTTTATTGAATGTACTAATGCAACAAATGTTTTATGATACAAGCACAATGAGATTAATAATTAATTTATTAGTTTTGTTTTGGAAGTGACTCACCCAAGTTATGTTGCCGCCTCTTCATTTAACAAAGATAATTGTATTTACACTTTGAGAATAGTAAGAAACACCCCGGAGATTTTATGTTGGACCTTTTTCTAATTTCAAACTGATCTGCTTTCCATTCAAATTACTTTCAGCTGGAAACATTCCATCCTGTTAATTTTCAGTGAGCATTTTGTTTTGAAGATGGGATTTGTTGCACTGCTGATTCTTGGCATGTCAAATCAATAGCCAATACATCAAATGAAATATTAATCTGTTCTCAATTGGATACAGGGTTTACTGAGTCAGGTCTGTGTTCAATAATTTGCACAGTTCTTTATTGTTACTAGAGTAAAACCTAATAATCAGGCATGCTCAAGGTGATGTTGGATAATTACATTTCTGAAATGTTGGATGTTATTTTCTTAATAGTCCAACCAATTTTAATTCACTGTTTTTTTCAATGTAACACAGTATTTCAATAACATCTCAATGAACATGGTAAGTTTAGAAGGGAGGCCTTGGGGAGTTACACACAAGAGAAATCTGGAGATGCTGGAACTCCAAGCAACACACGCAAAATGCTGGAGGAAATCAGCAGGCCAGGCAGCATCTATGGAAACAAATGCAGAACTGGAGAAAAAAAAGATGAGGATTAGATTTAAAAGGTGGAGGAGGAGAGAGAGAAACACAAGGTGATAGGTGAAACCAAGGGGGAGGGTGAAGTGAAGAGCTGGGAAGTTGATTGGTGAAAGAGGTACAGGGCTGGAGAAGGGGGAGTCTGATAGGAGAGGACAGACGGCCATGGAAGAAAGAAAAGGGTGGGGGGGGTAGGAGCACAAGAGGGAGGTGATGGCCAGGCAAGAAAATAAGGTGAGAGAGGAAAAAGGAGATAGGGGAAGGGGAAGGGGGGATGGGGATGGGGGATGGGGATGGGAAAGGGGGGATGGGGATGGGGAAGGGGATGGGGAGGGGAAGGGGATGGGGATGGGGAAGGGGATGGGGAAGGAAGGGGATGGGAATGGGATGGGGAAGGGGGGAGAGGAAGAGGGGATGGGGAAGGGGGAAGGGGGAAGGGGGGATGGGGAAGGGGGAAGGGGGGATGGGGAAGGGGGAAGGGGTGATGGGGAAGGGGATGGGGAAGGAAGGGGATGGGAAGGGGATGGGGAAGGGGGGAGGGGAAGAGGGGATGGGGAAGGGGAAGGGGGAAGGGGGGATGGGGAAGGGGGAAGGGGGGATGGGGAAGGGGGAAGGGGTGATGGGGAAGGGGATGGGGAAGGGGGGAGGGGAAGGGGAAGGCGGGGAAAGGCCATTACAGGAAGTTCAAGAAATCGATGTTCATGCCATCAGGTTGGAGGCTACCCAGACGGAATATAAGGTGAGTTGAATGGGAATGTGGGAACTGGGACTCCAGTGAGTCAGAAAGAAATGCAGGAACAAGGCCCTGGTGAGACAGAAGAGAGCACTGGGAAGGGATCCAGCAAGTTAAAAGGGAGCACAACAAATATTATCTGGCAAGCCATCAGGATTTTCAAATGATCACTCAACAGACTATTGTAATTCATTGTATTTTATTTTTGCCTCTTTTAAAACTTCCCTTTAATTTTGGGTTGAAAGACTCAATATTTCTCAAAAGCCTGAGGACAGGTTTGGTATTTTCACTCTCAAGGGAGTCACACATAGACAGAAGGCATGTCCTGGAATTTAAGACTGTGGAGTGAGTCCAACAACCCAGGATAAATCAGCAGCATTTAAATTATCCAGATTAATGAAATCCTTCACTGTCACTTAATATGGTGTTGATAAGCAAAACAGCTGGAGAGCAAACATAACATTAGCATTTGTTTTTAAATAGAACCCTTGTGAAGAAAAGGAATCTGTCTTAGTTGTGGTTCTAATTTTGGAAACCCACTGAGCTGAGGATACATAAGTATACACCAAGCAAGTCCAAACATCGACATACTTAATGTGTTCTCCTGTCATAAGTCCAGTATGATATTGATGGAACCTCTCAAAAAGCAATTCAGGATTAATGCCAGTGTTCATGATTTTTTTATTTGTGTGAGATTCCTTCAGGCTGCTGCCAAAGTTAGTGATTTTGCTGGTCCAGAAATGCGCTCAAGTCACTGAATACATCTGCAAGAGAGCTCAACATTTGCTTTCTCCTCGAAATTAAGCAGTTTCAAACAAAAGCAATCCAGAAGGTAAGATTTCTTTCTTCTCTGAAGGTAGAAAGATTTACTGGAGTGTCATTATGTTTTTCTCGTGCAACACAATACATTTAACCCAAGACGGACTATTAAGTGTATTGGAGCACATTGTGAGTTTTAATCAGTTTTGCATTTTTGCATTAGTTTTTTTCTGCATATGATGCAAATACCTGAGAATATTTCAGGGCTGAGATGTCAAATCCTGTGCCATACACACAATATTAATTGTATGTACAAGGCCATTTTGGGTACAGGGGTCTAATACCTACCAGAGAAGGTGAGGCTCACATCTTCCACTGTTTTTGTAATGATAACTCCTCACTACCATACCCAGTGTACTTGCTGAGCACAATCCTTCCTGCTGTTTTTCTTCCTGACTGGCTGGCTCTGATTATTTCCCCAGTAGATCCGACCATCCAGTCATCTCCCCGCAGAATACTCTCAGCCAATGAATTGACCAATTCCTCTGTGATCTTCTCTCTCTCATAGTCTGTGATTTTCTCTCTCCCACCACACTGATTCTCTTTACTGATCTTCTCTACTCCACCTAGATTTTCAACTTCAGTCCCTGTTTTTTTTCCTTTCTCAGCAGTATAATTCACAACTCAGAGTATTTTTTCACCAATGGTAAACAAAATATACTCCCTTAGCTTTACTTTGCTGAGCAAAATTACTTTCCTTTTCATTTATAAAAGAAAGAAAATAAGCGAACATTTAAATTTTAGCAACAGTACAAATCTATCATTTAATCTGACTATGTCAACATAAACTTAGCCATCCTCAAAGTCCCAGGTCCCTCCTAAAAGACAACCATCACATCAGCCCTTAGAAACTTCTTTCCTGTGCTTCCAGAATGATGTAGACCTATGGTCCACTTGAGAAAATGGGGGAAATATCTTTGAGTATGGCCATTGTGCGAGGTCTGTTCTATTGCAAGCAGTATGCAAGGTCTTGTGGAAAATGGCCCATTGCACATTGCACAGTGTCCTTCCAGGCACTTAATAATTTCCTCTGAATGAGTGACATACTGTGCTTATTAATATTTCAGACTCCTACTGAAAGACAGCCATCACATCAATTTTAGATGCTCTCCACCTGTGTCTCCAACATGGATTTATGGTCTACTTGATAAACTGGGAAAATATTTCTGAGAATGTTCATTGTGCTGGGCAGTACCTACAGTGTCATGTACTACACATTGATTATGGGCATTGTCATGTATTACCCATTACACATTTTATTTCATAATGCCAGTTCATAAAGCCCAATAAACAACTATATTATCATCGTCAAGAAAAAGTACTAACCCAGTGTTTTCTTTGTCATTAATTTAATATCTCATAATTGGAAAAATACTAGATATGGTGAATTAGAATTTAAGAATTAAAATTAAAATTCAAGTCTTGAGGAGATATAATTTGTCAATTTCTGACATTCATTAGAGGGAAAAGTAAAGGTTTTACCAATAATGTAACAACATGGTGGAGGTGGAGTTACAGATTGCTGTACTTCTGATATTATGTCTAATTCAACTTATATTTTATAAGTTTTCAAATAATGTCCAAATTGCTTTTTGCAAGGTCCACTGTTGGGTCAACAGAAAAGGGATGACTAACTGTGAAGTAGGCAATAATAATTAGATTTCTTTGGAAAACTCGAGGAAGTAAACACTAGACCAAGGAATCAGAAGTGATATTATGCAAAGGACAAATCATTGGCTGCGACTTAACATGTTACAACAATCCTATGACTCTTCATTTGCCACACAAATTTTCCAAATATGTCCTCCTTTCACAGACCCTATGATTTTAATCACTGAGTTATATACTTTTGATTTCCAGCCTCGCTCTTAATTGTAACAGCTGTTCACTCTATATTCAACAATAACAAGAGTACTCTAATTTCAGTGTTTAAAGGTAAACAACAGTGGTTTCAGCACATGCTGAGAGTAGACTTTTGTAGGCTTGAGGTACGATATTGAAATTGCACTGATAATTAAACTTGAACTAGGTGCTAAATAATCAGTTCAAAAAGTAGCTCCATAGCTTCTGTGATAATGACATTTCACCTGCAACTACATTTCGTTTGAAATCTCTTTTAAAGACAATGTTGAAAGCATAGACAATTGAATTCAACACCATGCAGGACAGAATTGGCTAGCATTCACAGTCTCTGAAACAAAGCTACAAATGAATGCAGTGTTATTTTAAGCCCATGTTCATTGTCTTCTTCCACAATTAATATTTAGGATAAGCAAATCATGTTGAATAAAACCCAATGCGCATCCATGTGTTTTCACAATAGTTCATAAGTTAACTTCATTTTTTTTTGTTAAACAGTACAACACTGGACATTTATTTTCTATTGTTAGTGCATACAGTCACTCATAAATACATACAGGCATGCAGTCATACTTTGCAAAAACATTTGCATAGACACATAGGAACGTACTTTTAGATACACATGTATGGCTATGCATTCACACAAATTCATAAAAACACAAAAACTTCAGCCCATCTAGTCCATGCCAAACTGTTATTCTACCTAGTCCGATCCCCATTGAACTGCAGCTGGACTATAGCTCTCTATATTAATGTACCTATCAACACTCCACTTAAATGTTGCAATCAAACCCATATTCATCACTTCCACTAGCAGCTCATACAACATTCGCACCACCCTCTGAGAGAAGAAGCTCCCCTTCTTTCCCCTTCAATATTTCACCTTTCACCCTTAGCTTATGACCTCTAGTTCCAATCTCACTCAACCTCAGTAAAGAAGCCTGCTTTCATTTAACCTATCCATACCTCTCATAATTTTGTATGCCTCTATCAAATCTCCCCCACCCAGGGAATAAAGCTCTTATGTATTCAAGCTTTCCCTATAAACACAGGTCCTCAAGTTCCAGCAACATACTTCTAAAATTTCTCTGTACTCTTTCAGTCTTACCGATACCTTTCCTGTAGGTAGGTGACAAGAACCGCATATAATACTCCCAATCTGGCCTCACCAGCAACTTCAAAATAACACCCCAACTCCTGAACTCCATATGCTGTCTTATGAGGACTTGTGTGCCAAAAGCAATCTTTTACAACCCTATCAACCTGTGGCACCGCTTTCAAGGAATACTGGATCTATATTCCCAAATTCCTTTGTCCTACTGTACTTCTCTGTGGCCTGCCATTCACTGTGTAAGTCTTACCCTGATTTGTTCTCTCAAAGTGCAGCACCTCACACTTGTCTGATTTAAACTCCATTTGCCATTTTTCTAGCTGTTTCAGATCCAACTACAAGCTTTGATAGTCTCCCTCAATATTCACTGCACCAACAGTCTTGGTGTCATACACAAATTTGCTGACCCAGTTTACTACATTATCATCCAAGTCATTAATATATATGACAAACAAAGATGGACCCAACACCAATCCTTGCAGCATACCACTAGTCACAGGCCTCCAATCAGAGAGTCAATAATCTACCTCCACTCTCTGGCTTCTCACATGAAGCCAATGTTGAATCCATTTACTACTTCAAGCGACTAAACTTTCTGGATCCGCATCCAATGCAGAACTTTGTCAAAGGCCTGGCTAAAGTGCATGTTGACAACATCCACTGCTTTTTCTTCGGGTAACCTCCTTGGAAACTCTATATGATTGGTTAGATTCAACCTACCACACACAAAGCCATGTGAACTATCCCTAATCAGGCCCCGTGTATCCAAATACTGATGTATCCTGTCCTTTAGAATACCTTTCAATAACGTACCCATCACTAACATTAGGCTCACTAAATTATAATTTCCTATCTTATTCTTAGAGCCTTTCTTGAACAATGGGATATTAACTTTTGGATATTAGATATTAGCTTCGATCCTCTGGCACCTCACTTGTGGCTAAGGACATCATAAATACTCTGCCAGAGCCCCTGCAATCTCTGCACTAGCCTCCCATAAGGTCCGAGGGAAGACCTTGTCAGGGCCTGGGGACCTATCCACCTTACCTACCTCAAAACAACAAGAACCTCCTCTTCTATAATCCAGGTATGGAACATGGCCATGTTTTGCCTCTGTTCTATAGGCTCTGTGTCCATCTCCGGGGTAAATACAGATGCCAAAAAATTATTTTAAGATCTCCCCCAACTCTTTAAGGTCCATGCATAGGTGATCACACTAATCTTCAAGTTGACCAATATTGTCCTTTGCTATCCTTTTGCTCTTAACATATATGTAGAAGTCCTTAGGATTCTCTTTCACCTTGCCCGCCAGAGCAACTCCTGCCTTTTTTTAGCCCTCCTGATTTCCTTCTTAAGTGTTCTGTTGCAGTTTTGTACTCACTTATTCCTTGCTACCCATACTTCTGATGCATTTCCTTCTTATTATTAATTAGGGCATCAATAACCATCAAAAATCAAGGTTCCATAAGTATGTTGGTCTTGCCTTTTATTCAAACAGGAACATACAAACACTGTGCTCTCAATATTTCTCCTTTGAAGGTCTCCCACTCACCAAGAACACCTTTGCCAGAAAACAATCTGTCCCAATCTCACTTGCTAGATCCTTTCTGATACCATCAAAATTGGCCTTTCTCCAATTCAGAATTTTAACTCAATGACTGTGGGTTGTTTCCATAATTATCGTGTAACTAATGGCACTATGACCATTAAATTGTGTACAGTTCTGGTCACCGAATTATAGGAAAGATATCAATAAATTAGAGAGAGTGCAGAGACGATTTACTAGGATGTTACCAGGGTTTCAGCACTTAAGTTACAGAGAAAGGTTGAACAAGTTAGGTCTCTATTCATTGGAGCGTAGAAGGTTGAGGGGGGATTTGATCGAGGTATTTAAAATGTTGAGAGGGATAGATAGAGTTGACGTGAATAGGCTGTTTCCATTGAGAGTAGGGGAGATTCAAACGAGAGGACATGATTTGAGAGTTAGGGGGCAAAAGTTTAAGGGAAACACGAGGGGGTATTTCTTTACTCAGAGAGTGATAGCTGTGTGGAATGAGCTTCCTGTAGAAGTAGTAGAGGCCAGATCAGTTGTGTCATTTAAGGTAAAATTGGATAGGTATATGGATAGGAAAGGAGTGGAGGGTTATGGGCTGAGTGCGGGTAGGTGGGACTAGGTGAGATTAAGAGTTCGGCACGGACTAGGAGGGCCGGAATGGCCTGTTTCCGTGCTGTGATTGTTATATGGTTATATGGTTAAATCCAAAGTGCTCCCTTACACAAGCTTCTGCTGCCTACCCTAGCTTATTCTCTAATAGGAGACCTATTATCACACTCCCTTTAGTTGAGACATCTATATATTGAACACATTTGACAAGCTCTATCCCATCCAGTCCTTTCACAGTATGGGAGTTCCAGTCAATATGTGGAAAGTTGAAATGACCTACTATCACAACCTTATGTTTCTTGTAGCAGTCTGCGACCTCCCCACAAATTTGCTCTTCCAAGTCCTGCTGCTAATTGGGAGGTCTATAGTATATTCCCATTAATGTGCTCATCCGTTTTTTGCTCCTTAGTTTCACCCATAAAGGCTCAGTAGACAAGCCTTCCAGTCTGTTCTGTCTGAGCAATACAATGATGTTCTCCCTAACAATCAATGCCACCTCTCCCCCATTAATGCCTCCCCCCTCTATCATGTCTAAAATAATGAAACCGCAGATGCCAGTCATGCCCCTCCTGCAACCACGGCTACAATATCATAATTCCACATGTTGATCTATTCTCTACACTACTGCTTGCCTTGAAGTAGGAGCAACTCAGTACCATAGTCTCACCATTCTCAACTTTTCAGTTCCTGTCTTTGTATGAAAGCTTAACAACTATTTTACCTATTGCCCTGGCATTCTGGTTCCTATCCCCCTGCAACTCCAGCTTAACCCTACAAGTGTACCTCTAGCAAACCTTCCCACAAGAATATTGTCATCTTCCAGTTCATGTGCAAACCGTTCCAAATGTACAGGTCCCACCTTCCCTGGGAGAGAGTAAAATGATCCAAAAATCTGAGTTCTCCTTCCATTTGTTAAATTGCAATAACTTCCTGTTTCTATCTTCCCCAGCACATGGCATGGGTAGCAATCCTGAGATCACGACCCTAGATGGTCTTTTAAATTTGCTTTCCTCTGCTAGGTCATCCATCCCTAAAATGGTATACATGTTCCTGTGGAGAACAGCCACAGGGATATTTATCACTTATCTATATGTTGGAATACCTTGAGATTTTATCATATTTAATTAAATTGAGATTTTTCTAGTTTCGAACTACTGCTGCCTTTGCACAACAGAGCACAAAACTTTGTGAATGCTGAGTAGGTTACTGAAAAAAAATTAATACACATAAATAAAGGCAACATACATGAAATGCTGGAAGAACTCCGCAGGCCAGACAGTATCTATGGAAAAAAAGTACAGTCAACGTTTCGGGCTGAGATCCTTTGGCAGGATCGAAGGGTCTTGACCCGAAAAGTTGACTGTACTTTTTTCCATGGATGCTGCCTGGTCTGCTGAGTGCTTTCAGCATTTTGCATGTGTGGCTTGGATTTCCAGCAACTGCTGCAGATTTTGCCCTGTTTGTGATTTGAACACACATAAATAATAGTCTGAAAGTTGGATCTAATTGCAACCGAAAATAAAGAATTAAGTTCTTCCTTCATTTGTAAGGAACTTAGATAAAATAACAGAGAGTATTCACTTTGTGAATATGAACCCACAGCTCAAATATATTCACAATTTATCAGAAATTAACCCTTTATTGCCACTTATATCTAGAAACATAAGAGTTGTTGGTGCTGTTGAATTTACTCTTTTGTTCAAAGATTAAGTGCATTTGCTTGGAAATCCTGAGCACACATTGCACATAGCACACCATATAGCGGTGTCAGCATCTTGTACTCTACTTCTGAAACTAATTCTTTTGAAGCCAATGAAATTGAATTTTGGAGGCTGAGCAGCACATACTGACACTGCTATATAGTTTCCAACCAGAGATACATTTCCTGAATGGAAACCGTTTGCTCTACAGTCAATGCCAAACACCTACATTTTGAAGCTGTGAGGCACCAATATCTTAAATCTTACTGCATGTAATGTTTCAAAATTTAAAATATAACAGAAGTGTTCTCTTTATCTAGAAATGTTATGAATCAGATCAACAGTGTGACTCAGACATGATATATTACATTTAATTATCTAATTTTATGACTTGGTGAATAAGTGAGCAATGTTATTACCAGCCGAGGTGGCTGAAGGGTATCTCTGAAGCAGATCCTGAAAGATCGTCATTGGACCTTATTCAACATCTGTCATTCTTATTAGTCTCTATAATCTCCAAAATGGATGTACTTGTGTGAGCTTAAATCTAGTGTATTATGACCTTACAGATTGTTGTTGATGATAGCATTAACCCATGCAACATCAGAATTGATATAGGGCCGGGCATCACCTTATTATATCGAATATATGTGGATTGTTAGGCAGATTAATTAACAGTAAGTTGCCTCTCATGTATAAGTGAGTGTTAGAAGTTTGAGGGCAAGTAGATGGGAATGTGGGAAACCCTGTGACTGGACAGCTTGTTTCTGTGCTGTAGGGCTGTATAAATGTTTCTTTCTTAAATCATTCACAAACCTGAGATAATTTTGTAACCAATCTGTAGCTTCTTTGTTATAGCACATGGACCAGTGGTAAATTCAAGCTGGTATACACTCAGTGGCCACTTTATTAGATAGACCTGCACACCTACTCGTTAAAGCAAATATCTAATCAGTCAATGATGTAGCGGCAACTCAATGCATCAAATCCCAAAAGCGTGGTCAAAGTGTTCAGTTGTTGTTCAGGTCACACATCAGAACGGGGAATAAATGTGACGTAAGTGACTTTGACCGTGAAGTGATTGCTGCTGATGATTGTGATTGTGGGGTGATGCGGGTATCTCAGAAACTGCTGATTTCCTGTGACTTTCATGCACAGCAGACTCAAGAGTTCACAGGGAATTGTGTGAAAAAGAAAACATCCAGTGAGTGGTGTTTCTGTGGGTGAAAACAACTTGTTGATGAGAGAGGTCAGAAGAGAAAGGTCAGACTGGTTCAAGCTGACAGGAAGGCAGCAGTAAGTCAAATAACCACACATTACAACAGTGGTGTGTAGAAGAACACACAACACATCGAACCTTGAAGTGGAAGGACTAGAATAGCAGAAGACCATGAACATACACTCAATGGCCACAGATGAAGACTGGAGAGTTATCCCAAGTGTCTTGGCTAAACTCTAATTAATATCACTGAAAATAATTACCAGGTCATTAACATATTGTGACATGAGAAATAACTGAGGAGAAAATGGTCTGCATTTTGACATTACAACACTGAAACAACTGAAATTAAAGTACGTTAGCAATCATAATAGGAGAAAGGAGTACTGCAGGGGCCCAGTTATTGAAGATATATCAGAGATCATGGCATAAGCCCTCACCTCATTAGTTCTCCCATTTCCATCTGATATTACACAGCCCATTTCACCAACACTTCAACATCACCCTGTAGCCTAAGACTATCCTGTACACAGCCAATAATTCCACTGATCTTCCTATCATCTGCGAACTATCAATTATACCTCTTACATATATATCTAATTCCAAGTCCTTTACAGACAGGAAGGCTCCCGGCACTGTTTTTTGTGGAACACCACTAGTCCAATACATCCAATCTTAAAATAGGCCAGTACTATCAAGTCCTAAGCCAATTTGGGATCCAATTTGCCAACTTTCCCTGAATCCCATGGGTGCGAATCTTTCAGAACAATTTCCCAGTGGATAGTCAAAGTCTGTACAGAGCTTCATGTAAACCCTCCTGCCCTCATCAAAATACTTAATTATCTCATCAACATTTCGGTCAGGTTGTTTCAACAAGATTTGCCGATGACAACATCATGCTGACAATTTCTGATTAATCCTTGCCTTTTGAAGAGAATATTAACCCCATCCCTTAGTATTTTTTTAACAACTTCCCTGCTAACAAGATAGGGCTCACAGGTCTGTGATTACCAGGCTTTATCGCTTCTACCTTCATTTTCAAAAAAATGTCTGACATAAAGGTTCAACTTACCTGCCGGTTAAAAACCACTTACGCCGTGCCGGTTGCTGATTGGCCCATTCAAAGGATACAGCTGCTCTCTCCCATTGGCTAGCTCTCAGTATTAGCTACCCCAGTGGTATAAGAGCTGTTTTGGCCAGCGACTCCCCTTCAGACTGGGTCACAACCAGGGCTGAAGGACCGAGGGCCCGTGCACACGTTTGGACATGTACCTATTTGTTGAATGTTTAGTGTTGTAGTGGTGTAACTGGGGGTCTTAATGAAGTACCTGTTTGAATTAGAAGTGTTATTGAATATTTAGTGTTGTAGTTTTGTAACTTAAGTGGCTTTGATAAGTACTTGTTTGGCATAGATGCTTGGTTGAGTGTTTCACTGTTTGCTTGTAAATAAATAGTTAATGTGCTTACTCATAATCAATAAATTCTAACCTGCTTACCAAACCTACGAATATGCTTCTGCATAATACATTATGTAGTCAGCAGGATTCAATGAACACAACAGAAGTTTAAGATGTTCAACGGTAAGAGCAAGCGAGAGTACCCCTTGGGTGGAGAGTGCTGAGTTTCAGAGTGGACTGACAACAGTGCTGGATTTGGCAGTCTCACCGATATACTCTCACTCCAGTGGATTGGTCAGACAAGTTAGACTCTCATGGGTAAAGATTGGACACCATATTGTATCCGTGTTAAACAAGGTAGGGTTCCCAGACAAGAAGGGGACCCAAAGGAGTGCCTTTGGCAACCATTGTAAAGCATCAGCACGAGCTGATCACACAGAAAGAGCAGGAGATGGTGGGTCTAAAGAATGAGGTGGAGGTGCTCAACCAGCTCTCTTCCACCATGGGGAGAGCTGCCCGGTGGAAACAGATCGTGCCAAAGAGCTGGAAGACAAAGTGGAGAGACAGCTTCTCGGCTACTAGAGGTGCAGTGACTAGAGGTTGTCCAATGAGCTAACTGGCATCCGGATCACATTGAGGTGCAAGCCCTGATCCCTTAAGTAGATGGTGCCACCTTGTGGATGGAGATACCTGGCTGGATGGTGAAGATGGGGAAGGGAGAGTAGAGCAGATCCTATGAATCTGCCTCCAATTGGCCAGCCTCCCCCCATGCACCTGAGACACTACAGGGCAGACCAGTGATCATGCACTCCCATACCCAGCACGTGGGCTTCGGCCGTGGCCCCTCTGACACTTACGGGACAGGAGAAGGACAAGAGATGCGGAGGGAGTATTATAATGGGCCCCTCTGAGATGATGGAAATCAGGGAGGTCTACACCAAGGAACTGGCAGGATGGGGGATATGTGCAATCAGAAGCTGGGAGAGCCTCTGGTTATGTGGACGTTGACAATATGGGATAAGGCAGGGTGGGTACTAGTGTGAGGAATCTAGTAGAGAAATGGGCACACTATGGGGGCTGTCATCCCAACACATGGTCAATAATGCCTTGAGGATGCCGCCTGGTTCCCATGAGGGTAGCAGGGGCATTTCAAGGTCAGGTACCCCTCTCTTCTTGAATGGGATTTAGAGCCCGTGGTAAGGTACAGCACCTTGGAGGAAAGAGTGGGTTCTAATTATAGGTTTTTACAGTGATGGTGATAGCCTTCCAGAGGATTCTGAACTAACCCTGGCCATGGTAGAGTACTTATTAAAGGCAGCAGCTTCCCACTTAAAAGTGGTGGTGCTTCCTTTCTTGGGACTGGCAATCAGGGGTGTTGTAAATGCAGCCATTCCATTGTAAGAATGATTGGAGTACGTGGGGGAAGGTATGTGTAGTTGAGTCTGGAAGTTGAATAAGCAGATGGGGAGTGGGGGATCCTATGTGACTGATAAGGAGATGCTTCAGTGTTGCTTAGGACAGAGGACCCAAAGGAGCAGGTCAATGAGATGCCCACTCCCACATTCCATGCAACATGGAGGCAACGCTGCAAGAGAAGTTGGTGAAGAGAATTGTTAGAGGATGGGGTCATCTCCTAAACCCTCCCTGGATCTTCTAAGCTGGATTCCTCATCTGGAGATCAGGTTGGTGTTTGGTTTCCCAATGGATATGCATGGCAGGGAGCTCAAAGCCTTACAAACCCATTCTGGTGCACTTGGGGAAAGGGAATGTGTGGTGACGGAAGACACAGGTGGATATTGATGCCGAGCATTCCATCATTACATGTAACTCTGAGAGATGGTGGGGTCCCTGAGCTACAATAGAGAGTCTAGAGGGTTCGGGGGACTGTGTTTGGCAGGAAGGGTCTCGGCCCAAAATGTTGACTGTACTCTTTCCCATAGATGCTGCCTGGCCTGCTGAGTTCCTGCAGCATTTTGTGTTTTTTGTGTGTGTTGCTTGGATTTCCAGCATCAGCAGATTTGAATCTTGTTTGAGTCAGGTTCACCGATGGCTCCAGCCATGGGCGGGGCGGCCAGCAGTGGTAGAAGGTCACTGCTCTCCACCCTGCGACGAGCAAAGTCGCTACGCAGGAGGGAGAGGGGGATCCAGCCAACTGGCTTAATTGGTGACATGATTCTGCCCCTCTGAGAGGCAATCACATTAGAATCACCTATTAGAATTTATACAGACTCCTGGGCAGTGGCCAATGGATTGGAAGTGTAGGAGGTGCATGTGGACCTTTCTAGCGACGCCCCTGTTGGAAGATATCTGGGGTGATGCACACCAGTGGCAGATTACGATCTATCATATAGATGCCCACACCTGTTGGGACACTGAGGAGACCAGGCATAATACTACTGTATATGGAGCAGTGCAGATCAGGATGGCCTTGGGTGTCTTCTGAGGAAGAGGACCGTGGTTGCCTGGATGTCTGGGCACACCATAAGAGTAGGCACTCAGGGAAATGGGTGGATGCTCAAGGAGCGGCAATAACCTACGAGAGCCAAAACTGCAACCGTAAGCTGTCCAACATGCCGACAAGTTCAGCCCAGATGATGGCTGGAGGATCCTCTGGGATACATCTGGTCAGGTTTGGCAGATAGATTGGATCTCTGCCTCAACAAGCTACAAAGCAGAGTTTGCTGACCATGATCAACACGTATTCCAGAGACCTAATGGTGGTGCTACGTGACCATGCTGACAAGGAAAATACAATGAAAGGTTACAGCAATTGTCATTCATATATGGGATCCCCTGGAACATATATGTCAAACTCAAGGCCCGCGGTGGAATTATCTTTGGCCTGCGAGATAATATCTAATTACTATTAAAGCTGGCCCCAGTAATCAAAGCGCCTATGGCGTATGATATGGCTAATGCTGAGTTTATTCAGGTACCAGGTTTTCAGGGTTTTTAGTGTTTATTCGGCAGTCTTCTTCATAAGAAACGGAATTTGTAAAGTGAAACACTTTGTAGTTATAGCAGAGACTGAGACACATGAGAGCAGGCTGAAAAAACGGAGGCAACGAAAGCTGCGTTCTCACGCGTCCGACTGATCCGGCCCGCATGAAGCTGCATTTTGCTAAATCCGGCCCGTGATCTAAAATGAGTTTGACACCCCTGCCCTGGAAGATTCAATTAGACAATGGCTCACATTTTGTGGGAGCAAAGGTTGAGAATTAGGCCTCAGAAATTAACTTTTCATGGGAGCTTCACCTCTATAGGTGGCAGAGCTGATCGAATGCATGAATGTGTTGTTGAAGCAAGAGATTAGGCACACTTTCCATGGGTGGTTGGGTGTGCTGCAGCAAGCAATGGACCAGCAGAACTCCTGGCCGGTGAGTCCAGGTGGGTCCCTGATGTCCCGGCACATAGCAGTGTCGTACCCTCCGGAACTAGAGGAGGTGGAGGAGAAACTGGGGAAGGTTTAGGCACAGCAATCACAGGGGCTTCTGAGGCAGGGGGAGATTGTGGGGCATGGGCTGGGGATTTCACAGGGGGTAATGTTACCTGGGAAACCAGGAATGACATGTCTAAGTACCTAACGATTAACCAGAAGGAAGTAAGTGTTTCTCCCTACACTGCAGAATGGCAAAGTGGAGGCTGCTGATGATAACACTAACTTGTGGTGGGAGGTACTATAACATGTTCCTGTGGATGGCTTATGAATCCGCAAAGAGGACCAACATATCGGATTGTTGAATTTGTATGAACCCCCAACATGGAAAAAATACCAATAATACCAATCCACTTCAATAACAAGGTAAAAGACTGTTGGGGAAAATTGTCCAACTCCACTGTATTCTGTTTCAGGGGAAGCAGGGACGGGATAGTCTACTCCAGCCAACCTTGCTCAATCGTAATGGTCTTAAAGAACCTGGGCCTTAGAGACCTGCGGTGGAGCGAATGCTTCAAAGGTGGTATTTCTCTACTTTTGACTTGTTTAATCCAAAAGTCCTGATGCTGAAAGTGATTCCCCAGGTGTCAAGGAAGGGAAAGGAATGTTGGGGCAGGCAGTATGATAAGCACAGGTCCAACCAGCTAGTGGAACACAGTCAGTGTGAGCAGGAGCAGTACCCTGAGATGACTGTGTTTGTGCCGAATGGTGCAGTGATGGTGAACACTGGCACTTACTGGATAGGCAGCTCCCATAACCATAGAGGCAGAAACGTTTTGGATAATAGCCTTTCCCAGTATGGTACAGTCAGTCTGTCTAGGGATCTGATACGTATGGACTCTCTGATGGAAATGCCGGCTAACAAGATGACCATAGAGTTCGAACACACAGAGGATGCACTGATCTGAGTATGGCCGCAATTCTGGCTATTCAAAGGGTTGCTTTGCAGAATTGGATGGCCGTAGATTACCTCCTCACAGAGAAAGGTGGCATTTGTGTTATTATCTACATTCCTGATGAGTCGGGGAACATCATTCACCTGGCTGATCACATCCGACATTCAGTGAATTAGATTAAGAACGGGTGGGACCATTTCCATGGCCGTTACACTCAGGGGTTAAGCTAGTGGCTTTCTGAGGTTGGTGGAGTACTCTGGTTAAACACTATTGGGCTTTTAGTACTGGATGTTATAGTTTTGCATTTTATATGTAGTTATATATGTATAACTACATTTAATTACTACATAGACTACTATAAATACTAAATATAAATATATACTACATTTATGTATATGTAGTTTGCTTTAAATCGAAGCAAGAGGTGAAGAGGGAAGAAGTAAAGGCATCTTGGAGAGAAGCCATTCTTTTTTAAACGATCAGGGAAAAGAGGCTAGACTGCGCAAGCACGTGACGTAGCACACCAAAGGTTTAAAAAGGAGAGGAAGTTTTCAATGGTCTTTTAAAGCGAAGCAAGAGGCGGAGAGGGAGGAAGTAAAGGCATCTCGGAGAGAAGCCATTTTTTTAACTAATCGGGGAAAAGAGGCTAGACTGCACAGGCACGTGACATAGCACACCAAAGGTTTAAAAAAAAGACCATCATATACAGCAGCCATCATCGGAATGGACTGAGGCAGAGTGGGACGGCTTTGGCTCAATCAGGCTTTGGCGAGAACAGGCAGAGGTGAGGTTTGAACGGGGCACAACTGCGCAAGCGTGTGAAAGTCGGCGTCTGAGATCAGTGGGAGAGTTTTAAAAGCGAGCAGAGGCTGAGGATGAACTTCACTCCAAGTGAGGTAAGGCTGGGTAAGCTCCTTTAATTAATCTAGTTAGCTTAGGAGTAGATAATGGAGGCAGCAGTTAGGGCAATTGAGTGCTCCGTTTGCAGTATGTGGGAAGTCAGGGTGAGCACAGCTGTCCCTGATGACTACACCTGCAAAAGGTGCATCCATCTGCAGCTCCTGACAAACTGTGTTAGGGAATGGGAGCAGGAGCTGGATAAACTTTGATCATTTGGGAGGCAGAGGCAGAAATAGACAGGAGTTTCAGGGAGATAGTCACCCCTAAGAGTCAGGAGACAGGTAGTTGGGTGACTGTTAGGAGAGGGAAGGGGAATAGACAGGAAGTGCGGAGCACCCCTGTGACCGTTCCCATCAACAATAAGTATACCATTTTGGATACTGTTGGTGGGGATGACCTACCAGGGACAAGTTGCAGTGGTTGCATCTCTGGCACCGAGACTGGACCCTCAGCTCAGAAGGGAAGGAGGGAAAAGAGGAGAGCAGTAGTGATAGGGGATTCGATAGTTAGGGGGACAGATAGGAGGTTCTGTGGAAGAGATCGAGAATTCTGGATGGTCTGTTGCCTCCATGGTGCCGGGGTCCGCGATATCTCGGATCGAGTTCTCAGTATTCTCAAGAGGGAGGGTGAGCAGCCGGATGTCGTGGTCCTTGTAGGGACCAATGATGTGGGTAGGAAGAGTGAGGAGGTCCTGAAAGGTGAGTTTAGGGAGCTAGATGCCAAGTTAAAGGACAGGACCTCCAAGATAGCAATCTCAGGATTGCTACCCGTGCCACATGCAGGTGGGTTTAGAAATAGTAAGATAGTGCAGATCAACATGTGGCTGAAGACATGGTGCAGGAGGGAGGGCTTCAGATTTATAGATAATTGGGCAGTTTTTCAGGGAAGGTGGGACCTGTTCCGGCAGGACAGTTTACATCTGAACTGGAGGGGCACAAGTATTCTTGCAGGTTGGTTTGCTAGAGAGGCTCCAGTGGATTTAAACTAGATATGGGGAGGAGAGGAACCAGAGTGTAGGAACAGATGTATGGGAGAAGGAAGAAAAAGAAGATAGTAAAGTTGTTTGCACCGTTAGAGATAAACAGAGAGGAAGAGGTGGAGAATTTCTTAAATGCATTTATTTTAATGCTAGGAGCATTGTAAGAAAAGTGGATGAGCTTAGAGCATGGATTGATACCTAGAAATATGATGTTGTAACTATTAGTGAAACATGGTTGCAGGAGGGGTGTGATTGGCAACTAAATATTCCTGGATTTCGTTGCTTCAGGTGTGATAGAATCGGAGGGACAAGAGGGGGAGGTGTTGCATTGCTTATCAGAGAAAATATTACAACGGTGCTTTGGCAGGATAGATTAGAGGGCTCATCTAGGGAGACTATTTGGGTGGAATTGAGGAATGGAAAAGGTGCAGTAACACTTATAGGGGTGTATTAAGACCACCTAATGGGGAGCGAGAATTGGAGGAGCAAATTTGTAAGGAGATAGCAGATATTTATAGCAAGCACAGGGTTGTGATTGTGGGAGGTTTTAATTTTCCACACATAGACTGGGAAGCCCATTCTGTAAAAGGGATGGATGGTTTGGAGTTTGTAAAATGTGTGCAGGATAGTTTATTGCAGCAATACATAGAGGCACCAACTAGAGAAGGGGCAGTATTGGATCTCCTGTTAGGGAGTGAGATAGTTCAGGTGACAGAGGTATGTGTTGGGGAGCACTTTGGGTCCAGTGATCACAGTGCCATTAGTTTCAATATAATTATGGAGAAGGATAGGACTGGACCCAGGGTTCAGATTTTTGATTGGAGAAAGGCTAACTTTGAGGGGATGCGAAAGGATTTAGAAGGAGTGGATTGGGACAATTTGTTTTATGGGAAGGATATAATAGAGAAATGGTGGTCATTTAAAGGTGAAATTTTGAGGGTACAGAATCTTTATGTTCCTGTTAGGTTGAATGGAAAGGTCAAAAGTTTGAGAGAGCCATGGTTTTCAAGGGATATTGGAAATTTCGTTCGGAAAAAGAGAGAGATCTACAATAAATATAGGCAGCATGGAGTAAATGAGGTGCTTGAGGAATATAAAGAATGTAAAAAGAATCTTAAGAAAGAAATTAGAAAAGCTAAAAGAAGATACAAGATTGCTTTGGCAAGTAAGGTAAAAATAAATCCAAAGGGTTTCTAGTTATACTAATACCAAAAGGAAAGTGAGGGATAAAATTTGTCCCTTAGAGAATCAAAGTGGACAGCTATGTGTGGAGCCAAAAGAGATGGGGGGAGATTATGAACAATTTATTTTCTTTGGTATTCACTAAGGAGAAGGATATTGAATTGTGTAAGGTGTGGGAAACAAGTAGGCAAGTTATGGAAACTATGACGAATAAAGAGGAGGAAGTGCTGGCGCTTTTAAGGAATATAAAAGTGAATAAATCTCCAGGTCCTGACAGAATATTCCCTAGGACTTTGAGGGAAATTAGTGTAGAGATAGCAGGGGCTCTGACAGAAATATTTCAAATGTCATTAGAAACGGGGATGGTGCCGAAGGATTGGCGTATTGCTCATGTTGTTCCATTGTTTAAAAAGGGTTCTAAGAGTAAACCTAGCAATTATAGGCCTGTAAGTTTGACGTCAGTGGTGGGTAAATTAATGGAAAGTATTCTTAGAGATGGTATATATAATTATCTGGATAGACAGGGTCTGATTAGGAACAGTCAACATGGATTTGTGCATGGAAGGTCATGTTTGACAAATCTTATTGGATTTTTTGAAGAGGTTACTAGGAAACTTGACGAGCGTAAAGCAGTGATGTTGTCTATATGGACTTCAGTAACGCCTTTGGCAAGATTCTGCACGGAAGGTTAATTAGGAAGGTTCAATCGTTAGGTTTTAATATTGAAGCAGTAAAATGGATTCAACAGTGGCTGGATGGGAGATGCCAGAGAGTAGTGGTGAATAACTGTTTGTCAGGTTGGAGGCCGGTGACTAGTGGTGTGCCTCAGGGATCTGTACTGGATCCAATGTTGTTTGTCATATACATTAATGATCTGGATGATGGGGTGGTAAATTGGATTAGTAAGTATGCAGATGATATTAAGATAGATGGCGTTGTGGATAATGAAGTAGATTTTCAAAGCTTGCAGAGATTTAGGCTAGTTAGAAGAGTGGTCTGAAAGATGGCAGATGGAGTTTAATGCTGATAAGTATGAGGTGCCACATTTTGGTGGGACTAATCAAAATAGGACATACATGGTAAATGGTAGGGCATTGAAGAATGCAGTAGAACAGAGTGATCTAGGAATAATGGTGCATAGTTCCCTGAAGGTGGAATCTCATGTGGATAAGGTGGTGAAGAAAGCTTTTGATATGCTGGCCTTTATAAATCAGAGCACTGAGTATAGGAGTTGGGATGTAATGATAAAATTGTACCAGGAATTGGTAAGGCCAAATTTGGAGTATTGTGTACAGTTCTGGTCACTGAATTATAGGAAAGATGTCAACAAAATAGAGAGAGTACAGAGGAGATTTACTAGAATGTTACCTGGGTTTCAGCACCTAAGTTACAGAGAAAGGTTGAACAAGTTAGGTATTTATTCTTTGGAGCATAGAAGGTTGAGGGAGGACTTGATAGAGGTATTTAAAATTATGAGGGGGATAGATAGAGTTGATGTTGATAGGCTTTTTCCATTGAGAGTAGGGGAGATTCAAACAAGAGGACATGAGCTGAGAGTTAGGGGGCAAAAGTTTAAGGCTAACACGAGGGGGAATTTCTTTACTCAGAGAGTGGTAGCTGTGTGGAATGAGCTTCCAGTAGAAGTGGTAGAGGCAGGTTGTAAAATTGGATAGGTATATGGACAGGAAAGGAATGGCGGGTTATGGGCTGAGTGCAGGTCGGTGGGACTAGTGAGAGAAAGCGTTTGGCATGGACTAGAATGGCCAAGATGGCCTGTTTCCTGGCTGTAATTGTTAATTGTTTATATGGTTATATGGTTAATAGGGCGATTGTTGGGGTTGGTACTAGACTGAGGGCCCAGCATCACATTGTTGAGTCCTTTAAGGAGTGGATTTGCCAGTTCAAAGCCATTTCCCTCATGCTGGTCACTGGTTAGCCTGTTTGAAAGGTGCAGTAGCTGTCTCTCATTGGCTGGCTTTTACACCATAGCACTGGCTTTAGGTTCCACGAATCCCAGGGGTATAAAAGTATGCCAGCAGGGACCTCGGTCTCTTTTTGCGAGGGGTTTGCCTTCAGACTGGGTTGCAACCTGAGCTAAAGGACCATTGGAAAGTGTGCTGCAGAAAGGAGGGCCTGTGTGCACACTTGGACAAGTAGCTGCTCGTTGAATGTTTAGTGTTGTAGTCGTGTAACCTGGAGGGTCTTAACAAAGTACCTGTTTGAGTTAGAAGTGTTATTGAATGCTTAGTGTCATAGTTTTGTAACTTAGGGGGCTTGGGTAAGTAATTATTTAACTTAGAGGCTTGGCTGAGTGTTTCACTGTTTGTTAATAAATAGTTAACATGCTTACTCACAATCAGCGTCTTCTGTCCCACTTAGCAAATTTGCGAATCTGCTTCCGCATAACAAGTGGGACCACGTTTTAGTGCTCCAATTATCTGGTATCTCATTTGAGTCTGGCAGAGGTTTAAAAATCTCTGCTACAACTGTAGCAAATACATTCCTTGCCTCCCCTAGCAGGCTGGGATAAATCTAAGCAGGTCGTGACAATTTATCCGTAGTTAAGCCCACTAAGGTATCAATTACTCCTTCATTATTTATGGAGACGTACACTAGAGTTTTAATTACAGTTGTTGACTGTGTGGTGGGTTGTCTGAGGCTATAGGCTGATATCGATGTGTTGCTGAAATGGGCTGATAAATGATATTTGGAGTTTAATTCTGATAACTGTAAGGTCATGCATTTTGGGAATACTAATAAGGCTCTGACATATCCCTTGAATAATATGGTCTTAGTGAGTAATAAGGAACAGAGAAGCCTTGTCATGCAAATCCAAAGATCCTTGAAAGAGGCAACACAGGAAGATAATGTGGCTATGAAGGTATCTGGAATATTGGGCTTCATTAGTCAGGGCACTGAGTACAACAGCAGAGTTGTTGCGCTCCAGTTTTATAAAATATTAGTCATACCTCAGCTGGAGTATTCTGTGCAGTTCTGGTCATCACGCTACAGGAAGGTTGAGGTAGCGCTGGAGTGGATGCAGAGAGTCACCAGGATGTTGCCGGTGATGGAATAGTTCAGTTAGAAGGAGAGACTGGATCTGTGTAGTTTCCCTGTGTGAAGGTGCTTAAGAGGGGGCATCAAAGTTCAAACTAACTTGTTAGCAAAGTACATGTCTGTCACCATATGCTACCCTGAAATCCATTTTCTTGTAGGCATTCACAGGAGAACAATTAAATACAATAGAATCAATGAAAATTTTCACACAACCAAAGACTGACAAACCATTAATGTGTACATAAAAAATAACTAAATAATTAACACTGACAACATGAGTAGTAAAGTCGTTGAAGGTGAATCCATGGGTTGTCTTTTGTGATCAGTTCAGTGTGGAGTTGTGTCAAATGATCCACTCTGGTTCAGGAGTCTGCTGGTTGAAGGGTAATTGCTGCTCCTGAGCCTGGAGGTGTGGGACCTAAGGCTCCTTTACCTCCTTCATGATAGCAGCAGTGAGAAGATACAGTAGTGTGGCTGGAAGGTGACGGTCTTTGATGATGGATGCTGCTTTTATCTGTGGCAACATTCCTCGTAGCTGTGCACATTGCTAGGAAGGGCTGTATCCATCACTTTTTTGTAGGCTTTTCCATTGTTGGGTGTTGATGTTTCCATTCCGGGCTATGATATAACCAGTCAGGATACTCTCCACTGCACATCTACGGAAGTTTCTCAATGTTAGATGACATGCTGAATCTGCACCAACTTCTAAGAATGTAGACACGCTGCCACACCTCCTTTGTCATGGCAATTATGTGCTGGACCCAGGACAGGTCCTCCAAAATGATAATTCCAAGGAATTTATTGACCCTCTCCACCTCCTATCCCCTAATGAAGGCTGGCTGATGGACCGCAATCCTGTTGAGATACGCAAAAAGAGGAGGGTTGTAAATGGGAAAGTCTGTCCCTTACTAGAGGTGAAAAAAAATGTAGATTTAAGCTAAGGGTTGTGAGATTTAGAGGGTACTTGAAGGACCCATGTTCCTGCATGAACTTTTTTGACCCAGAGAATGGAGAGTACCTGGAATGTACTTCTGGAGAGAATGGTGGATTAATATTTAAGAAATTTAACAAGCACTTATTCACCTAAATATAGAAGGAAATGCACCAAGTACTGGAAAATGGGATTAATATGCATGGGTTAGCCCATTTGGTGTACTGTAGATGGAGTGGCCAAATTACTTGCTTCCATGGTGTATGAGATCATGTGATGACATTCATTTAGAAATGCAGGAGAAATAACATGTACCCTTCCTATCTTCAGTCACTTTATCCACGGGAGGACAATAATTATACAGGTTTACTAGTACGGGCTTTCCAACAACAAAATAAATTGTATTCAATTCTCATTTCTGCAGTCTTATTTTCATAATCCTTTCTCATCTCCTGCATTGTCCTTACGTACAATTTTGTGAAGCTTGCAACATACTCTATCCTAAAGAGCTGCGTGACAGACCTGATAAAGCAGTGGTAAATATTGCACCTTTACAGAGATGAGGCAATGATTCCCTGTAGACCACTCTCCACACAATCCGACCCAAGACTCCTAACTCAGCTGAAGTTCATTACAACTTTTATAGCAGCAGAACTTGTAGAGATTCGTATCATGTTGAGGTGGTTAGAGGGGAACCAGTAGATGCACATAATATATTGTTGCATAAAGATTACCCTACACGGTAAAAGATGACATTGAAGATATTGCATTTGTCCAACTAGTTAGAAAGCAGCAGAAAGAAATAAAGGGATAATATTCAGCTTGATAGACTAATTATTCAGTGCCATAGGGATCAGTGCTGAGGTCTCAACTGTTTTCAATATATGGTAACAACTTAGTCAAAAGAACCAAGAGTATTATCAACAAACTTGTTTATAAGGTAGTGGAAAAGCAAGTTGTAAGGAGGTTATAAAGGGATACAAATTGTTTATATAAACAGACAAATATTTGATAGATAGAGTCTGGCAAGGAAAAATCTGATGTTATCCACTTTGGTAGGAAGAATAAAAAAATAGTATTTTGTTATCCTGTTCCAAACATGCTGTTAATGAGATCCCACATTAGTAGGATTTAACAAGAGAGGCAAATACAAATTCTCAGACAATTAGACAAAACAATCAGAAGAAGGAATTGACCACTTGATTAGAGTTAAGAAGCAAAAGTATTCTGCTAGATTCTCCAATAGGCCACCAAATAACGTGAGCACTGTAGAGTGCTGATGTAGGGACATTTAATTTACCCTATGTGGACTGGGAGAATGTAAGACTACAGATTTAACAAGGGAAGGGACTTCTGAAATGTGTTCCAGAGAAAATCTTTGATCGGTACATTTTCACCTCATCAAGAAAGGAGATATTGTTGGACCTAGTGTTAGGGAATGAGGTAAGACAAATGAACCAAATATCAAGATGAAAAAAATTGAGAAACAGTAGCTTTAGCAACTCAAGGTTGAAGCGGTAATGGAGACCGCCAAGGAACAATCCAAAGTGGACTTCTTCATTGGAGGAGAGCTGACTTCAGAGGGATCAGAGAGACCTTGGGCATTTTGACAGAAGATTGGCAGTTAAATTTGTAATGGATGATTAATAAAGAGAAGATTATTCAGGCACAAACTTGATGCATTTCCCAGGTGGTAATGATTGTAGAAATAAGGGACTTCAGTTACAAGGTTATATTGAAGAAGCTGAGCTTGCTCTTCTTGGAAAAAAGATTATTAAAGAAGATCATAAATAAAGAAAAGCTGTTCCAATACTAGATGGTTAATAGACTGTGGAAATGTTCAAGGGAAAAGGCAAAGGGAGCACAGTGGAAATGAACAAAGAATGGTCCTTATGTAAATCTCCCAAGTTTTAATGCTGGTAGAAACAGATAACCAGAGGGAATGGACAGGGTCTGTGGGAAATGAAAATACTGGGCTACAGGCAAGAAAAGGGCTAATAGAACTGTAGAAAGAACATGTATTGATTGATAAGCAGCAATGATTTGAGAAGAGAAAGCTAAAGTCAGTGTATCAGAGTAAGGGGAATTACAGAGGTATGAGAGAGGAGCTGGCCAAAATTGATTAGTAGGGAACATTAGCAGGGATGACGGCAGAGCAGCAATGGCTGGAGATTCTGGGAGCAATTTGGTAGGCTCCCAGATAAGCCACGTAAGCTACAGTGGCGAAGGTGTTATGGGAGATGTATTTTGTTCATTATGGCCACCCCAGGCGGATCCATGGTGATCGGGGCGGGATTTTGAGAGCCGGCTTAAGGAGGAAGGGTTGAAACTTTTCCTGGACAAATGCCAGTTCTGTAAGTCATCGGTCAGCTATGTTGGCCAGACAATTTCGTGAGAGGGAGTGGCTACTGATCCAACTAAGATAGACGCCGTGACCACCTGGCCGAGACTCCAGTAGGTGAGCACCCTACACTTGTTTTTGGGGTTCTGTGGGTATTACCGGCGATTCGTGAAAGGATACGCTAAAATGTGTCACCCGTTGACTCAGCTATTGTGTGACTATCCACCTGTGGGGAAGAAAAGGAAGAGGGACCGGGGTCAAGATGCAGGAGGATATTGGAACCCACGAAGCCTTTTGGATCGAGATGCGATGATAAATGTGAAGAGGCATTCCAATCTCTGAAAAGGGTGCTGACCCAAGCCCCGGTATTGGCTTTTGCCAATCCCCAGAAGCCATATGTGCTGCACACTGATGTCAGCCAAGAGGGTCTAGGGGTTGTCCTGTACCAGGAACAGGGCAACGCATTGAGACCAGTGGCGTTTGTCAGCCGAAGCTTGTCACCATCTGAGAGAAACTATCCCACTCACAAGTTGGAGTTCCTGGCACTGGAATGGGCGGGTGGATGAATTTTCCCCTAGACATAGACCAGCCAGTCATGTAAGCATAACATTTGCTGTACATTACTGTAGATACGTGCCAGAGAAGAAGTATCCTGATAGCAAGATGACACAATTGTGGCTAACAAGAAAAGGCAACCCCAAAATAAAAGCAAAAGAGAGGGCATATAACAGAGCAAAAATTAATGGAAAGTTAGAGGATTAAGAAGCTTTTAAAAACCAACAGAAGGAAACTCAAAAAAGTCATAAAGGAAAAGTTAGAACATGAAGCTAGCCAATAATATTAAAGAGGATACCAAAAGTTTCTTCAGATATATAAAGTGTAAAAGAGAGGCAGAGGTAAATATCGGACTGCTGGAAAATGATGCTGGAGAGGTAGTAATTGGGGCAAGGAAAAGGCAGACGAACTGAATAAGTATTTTGCATCAGTCTTCATGGTTGAAGACACTAGCGGTATGCCCGACATTTGAGTGTCAGATTACAGAAGTGTGCGAAGTTGTCATTACTAGGGAGAAGGTGTTTGGGAAACTGAACAGTTCTGAAGGTAGATAAGTCACCTGGTCCAGATGTTCTACACCCCAGAGTTCTGAAAGAGGTGAGTGAAGAGATTGTTGAGGAATTAGATAGATAGATAGATAGATAGATAGATACTTTATTCATCCCCATGGGGAAATTCAACTTTTTTCCAATGTCCCATACACTTGTTGTAGCAAAACTAATTACATACAATACTTAACTCAGTAAAAAATATGATATGCATCTAAATCACTATCTCAAAAAGCACTAATAATAGCTTTTAAAAAGTCCTGGCGGTAGAATTGTAAAGCCTAATGGCATTGGGGAGTATTGACCTCTTCATCCTGTCTGAGGAGCATTGCATCGATAGTAACCTGTCGCTGAAACTGCTTCTCTGTCTCTGGATGGTGCTATGTAGAGGATGTTCAGAGTTATCCATAATTGACCGTAGCCTACTCAGCGCCCTTCGCTCAGCTACCGATGTTAAACTCTCCAGTACTTTGCCCACGACAGAGCCCGCCTTCCTTACCAGCTTATTAAGACGTGAGGCGTCCCTCTTCTTAATGCTTCCTCCCCAACACGCCACCACAAAGAAGAGGGCGCTCTCCACAACTGACCTATAGAACATCTTCAGCATCTCACTACAGACATTGAATGACGCCAACCTTCTTAGGAAGTACAGTTGACTCTGTGCCTTCCTGCACAAGGCATCTGTGTTGGCAGTCCAGTCTAGCTTCTCGTCTAACTGTACTCCCAGATACTTGTAGGTCTTAACCTGCTCCACACATTCTCCATTAATGATCACTGGTTCCATATGAGGCCTAGATCTCCTAAAGTCCACCACCATCTCCTTGGTCTTGGTGATATTGAGACGCAGGTAGTTTGAGTTGCACCATATCACAAAGTCCTGTATCAGTTTCCTATACTCCTCCTTTTAGTAATAATCTTTCAAGAATCAATAGGTTCTGGAATGGTTCTGGAGGACTGGAAAATTGCAAAAGTCACTCCACTCCTCAAGAAGGGAGAGGCAAAAAAAAAGGAAATTATAGTTAGTCTGACTTTGGTGGGTGGGAAGTTGTTGGTGGCTATTGTTAAGGATATAGTTTCAGGGTACTTGGAGGTAGATGATAAAACAGGCTAACAGGCAACGTTAGCATTTATTTTGAGACGACTAGAATATAAAAGTAAGGATGTAATGTTGAGGCTTTATAAAGCACCAATGAGGCCTCACTTGGAGTATTTTGAGCAATATTGGAGGAAGGATGTGCTGACATTGGAGAGGATTCAAAGAAGGTTCACAAAAATGATTCCAGGATAGAAAGGTTTATAATACCAGAAGTGCTTAATGGCTCTGGGTCTGTATTTATTGGAATTCAGAAGAATGAGGGAGTCTCGCCGAAATGTATCAAATGTTGAAAGGCCTCAGCAGAGTGAATGTGGAGAGGATGTTTCCTATGGTGAGAGAGTCTATAATCAGAGGATACAGCCTCAGAATAGAGGGATGTCCATTTAGAATGGAGATGGAGAACAGACAAGGAGTGATTGTGAGAGGGGCAGAGAGAGAAAAAAAGGAGAGAAGGTTGGGGGGGGGGGGGGGAGGAATAATTAATTAATTAATAAGGGCTGGGGTAAGAAGGGGAGGAGGGGCATTAATGGAAGTTAGAGAAATCAATGTTAATGCCATCAGGTTGGAGACTACCCAGATGGAATATAAGGTGTTGTTCCTCCAACCTGAGTGTGACTTCATCTTGACAGTAGAGGAGTCCATGGATAGACATATCAGAATGGAAAAGGGACATGGATTTATAATGTGTGGCTACTGGGAGATCCTGCTTTCTCTGGCGGATAGAAAGCAGGATCTCCCAGTGGCCACACATTTTAATTCCACGTCACTCCTTGTCTGTTCTCCATCTCCCTCTGGTGCTCCCCTCCCCCTTTCTTTCCCCCTAGGCCTCCCGTCCCATGATCCTTTCCCTTCTCCAGCTGTGTATCCCTTTTGCCAATCAACTTTCCAGCTCCTCCCCCTCCTGTCTCCTCCTATCATTTTGGATTTCTCCCTCCCCTCCCACTTTCAAATCTCTTACTATCTTTTATTTCAGTTAGTCCTGACGAAGGGTCTCGGCCCGAAACATCGACTGTACTTCTTCCTATAGATGCTGCCTGGCCTGCTGTGTTCCACTAACATTTTGTGGGTGTTGCTTGAATTTCCAGCATCTGCAGATTTCTTCGTGTTTGTGAGAGGAAATGAATCAGCCATGATGAAATGGCGGAGCAGACTCGAAGGGCCAAATATCTAATTTTGCTCCTATATCTTATATTCTTATGGTTTTGTATCTTCCCTTGTGCAATAGTGATTCAGTGATCTTGGGCATTAAGTACAGCAGTATAAGAATAATGGAGCAAGTTCTGAAACTTAGCCACACTTTCCAAATCTTGACAGATCTATAATCTGTATATTCAGTAACAGACTCATTGACACGTAATCTACATTAATCCCAGTTCATTCTCCCCACATTGTCATTCTTTTCCCCTAGATTCCTTTCCTCCTCAACAGAACAGTGTCCAATCAACCTACCATACTGCACGTTTTCACGTGTGTGAGAGGAAGCCAGAAAAATGGGAGAAAATTCTAGTAGTCACAAAGAGAGCATATAAACACTACTCAGTCAGTCCCGGAAGTCTGGCTTGATCCCATGTTGATGGACCTGTGAAATGTAAAAGAGTCTGCAATAAATATATGCAACTGACAGGTTTGAAAATGTTTTCTTGCAGTTGAAGTAACTTTTATTATAATTTGGTATTATAAAACTAACTAACAGGTGACTGCCAGGTAAAGTGAGTTGAGAATTTGGGAGTTTTTCTAAGGATATACTCTCAATGCTCTCTTCTTTGTTAAACTATCAATATATCAGAATGCCTTAGTTTGTGGTAATGATAATCTGCTGATAAACTTCAATTAAAGTTGGCTGTTAGTATTCTAGAACAATTAATCTATTAGTAAAACAAACAAAGGGTTTTTAAATCTTATGCGCTGAGAAATACGTTTGTTTTCATGGTGAGCATTTTATCATTAGGCTAGATAAATTCTAAACCAGACTGGTAGCACCATATTCTGTAATTCTTAAAATCTTCAGATCTCTGGTATATTAGTAATATAATTGTGCATGCCAAACAGGGTGAATTTTTGGAAGGGGTGAAAGCGGGGGTGGGGGGGGGAGGTGGGAGATGAATGAGATTCCACATAGTGGCATCTATATATTTCAATGCATTGAAAAGAGCTGAGGCAAAATTAAGTACAATTACAATTATTTTGAAACATCTTTGAACTTACAGAATGAGTTTAGAGGTAATAAGAAAGGTATAAAATACAAGAGAGTTGAGAATTCAAATTCTATTCTAAGCATACAATAATTTCAATGGAACTAAACTTCGGAAGCACAGTTCAATGTGCAGTCAGTTTTATGCTGTACATGTTGTATTTGTGACCTATTTCTTTCCAATATATTTTATTGACCTGAGAAGACAGACACAACTATCTTATGTTTAAGCTGAAAAACAATGTAATTGCCTGGAAAGTATTCAACAAGAATGTTGAGCAACACTCCCTCAACATTGTTTCATCAACTTGCATTCTGTAGCAATATTTATTTAAGCAAGGAGTTAATCTATAATAATATGACATAACAACTGTAACTGAGCCATGGCTTAGAAAGCAGAGATTTAGATTCTATCAATTTATTCAAACCAATAAATCAATACTTATGAAGAATAATGCAGTAAAAATGAAAAATTTAAAGCTACTATTCGGATATCACTTTTAGTTCTGCCAGAAATTATATTTTGACATTTATTCAAAAGACCTGATGTGTTTTTAAATATGTTATATAACATTTTGCTTGGGACAATTATTTTAATAGGTGAGTATGATAATGACTTCCCACTGTATTTTGCACATGGGTTCTAAAATGCACATCTTTAATGTGGTTTCTTTTGAAGCCAGGGAGCTGAAGTAAAATGCTAAAGGAAAGTGGAAGACAGCAGGGTGCAGCTGATGTGTTGGTTTCATCTTTGAAAATAAAGAACAGTAATATCAGAAAATGGACTTACTGTATTTCAAAGGAGAGTTATTATACACAATTTAACTCCGAGCTAGATATATTAGTTTGGATCTGCCAGAGATAGTGGCCACTTCTCAACAGATACATAAATGCTGGGAAACTAGCCAACGAATGCAGCAATGCCACATTACCGAATTAATAAATTAAATCAGCTAAAGGGATCAGCAAAGCAATTTATTGAACAGATAACCAGTGAATTAAAAAATAGAACTGAGTACAAAAAATTAAGTGTATCCAGCATAAATAAATTAATAAGTAAAAGCAGCATAACATTTGTCATCAAATCGATTTTTCACAGAGAGTTAAGACAGCAGCATTAATGAATCTGTCTTTCATACCACGTTTCTGTTACTTTGATGAATCCTATTTGAAGTCATAACTCTAAATTTAACTGGGGTCTTTGGAAGTCCACTCAAGGAAAGTGAGATAATGTGGACAAAACCAAAAAGATGATCATGGACTTTAGGAAGGTGCAGGGTGACCACTCTTCACTTCATATGCACAACTCCCCTGTGGAGAGAATAGGAGCTCCAAGTTGCTGGAGTGTACGTAATGGACGATCTCACCAGGTCCCTCAACATCACCCCTTTGGTCAAGAAAGCACAGTAGTGCTTTCTCCACTTCCACTTCCTGAGGAGATGGAGGTGAGTGAGGTTCCCACGCCCCCCTCCCCACAACAATATTAACCAATTTTTACAGGAGCTCCATCGAGAGTATCCTGACCAGCTACATCACTGTCTGGCAAGGCAATTCCATGGCATCTGATTGCAAGTTCCTACAAAGGACTGCGAGGATAACTGGGAGGATCATTAGGGTCTCTTTTCCACCCATTAGAGATATTTATCATGAGCGTTGTGCATGGAGGGCCCTTAGCATTGTCAACGATCCCTCCCATCCATCCAACAATCTCTTTGAACACCTACCGTCAGGCAAGAGGTACCATAGCACTGACAGAAGAATGGTTAGGATAGGAAACAGCTTCTTCCCAGGCCATAAGACTACTGAACACCTTGCCACCACCCAAGTCCCATCATGTATGAACAGCCAAAGAAGTGCCAGTAGCATTATACTGTTTACTTTTTATGTAACACATATGCACCTTATTATTTTTAAATTTATTTGTGGTAGTATTACTTCATGGGTTATGCGTGTGAGTTCTATGTACTGTGCTGTGCATCTTAGTCTGGAGGAACATTGTCTCATTTGGCAGTATACGTGCGCATGGCTCAACAACAGTAAACTTGATGAGAGAAATGGGGTCAAAGCACCAGAGTGGGACTTGGATGGAGATTAATTCCTAAACTATAATTAGTAAGTTTTACAACTTAATTTGAGTAATTGCCTTGTTAAGAATAAACCTTGCTGAACCTTAACGAGCTCAACACTGTGAACTAGAATCCTTTACTAAAGTAAGTTTACCTGAACTTTGAGAAATGATTACTCAGCTAAAACCGCCCACTTGTTTTCTTGTTCCTATTCCCACAGGCTCTTTAAAGAAGTTTCTGATGTGCTGATCAACAGTGTATTCAACATAGTTAATTGCTCACGAGTTTCTGGCATTTTTCCAGATTCCTTAAAAACCGCAGTAATTAAACCCCTGCTTAAGAAAAATAATTTACAATGCTCTGTTCTGGACAATTTTAGATCTATTTCCATCCTGCATTTTCTAAGTAAAATTTGAGAAAAAGTAGTTTTCCGACAACTAAATGAATACCTGAATATAAATTCTACTCTTAACAAGTACCAATCAGGTTTTAGATCAAATCATAGTTTAGAAGCTGCATTGCTTAAAGTAGTTAATGACTTATGGCTTACTGCTGACACGTGACATATCAACCCTTGTTCTCTTAGATTTGAGCACAGCATGATACCATAGATCACAGCATTCTCATAAACCACCTTAGTCAACGGGTAGGTCTTTCTGGTGCTATCTTAAGCTGGTTTCAATCTTATATAACAGGGAGAAGCTGTTATATAAGCTTTCTTAGGTGTGGTGATTGTTTGTCCCAAAGCTATGATATTGTGTTAGTGTGCCACAAAAATCAATTCTTGGCCCTATTTGTTCTCACTCTACATTCTCCCATTAGGTCAGATTATTTCAAAACACGAGCTGAATTAACACAGCTATGCAGATGGCAACAACTGTATTGTCTATTACTGCTGATGACTTACAACTTAATTTGAGTAATTGCCTTGTTAAGAATAAACCTTGTTGAACCTCAACAAGCAGCATTGGGGAATGAACACATCGAGCAGAATTGGGTCCAGCATTCTGGCAGGCAGGTTTGCCACTGCTACACGGGTGTGTTTAAACTAATAAGTGGGGATGGGGAGGAGACGAACTGGAAATATAAGGAAGGAGTTAAAGGGAAAGAGAGAATAAGAAAAGTTAAGAAAGACAACAGAATTAATGGGGCAGAAAGCTCAGGAAGGGATTGGAGAGTATGGCCAAGTGCAATAGGGATCGATATGAGAAGCAAGCGGAGTAATGGATTAAAAGTATTATATATGAATGCACGAAGTATAAGAAATAAAATGGATGAGCTTGAGGCTCATTTGGAAATTGACAAGTATGATGTTGTAGGAATAACAGAGATATGGCTGCAAGAGGACCAGGGCTGGGAAATGAATATTCAAGGGTATACGTCCTATCGATAGGACAGGCAGGTGGGCCGAGGGGGTGGGGTGGCTGTCGGTGAGGGATGAAATTCAGTCCCTTGCGAGGGGTGACATAGAATCAGGAGATGTAGAGTCAGTATGGATAGAACTGAGAAATTGTAAGGGCAAAAAGACCCTAATGGGAGTTATCTGCAGGCCCCCAAATAGTAGCCTGGATATAGGGTGCAAGTTGAATCAAGAGTTAAAATTGGCATGTCGCAAAGGAGATGTTACAATTGTTAAGGGGGATTTCAACATGCAGGAAGAGTGGGAAAATCAGGTTGGTACTAGACACCAAGAAAGGGAGTTTGTGGAGTGCCTCTGAGATGGATTTGTAGAACAGCTTGTACTGGAGCCTACCAGGGAGAAGGCAATTCTGGATTTAGTGTTGTGAAATGAACCAGATTTGATAAGGGAACTTGAGGTAAAGGAGCCATTAGGAGATAGTGACCATAATATGATAAGCTTTAATCTACAAGTTGAGAGGGAGAAGGGAAAATTGGAAGTGTCAGTATTACAGTTGAACAAAGGGGGCTATGGAGCCATGAGGGAAGGATACTCTAGCATGGATGACAGTGGAACAACAATGGCAGGTATTTCTGTGAATAATACAGAAGGTGCAGGATCAGTTCATTCCAAAGAGGAAGAAAGATTCTAAGGGGAGTAGGGGGTGACCGTGGCTGACAAGGGAAGTCAAGGACAGTATAAAAATAAAAGAGAAGAAGTATAACATAACAAAGATGAGCGGGAAGCCAGAGGATTGGGAAACTTTTAAAGAGCAACAGAAGATAACTAAAAAGGCAATACAGGGAGAAAAGATGAGGTACGAAGGTAAACTAGCCAAGAATATAAAGGAGGATAGTAAAAGCTTCTTTAGGTATGTGAAGTGAAAAAAATTGGTTAAGACCAAAGTTGGGCCCTTGAAGACAGAAACGGGTGAATTTATTACGGGAAACAAAGAAATGGCACTTGAGTTGAACAGGTGCTTTGGATCTGACTTCACTAGGGAAGACACAAACAATCTTCCAGATGAAATAGTGGCCAGAGGACCTAGGGTAACGGAGGAACTGAAGGAAATTCACATTAGGCAGAAAATGGTGTTGGGTAGACTGATGGAACTGAAGGCTGATAAATCCCCAGGGCCTGATGGTCTGCAACCCAGGGTACTTAAGGAGGTGGCTCTAGAAATTGTGCACGCATTGGTTATCATTCTCCAATGTTCTATAAATTCAGGATCAGTTCCTGTGGATTGGAGGGTAGCTAATGTTATCCCACTTTTTAAGAAAGGAGTGAAAGAGAAAACAGGGAATTATAGACCAGTTAGCCTGACATCAGTGGTGGGGAAGATGCTGGAGTCAATTATAAAAGATGAAATAGCGGCACATTTGGATAGCAGTAAAAGGATCGGTCCAAATCAACATGGATTTACAAAGGGGAAATCATGCTTGACTAATCTTCTGGAATGTTTTTAGGATGTAACTATGAAAATGGACAAGGGCAAGCCAGAGGATGCAGTGTACCTGGACTTTCAGAAAGCCTTTGATAAGGTCCCACATAGGAGATTAGTGGGCAGAATTAGAGCACATGATATTGGGGGTGGGGTACTAACATGGATAGAAAATTGGTTGGTAGACAGGAAACAAAGAGTAGGGATTAACAAGTCCCTTTCAGAATGGCAGGCAGTGACTAGTGGGTTACCACAAGGCTTGGTGCTGGGACTGCAGCTATTTACAATATACATGAATGATTTAGATGAAGGGATTAAAAGTAATATTAGCAAATTTGCAGATGACACAAAGCTGAGTGGAATGTGTGAAATATGAGGAGGATGTTATGAGAATGCAGGGTGACTTGGACAGGTTGGGTGAGTGGGCAGATGCATTGCAGATGCAGTTTAATGTAGATAAATGTGAGGTTATCCACTTTGGTGGCAAGAACAGGAAGGTGGATTACTATCTGAATGGTGTCAAGTTAGGAAAAGGGGAAGTCCAACGAGATCTAGGTATCCTTGTTCATCAGTCATTGAAAGTAAGCATGCAGGTACAGCAGGCAGTGAAGAAAGCTAATGGCATGTTGGCCTTCATAACAAGGGGAGTTGAGTATAGGAGCAAAGAGGTCCTTCTGCAGTTGTACGGGGCCCTGGTGAGACCACACCTGGAGTGTTGTGTGCAGTTTTGGTCTCCAAATTTGAGGAAGGACATTCTTACTATTGAGAGAGTGCAGCTTAGGTTCACGAGGTTAATTCCCAGGATGGCGGAACTGTCAAATATTGAAAGATTGGAACAACTGAGCTTGTATACACTGGAATTTAGAAGGATGAGAGGGGATCTGATTGAAACATATAAGATTATTAAGGGATTGGACACGCTAGAGGCAGGAAACATGTTCCCGATGTTGGGGGAGTCCAGAACCAGAGGCCACGGTTTAAGAATAAGGGGTAGGCCATTTAGAACGGAGTTGAGGAAAAACTTTTTCACCCAAAGAGTTGTGGATCTGTGGAATGCTCTGCCTCAGAAGGCAGTGGAGGCCAATTCTCTGGATGCTTTCAAGAAACAGTTAGATAGAGCTCTTAAAGATAGCGGTGTCAAGGGATATGGGGAGAAGGCAGGAATGGGGTACTGATTGTGGATGATCAGCCATGATCACATTGAATGGTGGTGCTGGCTCGAAGGGCCAAATGGCCTACTCTTGCACCTATTGTCTATTGTCTATTGACCCTGATACCCTAAATCCTCTGGTCTGTTGTCTTAACAGCATTACAGAATTGATGAGTTCACATTTCCTTAAATTAAATAAAGAAAAAACAGAAACTTTGTTATTGTTAGCAATAAAAAAGAGTGGATCTTAGGAACTTGATCATCTTGCCTTATAAATCCAGCAAGAAGTAAAGGATTTTGGTTTTATTATTGACTCCCAGCTAAATTTCAGATCACATATTAACTATATTATTAATTAACATGAGGAAGTCTGCAGGCGCTGAAAATCCAAAGCAATGCACACTAAATACTAGAGAAACTTGGCAAGTCAGGCAGCATCCAATGCAACAAATAAACAGTCAATATTTCAGGCCGAGACCCTTCTTCAGGACTCACCATATTATTAAGACTGCCTTCTTTCATTTAAAGAACATTGCAAGAGTTCGATTTCTTATTACATGTCAAGATGCAGAAAAATTGATACATGATTTTGTTTTAGTCAGTTAATTCACTGTCAACAGAAAATCTGCAGATGCTGGAAATCCAAGCAACACACACAAAATGCCGGAGGAACTCAGCAGGCCAGGCAGCATCTATGGAAAAAAGAAGCACCAGAGGGAGGCGATGGAAGGGCAAGTGGAAAGGGATGGGAAATGGTGAAGAGGGGAGGCATTACTGTGTTGGAGAAATTGATGTTCATGCCATCAAGTTAGAGGCTCCCCAAATGAAATATAAGGTATTATTCCTCCAACCTAAGTGTGGCCTCATCGCGACAGTGGAGGAGGCCATGGATGGACATATCAGAATGGGAACGGGAAGTGGAATTAAAATGAGTGGTCACTGGGTGATCCCGCTTATTCTGGCGGACAGAGCATAGATGCTCGTTGAAGCAGTCTCCTAATCTACATCCGGTCTCACTGATATACAGGAGGCCACACCAGGAGCACCAAACACAGTATATGACCCCAACAGAATCACAGGTGAAGTGTCGCCTCACCTGGAAGGACTGTCTGGGGCCCTGAACGGTAGTGAGGGAGGAGGTATAGGGGCAGGTGCAGCACTTGTTCCACTTCTAAGGATAAGTGCCAGGAGGGAGATCAGTAAGGAGGGAAGAATGGACAAGGGAGTTGTGTAGGGAGCGATCACTGTGGAAAGCAGTAAGTTGGGGGGAGGAAAAGATACATTTGGTAGTGGGATAGAGTTGGAGATGGCGGAAGTTTTGGAGAATTATGTGCTGAACGTAGAGACTGGTGGTGTGGAAGGTAAGGCTAAGAGGAAATCTAACCCTGGTAGGGTGGCGGGAGAAGGGGGTAAGAGCAGACATGCGTGAAGTGGAAGAGATGCCGTTGAGGGCAGCGTTGATGGTGGAGGAAGGAAAGCCCCTTCCTTTGAAAAAGGTGGACATCTCCTTCATTCTAGAATGAAAAGCCTCATCCTGAGAGTAGATGCAGCGGAGACAGAGGAATTGAGAGAATGGGATGGCATTTTTACAAGTAGCAGGGTGGGACGAGGTATAATCCAGGTAGCTGTGAGAGTCCGTTAGTTTATAATAGACATCAGTAGATAAGCTGTCTCCGGAGACAGAGACAGTGAGAATGAGAAAGGGAAGGGAAGTGTTGGAAATATGCCAGGTGAGTTTGAGGGCAGGGTGGAAGTCGGAGGCAAAATGGATGAAATTGAGGAGTTCAGCATGGGTGCAGAAAGCAGCACCAATGCAGTTGTCAATGTAGCATAGGAAAAGTGCAGGACGGTCACCAGTGTAGGCTTGGAACAAAGGTTATTCCACATAGCTGACAAACAGGCAGGTAAGCTGGGACCCACATGCATAGCCATGGCTACCTCTTTGGCTTGAAGGATATGGGAAGAGCCAAAAGAGAAATTATTTAGAGTGAGGAAAAGTTCCGCTAGGCAGAGGAGAGTGGTGGTGGGGGAGAACTGGCTGGGTCTGGTGTCCAGAAAGAAACTGAGAGCTTTGAGGTCTTCCTGTTGGTGGATGGAGGTGTATAGGGATTGGACATCCATAGTAAAAATAAGATGATGGGGGCCAGAATCTGAAATCCTTGAAAAGATCAAGAGGCTGTGAGGTGTCAGGGATGTAGGTAGGAAAGGACTGAACTAGGGGGATAAAACAGAGTTGAGGTATTCCGATATGAGTTCAGTGGGGCAGGAACAAACTGAAACAATGGTTCTACCTGGACAAGTGGGTTTGTGGATTTTAGGAATTTTAGGTACACTGTAAGGTGATACAGGTTTCTCACTGTAACGCTCTCTTTTTAGGACTGTCTAATATAGATATAAACTGGCTACAGTTCGTTCAAAATGCAGTAATAAAAATCTTAACCAAAAAATAGAAAATCTGAACACATTTCACTGGTTTTGGCATCATTACACTGGCTGCCTATGTCCTTTATGATCAATTTTTTAAAAACTCTTAATTGTATATAAGGCTTTTAATAATCTAGCTCCTCTGTCCATTTTAGAGTGTCTATACCCTTACATCCCAAATTGTAATCTTACAGTAGATCCACAAATACTGCTTTGCTTAGTGTCCCTAGAGCCAAGCAGGTAAGAACCAGTGATGCAGCCTTTTGCTCGTTTGCACCAAAAATCTGGAATGCTTTACTGACGGAGATGCTGTATGCCTGGTTAGTACTGTGGAACATCACAAAACACTTCGAAAAACCTACTTCTGTAAATTTGGCCTATTATAGGATTATTTCATGCCTGTTGACATTCATTACCTTTATATAATTTGGTCTATTCAGTTACATTTTATGCTACATAATGGTTATTTTTATTTATGATTTTTAATTTTGTTTCATATTTTATAACTATATTGATTTATCCCTACAATCTATGTAAAAAGCGCTTTGAGCCTGCAGCTTAGTGTATGTAAGGTGCTATATAAATAAAGTTATTACTAGTGTTATATTTTTACTTTTTCTCAGCTCAAGCTGGTAAAATCTAAAGCACAGATCTCACCAAAACACACTCATTTCTCAATTGCTAGGATCTTACAGACTAACCAGTGGTGTTTTTTATTATGGCTTTCTGAAAATTTACATAAATATTGCTGTTAGGTCTAATTGTTTAATGCTGTTGTGTAGTAACTTTGAGATGGTACCAGCTGTAGATATTGCTATTGGGATAATGTTCATGTGTCATAGTCTTTCAATTTCCTCTTCTAATTCAACATATTACTGGTGTTTTTCACTTATTTATGTCTGTACATTGAGTGTGTTTGGAATGGTTGTATCTATTAAGTAAGTTGTTCTTGCTTGTTTATCCTGTATTGTATCTGGATGGTTATTAAGGATTGTGCTATCTGTATTAATGGATCAGTTGTAATATAATTTGTTGGACTCTGACTCTAAAACTGGAGCAAACTTGCATTTATAGTAAAGTATGGTGCCTTTTATGAGTTGGTATTTTAAATCAAGATTTTGGTGAATGATGTTTGCCACTTGATTGTGCCTGTGTAAGTAATCAGATTGAGTGAAACTGCTGCAGGATCCTGTAATGTGCTAGATTGTTTATGGTTTCTCTTGGCATTTGATATATTTATCATCTTGAATTTGTTAGTCTTTTATTATGTATTTCTAATCATTTTTGTGTTAACCTCCTGGTTTGATATTGCCACAAGGATTCCCTCATTCTGGAAAGAGGTCACCAACTCTGAGCCAGGCATTTAACGTTCCCTGTCGATGTCTAGTCTGCTCAGATCATGGAAATGTCTTCCATGGAGGGTCATGCTCTTCCCTTGGTTAGCTTTCTTTATATAATGATGTTTGTTCATTTTTCTGGGTTGTACGTACTTTCATTTAAGTGTATTGGTGTGTACTTCTTATCAGAATTGCCTATGCTCACATGGAATGCTGAATCCTGTTTTCATTGATGAAAATATATCCTGCGAAGTTTTATCTGACCATTGTGTATACTTTTTAATCTGTTATTCCACTTAATATTAATTGAATTGACTTTATTTCTTACATCTTTCACATACATGAGGAGTAACAATCTTTACGTCACGTCTCCATATAAATGTGCAATGTACAATCATGGTAATTTATAATAAATAGAAGAGTCAGTGTAATATAGAATTAAGCTCAAATCAGCATTGATGGCCTGGTGGAAGAAGCTGTCCCGGAGCTTGATGGTCCTGGCTTTAATGGTGTGGTACAGTTTCCCATATAGTAGCAGCTGAAATAGATTGTTGTTGGGATGACACGGGTCCCCAATGTTCCTACGGGCATTTTTTTCACACCTGTCTTTGTAAATGTCCTGAATCATGGGAAGTTCACATCTACAGATGTGCTGGGCTGTCCGCACCACTCTCTGCAGAGTCCTGCGATTAAGGGAGGTACAGTTCCCACACCAGGCAGTGATGCAGCCAGTCAGGATGCTCTCAATTCTTCTTCCTTCTGTTCTAGGTAGTGTTAATCTAAATGCACTCGAGTTCACATACTGTTTTCTAAAATTCTAAAATTTGTCATTTCCATTCTTTATTTTCTTTGTAAAATTTCCAGATAGGTTTCAGACCAAAATATTATGCCAAAAGAATACTTTAATATGGGTATGGTGAAGTGTTTGTTACCTTTGTTATATTTTTACTGTTGAATTCTGTTTGGCAGATTTTCTTAAGTAAATTCTGTCAAAAGTTGTCCCTTTATTGCACTATGAGCTATTTTCTTTGCTTGTTGATATCCCAGATATTTATGTTTCATATTCATGCATCAGTTGTATTGTATCCTGCTACTCTGTTTTGTATTCTATCAGCCCCATTGCACCTTTATACTTAATATTCTGCACTTATCTAGTCCAAAGTTCATGTTTATATCTTTTAAAAACAGTTTGACTATTTGAATTAATTGCTTTAGCTTTATTGATGAAGAAGCATATAATTTCAAGTCTTCCATGTGGAGAAGATGTGTCAATGTATAGTTCATTTGTAGTTTTCTGATTTGATAGATTAGTCTATTTTCAACTGATTTAGTAAATTAGAGAACGGATTTAAAGCAAAGCAAAGCCATAGTGGGGCTAGCAGATTCACCCTGAAATATGCCTCAGTATATTTTGATAATGGCGGTTGTTAATAGAGAGGGTGATTATAGTACGCCAACGCTTCATCAGATGTTGTCAGAATTTCACAGAGATTGGGTGTAGTTTATATATATTAAGTATTTCTATTAACCATGAGTGTGGGACAGACTTAAATGCCATTTTTGGTAGTCAATATAGAAACATGAAAGATTTCTGCTTTATTATTATTATTTTTGTTCATGGATAAGTGATGCAATCAAAGTTCAAAAGTTCAATATACATTTATTATCAAAGTATGTATACATTGTACAACCCTAAGATTTGTCTCCTTACAGGCAGCCACAAAACAAAGTAACCCAAGAGAACTGGCTCCTGATGAAGGGTCTCGGCCCGAAAAGTTGACTGTTTACTTTTTCCCATAGATGCTGTCTGGTCTGCTGAGTTCCTCCAGCATATTGTGTGTGTTGATTGCCTTAGGCATTTTTATTTGGATTGCAAGACACTGCTGGACATTGGTAATGTAGAATATTGCAAGTCCAGTTCACTGATTCATTGACGGTTGTGGAGCTGCCCTGCCTTGGTTGTGGAGTGGACTAGGTTCACTCCATCGGGTAGCTTGTTGCAGCCAAACTGGAGTCAAGACACCAAAACGTTGCAGGATAGCCTCTGTGGGGCATGTTGGAACCTATACTGGATTGGAGGCTGACCCCTTCCAGTGTTGTCCTTCAGTGTTTGCTCAGGGCTGCTCTCCACCTTTCACTCGGTGCTGCCCTCCAGTGGTCGCTTGGTGCTGCTCTCCAGTGGTCGCTTGGTGCTGCTCTCCAGCTTTCACTTGGTGCTGCCCTCCAGTGGTCGCTTGGTGCTGCTCTCCAGTGGTCGCTTGGTGCTGCTCTCCAGCTTTCACGGTGCTGCCCTCCAGTGGTCGCTTGGTGCTGCTCTCCAGTGGTCGCTTGGTGCTGCTCTCCAGCTTTCACTTGGTGCTGCTCTCCAGCTTTCACTCGGTGCTGCCCTCCAGTGGTTGCTTGGTGCTGCTCTCCAGTGGTCGCTTGGTGCTGCTCTCCAGCTTTCACTCGGTGCTGCCCTCCAGTGGTCGCTTGGTGCTGCTCTCCAGTGTACACTTGATGCAAGAACAAGTCTGACCAGGAAAAGTTACCATAAATCTACAGTCATACCATTCAGAGACTTGGGCTGTACAGTCGACCCTCCTTATTGGCAGATGATTGGTTCCGGGACCCCCCCCCGTGGATACTAAAAAACGCAGATGCTCAAGTCGGTGGACTTTAACACTCGGCGGAGCTCCAGAACTCATTTAACAAGTCTCTGTGTGGTGGACTTTAGGACCTAGCGGAGCTCCGGACCTTATTTTCCTGTTTCAGTGCGGCAGACTTTAGGACCCGGCGGAGCTCAGGATCCGCTGCCCGCAGTGTTTCTGTTCCGGAAAAAGATCATGGTTGAAAATAAAGTGGAAATAATAAAGCGATCGGAAAAGGTGAAATGCCATCGGTCATTGGAAAAGCATTAGGCTACAGTCAGTCAATGATCAGAACAATTTTAATGGATAAAGTGAGAATAATGGAGCATGTGAATGAAGGCCCTGCCCCAATGAAAGCTACAATTATTACTAAGCAACACAGTGGTTTAATTACTGAAATACATACATTTCTTAAGTGTTTTATATACAAAGAAAGGTAAAGTATAAACTACATGCTAAAACAAACATTTGACTAACTGATGCTAAGTAATACTGGATGTACCTGTTCCAACAGAGAACTTCAGTTTTTTTCTTTCGATTCCCGATCTGTGGTAACCTATGCACATCCTCCCATATTCTTTAAATCATCTCTAGATTACTTATAATACTTAATACAATGTAAATGCCATATAAATAGTTGTTATGCTGTATTGTTTAGGGAATAATGACAAGAAAAAAAGTCGGTACATGCTCAAACAACGAGTGCTGGAGAGGGAACTTCTGGGTTTTCCCGATGTGCGGTTGGTTGAATCTGCGCACGCGGAACCCGCGATAAAGAGGGCCAACTGTATTTTTCATTTCTTTGTGACTGTAAGATTTTCTGAAATTGTAACGATATGTGCTATTTGTGCTATGTGCTGTTGGTAAAGTGTTTTGCCCTGGAGAAGTGCTGTTTCATTTGGCTATATTCATGCAGATTTAAGTGAAATTAAACTTGAACTTGCATTATGAACAAATACTGAGAAGTAAGATTAAAAGAATGAATAACTCATCTGTGCGATGCTAGTGTTAAAATATCATTATTGTTAAGGAGTTGAAATATTCATCAGTTATTATGTTTAAATTAATGTATTGAATCTTGATAGATCATTGCTTGAGGACCCTCTCTACTTTAACGTGAGCAATTGGAAATTTCTTCTTTTATTTACACTTTGAAATAGTACTCTATGTTCAAATGCATGTGGACATTGCTTTTAGTCCATCGTAGGATATTCAGAGTGAAACAGCATGGATTTGCACTGAGTAAGTCACATTTTTGAGGAGATTATGAAAGGCTTGAAGATGCAATGGGTGTTTCCCAATGAGTTCCCTCATTGAGATGTAATTTACTCCAGAGACCAGGTCGAAACGCTAAACTGAAAAAATATACATACATGATCATCTTAGCTATTGAATTAGACGGTGACAAAACCAAAAATTAATCTGTAAAACATGCCCTGCACCTCAATAAATACAGTATTAGGACAAATGAAAAGTCTTTCTCAAAACCAGGCAAATTGTAGACGTTAGACTCCTTTGGCAGATAAAATCACAGTCAATGGTGGGATGATTAAAATTGGTGATATAGAGTCATCTCACAAATACTGCCACTGGGTTGGCTAGAATGGATCCATCTGCTTATTTAATCATCTTTGAAGAGTATACAACAGGCTAGTTCAGTTTTATGGATGAAGGGTGAATGAGGGGATTTTAAATTAAATCCAAAATAAATTCAAATTCAGTAAAGTGCCTGCTTACATGGGGAGGACCTCATCACTTTACATTTGGCCCCTGTATTAATGCAGACAATGAACTGTAGGTACCAAATGGGCTATCCTTGATCATTCAGGGCATAAAATCAAAACTTAATATGAAATATTTCATTAATTATATATGAAAAAATGATAAAGGGCAATGAAATAATAGACATAACTGCCTTTTAATCAACTTATTTTATTCACAATTTTATTCCAGTTACATTTCTACTTCACTAAAATTAATGCATCCACATAAAAATAAAATTTAGCAATAATTGACAGTTAACCAATTCTGAAAAGACACATGCTACTGCCAAAAATTTGATTTCTGCCTTATAGCTATTTCTCCCACATAAGCCCATGCCTTGACACCTTTGTTTGAGTTGGTTTTCTCTGGAATTTTGAGCTGCGTGAGTGAGTTGGGGATGAATCATCTGAGTTGGAATTTTCACACAGCTTTTGTTGAATAACAATATTGAGAATGCATTGAAACACCTCCAGTAGAATGACAATTCTAACATATTGTGAAAAAATTGATAGTTTCATATCCTGTTAAATATTCTGTGTGAGTGTGGGCAAGGCTGATAAGTCACTAATAATGTTTTCTTCATATTTTTGTGGAACAACTATGCCACAGTGCATTGCAACAAGCAGAAAGAAACTTTAATTTCAAATATAAAGATTGATTAATTGCTTCCATTGCACTTACTAGAAATCTGATGCCAAAAAAAAACTGCAAGTGAACACAACCTAAAGAAAATCATGATTGTGTGAAGATAAAAAAAAAGTGGGGACACTTTCTGTAGGGGAAATATTTTGTAAAGGGAGAAAAGAACTAATATTACATATCCATCACAGCAGGTGAAGGTTTTATTTGGGGCTGTAAAGGAAAGCACTATTTTCTTCTTATCAAAGTTTGCAAAATATTAAGTAAATAGTTCTACCACTATTTGAGCAAAATAGCCAAGATCTTTGAGCAAAGTGCACTGTAAACTTACTTCATATTGGTGGTAAACCTTCAGTAAACTTGTTGTCCTATGTTGTAGGATAATCTGCTGCCTTTAGTCTGCCTAAGTATTTTCTTACTTCATATTGGTGGTAAACCTTCAGTAAACTTGTTGTCCTACGTTGTAGGATAATCTGCTGCCTTTAGTCTTGTTATAAGTATTTTCATTATTACCTATAGCAAGATTGAAGGAAGCAGATTATCTTTTAGACTCAAGGAAAAACTCAAAATTTGCTTGCTGCAGGTAAACAACTCGAACAATGCCTGGGAACCTCTGGCCCATGTTCACTCTAAGGATCTTTAAGAACCTTGAGGGTATTTATCGGGAACACTCAGAAGTCCTGTCTAAGTGATGGAAGGAACCCATTACCTTGCAAACTACTGACTGTCTGGTCAGCTCTCTTCTACCTCAGTTATCCAAGATGATGCCGGTGAACTGTAGTGACGTTCTTCAGACTACATACAATACTTCTAAATTTACCCCTTTTGAATTACTCTTACTGCAATCTATAGCATGCAATTTCTCTTTAAGCAACATGCTTTCAAATTAACTTAATGAACTACAGATTTCACAACCTTCTAAAGGACACGGCAGACTTACTGTAACTCTCAAACAAGCAGGTGAAGGATCATCGCCTTGGCTGGAAGCAAGGCGGGGGGATTTCCAAGCCAGGCTGAAATGCAGAGGGATGACAATCGCTCTACCCGACATCTTGTTAACAAATAAGCAGTCACTGGAGAACAAAACTGAGAACCTAAGGGCAAGATTGCTGTATCAGAGGGAAATGAGAAATTGTTGAGTTATGTGTTTGACCAAGAAGTGGCTAACTCTGAGTATATCAGATATGGCAACCAGACCCAAATGTTTCTCGATACACAGGAACTCGGAAAAGACAATAGGTGTGTGTTTCATGATAATCTTTCTGTATTGCTTTAATGTGACAGTTTTGTCCTACTCTTGTTCCCTTGACCTTGATCAACTAAAGAGCAAATGCCAACCATTCTATTTACCAAGAGAGTTCTCCTCCTTAATCCTGACTGCAATTTACATACCACCATTGGCTGGTTGTAATCAAGCACCTGAGATATTGCATGATGCCATCACGAAACAAGAAACAATCCACCCCAACACATTCCAAATCATAGTCAGGTAGTTCAATCAGTCTTGTTTGAAGCAATTCTTGTTCAATTACCATCAGCATATAACCTGTAGTACCAGAGGTCCCCAACTCCCCAACACACTAGACTACTGCTATACTAAGATAAAGAATGGCTACTGTTCCATGCCCATCCGCACTTTGGGAAATCTGATCACTTGGCTGACCTTCTCTTACCTGTATTCACGTTGAAGTTAATGAGCAAAGCTCCAGAGAAAGGGACAACAATGAGGTAGTCAGGGAAGCAGTGGAGTGGCTATGGGATTGTTTCAAGTCAGTGGACTGGACCATGTTCAAGGATCTTTGGATCTTAATGAATACACCATGGTTGTCATGAACTTTATTAAAATAGTTGTAGATGAGTGTGTCCCCACAAAATCATACAGAGTCTGCCCCAAACAGAAGCCCTGGATGAACCAAGAGATACACAGCCTGCTGAGGGCCAGATCAAAAGAACTGAAGTATGGTGACAAAGAAAGTTACAAGCGGTTCAGGTATGATCTCTGAAAAGCCATCTCACAGGCAGAGAGACAATTCAGAGTAATCTTGAATCACTGAATGATGCTTGACAGCTGTGGCAGGGCTTCAGTCACCTCTTACAAAGTGAAATCAGGTGATATAGGTAAAAATGGGGCTTTGTTTCCAGATGAGCTCAGAGTCCTGATGAAGGTCTCAGCCTGAAATGTTGAATGTTTACTCTTTTCCATAAATGTTTTCTGGCCTGCTGAGATCATCCGGCATTTTGTGTGTGGAGCTTGATGCCTTCAGTGCTCAATTTGACCATCAAAACATGGAGGAACCATCACAAACTCCCATAGCCCCCGATGATCCTGTGATTTCAGAGGGTGAACCCATGGAAAGCATCCAGTCTGGATGGGGAACCTGGCACAGCACTAAAGACCTGAGCTGGAGTGTTCACTGAGATCTTTAACCTCTCACGTCAGCAGACTGAGATACCATATGTTTCAATTATGCCAATGACCAGGAAGTGCCTTGGATCCACACCAGTTAGCCAACCAGTACAACAGATCCACAGCAAATGCCATCTCATTGGCTCTTCACGCAATCCTGTAACGTCTGAATAGCAAGAATGCATAAATCAGGATGCACTTCAGTGACTACAGCTCAGTATTCAATATATCATTCCTCAAAACTTGGGACCTTGGTCTCAATACCTCCCTGTGAAATTGGATCCTTGATTTTTCTGACTTGCAGACTTCAGTCTGCTTCAAAGTGGCAACAACATTTCCTCTACAATCTCTATCAGCAAAGGCGCACCACAAGGCTGTGTGGCTGAGCACAACTCCAATGCCATATACAAGTTTGCTGACGACCGCACTGCTGTAGGCTGATTCACAACTGGTGACGAATCGGCATATAGGAGGAAGTTTGAAAATCTGCCAGAGTGGTATCACAGCCATGACTTCTTACTCAATGTCAGCAAGACCAAGGAGCTGATTATTGACTTCAGGATGAGGAAAGTCCATGAGCCAGTCCTCATTAGGGGGATCAGAGGTGGAGAGGGTCAGTAATTTTAAATTTCTCAGTGTTATCATTTCAGAGGATCTGTCCTGGGCCCAGCACACAAGTGCAATTATGAAGAAAGTATGACAGCCCTTTTATTTCCTTAGGAACTTACAAAGGTTAGGCCTGCCATCTATAACCTTGACTAACTTTGTAGGTAACGTAATTGGTGGAAATGTACATAATTCACAACCTCCAACATTGAATTGGAGTTCGCTTTAAGAGGTTTGTCTGACATTGTACATAAAGGACTTTTAATGCACTTTGTGTTCAGGTTTTGGAATTCAATAATGTGTTGTTACAGTTTTCTTAAACTTAAAATGCCTCACTTTGTTTTATTTATGAAAGCCTAGACTTCTATAGATGTGTTGTAGAAAGTACATCGACTGGCTGCAGCACAGCTTAATATGGACATGCCAATGCGTTTGAACAGAAAATCCTGCAAATAAATGCTGGATACAGCCCAGTCCATCAATCACCTCAGCAGTTTATGTCAGTTTTTTTTAATCAAATATGGATAACATAATAGCTGAATTGTTGTGAAAGTTTTCACTATAGACCATTGCAAGTTCAAGAGTTCTGGGCAGAAGTCTGCTCTTATCTGTCATTGGCCAAACTGAAAAGGATGGCAGTCCTGTATACAAATAGCAAAGTTATGATATGAATATATCAGATGAAAAATACCATTCTGTAGTGCAGTATTTTTGTGCACAACTTGATTGAATTTGTCTTTTGTGCAGTGCAGGGTATTGCCTGCCTTACACGCCACCCAAAATCTAGCTGGTTTACTGACTTATGACAGAGAAATTTGTAGTCCCAGCAGCTGTCAGAGCAATCTTATCAGCTGTATTTCCATAGTCATTTCCTTGTGTTATAGTGTGGTTTATGGTAGGTAATAATGTGCATCTGTCACGTGTGCTTGCAGAGTAATGACCTCAGCATACATATAACATTGGCACTCATGTTCATTGGCTTGAATCTGAAGTGTGTACACATGTTTTGAAGCACCTGGAGTCTACTTATGATTATTCTATATAGTACTTGCCATATCTGCAAGTCTAGTTTATGGATCATCTCTATTGTACAGCAGCTGTCACCTCCAAGCACATGAATATCTTGTCTCCACAGCGTTCACAATGCATGCAGGTTATGCCAATTCTCATGCAACACAGGTTTTGAGCTTTCCCATTGTGACTGACACAGTCTGAGCCAGTTGCAAATATAAACAGCTTTTAATGGCACCTATGCAGACACGCTGTTCTCAGCATGCTAGGATCAGCGCCTGTTGGTCTGTTCTATGTGCAATACACATCAACTCATGACAGGATGAAAATGCGAGCAGAAATTTCGAATTCTGCACAGTTCATTGTTCTACTGCATGAGCAAAATTTGTGAATTTGTGTGCTGCTTTCATAACTGCCAAGTGCACAAGCATGTAAATCACTCTGGTTTCCTCCGCTGCAGAAGTCTAGGGAAGACAATCTCCTGCCCGGCCAAATGTGCGAGATTAAGGTGGGAGCTTACCCCCCACCCTCCCCTGCAAACCCCCATTTGTGTGGACACTGTGTCATTTGCTACCCTGTTACAAATTAATGCCATGAAATAGTAGACAGTACACTGCATGCAACTAAAGGAATTATATTTAGGAATCTTAACTGAAGGGTTAGTAAAGATTAACAAAAAGAAAAGGACCCATTCTAATTAAACAATCAAATGTGCACAAGCTGCAACTCATCTTGAACTTGTCTGTCACTCACGCGCTGGGCCCTCGGTCAACGTGAAAGCTCACACCAACTTCCGAGCGTCACTCACAATCCATCTCAAACATCCGGGTCTCCTACTGATCGTACGCTACGACCGGTTGTCCCCAGCGTCTTCTCTCTTCATCTCCTCTTGAACAAAAGCCCAAGACGAAGCTTAGAAAAACCAAGAAAAACCTCCCTCGAACTGGATGGCACACGTTCCACATCATCCCTTATCTTCAACAGTAACCCAAACAGGCTGAAAGCAGAACAGACTGCTCTTACAGAGCTGCTGAATGAAATGCCTACAGCATAGCAGTTACGATGTGAACCAGGGCACTACACATGTTTCTATGGAATGGCTGCTCTGCAGAGTAATTGAAGCTCCAATGATCCATTTGCATTTCCATCCTTACACCCATTTCAAATCATCAACCCACGTGAATCCAATGAAGAAGGAGGAGGGACTTGAGGTTCCCATGGACCATCCCAGATCCTGGTACCTCAGAACGGGGTGGTTTAAGACTCAGAATTCACATGGAGAGAATTAGTACTGGAGCACTGTTTCCAGGCCTGGAGGCAAGGCTGACTAGAATATTAACTCCCCAAAGTACGAGGTCACACATCAGTTCTGCCCCTGAAGACTCAAATGATGAGGACAATGGGACTGCTTCCAAGAAAATGCATTGAAGATGCAACTGAAGTTATTCCATAAATAGCATATTCTTTGAGGCTGTGTTCTGCAGCAGCTTGTGAGAATTGGATCAAGAATCAGTTATTCTCTCCCAGTACTTATGATCCCATAAGTGCCCTCAAAGTTGCCCACTCATTTAGCCTGTGCTGCTGCTGTTTATACCTTGGCAGCATAAGACGCAGGCTGGGCCCCCTGAGCCCAGATTTAGTTGTGGTTGCCATTAACACCCATTTACTGCCTCCTCTGTGAAGGAGCAATCTTTCACCAGCTGTGCAGAAATAATAAATTCGTTGGCTGGGTAAAGGCTCTTGAAAAACAGAAACTGAAAAGAGGTACATGGATGAGTAACACTATAATCTTTCACTGAGTTTAGCTTTGATCTGATTTGTGAACTGATTTAACAGGAGGATATTGGTGAAGATTAAATCATTTTCTGCTGCTTTCATGGAAATGACCAGCAAGGGAAGAGGGTAAATATGCATTCATATTGCCCTTACTCAGAAGTGTTGTTAGACCCTGGCCACAAGGAAGACATTCTTCCACTGAACAAGCTTTCTTTTGAATTGTTCAGCACAAGGAATCAGTATTAGAATCAGGTTTATTCATCACGTATACATCGAGACACTTGGTGAAATGTGTTGTTTGTGTTAACGACCAACACACCTAAAGATGTGCCGGGGAAAGCCTGCACCATGCACTCCGGCGCCAACGTAGCATGCCTAGAATGCCCGCAGAATGACACAGAACACAAAAAACATGGAACGCAACAAGAAATAAAACAACAACAACAAAACTAGCCCCTTTTCTCTCTCCTACCCTCCCGCCCTGCACCCACCCAGACACACAGAGACACAGGATGCTAGAATCAGCAGCAACGAACAACTTGCCACAGCAATAGATCAAACAGTGGGGTTTAAACCTGACTCATTGCCAGTTCCATTCCTCTAGTGAAGCTACTCAGCCTGTTATTTTCCACCAAGATTTAACAGCACGCCTGTGAGGAATGCTAATTACAGCTGCTACACATCTTCATCAGCTGACCTTGAAGGAAGCCACTTCAAACTCAGAACGCTGCAGGCCTTGGAGTCCATTTTACCTGGTGATCACAGGTACGAGCCAAAGAGCAGCAGCAGGCTGGAGATTGTAATTGTGCTGGGAAGCTACCTTTCACAGATATTGCCATTTAATAGCACATTTCCATTCAGAGCAATAGTAATGAAATGGCAGGTTTCCTCACGGAATGTTAAGTGTGTTTGCCATCTTCCAGCTGAAGGAGGTGAGTCACTGGTCATTGTGGTGCGAACAGCTCTCAGTCAGGTGGGAATCCTTTTGATCTGCCCTGCAGTGTAGTGACGAGTATGTTTTAATTTCGGAATTTGCCAAGACTTCTGGAGTGTCCCCATCAGAGCCTGAATGATGTAGGTAGAGAATGAGATGATTAGAAGCTCATGCCTTCACCAATGCATTGATAATTATGCACATATCATTGATTCAGTGCCTGGCTGATGATGATAACTACTGTTAAAATATTGCATGGAGGATAACGGATTTTATATCTGCTGCTGCACACAAATGCACTGACAACAAGACATAGGAGCAGAATTAGGCCATTCGGCAAATTGAGTCTACTCTGCAATTTCATGGCTGATCCGTTTCCTTCTCAACCCTCTTCTCCTGCCCTTTCCCCATTAATCAAGAAAAAAAGAGAAAAAATGGATGTACAGTGCCTGTAAAAGATATTAACCCTCCCCTGGAAGTTTTCACGTTTTATTGCTGTACAACATTAAATCACAGTATATTTAATTTGGCTTTTTTGACACTGATCAACAGAAAAAGACTCTTTCATGTCAAAGTGAAAACAGATCTCTACAAAGTGATCTAAATTAATAACAAAATAATTAATTGCACAAGTATAATAAGTATACACCTTTAATATGAATCACCAAATCATCCCTGGTGCAATCAATTTGTTTTTGAAGTCACATAATTAGTTAAATGCAGATCTGTTTTTGGAGACAAAAGAATACTCCAAGCAGTTCTGCAAAAAGGTTATTGAAAAGCACAGATCAGGAGATGGATGCAAGAAAATTTCCAAGTCACTGAATATCCCTTGGAGTGCAGGTAAGTCAATCATCAAGAAATGGAAAGAATATGGCACAGCTGTAAATCTATCTAGAGCAGGCCATCCTCAAAAACTGAGTGACCATGCAAGAAGGGGATTAGTGAGGGAGGCCACCAAGAGACCTATAACAACTCTGAAGGAGCTACAAGTTTCAGAGGCTGAGATCGGACTGACTGCACATACAACAACTGTTGCCTGGTGCTTCACCATTTGCAGCTTCATGGAAAAGTGGCAAATAGAATGCCACTGTTGAAAAGAAAATCAAATGAAATGTCAACTAGAGTTTGTCAGAAGGCATGTGGGAGACTGAAGTCAGCATGAAGAAGGTTCAGTGGATTGATGAAACCAAAATTGAACTTTTTTGCTATCAGACTAAGTGCTATGTTTAACGTAAGCCAAACACCGTATATCATCAAAAACACATCATCCCTACCGTGAAACATGGTGGTGGCTGTATCATGCTGTGGGATACTTCACTGCAGCAGGCCCCGGAAGGCTTGTGAAGGTAGAGGGTAAAATAAATGCAGTAAAATATAGAGAAATCCTGGAGGAAAACCTGATGCAGTCTGAAGAGAACTGCGACTTGGGAGAAGACTTGTTTTCCAGCAAGACAATGACCACAAACAAAAAACCAAAGTGACACAGGAATGGTTTAAAAACAACAAAGTTAATGTCCTGGAGTGGCCAAGTCAGAGTCCAGACCTCAACCTAACTGATAATTTCTGGCTGGACTTGAAAAGTGCTGTTCACTCACAATTCCCATGCAATCTGACAGAGCTTCTTCAGTAGTTTTGTAAAGAAGAATAAGGAAAAAATTGCAATGCCCAAATGTGTAATGCTGATAGAGACCTATCCACATAAACTCAAGGTTGTAATTGCTGCCAAAGGTGCATCTGGTAAATACTGAAGGGGGTGAATTCTTATGCTATCAATTATTTTGTGTTTTATATTTGTAATTAATTTAGATCACTTTGTAGAGACTTGTTTTCACTTTGACATGAAAGAGTCTTTTTCTGTTTATCATCATCAAAAAAGCCAAATTAAATCCACTTAGATTCAATGTTGTAAAACAATAAAACATGAAAACTTCCAAGGGTGGGTGAATATTTTTTATAACTTCCACTTGCCTTTATTGCTCATTGACTTGGGTACATGTGCTGCCTTGAACACCTGGCACAGAAAATTCAATAGGGAAATGATGTGATGTTATCATAATGAGTAAATGTATAAAAATAATAGAAACCATGCAATAGAGCCTGGAGCCTAACATCTTTCTGAATTAAATGTATTATTTTCTACAATAAAATATATTAAACGTTTGAGAGTCAGGTATATGAGAGAACTAGATATTGGTTTGAATCCAGCTGAAGCTCAATAGCTCCATTTAATATCAGAATGTATATAATATACAACCTGAAATTCTTACTCTCTGCCGACATCCTCAAAACAGAAGGAAAAAAGAATGAATGAGAGAAAAAGGATGTAAGAAATGCAAAGCCCCCTGCCCTCCACACATAAGCAGCAACAAGCATCATCATCCTTCCTCCCACTTACTCTAGCATAAAGCATCAGCATTCCTACCACCCACCATGCCAGTAACATGTATGTCCATGGTTCCAAATGACTACCACAAACATTTAGGTATTAGTAAATGTCTATTACTAGTCTATTATTAGTCTAGTCTAACAGCCAGCAAAACTGGTGATCGAATGTTACCATCAGTCAAAGCTTTAGTGTTATTTGGGAAGAGGTTCTCCACACCAAATGGGGATAGTGCATCTGCTGAGACCATGCGACTGAAATACAGACCGCTGCCAGCCCTCTGCATCTTAGCCTGGTAACTATAGACATGAGGAGACCCTGAAAGACAAGCATGGGCTAAGAGAATTCAGCCAAGTATATTGGAACCTGTATTCTGTTCTCAGCATTGTCGCTGTTTCAGAAATTCTTTCTCAATATGGAATTGGACCTTTATCTTGGAGCCCTCTGAAGTGGTAGGTCTGTTGAAGAAGAGATGATTATGCCACTTATAGTGTTACTATTTCTTCTACATAATAAGGATGTTACTTGGTTTTATTAAGGTAACACTAAAAGGAACATCATGTGCTCACACAAGACATCAGCAGTTCCTTCACCGTCCCCTCATGGATCTGTTGAGTTCCATTGATCTGCTCAATTCACTGAGTTCTTTTTTTTAATATTTAATAAAAAATTTAAGCTTCACGAATTTGCGTGTCATCCTTGCGCAGGGGCCATGCTAATCTTCTCTGTATCGTTCCAATTTTAGTATATGTGCTGCCGAAGCGAGCACAATTCATTGAGTTCTACCAGCCATTTGTTTCGATAGATAGATAGATAGATAGATAGATAGATACTTTATTCATCCCCATGGGGAAATTCAACATTTTTTCCAATGTCCCATACACTTGTTGTAGCAAAAACTCATTACATACAATACTTAACTCAGTAATAATATTATATGCATCTAAATCACTAACTCAAAAAGCATTAATAATAGCTTTAAAAAAAGTTCTTAAGTCCTGGCAGTTGAATTGTAAAGCCTAATGGCATTGGGGAGTATTGACCTCTTCATCCTGTCTGAGGAGCATTGCATCGACAGTAACCTGTCGCTGAAACTGCTTCTCTGTCTCTGGATGGTGCTATGTAGAGGATGTTCAGGGTTTTCCATAATTGACCGTAGCCTACTCAGCGCCCTTCGCTCAGCTACCGATGTTAAACTCTCCAGTACTTTGCCCACGACAGAGCCCGCCTTCCTTATCAGCTTATTAAGACGTGAGGCGTCCTTCTTCTTAATGCTTCCTCCCCAACACGCCACCACAAAGAAGAGGGCGCTCTCAACAACTGACCTATAGAACATCATCAGCATCTCACTGCAGACATTGAATGACGCCAACCTTCTAAGGAAGTACAGTCGACTCTGTGCCTTCCTGCACAAGGCATCTGTGTTGGCAGTCCAGTCTAGCTTCTCGTCCAACTGTACTCCCAGATACTTGTAGGTCTTAACCTGCTCCACACATTCTCCATTAATGATCACTGGCTCCATATGAGGCCTAGATCTCCTAAAGTCCACCACCATCTCCTTGGTCTTGGTGACATTGAGACGCAGGTAGTTTGAGTTGCACCATATCACAAAGTCCTGTATCAGTTTCCTATACTCCTCCTCCTGTTCATTCCTGACACACCCCACTATGGCCGTGTCATCAGCGAACTTCTGCACATGGCAGGACTCCGAGTTATATTGGAAGTCAGATGTGTACAGGGTGAACAGGACCGGAGAGAGTACGGTTCCCTGTGGCGCTCCTGTGCTGCTGACCACTGTGTCAGACCTACAGTCTCCCAACCGCACATACTGAGGTCTATCTGTCAAGTAGTCCACTATCCAATCCACCATGTGAGAGTCTACTCCCATCTCCGTTAGTTTGTGCTTTAAGATCTTGGGCTGGATGGTGTTAAAGGCACTAGAGAAGTCAAGGAATGTAATCCTCACAGCACAACTGACCCCATCTAGGTGAGAGAGTGATTTGTGCAGCAAATACGTGATAGCATCCTCCACTCCCACCTTCTCCTTATACGCAAACTGAAGCGGATCCCGGGCGTGCCTGGTTTGTGGCCTCAGATTCTGTATTATCAGCCGCTCCATGGTCTTCATCACGTTCCAGATTCCAGTAACTGCAGTCTCTTGTGACTTCATTTAAAAGAATATTACTTTATTAGACATAAAAATGATTGATTGTGACATCAGCTTCATTAATGACTCTGGACCCTCCAAATGACTTGTGCTCTTTCATGCCTTGCAATGTTGGAAATTTACTTTAAATGAGCAAGGTTAGTGATTGATGATACAATGCAATAGAGCTTGTCATCAGTAAGTACTTAGCCCTTGAGTAGCATGTTTCTCCTTGTTTCTCTAAAATGGATATCCTTATAATAATTATTGATATTCCTCTCTGAACATGAACACCTGGAGAATCTTGACATGGCAACAACATAGCAAAACTAACAAATGCCATGGTATCCACCTTATTATTTGAAGCCTAGAAATGAGTCTAAGGCTAGCAGAGTAAGGTAGTACCATTGTTAAGAAGAAGAACATCTAAGAGAAAGGTAGATAATAGTCTGTTCTGAAGCTTAACAGAATAGGGAGATATACCGTATGCACCAAGCTAAATTTAATCAACATGGTCCATATCTTTGGACAGTTGTGTGAATGTCTGCAGGCTAGGTGTCTGGGAAATATTTAGGTTAGAAATGTTATCAGAGCAATGAAGAAATCAGCCAGGGAGTTTGGGCAAATTAGAGACAGAGAACTATTTCCATGAGGATAATTGGTGAAACTGAAGGACATACCACTTGTGTCTCTGATAAAAATCAATTAAAAAGATAGTAGAATGAACAGTTACTTCTCAAAAAGTTGACTAGAAGTTTTACTATCTATCCAGGAATGAACAGGTATTGTAAAGGTTTTCAAACACATTAAATCATGAGCTAAATGTATAGATGTATTTTGAGAGTTCATTTGCTCTGTATTTTGTGGTTTGTGTTGGTGCAAACCAGACTCTAAATTTAATCAACAACACACACAAAATGCTGGTGGAACACAGCAGGCCAGGCAGCATCTGTAGTGAGAAGCGCTGTCGATGTTTCGGGCCGAGACCCTTCGTCAGGACTAACCAAAAGGAAAGATAGTAAGAGATTTGAAAGTGGGGGGGGAGGGGGAAATGCAAAATGATAGGAGAAGACCGGAGGGGGTGGGATGAAGCTAAGAGCTGGAAAGGTGATTGGCGAAAGTGATACAGAGCTGGAGAAGGGAAAGGATCATGGGACCGGAGGCCTTGGGAGAAAGAAAGGGGGGGTGGGGGAGCACCAGAGGGAGATGGAGATCAGGCAAACAACTAAATATGTCAGGGATGGGGTAAGAAGGGGAGGAGGGGCATTAACGGAAGTTAGAGAAGTCAATGTTCATGCCATCAGGTTGGAGGCTACTTTTAATCTAAATTTAATCACTGTCTTGTCTCCATTTTCTTTGCTTCTTCATACAGGGATCTCTAAGGGTGGTCAATGTTCCTAATTCAAATGTCCTCTTCTTTGATTCACATTGAGGATGACAAATCCATTGCTCATTTGAGAAGAAAACAAGTGATTTGCCATGCTATGTCATTATATGGATGGAAATAAGGAATCCCACACGTAAAACTTTGTAATCATGTCACATGCTATCATGAATCAGGGTGGATAATTCGGCAAGTCTTGAGAGGAGAAGAGCTCCACAATGAGGTCCAGCTCACTCATGGAAAAGACAAAGCTAAAATGTTAGAAATCATCTTCAACCAGATCGGCCAATTGGATGATTCATCTAATTTTTCCTTTGAGATTTACACCATCACTTCTGTCAGCAAAGAAAGAACTAAGGGAGACCAATGGTTAAATCCTCCAATATCCTTGCAGCACTGCTGAAGGCATCAGCTTCAAACAGGCTGCACATCTAGCCAAGTCATGTCAATCCAACCACAACAATAGAAAACACTTAGTCATTCCAGCAACACTGACCATTATTTAGATGTGTCCTGTCAGAAAAAAAATGGAAAAATATATTCCAGCATTTTTGTGTTCCATCAGGCTGCTGTCAGTCACCGGTAAAATGTTGGAGTCCTCAATAAGCATCATCAAATGAAAATTAACTGTCCCAAAAGTGCTCAGTGAGAGGGATGTCTGAAGAGAAAATGTGCATAAGCAGACTACATTAATTCACAGCATTGCATTAAAAAGCAGAGGTGTTATTTATCAAAAAATGGGAACTGTATGTTTTGTCTGGTTGTAATGGTAATGGTAATTCTTGTTGTGAGTCTTAGCTGATGGATAAGGACGCATATCTCATCCCCTTTGTATTGACATGGATTACAATTCAGTGCTCTAAATCACAGAATTGCTTTTGCTAGCTTTTTATACACAAATGTGCATAAAATAATTTCCATCTCTTCCACTAAAGCAGCTTCATTAACATTTAGAACATATCCCAAAGTGCATTTTCTTCCTCCAGAATAGTTTAGATAGCTCTAGTCCTCTAAAGTTTTGATATCCATTACTTGTGCACCATTAAATTCTTTTATTTTTAAGAAGAAAACAGAAAATGTTGAATGTTAATGCATGCCTTGGAATTTTTCAGCAAGTGAAGACTTTATAAAGAAGCTACCTGCTTTCACACATGCAAGACAACTTGAAGATTGAGAAAGTTTCTCAGGTTAAACGGACCCACAATTTGATCTCTCATTTAACTCTGGATACACAAGGATTATACCACTCAGAGGTGGAGCATATAATACGGACCATTCATTTGAAAGAGTTGTTGCCCATCATTTAAATGGTAAGCTCTTGTACTTTTTCAGGTTGTTTTTCTTCATCACATTGTGTATTTACAGGCTTATAAATTTGTATCACATGGAAACAGTAGTTTCAGTTCACCAGGTTTTCACCTACTATCAAGCACCATTTAAACTAATCATACACTAATCCCACTTTCCCATCAACACCAGCCAGATTCTACCATTTACATGCAAAACATGAGCAAATGCAATGGTCAATTCACCTCCCAACCGAAATGTCTTTGGGATGAGTGCAGAGCAAGTGTGAGCTGACTGAGCTGGGGTTAATTTCCTCTTGGTGTGAGAATTCTGTAATGTAACGGGCTGCTTGGATGACTGATTGACATTCATGCAAAGTTACTTGGCAACAAAGGGCAGCAGTAGATTAATTTTTCTTTGAGAACACCCACACCTGACCACAAATTGTTAGGAAAAATTTCTCCCTGCACAGTTGTTACCTGACCCACTGAGTCCGCCCTACATTTTTTCTGTTTTGTAGTTACTCTGTGTTTAAGTGAATTGGGATATTCACATGAAATATGGCACAATTTAATGTGTGGGCTACTTTCTGATTCTGTTTGCACAGGTTACGCTTAATTGCTTTATTACTGCTTTTGCCACCTGCCTGTAGTTCTAGTCCTAATTATACATTATGTGCATCTAATGAATTTATGTCCAATATTCATAGCTTACAGGATGTATATTAGAGCCACAGAATCTTAGAAAAGTACAGCACAGCAATAGGATCTTCAGCCAATCTAGTCTGTGCCAAACTATTTAAACTGCCTACTCCAGCTCCATCGCTATACCCCTACTATATGTGTACCTATCCAAACTTCTCTAAATATTGATATTTTAAATGTTGAAGTGCTCCATCTGCACCTGCAACTCATGCCACACTCTCACAACCTTTTGAGTGAAGAAATTTCCCCTCATGTTCCCATTAAACTTTTCACATTTCACCCTTAACCCATGAACCCTACCTAACCTCAGTGGAAAAAACCCATTTGTTGTTACCCTGTTCCCCTCATAATTTTTTCTACCTCTATCCAATCTCTTCTTAATCTTCTATGCTCCAAGGATTAAAGTCCAAGCTATTAAATCTTTCCTTATAACTCAGGCCCTCCAGACACGGTAACATTTTTGTAAATTTTCTCTGTACTCTTTCAGCCTCATTTACATCTTTCCTATAGGTAGCTCACCAAAATTGCACGTAATACTCCAAGTTGGTCTTACACAATTTCCATGTAACATCACATCTCCTGTACTCAATACTTTGAGTAATGAAGCCCAATGCTTTCTTTATGACCCCATATACCTGTAATGCCACTTTCAATCAATTATTACCTGCTTTCCCAGATCCTTTGTTCTACCACACTCCTCAGTGCCCTACTAATCACTGTGTAAGGCCTACCCTGGCTGGTCCTACCAAAGTGCAATGCCTCACACTTGTCTGCATTAAGTTTCATCTGCCATCTTTCAGTCCATTTTTCCAGCTGATTCAGCTCCCTCTACAAGCCATGATAGCCTTCCTCACTGTCCACTACACCCTCAATCTTGGTGTCACCTGTAAATTTGCTGATGCGGTTAACCACATTATAATCCAGATCTTTGATATAGATGACAAATAAAAACAGACCCAGCACTGATCCCTGTGGCACACCACTAGGCACAGGCTTCCAGTCAGAGAGACAACCATCTACTACCACCACTCTTTGACTTCTCCCGCAAAGCCAATGTCTAATCCAATTTAATACCTTATCTTGAATACTCTATGACCAAACCTACTTGACCAACCTCCCAAGCAGGACCTTGTCAAATGATTTGCTAAAGTCCGTATTGACAACATTCATTGCCTTGCCTTCAACCATGTTCCTAGTAACTTCTCAAAATATTCTATAAGATAGGTTAGACCACTGATACCATGCTCATCGGTCTATAATTTCTTGATATATTTTTAAAGCCTTTCTTAAACAGCAGAACAACATTGGGTATCCTCCAATCCACTGGTACCTCACCTGTCACTAAGGATGATTTAAATTTCTCTGCTAGGACTCTGGCAATATCTGCATTGCCTCCCACAGGGTCCAAGGTAACACCTTATCAGACTCTGGGGATTTATCCACCCTAGTGTGCCTCAGGACAGCAAACTTCTCCTCCTCTGTAAACTCCATAGGGTCCATAATGCTGATGCCCACTTTGCCTCTCTTCATGATGGCAGCAGTGAGGAGAGAGCAGCGGTCTGGGTGCTGGGGGTCCTTGACGAGGGATCTTGCTTTCCTGTATCAGCACTCAGAGCGCATCCGTTCAATGATGGGGAGGACTCTACCATGATGAACTGGGCAATATAGACTATTTTTTATAGGATTTTCTGTTCAAGGGTATTGGTGATTCCATAACAGGCCGTGGTGCAACCAGCCAGTATACTCTTCACCACACTTCTATAGAAGTTTGTCAAAGTTTTAGATGTCATGCCAAATCTTTGCAAACTTCTAAGGAAGTAGAGGTACTGCTGTGCTTTCTTCATAATTGCGCTTAAGTGTCAGGCCCAAGACAGATCCTCTGAAATATAACACCAAGGAATTTAAAGTTGCTGCCTTCTCCAGCTCTGATCCCCTGATGAGGACAGGCTCATGGACCTCTGGTTTCCTTCTCCTGAGTTCATCTGAATTCTGCTGACATTGAGTGAGAGGTTGTTGGTGCGTTATTGATCGTCCTTAGAATACATGGTATGAAAACAAGATAATCCAGGGGTCTTTCTCCTTCTGAAAAGGAAAATGAGTTTGCCGCAGCAATCTATATAAAATTACCAAATGGACTATAGATCAGGAACTCTTGGCAAAGTTCCTTGTTTCAAATAGCAATAAAGATAAATTGATACTGCTCAAGATGATATCCTTATTACGGAAATGTTAAAAGTAAACAAGTTTATTAAAAATAGATTTCAATTACAATAACGACAGTTGGACATCAACTAAATCCATTCAGCATCTGAAGCTCTCTGCCTATTTCAAATAGTGTAATATTGTGCCTCACTAAAATTGTTATTCTTATAAGCTTTTCTGATATTTCAGTCTTAAAAAGATACAACTTAAATTTTAAAACTCTATTGTAGCAAATAGAAATTTCCTGTTTTAATTTTTTATATCATTTTGTTTCAAAATGCACAATTGCATCATGATCTTTTCCAGCTTTGTCTGTCCAACAAAATAAAGCAATAGTAGAATTAAAAATGAAGTCTACCTGTCCATGTTCTAATTCAGAGAAATGTTTCAATGGCACAGCATCTTCAATTTCAGAAAAGTCATCCATAGGCTCTATTTTCTGCCTTGTTTGTTCCTTCTAGTTTTGTAGAAAATCCTAGTCTTTGTATTAACCCAAATATTAATGTTGAATTTTCCTATCAGATTTGAGCCTTGACTTCTAGATGAATTCTCAGTTTTCTGTGTATTACAACTGCCTACATGACAAGGTTTCAACTGGACGCTTTCACTGTCATCCTGACAATCTATTCCTTCATCTAATTACGTTGCTATCTATAAAGCATTCTGTTTGATAGTGCAGACAATTTAACAAAAGCAACATAGCAATTTATCAAATGGAAAATGGGACTATTTATTGTGAAAATGCTGATAAACATTTACGATAAAGCCAGCTGCATTTGATAGCACTACCAACTGTTTCCCAACTGTGTAGGAGGATGTGATGCTAATCCAGCATGTCCAGATTACCCTAAAAAATATCCTGGGCAGATAAATTCGTTTGTGATGTCTTGGGGCTGCTGGGAATTGAGCAGTTGCCAATTTTAATCTTCTTTGTTGAGTGAAAAATGCGTCTGCACAAATCCAAAAGGCAATGTCTTCTATCTGTGTGTGTCAAGTCCTAATCACATCATCAGGAGCTTACTACAAATTTCACTTTACACCCTAAATAGGAATCCTCTGTGCTTTCCAGCCAGGAAAAGACTCCAAAAGGGTGCAAAGTTAGAAGAAGCACAAACAGGTACATAATAACACACACACACACACAGGATGTTGCAAGAACTCGGCAGGTCAGGCAGTATCTATGGAAAGGAATAAGTAGTCGATGTTTCGGGCCAAGAGTCTTCATCAGGACTAGAAAGAACGGGGAAGAAGCCAGAAGGCCCACTTACTTTCCAGTCCTGGTGGAAGGTCTCAGCCCAAAATGTTGACTTATTGTTCTGACAATCATATCATATCATATCATTAGCTGCAAGAATCATGTCAAGATTATTTTTTGGATAGCATATACATTGTATATGTGCATATCCTGAACCAGTAGGAGGAATGTCAACCATAGGTATAACTATTGATACATATACTATACGTACGTTTAAAAGATAGAATATGGCACCATTGTGAAAGTTCCCTCACCCTGCACTGTAGCATCCAAATTGCTAATTGATAGATCTGAGGTAAAATCGGGCCTGAGAAATGATTATGGTCACTGAGAAAATTTTATTTCTGCTGCACAATTTTTCTTTGTTTCGTAAATGGACAGATGGTTGCATGGTACATTTCACTGTAATAGTAGCAGGAAGGAAGAATGATAGAATTTTCAAATTACCCAAGAATATTGTATAAGAGTTTGCCTTAATGAAGAATGTCAGGTGCTGGAGGAATCAGTATCAGAGTGTAATAATTGTATGTTAGGTGTGATCACTCCAGTATTATCCAGATTTAATAGATCTTCAGGCTTCAATCAGAAACAAGCAAGTAAAAGAGACAGTAAGTGTGGTGCTTGGTAACCCACATGCTACTTTGGCCCCTTCCCTTTGCAAGAAATTTGTTTAGAGACACAGCCTGGATCAGGCCCTTCCGGCCCTTTGAGCTACACGACTGCACAAGTGGTTGGCCTTCCTCTGATGTGGAGATTTAGAACTGATACTCACTACACGTGGTATCATTGTGAAATGCCAGTATTTTTCCAATTGAACATTTAAAAAGTATCTGGATGAACACCTACATTGCCAAAGTAGGCATCTGCTGGAAAATGGGATTAGAAAGGATAGATTCCTCATGATAGGCCTGGTAAGGTAAAGGTCCTGTGTCTGTGTTTTATGACTCAGTGCAAAAAACAAGTTCTACAGTTTTTTTTATTTGTAGCACAGACGTTAAATGACTAAGTCTTAGTCTTTCACTTTCCTGTATTGTTTTGTACTTTGATATCAGAGTCATAGGATCATAGGGTTCAACAGCATAGAACTGGCGCACCTCAGGGGTGTGTGCTTAGCCAACTGCTCTACTCACTGTGTACACATGACTGTGTGGCTAGGCATAGCTCAAGTACCATCTACAAATTTGCTGACAATTCAACCATTGCTGGTAGAATCTCAGGTGGTGATGAGAGGGCGTACTGGAGTGAAATATGCCAACTAGTGGAATGGTGCCGCAGCGACAACCTGGCACTCAATGTCAGTAAGACGAAAGAGCTGATTGTGGACCTCAGGAAGGGTAAGACAAAGGAACACATACCAATCCTCATAGAGGGATCAGAAGTGGATACGTTGAGCAGTTTCAAGTTCCAGGGTGTCAAGATCTCTGAGGATCTAACCTGGTCCCAACATATTGATGTTGTCATAAAGAAGGCAAGACAGCAGCTATACTTTATTAGAAGTTTGAAGAGATCTGGCATGTCAACAAATACAGTCAAAAACTTCTATAGTTGTATAGTTGTCCTTTGGCCCATTCACTATAGTCCATGCCAACCTGGTCCTGTGCCTAGTCCCATCTATCTGCACCCAGACCAATCCTTCTCTATCCCTCTCATCTCTGTACTATCCCATCTTCTCTTAAATGTTACATTTGAACCCATATCTTCCACTTCTACCAGCAGTTCATTCATTCCACACTCGCACTATTTTTTCACTAAAGAAACTCCCCTCAAATTCCCCTTAAATATTTCACCTTTCACCCTCAGCCTCTGACCTCTACTTCTTGTCTCACCCATCCCGAGGGAGAAAAAACAGCACATGCTTTCACCCTATCTATACCCCTCATAATGTTGTATGACCTCAGTAAGATCTCCCTTCATCTTTCCATGTTCCAAAGATTAAGATCCTACGTAGTAAAGATTTTTACTACAGTACTCACTTCATTATACTGTAAAATGGGGACAGTTTACAGATCGTTAGTTAGTTCCTTCCTGTGTTTTCTTCTGCACTTGTTGATTTCCTGTAATATCAAACCAAAGGCCAATTTTATTTTGCAGTCTGACGTTCACAGTTGTACTGCTAATGTTTACCCTTCAAATGGGAATGGACAAATGGCTGGTGACAGTAGCATTGCTGAAAGTTAAACAGACTCCCTTATTAAGCAAGAGCTAAAATATGTTTGGCCTTCTGCAGGATGCGGCCTGCTTACTAAATATGGTATTGATTTTTCTCAGAATTCAGGAATGAGCAGCAAAGTTCCCTGCCTGTCTGTCATCTTAGTAAAGCAGTTTCAACTATTATTTAAATATTAAGAGAATCCTGTTTGCACAAACTCCAAAAGGACTAGCAAAGCATGTATCGTGAGTTGGTGCCAGTATGGAGCTGTTATCTTGGTAAGGTGTCACAACATTGCAATACTAGTGTTTGACAATTTCTCAAGTGTTTGGCCCTGACTCAGCCATTCCTTCAGTGTTTCTGTATGGTCTTTCAATTTTCCCCATGTCCAGTGCTCTGGATTTCCTGATACACTACTGCTGCAGCCTTTGTGGTAAGTTTCCCACTGTAAAAAACTCCAAACAAAATTCGATGTATAATTCAAAAACAGTAATTGACACTTTTGAGAACAGCCCTGTCTGATTTATTGTCTACTGTTGATTTCTTAATGAAAGAGAATAGGCAGCTTCATGTACATTTGGAACTTGAACCCCTGGGTTAGAATATGGTGAATTCTGGAGATGAGGTGGGAGGGATTGCATTTGATATCAAGACAGCATCTGGGCGCTCTGGTAAATGGTTGGAGTCATTCCCCAACCACGGGGACATGGTTGTGCTTGTAGGAAGTCAATCGTCCCTGCTCCAGGATATCATTGTGAACATTCCTCTGCGCAATGCTTCATCCAAGACTATCTATCGTACGGTTAGAAATACAGATGTGTGCTGATGATTGCACAATGATTAATTCTGTCCATGACACTGCAGTGCATATCTGCATTCAGCAAGACTAGATTATATTCAGTCATTGTCTTGTAAGTGGCAAGTAACATTCGCGCACAGAAGTGCTAGGCGATGATCATAGCCTAAAAGAGAAGAATTGATGTTCATTTGCAATATCATTAAAAGCCCTGACAATTGGTAACTCAGGTACTGTTATCATATCCTGCCAATCCTGCGAAACCAGTATATGAACATCACTACCACCCCCCTCCCCCCGACGTTCTCTCAGCTGCTGTCATGCACCAGCAGAGACCAGGGTTTACCGTTGACCAGAAACTGAACTTGACCAGCCATGGCTACAGGAGCAGATCAGAGGCTGGATATCTCGTAGTGAGTGACTCAGTTCCTGACAGCCCAGGGTGTTTCTGTCATCCACAGGCAATATGATGAAATCCTCTTTTGCTAAGATGAGTGAAGCACTAACAACTCTCAAGAAGCTCAACACCATTAAGGACAAAGCAGTCCATTTGCTTGTTCCCCTTCACCCATTCTAAACATTATTTCAATTATTCAATAACAGCACTTAAATTAATTGGGCTTCATTAACATGCCACCGTTGACCGAAACTTTGACTCAAGCACTGCTGAGATATCCTGGGATACCAGTATACAAACCCCCCATTATCTTTCTCTTGACTGCTTTTCTGGAGGTATTACTCCAATTTTTAATGAGAAATTTCAGTGCAATTTCGGGTTTTGTGAAGGCTATAATTTGCACAATTATGCCATCATCTATGAAGTTTAATGACCTGAGATGATTTTTTTTTTGAAATTGAAAGCTTTTTCCATGCTCTGCGGGAGCTGTTATACAGCACTTTGCCAAACATGATTTCCCTTTCAAAAATCTATGTTGCCTCTGCCCAATCTTATTATTATATTCAGTGTCTAATTACCATGCCCATAATTACATATTATAACACTCCCCTGCTACTAATGACTAACTGTCCTATAGATCTGTGCTTTCCCTCCCCTAATCTTCAATAGTTGCAATACATATTCTCCCTTCCATTATTTGGAGCTATTTCAGAATCCATGAAATTATGGAAGATGACAATCATAATATAAACGGTTTCCAAAGTAATCACCTTCAAAAGCCTAAATATCTAAATCATCAGATCCTGGGGATTTATCAGCTTTCAGTCCAATTAATTTCTCCAATACTAATTATTCAGTAAATTTAATTTATTTGAGCTCCTATTTCTATATCTCTTTCCCTGAAGGCTCACACAAAGTATCTGTTTAATTTATCTGAAATTTACCATTATCTGATTTAGTTTCTCTGGTCTCAGTAAGTAAGAAATCCACAATAACTTTTTCTTTTTCTATATCAGTCCAAATTAAAATCAGAATCCAGTTTATTATCACTGTATTCCATGAGATGAAGCTTGTTGTTTTGTGACAGCAGTACAGTGTCAAACTGAGACAATTATTATAAGTTATAAACTAAATAAATATTAGCATTAATTGTCACATGTACATTGAAACATACAGTGAAATGCTGGATGAATAATGAGGTAGTGTTTATGGACCATTTAAAATCAAATGGTAGAAAGGAAGAAGTTGTTACTGAATTATTGAGTGTGGGTCTTTCGGCTCCTGTACCTCCTCTCTGATGGTAGTAATGCATGTGAGAGTCCTTAGTGCTACCTTCTTGAGGCACCAACTTTTGAAGGTACCCTTAATTGTGGGGAGGGTTGTGCCCGTGATGGAGCAGCTTTGCCTACAACCCTCGGCAGTCTCCTGTGATACTGTTCATTAGAGGCTCCATAACAGGTAGTGATGCAACCACTAAGAATGCTCTCCAATGTATGTCTATAGAAATTTGCAGGAGCCTTTGGTGTCATATCAAATCTCCTGAAAATCCTGATGAAGTAGAGCCACTAGCATGCCTTCTCTGAGATTACATCAATGTATTGGGCACAGGACAGTTCCTCAGGAATGTTGACACCCAGGAACTTAAACCTCCAGCACTTGTCCCTCAATAAGCACGGGTATATATTCTCCTGACTTCCTCTTCCTTAGTCTTTCAGATACTGTGTGCAAGGTTGTTGTGATACCACTCTAACAGCTGTCCTGTCTCACTCTGGTGCTTTTCATTGTCGCTATCTGTGGTTTCACCAACAATATTGGAGTCATTCACAGACTTATAGAAGGTGATTGAGCTGTGCTTAGCCACACAGTCATGAGCTTAGGGAGAGCAGAGCAGTCACCAAGCACACATCCTTGAGGGTAGCTTTGTAGATTGTCAGCCGGAATAGCTGATTTCACTGATCCGTACTGACTGGGTCTCCCCATTGAGAAAGCTGTGATTCGAGTTACAGAGGGAAGTATAGTGTGTCAGACTCAGAAGCTTGATGATTAATATTGAGGGGATGATGGTGTTGAACACCAAGTTGTAATTGATAAACATTAGCATGACATACAGTATGATTTGCAGATGCCTAGGTGCTCCAAAGCAGAATGGAGAGCCAGTGAGATGGAATCTGCCGTAAGCTTGTTACAGAGGTAAGCAAACTGGTGTGGATCCAGATCCTTGCTCAGGCAGGATTTAATTCTAGCCAAAGCAAAGCTAACAAAGCACTACATTATGCTGGATTTCTGTACACCAGTCACTATTCATTAAAGCAGTCCACCCTGCTCTGCTTGGCACCTGAATATTTAATCCCATTTTGAACCAGTGAGAGGTTGAAGATGCACTCGTACATTCAGCCTGTTGACCAGCACAGGTTTTCACTATCTGGTTAGGCACATCATCGAGGCCTGATGTTTTGTGACAGTTCACCCTCTTGAACAATGTTGAGATATCGGCCCCTGAAACTGTGATCACAGGGTCACCGGATGCTGTGGGGATCGGCACAAGTGTACTGTTATTCTCCCTCAGGGCAAGCATAAAAAATCATTGAGCACATCAGGAGCGAAGCAGCACTGCCATTTATGCTGTGAGATTTCACCCAGTGCAGTGGCCTTCAGATTCCACATATACATCAGGAGTAGTAACACAGCAGGTGATTGGACATGCCAAAATGTGGATGCAGCATGGCACAGTAGCATTCATGATGGTGGTATAACCGTGGTCAGGTGGGTTGACTCCTCTGGTTCCACGGGTGACATGTTGATGGTAGTTGGTCAGGGACTTCTTTTGCTGGCCTGGATGAAGTCTGTCACAATGATTAGGAGGATATCAGGGCGCACTTCCTCCTTCAGTATCAGCTTGACGTTTTCCAGGGGTGGAACGTACACTGCAACCAGGATGATGGTGGAGAAATCCCTCAGCAGATAGAATAGACAACACTTGAATGTCACATGTTCCAGATCAGGGGAGCAGAATTGAGACAGGACTGATACATCTGTGCACAACAAAGAGTTAATTATGAAGGAAATGCCACTGCCTCAGTTTTTACGTGATGCCACCATCCAGTCCATGCGTTGGATACTGTAGTCCTGGGTTGAAGTGCTGTGTCTAGAGTACTCAGAGAGCCATGTCCCTGTGAAGCAGAGTACACAACAATTTCTGATGTCCCTGCAATACTGCAATTTTACTGCGATGCATTTAAAGACACATTGATGAATTTAGAACCTGCATCTACCTGTATTTCTCACAATCAAACCTAAAATTCAATGTCCCTCTTTGCAGATATCTGACAAATTCCTAATGCTCAGGTTGAAAAGAGTTTTATTTAGCAACATTAGAAGCAATTCCCTTTGACCACAATGAGACCAATCCCTCTGATGGGGTTCATGCATTAGATTAATATATATGACATGTAAATTAAGAACTATGTTTTTAAAATGTTAGCTGTACATTTAAGGTAGTTTCCCAGGGCAGCAGCTTATGTTTTAAACCTTTGTAGTTGCATAAATTAATGTCCCAATTTCCAGGCTGAACCAGAACACTTCCAATATTTTTACAACGCTTAAGAATCTTATAATTGCCTTTCCCAATGATCTCTCTCTTATTGCTCAATATCAGATATTTTGACAGCACTGATTGCTTCGTTCTCCTGGACATTGATCAAAGGAAGCCTATATAATAGAATACCTCTTTTCCTCATTTCTAGTGCACGTGTCCCATAAATTGGAACACATCTCTCCCACACCAGCTTTTGAGTAACACAGTTAATTCATTGATTTTTATCCTTCATGAATTTCCACATAACTCAGACACAAATTCAGACATGATGCTTTAAAAATGGACTCTAGCTTCTAGTATTCCTTTGGCAAAACAGTCCTACTCATGTGACTGATTCTGATGTGCAACATGAGAGCTAGATACTTTCCCTCTCAATCTAAGTTCCTAAAAGCCCAGAGGGGTGTCTTAAAATGAACACGAGCTATGGTCATTGTGACTTTGTGTCATTGTGGCAACAGAGAACAATATATATTCTTATAACTATACTGTTTCCAGTACCACAACATTCCTTTTCATTCACCATTCCCTGAATGAAACCACCCTCCCCCAATATCACAGTGCTGTGTCCCAACTTGTACATCTACTCTGTGGTCCCAGTTTGCACCTTTATTTTTCTCCCAAGCATGCATCAGATATTTCACACTCCTTAATCTTAATCCATTTACACTCAGTGTCCGCTTTATTAGGTACACCAGTTCACTTGCTCATTAATGCAAATGTCAAATCAGCCAATCACGTGGCGGGAACTCAATGCATAAAAACATGTAGACATAGCCACGAGTTCATTATTGTTTAGGACCAATCATCACAATGAGGAAGAAAATAATCTAAGTGACATTGATCATGAATAATTGCTTGTGCCAGATGGGGTGGTTTGAGTAACAGCCCAAAATTTAATAAATAAGAGAGAAGGATAGTAAGATCTCCTGGGATTTTCATGCACAGCAGTCTCTAGAGTTTACAGAGAATAGTGTGACAAACAAAAAAATTTCTAGTGAGCAGCAGTTCTGAGGGCAAAGATACCTTGTTACTGAGAGAGATCAGAAAAGAATGGCTAGACAGGTTCAAGCTAACAAGAATGCAACAGTAACTCAAATGACCATGCATTACAACAATGGAACCCCCCCAACTCTGAAACACACAACATGTACAACCTTGAAGTGGATAGGCTACAGCAGCAGTGGACAATAACACAGGCTCAGTGTATAAAATGTGTAATCACTAAGGTTTGTTTTTTTGATGCACAAAAAAGTGTGATGAGGAACAGAGAACTGTGATGTGGTGGGATGTGTTGGGGGGATTACAGAAAGAGGGATGTGTTAGGAAGGGGGATTGCAGAATGTTGGATGTTTGTTGGGGGAAGGGGGATTACAGAATGTGGGATGTGTTGGGGAGGAAGGGGGATTACAGAATGTGGGATGTGTTGGGGGAAGGGGGATTGCAGAATGTGGGATGTGTTGGGGGAAGGGGGATTGCAGAATGTGGGATGTGTTGGGGGAAGGGGGATTGCAGAATGTGGGATGTGTTGGGGAAGGGGGATTGCAGAATGTGGGATGTGTTGGGGAAGGGGGATTGCAGAATGTGGGATGTGTTGGGGAAGGGGGATTGCAGAATGTGGGATGTGTTGGGGGAAGGGGGATTACAGAATGTGGGATGTGTTGGGGAAGGGGGATTGCAGAATGTGGGATGTGTTGGGGGAAGGGGGATTGCAGAATGTGGGATGTGTTGGGGTAGGGGATTGCAGAATGTGGATGTGTTGGTGGAAGGGGGATTGCAGAATGTGGGATGTGTTGGGGGAAGGGGATTGCAGAATGTGGGATGTGTTGGGGAAGGGGGATTGCAGAATGTGGGATGTGTTGGGGAAGGGGGATTGCAGAATGTGGGATGTTTGGGGTAAGGGATTGCAGAATGTGGGATGTGTTGGGGAAGGGGGATTGCAGAATGTGGGATGTGTTGGGGAAGGGGGATTGCAGAATGTGGGATGTGTTGGGGAAGGGGGATTGCAGAATGTGGGATGTGTTGGGGAAGGGGGATTCAGAATGTGGGATGTGTTGGGGGAAGGGGATTGCAGAATGTGGGATGTGTTTGGGAAGGGGGATTGCAGAATGTGGGATGTGTTGGGGGAGGGGGATTGCAGAATGTGGGATGTGTTGGGGAAGGGGATTGCAGAATGTGTGTGTTGTTGGGGAAGGGGGGATTGCAGAATGTGGGATGTGTTGGGGAAGGGGATTGCAGAATGTGGATGTGTTGGGAAGGGTGATTGCAGACTGTGGGATGTGTTGGGGGAAGGGGGGATATGCAGACTGTGGGATGTGTTGGGGGGAAGGGGGATTGCAGAATGTGGGATGTGTTGGGGAAGGGGGATTGCAGAATGTGGGATGTGTTGGGGGAAGGGGGATTGCAGAATGTGGATGTGTTGGTGGAAGGGAGATTGCAGACTGTGGGATGTGTTGGGGGAAGGGGGATTGCAGAATGTGGGATGTGTTGGGGAAGGGAATTGCAGACTGTGGGATGTGTTGGAGAAGGGGGATTGCAGAAGTGGGTATGTGTTTGGGAAGGGGGATTGCAGACTGTGGGATGTGTTGGGGAAGGGGGATTGCAGAATGTGGGATGTTTTGGGGAAGGGGGATTGCAGAATGTTGGATGTGTTGCGGGAAGGGGGATTGCAGAATGTGGGATGTGTTGGGGAAGGGGATTGCAGAATGTGGGATGTGTTGGGGAGGGGGATTGCAGAATGTGGGATGTGTTGGGGGAAGGGGTATTACAGAATGTGGGATGTGTTGGGGGAAGGGGGATTGCAGAATGTGGGATGTGTTGGGGAAGGGGGATTGCAGACTGTGGGATTGTGTTGGGGAAGGGGGATTGCAGAATGTGGATGTGTTGGGGAAGGGGGATTGCAGAATGTGGATGTTTGGGGGAGGGGGATTGCAGCCTATGGGAATGTGTTGGGGGGAGGGGGATTACAGAATGTGGGATGTGTTGGGGGAAGGGGGATAGCAGAATGTGGGATGTGTTGGGGGAAGGGGGATTACAGATGTGGGATGTGTTGGGGGAGGGGGGATAGCAGAATGTGGGATGTGTTGGGGGAAGGGGGATTACAGAATGTGGGATGTGTTGGGGGAGGGGGATAGCAGAATGTGGGATGTGTTGGGGGAAGGGGGATTGCAGAATGTGGGATGTGTTGGGGGGATTGCAGCATGTGGGATGTGTTGGGGGAAGGGGGATTGCAGAATGTGGGATGTGTTGGGGGAAGGGGGGATTACAGAATGTGGGATGTGTTGGGGAAGGGGGATTGCAGAATGTGGATGTGTTGGGGGAAGGGGGATTGCATAATGTGGGATGTGTTGGGGGAAGGGGGATTGCAGAATGTGGGATGTGTTGGGGGAAGGGTGATTACAGAATGTGGGATGTGTTGGGGAAGGGGGGATTGCAGAATGTGGGATGTGTTGGGGGAAGGGGGATTGCAGAATGTGGGATGTGTTGGGAAGGGGGATTGCAGAATGTGGGATGTGTTTGGGGGAAGGGGGATTGCAGAATGTGGGATGTGTTGGGGGAAGGGGGATTACAGAATGTGGGATGTGTTGGGGAGGGGGATTGCAGAATGTGGGATGTGTTGGGGAAGGGGGATTGCAGAATGTGGGATGTGTTGGGGGAGGGGGATTGCAGAATGTGGGATGTGTTGGGGAAGGGGGATTGCAGAATGTGGGATGTGTTGGGGGATTGCAGACTGTGGATGTGTTGGGGAAGGGGGATTGCAGAATGTGGGATGTGTTGGGGGGATTGCAGAATGTGGGATGTGTTGGGGGAAGGGGGATTGCAGAATGTGGGATGTGTTTGGGGAAAGGGGATTGCAGAATGTGGATGTGTTGGGGGAAGGGGGATTGCAGAATGTGGGATGTGTTGGGGGGAAGGGGGATTACAGACTGTGGGATGTGTTGGGGAGGGGGATAGCAGAATGTGGGATGTGTTGGGGGGAAGGGGATTGCAGAATGTGGGATGTGTTGGGGAAGGGGATTGCAGAATGTGGATGTGTTGGGGTAAGGGGGATTGCAGAATGTGGGATGTGTTGGGGAAGGGGGATTACAGACTGTGGGATGTGTTTGGGGAAGGGGGATTGCAGAATGTGGGATGTGTTGGGGGAAGGGGGATTGCAGAATGTGGGATGTGTTGGGGGAAGGGGGATTGCAGAATGTGGGATGTGTTAGGAAGGGGGATTACAGACTGTGGGATGTGTTGGGGAAGGGGGATAGCAGAATGTGGGATGTGTTGGGGGGATTGCAGAATGTGGATGTGTTTGGGGGGATTGCAGACTGATGGGATGTGTTTGAGAAGGGGATTGCAGAATGTGGGATGTGTTGGGGAGGGGGATTGCAGAATGTGGGGTGTGTTGGGGGGGAGGGGGATTACAGAATGTGGGATGTGTTGGGGGAGGGGGATTACAGAATGTGGGATGTGTTGGGGGAAGGGGATTGCAGAATGTGGGATGTGTTGGGGGATTGCAGAATGTGGGATGTGTTTGGTGGGATTGCAGACTGTGGGATGTGTTGGAGAAGGGGGATTGCAGAATGTGGGATGTGTTGGGGGAGGGGGATTGCAGAATGTGGGGTGTGTTGGGGGAAGGGGGATTGCAGAATGTGGGATGTGTTGGGGGAAGGGGGATTACAGAATGTGGGATGTGTTGGGGGGAGGGGGGATTGCAGAATGTGGGATGTGTTGGGGAAGGGGGATTACAGAATGTGGGATGTGTTGGGGGGAGGGGGATTGCAGGAATGTGGGATGTGTTGGGGGAAGGGGGATTACAGAATGTGGGATGTGTTGGGGAAGGGGGATTGCAGAATGTGGGATGTGTTGGGGGGGATTGCAGACTGTGGGATGTGTTGGGGGGAGGGTGATTACAGAATTGGGATGTGTTTGGGGAAGGGGGATTGGCAGAATGTGGGATGTGTTGGGGGGATTGCAGACTGTGGGATGTGTTGGGGGAGGGGGATTACAGAATGTGGGATGTGTTGGGGAAGGGGGATTGCAGAATGTGGGATGAGTTAGGAAGGGGGATTGCAGAATGTGGGATGTGTTGGGGGAAGGGGGATTACAGACTGTGGATGTGTTGGGGAAGGGGGATTGCAGAATGTGGGATGTGTTGGGGGAAGGGGGATTGCAGACTGTGGGATGTGTTGGGGGAAGGGGGATTACAGACTGTGGGATGTGTTGGGGGAAGGGGATTGCAGAAATGTAGGATGTGTTGGGGGAAGGTGATTGCAGAATGTGGGATGTGTTGGGGAAGGGGGATTGCAGAATGTGGGATGTGTTTGGGGGAAGGGGGATTACAGACTGTGGGATGTGTTGGGAAGGGGGATTGCAGAATGTAGGATGTGTTGGGGGGAAGGGGGATTGCAGAATGTGGGATGTGTTGGGGGAAGGGGGATTACAGACTGTGGGATGTGTTGGGGAAGGGGGATTGCAGAATGTAGGATGTGTTGGGGGAAGGGGGATTGCAGAATGTGGGATGTGTTGGGGGAAGGGGGACTGCAGACTGTGGGATGTGTTGGGGGGAAGGGGGATTGCAGAATGTGGGATGTGTTGGGGAGGGGGATTGCAGAATGTGGGATGTGTTGGGGGAGGGGGGATTACAGACTGTGGGATGTGTTGGGGAAGGGGGATTGCAGAATGTGGGATGTGTTGGGGGAGGGGGATTGCAGAATGTGGGATGTGTTGGGGAAGGGGGATTGCAGAATGTGGGATGTGTTGGGGGGATTGCAGAATGTGGGATGTGTTGGGGAAGGGGGATTGCAGAATGTGGGATGTGTTGGGGGAGGGGGATTGCAGAATGTGGGATGTGTTGGGGAAGGGGGGATAGCAGAATGTGGGATGTGTTGGGGCAAGGGGGGATTGCAGAATGTGGGATGTGTTGGGGGAAGGGGGATTGCAGAATGTGGGATGTGTTGGGGAAGGGGGATTGCAGAATGTGGGATGTGTTGGGGGAAGGGGGATTGCAGAATGTGGGATGTGTTGGGGGAAGGGGGATTACAGACTGTGGGATGTGTTGGGGAAGGGGGATAGCAGAATGTGGGATGTGTTGGGGGAGGGGGATTGCAGAATGTGGGATGTGTTGGGGAAGGGGGATTGCAGAATGTGGGATGTGTTGGGGGAAGGGGGATTGCAGAATGTGGGATGTGTTGGGGGAAGGGGGATTGCAGAATGTGGGATGTGTTGGGGAAGGGGGATTGCAGAATGTGGGATGTGTTGGGGGAAGGGGGATTGCAGAATGTGGGATGTGTTGGGGGGGATTGCAGAATGTGGGATGTGTTGGGGGGGATTGCAGACTGTGGGATGTGTTGGAGAAGGGGGATTGCAGAATGTGGGATATGTTGGGGGAGGGGGATTGCAGAATGTGGGATGTGTTGGGGGGAGGGGGATTGCAGAATGTGGGATGTGTTGGGGGGATTGCAGAATGTGGGATGTGTTGGGGAAGGGGGATTACAGAATGTGGGATGTGTTGGGGGAAGGGGGATTGCAGAATGTGGGATGTGTTGGGGGGATTGCAGACTGTGGGATGTGTTGGGGGAGGGGGATTGCAGAATGTGGGATGTGTTGGGGGAAGGGGGATTGCAGAATGTGGGATGTGTTGGGGAAGGGGGATTACAGAATGTGGGATGTGTTGGGGGAAGGGGGATTGCAGAATGTGGGATGTGTTGGGGAAGGGGGATTGCAGAATGTGGGATGTGTTGGGGGAAGGGGGATTGCAGAATGTGGGATGTGTTGGGGAAGGGGGATTGCAGAATGTGGGATGTGTTGGGGGGAGGGGGATTGCAGAATGTGGGATGTGTTGGGGAAGGGGGATTACAGAATGTGGGATGTGTTGGGGGAAGGGGGATTGCAGAATGTGGGATGTGTTGGGGGAAGGGGGATTGCAGAATGTGGGATGTGTTGGGGGAAGGGGGATTGCAGAATGTGGGATGTGTTGGGGAAGGGGGATTGCAGAATGTGGGATGTGTTGGGGGAAGGGGGATTGCAGAATGTGGGATGTGTTGGGGGGATTGCAGAATGTGGGATGTGTTGGGGGGAGGGGGATTGCAGAATGTGGGATGTGTTAGGAAGGGGGATTGCAGAATGTGGGGATGTGTTGGGGGGAGGGGGATTACAGAATGTAGGATGTGTTGGGGAAGGGGGATTACAGAATGTGGGATGTGTTGGGGGGATTGCAGAATGTGGGATGTGTTGGGGGAAGGGGGATTGCAGAATGTGGGATGTGTTGGGGGGAGGGGGATTGTCAGAATGTGGGATGTGTTGGGGGAGGGGGATTACAGAATGTGGGATGTGTTGGGAGGGATTGCAGAATGTGGGATGTGTTGGGGAGGGGGATTGCAGAATGTGGGATGTGTTGGGGGAGGGGGGATTACAGAATGTAGGGATGTGTTGGGTAGGGGGATTAAGAATGGGATGTGTTGGGGGGATTGCAGAATGTGGGATGTGTGTGGGAAGGGGGATTGCAGAATGTGGGATGTGTTGGGGGGAGGGGGATTGTCAGAATGTGGGATGTGTTGGGGGAGGGGGATTGCAGAATGTGGGATGTGTTTGAGGGAAGGGGGGATTGCAGAATGTGGGATAGTTTGGGTAAAGGGGGAGGGGGCATTGTAGAATGTGGATGTGGGATGTGTTGGGGGAGGGGGATTACAGAATGTGGGATGTGTTGGGGGGATTGCAGAATGTGGGATGTGTTGGGGGAGGGGGATTGCAGAATGTGGGATGTGTTGGGGGAGGGGGATTGCAGAATGTGGGATGTGTTGGGGAAGGGGGATTGCAGAATGTGGGATGTGTTGGGGGGAGGGGGATTACAGAATGTAGGATGTGTTGGGGAAGGGGGATTACAGAATGTGGGATGTGTTGGGGGGATTGCAGAATGTGGGATGTGTTGGGGGAAGGGGGATTGCAGAATGTGGGATGTGTTGGGGGAAGGGGGATTGCAGAATGTGGGATGTGTTGGGGAAGGGGGATTGCAGAATGTGGGATGTGTTGGGGGAGGGGGATTGCAGAATGTGGGATGTGTTGGGGGAGGGGGATTGCAGAATGTGGGATGTGTTGGGGGAAGGGGGATTGCAGAATGTGGGATGTGTTGGGGGAAGGGGGATTGCAGAATGTGGGATGTGTTGGGGAAGGGGGATTGCAGAATATGGGATGTGTTGGGGGAAGGGGGATTGCAGAATGTGGGATGTGTTGGGGAAGGGGGATTGCAGAATGTGGGATGTGTTGGGGGAAGGGGGATTGCAGAATGTGGGATGTGTTGGAGAAGGGGGATTGCAGAATGTGGGATGTGTTGGGGGAAGGGGGATTGCAGAATGTGGGATGTGTTGGGGGGATTGCAGAATGTGGGATGTGTTGGGGGGATTGCAGACTGTGGGATGTGTTGGAGAAGGGGGATTGCAGAATGTGGGATGTGTTGGGGGAGGGGGATTGCAGAATGTGGGATGTGTTGGGGGGAGGGGGATTACAGAATGTGGGATGTGTTGGGGGGAGGGGGATTACAGAATGTGGGATGTGTTGGGGGAAGGGGGATTGCAGAATGTGGGATGTGTTGGGGGGATTGCAGAATGTGGGATGTGTTGGGGGGATTGCAGACTGTGGGATGTGTTGGAGAAGGGGGATTGCAGAATGTGGGATGTGTTGGGGGGATTACAGAATGTGGGATGTGTTGGGGGAGGGGGAGTGCAGAATGTGGGATGTGTTGGGGAAGGGGGATTGCAGAATGTGGGATGTGTTGGAGAAGGGGGATTGCAGAATGTGGGATGTGTTGGGGAAGGGGGATTGCAGAATGTGGGATGTGTTGGGGGGATTACAGACTGTGGGATGTGTTGGGGGGAGGGGGATTGCAGAATGTGGGATGTGTTGGGGGAAGGGGGATTGCAGAATGTGGGATGTGTTGGGGGAAGGGGGATTGCAGACTGTGGGATGTGTTGGGGGAAGGGGGATTACAGACTGTGGGATGTGTTGGGGGGAGGGGGATTACAGACTATGGGATGTGTTGGGGAAGGGGGATTGCAGAATGTGGGATGTGTTGGGGGAAGGGGGATTACAGACTGTGGGATGTGTTGGGGGGAGGGGGATTACAGAATGTGGGATGTGTTAGGAAGGGGGATTGCAGAATGTGGGATGTGTTGGGGGAAGGGGGATTGCAGACTGTGGGATGTGTTGGGGGAAGGGGGATTGCAGACTGTGGGATGTGTTGGGGGAAGGGGGATTGCAGACTATGGGATGTGTTGGGGAAGGGGGATTGCAGAATGTGGGATGTGTTGGGGGAAGGGGGATTGCAGAATGTGGGATGTGTTGGGGGGAGGGGGATTACAGAATGTGGGATGTGTTGGGGAAGGGGGATTACAGAATGTGGGATGTGTTGGGGGAAGGGGGATTGCAGAATGTGGGATGTGTTGGGGGGAGGGGGATTACAGAATGTGGGATGTGTTGGGGGGAGGGGGAGTGCAGAATGTGGGATGTGTTGGGGGAAGGGGGATTACAGACTGTGGGATGTGTTGGGGAAGGGGGATTACAGACTGTGGGATGTGTTGGGGGAAGGGGGATTACAGAATGTGGGATGTGTTGGGGGGAGGGGGATTGCAGAATGTGGGATGTGTTGGGGGAAGGGGGATTGCAGAATGTGGGATGTGTTGGGGGAAGGGGGATTGCAGAATGTGGGATGTGTTGGGGAAGGGGGATTGCAGAATGTGGGATGTGTTGGGGGAAGGGGATTGCAGAATGTGGGATGTGTTGGGGGAAGGGGGATTGCAGAATGTGGGATGTGTTGGGGGAGGGGGATTGCAGAATGTGGGATGTGTTGGGGGAAGGGGGATTGCAGAATGTGGGATGTGTTGGGGGGAGGGGGATTACAGAATGTGGGATGTGTTGGGGGGAGGGGGAGTGCAGAATGTGGGATGTGTTGGGGGAAGGGGGATTACAGACTGTGGGATGTGTTGGGGAAGGGGGATTACAGACTGTGGGATGTGTTGGGGGAAGGGGGATTACAGAATGTGGGATGTGTTGGGGGGAGGGGGATTGCAGAATGTGGGATGTGTTGGGGGAAGGGGGATTGCAGAATGTGGGATGTGTTGGGGGAAGGGGGATTGCAGAATGTGGGATGTGTTGGGGAAGGGGGATTGCAGAATGTGGGATGTGTTGGGGGAAGGGGGATTGCAGAATGTGGGATGTGTTGGGGAAGGGGGATTGCAGAATGTGGGATGTGTTGGGGGAAGGGGGATTGCAGAATGTGGGATGTGTTGGGGAAGGGGGATTGCAGAATGTGGGATGTGTTGGGGGGAGGGGGATTGCAGAATGTGGGATGTGTTGGGGAAGGGGGATTACAGAATGTGGGATGTGTTGGGGGAAGGGGGATTGCAGAATGTGGGATGTGTTGGGGAAGGGGGATTGCAGAATGTGGGATGTGTTGGGGGAAGGGGGATTGCAGAATGTGGGATGTGTTGGGGGGATTGCAGAATGTGGGATGTGTTGGGGGAGGGGGATTGCAGAATGTGGGATGTGTTAGGAAGGGGGATTGCAGAATGTGGGATGTGTTGGGGGGAGGGGGATTACAGAATGTAGGATGTGTTGGGGAAGGGGGATTACAGAATGTGGGATGTGTTGGGGGGATTGCAGAATGTGGGATGTGTTGGGGGAGGGGGATTGCAGAATGTGGGATGTGTTGGGGGAAGGGGGATTGCAGAATGTGGGATGTGTTGGGGGAAGGGGGATTGCAGAATGTGGGATGTGTTGGGGGAAGGGGGATTGCAGAATGTGGGATGTGTTGGGGGAAGGGGGATTGCAGAATGTGGGATGTGTTGGGGAAGGGGGATTGCAGAATGTGGGATGTGTTGGGGGAGGGGGATTGCAGAATGTGGGATGTGTTGGGGGAGGGGGATTGCAGAATGTGGGATGTGTTGGGGGAAGGGGGATTGCAGAATGTGGGATGTGTTGGGGGAAGGGGGATTGCAGAATGTGGGATGTGTTGGGGGAAGGGGGATTGCAGAATATGGGATGTGTTGGGGGAAGGGGGATTGCAGAATGTGGGATGTGTTGGGGAAGGGGGATTGCAGAATGTGGGATGTGTTGGGGGAAGGGGGATTGCAGAATGTGGGATGTGTTGGAGAAGGGGGATTGCAGAATGTGGGATGTGTTGGGGGAAGGGGGATTGCAGAATGTGGAATGTGTTGGGGGGATTGCAGAATGTGGGATGTGTTGGGGGGATTGCAGACTGTGGGATGTGTTGGAGAAGGGGGATTGCAGAATGTGGGATGTGTTGGGGGAGGGGGATTGCAGAATGTGGGATGTGTTGGGGGGAGGGGGATTACAGAATGTGGGATGTGTTGGGGGGAGGGGGATTACAGAATGTGGGATGTGTTGGGGGAAGGGGGATTGCAGAATGTGGGATGTGTTGGGGGGATTGCAGAATGTGGGATGTGTTGGGGGGATTGCAGAATGTGGGATGTGTTGGGGGGATTACAGAATGTGGGATGTGTTGGGGGAGGGGGAGTGCAGAATGTGGGATGTGTTGGGGAAGGGGGATTGCAGAATGTGGGATGTGTTGGAGAAGGGGGATTGCAGAATGTGGGATGTGTTGGGGAAGGGGGATTGCAGAATGTGGGATGTGTTGGGGGGATTACAGACTGTGGGATGTGTTGGGGGGAGGGGGATTGCAGAATGTGGGATGTGTTGGGGGAAGGGGGATTGCAGAATGTGGGATGTGTTGGGGGAAGGGGGATTGCAGACTGTGGGATGTGTTGGGGGAAGGGGGATTACAGACTGTGGGATGTGTTGGGGGGAGGGGGATTACAGACTATGGGATGTGTTGGGGAAGGGGGATTGCAGAATGTGGGATGTGTTGGGGGAAGGGGGATTACAGACTGTGGGATGTGTTGGGGGGAGGGGGATTACAGACTGTGGGATGTGTTGGGGGAAGGGGGATTGCAGACTGTGGGATGTGTTGGGGGAAGGGGGATTGCAGACTATGGGATGTGTTGGGGAAGGGGGATTGCAGAATGTGGGATGTGTTGGGGGAAGGGGGATTGCAGAATGTGGGATGTGTTGGGGGGAGGGGGATTACAGAATGTGGGATGTGTTGGGGAAGGGGGATTACAGAATGTGGGATGTGTTGGCGGAAGGGGGATTGCAGAATGTGGGATGTGTTGGGGAATGGGGATTACAGAATGTGGGATGTGTTGGGGGAAGGGGGATTGCAGAATGTGGGATGTGTTGGGGGGAGGGGGATTACAGAATGTGGGATGTGTTGGGGGGAGGGGGAGTGCAGAATGTGGGATGTGTTGGGGGAAGGGGGATTACAGACTGTGGGATGTGTTGGGGAAGGGGGATTACAGACTGTGGGATGTGTTGGGGGAAGGGGGATTACAGAATGTGGGATGTGTTGGGGGGAGGGGGATTGCAGAATGTGGGATGTGTTGGGGGAAGGGGGATTGCAGAATGTGGGATGTGTTGGGGGAAGGGGGATTGCAGAATGTGGGATGTGTTGGGGAAGGGGGATTGCAGAATGTGGGATGTGTTGGGGGAAGGGGATTGCAGAATGTGGGATGTGTTGGGGGAAGGGGGATTGCAGAATGTGGGATGTGTTGGGGGAGGGGGATTGCAGAATGTGGGATGTGTTGGGGGAAGGGGGATTGCAGAATGTGGGATGTGTTGGGGGGAGGGGGATTACAGAATGTGGGATGTGTTGGGGGGAGGGGGAGTGCAGAATGTGGGATGTGTTGGGGGAAGGGGGATTACAGACTGTGGGATGTGTTGGGGAAGGGGGATTACAGACTGTGGGATGTGTTGGGGGAAGGGGGATTACAGAATGTGGGATGTGTTGGGGGGAGGGGGATTGCAGAATGTGGGATGTGTTGGGGGAAGGGGGATTGCAGAATGTGGGATGTGTTGGGGGAAGGGGGATTGCAGAATGTGGGATGTGTTGGGGAAGGGGGATTGCAGAATGTGGGATGTGTTGGGGGAAGGGGGATTGCAGAATGTGGGATGTGTTGGGGAAGGGGGATTGCAGAATGTGGGATGTGTTGGGGGAAGGGGGATTGCAGAATGTGGGATGTGTTGGGGAAGGGGGATTGCAGAATGTGGGATGTGTTGGGGGGAGGGGGATTGCAGAATGTGGGATGTGTTGTGGGAGGGGGATTACAGAATGTGGGATGTGTTGGGGGAGGGGGATTGCAGAATGTGGGATGTGTTGGGGGGAGGGGGATTACAGAATGTAGGATGTGTTGGGGAAGGGGGATTACAGAATGTGGGATGTGTTGGGGGGATTGCAGAATGTGGGATGTGTTGGGGGAGGGGGATTGCAGAATGTGGGATGTGTTGGGGGAGGGGGATTGCAGAATGTGGGATGTGTTGGGGAAGGGGGATTGCAGAATGTGGGATGTGTTGGGGGAAAGGGGATTGCAGAATGTGGGATGTGTTGGGGGAAGGGGGATTACAGACTGTGGGATGTGTTGGGGGGAGGGGGATTACAGAATGTAGGATGTGTTGGGGAAGGGGGATTACAGAATGTGGGATGTGTTGGGGAAGGGGGATTGCAGAATGTGGGATGTGTTGGGGGAAGGGGGATTGCAGAATGTGGGATGTGTTGGGGAAGGGGGATTGCAGAATGTGGGATGTGTTGGGGGGAGGGGGATTGCAGAATGTGGGATGTGTTGTGGGAGGGGGATTACAGAATGTGGGATGTGTTGGGGGAGGGGGATTGCAGAATGTGGGATGTGTTGGGGGGAGGGGGATTACAGAATGTAGGATGTGTTGGGGAAGGGGGATTACAGAATGTGGGATGTGTTGGGGGGATTGCAGAATGTGGGATGTGTTGGGGGAGGGGGATTGCAGAATGTGGGATGTGTTGGGGGAGGGGGATTGCAGAATGTGGGATGTGTTGGGGAAGGGGGATTACAGAATGTGGGATGTGTTGGGGGGATTGCAGAATGTGGGATGTGTTGGGGGAGGGGGATTGCAGAATGTGGGATGTGTTGGGGGAGGGGGATTGCAGAATGTGGGATGTGTTGGGGGAAGGGGGATTACAGAAAGAGGGATGTGTTAGGAAGGGGGATTACAGAATGTAGGATGTGTTGGGGAAGGGGGATTACAGAATGTGGGATGTGTTGGGGGGATTGCAGAATGTGGGAAGTGTTGGGGGAGGGGGATTGCAGAATGTGGGATGTGTTGGGGGAAGGGGGATTGCAGAATGTGGGATGTGTTGGGGGGAGGGGGATTGTAGAATGTGGGATGTGTTGGGGGAGGGGGATTACAGAATGTGGGATGTGTTGGGGGGATTGCAGAATGTGGGATGTGTTGGGGGGATTACAGAATGTGGGATGTGTTGGGGGGATTGCAGAATGTGGGATGTGTTGGGGGAGGGGGATTGCAGAATGTGGGATGTGTTGAGGGAAGGGGGATTGCAGAATGTGGGATGTGTTGGGGGAAGGGGGATTGCAGAATGTGGGATGTGTTGGGGGGAGGGGGATTACAGAATGTAGGATGTGTTGGGGAAGGGGGATTACAGAATGTGGGATGTGTTGGGGGGATTGCAGAATGTGGGATGTGTTGGGGGAGGGGGATTGCAGAATGTGGGATGTGTTGAGGGAAGGGGGATTGCAGAATGTGGGATGTGTTGGGGGGAGGGGGATTGTAGAATGTGGGATGTGTTGGGGGAGGGGGATTGTAGAATGTGGGATGTGTTGGGGGAGGGGGATTACAGAATGTGGGATGTGTTGGGGGGAGGGGGATTACAGAATGTAGGATGTGTTGGGGGAGGGGGATTGCAGAATGTGGGATGTGTTGGGGGAAGGGGGATTGCAGAATGTGGGATGTGTTGGGGAAGGGGGATTGCAGAATGTGGGATGTGTTGGGGAAGGGGGATTGCAGAATGTGGGATGTGTTGGGGGAGGGGGATTGCAGAATGTGGGATGTGTTGAGGGAAGGGGGATTGCAGAATGTGGGATGTGTTGGGGGGATTGCAGACTGTGGGATGTGTTGGGGGAGGGGGATTACAGAATGTGGGATGTGTTGGGGGGAGGGGGATTACAGAATGTGGGATGTGTTGGGGGAGGGGGATTACAGAATGTGGGATGTGTTGGGGGAAGGGGGATTGCAGAATGTGGGATGTGTTGGGGAAGGGGGATTGCAGAATGTGGGATGTGTTGGGGAAGGGGGATTGCAGAATGTGGGATGTGTTGGGGGAGGGGGATTGCAGAATGTGGGATGTGTTGAGGGAAGGGGGATTGCAGAATGTGGGATGTGTTGGGGGGATTGCAGAATATGGGATGTGTTGGGGGAAGGGGATTGCAGAATGTGGGATGTGTTGGGGAAGGGGGATTGCAGAATGTGGGATGTGTTGGGGAAGGGGGATTGCAGAATGTGGGATGTGTTGGGGGAGGGGGATTACAGAATGTGGGATGTGTTGGGGGGAGGGGGATTACAGAATGTGGGATGTGTTGGGGGAGGGGGATTGCAGAATGTGGGATGTGTTGGGGGAAGGGGGATTGCAGAATGTGGGATGTGTTGGGGAAGGGGGATTGCAGAATGTGGGATGTGTTGGGGAAGGGGGATTGCAGAATGTGGGATGTGTTGGGGGAGGGGGATTGCAGAATGTGGGATGTGTTGAGGGAAGGGGGATTGCAGAATGTGGGATGTGTTGGGGGGATTGCAGACTGTGGGATGTGTTGGGGAAGGGGGATTGCAGAATGTGGGATGTGTTGGGGGGAGGGGGATTACAGAATGTGGGATGTGTTGGGGAAGGGGGATTGCAGAATGTGGGATGTGTTGGGGGGAGGGGGATTACAGAATGTGGGATGTGTTGGGGGAAGGGGGATTGCAGAATGTGGGATGTGTTGGGGGATTGCAGAATGTGGGATGTGTTGGGGGAAGGGTGATTGCAGAATGTGGGATGTGTTGGGGAAGGGGGATTGCAGAATGTGGGATGTGTTGGGGGAGGGGGATTGCAGAATGTGGGATGTGTTGGGGGAGGGGGATTGCAGAATGTGGGATGTGTTGGGGGAAGGGGGATTGCAGAATGTGGGATGTGTTGGGGGAAGGGGGATTGCAGAATGTGGGATGTGTTGGGGAAGGGGGATTGCAGAATGTGGGATGTGTTGGGGGAAGGGGGATTGCAGAATGTGGGATGTGTTGGGGGAAGGGTGATTGCAGAATGTGGGATGTGTTGGGGGAAGGGGGATTACAGAATGTGGGATGTGTTGGGGGGATTGCAGAATGTGGGATGTGTTGGGGGAAGGGGGATTACAGACTGTGGGATGTGTTGGGGGGATTGCAGACTGTGGGATGTGTTGGGGGAGGGGGATTGCAGAATGTGGGATGTGTTGGGGGAGGGGGATTGCAGAATGTGGGATGTGTTGGGGGAGGGGGATTGCAGAATGTGGGATGTGTTGGGGGAGGGGGATTGCAGAATGTGGGATGTGTTGGGGGAGGGGGATTGCAGAATGTGGGATGTGTTGGGGGAAGGGGGATTGCAGACTGTGGGATGTGTTGGGGAAGGGGGATTGCAGAATGTGGGATGTGTTGGGGGAAGGGGGATTGCAGAATGTGGGATGTGTTGGGGGAGGGGGATTACAGAATGTGGGATGTGTTGGGGGAGGGGGATTGCAGAATGTGGGATGTGTTGGGGGAGGGGGATTGCAGAATGTGGGATGTGTTGGGGAAGGGGGATTGCAGAATGTGGGATGTGTTGGGGGAGGGGGATTGCAGAATGTGGGATGTGTTGGGGGAGGGGGATTGCAGAATGTGGGATGTGTTGGGGGAAGGGGGATTGCAGAATGTGGGATGTGTTGGGGGAAGGGGGATTGCAGAATGTGGGATGTGTTGGGGGAAGGGGGATTGCAGAATGTGGGATGTGTTGGGGGAAGGGGGATTGCAGAATGTGGGATGTGTTGGGGGAGGGGGATTGCAGAATGTGGGATGTGTTGGGGGAAGGGGGATTGCAGAATATGGGATGTGTTGGGGGAAGGGGGATTGCAGAATGTGGGATGTGTTGGGGAAGGGGGATTGCAGAATGTGGGATGTGTTGGGGGAAGGGGGATTGCAGAATGTGGGATGTGTTGGAGAAGGGGGATTGCAGAATGTGGGATGTGTTGGGGGAAGGGGGATTGCAGAATGTGGGATGTGTTGGGGGGATTGCAGAATGTGGGATGTGTTGGGGGGATTGCAGACTGTGGGATGTGTTGGGGGAAGGGGGATTGCAGAATGTGGGATGTGTTGGGGGAAGGGGGATTGCAGAATGTGGGATGTGTTGGGGGGATTGCAGAATGTGGGATGTGTTGGGGGGATTGCAGACTGTGGGATGTGTTGGGGGAAGGGGGATTGCAGAATGTGGGATGTGTTGGGGGAGGGGGATTGCAGAATGTGGGATGTGTTGGGGAAGGGGGATTGCAGAATGTGGGATGTGTTGGGGGAAGGGGGATTGCAGAATGTGGGATGTGTTGGGGGAGGGGGATTGCAGAATGTGGGATGTGTTGGGGGGAGGGGGATTACAGAATGTGGGATGTGTTGGGGGGAGGGGGATTACAGAATGTGGGATGTGTTGGGGGAAGGGGGATTGCAGAATGTGGGATGTGTTGGGGGGATTGCAGAATGTGGGATGTGTTGGGGGGATTGCAGACTGTGGGATGTGTTGGAGAAGGGGGATTGCAGAATGTGGGATGTGTTGGGGGGATTACAGAATGTGGGATGTGTTGGGGGAGGGGGGAGTGCAGAATGTGGGATGTGTTGGGGAAGGGGGATTGCAGAATGTGGGATGTGTTGGAGAAGGGGGATTGCAGAATGTGGGATGTGTTGGGGAAGGGGGATTGCAGAATGTGGGATGTGTTGGGGGGATTACAGACTGTGGGATGTGTTGGGGGGAGGGGGATTGCAGAATGTGGGATGTGTTGGGGGAAGGGGGATTGCAGAATGTGGGATGTGTTGGGGGAAGGGGGATTGCAGACTGTGGGATGTGTTGGGGGAAGGGGGATTGCAGAATGTGGGATGTGTTGGGGAAGGGGGATTACAGACTGTGGGATGTGTTGGGGGGAGGGGGATTGCAGAATGTGGGATGTGTTGGGGAAGGGGGATTACAGACTGTGGGATGTGTTGGGGGGAGGGGGATTACAGACTATGGGATGTGTTGGGGAAGGGGGATTGCAGAATGTGGGATGTGTTGGGGGAAGGGGGATTACAGACTGTGGGATGTGTTGGGGGGAGGGGGATTACAGACTGTGGGATGTGTTGGGGGAAGGGGGATTGCAGACTGTGGGATGTGTTGGGGGAAGGGGGATTGCAGACTATGGGATGTGTTGGGGAAGGGGGATTGCAGAATGTGGGATGTGTTGGGGGAAGGGGGATTGCAGAATGTGGGATGTGTTGGGGGGAGGGGGATTACAGAATGTGGGATGTGTTGGGGAAGGGGGATTACAGAATGTGGGATGTGTTGGGGGAAGGGGGATTGCAGAATGTGGGATGTGTTGGGGAAGGGGGATTACAGAATGTGGGATGTGTTGGGGGAAGGGGGATTGCAGAATGTGGGATGTGTTGGGGGGAGGGGGATTACAGAATGTGGGATGTGTTGGGGGGAGGGGGAGTGCAGAATGTGGGATGTGTTGGGGGAAGGGGGATTACAGACTGTGGGATGTGTTGGGGAAGGGGGATTACAGACTGTGGGATGTGTTGGGGGAAGGGGGATTACAGAATGTGGGATGTGTTGGGGGGAGGGGGATTGCAGAATGTGGGATGTGTTGGGGGAAGGGGGATTGCAGAATGTGGGATGTGTTGGGGGAAGGGGGATTGCAGAATGTGGGATGTGTTGGGGAAGGGGGATTGCAGAATGTGGGATGTGTTGGGGGAAGGGGATTGCAGAATGTGGGATGTGTTGGGGGAAGGGGGATTGCAGAATGTGGGATGTGTTGGGGGAGGGGGATTGCAGAATGTGGGATGTGTTGGGGGAAGGGGGATTGCAGAATGTGGGATGTGTTGGGGGGAGGGGGATTACAGAATGTGGGATGTGTTGGGGGGAGGGGGAGTGCAGAATGTGGGATGTGTTGGGGGAAGGGGGATTACAGACTGTGGGATGTGTTGGGGAAGGGGGATTACAGACTGTGGGATGTGTTGGGGGAAGGGGGATTACAGAATGTGGGATGTGTTGGGGGAGGGGGATTGCAGAATGTGGGATGTGTTGGGGGAAGGGGGATTGCAGAATGTGGGATGTGTTGGGGGAAGGGGGATTGCAGAATGTGGGATGTGTTGGGGAAGGGGGATTGCAGAATGTGGGATGTGTTGGGGGAAGGGGATTGCAGAATGTGGGATGTGTTGGGGGAAGGGGGATTGCAGAATGTGGGATGTGTTGGGGGAGGGGGATTGCAGAATGTGGGATGTGTTGGGGGAAGGGGGATTACAGACTGTGGGATGTGTTGGGGGAAGGGGGATTGCAGAATGTGGGATGTGTTGGGGGAAGGGAGATTGCAGACTGTGGGATGTGTTGGGGGAAGGAGGATTACAGAATGTGGGATGTGTTGGGGGAAGGGGGATTGCAGAATGTGGGATGTGTTGGGGGAAGGGGGATTGCAGAATGTGGGATGTGTTGGGGGAAGGGGATTGCAGAATGTAGGATGTGTTGGGGGAAGGGGGATTACAGAATGTGGGATGTGTTGGGGAAGGGGGATTGCAGAATGTGGGATGTGTTGGGGAAGGGGGATTGCAGAATGTGGGATGTGTTGGGGGAGGGGGATTGCAGAATGTGGGATGTGTTGGGGGAAGGGGGATTGCAGAATGTGGGATGTGTTGGGGGAAGGGGGATTGCAGAATGTGGGATGTATTGGGGGAGGGGGATTGCAGAATGTGGGATGTGTTGGGGGAGGGGGATTGCAGAATGTGGGATGTGTTGGGGGAAGGGGGATTGCAGAATGTGGGATGTGTTGGGGGAAGGGGGATTGCAGAATGTGGGATGTATTGGGGGAGGGGGATTACAGACTGTGGGATGTGTTGGGGAAGGGGGAGTGCAGAATGTGGGATGTGTTGGGGAAGGGGGATTACAGAATGTGGGATGTGTTGGGGGAAGGGGGATTGCAGAATGTGGGATGTATTGGGGGAGGGGGATTGCAGACTGTGGGATGTGTTGGGGGAGGGGGATTGCAGAATGTGGGATGTGTTGGGGGAGGGGGATTGCAGAATGTGGGATGTGTTGGGGGAGGGGGATTGCAGAATGTGGGATGTGTTGGGGGAGGGGGATTGCAGAATGTGGGATGTGTTGGGGGAAGGGGGATTGCAGAATGTGGGATGTGTTGGGGAAGGGGGATTGCAGAATGTGGGATGTGTTGGGGGAAGGGGGATTGCAGAATGTGGGATGTGTTGGGGGGATTGCAGAATGTGGGATGTGTTGGGGGGATTGCAGACTGTGGGATGTGTTGGAGAAGGGGGATTGCAGAATGTGGGATGTGTTGGGGGAAGGGGGATTGCAGACTGTGTGATGTGTTGGGGGAAGGGGGATTGCAGAATGTGGGATGTGTTGGGGGAAGGGGGATTGCAGAATGTGGGATGTGTTGGGGAAGGGGGATTACAGAATGTGGGATGTGTTGGGGAAGGGGGATTGCAGAATGTGGGATGTGTTGGGGGGATTGCAGACTGTGGGATGTGTTGGGGGAAGGGGGATTGCAGACTGTGGGATGTGTTGGGGGAAGGGGGATTGCAGAATGTGGGATGTGTTGGGGGAGGGGGATTGCAGAATGTGGGATGTGTTGGGGGAAGGGGGATTGCAGAATGTGGGATGTGTTGGGGAAGGGGGATTGCAGACTGTGGGATGTGTTGGGGGGAGGGGGATTGCAGACTGTGGGATGTGTTGGGGGGAGGGGGATTGCAGACTGTGGGATGTGTTGGGGGAAGGGGGATTACAGAATGTGGGATGTGTTGGGGGAAGGGGGATTACAGAATGTGGGATGTGTTGGGGGAAGGGGGATTGCAGAATGTGGGATGTGTTGGGGGAGGGGGATTGCAGAATGTGGGATGTGTTGGGGGGAAGGGGGATTACAGAATGTGGGATGTGTTGGGGGAAGGGGGATTGCAGAATGTGGGATGTATTGGGGGAGGGGGATTGCAGAATGTGGGATGTGTTGGGGGAAGGGGGATAGCAGACTGTGGGATGTGTTGGGGGGATTGCAGAATGTGGGATGTGTTGGCGGAAGGGGGATTGCAGAATGTGGGATGTGTTGGAGAAGGGGGATTGCAGAATGTGGGATGTGTTGGGGGAAGGGGGATTGCAGAATGTGGGATGTGTTGGGGGAAGGGGGATTACAGAATGTGGGATGTGTTGGGGGGAGGGGGAGTGCAGAATGTGGGATGTGTTGGGGAAGGGGGATTGCAGAATGTGGGATGTGTTGGGGGAAGGGGGATTGTAGAATGTGGGATGTGTTGGGGAAGGGGGAGTGCAGAATGTGGGATGTGTTGGGGAAGGGGGATTGCAGAATGTGGGATGTGTTGGGGAAGGGGGATTACAGAATGTGGGATGTGTTGGGGGGAGGGGGATTACAGAATGTGGGATGTGTTGGGGGGAGGGGGATTACAGAATGTGGGATGTGTTGGGGAAGGGGGATTACAGAATGTGGGATGTGTTGGGGGAAGGGGGATTGCAGAATGTGGGATGTGTTGGGGAAGGGGGATTACAGAATGTGGGATGTGTTGGGGGAAGGGGGATTGCAGAATGTGGGATGTATTGGGGGGATTGCAGACTGTGGGATGTGTTGGGGAAGGGGGATTACAGAATGTGGGATGTGTTGGGGGAGGGGGATTACAGAATGTGGGATGTGTTGGGGGGAGGGGGAGTGCAGAATGTGGGATGTGTTGGGGGAGGGGGATTGCAGACTGTGGGATGTGTTGGGGGAGGGGGATTGCAGAATGTGGGATGTGTTGGGGGAAGGGGGATTGCAGAATGTGGGATGTGTTGGGGGAAGGGGGATTGCAGAATGTGGGATGTGTTGGGGGAAGGGGGATTGCAGACTGTGGGATGTGTTGGGGGAGGGGGATTGCAGAATGTGGGATGTGTTGGGGGAAGGGGGATTGCAGAATGTGGGATGTGTTGGGGGAAGGGGGATTGCAGACTGTGGGATGTGTTGGGGAAGGGGGATTGCAGAATGTGGGATGTGTTGGGGAAGGGGGATTGCAGAATGTGGGATGTGTTGGGGGAAGGGGGATTACAGAATGTGGGATGTGTTGGGGAAGGGGGATTGCAGAATGTGGGATGTGTTGGGGGAAGGGGGATTGCAGAATGTGGGATGTGTTGGGGGGAGGGGGATTACAGAATGTGGGATGTGTTGGGGAAGGGGGATTACAGAATGTGGGATGTGTTGGGGGAAGGGGGATTGCAGAATGTGGGATGTGTTGGGGAAGGGGGATTACAGAATGTGGGATGTGTTGGGGGAAGGGGGATTGCAGAATGTGGGATGTATTGGGGGGATTGCAGACTGTGGGATGTGTTGGGGAAGGGGGATTACAGAATGTGGGATGTGTTGGGGGAGGGGGATTACAGAATGTGGGATGTGTTGGGGGGAGGGGGAGTGCAGAATGTGGGATGTGTTGGGGGAGGGGGATTGCAGACTGTGGGATGTGTTGGGGGAGGGGGATTGCAGAATGTGGGATGTGTTGGGGGAAGGGGGATTGCAGAATGTGGGATGTGTTGGGGGAGGGGGATTGCAGACTGTGGGATGTGTTGGGGGAAGGGGGATTGCAGACTGTGGGATGTGTTGGGGGAAGGGGGATTGCAGAATGTGGGATGTGTTGGGGGAGGGGGATTACAGACTGTGGGATGTGCTGGGGAAGGGGGATTGCAGAATGTGGGATGTGTTGGGGGAAGGGGGATTGCAGAATGTGGGATGTGTTGGAGAAGGGGGATTGCAGACTGTGGGATGTGTTGGGGAAGGGGGATTGCAGAATGTGGGATGTGTTGGGGAAGGGGGATTGCAGACTGTGGGATGTGTTGGGGGAAGGGGGATTACAGAATGTGGGATGTGTTGGGGAAGGGGGATTGCAGAATGTGGGATGTGTTGGGGAAGGGGGATTGCAGAATGTGGGATGTGTTGGGGAAGGGGGATTGCAGAATGCGGGATGTGTTGGGGGAAGGGGGATTGCAGAATGTGGGATGTGTTGGAGAAGGGGGATTGCAGACTGTGGGATGTGTTGGGGGAAGGGGGATTACAGAATGTGGGATGTGTTGGGGAAGGGGGATTGCAGAATGTGGGATGTGTTGTGGAAGGGGGATTGCAGAATGTGGGATGTGTTGGGGGAGGGGGATTGCAGAATGTGGGATGTGTTGGGGGAGGGGGATTACAGACTGTGGGATGTGCTGGGGAAGGGGGATTGCAGAATGTGGGATGTGTTGGGGGAAGGGGGATTACAGAATGTGGGATGTGTTGGGGGAAGGGGGATTGCAGAATGTGGGATGTGTTGGGGGAGGGGGATTGCAGAATGTGGGATGTGTTGGGGGATGGGGATTACAGACTGTGGGATGTGCTGGGGAAGGGGGATTGCAGAATGTGGGATGTGTTGGGGGAAGGGGGATTGCAGAATGTGGGATGTGTTGGAGAAGGGGGATTGCAGAATGTGGGATGTGTTGGGGGAAGGGGGATTGCAGAATGTGGGATGTGTTGGGGGAGGGGGATTACAGAATGTGGGATGTGTTGGGGGAGGGGGATTACAGAATGTGGGATGTGTTGGGGGAAGGGGGATTGCAGAATGTGGGATGTATTGGGGGAGGGGGATTGCAGACTGTGGGATGTGTTGGGGGAGGGGGATTACAGAATGTGGGATGTGTTGGGGGAGGGGGATTACAGAATGTGGGATGTGTTGGGGGAAGGGGGATTGCAGAATGTGGGATTTATTGGGGGAGGGGGATTGCAGAATGTGGGATGTGTTGGGGGAAGGGGGATTGCAGAATGTGGGATGTGTTGGGGAAGGGGGATTGCAGAATGTGGGATGTGTTGGGGGAAGGGGGATTGCAGAATGTGGGATGTGTTGGGGGAGGGGGATTGCAGAATGTGGGATGTGTTGGGGGAGGGGGATTGCAGACTGTGGGATGTGTTGGGGGAAGGGGGATTGCAGAATGTGGGATGTGTTGGGGGGATTGCAGACTGTGGGATGTGTTGGGGGAGGGGGATTGCAGAATGTGGGATGTGTTGGGGGAAGGGGGATTGCAGAATGTGGGATGTGTTGGGGGAGGGGGATTGCAGAATGTGGGATGTGTTGGGGGAAGGGGGATTGCAGAATGTGGGATGTGTTGGGGAAGGGGGATTGCAGAATGTGGGATGTGTTGGGGGAAGGGGGATTGCAGAATGTGGGATGTGTTGGGGGGATTGCAGAATGTGGGATGTGTTGGGGGGATTGCAGACTGTGGGATGTGTTGGAGAAGGGGGATTGCAGACTGTGGGATGTGTTGGGGGAAGGGGGATTGCAGAATGTGGGATGTGTTGGGGGAAGGGGGATTGCAGACTGTGGGATGTGTTGGGGGAAGGGGGATTGCAGAATGTGGGATGTGTTGGGGGAGGGGGATTGCAGAATGTGGGATGTGTTGGGGGAAGGGGGATTGCAGACTGTGGGATGTGTTGGGGAAGGGGGATTGCAGAATGTGGGATGTGTTGGGGAAGGGGGATTGCAGAATGTGGGATGTGTTGGGGGAAGGGGGATTACAGAATGTGGGATGTGTTGGGGAAGGGGGATTGCAGAATGTGGGATGTGTTGGGGGAAGGGGGATTGCAGAATGTGGGATGTGTTGGGGGGAGGGGGATTACAGAATGTGGGATGTGTTGGGGAAGGGGGATTACAGAATGTGGGATGTGTTGGGGGAAGGGGGATTGCAGAATGTGGGATGTGTTGGGGAAGGGGGATTACAGAATGTGGGATGTGTTGGGGGAAGGGGGATTGCAGAATGTGGGATGTATTGGGGGGATTGCAGACTGTGGGATGTGTTGGGGAAGGGGGATTACAGAATGTGGGATGTGTTGGGGGAGGGGGATTACAGAATGTGGGATGTGTTGGGGGGAGGGGGAGTGCAGAATGTGGGATGTGTTGGGGGAGGGGGATTGCAGACTGTGGGATGTGTTGGGGGAGGGGGATTGCAGAATGTGGGATGTGTTGGGGGAAGGGGGATTGCAGAATGTGGGATGTGTTGGGGGAGGGGGATTGCAGACTGTGGGATGTGTTGGGGGAAGGGGGATTGCAGACTGTGGGATGTGTTGGGGGAAGGGGGATTGCAGAATGTGGGATGTGTTGGGGGAGGGGGATTACAGACTGTGGGATGTGCTGGGGAAGGGGGATTGCAGAATGTGGGATGTGTTGGGGGAAGGGGGATTGCAGAATGTGGGATGTGTTGGAGAAGGGGGATTGCAGACTGTGGGATGTGTTGGGGAAGGGGGATTGCAGAATGTGGGATGTGTTGGGGAAGGGGGATTGCAGACTGTGGGATGTGTTGGGGGAAGGGGGATTACAGAATGTGGGATGTGTTGGGGAAGGGGGATTGCAGAATGTGGGATGTGTTGGGGAAGGGGGATTGCAGAATGTGGGATGTGTTGGGGAAGGGGGATTGCAGAATGCGGGATGTGTTGGGGGAAGGGGGATTGCAGAATGTGGGATGTGTTGGAGAAGGGGGATTGCAGACTGTGGGATGTGTTGGGGGAAGGGGGATTACAGAATGTGGGATGTGTTGGGGAAGGGGGATTGCAGAATGTGGGATGTGTTGTGGAAGGGGGATTGCAGAATGTGGGATGTGTTGGGGGAGGGGGATTGCAGAATGTGGGATGTGTTGGGGGAGGGGGATTACAGACTGTGGGATGTGCTGGGGAAGGGGGATTGCAGAATGTGGGATGTGTTGGGGGAAGGGGGATTACAGAATGTGGGATGTGTTGGGGGAAGGGGGATTGCAGAATGTGGGATGTGTTGGGGGAGGGGGATTGCAGAATGTGGGATGTGTTGGGGGATGGGGATTACAGACTGTGGGATGTGCTGGGGAAGGGGGATTGCAGAATGTGGGATGTGTTGGGGGAAGGGGGATTGCAGAATGTGGGATGTGTTGGAGAAGGGGGATTGCAGAATGTGGGATGTGTTGGGGGAAGGGGGATTGCAGAATGTGGGATGTGTTGGGGGAGGGGGATTACAGAATGTGGGATGTGTTGGGGGAGGGGGATTACAGAATGTGGGATGTGTTGGGGGAAGGGGGATTGCAGAATGTGGGATGTATTGGGGGAGGGGGATTGCAGACTGTGGGATGTGTTGGGGGAGGGGGATTACAGAATGTGGGATGTGTTGGGGGAGGGGGATTACAGAATGTGGGATGTGTTGGGGGAAGGGGGATTGCAGAATGTGGGATTTATTGGGGGAGGGGGATTGCAGAATGTGGGATGTGTTGGGGGAAGGGGGATTGCAGAATGTGGGATGTGTTGGGGAAGGGGGATTGCAGAATGTGGGATGTGTTGGGGGAAGGGGGATTGCAGAATGTGGGATGTGTTGGGGGAGGGGGATTGCAGAATGTGGGATGTGTTGGGGGAGGGGGATTGCAGACTGTGGGATGTGTTGGGGGAAGGGGGATTGCAGAATGTGGGATGTGTTGGGGGGATTGCAGACTGTGGGATGTGTTGGGGGAGGGGGATTGCAGAATGTGGGATGTGTTGGGGGAAGGGGGATTGCAGAATGTGGGATGTGTTGGGGAGGGGGATTGCAGAATGTGGGATGTGTTGGGGGAAGGGGGATTGCAGAATGTGGGATGTGTTGGGGAAGGGGGATTGCAGAATGTGGGATGTGTTGGGGGAAGGGGGATTGCAGAATGTGGGATGTGTTGGGGGGATTGCAGAATGTGGGATGTGTTGGGGGGATTGCAGACTGTGGGATGTGTTGGAGAAGGGGGATTGCAGACTGTGGGATGTGTTGGGGGAAGGGGGATTGCAGAATGTGGGATGTGTTGGGGGAAGGGGGATTGCAGACTGTGGGATGTGTTGGGGGAAGGGGGATTGCAGAATGTGGGATGTGTTGGGGGAGGGGGATTGCAGAATGTGGGATGTGTTGGGGGAAGGGGGATTGCAGAATGTGGGATGTGTTGGGGAAGGGGGATTGCAGAATGTGGGATGTGTTGGGGGGATTGCAGACTGTGGGATGTGTTGGGGGGAGGGGGATTACAGAATGTGGGATGTGTTGGGGAAGGGGGATTGCAGAATGTGGGATGTGTTGGGGGGATTGCAGACTGTGGGATGTGTTGGGGGAGGGGGATTACAGAATGTGGGATGTGTTGGGGAAGGGGGATTGCAGAATGTGGGATGTGTTGGGGAAGGGGGATTGCAGAATGTGGGATGTGTTGGGGAAGGGGGATTGCAGAATGTGGGATGTGTTGGGGAAGGGGGATTGCAGACTATGGGATGTGTTGGGGAAGGGGGATTGCAGAATGTGGGATGTGTTGGGGAAGGGGGATTGCAGAATGTGGGATGTGTTGGGGAAGGGGGATTGCAGAATGTGGGATGTGTTGGGGAAGGGGGATTGCAGAATGTGGGATGTGTTGGGGGGATTGCAGAATGTGGGATGTGTTGGGGAAGGGGGATTGCAGAATGTGGGATGTGTTGGGGAAGGGGGATTGCAGAATGTGGGATGTGTTGGGGGGATTGCAGAATGTGGGATGTGTTGGGGGAGGGGGATTGCAGAATGTGGGATGTGTTGGGGGAAGGGGGATTGCAGAATGTGGGATGTGTTGGGGAAGGGGGATTGCAGAATGTGGGATGTGTTGGGGGGATTGCAGAATGTGGGATGTGTTGGGGAAGGGGGATTGCAGAATGTGGGATGTGTTGGGGAAGGGGGATTGCAGAATGTGGGATGTGTTGGGGGGATTGCAGACTGTGGGATGTGTTGGGGGGATTGCAGAATGTGGGATGTGTTGGGGGGATTGCAGAATGTGGGATGTGTTGGGGGGATTACAGAATGTAGGATGTGTTGGGGGAAGGGGGATTGCAGAATGTGGGATGTGTTGGGGGAAGGGGGATTGCAGAATGTGGGATGTGTTGGGGGAAGGGGGATTGCAGAATGTGGGATGTGTTGGGGGAGGGGGATTGTAGAATGTGGGATGTGTTGGGGAAGGGGGATTGCAGAATGTGGGATGTGTTGGGGGAAGGGGGATTACAGAATGTGGGATGTGTTGGGGAAGGGGGATTGCAGAATGTGGGATGTGTTGGGGAAGGGGGATTGCAGAATGTGGGATGTGTTGGGGAAGGGGGATTGCAGAATGTGGGATGTGTTGGGGGAAGGGGGATTGCAGAATGTGGGATGTGTTGGGGGAAGGGGGATTGCAGAATGTGGGATGTGTTGGGGAAGGGGGATTACAGAATGTGGGATGTGTTGGGGGAAGGGGGATTGCAGAATGTGGGATGTGTTGGGGGGATTGCAGAATGTGGGATGTGTTGGGGAAGGGGGATTGCAGAATGTGGGATGTGTTGGGGAAGGGGGATTGCAGAATGTGGGATGTGTTGGGGAAGGGGGATTGCAGAATGCGGGATGTGTTGGGGGAAGGGGGATTGCAGAATGTGGGATGTGTTGGAGAAGGGGGATTGCAGACTGTGGGATGTGTTGGGGGAAGGGGGATTACAGAATGTGGGATGTGTTGGGGAAGGGGGATTGCAGAATGTGGGATGTGTTGTGGAAGGGGGATTGCAGAATGTGGGATGTGTTGGGGGAGGGGGATTGCAGAATGTGGGATGTGTTGGGGGAGGGGGATTACAGACTGTGGGATGTGCTGGGGAAGGGGGATTGCAGAATGTGGGATGTGTTGGGGGAAGGGGGATTACAGAATGTGGGATGTGTTGGGGGAAGGGGGATTGCAGAATGTGGGATGTGTTGGGGGAAGGGGGATTGCAGAATGTGGGATGTGTTGGGGGAAGGGGGATTGCAGAATGTGGGATGTGTTGGAGAAGGGGGATTGCAGAATGTGGGATGTGTTGGGGGAAGGGGGATTGCAGAATGTGGGATGTGTTGGGGGAGGGGGATTACAGAATGTGGGATGTGTTGGGGGAGGGGGATTACAGAATGTGGGATGTGTTGGGGGAAGGGGGATTGCAGAATGTGGGATGTATTGGGGGAGGGGGATTGCAGACTGTGGGATGTGTTGGGGGAGGGGGATTACAGAATGTGGGATGTGTTGGGGGAGGGGGATTACAGAATGTGGGATGTGTTGGGGGAAGGGGGATTGCAGAATGTGGGATGTATTGGGGGAGGGGGATTGCAGAATGTGGGATGTGTTGGGGGAAGGGGGATTGCAGAATGTGGGATGTGTTGGGGAAGGGGGATTGCAGAATGTGGGATGTGTTGGGAGAAGGGGGATTGCAGAATGTGGGATGTGTTGGGGGAAGGGGGATTGCAGAATGTGGGATGTGTTGGGGGAGGGGGATTGCAGAATGTGGGATGTGTTGGGGGAGGGGGATTGCAGACTGTGGGATGTGTTGGGGGAAGGGGGATTGCAGAATGTGGGATGTGTTGGGGGGATTGCAGACTGTGGGATGTGTTGGGGGAGGGGGATTGCAGAATGTGGGATGTGTTGGGGGAAGGGGGATTGCAGAATGTGGGATGTGTTGGGGGAGGGGGATTGCAGAATGTGGGATGTGTTGGGGGAAGGGGGATTGCAGAATGTGGGATGTGTTGGGGAAGGGGGATTGCAGAATGTGGGATGTGTTGGGGGAAGGGGGATTGCAGAATGTGGGATGTGTTGGGGGGATTGCAGAATGTGGGATGTGTTGGGGGGATTGCAGACTGTGGGATGTGTTGGAGAAGGGGGATTGCAGACTGTGGGATGTGTTGGGGGAAGGGGGATTGCAGAATGTGGGATGTGTTGGGGGAAGGGGGATTGCAGACTGTGGGATGTGTTGGGGGAAGGGGGATTGCAGACTGTGGGATGTGTTGGGGAAGGGGGATTACAGAATGTGGGATGTGTTGGGGGGATTGCAGAATGTGGGATGTGTTGGGGAAGGGGGATTGCAGAATGTGGGATGTGTTGGGGGGATTGCAGACTGTGGGATGTGTTGGGGGGAGGGGGATTACAGAATGTGGGATGTGTTGGGGAAGGGGGATTGCAGAATGTGGGATGTGTTGGGGGGATTGCAGACTGTGGGATGTGTTGGGGGAGGGGGATTACAGAATGTGGGATGTGTTGGGGAAGGGGGATTGCAGAATGTGGGATGTGTTGGGGAAGGGGGATTGCAGAATGTGGGATGTGTTGGGGAAGGGGGATTGCAGAATGTGGGATGTGTTGGGGAAGGGGGATTGCAGACTATGGGATGTGTTGGGGAAGGGGGATTGCAGAATGTGGGATGTGTTGGGGAAGGGGGATTGCAGAATGTGGGATGTGTTGGGGAAGGGGGATTGCAGAATGTGGGATGTGTTGGGGAAGGGGGATTGCAGAATGTGGGATGTGTTGGGGGGATTGCAGAATGTGGGATGTGTTGGGGAAGGGGGATTGCAGAATGTGGGATGTGTTGGGGAAGGGGGATTGCAGAATGTGGGATGTGTTGGGGGGATTGCAGAATGTGGGATGTGTTGGGGGAGGGGGATTGCAGAATGTGGGATGTGTTGGGGGAAGGGGGATTGCAGAATGTGGGATGTGTTGGGGAAGGGGGATTGCAGAATGTGGGATGTGTTGGGGGGATTGCAGAATGTGGGATGTGTTGGGGAAGGGGGATTGCAGAATGTGGGATGTGTTGGGGAAGGGGGATTGCAGAATGTGGGATGTGTTGGGGGGATTGCAGACTGTGGGATGTGTTGGGGGGATTGCAGAATGTGGGATGTGTTGGGGGGATTGCAGAATGTGGGATGTGTTGGGGGGATTACAGAATGTAGGATGTGTTGGGGGAAGGGGGATTGCAGAATGTGGGATGTGTTGGGGGAAGGGGGATTGCAGAATGTGGGATGTGTTGGGGGAAGGGGGATTGCAGAATGTGGGATGTGTTGGGGGAGGGGGATTGTAGAATGTGGGATGTGTTGGGGAAGGGGGATTGCAGAATGTGGGATGTGTTGGGGGAAGGGGGATTACAGAATGTGGGATGTGTTGGGGAAGGGGGATTGCAGAATGTGGGATGTGTTGGGGAAGGGGGATTGCAGAATGTGGGATGTGTTGGGGAAGGGGGATTGCAGAATGTGGGATGTGTTGGGGGAAGGGGGATTGCAGAATGTGGGATGTGTTGGGGGAAGGGGGATTGCAGAATGTGGGATGTGTTGGGGAAGGGGGATTACAGAATGTGGGATGTGTTGGGGGAAGGGGGATTGCAGAATGTGGGATGTGTTGGGGAAGGGGGATTGCAGAATGTGGGATGTGTTGGGGAAGGGGGATTGCAGAATGTGGGATGTGTTGGGGAAGGGGGATTGCAGAATGTGGGATGTGTTGGGGAAGGGGGATTGCAGACTATGGGATGTGTTGGGGAAGGGGGATTGCAGAATGTGGGATGTGTTGGGGAAGGGGGATTACAGAATGTGGGATGTGTTGGGGGAAGGGGGATTGCAGAATGTGGGATGTGTTGGGGGAAGGGGGATTGCAGACTGTGAGATGTGTTAGAAGGGGTTTTGCAGAATGCAGGCTGAAATAAAAACCTGGAGGAAATGAGATACGCTGCAAGAAAGCTGTTGACTGTAAGGTTAAAATGCTGCCAAACCTCAAGACAAAGGACATAATTGCCCAAAGTCAGCTAGCAGGTCAACACTTTGCACAAAATATATAATTTAAAAATTGAATAATTAAATGATTATAGGAAAGAAGTTAGAATGTGAGATTATCTAGCCGGAAATATTAAAACAGATATTAAGAATTACAAAAGATGTTTTAAATGGCAGCGTTAACAAGATGTGTTAAGGTCTTAAAAAGATCTGAGGAATTAATAAAGGAAAACAAAGAGATGGCAGATGAGTTAAACTGGAAATGTATATCAGTTTTCACAATGCAAATAAGTGACCAAGAGTTGTGAAATCAAAGACAGGGAGGAACTCAGGAAAATTATTATCAGTAGGGCAGATGTACTGAGCAAATCTCTGGAGCTGTGGGCAAATCCTGATGATCTTCATCAGGATATTTAAAAAAGTGGCTAATGAGAAACTCATTGCATTAACTTATAAAGTTAAATCAGGTGACGTAGGTGACATCACGGCATTGCTTCCAAATTAGCTCAATGCCTTCTGTGCACGCTTTGACCGTTAAAACATGGGTGAACAATCATGAACTCCCACAGCCTCTGATGATCATATGATTTCAGTCTGAGGCCAACGTGTGTGCAGCCTTCAGGAGGGTTAATCTACAAAAGGCACACGGCTCAGATGGAGTACCTGGCCAAGTACTAAAGACACTGCTGACCAACTGGCTGGAGTGTTCACTGAGATCCTTAACTTCTCACATCAGCAGTCTGAGATACCCACATGCTTCAAACAGGCTTCAATTATACTGCAGCCTAAGAACATGGTAAGCTGCCTCACTGACTATCATCCAGTAGCATTTACACCCATTGTGATGAAGTAGTTTGAGCAGTTGATGATGAAGCATACTGTATCAACTCCTGCCTGAGATGCGTCTTGTATCCGCTCCAATTTGCCTTCTTCCAGAGCAACAGATGTGGGCAGATGCTGTCTCATTGGCTCTTCACTCAACCCTGGAACATCTGGACAGCAAAGATGCATACATCAGGATGCTCTTTATTGACTGCTACTCAGCATTCAATACCATGATCTCCTCAAAATGAATGAGTAAGCTTCAAGATCTTGGCCTCAATAGTTCCTTGTACAATTAGATCCTTAATTTCCTCACGTGCTAACTCCAGTCAGTTTGGATTGGTAACAACATCTCATCGATCTCCATCAGCACAGGTGCACCACAAGGCTGTGTGCTTAGCCCCTTGCTCTACTCACCTTACACTTATGACTTTGTGGCTAAGCACAGCTCCAACACCACATTCAAGTTTGCTGATGATACCACTGGCATAGCCGAAATCAAAGGTGGTGATGAGGAGGGAGATTGAAAATCTGTCTGAATGGTGCCATAACAATAGCTTTTTATTCAATGTCAGCAAGATCAAGGAGGTGATTATTGACTTCAGGAGATGGAAACCAGAGTTCCTTGAGCCAGTCCTCTTTGGAGGAGCAGAAATGGAGGAGATCAGCAGTTTTAAATTTCTCACTGCTGGTATTTCAGAGGACCTGTAAGTACAATTATAAAGAAAGCACAGCAGTGCCTTCCTTAGTTGTTTGCAAAGATTCAGCATGACATCTGAAACTTTGACAAACATCTATTGATATGTAGTGGAGAATATATTGACTGGCTGCATCAAACCCTTGAAAGGAAAATCCTACAGAAAGAAGTGGATATGGCCGAGTCCTTCACAGGTAGCACCCTCCCCACCATTGAGCACATCTACATGAAACTCTGTTGCAGGAGTAGCATCCTTCATCAGGAACCCCCATCACTCAGGGTTTGCTCGCTTCCCACTGCTGCCACCAGGAAGGAGGTACAGGAACCTCAGGACTCACGTCACCAGGTTCAGGAACAGATATTATCCCTCAACCATAAGTTTCTTCAAACATATGGGATAACTTCACTCCATTTCACTTGCCCCATCATTGAAATGCTCCCGCAACCACTTACAAGGACTCTTCATCACATGTTCTCAATATTTATTGCTTATTTATTTATTGTTTTTATTTCTTTCTTTTTGTATTTGTACACGTTTTTGTCAGGTTTATTACCTCTTGCATGTGTCGTGAAATTTGTTCACTTAGTGGCAGCAGTTCAGTGCAATAGATGATAAAAGAGAAAAAAATAAATAAATAGGTAAATCAATTACAGTAAGTAAAATATTTATATTAAATGGTTAAATTAAAATATAGTGCAAAAAACAGAAGTAATCAAAGTGAGGTAGTGTTCAATGTCCATTTAGGAGTCGGATGGCAGAGGGGAAGAAGCTGTTCCTGAATCGTTGAGTGTGTGCCTTCAGGCTCCTGTACCTCCTCCCTGATGGTAACAATGAGAAGAGGGCATGTCCTGGGTGATGGGGGTCCTTAATGATGGATGCCGCCTTTCTGAGGCACTGCTCCTTGAAGGTGTCTTGGATACTACAGATGAAGCCAACTAATTTCATAACTTCTTGTAGATTTTTTCAACCCTGTGCAGTAGCCTCTCTGTACCAGACAGTGATGCAGCCTGTCATAATGCTCTCCATGGTACATCTGTAGAAGTTTTCAAGAATCTTAAATGACAAACCAAATCTCCTCAAACTCCCTAAGGAATATAGCTGCTGCTGTCTTCCCTTCTTTATATCTGCATCAATATGTTGGGACCAGGTTAGATCTTCAGTGATCTTGACACTCAGGAACTTCAAATTGCTGACTCTCTCCTCTTCTGATCCCTGTGAGGACTGGTATGTTCCCTCGTCCTACCCTTTCTGAAGTCTACAATCAGCTGTTTGGTCTTACTGACATTGAGTGTAATGCCATTTATTGCTGTGACACACTCAACTAGCTGGTGTATCTCACTGCTGTATATCTTCTCATGTCCATCTGAGATTCTGCCAACAATGGTTGTATCATCAGCAAATTTATAGATGGCATGTGAGCTGTGCCTGGCCACACGGTCATGGGTATAGAGAGAGTAGAGCAGTGGGCTAAGCACACAGCCCTAAGATGCACTTAGTGGTACAGGCCTGGGTCTCCCAGACTTAAATAGCACAGATTTAGCCCTCAGCAAAAACAAACTTCCTGGTTCATCCTTGGCTTTTGGTTTGGGAATGTACAGCAAGCTTTCATAGGCACACACTTATCCACACAGGCTTTAATGAAGTCAGTGACAACTGTGGCATACTCATCCAGATTCAAAGATGAAACCCTGAATACAGTCCAGTCCACTGATTCAAAGCACTACTGTATTTCCCTTGTCCAAACCTTCTTGGTCCTCACTGCTGGTGCTGCAGTCTTCAGTCTCTGCCTATACTCGGGGAGGAGAAGTACAGTCAGGTGATCAGACTTTCCAAAGTGAGGGCGTGGAATAGACTGTAGGCATTCTTGATGGTCCAGCGTGATGTTTCCTCTGGTACCACAAGTGATTAGTTGATGATAATTATTTAGTGACTTTTCAACCTGGCCTGGTTAAAATCCCCCAAAATGATAGTGAAGGCATCAGGGTGTAGAGTTTTGTGCAATTGATCACATCACTCAGATCCTAATGTCTCTCTGATACAGCACTCTGGCTCTGAGATCGTCAATTATATGTACCAGACCTATACATTTGCCAGCAAGGTAGTCAGTCATGGTAGCTGAAAAGCTTATTTCTTTAAACTCACTTGTAGCCCCGAGCCACAGCCACATTTCCGACCAGGAGTCCTCCTAGTGAGGATCTTATGACCACAGTCAGCATTATTTCTGTTGGCACTAAGCAGCGACAGATTGTCAATCGCATTAAAGTATCTTTATTGACTGTAAAGACCTTGGATGCAGTTGTGATTCTCAGCTGAATCAGGAATATTTAATCATAACCATCGAGCTACTCTGCCACAAGTTTATTCTTTCGAAGGTGCCCCAGGTGAACAGGGTTGTCTGTGGTAACTTTGATAATAAATTTACTTTGAGCTTTGATTGTAGTTTTCCAAAATGCCTCAAATTCAGGGGAGGTCATATTGGATTGGACAATAAAAATTTTAACTCTGTTTTTCAAAACTTATCACAATAAATACAGTTGTTGAGTTTGACGAGCTTCCTCATCTGTCATTATGGACCAAATGCTTGCCACAATATGTTGTGGGATAATAAAAATGGTGGATGTACTATGTTTGGTTTCCAGAGGTATTTAACAAGATGCCACTTCAAAGGTTATTATGGAAAATAAAATCTCATAGTGTAGGAGGCCCATATTGGCATGGATAGAAGTCTGGCTGAGATACAAGATGCAGAGAGTAGGCAAAACTGAATCACATGCCAGTTAACAAGCCTTATCGAATATTGCCATAAAGGTCTGACCTCAACTTTTTACAATTTATTTAACTGACTTGAAAGAAGACATTAAAGGAATTGTTGCTAAATTTGCTGATGACACAAAGCTAGGAAAAGAACATAAATTGTGAACAGGAGATAAGGAGTCTACAAAGGAATAGGTTAATTGTGTGGGCAAAGATCTGGTATACTGTAGGAAAAGTTTGTACGTATGAAATTGACTATTCTGGCAGAAAAAAGAATCAAAAGTTAGGAAAGCCAATAGAATCCCCTCAGTACTAATCACAAGCCTTAAAACCTTGGCCTCTCCCTCTGCACTGGATTGTTGACTTTCTTATTGGGAACCACAATCAGTGTGGATCAAAAATAACACATGTGCATCTCAGGGACGTGTGCTTAGCCCCCTGTTCTACTCTCTCTATACCCATGACAGTGTGGCTAGGCACAGCTCATGTGCCATCTATAAAAGTCAAGTCAAGTCAAGTCACTTTTATTGTCATTTCGACCATAACTGCTATGTATAGTACACAGTAAAAATGAGACAACGTCTTTCAGGACCATGGTGTTAAATGACACAGTACAAAAAACTAGACTGAACTACGTAAAAAAACAACACAGAGAAAAAAACACACACAACAACTACACTAGACTACAGACCTACTGCATAAAGTGCACAAAACAGTGCAGGCATTACAATAAATAATAAACAGGACAATAGGGCGAGGTGTCAGTCCAGGCTGTGGGTATTGAGGAGTCTGATAGCTTGGGGGAAGTAACTGTTACATAGTCTGGTCGTGAGAGCCCGAATGCTTCAGATCCTTTTCCCAGACGGCAGGAGGGAGAAGAGATTGTATGAGGGGTGCATGGGGTCCTTCATAATGCTGTTTCCTTTGCGGATGCAGTGTATAGTGTAAATGTCCGTGATGGCAGGAAGAGAGACCCCGATGATCTTCTCAGCTGACCTCACTCTCCGCTGCAGGGTCTTGCGATCTGAGACGGTGCGATTCCCGAACCAGGCAGTGATGCAGCTGCTCCGGATGCTCTCAATACAACCCCAGTAGAATGTGATGAGGATGGGGGGTGGGAGATGGACTTTCCTCAGCCTTCGCAAAAAGTAGAGACGCTGCTGGGCTTTCTTTGCTATGGAGCTGGTGTTGAGGGACCAGGTGAGATTCTCCGTCAGGTGAATACCAAGAAATTTAGTGCTCTTAACGATCTCTACCGAGGAGCCGTTGATGTTCAGCGGGGAGTGGTCACTCTGTGCCCTCCTGAAGTCAACAACAATCTCTTTTCTTTTGTTCACATTCAGAGACAGGTTGTTGGCTCTGCACCAGTCCGTTAGCCGCTGCACCTCCTCTCTGTAAGCTGACTCGTTGTTCTTGCTGATGAGACCCACCACGGTCGTGTCATCGGCGAACTTGACGATGTGATTCGAGCTGTGTGTTGCAGCACAGTCGTGGGTCAGCAGAGTGAACAGCAGTGGACTGAGCACGCAGCCCTGGGGAGCCCCCGTGCTCAGTGTGATGGTGTTGGAGATGCTGCTCCCGATCCAGACTGACTGAGGTCTCCCAGACAGGAAGTCTAGGATTCAGTTGCAGAGGGAGGTGTTCAGGCCCAGTAGGCTCAGCTTTCCAGTCAGTTTCTGAGGGATGATTGTGTTGAATGCTGAACTGAAGTCTATGAACAGCATCCGAACATATGTGTCTTTTTTGTCCAGGTGGGTTAGGGCTAGGTGGAGGGTGGTGGCAATGGCATCATCTGTTGGGACGGTACGCAAACTGCAGGGGGTCCAGCAGGGTCTTGATATGCCTCATGACGAGCCTCTCGAAGCACTTCATGATGATGGATGTAAGTGCAACGGGACGGTAGTCATTTAGGCAGTACACTGAAGACTTCTTCGGCACGGGGACGATGGTGGCGGCCCTGAAGCACGTTGGAATGGTGGCGCTGCTCAGGGAGATGTTGAAGATGTCAGAGAGAACATCTGCTAGCTGGACTGCACATCCTCTGAGCACTCTACCAGGGATGTTGTCTGGTCCAGCAGCCTTCCGTGGGTTGACCCTGCACAGGATTCTTCTCACATCAGCCACGGAGAGACACAGCACCTGGTCATTTGTAGGAGGGGTGGACTTCCTCACCGCCACATCATTTTCCACCTCAAAATGGGCGTAGAAGTTATTCAGTGCATCTGAGAGGGAGGCATCACCCACACAGTCAAGTGATGTCCTGGATGCCCTTTCACATGTGCCACGTGTCGCTGCTGTCCTGGAAGTAACTGTGGATTTGCTGGGTATGTGCACGCTTTGCCCCTCTGATGGCCCATGACAGTTTGTCCCTCGCTGTTGTTAGAGCTGCCTTGTCGCCTGCTCTGAAGGCGGAGTCGCGGGACCTCAGCAGCACACGCACCTCCGCGGTCATCCATGGCTTCTGGTTAGTGCGTATAGTGATGGTCTTGGACAGAGTAACATCATCAATGCACTTGCTGATGTAGCTGGTCACTGATGCCGTGTACTCCTCTAAGTTGATAGAGTCGCCATCGGTTGCAGCCTCCCTGAACATGTGCCAGTCAGTGTGCTCAAAGCAGTCTTGAAGAGCAGACTTGGCTCCTGCTGGCCAGGTTTTCACCTGCTTCTGAACTGGTCTGGAGCGCCTGACGAGCGGTCTGTATGCTGGGATTAGCATAACAGAGATGTGGTCTGAGTATCCGAGGTGGGGGCAGGGCTCTGCCCAGTACGTGTCAGGGATGTTTGTGTAAACCAGGTCCAACGTGTTCTCCCCCTCATTGCAGAGTCCACATACTGATGGAATTTGGGGAGCACTGACTTAAGGTTCGCGTGGTTAAAATCACCGGCGGCAGTCCATCAGGGTGTGCGTTCTGCAGTTCGCAATATCCCCGTACAGTTCACAGAGCGCCTCCTTAGCATTAGCGCTGGGGGAAATGTAGACACCGAATATAAGGACAGAGGTGAATTCGCGTGGCAAATAAAATGGTCTGTATCTAACAGCCACAAACTCCATTTGCGATGAGCAGTGTCTGGAAACCAGCACAGAGTTCTTAAACCATTCCGTGTTGATGTAAGCACACAAGCCACCACCGCGAGTCTTACTGGAGACAGCTGTATCCCTGTCTGCTCAAAGCAAGGCTAGCCCATCTAGCTGAATAGCGGTGTCCGAAATTCCCTCAGTGAGCCATGTCTCTGTAACGATGTACGCACAACAAACTCTGTACTCCCGCCGAGTATTTCGCTGGAGTCGAATGTAGTCCATTTTATTGTCCAGGGAGCGGACATTGGAGAGCAGAATGGACGGGAGAGCTGGCCGGCTAGGGTTTGCTTTTAGCCTGACATGGACCCCTGCCCGTTTGACTCACTTCTGCTTCCTCGCACATCGCTTTTGACGTCTCTTTCTCCGGCTACCAGCATCAGGTGAGTCCGAGGAATGTAGGCCCGTTCCCCTCAGCAAGCCGAGGTCACGTAATTCAGCCAGCAGATCTTTGTGAAGGTTTGTTTTTGGGCGATCTCTGTATTGTAGTAGTATCTGGCGATGGTAGATGGCTGCTCTGTTATCCATGTACCCTAACCAAAAATTGTTAGCAATTCTAAGCAGGACCCAGGAAAGCTCGTCCACCCAGTTAGGTCCTCTCAGGTGGGCCATGAGAGCCGACTTCAAGTGACGGTGGAAGCGTTCCACTAGTTTGTTCGTCTGTGGGTGTAGGCAGTAGTGTGGTGTAGAAACATAGAATCATAGAAAATAGGTGCAGGAGTAGGCCATTCGGCCCTTCGAGCCTGCACCGCCATTCAGTATGATCATCCAACTCAGAACCCTGTACCTGCTTTCTCTCCATACCCCCTGATCCCTTTAGCCACAAGGGCCATATCTAACTTCCTCTTAAATATAGCTAATGAACCAGCCTCAACTGTTTCCTGTGGCAGAGAATTCCACAGATTCACCACTCTCTGTGTGAAGAAGTTTTTCCTCATCTCGGTCCTAAAAGGCTTCCCCTTTATCTTTAAACTGTGACCCCTCATTCTGGACTTCCCCAACATCAGAAACAATCTTCCTGCATCTAGCATGTCCAATCCCTTTAGAATTGTATACGTTTCAATAAGATCCCCCCCTCAATCTTCTAAATTCCAGTGAGTATAAGCCTAGTCGATCCAGTCTTTCTTCATATGAAAGTCCTGCCATCCCAGGAATCAATCTGGTGAACCTTCTCTGTACTCCCTCTATGGCAAGAATGTCTTTCCTCAGATTAGGGGACCAAAACTGCATACAATACTCTAGGTACGGTCTCACCAAGGCCTTGTACAACTGCAGTAGAACCTCCCTGCTCCTGTACTCAAATTCTTTTGCTATGAATGCCAAATGAATGCTATGAATGTAGCTGCATTCCCAACAGGCTGGCCACAGCCGACCACAGGCTGGAGGTGAACTGGGCGCCTCTGTCGGAGGTAATGTGGGCAGAAGCGTGCTACCCAGGTTGCAATCAGTGCTCAGGTGCAGGAATTGGCAGATGTGTCAGTGAGCGGGACCGCCTCTGGCCACCTCATGAACCGGTCTACCATAGTTAGGAGGTACCGCGCTCCTCGGGACACTGGTAGGGGGCCCACGATATCCACATGAATGTGGTCGAACCTCCGGTGGGTGGGTTCGAACTGCTGTGGCGGGGCTTTAGTGTGCCGCTGCACTTTGGCTGTTCGGCACTGCGTGCACGTTCTGGCCCATTCACTGACCTGCTTGCGAAGTCCGTGCCACGCAAACTTGCTGGAGACCAGCTGGATGGTTGTCCTGATAGATGGGTGCGCCAAACCGTGTATGGAGTCAAAAACTCACCGCCTCCAGGCTGCCGGGATGATGGGGTGAGGTTGGCCGGTAGCCACGTCGCACAGGAGGGTCCTCTCACCTGGGCCTACGAGAAAGTCCTGTAGCTGCAAACCCGAGACTGTGGTCCTGTAGCTGGGCATCTCGTCATCTGCCTGCTGCGCCTCAGCCAGTGCTGCATAGTCCACCCCCAGGGACAGGGCCTGGACAGCTGGTCAGGAGAGTGCGTCCGCCATGTTGTTGTCCTTTCCCGAGACATGCTGGATGTCCGTTGTGTACTCGGAGATGTAGGACAGATGTCACTGCTGGCGAGCCGACCAGGGATCAGACACCTTCGTAAATGCGAAGGTCAACTGTTTGTGGTCCGTGAACGCGGTGATTGGCCTGCCTTCTAAGAAGTACCTGAAATGCCGGATTGCCAGATACGTTGCCAACAGCTCCCGGTCGAAAGCACTGTACTTGAGTTTGGGTTGCCAGCGCCTCTCGATGAGCTGTTCCAGCACCCCACTGACTGCTGTGTTGGATGCGTCCACCATGAGTGCGGTCGGAACGTCTGTTCTGGGGTGCACCAGCATCGCGGCATCTGCCAAGGCTTCCTTGGCTTTAATGAAAGTGGCCGCGGCCTCCTCGTCCCAAGTAATGTCTTTGCCTTTACCCGACATCAGGGTGTACAAAGGGCACATGATACGGGCTGCTGAGGGGAGGAAACGGTGGTAGAAGTTCACCATACCAACAAACTCCTGCAGGCCTTTGACCGTGTTGGGCCGGGCAAAGTGGCGGATCGCGTCTACCTTGGCGGGCAGAGGTGTTGCCCCGTCTTTGGTAATCCTGTAGCCCAGGAAGTCGATGATATTGATACCGAACTGGCATTTGGCCGGGTTGATCGTGAGGCCGAAATCACTCAGGCGGGAGTAGAGCTGGCGGAGGTGGGACAGATGCTCCTGGTGACTACTGCTGGCTATAAGGATGTCGTCCAAATAGATGAACGCAAAGTCCAGGTCGCGTCCCACCGCAACCATTAGCCGCTGGAACGTCTGTGCGGCATTCTTCAGGCCGAACGGCTTTCGGAGGAACTCGAACAGGCCAAACGGGGTGATAAGTGCCATTTTGGGGATGTCTTCAGGGTGCACCAGGATTTGATGGTATCCCCGGACGAGGTCTACTTTGGAAAATATTCTTGCCCCATGCAGGTTTGCTGCAAAGTCCTGTATTTGTGGCACGGGGTAGTGGTCTGGAGTTGTAGCCTCGTTCAGTCTGCGGTAGTCGCCGCATGGTCTCCAACCCCTGGCTGCTTTGGGCACCATGTGCAAGGGGGAGGCCCATGGGCTGTCGGACCTCCGTACGATCCCCAATTCCTCCATCCTCTTGAACTCCTCCTTCGCCAAGCGGAGCTTTTCCGGGGGGAACCTTCGTGCGCGGGCGTGGAGGGGTGGTCCCTGGATGGGGCTGTGGTGCTGAACCCCGTGTCTGGGCATGGCTGCCGTGAACTGCGGTGCCAGAATCGATGGAAAGTCTGCCAGGATTCTGGTGAATTCGTTGTCCGACAGCGTGATGGAGTCCAGGTGTGGGGCCAGCAACTTGGCTTCACCCAGGGAGAACGTCTGGAAAGTCTCGGCATGTACCAGTCTTTTCCCTTGCAAGTCGACCAGCAAGCTGTGAGCTCACAAGAAGTCCGCCCCCAGGAGTGGTTGGGCCACCGTGGCCAGTGTGAAGTCCCATGTGAACCAGCTGGTGCCGAACTGCAGCTGCACTGTGCGGGTGCTGTAGGTCCATATTGTACTGCCGTTTCCGGCCCTCAGGGTGGGTCCTGGCTTCCTGTTGCGGGTGTCGTACCCTGTCAGGGGCAAGACACTGATTTCCACTCCGGTGTCGACCAAGAAACTGTGTCCCAACTGTTTGTCCCAGACAGTGGCCAGCCGCCATAGTCATTAGCAGCAGCTGGGCCTGGCCCTTGCAGGGCGGGCGACAACAGCGGGCTTTTGTGCCCCACTACTGGTGGTAGAAACACCACTGTTCACTGGCCTCCTCACTCCTGCCTCTGTGTTGTGTGTGCCCCCCTGCCGGGCCTGGTCTGGTCTGCTGTTGGGTGCGTGGCCTGGTAATCTGACCAACGGACACCACGCTCTCCCTCTTGGCTTTCCACAGCACGTCTGCCCGGGCCGCCACCTTCCGGGGGTCGCTGAAATCTGCGTCGGCCAGCAGCAGATGTATGTCCTTGGGCAGTTGCTCTAGGAATGCTTGCTCGAACATGAGGCAGGGCTTGTGTCCGTCAGCCAGGGACAGCATCTCGTTCATCAATGCTGACGGCAGTCTGTCTCCCAAACCGTCCAGGTGAAGCAGGCGGGCACCCCGCTCACACCGTGAGAGGCCAAAGGTCCCGATGAGCAGCGCTTTGAATGCTTCATATTTGCCTTCTTCCGGGGGCGACTGTATGAAATCCGCAACCTGGGCGGCCGTCTCCTGGTCAAGGGCGCTCACCACGTGGTAGTAACACGTGGAATCAGAGGATATCTGCCAAATCTGGAACTGGACTTCTGCTTGGCTAAACCACACGCGTGGTCGCAGCGTCCAGAAAGTCGGCAGTTTTAGCGAAACTGCGTGAACAGATGAAGAGTCGGTCATCTTTGGTCCAAATCCCGTTTGGACCGTCGGGGTCACCAATGTAGCGATGTACTACATACAGCGCTGAAATAACGACACGCAGTCTGTAAGTCATTTTGAGACTAGTTTATTCAAACTTTGCGGCGCTGGCATTTAATCCCTAGCGCCCGCCCTCTCCGGGCGGAAATGACGTCAGAGGTACATTACCAAAGTCTCCCCCCGCGCGCTGGCTATTTGTGAGCCGGTTCTCCTGCACAGAAAGTGGGTCGCCACAGTATCCAACTTAAATTAGAAAATTAAATTAAAGTAACACCAGGTCTGAAAGGCCATGCCGCCTCATGGGACACATTTGCTGGTGACACAACTGCAGTTGGCAGAATGTCAGACGGCAAAGTAGAGGTGTACAGGAGTGAGATAGATCAGCTGGTTGAGTGATGTTACAACAACAACCTTGTACTCCTCTTTAAAAAGATCAAGGAATTGTTTGTGGACTCCAGGAAGGGGAAGTCGAGGGAACACACATCAGTCCTCATCGAGGGATCAGCAGTGGAAAGGCTGAGCAATTTCACTCTCCTGGGCCCAACATATTGATGCACTTATGAAAAAGGCACAATCATGGCTATATTTCATTAGGAGCTTGAGGTGATTCAATATGTCACCAAAGACTCTAGCAAATTTCTATAGATTTGCCGGCTTCAGGTCAGTATCTTTGAAATGCCATTCAACCTCATTTTGTGGAGTGACTGAAACAGCTGAGCCAGTGTCCAATTCCATTTCAATTAATTTCCCGTTCATTTTTGGTGTAAGCCACATTGCTTGTCCCCTGTTAAATTTTACAATGTAAATATCATGGCTACTCATTCCTGCATCACTCTCATCATTATCAGATTTTTCATCAGCATTAAGATCAGTGCTCTTTTTGAAACTGCAACTTGACTTTTTATCTTTTTCTCTTCCATGTACAGTCCATTTATTTTCTCTGCCCGACATGTGCTTTATATGTGTTCCTGTTTGTTGCGTTCTCTGCAGGCTTCAGCCTGAATTGGTCTGGTATATATAAGCCCCTGCCACAACGGTAGCACAATTTGTTTGGCCAGAGAAGTTTCTGTTTAGATGTTGCAATTTTGTTCACATTCACTTTCATTCCTGACTGCAACTCGATTTCATCTCTGTCTGCTGTTTCTATTGATACCACTATTTCAACAGTTCATTTAAATGTGAGTTGTGCTTCAGTTAGGAGCTGTTTTCAAATGCTTTCTTGTAAGGTTCCACAAACTAAATGATCTCTCAATGCATTATTAAGTCCATCACTGAACTGACAATGTTTAGACAATTTCTTCAATTCAGCCACTTAAGTTGAAATGGACTCCCCTTCCTTTTTGATTCTACTTATGAAACCTGAAGCATTCTGCAATCAATAATGGTTTTGGTTCTAAATGTTCCTGCATTACGTTCATGATAGTTCAGCTGGTTTGGATAGAGCAGTAAAACTCTAAGCGACCCTTTGCACTCAGCAACACTGACACTCATTTTTCATTGGCTATTTCACTTGTGTCAAAACACTGCTCAATTTGTTCAGTATACATCATCCAGTTATCTTTTGTGCAATTGATAGTGTCTGTCTTTCTGATGCTGCCTGTCATTTCTGCATTTTTATTTTACTTTTATTGTTATTATCACCAGTACTCACTGCTTATTAACCAGTGGCCATTCTCGTTACTGGTAATTTTGTCTATTTTCTGTCTTTTTTTTAACTTGAACATATCTCTCTCTTCTGAACAAAATGTGCTGCACTTCAACAGGTATGAGGTCATATCAGGTTTGTTTTAAAACTCCATCATTGCCACAATTATGGTTTTTAATTATAGAAACTAATTGAAAGAAATACACATGAGCTCGGATATTTGTCTACAGAGTGTTTTCTTTCTTTTTTTCTTTAGTGAGGCAAATGACTTAGTTTTATAAAGATGTATGCCATTCATTTACTTCTTTGCATGCAACCTATAATTAATTATGTTAACAAACAAAAATGCTCAATCGAACAAACAACACACGCACAATGCAGGAGGAACCCAGCAGACCAGGCAGCATCTATGAAAAAGATAAACATTCGATGTTTCAGGCCAAAACCCTTCATCAGGGTTAATCAAACAATATATCTATGGCATTATTCAAATATTACCAAAATACTGAATACCCTACAGTGAGAGGGGGGAAAGAGTTAGGGTGTTAGGGGCCAGTGGGATAAAAGAAAATATAGAGAGAAGGTCTGGAGAAGATCAGCTACTGGAAGTTGAAGAAATTGATTGAGAGCTACTAAGGAGGAATATGAGATATCTAGTTCTGTTCTGCATCTAACTTCACCTTGGCAGTAGAGGAGCCCTAAGACAGACTGTCAATGAGGGAATGGGAAGTGGAATTAAAATGGCTGGTCAACAGGAGGTCCTGGCTGGTACAGCCAGGTTAGAGGATATTGATTTTCTAACTTCTGGTAGCCACTCCCCCTTGTCTCTTCCCTCTTTTTTTTCTTTATTCTACTGACCCCCATCACCGCAACATTTTCCTCCACAGATTTTGCCTAACCTACTGAGTTCCTCCAGCTTCTCTGTTATTATGTTTTCACTATTAATTATTTATGTATTTATTTTTAAATTTTAGTGTATTGTGTAAGTGTATATCTCTTAGCATGTAAATTGTGAATGAGTTTTAAATTTTAAGACTTTTTATTCTTTGAATAGATTTCATGTGTTAGTGTATGGTTGAGAATGCTAACTGCATTGGCAGATTTCCATTGCTATTGATGGTTTGTGTGGCAGAGATGTTCTGTGAATACAGCAAGCTTCTGCATTGGGATAGAATCTGTGTGGCAATTAGTCAAGCAGAAGATTGTATCCCTGCATAAGAGAGCTCCAACACAAAGATGCATCATCTAAGGCAGATAGTCAATGATTCTGGAGCAACCTGCTTAATTTTCTTTGTAGTTGCCAGTTAGGAATCTAAATAAGATGTAAATAATAAGTTAGACCATACGACCTGATAGAGGTGTATAAAATGATAAGAGCCATTGATCATGTGGATAGCCAGAGGCTTTTTCCCAGCGTTGAAATTGTTTCCCAGCGTTCCCAGCATTGAAACTCATTCACAATTCCCCTCCCCTTATTCTTCTAAGCTCTAGTGGTTACAGGCCCAAAACCATCAAATGCTCCTCTATATTAGGAACATAGAAAACCTACAGCTCAATCCAGGCCGTTTGGCCCACAATGCTGTGCTGAACATGTACTTACTTTAGAAATTATCTCTGGTTACCCATAGCCCTCTATTTTTCTAAGCTCCACGTACCTATCCAGGAGTCTCTTGTATCCATTTCCACCTCCACCTCCATCGCCATCGCCAGCGGCCCATTCCACGCACCCACCACACGCTGTGTAAAAAACTTACCCTTGACATCTCCTCTGTACCCACTTCCAAGCACCTTAAATTCAATATTATATATTGTTTTGCATCTGTTCACTTAATCTATGTCATGCGTCAATGTTTTCAAAGTAAGAGTGAAATCATTCTAACTTGCTCCTCAAATATCTGTAGCCTAAAATGTAAGCCCTCCATTGGTTGGGGTCAACATGGATGATATGACCTAGCTGTCATATGCAAGCCAGGGGCACTAAGATATGGAGAGCAAGCTGTACATTGTGAAGGACCCCATACACCCTTCACACAAACTCTTCTCCCTCCTGCCATCTGGCAAAATGTAGCAAAGCATTCGGGCTGTCACGGCCAGACTGTGCAACAGTTTCTTCCCCCAAGCCATCAGACTCCTCAATACTCAGAGTCTAGATGACATTGTAATGTGTCCTCTACTGCGCCTATTGTCTTGTTTATTAATTATTGTACTGCCCTGCACTGTTTCGTGCACTTTATGTAGCCTTGTGCTGGCTCACATAGTTTACTGTAGTTTTGTGTTGTTTCGTGTAGCACCAGGGTCCTGGAGGAACGTTGTTCTGTTTTTACTGTGTACTGTACGAGCAGTTTATGGTCGAAACGACAACAAAAGCAACTTGAACTTGAACTTGAAGCAGGCTCCCCCTCTCCACACAGCTGATGAATTAAAGCTGCTGCGGTTTGACCCTGGTGGTGTTGCAAGAATTGCCAGTCATTGTTGAACAGCGAGGACTGCCTCAGAAACTCCAGCTCCCGATTTTTCCTTGGGGTTTACTCTTGAAACCTTCCCCATAAGTGGGTATAGCCATGAGGCAGAGGAGGTTTGAGATCAGAGTTTTCCTTCTCCTAGATGAGCTGCCAACCACGGCTGATGAGCCCCATCTGCCCAAAGTATTCCATTGCAAAACAATCTGCAATTAAATTGCTAAAAACTGAAGTACAATACTTGAACTTCACATTCCTTTGCAACTCCAATAGGATCACTTATAGGAATTATAGGTTTATAGGAATGCACAACAGCAGCGAGGACCACTGAGAATTGTTTGTCCTGTGTGGAACTTAAACAAAACTTGTACACCAGCATTTCTTAAACTTTACATCTTCACAATGAAGTGACTATTCAGCATACACATATTTGTCAATGTAATCCTTCTCCAATGTTTTCTTGTGTAATATTCCAGATACTTACCACTTACAATTAGAAGTTAAGATACAGAATGTGTTCATGAGCTCTCCAGATTTGTAACATGTTCCATACTCCTTCACATAATGCTGATAGAAATTGCATTTTGAAGTTACAATTAGCCTACTTTAGAGAAGATGAACTGAGGATATTTCCTTTTTTCCCAGACATCCAAGTTATTTGCAGAACTCTTTGTGTGCTACATTCATTCTTTCCCAGGAATATTTACAAAACAAAAACTCCAGAGAACTGGACAGCCAAATAATTTACACGTCTCTGAATCTGAGAGAAAGTTGAGGAACTTAGTACCGAATAGTAGTACACAGAAGAAATTCTAGGTAAATCAACTTTGTCAGCTTTTCATTGGGTAACTTACCTTTTCCACCTTGAAATGAACAACAACCTTTTTAATCTGTCCTACATTTTCAAATAATTACCTTATGCAAATAGCAAATCCTGATTGAAAAAAGCTTGCCAGGATCATATCCTTTCCTTTATGGCCACAACCTCTATGAAGAATTTGTGAGTGTGTGTGCATGTTGGAGGCTCAGGAGGGCCACCAGAGAGTTGGCTGAGGAGGCAGAAAAGGCAGTTTTTGGCTATGGCTGAGGAGGAAGGACAGAAATTGGGGGACTGGAAGCTGCAGGGGGTGGCAGGGATTCGCCTGTGCCACTGCTCGGCCACCAGGAGATGTACAAGGGCAAAGTGAGTGAATCATCAGTGAGAGGTGATCCCTGGCTGTCGACCCTGCAGCTGGCCTAAGAGCACTGACAGAGGTGCGGCAGACAGCAATGCCAAGCAGGAAACAACATCTGCCTGTAAACCTCATTGAGTATTTTCTTTAGATTTTAAGGGTTTTTAGTTCTTTGAACTGACTTCAAGTGTTACAGTGTATTTGAAAATTCTGATTGGATTTGCAAATGCCATCGATGTCTTTACATGGCAGCGGGCTTCTGCATTGGGACAGCCCACAAGCTGCAAACAGTCAAGCAGTTTGTCTACCTGCCTAAGGAAGCTTCATAGCAAAACTGGAACAAAAATGTGATCTAGGGAAGACAGTCCATGATTCTTGAGCAATACAACACCTTCCCCATTGCCTCCCCAGTTGCCAGTTCAGTAAGCCAAAGAAGAAATTCATATTGAATTGCTGGGGAAAATTGTGTACTTTCACATTCAATCTCCCAAAGTGCAACACTCTAGTTTCCATTTCTCTGCCTATTATCTGCAACTTATCTATATCCCGCTGTGCTGTCCACAACACCACCAAACTTCAATCATCTGCATAGTTACTAACCCAACGTTCTATGTTTTCATCCAGGCCATTTATATATTTGACAAACAGTACAAGTCCCACTACAGATCCCTGTAGAACACCACTAATCACAGATCTCCAAGCAGAATAAGTCCCATATACTGCTATCCTCTGTCTTCACTATGGCCAAATCAATTCTAAATTCAAATGGCCAATTCACTGTGGTTCCAATGCAACTTAATCTTCCGAGTGAGTCTCCTATGAGGGAACTTGTCAAATGCCTTAATAACATTCATGTAGACAACATCCACACCTCTACCTTCATCAAGCAACTTCATCACTCCCTTGAAAATCCCAATCAAGTTTGTAAGACATGAGTTACCCTGCACAAAGCTATCTGAATGGTGCCATTTAGACATTGTTTTTTCAATTTCTCATAAATACTATCCCTAAGAACCCTCTCCAGTAACTTCCCTACCACTGATGTAAGACGCACTGGTCCATTGTTTCCAGGATTATCAATGTTGTGTTCTGAGTATTTTCTTGCTTAAATCTGATGGGAAGAAGGTGAGGCTAAAGTCTGTTGCCAGAATAGATAGGGACCACATCTTCATTAAACCTCATTTCAGGATCTGGAGTTCCCTTGATCAACTCACCCATATGATCCATAAGACACCCTAAACCAGCGAATGGAAGTTTGTTCAAAATGTTCAGCCCTGTATTTATTGATGCATGAACAGTTCAGACAGACAGCCCATAAAATCATGGGCTTGCTCTCTTTCAACAGGGCAGCATGAGCTAGTATATTTTGGTGTGATAATCAGGCATTTTGACAGTTACCATGTTTAAAATTTGTGCCAAAAATTAGGTGCTTCCACTTTTCATTATTTCCTTGGTGAAAGGAATAGGGTTCTACTGATTCATTTCAAGTTTGCAGAAGATACTAACTTAGGCAGGTCATGAAGTTCCACAGAAGAGTAAATGAAGTGACACAGGCACTGACAGTTTGACTAGATTGAAAGAAGTATTAATTATAGAGTTCAATATGTGTTTCTACAAGATTGAGCACATTTCCAAATAGACTGAAAGTAGAAACTGAAGAGAAAAGAAATCTGGATGGATGGGCACAAACTATTAAACATCGACAGCTTTTAAAAGCCTACAATCAGTTCTTCAATTTTACAAGAAGCTTAGCCAAGCTCTATTCCAAATTGCCTCTCTGTTTAGTTTTGGGCAAAGTACCTTGCAGCTCTTCCTTAGAAGACCAAAAGTACTCCTGGTCCTTGAAAGATTAAATTGTGAAAAGAATGCACAAGTGCCTGGGCTCACATTCAGAGGAGGGCATACAACTGAAAAGTGATCTGATCAAGGTACATAAAATGTTCAGAAGAAAACATAGAAAATTATTAGCAGAAAAACTTTGACATTAAATTAGTAATCAGGGAGAGGACCAAAGAGACTTGCATAAGATATATAGACTTGCAGAATTCTGTAAATCCTTCTTTTATTAAAAGGTCATGTTTGCAGCATGATTGGGACCTTCAACCATAAAATTAATGGATTATTTAGATGATCAAGAGATTTGGGGCAATGATGAGTTAAGGCACAGATCAGCCACTACATAATTCAATAGCAGACCTAAGGAGCTGAGTGACCTTTTCCTGTTAATGTTGCTAAGCGATTATCCAGTGGTGAATGAGCTGACTAGACCCAGATGCAATGCCAATATTTACTTTGCAGGAGAAATTCTAAGAATTGCATTAACTGTAATCTTAAAATTGATAGAGATACCAAATGCTAAGGAAAAGCAGACATTTCAGGTGGACAATTCAGAGAACCATGCAAAATTCTTCCTCCAGTATGTTCTAATAAGACTCAACTGAATAATTCACACCTTCATATTCAAAGGGAGATTCTCTTTCCAGTGTTCTGACCCCGAAGGATGATCAAATCATAAATGCAATTTTCAGGCCAAAGCTCCCTTAAGCATTGAAGGATTGCAAAATAGTTTCACAAAGCATATTCAAGTCAGCACAGTACATGGTAACCTTCCTCCATTTAAGATGAGTCAAGTTGAATGTCTTTTCTTTTGGTCCAATATATTCCAAAAGTACAAATCTCTAAATTGTATCCAAGAAGATATCCATGATGTTGTTCAGCCCGAAAGAACATCATTTTATTCCACCTGTATTTTCAGTTAATTATTTTCCATTTTGATTATCTTGTATCACATTCTGCAAGGAATCTCCCAGTTTTCTTTCTGTTTCATTGAATTCTATGTTTCATTATATACAGCAGAAACATGGTTTGAATCTGTGAATATTTCTTACATGCTGATTGACTTCCCCAAAAGTAGATGTTTTGAAATAAATATTTGCAAAGACATATGACATAATAACTCCTAATCTCTCAATTAGTCAAATATCTCCCCACTGCTGCTCAATCTCTAGACTTAGTGTAATTCTTATCCTCAAAGCAGGCAACACCCACCCCTCCAATCAAAACAGAAATGGGCAGAGAAATGGCAGATGGAGTTTAATGCAGACAGCAGTGATCACATGTAGGCTGATGGCAATTGCATCTTCTTCCTCATAACAATTGTGACTAGTAAGTCCTATCCTCGGAATATCCTAAAGCAATTCACAATCAATGGATTTGTTGACAAGAGAAAATGAGATGAATTTATAGCTATGCCTGCAAAAAAATGCAGAAGGTAAAAATAATGCGGAACAAAAGCACATCCCAAGTGCATTATTTTAATAAAGACATTAAAGCAAACATTAAAATTAACAGTTAAATGTAGAACAAGTACATTAAACTTGTTTCTGAAAGTACCTCACAAAATAATTTTGATGATTAGCTAAACATTTTAAATAAGATCTTTTATGCTAACCATATTTCCTAAAAATGCATAAAATATTAATGTTTAAAGTAAGTGGGAATAGTATCTTTTTGCTATAGCTTGTGTGAACAGAAGGAAGCTCTAATGTGCTTGCTGCTGTGAACATGTTGCCTAGAATCCAATATTTATGAAACCACAGAATGTAAATTAGAAAGAATAATCCAAAATAAATTTGTCTCACACAAACTAGAGGATCTGTTAATTCTTCTGAAAGGAACATAACAATATTCTAACTTTTAAAACTATAACAGAGATTCAAGTCATCTGACGCTGTGAAAACTTAAAATGAGGTAGGATAAGAAGTAATGTTTACTTGTGTTGTTGAAAAAATATTATGTTCAACAAATATTTTATGATTCAAATACTCTTTCAAAAAGGGTAGAAAATACATGACCTAGTGTTGCATCTCAATGCATGGAATATAAGAAATAAGCTGGATGATCTTATTGTACTATTACAGATGTTCAGGTATGATGTTGTGGCCATCACTGAATCATGGCTGAAGGCTGTTGTAGTTGGGAGCTGATTATCCAAGGTTGTACATTGTATAAGAGAGGTAGGAAGATAGACAGAGGGGGTGGTGTGGCTCTGCTGGTAAACAATGACATCAAATCATTAGAAAGATGTGGCATAGGATCAGAAAATGCTAAATTGTTGTGGGTTGAGTTCCGAAACTGTAAGGGTAAAAGGACCATGATAGCAGTTATATACAGGCCTTCAAACAGTAGCTTGGATGTGGACTACAGATTACAATGTAGATAAAAAGCATATCAAAAGGGCAATGTTATGATAGTTATAGGAGATTTTGACATGCTTATGAGATGACTTTTTAGAGCAGTTTTCCATTGAGAGCCTACTACGAGATCAGTTATACTGGTTTGGGTATTTTGTAATGAACTCAAGGCGATTAGGGAACTTAAGGTAAAGGAACCCTTAGAAGACACTGATCACAATATGAATGATTCAACTTGAAATTTGATAGTGAGAAAGTAAAGACTGACATAACAACATTTCAGTAGAGTAAAGGAAATTGCAGTGGTATGAGAAAGGAATTGACCAAGGTAAATTGGAAGGAGATGCTGGCAGGGATGAGAGCAGAGCAGCAATGGCTTGAGTTTCTGAGAAAAATGAGGAAGATGCAGAATTGATGTATTCCAAAAACAAAGAAGTACTCAAATGGCAAAATAATACAATCGTTTCTGACAAGAGAAGTGAAAGCTAATGTAAAAGCAAAAGAGAGGGCATACAACAAAGCAAAAATTAGCGGGAAGATACAGAACTGGGAAGCTTTTAAAAACCTACAGAGAGCAACTAGAAGAATCATTATGAGTGAAAAGATGAAATATGAAAGTTAGCTAGCAAATAATATCAAAATGGATAGGAAAAGATTTTCAAGAATATAAAAAATAAAAGAGCGATGAGAGTTGATATAGGATGCTTAAAAATGAAGCCGGAGAAATACAAACGTTTGTAATAACAGGGGACAAGGAGATGGCATATGAACTAAATGAGAATTTTGAATCAGTCTTCACTGTGGAAGACACTAGCAGTGTGCCAGATGTTGAAGGGTGTGAGGGAAGAGAAGTGAGTGCAGTTATCATTACAAGGGAGAAGGTGCTCAAAAAAGCTGAGAGACCGAAAGGGACGTAGGTCACCCAGACCAGATGATCTGCACCCTAGTGTTCTGAAAGTAGCAGTAGAGATTATGTAGGCATTAGTAATGATCTTCCAAGAATCACTGGATTCTGGCATGGTGCCAGAGGACTGGAAAATTGCAAATGTCACTTCACTCTTTAAGAAAGGAGGGTGGCATCAGAAAGGAAATTATTGACCAGTTAGCTTGACCTCAGTGGTTGGGAAGATGTAGGAGTCAATTTTTAAGGATGAGATAGTGGAGTACTTGCTGACACAGGACAAGATAGTACAAACTCAGCATGGTTTCCTTAAGGGAAAAAACTTGCTTGACGAACCTGCTGGAATTCTTTGATGAGGTTTCAAGTAGGATAGATGAAAGGGATGCAGTTGATGTTGTATATTTGGATTTTCAGAAGGCCTTTGACAAGCTGCCACACATGAGGTTGCTCACCAAGTTAAGAACCCATGGTATTACTGGCATTGGCTGATTTGTAAAAGGCAGTGAGTAGGAATAGAAGGATCCTTTCCTCATTGGCTGCCAGTGACTGCTGGTGTTCCGCAGGGGTCAGTGTCGGAACTGATTCTTTTTATGCTATATATCTATGATTTAGATGATGGAATAGATGGCTTTGGTGCCAAGTTTGCAGATGATACTAAGATTGTTGGCGGGACAGGTCATGTCGAGAAAACAGGAAGGCTGCAGAAGAACGTAGACAGATTAGGAGAATGGGCAAGAAAGTGGCAAATGAAATACAATGTTTGTAAGTGCATGGTCATGCACTTTGGTGGTAGAAATAAATGTGCAGACTCTTATCTAAACAGGGAGAAAATCCAAAAATCTAAGATGCAAAGGGACTTGGGAGACCTTGTGCAGAACACCCTGAAGGTTAACTTGCAGGTAATGTGGGTGGTGAGTCAGGCAAATGCAATTTTAGCATTCATTTCAAGAGGTCTAGAATATAAGAGCAGGGATGTGATACTGAGGCCTTATAAGGCCCTGGTGAGGTCTCACCTATCTAAGGAAAGATGTGTTGATATTCAAAAGGATTCAGAAGAAATTCACTAGGATGATTTTGGATATGAAAAGGTTATCATATGAGGAACTTTTGATGGCTTTGGGCCTGTTCTTGCTGGAATTTAGAAGAATGAAGGAGTACTCATTAAAACCTTTCAAATTTTGAAAGCCCTAGACAAAGCAGAGGTGAAAAGAATGATTCCCATGGTGACGCAGCCTCAGGATAGAGGGGCATCCATTTAAAATAGAGATACAGAGAAATTTCTTTAGCCAGAGGATGGTGAATTTGTGGAATTTGTTATCACATGCAGCTGTGGAGGCCAGGTCGTTGGGTGTATTTAAGGCAGAGATTGATAGGTTCTTGATCAGCCATAGCATTAAAGGTAATGAGGAGAAGGCTGGGGAGTGGGTCTGAGGAACTTTAAAACAAGGATCAGTCATGAATGAATGGCAGAGCAGCCTCAATGGGCCAAATGGCCTAATTCTGCTCCTATGTGAAAGTGAATGAGGCTGTAAATGCATTACTATTTACATACTCATAAATTATTTTCTTAAGTTTGATGTGGAAATAAGTAAAGTCCCTATGTTTAGGCACCTATTTGCTTTCCAGTTGGAATGATGTGGAACAATGGAGCTGATCTGACTAACATGGACCACTGCCTGCAAACTCTGCATATAGACACCCCATGTCCCCAACCTGATCAGGATTCAGAGGGATTTCTATCTCACCAATGGAAAGCATCCCCCAACTCCAATTACAGGCCCTGGCAGCAGCAAGATTTTAAAGAATGAATTCAATTATCTGAACTTTGCACTGAATTCATTTGCATAAAATTCTTTGCCGAAATACCACCTCAACAAAGATAGTGCTGCTGGAGCTATCAACTTTCACATGAGCTGTGAAAACTGCAGTCTGTTCCATCAGTTCATTTAAAAGAAAGCTAGCGTTCCCTTTCTCGGTGAGCTAAATAAGTATTGCATTTAGTGTTGTCACACATTCAGGGAAACCCAAAAGCAAATTGTGAAACTGGTGAAAAATGTTAAAGAATAATGTTGCTTTTCACATTTATTAATGTATAAAAACTTCAGCAGTACAGCTCCCAACAGAAGCTGCTTACAAGACATTGAAGCTGTTACGTCATTACCACTGTGATACTTGGACAGGCGATCAGAGTTGTAAATGGACTCCCTCAATAGCAGCCGCAAGTAGAAGAAGAAAAGTTGTTACTGGAATGAGCTGAAGATGGCAAAAGAACACATCATCCACTATCTCTTGGGTCCTCTCTCTGTGATTACATACACAGATCCCAGTTCCCTGAATGATTCCCTTTCAGCATGCTTCATCACTCCATAACACAGCTGCAGAATGAACCTCAATTGTGCCACATTGCCAAATGTGCCAACATAAAAATGATAAGAAGACATTTGGCAATGCTGTCTGAAATTTGCTGAACTATCAAAACCAAGGCTGAATGATGTAGGGAGCAGTGTCTTGGTCTGAGAGTGAGGACCCTTCCAAATATTCATCTTGACTGATCTGTTTGCTCCTCGTGCTTTTGTGCCTGAAAAGGGGCGCTTAAAAACCATGACTTTCAAATACAGTTTCTGTTGCTAATGAGCCCTACACCAGATGACAGGAGCACCTGCTACTGAGCAAATATAATGGTGCTAAGGCGAATCAATTCCCAGTGGTTGATGATTGACCGGCAAATATTGCTGAAGTGATCAGATATGCAAAATGGCTTTGATGTGTAATTTGTTCATCAACAAGCAATTGCAAATGATTCAATATCCTGGTACAGCATAACTGTGCAATATTTCTTTAAATCAATGTCAGATTGGCAGTTTTTATGAAAGATGTTGATTACTGACTAACTAAATTGATTGAAATCACCAAAAAAATGCAGTAGGAACTCAGTAGCTCACACCGTATCTATGATGCGGTATCTATAGAAATAAATATCGTATCTATAGAAATAAATAGTCAACATTTCAGGCTGAGACCCTTCTTCAGGACTGAGAAAGAAGGGGGAAGATGCCAGAATAAAAAGGTGGGAGATGGGAAAGAGCTGGAAGATGATAGGTGAACCCAGCTGAGTGGGAAAGGTCAAAGGCAGGAGAAGGAAGAATCTGATAGGAGAGGAAAGTAGACCATAGGAGAAAGGGAAGGCGGAGGGGACCCCGAGGAAGTAATAGGCAGGTGAGAAGTAGTTAAAGGTCAGAGAGGCAGACAGGGGAACAGAGGAGGTGGGGGGGGGGGTGGGGGGGTGGGAAGGACTGGAATTTGTTTACCAGAAGGAGTTATCAATATTCATGCCATCAAGTTGGAGGCAACCCGGACAGAATATAATGTGTTGCTCCTCCATCTTGAGGGTGGCCTCTTTTTGGCACAGGAAGAGACAATAAACTGACGTGTTGGATTGGACGAGAATCCAGATTAAGATGTTTGGCTACTGGGAAGTCCCACTTGTGGTGTATGCAGCAGAGGTGCTCGATAAAGTGGTCCCCAATTTACGACAAATCTCAGGAACGTAGAGGAGGCTGCATCGGGAGCATCAGACACAATAGATGACCCCAGCAGATTCACAAGTGGAGTGTTGCCTCACCTGGAAGGACTGTTCTGGGGCCCTGAACTGACGTGCAGGAGGAGTTGTATGGCCAGGGGTAGCACTTCGGTTCCTGCAGGGATGTGCTGCGAGGGAGATTAGTGGGGAGGGATGAAAAGAGAAGGGAATTGCAAAAGGAGCAATCCTTGTGGAAGGCAGAGGAGAGAAAGGAAACAAAGATAAATTTAGTGGTAGGATTCCTTTGAAGATGGCAGAAGTTGTGGAGAATGATGCTTCAGATACAGAGGCACATAGGGTGGTAGGTAAGGACAAGGGGAACTCCATCACTGTGGGAAGATGGAGTGAGTGCAGATGATCTGGAAATGGAGGAGATGTGGGTGAGGGCAGCATAAGCAGTAGAGGGAGGGAAACCCCATTCTTTGAAGAAGGAGGAGATCTCTGAAGTCTTGGAATGGAAAGTTGTATCCTGGGAACAGATATGGTGGAAGTGAAAAAACTGGGAAAAGAGAATAGCATTTGTACAGGAGACAGAGTGGAAACAGGTATAGTCGAGATAACCATGGGAATCAGGAGGTTTACAAATGATGATTGACAATTTGTCTCCAGAGATGGACACAGAGAAATCGAGAAAGGGGAGGGAGATGTCAGAGGTGAACCAAGTGAATTTAAGGGCAGGGTACAAATTGGAGGCAAAGTTGAAAACATTGACAAGCCCAGCATGGGTGTATGAAGCAGTGCCAGTGCAGTTATTAATGTAGTGGAAGAAGAGTGGAGGTGTATAACGGGGGAATGCTTTGAACATGGACTGTTCTGCACAGCCAACAAAGAGGCAGGCATAGCTGGGGCCCATGCTGGAGACAATCAAGTTAATATTCTACAATCGGATATGCAGCCTCTGATACCACTTTTATCAAATCATCCTTGTGGGTCTATTAGGTGATCATTAGAAGGGTTGATAAGCATCCCAATATTTTGCTGTAGTTTGAAGGTACATTATTTTTACTCTTCATTCCTCTCAATGAGTCTCATTACATGGAATAAAAATTACAGTCAGCGGTCAAGTCCAGCTACCCACTAATTCTGTTGATATATAAGCAATTTTTATTTTCAATTTAATTTCCTTCCTACTGGGAATATATTCAGCACCAATGTGATATTACAAACACTGTTGCTTAATTTATTCAAGACAGTGGTTTTCTTTCAATTAGTCCTAAGTGAAGATAACGCACAACCTAGCAGCACCATCTGTGTTCAGCCTGCAGACAGTTCCATTTACCTGCTGATACCCTGTCTCAAGTACATCATTTTGATACAGAATAGCCAAAGCCAATTTAACTTTTGGCTAACGCAGTGATTGCATCTGACACAGGATTTCATCAGTCTGCAGACCAAAGTGTGCAAAGCTGCTGCTCTGTGAAACTTGAACAATGAATACAAAAAACTGAATTACTTTACCTGGAGGGCATGAGACATCTAGCAAAGATTGGAAGACATGATCCATGATGTTGTAAGTGCTTCAACTCCTGACATATCATTTTATATATAGTCCGAACATGCAACTGAGATTACAATAGTCATTTCATAAAGGAAAAGAACCTTTGATAGATACAGCGAAATAATGTTGTGTTAGACATCATTAGGTATAAAATAAGCACCAAAAACCTTATTGAAACAGTATAACATCAGTGTCCAAAATCGAGAACAACTTTCTCAAGATAACAAAGTATACTTTGTTAGTAAGTGTGGAAAAATTCTACGAAGTGTTTTCCTCTTGAGGACTGAAATGCTAAAAACTCTGAGCTTGGGCCCATATGTATTTCATAGAAATCTGGAGGCAGGAGTTTCAGGATAATGTTCTCTGTTAATGCTAAAGTTAGAAACAGCTTCCTTTAAATATGCCTTTCATCCTGTTTCTCCTGGTCATACAGACAGAACAACAGCTTAGAACTGTTTCCCATAAGTAGAAGATCTGCACAGAATTAATTATCACTTGTATGTTACAGTACACACAAGAATGTTGGAAACCTCAGGCTTTTCTTTTCTGCTTCCAGAATAAGTTCTTTTAAGTATTCAAGAGCATTGGCTTTGTGACAAATTTGCATTTCTTACATGATGGCTAAACTCTACAAAGAAGAGGAATTAACTAAAAGAATTATGACCAGTGATATTGCCTTTGGGTTACTGAATTAATTTTCTGTTATTCGGGAGTTTGGAACCTCATACCCTTTCATCTTGCTATAAAAATAGATTTAAATATCTGACAAACAAAAATTTGTAATTATAATGGGTATAAAGTGGATAAATGACCTACTATTCCCCATTTCCAGCTTAGATGATAATTGTCAACAGTTCACTTTGCTATTTGCCAAATGTTGATATATTTGTTGGACAAAAAGGTTAAATTCACCATTTTCTTAAACAATATTATTGATTAATTGACTTTAGTTCTTTTCCTGTTGTGAGATTTTCTGATCCCAACATTTTATTTTACAATAACTGCATATAATATTGACCTGGCTTTTATCTTGGCAGTAACAGAACTATAAAGATTTTTAAATGTCACTTTCATTTGCTACCAGGAGGAGCCATCAACTGCAGAAAGCTTATTATTCAGTGCTCAGCACAAGTGCATTATTCAAGGTTCTGCTCTTGATACTTCAGACACCAGACTGAGAATCTTCTCACAGACCCGACTGGATGTTCAACAGCTGTGTTGCAGGCCTTCTGCCTCAGAAACTGGTTAAAGGAAGGCAAAAATACATTTGTGGCAGATATCTTCCTTCCATTTGCTTGAAGTTTTTACATAATCTTTACTGTTCTGAAAGAAGAACCACATAGAGAATAAAATCATTGCCCTTGCAGAAGTTGGATTGGAACTTGGTTGATAGCAGATCAACAGAAACAATCCCGTCAAGTTTTCTGAAATAATGCAAAATTATCTGGAATATTTATTATTATAATTAATTAGACCATAATAACATAAGAGATAGGAGGAGAATTAGGCCATTTGACCAATCAAATCTGCTCCGCTATTTCATTATGGCTGATCCATTTTCCCTCTCAACCCCATTCTCCTGCCTTCTCCCTTTAACTTTTCACACCCAGACTAATCAAGAACCGATCAATCTCCACCTTAAGTACACTCTATGACTTGGCCTTCACAGCCGTGTGCTGCAATGAACTCTGCGGATTCATTACCCTCTAGCTAAAGAAATTCCTCCATATTTCCATTCTAAATGGATGTTCTTCTATTTGTAGGCTGTGCCCTCTGCTCCTAGACTTCCCCCACTAAAGGAAACATCCTCTCCCATCAATCTATTTAGGACATTCAACATTTGATAGGCCTCCTTGAGATCCCTCCTTCATTCTTCTAAATTCCGGCATGTACAGGCCCAGAGCCATCAAACTCTCCTCATACAATAACACTTTCTTTCCTGGAATTATTATCTGAACCTTTTCTGGACCATCTCCAATGCCAGCACATTCTTTCTTAGAGAAGGAATACAAAACTGCTCACAATACTCCAAGTAATGCCTCTCCATTGCCTTATAAAGCCACATTACATCTTTCCTTTAATTTTCTAGTCCTCTTGAAATGAATGCTATCATCGCATTTGCTTTCTTCAGTACTGATTCAACCTGCAAAATAACCTTTAGGGAATCCTGCACAAGAACTCCAAGTCCCTTTGCACCTCATATTTTTGATTTTTCTCCGTTTGGAAAATAGTCTATATCTTTATTCCCTCTACCAAATTGCATGACCATGCACTTCCCTACATTATATTCCATATGCTACTTCTTTACCCATTCTCCTAGTCTGTCTAAGACCTTCTGCACCCTCCCCACTTATTCAACGTTGCCAGCCCCTCCACCTGTCTTTGCATCATCAGCAAATCTGGCCACAAATCTATCATTTCCTTCATTCAAATCATTGATGTGTAACATAAGAGAAATGGTCCCAACATTGATCACTGTGGAATACCACTAGTCATTGGCAGCCAACTAGAAAAGGTACTATTTATTCACACTCTTTGCCTCTGGCCCATCAGCCAATGCTCTTTTATGGCTGGTATCTTTCATGTGACACCATGGGCTCTTAACTTGTTAAACAGCCTCAAGTGTGACACCTTATCAAAAACCTTCTGAAAATCCAATTATACAACATCCACTGATTCTCCTTTGTCTATACTGCTTGTTAATTCCTCAAAGAATTCCAACAGATTTGTCTGGCATGTTTTACCCTTAAGGACACCATGCAGACTTTGGTTTTATTTTATCATTATTTTATTATGTGCTTCCAAGTACCCTGAGACCTCATCCTTGGCAATCAGCTCTCACATCCTCTCAGCCTCTGGGGTCAGGCTAACAGGTCTATAACTCCCTTTCATCTGCCTCCTTCCCTTCGTGAGGAGTGGGAGTGACTTTTACAATTTTCTAGTCCTCAGAAACTATGCCAGAATCTAGTAATTCTTGAAAGATCATTTCTAATGCCTTTACAAGCTCTTCAGCTACCCCTTTCTGATCCTGTCACCTGTTTCTAAGGAGTTGATTTAAATTTTTACTAACAGAGCTACTCCACCTCCTCTGTCTACCTGCCTGTTCTTTTGGTACAACATGTATTCTTAAATGTTGAGTTCCCAACTATGATCTTCTTTCAGTCACGACTCAGTGATGCCCACAAGATCATTTAGCTTATTTCATATAGTATGGATTCAAATATAACACTTTCAGTCCTGTATTCATCACCCTTTTTGATTTTGTCTCCCTGTTACACAGCAACTCATTCAACAGACTGCAATTTTCCCCTATCATCTGCCTGTCCTTCCTGACAGTTTCATTTCATTCCGCATCTAGTTATATACCAACTACCTCAACCTCAGCCCTATCACTCTGCTTCCCATTCGCCTGGCAATTTAGTTTTAACCCTCCCCAATAACTCTAGCAAACCTGCCTGCAATGATTCTGTTCCCCTTGGGTCCAGGTGTAACCCATCCCTTTTTGTACAGATCATACCTTCCCCAGAAGAGATCCCAATGATCCAGAAATCTGAACCCCTGCCCCCTCCAGCAGTTCCTCATTCATGCATTCATCTGCCGAATCATCCTATTCTTACCCTCATTGGCACATAGCACAGGCTGCAATCCAGAGATTACTACCCTGGAGTTCCTGCTTTTCAGCTTTATACCGAACTCCCTAAATTCTCTCTTCAGGACCACCTCACCTTTCCTATCTATGTAATCGGTACCAATCTGTACCAAAACTTCTGCCTGCTCACGCTCCCCCTTTAGAATGCCGTGCACCTGATTCAAGATGTCCCTGACCCTGGCTGCTGGGAGGCAACATCCCATCCAGCTGTCTTGTTCATATTCACAGAGTCTTACTTTACTCCTCTAGCTATGGAATCCCCTGTCACTGCAGCAGTCCTCATCTCCCACCCTACCATCCCCACCTTTCCCTTCTGAGCCACAGCACCATATTCGTTTCCAGAGACAAAGTCGCTGCGGCTCCTTCTGAAAGGTTGTCGCCCCTCAACAGTATCCAAAGTGCTGGCTGTGTGTAGCTTTCTGTCATGATTTGATTGGGCAGCTGGAAAAAATTGACAGAAGTAGTACTGAAAAAGTAGCTTTATGATGTTATACAATGATTTAAAGAAAGATTGCTCAAGTTCTTTTCCTGCCTGGATATTGGACTCACTCGCAACTTCTTCCTCCGAGAGGTTTAGAAGCTTGTGTGCCTCACTGACCCAGAGAGGTTTGTTGGCTGCTATCACAGATTTATGCTTTGGCTCTTAGTAGGATCATCCATGCTAAACAGGTCAAAGGGCAGAGGCCAATCTAAGAGTGGTCCATTGGTCCACCAGGTTCAGGGGTTCATCTCAGGGCTGACAACACTGACTGGTAAAACAAAACTGTTACAGGAACAGCAATGAAGAATCCTTCTACAACTGAGAGCATCGGTATTCCAAGGTCTTCACCCGGGGCTTGCATGACTGCCAGTTGTGAAAATTGAGAGGAAGCTACTGACATGATGAAGGAAGCCCTGAACACTGCCAGAGATCGAAAACCTTCATTAGTGCCATAACTGCCAGCGACTTTATGGACAGAAAATTTCAACTTCTTGCCCATGAGTAAAGCACTTTTTAAACTAAAGTATAACCCAAAGTATTCAGGGCCACTTATTCCACCCCAAAAACATCATCAACATGATACATGATTAGTTTATTATTGCTTCCATTGTGCTTTTGATTACTTTTTAAATATATTTCTGTGAATACCCTCATACGCTAATTATTTGCTATCTGCTTTGAGAAGTTTCATAGAGATCCCCAGGAATGCACCATTGGTTTTGCTAATGTAAAGGCTTGCTTTGTCACTTTCAGTATGTGGAGCTATTTTGATGGTTTGCAACAACTCAGAAAAGCCTAAATAATCAGTGGTGTCTCTGAAACCTCCCTGGAAGTTGGCTTTTCCCACAAGTTCGGGCTTGTTGCCTTAGAATCCATAGATAGCCAGCCTTGGTTACAGCAACATTTTCTCTACTAGTTCTACTATTACTACTAGTGAACAAATGACCACTGAGAGAGAAAAAAAAGCATTCCTTTTTAGTAGACTTTCAAATATGTTTGAGCACCTTGCAATCTTTATCAAAATTGCTGAGTCAGGTTATCCAAATGAAGCAGTGTTCTTTTATATAATCAGCACACACAAAATGCTGGTGGAACGCAGTAGGCCAGGCAGCATCTATAGGAAGAAGTACAGTCGACGTTTCGGGCCAAGACCCTTCGTCAGGACTAACTGAAAGAAGAGATAGTAAGAGATTTGGAAGTGGGAGGGGGAGATCCAAACTGAAAGGAGAAGACAGGAGAGGGAGGGGTGAAGCTGAAAGCTAGAAAGTTGATTTGCAAAAGGAATGCACAACTGGAGAAGGGAGAGGATCATGGGACGGGAAGCCTAGGGAGAAAGAAAGGGGGAGGGGAGCATCAGAGGGAGATGGAGAACAGGCAAGGAGTGATTGTGAGAGGGACAGAGAGAGAAAAAAGAGAGAAAAGAAAAACAAGGGGAAATAATAAATAAATAAATAGATAGATAGATAAATAAAGGATGGGGTAAGAAGGGTAGGGGGCATTAATGGAAGTTTTATATTTTATGATGTGAGAAAAGCAACACAGTAGCACAATGTACTCTTAGTTTGGATGAATTGCAGTGAGCTTTGAACTCAAGTTCCATGGAAATGGAGGTTAGCTGAATGTTATCGTCATTAGTTGTATGATTTATGTCATGAGAACTGCAGGCACACTGAAATGGATCACAGCTGGAATTGTTTTCTAAGACATGGTTGTTATCAATCATTGTTAGTGATGCACCATCAATAACTCTCTGAGACATGAGGCGAGATATTGGCTTTTATTGACTGGAAGAAAGAACAAGCAGCAATTGACCACCATGCTACATCCTGGAGACTGAGGGCAGGTCTCAGGCCCCAATTGCCTTTATACTGGGGTCTGTGGGAGGAGCCACGGTCAGTGGGAGGAGCCACAGGAGCAGTCAGCGGGGGGGCGTGTCCAGACAGGTATATATAGTTCACCACAGTTAGCAAGATCAGCTCTAGGTAAAATTAATATCTGAACCTACAGCATTTAGAATTTGTACTGTTCCCTCTAACATCTTAGGCTCATATTTCAAGTGCTACAGGAAATCCTGTGTGGAAGTCAGGTCAAACTTCTTACTGGACAACATGAGCAGGAAATGGTCCTAACACAGGTTCTCAACTGCATAGCATATGCTTCTATCCTCTTTGACAAAGAGAAGGAAATTCTTGACAACAAGAAGTGTTTGTTGAGAAACAGCTACATAACATAACATGCAGAATATGTGTAATGTGTGTGCAAGTATTAATGATGAAGTAAGAACAGAAAATGTTGCTGATAATCAGCAGATCAAGCAGCACCTGTGGAGAGGGAAATAATTAATGCTTCAGGTATAAGATTATTCATTAGAACTAAAAAAGGATAGAAATAACATGTTATAAGTTGTAGAGAAGAAGCAGAGGTTGGGACTGAGAGAGACTGCGTGGCATACTTGTTGAGGGGGACTGAGAGTGTACTAATCATGTACCCTTGTAATAATAAAGAGATTGGCTTTATTTGTCACATACAGTGAAATGCATCATTTACGTCAATGACCAGCACATCTGAAGATGTACTGGGAGCAGTCCATGAGTGTCACCGTGGCAACAACTTAGTAATCTGTATGTCTTTAGAATGTTGTAGGAAATCAGAGCACCCAGAGGAACCCCACCCAATCACAGGAAGAACGTTGTCCTTATGAACAACAGCAGGAATTGAAAGCTGATCACTAGTGTTATAAAGCGTTGCGGTGGCCACCACATTACTGTGCCTCAAGGGAAGGAGTTCAAGAGCCATGATGCTACCTGGATTAGGGAACATGTCTAATTGATATTGCACGTTCTATGTTCCAAATGGGTCAGGTAAACGGACACTTGCTTTCCTATCAAAAATCAAATACAGCAGCAGACAGTATTCTTTCATTCTGGTTCATCTCCTTTCATTGGCTTCTTGGTTTATTTTTGTTTCCATCCAACTCCTCCCCCCCCCCCCCCCCCCGATATCTTCCAATCATTTCAAATGCGTTAAGAGAATATTCTGTTCAGCAACACATTCTTTGTTAAGATAATTAATAGTTTGAATTCCTATCTTAAAACGCACTTTTTATTATGCTAGCATGTAAAACACTAAGCATCTCTGTATCTTTTATTCTGATGGTGGTGGGGCGGGAGGGAGGCAGGTCACAAACTTCATGACCAATGAAATAATCAACTTGATCAATGTATTTATGTGCATGACATTAAGTCAACATTATAATTCAAATGGGAATTTGCTTGTTATAACGATTTCAAAAATACTGCAATGAATGTTTTATTTAAATTTTAAATTCAGGAATTCTACTCTGTTTGGTTCTTTCAATTGACACTAAGATTACAGATAGAAAACATAGGAGACTTAGGAATTGCCTATTAAGAGAAAAATTCTCAGATAAAAGTAATGTATAGAATACTTCATCAAAGTTGTCAGTGCTCTGCCACTAAATTCAGGTCTTAGTTTGAGATTTATAATAGGCTCAGACATAGAATATTGAGAGTCAGGTTAAATTTAGTTCATTTTGTTTTAGTCTCGCAAAATTAATCTACATAATTAAGATGGTTAAGGTTGAATCATGTAAAGTAGTTTATAGTGGGTGAGGTTTTGTGAGTGCATCAGTGATACTAGTATTCATTGCATTGTGCTTCAACCAGCTATATCACAGAACCTACTAATCACAATGAACACTGGGAAATTTAAAACACAATGAAATTCAGGAACAATTGGACACAATCTTAACCAATCAAAATAAAATTTACTAAGCAGAGCAAGATTGAAACAAGAAGAGTATTTTAACAGTTAGTTCAGTGGCAGGTTATGTATAGAAAGCAAGAGAAAGAGAAGTCTATTTTCCTTTTAAATAAGAAATAAAACCTACAGGAATTAGACTCTTTAATTATGTGATCATTTCCAGTGCTAGAGAATCGGTGTGACAGTAATTAAGGCATACTGCAATTCAACATGTACTTAGAACTGAATGGAAAACTCTAATCTCTAACACCTACCGGCAGGTTTACCATCATGTACCATAAAGCCAGCTTTGCACACTGGAAAAGCAAAGTGTGGTCACCGGGATGTGTTGTCTCATTTACACCTTAATAAATGAAAGTACAAATGGCTTTATTGGTATTGTTTATCACAAAAAAACAGACCATTATTATTTAAGAAATTTAACCAAAGGACAAGATTTTCTCATTAATTTCAATTTTTTGTGTTTATGAGATTATTTACCTTCCTTAGAGCTCCACAAGTTGGAGAAGGTCAACCATTAAGTATTTTATGAAGTCTATCAGCATGGTCCTAGTCTAATGTACATTGTATAACCTGTGCAAGTGATCAGATATGTTTCAATAATTCTTTTCAAGAGGTCAAAGGGGAACTTAACTTTGCATTCATTAGCCTTGATTTAAAATCATGATGTTTTGCTTCATTAATTTTAATGTGACTTTTGTCATAATCATTTACGATAAAGCAGCTTATGTTGTTGTCTTACAGCTCCAGAGTCCTGAGTTTGATCCAGATCTTGGGTGCTCCCGGGGGTGGAAGTTGCACGTTCTCCCCATGTCTGGGTACGCCCTCACACCTCACTCTGCTTAAAGACATGCTGGTGGGTTAAATGTTTGCTGTGAATTACCTATTTAGGTGGCAAACAAAATCTAAAGGGGAGTTGATGGGTATGTGAAAGAAAATAAGTTGCAAAATTGAAAGGAAAATAGGGCAGCTGAGATTGCTTTGCCTGGAGCTGGTGTGGAGTCAATGAGCTGTATCACAGGTAAAATACTCTGCCGTCCAGAACTACAGAAACTTCGGACTTAGCAGGAACTTCAGCTCCCCTGAATCTGACCTGCAATTCATTGAGATATAGCTGGTGTCAATTAAGTTAGCTAAGGATGTCAAAATTCATTCTTACACAAATTGGAAATGTGCAAATGGGTTGAATTAGATTGAGTCTTTTGGCACTAAACAGATTTTCTTTTCAATTATGTTGATAGTAATAGTTCTCAAAAGAATGGAATGTATACCTTGATCTTCGCGTTTACCAAAAATAGATCTTAATTTGGTTTTCTATACTTTTTCTTCTTGTACAACTCTCCAAGACAGTGCAGATAATTAGATAGAAAGATTGATGGGATCTTCAAGTAAACTACAAGGTCAATCTTGTCCTTTATTGATTCCAGTTTCTCCCCAGAACAAATCCAAGCAGATAGCTAGGATGTTAATAACATTGAACATTGAGCACCGATGCATTTCTATTATGTTCCAAGCACAACTCCACACTTCTTTTGCAAAATGCTGGGAATGTTTTGATTTTCATAGCTTGAACAGATAATTCAGCTATGGTCAAATGCTGGCACAGAATCCCAGCACAGGATGTTACTTCCATTTAAACTGAAGTGTACCTAAGATGTAGGGACCTGTGCTTTGAAAGAAAAGACCATTCTTCAGTATGTCTCAGTCAATGATGACTTACAGGTTTGTCTCCAAATGTACACATAGTCAGGCATCATCTCTATTCTGCAGCTTCATCACTGAAGTTTGGGGATGACCTTTGGGCTGGAGTAGAAGTGATGCTGATGAACAGTTTCCCAATTGTCCAGTAGATTAGTTCCACTGCAGTGGTAAATTTCTGGAGATGAGGTGCAGAAAGGTAGCAAACAAAGTTAGAGGAAGGGTTAGGGTAAAACACCGCCTCACTTGGCACTGGTCTACACTGGATTCTGGCCTTCACTGGTACATTCTGGTGAACCTCTTGCATACTATCATGAAATAAATAAAATGGAGATATGGAATGAAGTACAGCAGCACCATGTAAAAATGGGACTGATTTAGAAGTGAAATGGTTTTAAGCAGATTGTCCAACTTCTTGGTGCAGCAGAAATTCATTACATATTCATGAAGAAACCTTGACATTTTCCAACATTGTTCTAGTTTAACCAGGAAGAGGAGGCTCGCAAATGTTAATTCAAGTACTGCACAATGCCACATTCTAACACAGGATTCACTCTATCAGAACAGTTGTGGCACTGCACAGAGCAAACACAATTCAGATGACAGCAGTATAGTCTAGAATAGACAATGAAGGGACAGCAGATGAAACAAAAGCCAAAATCATGAATCACATCTTAACAACTTATTCAAAAAGACAAAGGGAAGCTGTTCATACATCAAACTAATGTGGAGAAACTAAGACTGACAAATAAGCACGACTCACAGAAATGGAATATAAATGAGATTCTAATGGTCCTAACTGAACAGTGGCAGACAATCAAGTCTCCGCACTCCAGTTCCCCAGAGTATGGTTAGCTGCCACTGTCCCTTTAAGATTCAGGCCATCAATTATTGCCTGCCACATTCCATCAAGGAAAGTCTATACTTAAATGCCTCATGCTGAGCACTCAGTGCTTAATCATAAGAGTTCCATTTCTAGTACTACCGTTTGTGGTTTTGCCATGAGATTTTTTTTGTGTTGTCTTGTTTGTTTTGAGTCTGAGTCTAATCTGGACCTTACTCTGCACTTGGGTTTAACACCCACCATAGCTGTCTCATTACAGCATGATTGAACCATCAGGAAACCAGCAGAGTATGAATGTCTGTGAACTGCACTGGCCCACCAAAGAACAACTATAGGCAGACACAATAACATGCTTCAGGAGATCCTCACCACTCTCTGACTCTGGTAGGCAGAATCTGAATTTGACCAGAACAGCTGCCAGCTCTAGACATGTTAAAGCTGGAGACTCATGAGGGATCACTGCACCTTCTGGTTCCTGAGTGATATGATGGTAGCCCTGAAGCATGCTGAGGATTCCTGATACAATGCTCCATGGCCTTTGAGTTACGACCATTCAAGTTCCTGTCAGAACACAGGAAGGTAGACTATATCATCTCACTCCTCACTGAAAGAGCCCTTGCCTGGGCCACTGCACTCTAGGAGAATGATTCACCTGTCTGTGCTGGTGCACCCTCTTTTGCACTGAAATGCTTTGAAACGTTGGCCATGACTAGACTGAACTCCTGACTCAGCAAGAACCTGGACCCACTGCAATTTGCCTATCACTACAATAGGTCAACAGCAGATGCAATCTCAATGACTCTTCACACAGCTTTAGACCACATGGACAACACAAACACCTACTTCAGGATGCTGTTGATTGGCTATAGCTCAGCATTTAATACCTTCATTCCCAAAACCCTGATTGAGAAGTTGCAGAACCTGGGCCTCTGTACCTCCCTCTGCAACTGGATCCTCGACTTCCTAACCACAATCTGTGCGGATTGGTGATAACATCTCCTCTTTGCTGACGATCAATACCGGTGCACCTCAGGGGTGTGTGCTTAGCCCACTGCTCTACTCACTGTACACACATGACTGTGTGGCTAGGCATAGCTCAAATACCATATATAAATTTGCTGATGATACAACCATTGTTGGTAGGATCTCAGATGGTAACAAGAGGGCATACAGGAGTGAGATATGTCAACTAGTGGAGTGGTGTCGCAGCAACAAGCTTGCACTCAACATCAATAAGACGAAAGATCTAATTGTAGACTTCAGGAAGGGTAAGACAGAGGAACACATACCAATCCTCATAGAGGAATCAGAAGTGGAGAGAGTAAGCAGCTTCAAGTTCCTGGGTGTCAAGATCTCTGACGATCTAACCTGGTCCCAACATATCGATGCAACTATAAAGAAGGCAAGAGGGCGACTATACTTCATTAGGAGTTTGAAGAGATTTGGTATGTCAACAAATACGCTCAAAAACTTCTATAGATGTACAGTGGAGAACATTCTGACAGGCTGAGCTCGTCAATTTCAACTTTGCCTCTAACTTTCACCCAGCCCTTAAATTCACTTGGTTCACTTCTCTCCCCTTTCTTGATCTCTCGGTCTCCATCTCTGGAGACAGACTATCCACTGACATCTTCTACAAACCCACTGACTCCCATAACTATCTTGACTATACCTCTTCCCACCCTGCCCAATGCAAAAATGCCATTCCCTATTCCCAGTTCTTACGTCTCCGCCGCATCTGCTCCCAGGATGAGGCTTTCCATTCCAGGACTTCTCAAATGTCCTCTTTCTTTCAGGATTGTGGTTTCCCTTCTGGCATCATCAAAGATGCGCTCACCCACATCTCCTCCACTTCCTGCACTTCAGCCCTTAACCCATCCTCCCGTCACCACAACAGGGACAGGGTTCCCCCTGTTCTCACCTACCACCCCACCAACCTCCGGATCCAGCACATTATCCTCCGCAACTTCCGCCACCTTCAACAGGACCCCACCACCAAGCACATCTTTCCCTCGCTACCCCTCTCAACTTTTCGCAGGGATCGTTCCCTCCGCGGCTACCTGGTCCACACGTCCCTCCCCACAGAACTCCCACCTGGCACTTATCCCTGCAAGCGCAAATGCTACACCTGTCCCCACACCTCCCCCCTTACCACCATTCCGGGCCCCAGACAGTCCTTCCAGGTGAGGCAACACTTCACCTGCGAGTCTGCTGGAGTCGTCTATTGCATCCGGTGCTCCCGGTGCGGCCTCCTCTACATCAGCGAAACCCGACGCAGATTGGGGGACTGCTTCGTTGAGCACCTACGCTCCGTCCGTCACAATAGACAGGACCTCCTGGTTGCCACCCACTTCAACTCTGCCTCTCATTCCCATCTAGATATGTCCATACATGGCCTCCTCTACTGCCATGATGAGGCCAAACTCAGGTTGGAGGAGCAACACCTCATCTACCGTCTGGGTAGCCTCCAGCCTGGTGGTATGAACATTGAATTCTCCAATTTCCTGTAATTCCCTCCCCCTCCCCCTTCCCCTATCCCAGGTCCCTCTCTGCCTCTCTCCCCTTTCAAATTTCTGCTTCTTTATCTCTACAGTTCTTTCATGCTTATCCCCTCCCCCTCCCCCCTTAATCTTTCCTCTGATTGGTTTTCCAACTGGCACCTCTAGGCCCTACCCCCTCCCCTATCTCTATTACTGGGCTTCGGCCCTCTCTTCCCCCCCATTCCTGATGAAGGGTCTCGGCCCAAAACGTTGGCTACTCTTTTCCCACGGATGCTGCCTGACCTGCTGAGTTCTTCCAGCATCGTGTACGTATTCTTTGATCCACAGCATCTGCAGTTGTATTTTTGTGCATCACTGTCTGGTATGGAGGGGCTACTGCACAGGACTGAAAGATGCTGCAGAGGGTTGTAAATTTAGTCGGCTCCATCTTGGGCGCTAGCCTACAAAGTACCCAGGACATCATCAAGGAGCGGTGTCTCAGAAAGGCTGCATCCATTATTAAGATCCTCCAACACCCTTTTCTCACTGTTACCATCAGGTAGGAGATACAGAAGCCTGAAGGCACACACTCAGCGATTCAGGAACAGCTTCTTCCCCTCTGCCATCCGATTCCTAAATGGACATTGAACCCTTGAACACGACCTCACTTTTTAATATATATTATGTCTGTTTCTTGCACAATTTTTAATCTGTTCAATATATGTATACTGTAATTGATATACTTATGTAACTCTCACTTTGGCTAGCGGCTTAATATAGGGGACAATAGCCCCCGGCTCGGCCAAACTTAGGAAATCTTGTTTGGGTGGATGCTGCGCGATGTGTCCCCTGTTACAAATCAGTACCCCGAAATAACAAACAGTACACAATATGTGATTAAATGATTGAGCTTTATCATTCTTATTTTGACTGTATGGTTAGTAAAGAAACAAAAAATAGAAACAAAGGACCCAATCTTATTAAACAGTCTGTTGTGCAATGCTGGAACTCACTAATAAGTCGATCATCCACCATCAACCTCCTCCGATCGTCGCTACCTTTCAGACTCTCGCTCCAACTCTACCCCATCCGGCGGTCTACCAAATCTCTCCATTCACGTCTTTTCTCCTCATCTCTCCCTGGCAAAAGACTGCAAAAATCTCTCTTCCAGCTCACAGGAAAGAACAACAGCATTCCAAACCCCGTTATCTCTAGTCATAACCTAAACTAGGGGTCACCAACTTTTTTAAGCCCAAGATCCCCTACCTCAGCCTTAGTGAAAGGCAAGATCGACCCCAGATCAGTTAGTTACACGCTTGTGCACCAGGGCAGAAAAGACAGGAAGTAAAACCCCGCAACCCGGAAGTAGAAATAATGTAGAAACACCAGGGATACCCACCCTTTTTTGCACCACGGGCCAGTTTAATATTGACAATATTCTTGTGGACCGGCTGATGGGGGGGGGGGTGTTAAACATGACAGGAATACAACAATACAAAAAGGGGATTCCTTATGTCCAGTCTATTCCGCAATTTAGTTTTCGCGGCTCTCGGCACTTAGCTTCTGTCCCGCTTGCTCACATTTTTTCCGCTCACAAAACTGAACGGGTTTGTCTTTAAGTACAGGGTGCTTGGACTCAGGGTACCGAAGCAGTTTTGAGGGCTTCATTGCCTCATTAGTCAGCCTCCCGGCCCAATCTCCAGCCTCTGCCTGCCCGCCGCCCGCCGCCTTGGCCGGGTGCGGCTGGTCGTGGGTGGGGTGAGAGGACAAGGTCAGTGCCGGATGTCCCCAACCGAGCGAGCGAGGAGTGCAAGAGGGCACGCCCGCCCCCCCTTGTAGGATCTGTCAGCCGACAAAAGTTTGTTTCAGTAGATCGCAGCGAGGTAGCTGCTCTGATACTTACGGAACACTGAGCCCGAATTAGGTCGTCTGTGAATATTTTAGCACCCGGTTCCCCACGAACATTCGGAGTGGTGAACAGGTTTAGAGGCGGCGCCCATCTGTCCGCGCTCCAGGCTGATAGCAACGGCACTTCTCGCCACCCGCGCGAGGCCACCAGTGATCCCTGGCACGAGGGTATCACTGCATTTAGGCGACTGATGATCTCGCGTGGGTTCAAGTTCAACAGTGGGTGTGACAGGGAATGAGGAAAGGTGCAGCTGACATAACGTTTCTTCGTGGCCTGGTGGTTGGGGACCACTGAAGTACACTGTGTAGTGCGTGGCGGGGGAGCTACACACATGTGCACTGGGCAGAAAGAACGGAACTAAACCCCCGCAACCCAGAAACAATCTCTCAACAGTATTTGTGTATTTATTTTTCTTTTTTTTTTCGGGATCTACTGGGAAAGTCTGAAAGATCGACCAGCCGATCGCGATCGACAGGTTGCTGACCACTGACCTAAACATTGCCGCTACAGACAAACCATTACATTATTAGTGAAACATTACAGCATGTTACACTCTTTCCCCACCAAATTTAGTCATGTCCTCATGATATTGAAATAATTCGCCAACTCTTCCTGCAAAACACAAAGCCCAATCCAGGTGTAAAAGGCAGTGACAGAGCTCCCCAAAACAGTAGGGGTCACACTTTGTCCCCCTGGTGCTACATAGGCCAAGCTATCCGGTGGTCTCCTAATTCTCTGAGACCTCCTCACCCACTCATCTAACTCTTCAGGTTCCAACACTATAGGGGATACTTCCGGTCTACCTGGCGAGGCCACCCCTGATCTATCACTCATGCCCACCTGCAACTCAGAGCCCTCTGTTCAGTGATCAAACCCCGCTTCCTCCCCTGTAGAGTCCCACTGCAACCCAGGCTGCCCACAGATAGCCCCCTCCCCCCACTTCACCTGTCTCAATGGGAGAAGGGCTGGGAGTCTCTTCCTCAATCAATGGGGAGTTAGCGAAAGGCAGCATGTACCACACATCCAGATCATCATCCTCTGAATCAGTATCCCTCTCCGGGGTGGGGTCCAGCCCAGCCTCACCGGGGTGGGGTCCAGCCCAGCCCAGGGGTCCGGTAGTCCTCTTGCTAGGTGTAGGCTCCAAGTCAGGCTCTGGGTCTACAGGTGGTTCCGATGGAGAATCTTGACAGGCCCATTCCCATCCTCTAGTTTCACGTGGAAAGCTGGTAGATTTGACATCTGACTCTCCACCACATAGGGTGGGGCTGTCCAGCGGTCAGCCAACTTATGCTTCCCAGGTAGCCCCAGATTCCTTACGAGGACTCTGTCTCCCAGAAGGAGTTGGGAGAACCTCACCTCTTGATCATACCTCCTCTTATTCCCTTGATCCTGCTTGGCTGTCACGACTCCAGCTAATTCATAGCCCCTTTTCAACTCTCTTCTCATGTCAGGCGCATACTTCAGATAAATCTTCGGTGGTAGGTCACCCTCGACAGTCCAGAAAAAAAGGTCAGTGGGCAACCTTGCCTCGCGCCCAAACATCAGATAATATGGCGAGTACCCAGTAGCTTCATTTCACGTACAATTATAACTGTGAACCAGATGCCCAATATGTTGACTCCTCCTGCTCTTCTTGCTGATCTCCAGTGTCCCAAGCATATCTAGCAAGGTCCGGTTAAACCTCTCAGGCTGGGGATCATGCTGCGGGTGAAAGGGCGTGGTCCTCGACTTCTCAACTCCAAGCATGCCCAGTATCTCATGGATGAGTCTGCTCTCAAAATCCTGTCCCTGATCACTATGTATTTGCCTGGGAAGGCCATAATAAACAAAATACTTCTCCCATAACACTTGTGCCACCATAGACACCCTCTGGTCCTTGGTTGGAAAAGCCTGAGCATATCTGGTGTAGTGGTCGGTGATGACCAAGACATTCGCCGTGTTGCTGGCATTGAGTTCTATTGACAGGAAATCCATACACACCAGGTACAGGGGCCCCACACTCTGCAGGTGGGACAAGGGAGCTGCCCACATAGGCAGTGTCTTCCGCCGCATGCAGCAAATGCATGACTTGCAGTATTCTTCGACCTCTGACTTCATCCGGGGCCAGTAAAACCGGTCTCTGAACGATCCATAGGTCTTATCCACCCGAAAATGTCTAGAATCATCATGAAGTGATTTCAACGCCATCCTCCGTTACTTCTCGGGCAGAACCAGTTGGCAGTGCCAGGGTCGGTCTGGGGGTGACGTGACCCAGTATAAGATCTGGTTCTTCAACTCCAACCGAGGCCACTCTCGTAGTATTGGAGGCACTGACGCATGTTTCATCTCTCCACCTGAGCCATGTCTCCCTTTTTGATCGCCGCCAAAATGGTACCAATGCCCAGATCATCTCTCTGAGCAGCAGCCACTTCCCCAGAACTCAATTCCGGCAGCTGATTTGTCTTCAGAGCAGTCAGGTTACAGTAAACTTAGGGGATGGCATCATCAGAAGCCCCCAGTTGATCCACCGCTCGCTCCTGCCCCTCCTTTTCCTCTGCCTTCACAGTGATGGCAAACTGACACAGGGCCTTTACCCTTGGGGCAGGAACACTCTCCCACGCCTCGTCCCTGACCAGTCCCTCATGCGCCCGTCGGAACAAAGCATCAGCATCAATGTTCCTGCTTCCCGGCCGGTACATCAGGCTGAAATCATCGGCAGACAATGCCACCAACTACAGATGGCCTGTGGCATCCAGTTTCGCAAGGTCAGGATATAAGTTAGGGGGTTGTTGTCCGTCCTCACCTCAGACTTGGTCCTGTAGAGGTAGTCTCTCAGTTTATCCACCACCGCCCATTTCAATGCCAGGAATTCCAACTTGTACTTGGGATAGTTTTACTCGGAGGGCGACAGACTCCGGCTGACAAACGCAATGGGCCTCGACCCGGAGCCCTAATCCTGACGCATGTTCTAAAACGCCAACATGAGCTCCACTGGGTTTCCAGACGGACCAAAAGCATTGTCCAGTGCTTGCAGATAATTGACAGCTGTCGCTACGGGAGATTTCAACCTGACAGCACTCACAACATCAGCAGCTCGCCCATTCAAACCTTCAACTAATCTCTGTCGCTTTTCATCATCAGAGCACTGCCACTCATCTAACAACTGAGAGGTCCACTCTGCCCAAGTCTCATACTCCTCCTCCTCTTTAGGATGTTATTCCAGAGAATAGGCGGAGCCTGCCAGAGCTGGGACTTTGAATCTGATTTTTCCATACTAACTCAGAATTCTCACTCTTCGCCGGGGGACGTGGACTAATCAGACATTCCAAATCCAACCACTCTTTCCCCTCACTCCTCAGAAATTATTGAACCCTGTCTTTGTAGTCTCTGCCCCCAGCTACCGCTACCTCGCGCTGGTCTGCATTAAAACGAGAACTGCGCCAGCTATTTTATCAAACCTCCATCCACAATCGCAACTTCAACAGTACTTAACAGTGGAATTAATAATTTATCTGGAATACAACTATCTGCCCCATTGGTTCATTGCTCAGGATAATCACACAATATCTGATTAAACGATTAAGCTTTATAATTCTTACTTTGACTATATGGTTAGTAAAGAAACAAAAATAAGAAAAAAGGGCCCAATCTTATTAAACAGTCTGTTGCACAATGTTGGAACTCACTGATAAGTCGATCATCTGCCATCAACCTCCTCTGATTGTCGCTGCCCTTCGGACCCTCACTCCAAGTCCACCCCGTCTGGTGGTCTACCAAATCTCTCCATTTACATCTTCTCTCCTCATCTCTCCCTGGCAAAAGACCACGAAAATTTCTCTTCCAGCTCACAGAAAAGAACAACAGCATTCCAAACCCCGTTATCCCTACTCATAACCTAAACAATGCTGCTACAGAGAAGCCATTACATTATCAGTGAAATCTTACAGCATGCTACACTTATTTATTTATTATTATTTTTTTAATCTATATTGCGTATTGCATTAAAGTGCTGCTGCTAAGTTAACAAATTAACACATAATAAGATAACACATGCCGGTGATAATAAACCTGATTTGATTCCGATTCTGATTCTTTTCAGAGTCTTTGAGGAGGGTGTTCTATCACCCGCTGGTGGACATGGGTCTGTTACAAAGCTCTTCAATTTGCACCAGAGAAATCGGTCTGTGGCTGATTATTCCATAAAATTTCATACTCTGGTCCAGGAGAGTAGTTAGAATATGGAAACACTAGCCACTCTATTTCATAAGGGATTGAGTGACGAGCTATAGGATACTCTTGTGGTCCCAGACCCAGTGGAGGATCTAAACAGTCTATGATTCAACTCGATAACTGACTGATGGAAAGGAGAAGAGGATTATTCCAAGGATACTCTCCCTTGAACTATCCTCCATCCTCTCCTATTCCCCAGGCTCCTCCTCGACTGCCGCTGATCTGAGCCTCTGAGGAGCCCATGCAAATAGGCCTGACCAGGATCTATCCAGCTGAGAGAGGGAGGAGAAGAAGGGAGCGGTGCTGAATTTTCTGTAAAGAGGTCAGACATTAAAAGATCTCCGGTCTCAAGCTGCCAGGAAACTCATGGGACCGTCCAGCACAGGGAGCTCCCCCGGAGTGGTGCTCTCTGTGTTGCTTTCATGAGAAGGCCAAGAACATTCCCGAGATGCATTTATTGACTCCAGTACAGCATTTGGATAGCAGATTGAAATTCCCCTTTTCGTGTCTCAATCAGCAGCTTGTTGCTAAGCCGCTGCTCAGGAGACCTTTGGTGACAGGGAAGATCAACCACCAAGCATTCCCACTTAAGCTCAAGACTGGCCAATATGTGGAATCAATCCAGCTCCATCCCATTCTCTCCCCTGAAATACAACTCATTCTGGGTCATCCCTGGCTGTCATTCCACAACCGAGGATCAATTGGATTTCTGGCATCGTTCTGGACTGATCAAACCAATGTAAAAAGAAATACCTCAAAAATGGTCCTTAGACAACCTCTCTGACAAAACTTCAGAGGCTTCAGTCCTCCCGAATTAACTGTTGAACCTTCCACCTCTATTCTCAGTGCATGTGATTTGTCAAGAGTACATCCAGAATAGTCAGACCTGCTGGAGGTCTTCAGCAAGAAAATGGCCAGAACTCTACTGCCTCACCAGGACTGTGACTGTGCCATTGATCTACTACCAGGTCTCCATGTGGACTGTTCTATTCTCTATCAGCCCCAGAAAGAAAAGCCATGGAAGACTACATCCAAGAAGCTCTGGCTTTTGGGTTTTTTCAACCATTCACATCTCCTGCTGGGGCTAGGTTTTTCTTCGTCACCAAGAAGGATAGTGGCTAAGGCCCTGTATAGGTAATAGGGGGCAAAATAAGATCACTGTTAAAAACCAGTACCCCCTCTCTCTCTCATGAACACAGCCTTTGAGCATCTCCAGGGAGCTACAATATTTACCAAATTGTGTCTCCATAGTGCCTACAACTTAATCCGTATTCGTGAGGGAGACGAATGGAAAACAGCATTCAACACACCCAAACACGAGGAAATCTGCAGATGCTGGAAATTCAAACAACAACACACACAAAATGTTAGTGGAACACAGCAGGCCAGGCAGCATCTATAAGGAGAAGCACTGTCGATGTTTCGGGCTGAGACCCTTCGTCAGGACTAACTGAAAGGAAAGATAGTAAGAGATTTGAAAGTAGTGGGGGTAGGGGGAAATGCGAAATGATAGGAGAAGACCAGAGGGGGTGGGATGAAGTTATTTCCCCCTCCCCCCACTACTTTCAAATCTCTTACTATCTTTCCTTTCAGTTAGTCCTGACGAAGGGTCTCGGCCGGAAACGTCTTCTCCTTATAGATGCTGCCTGGCCTGCTGTGTTCCACCAGCATTTTGTGTGTGTTGTTTCAACACACCTATGGGCCACTACGAATACCGGGTCGTGCCTTTCGGGTTGGCAAATGCTCCAGTGGTACTTCAAGCCTTCATCAATAACATGCTCTGAGTGATGCTATACCACTTCATCTTTGTCTCCCTAAACAATATATTCATTTTCTCCTGGTCTACTCAAGGTCATGTCCAGCACATCCAGCAGGGTCTATAATGGCTTCCTGAGAATCAAATAATTGTCAAGCTCGAGAAAAGCGAATTCCATGTATCCACAGTTTCCTTCTTTAGGTTTGTTATATGTAATGGCAACCTGCAAATGGACCCCAATAAGACCCAAGCCGTATAGAATTGGCTGCAACCCACCTCAGTGAAACACTCTAGCAGTTTCTAGATTTTGTCAATTTTTACTGGCACTTCATCCACAATTTCAGTCAGTGGCTGCGCCGCTTACCAACTTCACCAAGAAACCTACTGGGCCCTTCCACTGCATCACAAAGGCTGAGGTGGCTTTTAAAGAGATAAAACAAAGGTTTACGTCTGCACCTATCCTAGTTCCACCAGACCTGGACTTACGTTTCGTGGTGGAGGTCGACGCATCGGGCAGGGGAGTAGGGACCATCTTGTCTCAACGACATTCTTTGGACCACAAGCTGCATCCCTCTGTCTTCTACTCAACATGTCTTCCTCCTGTGGGATAAACTATGACATCAGGAATTGGGAATTGTTGAACTGGCACTGGAGAAGTGGAGACTCTGGTCGGAGGGGTTAAACATCCATTTGTGGTATGGACCGACCACAAAAACCTAGCCTACATCCAGCATGCAAAGAGGCTGAATTCCAGGCAGGCATGTGGTCCCTATTCTTTAAAAGGTTCAACTTCCTTATTACTTACTCCTCAGGATCAAAATATCCAAAACCAGACACCCTCTCTTAACACTCTGAAGCACCTAAAGGGAAGAGAACCCCTCAACTATAATTCCCAGCTCTCAAGTGATGGTGCTCAACCACTGAAACATGGACTTTATAGTGCGCTGAGCCCAAGAGAAACATGGGCCGGATCTGGGTAATGGTCCTCTCAGATGTATCTTTCTTCCTTAACCTGTTCACTCAGAGGTGCTCAGCTGGGCCATGCTTCATACCTGGATGGGTCATACCCCAGAGTATATCAAGAGACAGGACTGGTGGATAGGCACGGCTAAAGATGTCTGGGAATATGTCTTAGTTCATGATGTCTGTGCACAAAATAAAGAAGCCAGAGCATAGCCAAATGGCCGGCTTCAGCCTCTCCCCATTCCTACTCAACCTTGGTCTCACATTTCTATGGACCATCACTGGTCTTCCGGAATCTCGGGGTAATACACTTATCGTAGCAATCATAGACCGATTCCCCAAGACCTGCCATTTTTAACCCTTTGCCAGACTACCATCAGCTCCAGAGACCACCAAGCTCACATTACAGCACATCTTCAGGATTCGCAGATTCCCATCAGTTCATCGTCTCCGATCATGGCCCCTAGTTTGCCTCTAGGTTTTGGAGGGCTATTTGTGAGCTCATTGGGGCTTCTGCCAGTCTCTTGTCCAGGCTCCATTGTGCAAACAGAGGGTCAACCAGGACCTAGAGACAACACTCAAATGTCTATCCTCGGGGAACCCTATCACCTGGAGTGACAATCAAGTCTAGGCGGAATTTGTGCACAACACGCTTCAGCATCCCACCTCAAGCCCTTGAGGGCCAGCCCCTTGGCTCTGGTTCCCAAACTTCCTCTACCTCCCAGACTTGTTGATGGACAACCAGCCTACACAGTCCGGCAACTTATGAACACCTGCATTGTTCGAGATAAGAGACAGTACCTCATGGATTGGAAGGGATATGGCCCGGAAGAAAGAAACTGGGTACTTTCATGGGGCACCCTGGACACTATCTTGATAGAGGACTTTCACCTGCACCATCTTGATCACCCTGGACCTTAAGGAGTAGGTCGTAGGAGGGGGAGCTCTGTTATGATCCTGACTGAACAGCGGCAGGCATCCAAGTTTCAGCTCTCCTATTCCCTAGAATATGGTTAACTGGTACTATCCCTTTAAGATTCAGGCTGCCAGTTAGCCTGCCAGATTCCTTCATGGAAAGTTTGTACTTAAAGGTTTCGTGCCAAGCACGCAGTGCTCAATCGTGAGGTTTCATTTCTACTACGACCGTATGTGATTTCACCTTTGCATTCTGTTCGTGTCTGAGTCTGAGTTAATTCCAGACCCTACTCTGCACTTGCATAGCTCTCTCATTACTATGATTTTGCAATATAAACCACTATCTTGTATAAATTGGAGAAAAGTTCAGAAATGCTTTTGATCCAATGGGAAATATGCCAGAGCATTTCGGAACAATATGATGAATTAATTCCTAAAAAGGGCTTAGAATCAGCTACTTGTGAAGAAGCATGGGTGAAATGAGTCAGGAGGGTTCTCGTTCTTCAAATGAAGTATTAATTAATACAAGACCATAATTAAAGTTCTGAGCATCCGTGAAAGGCAGTCAACAGACTGAAATGGTAATTGTTATATATACAAATGTTTGTATGTGAAAGTAAAGAATTGTAGCAACTTTTAGTAAAATATTACATTATTTAGTACACAATAGTAAAAATGTGATGACTCTCAGAGCTAGTGACTTGGGTTTAATCCTGATCTCTCGTGCTATCTGTGTTAAGATTGTTGTCTATGTTAAGTTTGCTCACACAGTTTTGTCCACTGTAAGTTTCCCCTAAAATGCTGAGTGACAGAATCTGGGGGGAGCTGACGAGAATGTGGGAGAATGAAAAGGAATACAATTAATGTGGGATTGGTGTAAATGGGTAATTGGTGGTTGGCATGGACTGTGTAGGCCAAAGGGTTTTTTTCCCATGTTGTATTCATCATTACCAAAGGAACATAATGTTTAACAATTTTTTTTAGGGTTCCTTGAGTATATAGCAAGCAGAAACTTTGGAGGTTAACTTGTAGACTATATTAATTTCAAAAGGAATTTGACAAGATGCCAGCAAAAGACAAGTGCATGCAATATGGGGCCAACTATAGACTGAAGATAATAATAACATGGAATAGAGTCAGAATAAATGGGTATTTTTTCAAATTTCAATAATATGCAGAGAATAGAGGGATATGGAGAGTATGCAAGGAGAAGGGATTGGGTATCATTAGCTAATTAGTGTAGCACAATATCATGAGATTTAGAATTTGCTCCCGTGCGCTACCATTCTATCTAATATATTGGATGGAGCACCCCAACTGGAGGAGAGCAGAGAGTGCAAGTTATCCAAAGTTGGACACAAAGATAGCTGGGAGAAAATGCTTCAGAAAGGACATTTAGACTCTGCAACAAATATAATAGGGTGAGTAGAGGGCAAACACTTGGTAAATGGAATTTAATTTAGGAGAGCATGAGGTCACACACTTCAGTAAGAGAATTAGGCAGACTCGAAATAAATGGTGTGAGAATTATTTTGCAGGTAAAAGCATGCACGTGCCACGTGGAACCAGTAATTAATAAAGCTGATGTACACTTACCTTTATTGCTTGTTAGTAGAAGTTTAATAGTATGAAGTATTGTAAAAATGCTCCAGGGTACTGGTGGGACCATTCCTGCAGTACTGTGTAAAGTTTTTGGCTCCTCTATTGAAGAAATGAAATACTAACATTGGAGGCACTCCAAAATAGATTCACTTGGAAAAATTCCTGAGAAGAACGGATTGCTCTGTCTTGTGTATCTAAAGAAATTGAATCTGTATTCTTTGAAGTTGGTAATCTTAAGAAGGTAACATGTAAGATCTAAAGGGGACATGACAACGTATAAGCAGAAGTGTTTCTACTAGTGGCAGAGTCTTGAACGAGGCAACCTAGTATTAAGATGTGGAGGGGGGGCAGTCATTCAAAACAGAGGTAAGCAGGACTTTCTTGGTACATATGTGGTGTATTTCTGGAATAATCTACCCCTGAGGATTATGGAGGCTAGAACACTGGAAATATTTAAAGAAGACATAGATCTACTCCAGTAGTTTCTGGTAGAAAGTTTGAGAAATTGAGAGTTACATGGAACTGGCAGAGGAAACGCATTAATCCCCTGTGCAGGTCAGCCATGGTCACACTGAATAGTGGGACAGCATTGATGGACTAGTAACCCCCATTTGCTTCTACTTTCAAACAAGAGAAAATCTGCAGATGCTGATTTCCAAGCAATACACACAAAATACTGGAGGAACTCAGCAGGCCAGGCAGTATCTACAGAAAAAAGTACAGTCAATGTTTCAGGCCGAAGCCTTCCTGCCCAAAATGTCAACTGTACATTTTTTTCCATCATTGCCTGGCCTGCTGAGTTCCTCCAGCATTTTGTCTGTCTCGCTTCTACTTTCTTGCAAATATGTAGATGCAGATGTAAAGGCAGATATGTAAACATTTTTGTGATTTAATAAGGTAATCAGACTGGTGGTGTAAGCAGTAAGATGTGAGTCGCCAATAAAATATTCAGAAGCTCCTAGTTTAATTGATTTAATACAGTGCTCAACTGTTTCCAGTGGAGGCTCCCAACTTCCTAACACACTCTGCTGCTGACAAAATATACAGTAGCATCCTGATATTTATTCTGTCCAAGATCATTTCAAGTCAGCACTAATCACCAAATGTACACCTGGTCTGCTTCTTAAGGCCCAACTGGCATAACCTCTGTAACATGGGAAACATTTAAAATTGCATTAACAAACATAACCTTCAAAAACTGCAACTGTTCATTTCATCTTAAATCCATTTTAGGAAAAAATAATGTAATAAGCAACAAAAAACATTAATGTCTAATACTTATAACATTAAATTATTAACCATTTTTCTGACATTACACACAGGCATTATATTTGACTAGTATAATTTTATGAATATTATGAATCTAATAAATATCAGAAATTCATTAGTGTGAGAGCAACTTGAGTCTGAGAAGAAAGACTCATGCTTAACTGGAGCTAAAATGTCATGTAAATTAACTATGAGTTTACTTCCTGTTTCAACAGTCTTCATTGAAGAACCTTAATGTAGGTTTTGCTCTGGCAATAAACAATAAATGTTATTTAAGACCATAAGACGTATGAGCAGAATTAGGTCATTCAGTTCATCGGTGATATCATGTAACTAACTACTCTCTGGGTTACAGCAAAGTTTTGAAAAAAAGTTTCATGGACAGCCTGGATTGTTCTTGGCAACTTTTTCTACAAAAGTGGTTTGCCATTGCCTTCTGGGCAGTGTCTTTACAAGACGAGTGATTCCAGCCATTATCAATGTTCTTAGAGGCTGTCTGCCTGGCATCAGTGGTCACATAACCAGGACTTGTGATATGCCCCAGTTGCTCACACACCCATCCATCACCTGGCTTCATGGAACACTGATCAAGAGGTCTAAGCAGATGCCACACCTTGCTGAAGGGTGACCTGCAAACTAGCAGAGGGAAGCAACACCCTGTACCTCCTCTGGTAAAGAGAATCTCCACCATGCCTAGTAATATATTAGTACAAAAAAAGTTGTTTTTCTCGCAGTTAGATTGTCTTTATAAAGTAAGGCTCAACAGTCTGTGTCCTGTGTTACTGCCAACGCACAAAACTTTGAAAACTGAAAGCAGCCTGAATAAATATGCTTTTGATAAATTACTATTGAAAGAAGCCTCTGTTTAAGCTGGGTTACTCCAGCTCTCCCTCCCACCAGCATGCTCCTATATCTCTCTCACCAGCATAGCTGTGGCACTGTTTTCATGCTATCATGCGTAATTGAGATGTTATGGAAAGATTTTTTTAAAAAATCTTTTTCATGTTTAATTACAAAGAGATTGGGAAGCTTAGATTAGATATGTCACACGGAGTCTTGTGTCTGTACACATTAACCGTTATTAATGTAATCCCCATCTCTTTGTATCATTATCATTGTTTTGTATATCTAATCGAAATTCAATAAAAAAAGATTGAGAAAGAAAGAGATGTTATGGAGAGGTAAAACACTGAATGACTCCCTTCAGCCCACCAGTGCTGAACATCAACAACTAATCTTTACACTAATGCTACACTAGCCTTTTTTATTCCCTCCTTATCCCCATCAAATAATCCCATATTCAATCACGTACCTCCACACTTGGGGTGATTTATTACGCCAATTAATCTGCCAATAAATAATTTTTTGATATGTGGAAAGAACTGAACCCACACAATCACAGACAGAACATACAAAATACACACAGACAGTACCGTAAATGAGAGTTGAACTGAATTGTTGGAGCTGTGACAGAGCAGCTCTAAGGGCTACATTGTTGTGCCAATATAATTGATTTTCATCTGTTTTATTATAATTAAAGAGCAACTCCTTAATGCAAGCAACTCCCATCCATGGAGCATACTAGTCTGGTTCTAAAAGAGAGCAAGCTTGGTAATTGTTTCTTGAAGCAAAGAAAGCAACATTTTGTGACCTGTTTCAGAATCAGGTTCATTGTCACTGATAGCTTGAGAAGATTGCAATACCTAAAAATTACAATCAGTTACTTAGAAACATAGAAAACCTACAGCACAATACAGGACCTTCGGCCCACAAATCTGTGCCAAACATGCCCATACCTTGGAAAGTACCTAAGGTTACCCACAGCCCTCTACTTTTCTGAGCTCCATGTGCCTATCCAGGAGTCTCTTAAAACACCCTATTGTATCCACCTCCAACACTGTCGCTGGCAGCCCATTCCACGCACTCACCACTCTCTGCATAAAAATCTTACCCCTGACATCTCCTTTGTACATACTTCCAAGCACGTTAAAACTGTGCCCTCTCGTGCTAGCCATTTCAGCCCTGGGAAAAAGCCTCTGACTATCCACATGATCAATCCTCTCATCATCTTATACACCTCTATTAGGTCACCTCTCATCCTCCGTCGCTCCAAGGAGAAAAGGCTGAGTTCACTCAACCTATTCTCATAAGGCATACTCCCCAATCCAGGCAACATACTTGTAAATCTCCTCCGCACCTTTTCTATGGCTTCCACATCCTTCCTGTAGTGAAACGACAAGAACTGAGCACGGTACTGCAAGTGGGGTCTGAACAAGGTCCTATATAACTGCAACATTACCTCTTGGCTCTTAAACTCAATACCACGATTGATGAAGGCCAATGCACCGTATGCCTTCTTAACCACAGAGTCTACCTGTGCAGTAGTTTTGAGTGTCCTGTGGACTCGGACCCCAAGATCCCTCTGATCCTCCACCCTGCCAAGAGTCTTACCATTAGTGCTATATTCTGCCATCATATTTGACCCACTGAAATGAACAACCTCACACTTCTCTGGGTTTAACTCCATCTGACGCTTCTCAGCCCAGTTTTGCATCCTATCAATATCCCGCTGTAACCTCTGACAGCTCTCCACACTTTCCACAACATCCCCAACATTTGTGTCACCAGCAAGTTCACTAACCCATCCCTCCACTTCCTCATTCAGGTCATTTATAAACATCATGAAGAGTAGGGGTCCCAGAACAGATCCCTGAGGCACACCACTGGTCACCAACCTCCATGCAGAATATGACCCATCTATAACCACTCTTTGCCTTCCGGGGGCAAACCAGTTCTGGATCCACAAAGCAATGTCCCCTTGGATCCCACGCCTCCTTACTTTCTCAATAAGCCTTGCATGGGATATTTATCAAATGTCTTGCTGAAATTCAAATACCTTACATCTACTGGTCTACCTTCTTCAAAGTGTATAGTCACATCCTCAAAAAATTACTTTCACAATATCACCAAAGCTAATTTTGGCAAGTTTGGTTGGAGCAGTTAAACTTCAAAGCAAACTGTCTACCTTTAAAGCCAATGCACTCAGTAAAATTGGTAATCACTTTTCATTGGCTATTTCATTTGCTTCAAAATACTTCTCAATTCACTCAGTATATAATATCCAGTTATCTGCTCTGTAATGGAATGCCTCTATCGTTCTGATGTAGCTGACCATTTTTGTTTTTTTATGATTATTATTACCTGGTATCTACTGTTTATGAAGCCATGAATTCTTCTATTTTCTGCTTCATTTTTATCTTGATCATGTCTTACCTTCTGAGGAACATGTGCTGGGCTGCTTTTGTTTAAACTCAAATGGCTCACTGTGCTTTTTGTTTTCCTCCAACATCTCACTGCGTTTCAATGGAAAGGTAGTCATCTGGGGTTCATTTGAAAAATATCTTGTTGCCACTTTATGTTTTGCAAATCCAAAACATTAAACTAATTAAAAGGAGAAGATGGAAGTCCAGAAATGTGATTCTAATTTTGTGCTTACTTTAAGTGAGGCACACGTATCACATGGTGGTATCAAAATGTTTGCAATTCACTTATTTTTACATATAACCCACAGAGAATTACTTAAACAAACATGAATGCTTAAATAAACAATATATTTACAATATTACTTAAATACTACTGAAATATCACATCTATTGACACAATTAATTTGCCTGGGATTTGGACAATAATGTTTGTCTTTTTATTTTGTTTTTGAAAATGAGATTCTTCAATTACTCTAATATCTCTTTTAACTTCACAAGTTTGTGTAAGTAGCCTTTGGATGTATTGGTGTATAGATTCCTTAAAATAAAAAGCCTAACAGAGGATTTCAGTGCTAGTTCACCTGGAGATAATAATAATTCTCTGAAGAAAACAAATGGACTATTTGTACGCAATCACTGAAGCATAAAGATTTTAAGAACATAAGACCATAAGACCAGGAGCAGAATTAGGCCAATTGACCTATTAAGTCCATTTTTTTCTTTCAGCCCCAGTCTCTTGCATTCCCCCCATATCCCTTCATGCCCTAACCAATCAAGAATCTATCAACCTCTGCCTTAAGTATACATAAGGACTTGACCTCCATAGCTGCCTGTTGAAAAGAATTCCACAGGTTCACCAATCTCTGACTAGTTCCTCCTCATCTCCATTCTAAAGGAACACCCTCTCCGTTCTGAGGCTTAGACTCATATACCATAGGAAATATCTTCTCTACATCCACGCTTTCCACCATTCAATAGGTTTCAATTAGGACACCCCTCATTCTTCTGAATTCTAGGGAACACAGGCCCAGGGCCATCGAACACTCTTCAAATGACAGGCCGTTCAATTCTGGAATCATTTTCATGAAGCTCCTTTGAACCCTCTCCAATGTCAACACATCCTTTCTAAGTAAGCTCACAGTACTCCAAGTGAGACCTCAGCAATGCTTTGAAAAATCTGAACATTAGTTCTAGACCTCTGGAAATGAATACTAACATTGCATTTGCATTCCTCACCACAGACTCAGCCTGCAAATTAACATTTCAGGAATCTTGCACAGGGACTCACAAGTCTGTTGTGCCTCAGTTTTTTTTTGTATTTTCTCTCCAGTTAGAAAAATAGTCTATGCTTTCATTTCTTCTACCAAAGTGCATGACCATGCACTTCCAAACACTGTATACAACCTGCCACTTCTTTGCCCATTCTACTAATTTGTCTAAGTACTTCTGTAGCTTCTCTACTTGCTCAAAACTACCTGCTCTTCCACCTACCTTTATATTGTCTGCAAACTTTGCAACAAAGCCATGAGTTCCATCATTGACACATAATGTAAAAAGAATCGGTCCCAAAACAGACCCCTGTGAAACACCACTAGTTACCAGCAGTCAATCAGAAAAGGATCCATTTATTCCCACTCTTTGCCTCCTGCCAGTCAGCCACTGCTTTATCCATGCTAGAATTTTTCCTATAATACTATGGGCTCATAGATTATAAGCAGCCTCATGTGTGACACCTTGTCAAAGGCCTTCTGAAAATCTAAACACAGAACATCAACCGATTCTTCATTCTCTGTCCTGCTTGTTATTTCTTCAAAGAATTCCAACAAGCTTGTCAGGCAAGATTTTCTCCTTGAGCAAACCATGCTGACTATGGCCTATTTTATCACGTGCCTCCAAGTACCCTGAGACTTTATCCTTAATAATTGACTCCAACATCTTTCCAACCACTGAGGTCAGACTAACTGGCCCATAGTTTCCTTTCTTCTGCCTTTCTCCCTTCTTGAATAGTGGAGTAACATTTGCAATTTTCAGTCTTCTGGATCCATTCCAAAGTTGAGTGATTCTTGAAAGATCATTACTAATGCCTCCACAATCTTTTGAGCCACCAAAGGATTCTTTTACCTTAAGCTCCCTAATCAATTCTGGTTCATTGCACAGCACCCACTCCAGCATAACTAATTCCCTCCTTTGCTGAACAATGAGCTGCTCTAAAAAGCTAACTTGGAGGCATTCTAGAAAATCCCCCTCTTGGAATCCAGCACCAATGTGACTTTCCCATCTACTTGCATATTGAAATCCCCCATGTCTATTGTAACATTGCTTTTTTGGCACACATTTTCCACCTCCCATTCTAATTTGCAGAGCTCATCCAGTTTGGGGCTCTGTAAACAACTCCCATCAGGATCTTTTTACCCTTTCAGTTCCTTAGCTCCATTCACAGTGATTCACACCTTTTGACCCTATGCCACCAAACTCTAATCATTTGATTTTATTTTTTTTCCAACAGAGAATTGCTACTGCCTCTGCCTTCCTTCCTGTCCTTTCAATGCAATGTGCATCCTTGGACATTAAACTCCCAGCTGTAATCTTCTTTCATCCATGATTCAGTAATGCCTATGTAAACACTTCATCGGCCTCTTGTGCAAACTTGACTTATTAGCTACCTCTGCTAATGGCCACGTGACTCAGCGGTAAGAGGCCACCTTTCATAAATATATGACTAGAGTCTGTATGATCTGGGGTTCAACTAAACAAAAATGTCACGATGTTCTGATTAATGAAACCTTGATTTGAGTGGAAGCTATGTAAATGCTGCACAAACACAATTATCGGTCAGCAAGAAATAATAGATCATACTCCACATAAAATTATAAAGAAAGCATATTTATTAATTTCAGTTTTATTAAACAGTTATTAAGAAAAAGAAAATTAAAGGGCTCATTACAGTTAAACCAGTATCTCTTACTCATACACTGGACCCACAGTCTGTGTGAAAATACTTGCCACAAATTTAAACTCTCCTCAGAGACCATCTTGAGGAATCTCTCTCCCTCTCCCCCTCCCCCTCCCCCTCCCCTCTCTCTCTCTCTCTCTCTCTCTCTCTCTCTCTCTCTCTCTCTCTCTCTCTCTCTCCCCTTCCTTCTGTCCCGCTCCACACCTCACAGCCTAGCAGTAGAGTTCTTCACCAAGGTATTACATTATCCCCACCAGAAATAATCATGTCTTCATGACTTTGAATCTTATTAACCAATTATTATCAATAAAGCATGCAAATAAATTTCATGATTTCAGTGCCCCCAATCCATTTGTCAATTGCAGTAATATATCTTACTATTGGGATAGACACAACACTTTGTTTTCCCAGTGTGTCATATGCCAGCCTATCTGTGAGTTTCCTGCCTCTCTAGGGCCTTCTTATCTCATCTTCTGCTTCTCCAGCTTCAGTCATTCCTTGTGACCCTTCCTGTCTACTAGAGGATACCTCCCGCTGTCTATCACTCATACATACCGGTGTCTCAGTTCCTCCATCCCATGACTGAACATAGCTTCCTTCAGGTCAAACAGGTGTTGCCAAACATCTTCAACCTCTGGTGGTGCTAACCAACAAGACTTACAACACCAAGTAACCATCGTATGGGTACTCATCAATATTAAGCCCCAGAATCTCAAGGGCACTGAGTGGCGTCAATGGTAAATGTATAAAATACCAGTTGTAAAAGGATCTATAAAGGAAAGTCACTTGTGAACCTATGGCTCGAGCATAAACTCCTTCAATCCAAATGGATACAACAAAGTTTGGTCACACTAAACCTTCAGGAATAAAATTCAGAAAGTTTAATATTTCCCTTAATACACTCATTGGAATGTATTCTTTCCAAGATGCCAGCATGTTCCTCTACGCCATAGTTTTTGGTTCTTTTCTTCTCTGTTTTATTAACCACTGACTTACTTTTCAAAGATTTTCCTGTTCCTCACAATCTCGCTTGAAATGTCCATCTTCTCCACAGTTGTAACAGAAAATACTGATTGCCTCTCTAGTCAAGAGGCCCTTTTCAGCAGCATTCCTCTGCATTGTAGGGTTTCCCAATGGACACGTCATGTTTAGCTGAAATATTAGCAGACATCCATCGAGTCAGTTCAGCTCGAAGATTTTCCACCTCATTTCTCAAAAGCTCTATTTCTGTGGCATCAGGGATCACTTTAACAGCAGAGGCTACCACTGAAGTCGCTACTCAGCTTTTGGAAGTGTTCCACTTCTTAATCCTGTTTTCCTCCTCTCTAACTTCTCTGAGTAACTCGGTAAAAGATGGAGGAGGGTACATCTTGTGGGTCATTCAAATATGTACAGCAATCATGTCATGTCACAGCGTGCCCTTCACAACTTGCTCCATCCTCAAGCAATTTCTTTCAGACAAATGTATGCCCCCTTTATGGTACAAAAAATGTAGCAGTTCCTCCAACCTGAAAAGGTGGGCAGACAGCTTTTCTTCTTCCTTTTGGAATGTGTGCCTAAGATCCGCGGCAATTTCAGCAGTGCCAAAAACATCTTCCAGAGCTTGCAAGTAAGTAGCTGACATGACCAATGGGTTTTCTGTCTTTAGGAACCTCACGTTATCAGTTGCCAGACCTTTTAAACTCTCTACCAGTCTCAATTTTCTGACAGGCAAGAAGGCAAAGGTGGTGGTGTGGCTCTGTTGATAAGAGATGGAATTACATCTTTAGAAAGAGGTGATGTAGGGTTAGAGAATGTTGAATCTTTGAGGTTGAAGTTAAGAAATTGCAAGAGTGAATTTATGGGTTGAGTCTATGGTACAGAAAACAAACACACCAGAGGGTGGTGAAGCCATGGAATGCTCTGCCACAGACTGTGGTGGAAGCCAAATATGGGAAACAGAAGTTGATAGTTTCCTGATTGATCTGGGCATCAAAGGATATGGCAAGTAACAGCTGTATGGGGTTGAGTGGGATCCAGGATCAGCCATGATGGAATGGGGAGCAGACTTGATGGCTGAATGGCCCAATTCTGCTCCTATCTTATGATCTTATGGTCTCATATTATCTGAGCACTGTCCCTCATCCATTAACTAGGATATCTTCTCTGCCCAAGTCTGATATAGCTTACGATAAATTTGGCATTTATCAACCAGTGATAGAATAGCCAAAACCAGCTCAGAATTTCCATCAACCGCTGAAGGACTCATTAGATATTTCATGTCAGACCACTCTTTCCTCTCACATCACAGAAATGAGAACAACTTGTCTTTAAAGTCTTCACCATCAACTACATGCCCCTGTTCTCTAAAAATATGGACTGTCCGTGAATCAGCCTCTCCAGTATCTCCTAACCCATCAGCAGCACAGTTATGTCACTGCTAGTCTGGAGTAACACAACATCCTTACCAAATGAATGATCAAAATACCTTTCAATCAGCGTAACTTTCCCCTACACTTTTACAGAACCCAGCACTCTCAGTAGTAGTTCATTGGGAATTCAGATATCCACCCCCTCAGAACACAAGCATTATTTGTGGATAGTATTTTTGAATCATAATCTCTGTAGTGTCCATAATAAAGTACCTTATTCTCTTTCCCTAAGACTAGTTTAAACATAAGCTTAAACACCCAAACCACTTAATCCATTCTAAAACAGCAGTCACACAGCATCCGAGAAGTCCTGGATGAGCCCCCATAAATGTAATCCTTTCACCAGGCTCATATGCAAACGTGGCTCGTTAGCTACCTCTGCCAGCAGTCACATGTCTCAGTAGTGAGAAGGCCATATTTCATAAGCAATATACAGCTAGAGTCAGTATGATTTGGGGTTGAACCAAACAGTACATTGTGATGTTCCTATTAAAGAAACCTCAATTTGAGCAAATGCTGTGTAAATACTGTCCCTGCATTATTATCAGTCAGCAAGAAATAACAGATTGCGCACTGCATAAAATTATAAAGGAAGTATATTTACTAATTTCAGCTTTATCAAACAGTTATTAGGAAAAAGAAAAAGAAAATGAAAGGGCCCATTAGAGTTAAACCAGTCCAATATACACATACCAACTGAAGCTCCATCTCTTTCAAAACTGGGTACCTACCTCACAGCATAGCAATAGAAAACTTAACCAGGGCATTACACCCACAACATCATACATGCTGATCTGTAACTGTGTTACAAGTTCACCTACCTTATTCTGTATACCATGGGCATTCAAAGATAATACCTTCATTCCTGTAATCACCCTTTTCGATTTTATGTTGCATCTCATCCTGTTGACTGCAATTTTACCCTATCAACAGTCTCTCCTCACTACACATTGCCTTTGTTTGTAAACCAGCTACCTCATCTTCAGCACTGCCATCCACCTTTCCTACGATACTTCTTGCATTTAAATATAGGCAGCTCAGGACATTATGCTCAATCTTTTGATTCATACCTTTGTCTGATATTTTACTAATATCTGTCTCCACAATCTCTCCACTAACTGTTCTGGAACTTTGGTTCCCATCCCTCTGAAACTCACCACCATTCAGCATTAACAAACCTTCTCATTAGGATATTAGTCCCCTTCCTGTTAAGGTGCAAACTGTCTCTTTTGTACAGGTCCTACATTCCGTGGAAGAGAGCTCAATGATCCAAAAATCTTATGTCCTCCCTCCTACACCAACTTCTTAGCCACATATTAAACTGTATAATCTTCCTAGTTCTGGCCTCACTAGCACATGCCATGGGTAGCATTGTGAGATCACAACCCTTGAGGTCCTGCCCTTTAACTTAGCACCTAACTCCCTTAACTCCCTATGCAGAACCTCATTTCTTGCCCTACCCATGTCATTGGTACCTATATGGACCATGACCTCTGGCTGTTCACCCTCCCACTTAAGAATGCTGGGGACTTGAACCAAGATGTCCCAGGCCCTGGCAACCAGGAGGCAGCATACCTCCAAGAATCTCATTCTCACCCACAGAATCTCCTGTCCATTTCTCTAACTAGCAAATTGCCTATCACTAAAATGTGCATTTTCTCCTCCCTTTCCTTCTGAGTTAGAGAGCTGGACTCAGTGCCAGAGACCTGAACACTGTGACTTTCCTCTGTTAGGTCAATCCCCCCCCCGCCCCCCCAACAATATCCAAAGTGATAAACATGTTGTTGAGGGAAATGGCTACAGGGGTAGTCGGTGCAGGTTCCTTGACCCCTTACCCCTTCCTGACTGTTACCCATTTTCCTGTGTCCTGCACCTTGGGTTTAACTACCTCTCTATATGTCCTATCTATCACCCCTTCAACCTCCTGAATGATCTGGAGTTCATCTTAGTTCCAGCTCCAATTCCTGTTAGAAGCTGTAGCTGGACGCTTTTCTCGCAGTTGTAGTCATCAGGGACACTGGAGGGCTCCCTGCCTTCCCACATCCTGCAAGAGGAGCATTCAACTGTCCTGCCTGGTATCTCTACTGTCCCAGCTGAGCAGATATAAAGAAAGGAAGGGGAAAAAAAAACAACCTTGAGCTTTTCTTTTCTTTGGTTTCTCTAACTGACGCTTCCCTGCACTGAAGTCTCAAAAAGCTAAGGCTTCAAGATCGCGATTCTAGCTCTGTCCACTCAGACGGTGGCCACTGTGCTTTCTCCTGTCTTCCTTTAATCTCAAACACAGATTGGTCACTGGTCAAAGTTCAATTACGCTGCCATAACCTGTTTGCTGCTGCATTTTTCTATTTGGGCAGTGGACCTGAGTGAAATCCCCTCCTCTCAATCTTCTGATATCTAGATTGGTCGCTGATCAATGCTCTATTATGCTTCTGCGACCCACTTGCTTCTGCCTTTTGATATATTTTGACAGATTGAGTTCAGAGAAGTTTTTATTCCTTTATAGGAGACTCAGGTATTCATGCAGATACAATGTTGAAAGTATCCTGACTGATTGTATAATGGTCTGGTATGGCAATTCGAATGTAAAGAATGCATGCGGATGCAGAGAATTGTGGACGTAGTTCGATCCATTGAAACAAAGCCCAGCCCATCATAGACAGTATCTACAGGAGACACTTCCACTAGAAGATGGCATCTATCAACAATACCCACCATCTGGGTCAAGCCATCTTCTCATTGCTACCATCAAGCAGGAGGTAGAGAAGCCTGAACTCCCACATCACCCCATTCCAACCTGCACCACCGCTCATCTTATTCCATCTCTCACAGTCACCAACAAACATTTATTTCATTATTTCCACTCTTCCTCATTCTCTGAACTTTAAAACATGTGTGATTTCTAACTTTTCCTAATGCTGATAAAAGGTCATTGACCTGAAATGTTAGTCTTATTTCTCTCTCCACAACACTACCTGACCCATTGAATACCACTGGACCTACTGAATTTCCATACAACAAATACCTAGGAAATATATTTGAGGATTTTCAGCATGATAGACCGAAGTAGCATGCAAGACAAGACTCTGTTCCGTACACCATGCAAAGTGTACTGGGAAAACAGAACCATGCTCAATAGTTAATCAATACAGGGCCATGAATCAATTTGCTCTCTCACAAAGTAGCTAAGAAGATGAACCTTAAATTTGCTTGTGATTAGGGTGGAATACATTCAGCTGTACATTCTGGATTTGGTTTTCTTATAACTCACAACTAGTCATTGGCAAATGAAGGATACAAAGGTCATGACAAAAGGTGTTATATCTGAATGCACGCTATATACAAAATAAGTAGATGATCTTGTGGCACAGTTAGAAATTGGCAAGAATAATGTAATGGGCATTGTAGAGTCCTGGCTGAAAGAAGGTCTCAGCTGGGGACTTAACATCCAAGGATATCAAAAGGACAGGCAGGTGGGCAAAGGGAATGGGGTGGCTCTGTTGGTTAAAAAATTATATCAAATTCTTTGAATGAAGTGACATAGGATTGGAAGATATAGAATGCTTTGGGGTAGAGTCAAGCAAGTGCAAGTGTGAAAAGACCCTGTTGTGAGTTAATACAAGCCTCTGATTAGTAGCCAGGATATGGGGTGCAAACTACAATGGGAAGTAAAATAAAAGCTTGTAAAAAGGGCAAAGTTACAGTGGTCTTGGGAGATGTCAATGTACAGATTGATCAGGAAAATCAATTTGGTGCCAGATCCCAAGAAAAGGCATTTTAAGAAGGCCTTCATGATGGATTTTAAGAGCAGCTTGGGATCAAGCCCACTAGGGGGAAAACAATTCTAGCTTTGGTGTTGAGTAATGAGCTAGATTTAATTATGGAACTAAAGTAACAGAACCCTTAGAAAGCGGTGATGTATCAGCATTACCTTTGAATAAATGTAACTACAGAAGCATGAGAGATGAGCTGGCCAAGTTGCTTGGAAGGGTCACTAGTGGGATGGTGGTAGATCAACGATGGCTAGAGTTTCTGGAGTAATTCAGAAGATGCTGGATCAGTTCATCCCAAAGAAGAAGCATTCTAAAGGAAGATGAGGCACACATGATTGATGAGGGAAAGCAAAGACAGCATAAGAACAATAATACAATATAGTAAAATATGGACGATTGGGAAAATTAAAAAAACAACAGAAACACACTGCTAAGCAACAAGGAGAGAAACACCTTGTATTCCATCTGTGTAGCTCCAACCTGATGGCATGAACATAGATTTCTCAAACTTCCGGCAATGGCTTCGTCACTCTCCTTCAGCATTCCCCATTCCCATTTCCTTCTTTCACCTAATCACCTTACCTGTCCATCACCTCCCACTGGTGTGCCTCTCCCTTCCCTTTCTTCCATGGCCTTCTGTCCTCTTCTATCAGATTCCCCCTTTTCCAGCCCTTTATCTCTTTAATTCACCTCTCCCCTTCTCCTGGTTTCACCTATCGCCTACTACCTTGTGTTTCTTCCCCCACCCCACCTTCTTACTCTAACTTCTCATCTTTTTTCTCCAGTCCTGATGAAGGGTCTCAGTCCAAACTGTTAACTGTACTCTTGTCCATAAATGTTGACAGGCCTGCTGAGTTCCTCCAGCATTTTGTGTGCGTTGTTTGGATTTCCAGCATCTGCATATATTCTTTTGTTTTTGTTAAGGAGAGAAATAATGAATTCTGAAGGTAAGTTTTCCAATGATATATAAGAGGATACCAACATTTTTTTCCGGATATATAAAGATCAAATAGAGGCAAGAGTGGACATTGGACCACTGGAAAGTAGCAATGGGGAATAAAGAGATGATGGATGAACTAAATTAGTATTTTGCATCAGCCTTCACTGTGGAAGACACAAGCAGCATGCCAGAAATTCAAAAGTGTCTGGGGGCAGAGGTTAGTGCAGTTGCTGTTACTAAGGAGAAGGTGCTTGGGAAACTGAAACTGAAATATCTGAAGTCACCTCAACTAGATTCTGAAATACGTAGCTGAAGAGATTGTTGAGGTAATAGTGGTGATCTTTCAATTATCACTAGATTGTGGAATAGATCCAGAGGACCTGAAAATTGCAAGTGCCACTGCAGCCTTTAAGAAGGAAGGGAGGAAAAAGACAGGAAATTATAGGCCAGTTGTGTAATAATAGATCTGAATTTAAGTTCATTTATAAGGTACTACCTATCAAAGATACCATCTTGGATGCACATATTGGTAATTTTCAAATCCCAGTCCTTAGAAATTAAATTACTCTGTTTGAATTACTTACCCAGAGGATTCTTCACAATCAAATTATAATGCTCATAGGGTCAGATAATATTAAATAGATTTTGCCTTCATGAAACTAACCCTGAATTTTAATGGCATAGTTGCTATTTTTGTTCATCTCAACAAGATTCCAAAATTGAGCTAGTACATACAAGAGAAAACTTGCAGATGCTGGAAATTCAAGCAGCACACATAAAATGCTGGAAGAGTTCAGCAGGACAGGCAGTATCCATGGAAAATAGTACAGTCAACATTTCAGGCTGAAACCCTTCAGCAGGATGGTAGAAAAAAAGATGAGGAGTGGATTTAAAAGGTGGTGGAGGGGAAGGAGAAACACAAGGTGATAGGTAAAACAGGGAGGGGGAGAGGTGATGTTGTTTGACCTATTACTGGTCAATTCTGTGAACCAAATAGAAACTTTTCATTTTTCCACAAAGATCAGACCCAGAGAAATAAAGCAGTTAATTGACACAGTGTAGTGGCGCGCAAAGCGCTACGAAAGGAACACACGGAGGCAGAGAGAGCTGAACTCGGAATGACTTTACTGATTCAAACTCGCGTGCTTAAGTATCTCCTCCCATGGGTCCCTGCAACCAACGGGGAGGACGTGACGTCTGCCTGCGGCTCTTGATGGCGGTTCGATCCCCATGTGAGCGGGCCACCACACCATCCCCCGCCCCCCCCGAAACGTCCATCGGGGGAGTTTAGCCCCCAGTCTGTGTGGCTTGCCTGGGTGGCCGGCCTCACCGGTGAGGTGCAGATACCCTCACTGGTTGCTCAATGTCCAAGTGTGTCGGTTTGAGGTGGTCCACTGTAAAAGTCTCTTCCAGGCCACCCACCTCCACGACACACGTGGTTCCGTTGTGCCGGATCACCCTGAAGGGTCCCTCGTACGGCTGCTGTAGAGGTGACCTGTGCATGCCCCTGCAAGTAAAACATACTCACAGTCTCAGAGGTCTTTAGGGGTGAAGGATGGCGTGGGACCATGCCTGGAGGTCAGGACCGGTGCCAGGGTCCCTACCTTGTCCCGCAGTCTCGTTAGCACCGCTGCTAGAGTTTCGTCCGAACATCGGGCCTCGGGTACAAACTCACCCGGGACCATCGGGGGGGGTGGTGCCGTAGACCAATTCTGCTGAGGAGGTGTCCAGGTCCTCCTTGGGGGCTGTGTGGATGCCCAGTAGGACCCAGGGAAGCTCATCTGTCCAGTTGGGGGCCCCTGAGGTGTGCCATCATGGCCAACTTGAGATGCCGGTGGAATCGTTCTACCAAACCGTTGGACTGGGGATGGTACACTGTGGTGTGATGTAGCTGGGTGCCCAGGAGCTGCGCCAGAGCTGTCCACAAACCAGACGTGAATTGCGCCCCTCTGTCGGAGGTGATGTCCATTGGGAGGCCGAGCCTGGTGATCCAGTTTGCAATGAACGCCCTGGCGCAGGACTCAGTGGACGTGTCTGCGAGCGGTACGGCTTCCAGCCGTCTGGTGAACCTGTCTACCATGGTAAAGATATACCTGGCGCCCCAGGAGACTGGCAGGGGGCCAACAATGTCCACATGGATGTGTTGGAACCTCCTTTGCGTCGGCTGGAACTGCTGGAGGGGAGCCTTCACGTGTCGCTGGACTTTGGCGGTCTGGCAGTGTATGCAGGTCCTGGCCCAGTGTCCGACCTGTTTGCGCAAACTGTGCCAGACGAATCTGTCTGCTACCAGCTTGATGGACGCCCGGATGGATGGGTGGGCCAGGTCGTGCAGCGTGTCAAACACCCGGCGCCTCCATGCTGCTGGTACCACGGGTCGGGGTTTGCCGGTAGACACGTCGCACAGGAGTCGATCCGCTGCCGGGCCGATGGAGACATCCTCCAACTGGAGCCTCGAAACGGCGGCGCGGTAAGCCGGGATCTCGGGATCCAACCGTTGTGCTTCCGCCAGTGCTGCGTAGTCTATTCCTGAGGACGATATGCCTACGGAGTGGAGTCAGGGGCGAGACAGTGTGTCGGCGACGACATTGTTCTTCCCTGCGATGTGGTGGACGTCCGTGGTGAATTCTGAAATAAAGGACAGGTGCCTCTGCTGCCAAGCCGACCATGGGTCTGATACCATGACCAGTGTGAAGGTGAGGGGCTTGTGGTCCATATACACGGTGAACTCCCTTCCCTCGAGGAAGTACCGGAAATGCCGGACAGCCAGGTAGAGCTCTAGCAACTCTCTGTTAAATGCGCTGTACTTCACCTCTGGTGACCATAGGTGGCCATAGAAGAAAGCGAGTGGTCGCCACTGGTCCTCGACGAGTTGCTCCAGGACTCCGCCGACTGCTGTGTTGGAAGCGTCGACTGTGAGTGCCGTGGATACATCGACTCTCTGGTGCACTAGGAGGGCCGCCTTTGCCAGCGTCTCCTTGGCCTGCTCAAACCCCTCCATGGACTCCGTGCCATGGTCTTGCCGGCCATCAGGCTGAACAAGGGTTTCATGAAGTGTGCTGCCACCAGCACAAACCGATGATAAAAGTTGACCATCCCTATGAACTCCTGCAGGCCCTTGACCATCCTGGGCTTGGGGAACTGGCGGATGGCCTGGACCTTGTCCGGTAGGGGAACTGCGCCATGTCGGTTGACTCTGTGGCACAAGAAGTCGATCTCCGTCAGCCCGAACTGGCACTTCGCCGGATTGATTGCCAGTCCGTGGTCACTCAGGCATTGGCAGAGCTTGCGCAAATGTGCCACATGCTCTTGGTGCAAACTGCTGGCCGCCAGGGTATCGTCCAAGTAAATGAAAACAAACTCCAGGCCGCGTCCCACCGATTCCATGAGCCTTTGGAAAGTTTGGGCTGCATTCTTGAGACCGAAAGGCATCCTCAGGAATTCGAACAAGTCGAGCAGGGTGATGAGGGCTGTCTTGGGCACGTCATCGGGGTGCACTGGGATCTGATGGTATCCCCTGACTAGGTCGATTTTCGAGAAGATGGTCACTCCGTGCAGTGTGGGGTACTGGGTATCTGTTGGCGATTGTGGCATCATTGAGCCTTCTGTAGTCTCCGCAGGGCCTCCATCCTCCTGTGGACTTGGGCACCATGTGCAGCGGAGATGCCCACGGGCTGTCTGAGCGGCGTACGATCCCCATCTCTTCCATCTTACGGAACTCCTCCTTGGCGAGGTGGAGCTTGTCGGGTGGGAGCCCGCGAGCTCGGGCGTGCAGCGGCAGTCCTTGCGTGGGGATGTGGTGCTGCACGCCGTGCTTGGGGTTGGCCATGGAGAACAGTGGGGTGACTATGGAGGGGAATTCCGCCAACACCCTGGCGAATTCGTTACCTGAGAGGGTCACGGAATCCAGGTGGAGGGCCGGTAGCTTGGCTTCTCCGAGCTGGGAAGTCTGCAACGTCTCCGCGTGGACCAAACGCCGGCCTTTCAAGTCGACCAGGAGGTAATTGGCTCGTAGTAAGTCTGCCCCTAGTAGTGGCTATGACGCCGCTGCCAACGTGAAAGTCCAAGTGAAATGGCTGGACCCGAAATGCAGTGCAATAGTTCACGGGCCATACGTCCGAATACTGGTGCCATTTGCAGCGGTGAGTTCAGGGCCTGGGACCGTGTTACGAGTGTCCACGTTTGAGGGGGGGAGTACGCTGACTTCGGCCCCGGTGTCTACCAGGAAGCGCCGCCCGTAGTGCCAGTCCCCGAGGTACAGGAGGCTGTCTTGGTGGCCAGCCGTCGTAGCCATTAGTGACGGCTGGCCCTGATGTTTCCCGGAAAAGCACATGGTGGACGGCAGTGGCACGCCTGAGCCCCATCTTTGGTGATAGAAACACCATTGTTCCAAACATTCATCTTTTTCCCCCGTGGGTCTTGGCGGCTTCGGTTTGCGGGGCTGGTGCTTTGGGGCGCACGATCGTGGCTCGGCCAATGGAGACTGCTCCTCGTTGCTTGCTCTGCCAAAGGACGTCTGCTTTAGCCGCGACCCTGCCTGGGTCGCTGAAATCCTCACTCGTGAGGAGGAGGCGAATGTCCTCTGGCATTTGCTCAAGGAACAACTATTCAAATAAAAGGCACGGCTTATGGCCGTCCATGAGCGTTAGCATATCATTCATGAGCTCAGATGGCATGCGGTCGCCCAAGCCGTCCATGTGTAGGAGCCACGTGTCCCGTTCGCAGCGGGAGAGTCCGAAGGTACGGATCAGGAGCGCCTTAAGCTTAGTGTACCTGTTCTCCGTTGGTGGCTGGCGTAGGAAGTCGATGATCCGGCCTGCCGTCTCCTGGTCGAGCATGCTGACCACGTAGTAATACCGCGTGGCGTCGTCTGTAATGTCTCTGATATTGAACTGGGCCTCAGCCTGCTCGAACCAAACGTGGGGCTGAGTGGCCCAGAGAGTCAGAAGCTTCAGAGAGACCGCGCTGTGCAAATTACTCGGATTCATGGCTGGTTCCAGATGCCATCTGGAACATTGGGGTCACCAATGCAGTCAAGCACAAAGCGCTACGAAAGGAGCACACGGAGGCAGAGAGAGCTGAACTCGGAATGACTTTATTGATTCAAACTCATGCGCTTAAATCTCCCCTCCCATCCGTCCCTGCGACCAGCGGAGCGGACGTGACATCAGACCATCCCTGGAAGGTCCGCCCCGAGCGGGCTGCGCATCTGCCTGCGGCTTCTGATGGTGGTTTGAGTCCCGTGTGTGCCGACCACCACAACAGCTTGTTAGCTCAAATTGCACAAGATCCAAATCTAACATCTTACAATGCTGCTTGCTTTTCTGAGATTTTCCAGCATTTTCTCTTTATCTTTCAGATTTCCCGCATCTGTGTTTACCTTTAATTTTCAGTGAAGCTTGACAGGCCTGCCCTTGATGTCTTTCTGTCAAATGGCAAAATAAATTGATTAGGAAGCTCTTTACTACAGAATCAAACTAATCTATGCACTCAACACATTTTATTTAATTTATATGTAGGCAAAGAGTTCAGAAGAAATTGTATTTGCAGAGGAATGGGACACATCTCATTTTGCTGATGCTCAAAAACATATAATCCATTAGACCATAAGTTCATCAGACAAGGAGTAGAATTAGGCCATTCAGCCCATCGTGGCTGCTCCATCATCCTATCATGAGTGATTTATTATCCATCTCAACCCCATTCTCCTGCCTTCCCTCCCATAACCATTAATGCCTTTACTAATCAATACCCTATCAACCTCTTCTTTAGATATATCCAGTGACTTGGCCTCCACAGCCATCAGTGGCAATGAATTACACAGATTCACTACCCTCTGGTTAAAGAAATTCAGTTATACTTATACACTAAAATTATATTTATTTACATATGTCAATTTCAATAATTATTGTGTAATAACTCTGATTAAGTAGTTCCAAAATGTATTATCAGCTGTACAGTGTACTACTGGACCTGTGGAAAAAAAAGAACCCATGCCTGCGAAGTTTCCAACTGATGACAAGCTTTTCATCCTTCCTGCCACTCGCTGTCTCCCCTCGACCAACTGTGGCTTTGAGATAAAACTTGCTCAAGTGCATCAGTCAGTCAAGGAGCATGAGTTCAAAAGCAGGCTGAGAGTCTGGTGCATCACATGCACGCTCTGGGAACCTTTAGCCCATCCTCACACTGATTGCTGCTCTCCATGCAAAGGCAGAGAGATGATTTCCTCTTTCCTTGAGTAGTGAGACTCTTACAACCTGTGAATGCAGTGCTCAGTTCAAATGTGAGAATTGGGATAGGTTTGTTGCTGCCTGGAATGAGGGTAATCTGAGATCTGAGCCGCTATGCTTTCACCTCCTCATTCACAGTTCAGTGAAGGAACCCATATATCCAATGAGCAATGCCTGAAAAATAATGCAGTCTTTGTAAACTCCAAGAATTTCAAAAGAGCTTACTACACCCATCAAAAGTTCACAATTGAAAACACATACAGAAAATAAGTTGTGCAAAGTAAAACTCTACCAGCTTTCTGTTAAGTTGTTAAAGTGAACCCCTTCTCCTCACCTGCCTATCACATCCTCCTTGTACCCTTCTTCCTTCCCTTTCTCCGTGGTTCACCCTCTTTTCCTATCTGATTCCTTCTTCTTCAGTCCTTGACCTTTCTTACCCATCACCTCCCAGCTTCTCACTTCATCCCACCAACCTTTCCCCTCATTTGGCTTCACCTATCCCCTTCTTGCTAATATTCCTTCCCCACTCCACCCACCTTCTCATTCTGGCTTCTTCCCCCTTCCTTTCCAGTCCTGATGAAGGGTCTTAGCCTGAAACATCGATTGTTTACTCCTTATCATTGAGGTCACCTGACCTGCTGAATTTGTCCAGCATTTTGTACATTTCACTCTGTTAAACTGAACCTCTATGCATTGCTCCAGAGAAAGCTAGGGGAGCTACTATAATGATCCGGTTAATATTTACCCTTGAACTGACATCTGATCATTGTTTGAAGGTCTTTGCTCTATGTAAATAAGCCACAAGAAGTCATCCTTAAAAAGTAATTAGATGGTCATTTATTTAACACAGAAGCAGGAATAAAGATAGTAGTGCTTTGTTAATTGTATTATCTGGCATAAATGAATGAAGTGCATTGAGATGATCGTACTGTTAGGTGAAACTTGTTGGATGATTTTTTTTTAATATTCATGGTCTTAAATGGATGTGCATCCTGGAAAGCAAATGATGTGACCTGACAAATCAGGGCTCTGCTCACTAACGTTCATAAAAATCTTTACTCATTGTTAATAAAACTTGAAAGGAAGTCCTTTCACTCAATTGGTGCACACTGTGGAAAAAATAATGCTGATTCCATGTCTGGCTGGAAGTTTTTTAGTAGCATGGCATGTAACGGCTGCTCTCAACACGGCAACAAAGGGTTGTGAAAGGTCAGGCATTGACATATACAGGCACCTTTGGTCAGAATCAATGGGCTTTAATGTTCTTATGGAAGGGGAAGTCATCATTTCAGAATGAGGGAGCTAATTGCTAATCTAGCGGGGAGGACAAATATGTTGCATGCCTCAATGAGCAGCATTGGATCTCTGAATCAGCAACTGTTGCTAATAAGCAGAAGTAACAGCTTTTCAAGAAGATAAGAGTCATAGAACCATAGACCAATATAGCTCAGATACAGGCCCTTCAGCCTAATGACCTCATTCTGACCACAGTGCCCAAACAGCTGGTCCCAATTTCCTGTGTTTGACCCATATCCCACAAAACCCCGGTCCTCCATTTCCTATCCAAACGTTTCTTAAATGATACTATTGTAGCTGTCTCAACCACCTCTTCTGGCAGCTCATTCACCAGCCTCTGCCACATCAGGTCCCTTATAAATCTTTCCCCTCTCACCTTAAATCAACACCCTATAGTTTTGGTCTCCCCTATCCTGAGTGTCATGGTCCTGGCTGGCATTCCCCACCTTTTCCCTGTCCTCCCTAATTGGTCCTTAATCCCCACACTTGATTCCCAATCTTTCCCAATTCCTCTCAATCACCAGCACCTGGTTTCCATTAGCCACCAGAGGATAAGACCCCTCAGCTCTGGTCAGCCCTTGCCAGATTGTTGGTTCACACCCACCCCCACCCCCAACCCTCCCCCACCCCTTCCCCTCCCCCACCCCTCCCCTTCCCCCACCCCTTCCCCCACCCCTTCCCCCACCCCTTCCCCCACCCCTTCCCCCACCCCTTCCCCCTCCCCTTCCCCTTCCCCTTCCCCTTCCCCTTCCCCTTCCCCCTCCCCCTCCCCCTTCCCCTTCCCCCTCCCCCTACCCACCTTGCTCCAAGTCTTCAACCCCATATCTCTTCGTAAACCAAGTCTCCCAGGGAGTCGCGTAGGGAGCGATCCCTGCGAAAAGCAGAAGGGGGGGAGGGAGGGAAAAATATGTTTGGTAGTGGGATCCCGTTGGAGGTGGCGGAATCGCTACCTACACGACTCCCTTGTCCACTCGTCCCCCCCATCCCTTCCCACCGATCTCCCTCCTGGAACTTATCCTTGTAAAGGGAACAAGTGCTACACCTGCCCTTACACTTCCTCCCTCACCACCATTCAGGGCCCCAGACAGTCCTTCCAGGTGAGGCGACACTTCACCTGTGAGTCAGCTGGTGTGGTATACTGCGTCCGGTGCTCCCGATGTGGCCTTTTATATATTGGTGAGACCCAACGCAGACTGGGAGACCGTTTCGCTGAACACCTACGCTCGGTCCGCCAGAAAAAGCAGGATCTCCCAGTGGCCACACATTTGAATTCCACGTCCCATTCCCATTCTGATATGTCTATCCATGGCCTCCTCTATTGTCAAAATGAATCCAAACTCAGGTTGGAGGAACAACACCTTATATACCGGCTGGGTAGCCTCCAACCTGATGGCATGAACATTGACTTCTCTAACTTCCGTTAATGCCACTCCTCCCCTTCTTACCCCATCCCTGACATATTTAGTTGTTTGCCTGTTCTCCATCTCCCTCTGGTGCTCCCCCCACCCTTTCTTTCTCCTGAGGCCTCCCATCCCATGATCCTTTCCCTTCTCCAGCTCTGTATCACTTCCGCCAATCATCTTTCCAGCTCTTAGCTTCATCCCACCCCCTCCGATCTTCTCCTATCATTTTGCATTTCTCCCTCCCTCCACTACTTTCAAATCTCTTACTAACTTTCCTTTCGGTTAGTCCTGACGAAGGGTCTCGGCCCGAAACGTCGACAGTGCTTCTCCCTATCGATGCTGCCTGGCCTGCTGTGTTCCACCAGCATTTTGTGTGTGTTGTTTGAATTTCCAGCATCTGCAGATTTCCTCGTGTTTGCTTTTATATTACTTAGTTGTTATTCTTTATTCGCTCACTTACTCCTTTTTCCCCACCAAAATAAGAATATATATATATATAAATATATACGTATGTAATGTGTGTGTATATATATATATATATTTGTGTGTGTGTGTGTATGTATATATAGGAGGAGTACACAGGGAAATCTTTTCTGTGTAATGGATTTGTTCACTAACTTATATGAATACTGCAATGGGGGCCCTCAACTCACAAGTAGGAGGGGTTATTCCCCACAGCTAGACATTTCCTGTAGCTCAACGCAGGGTCATCTACTAGAGACCTCAGCCTTGAAATCACACGTTTGTTGCCATTTTTGTTATTATCTGTGTTTCTTGGTTCGTATTTGTTCAGGGAGTAGATCGATTAAGTTTTATTCTAATTTCAATGGTACATTGACAGATAAGTACAGATGGCAAAGGACAAGGTAAAATAATTTCTTTTAATGTCAATGGGCTATTAAATCTAATCAAACGTAAGAGAATTTTATCCAATTTGGAACAATTTGATTCGTACTGGGAAAAATAGTTTAACTAAATAATGCCTTATCAGCCTGATTTTATTCTCACAAATCAATGAATCTGTTGGAAAAAAAAATATCACTCCCTACTTGTACATAGTTCTTTCCTTTTGCTTGTTTTTTCTCTCCACTCTTTTCTATAAGTGTGTACCTCAGATAAATACTTTGTAGAGATTTGTGATATATATGATTATATGATATGTAGGTACAATGTCTGAAACATCTTATGGAAATGTTTGTTTGATGATGAACTTCAATAAAAAAATAAATTACAAAAAAATTAAATTTGAAAAAATTTAAAGACGATTCAAATTTCTAAACAATTCACATGTCCATTAGGCTATGAAAATTAGTTACAACCTTTGATGTTAATACAATTCTTAAGGTACCAAATGCCTTCACTAACCGCCTTTAACAGCACCAGAGCTGGAGCTCCCTCCTTTGTGAGGCAGTCAGCCATTTGTTCCTTCGTGGTTGACCATAGAACATGATGAATTTTCTGTGCTTGGACAGGTTCTCTGATGCTGCTTATCTCAAGATGAAGCCTCTTCTCTGTGAGTGCCTTGGTGGATTTGATGGCAGCAACCAAAGAGTAGTTGTCGGTGACACAAGTTATTTGTAGACTGCTCTTCTTTGGGTCACCATGGAAAAGCTCAAAATTCTGTGAGCAGAAAAACAGCATTATCAATACCTTCAGACATTGCAAGAATTTCTCCTACCAGCATACTCCATGCAACTCTTCGGATCCTTTTTGATTGCCAATAAAGAGGTGAAATTCTTCCCTCTTCTCCCATCAGTACGATCAGAAAGATTTCCAAGTGAGACATCACTGAAGACAACGAGCCTCAATGAGCTATCTTTTCCAAGCTGTTGAAGCTTCAAGACTACTTTTTCTGATTGAATTCTGCACACTATCTTGTTTGCCTCACTTAAAGTTTGTACTGTGGTATTTTTTGTGCTGGATGCCAAGTTGCTGGCATCAAACATCATGTCCGGTCTGCTCAGCCTTGCTGCCCGTAGAACCTGACCTATCTTTGACCTAAGTAGCTCAACTTCAGCTTCACTGAGGGGTGCATCCTATCGTGTGCTACGTGATTTTTTTGTAGACACTATCTTTTGGCCCATGTCTCTAACTGCCTCAAACACCATTATTTCTCCAACTTCCGATTTCATCCTGTTTACTGGATTCAAGCAATACTTTTTTAGTTACTGGGACATATTCATTGTGATATTTTTCAGATGGTCCAGCTTTTATACTTGATTCTACACATGACATGTCGACTGACCCCGCGGTGCCAGTGATCGTGACTGATTCTAGGTAATTCACGTTGTACCAACTTCTGTTTCTCCCAGGGGCTTTGCTTACTCATCCCAAGACTTCAGCTGTACATGAAATACCAGTGTCTTGGTTACAAATCTCATAGTTTGTGCTGTTTTAAGACTGAAACTTCCAGGTTGTCTTTGCACTTGTGATAATTTCTGTTGAGTCACGTCTGTTGGGTTCCTAACAGCAGTCTCTTCTGTGCATTCTGTACAGTCTGCTGTTTTGTAATACACTTTGTCCCCTGTGTCATATTTATCATTTGTAAGATAGACGTGTGCCCTCAGTGTCTTTGAATTCTCTCTGAACACTCTGCTTTAATGAAAGCCTTCCTTGATGCATGCACTGCTGAAGTATGTTTCCCAACCCACTCACTCCTTGTTGTGCCCTCTAGAGCAGGTGATCTGTCAACCAGTAGAGAGGCATGGTTTGGATTCTGGCTGAACACCAAATGATGCGGGTTATAGCCATCTACATTATGTATGATATTCATCGCCATAAGGGCCCAGTCCAGGGCTGTGTTCCAATCCAGCCATTGTTTTTCTATACCTTCAGCATTATTTCAGTAAGCGTTAGATTATGTTGCTGCAGAAGTCCATTACTCCAAGGACTATATGCTGCTGTTGTCTTTGTTTCAATGTTAAAGTTCTCTGCTATATCTCTGAAGTCATCATTATTACATTCACCACCATTATCACTGAATACTTTCCAAGGTGGTCCATGCACACTAATCCAGGACTGGATGAAGTTTGTTTACTATCTCCAAGGGTCTCTTTGTGTTTACAATGCTACTGGCACTGAAGGGAGGTACCACACTCCTTCTCCAGTTCATGTAGGTCTACAGCTACTGTTTCATTGTATTCAGATGCTAGTGGCAGACCAACCACAGGCTTGAGCTTGGGCTTTCCTACCTTTGACGTCTCACAGCTGTCAAATATCTGCTTTAGAATGGAACCATAATCTCCATATTTGTTCCCTGAATGCCGTAGCAGTTCCTGAAGCCTACCAGTTGAAGTGTGTCCACACTGCATGTGAAGTTTGAGCAACAATTTGCATTTCTCATCTATGGTGATGCATTGTGTGACAGTACTTCATTCTTATAATGGTTCTTAGTAATGCCTTTATCTAGGATGGTTCACACAGTGATGTCCAGAGCTGGTGAGCTCAAGAGACACGGGCTGTTGAAACACTGTTGCTTGGTCATGCTCCATATCCAGTACAGCTCCTGCTTTCTATAAGAAAGATTACTCAAGAGTAATAGAATGTTTACTGGTACCACCTCCATTTCAATGTAACATTTTGACTGCCCTATTTTTTGTGGAAATTTTCACTCTTTTAAGATCATAAGACATAGGAGCAGAATTAGGCCATCTGGCCCATCGAGTCAGCTCCGCCATTCAATTATGGCTGACCCTTTTTCTCTATCTCCTCCTCAACCCCAGTTCCCTGCCCTCTCCTCATAACTTTTGATGCCGTGTCCAATCAAGAACCTCTTTTGGTAGAATGTACAATCCTTCCATCTCCAAATTTAATGCTTTATTACTGGGTGTATTTGTGTTCTGCAATTCATTCTGGTTTAGTTCACTTACATAGCTTTCAAGCCATTTTTCTCCAACATTGTGTGTCTACATGCTCTATCAGTAGCAGCAGATCGTAGAGATTCTATCATCAAAATCTCTGCGTCATATGTCTCTGCATTAGTAAGTGATTCCTTCACAAACAATGTGATTATGCCATTCTTCTCCATCCTGAGGTTTGTTATTTTCTTCAGTTAGCCTGACTTGTTCAGTTCTGTGCAGACAGTTTCATGCCCAGTGGTAAAAACTTTGACAAACTGCACATTTTGATCTCCTACTGTACTTGTTTGTTGGATTTGTGCCAGGTAATGGTACCCTTGTCTGGTCCTTCTGTGATCAATGCTTGCTATACTCTTGTTTCTGCTCAGAGAAGTATGCTGTTTCCTGATTTAAACTAATTCCAACTCGTTTTAGCAACTTTTTCTCCAAAAGCCCTCTTCAGTGCTAATTTCATAGGTGCAAATGTAAGTTCTGTGCATGCAGTTAACACTAGCAGTCTGTCCTTTATGCCTAGCTGCACTGTATCCAACAATTTAAAAGTTAATACAGTGTCAGGAAATTCCATTTTGTATTTACACATGCGACTGTACTTTTGTTCAAAATCAATAATATAATCAGCGATAATCAGCCAGATAATCATTTTGTCTCTATAAATTTTGTCAAAGTCTGAATATGCCTCTGAAATCTAATCCTTTTCATCCTTCAAAAAAAAACAAAGTGTATTTATCAGCATATTCATACTGCCATCTTTGTTCAAGTCTTCCTCCGAAATTCCCATCATGGTGTCTCTCACTCTTCCCGAAAGCAACAACAGAACAGCCAAGGCTTGCTTTGTCTTCTCCAGTTCCATAATATGAGTCCATATTCCTATGTCATTTTTCCAGTTTTTGGTTGTTCTTATCAAATACGGGTGGGATCCTATCATTGGAAGCCATCCTCTGTTACCACTGTTAATGCCCAAACAACAAAGACACGTTTTTCTTTAGTTTAAACAATTTTACTCTTAATGTCTCCATTCAATACCAGAAGTATTTACAATATTACTCAAATATAACTGAAATACTATATACACAACATGTGTAGTATCTGGAATATTGAGCTGCCGGTCCTGCCCTTCTCTCAGTCACGTTTATCTTATGGTAGTAACATGCCACTCTTCAGAGCCAATTCAGTCTCTGAGTTTGACTGCCTTACCTGCTAAACCTCGAGCATTGCAATACATATGGTTTAACTGAGTATCCCTTTCCATACCTTTACGGTGCCCCTGGTTATCCTGAATACTCAACGTTGTCACTGGCTGTATCCAGTGACTTGTTCAGAGACTCGCACCCCTGCCAATCCAGCTTAAATCCTTCCATGTAGTGCCAACAAATTTCAAAAATCATTGAGTTATACTGCATGGAAACAAACCCTTCAGCTCAAATTGTCTATGCTGAGCAAAATGTCTGTATGAGTCAGAGTTCCTTTTCCTAAGCTCAAAGCAGGCATGAACTTGAGAAGTACAGGAGCTTCAAAGCTACGAAGAATTTTGCAGAAGTGATTTCAAAACATTCATTGGACATACAGTATTGACCTTACATGAATATGCAGCAGCCTCTGTGCATTTGAACATATACTCACAGGGGAGAAGGAGGTGTCCATTCACGTGGTATACAGAAATGCCACAGTGCACAATAAACACACACAAAATGCAGGATCTCAGCCGGCCAGGTAGTATCTATGGAAAAGAGTACAGTCGATGCTTTGGGCCGAAGCCCTTCGGCAATGCACAATAAGATTTCTCAGCTAATATTAGAACATCTAAATATGTCCAAAACATACAAAGTGAATACTAATTATATTTTTCTCTTTATCTCTAGTTTCACTTAATCTTCAATTAACTGGGGTATAATCAATTATTTTTTCTTCTATTGTTAGTCAACAAGAAAAACAATTTCAACTGAGCAATCTTCTCAGAGAATTTTTTTTTACTTGGTTTATAATTGCCAATTATTCCCAAGAGACAAGGTCAGAAAAGAATTTTATTTTTAATCATAAGAAGTTGAGCTTTGAGAAGTCTACTCTAAAAATGAATTTTAATCTGTAGAAAAATGAACCCATTGTTAATCAAGATCAATTTTACCAAATACCTTGTTTCAGTTTGTTTTAAGGTGGCCCAGTAAAGCCCTTCAGTACTATTGATTAACACCCCCACTACTACCCAACATCCTTTAGTTATCAGTGCACCAATTTCTAGCATTGTGAAGTGATAGGTAGTAAAAGTTTAGTTCATTGCTCTTCTCCTGCAATGATCATGTGTTGAGTTTCAATGTTGACTTCAGCCAGGAAGTTGTCAGAGTCTATTTAATAGACACTGAGCTAATGTTAATTGACAGCAATTGTGAATATATGTTCTCCTGCATGAGGAGGTGTGATGTGAAAGTCAAGCATGTATCCAGTGGAGAAAAAGCAGAATGCATTTCCCAAGAGGAATATTTTGTGCTATGGCAGACCTCAAATACTATCATCAGAGTGTTTTCACATCTAGTATTAGTTATCAGTTTCCATGCAGTTCCTGAACTCTGTATTTGAGACTATGCATAACCCTTTTATTACACATTAGCACAGGAAATTAGTATGGTCTATATCTTGAGCATGGGAACACAGGTACTGGAGCCTCAGACTTCATATAAATCCCAATACTTGGCCGAATCATCTCTTAATAACATGGGCAAGACAGGAGCATAATAGCTAGTGTGACACTCTAGCAACTCAGGGCATTGAAGTTCGAAGTTGAGTCCTGGCATCCTTTGTAAGGGGCAGTGTAGCCTCCCTATGGAATGCGTAGACTTTCTGGGTCGTTCCCAGTTTCCACCCAGTCCAACCAAAGACATACCAAGTAGGTTAATTAGTCATTATAAATTGTCTTGAGATTAGATTAAGGTTAAATCAGGTTCTTGAGGGTTGCTGGGGCTGTGCTTCTCAAAGAGCCAGAAAGGCCTACTCCACACTGCATCTCTAAAAATAAAATAACGTAGTAAAATTGTCAGGACATGTATCAATTAATGTAACTTCATACTTTGTAAACTTGGAACTGATATAAAAGCCTCCTGAATCCCATGATATCTTATGGATTTAATCTGCATTAAATTACTTGAATGGTTACATAGTAATCTGTTGACCATCTGATAATCACCTCCAGCTGTCTATAATTAACAGCAAAAGCTGGATATTTGGCAAAAGAAAGAAAGAAAATGAGATATCTGTAACAAAATGACAGATGCATCTTACATTCTTTAAATATTCATTTGTCAGGAGTATCATAACACACATATAAACACAGTCAAGGAGGTAGAAGGATGAAATTCATCTGCATGAAACTCATTAGCTTGTGCTGATAATGTGTAGCTTGATTCCAGTATCTGCCTTATAACAATGTCAGCCTCAAATTAATCATTTTGCCTTGCACCTACTCCTTTCCAGTTTAGAGAAATCGAAGTGATGTGAGATTAAACTAAGTTTCTCACCAACGTTATGGTTTCATTTAACTTTGGCATGCACTCTCCTAACATTTTTATATATATGAGCATTACTCTTTTTTTAAAATGAAATATGTACTCTATGTTTTGGCTCAAACTATGTTACCTCTGCTGCATGCAAGTATGTTCAGAATTCCAATTTCCAACTCTTAACTATGGTTATCTCAATACCAGATGACTACTGAAATTCTTATTTTTATTCCAGGCTTCCTTCACAGTTAATAGATCTCTTACAAAAATCTTCCAGAAATGCATTATTATTTAAGAATACTTTAATATTCAATAGACTTAAGAATACAGCTTGCCTAATTTGCTAACACACAGAAGATGCTGGAGGAAGTCAGCAGGCCAGGCAGCCTCAACGGAAAGGAATAACGAGTTGACGTTTTGGGCCAAAACCCTTCATCAGAGCAAAGTTATGTCTGGTCTCACATATTGAGGTTGAGAATCCAATATCCTTCTATCATCAAAAGTAAATGGCGCATGATTCCAGCACTAACTAAAAGAAGTACCATGGGATATGTATATTTGAACAAATTATAGATTACAGAAGCTACACACAGTAGAGCTGGAGGATCTCAGAGAGTCAGGCAGCAACAACGGAAGGAAGTAGACAGTCAGCATTTTCTACTGGGAGCCTTCATCAAGCCAAACTACAGTGTCATTCAATCTTTAATTGTTGCTTAACTAATTCTTAGCTATACTAAAGATGGCATGGTAGCATAGCAGTTAGTACAATGCCATTTTAGCACCAAAGATCTGGGCTCAATTCTGCCACTGTCCAGAATGTGTTTGCACCTTCTCCCCAGAACCACATTCCTCTGGGTATTCTGGTATTCACCCACTTTCCAAAGACGTGTGGGTTAGTTGGTTAATTGGTCACATGGGTGTAACTGTGCTTGTTGAACCAGAAGGGCCTGTCACCGTAATGTATCTCTAAATTAAAAAAAAATTAAAACACTATTTCACTTGCTATCTATGAGGAGCATATGAACACCAGCTAAGGGAAGGCGTCAAGTCAATCACTGGAGGCAATATTGCATTGGATGCAAAGCAAGATTTAGAAGGATTAGTATCAAATCACTTCTGCATGACTACATATTTATGGTTCTTCCAATTCAAGATAATGTATATTGTTACATTGAACTCAACATAACCTTGTTTAATTTGATTCATGTGAAGCTGAACTCAATTACAGGTATCGTTCTAAACACAGCATTCCTAGGCAGGTGATATTTACTGCGTTGAAACTGTGTCACTGATTCTTGCATTAGTATCATGGATCATAATGATGAGCTGCACTGAAGTGCTGCTGGAATAAAAAGCCATCAGAGTCTAACACATTAAAGCTGATAAAAGTGCAACACATACTGTGGAGGTTAGACATAACATACAGAATTATTTATGAGAAAGGTTTATTATTATAATAAAGAACAATTGGTAGCAGAATATTTGGTGCACGTCCAGATGGAAAGGGGGCTCCTGTCACCAATGGACACAAGCAGCTCATAGCTATGAAGTGTGAAACAGTAAATGCAACATAAGAAATGCCACTTTGGAGGAAAATTTATCTGTAAAGAGAAGCTTTACCAGTGTGAGGAACGTTAGCCCTTGGTGACCTGTTGTAAAATGCAGACATAGACCTGAATTATACTGGAACTAGCTCGATACCAGGACTTACTGCCTGCCAAGGTGAATTTACTTATTGGAGGACTGTAGAATGTAAGCACCCCATCCTTCACACCAAAAGTTTTCCTATAAGCAAGGTAACTCTTTCTCCTTTTCTAGTACTTCTTTGATGTGTAAACAGGGAAGAAGCTTTGTGATCAGCAATTGACATCTTTTTCTCTGCACCTGCTCTTATCTCAGAACTGCTGGCTTCTGATATGGAGCTTTGCTGGTTGCCTCTCTGGAATTTGTGCCTGTATAGTTTTGCATTGCCTCCTACATGCCCCTGTATGATGTACTGAGGTGAAGATTGAATCTTGGCATAGAACCATAGAACCATAGAACATTACAGCACAGAAATAGGCCTTTTTGCCCTTCTTGGCTGTGCCGAACCATTTTTCTGCCTAGTTCCACTGATCTGCACCTGGACCATATCCATCCGAACCCCTCTCACCCATGTACCTGTCCATGTTTTTCTTAAATGTTAAAAGTGAGCCCACATTTACCACTTCATCTGGCAACTCATTCCACACTCCCACCACTCTCTGTGTGAAGAAGCCCCCCAATGTTCCCTTTAAACTTTTCCCCTTCACCCTTAACCCATGACCTCTGTTTTTTTTTTCTCCCCTGGCCTCAGTGGAAAAAGCCTGCTTGCGTTCACTCTATCTATACCCATCATAATTTTATACACCTCTATCAAATCACCTCTCATTCTCCTACGCTCCAGGGAATAAAGTCCTAACCTATTCAACCTTTCTCTGTAACTCAATTTCTCAAGTCCCGGTAACATCCTTGTAAACCTTCTCTGCACTCTTTCAACTGTATTAATATCCTTCCTGTAGTTTGGTGACCAAAACTGCGTATGCTAATGTAAGGAAAGGCAGCAGCTCCAGCAAGGAATATTCCATTTGATCTTCCATTGGCAAGTCAATAACAGCTCTCAGCTCCTCAAGTGCAGCAGCCTAGAACCCAACCAACAATTTTTATACATTCATGAAACTACAGATGCTGCTTGATCTGGTATACTTTTTCAGAAGTAAAGGGGCTACTGTAAATTCTCCTACATTATTTACGACACCCTCAGAGATACAATATTTACTGCAAGTTTTATTTTGTTCTCAGAATTTTGCTCTCACAACATTTGATTCCAAATACTGAACTCAGCAAAAGTGCAATTGAAATTGATAGGCAAAAGTGTTCTGAAATACTTTGCTTCATTCCTTCTGCAAAATAAAAGTAAGAATATTCTAAGTTTATCTTAATGGGATATATTATGAGCCATAAGTTCAAAATAATTTACCAACCACAGGCTTAAAGAAAACAAATAAGACTGTGTAGAATTGTGCACTTATAGACTTGTGCTCTGGCATCCCCTTCAGTATATCTTCCACTTCTCTCTATCCTTTATAATTCCTCGACTGTAGCTTTGGTCATTCATCTCAATGTAAGCTATGAGGGGATATGGAGAGGCTTTAGGGATAATAAAAACTGGTTAAGTGAATAGGCAAGGCTTTGGTAGATGGAATGGCTTTTGAAAAAATGTAGAATAATTTACTTTGTTAAAAAATGGCAGGATGGCAAGATAGTTTTTTAATGTTGAGTTATAAAAATGTGTTGGTGTTCAGAGAGACCTTGTTCTTGTACATATTGTAAGTCACTAAAAGTTGACATGCAAGTTTAGAAAGCACATGGTATGTTAGTCTCCATTGCAAGAGGATTGGAATGTAAGTGTTGAGGGCCCTATTCCTGCTTCTACATCTTACATTCTTGTGTTCAATATCACTTTACAAAGTCAAAGTTGTCGTACAAGGCAAGATGTTGATTTTATATCATTAATATTTTGTTTCCTCTTAAGCATAGAATTGTTAAATTATATTTACTAACTTTTAGCTAAACAACCCTTTGAAAATTGTAGCAAATTAATGCTACAATTGTGTAAATTGTGTAAGCAAGATTGAGGATTGACATGTTTGCAAATGGAACGCTGAGCAATGAGAGTGTGTTAATGCTTCCTCTGATTTCTAAGCAAATATAACATAAGATAGCATTAATTTAGGAAGTTAATGCAATTTTTATTACATGAAAACATGATTTAGTCAACATCAGTAATCTTAATTGAATTTCACTCTTTACCCTTATTGATGATTTTCACAATTTGTACACTTTGCTTACTGACTAGATGCTTTGTTAAATGTCTTTGTTTCTGCTCTCTAAAGCAAACTGTACTGAATCTAATACGTTTTCCAGAAATAATTAAAATTTAAAATTAATAACAGGTGATTCGACAGATATTGGCAATATAGAGTAACACATATGAAATGCTGGAGGAACTCAGCAGATCACGGAATAAACAGTTGTTGTTTTGGACCAATACTCTTCACCAGGACTCGTTAATATTATCCTGGAGTTTAGAAAAATGCCAAAAAAATGAAATACTTGTTTGCCATAACAGATTAACCTTCTTATTTTAATTATCACATTCTTGCATCAATATTAATTGCATTAGGTACAATTACCACTTAAGGAGTGTGAAGTTCAGTAAAGTTCTTTCATTTATTGATTGACTGAATTCCAAATCTGAAACTGTGATGAAACTATTCTAAAAATTCTACAGTTACATACTGCTTATCATAGCCAATAATAACATCTCACTCAATAGAGGATCTTACCACTTGTAGGGGTCTACAGTACCAAAGTAACTTTGTACCTCCTACATTCCAACATTGATAACATTTTAAACCTACTTGATAAGGTGCCTTGAGATGTCACAAAAGGAACATCAAAGGTCCTACGACACCAATGTTTTTTTTTAATCTTGCATTTAAATATGAATAATGTCCATTGGTAAATCATAATTCTAAATTTAAAATAACTAATAGAATTCTGCTTTTTAATTCCCCTTTCTTCACACCTCACAAATTTCTGCCTTTAGGTGTGTAAAAGTCACACCGATAAACCAATATTCACCAAACATGCTAAGAGCAAAGTATAAATAAACAGCTGGTCTGATGGTGTACTAATGTTGCTTAAAGGTAAAAAAGGAGAACTCTTCATTTTGGCAGATGTTTGAAATCTTACCTCATGCCTACCAGTAATTAAACCAGATTACTTATTCTCTCCATTAGTGTGCTTTATTCACTTTTGTAATATCACCCAACCCACCCCAACTAGGTAGATACAGAAACCTTCTCTACTGCTCTCGCTGTGCATATGTACACAACTATGCAGTGAGCTAAACAACTTCTCAAAGATCACCCGAGACAGAGCATTCTTTAGGGTTTTTGATGAGGTTTCTTTACTGTGAAATGGCTGAGTTAAATAAATATGTATTAAACTCGAAGTTCAAAAGTTCAAAGTAAATTTAATTATTAACATACATATATGACACCATATACAATACTGATATTCATTTTCCTGTAAGCATACCCAGCAAATCTATAGAATAATAACTATATCAGGATCAATAAAAAATCAACTTGAGTGCAGAAGACAACAAACTATGCAAATTCAAATATAAATAAATAGCAATAAATGATGAGAACATGAAACAACAGAATAAAGAGTTCTTAAAGTGAAATCATTGATTGTGGGAACATCTCCATGGATGAGCAAGTGAGTGTAGTTAACCCCTTTGTTCTGGAACCTTATCATTGTGGTGTAGTAACGTCTCTTGGACCTGGTGGTGTGAGTCCTGAGGCTCTTGTATCATTTACCTGATGGCAACAGCGAGGAAAGGGGATAGCTTGGGTGTTGAGGATCTCTGATTATGGATGTTACTTTCCTATGACAGCATTTCATGTAGATGTGCTCAGTGGTTGGGAGAACTTTACCCATGATGTACTGGGCCAAATCCACTACTTGTTGTAGGATTTTCCATTCAAAGCTATTGGTGTTTCCATACCAGGCCATGATACAGCCAGTCAATACACTCTCCACTACACATTAATTGAAGTTTGTCAATATTTTTGATGTCATGCTGAATTTCCACAGACTCCTAAGGAAGTAGAGGTGCTGACATGCTTTGTTTGCAATTGCACTTATGTGCTGGGTGCAGGACTGGTCCTCTGAATTAGTAACACCCAGGAATTTAAAGTTACTATCCATCTCCACCTCTGAACCTCCAATGAGGACTTGTTTGTGGATCTCTGGTTTCCCTCTCCTGAAGTCTACAATCTATTCCTTGGTCTTGCTGACATTGAGTGGGAGTTCGTTGTTATGACACCACTCAACCAAATTTGTAATCTCCCTCCTGTATGCAGATTCATCACCACCTTTGTTCAGCCCACAACAGTGGTGTCATCAGCAAACTTGAATATGACATTAGAGCTGTGCTTAGCCACACAGTCATAGGTATAAAGCGAGAAGAGCAGGGGGCTAAGCGCACAACCCTGTGGTGCACCGGTGCTGATGGACAACGTGGAGGAGATGTTTCTACTAATCCGAACTGACTAGGGTCTACAAGTGAGAAAATCCAGGATCCAATTGCATAAAGAGATATTGAGGACATGGTCCTGGAGCTTATTGATTAATTTTGAGGGGACAATGGTATTAAATGCTGAGCTGTAATTGATAAAGGTGTATGCATCTTTGCTGGCCAGATGTTCCAGGGTTGAGTGAAGAGCCAATGAGATGGCATCTGTTGTGGACTTGGTGCTCCAGTAGGCAAATTGGAACTGATCCAAGTTGTGTTTAAGGCAGGAGCTGATATGTTTCATCACCAGCCTCTTGAAGCACTTCATCACTCTGGATATGAATGCATCTGGGCGATAGTCATTGAAGCTGGTCACCACGCTCCAGTGAACAGCGGTATGATTGAAACTGCTGGGTACCACACACTGCCGAAGCAAGAGTACAAATTTAATATGACTGACCCTTATAAAGTCTTTCAGGTGACATCACCCACCTTATATTTGAGCTCTATCACTTATATACTAAGTCACCAATTGTCACTGATACAGCCTCAATATGTACGTTGGCACATTCAGGTAAGCCTGAATTTTGTGACATCTCTACACAAATGTGATGTTGGAAATTTAGCAGTAGGTAGGCTCAGTGTTGTCTGCCTCACCCAGTGACATTGCTCGAATGAAGGTGGAAAATCTCAAAAGATCTTCCAAGTAAACAGTCTCGATTAGGCAAATCAGGTAAACATATATGCCACAATGCTACTTTCTTCCTTGCATCCTACAAGCAGTGATGTATCCTTGCTGCTCTTTAATCACCAGGCTGCACTGTAGCATTGAATAAATCAGAGAATCATAGAAACGTACACTACAGAATCGGACCATTACAGCCCACTTCATCTCATGATGCCTATCCATTTTCCCACATTAGGACTGTATCTCTTTGCACCTTTTCTATCCAACTACCTGCCCAAAGACCTTTTAAATATTGTAACTGCATCTGTCTTTACAACCTCGTCTGGTAGCTCATTTAAAATATTCATCTCCTTCTGAATGAAAACCCAACTCCTCAGAACTCCAGCTGCTTATAAACAGCAGCTTATATATGAAAATGATGAAAGAAATAGAAATATTCAATGCAACTTCACAATATGACTTCTAACATAATGCAGCATCAATCTACATATATTCAATGACAGACATTGGGAGCTTTTTGTCTTTCTCTAATAAGAAGTTAAATAAAAGCATCATTTAAACACAGTCCAAGGATATTCTTCATCTTTCTCACTAGATATGTTGTATTATTCTCTCAGTCCTTTCAGTGGAGAAGTAGTGTGGTTGTCTGAATCAAATGTATAATCTGTAAGGTAAATTCCTTCGATGTACACAGGATATGATTTGTCATTTAAGGACACGAGAGCAGCATGATAATGTAGTGATTAGCACAATCACTTTACAGTCCCAGCAATCGGCAGTTGGAGTTCAATTCCCACCACTGTCTGTAAGAAGTTTGTACGTTCTTCCTGTGACCACGTGGGTTTCCTCTAGGTGATCTGGTTTCCTCCCACATTCCAAAGTCATACTGGTTATGGTTAGGGATTTGTGGTCATGCTACGTTGGAGCCAGAAGCATGGGAACACTTGATGACTGCCCCAGCAATCCTCTGATTGTGCTGGTTATTGATGCAAAATGATGCATTTCACTGTAAATTACAATCTACATGTGACAAATAAAGCTAATCTTAATATTAAGGAGTGAAGCACGGGCAAGAGTTCTCCTATTAGCTTCACAAAACTATTCTAGTCTGCTGCTGCTCTAAGCTCATCTCAGCTGGATTTTTTCCAAGACAGTCATCTTCTTTAGGCTCAGGATAAGTGCGATGCTCTAAACACTAAGTATTCATCTGAAACCAAGTACTATTGAGACACAGGTCTCAAAATGGAGTTAGCCTTCAGCAAAGGCCAGTGGTTTAATTACCTGAACTCTACATTGTAGGAAGACTGCCTCACAGAATGGTACTGAATATGTCCATCATTAAATGTTTTCCTTAAAGCTACAACATCTGACAAGATTGATATCACATAGATCTCAGCTCACAAAAATGGCAAGCAAGTGAAGGTAAAGTTAAAAAAAAATAAGACATCAGATTGATTAAACATGGCTTCTATTGTCTTGGATTTAATAAGCTGAAATCTGATCTAATGATAAATAATATTTATAAATGACCTGAATGAGGAAGTGGAGGGATGGGTTAGTAAGGTTGCTGATGACACTAAGGTTGGAGGTGTTGTGGATAGTGTGGAGGGCTGTCAGACGTTACAACGGGACATTGATAGGATGCAAAACTGGGCTGAGAAGTGGCAGATGGAGTTCAACCCAAATAAGTGTGAAGTGGTTCATTTTGGTAGGTCAAATATGATGGCAGAATATAGTATTAATGGTAAGACTCTTGGCAGTGTGGAGGATCAGAGGGATCTTGGGGTCCCAGTCCATAGGATGCTCAAAGCAACTGCGCAGGTTGACACAGTGGTTCAGAAGGCATACGGTGTATTGGCCTTCATCAATTGTGGAATTGAATTTAGGAGCCTAGAGCTAATGTTGCAGCTATATAGGACCCTGGTCAGACCCCACTTGGAGTACTGTGCTCAGTTCTGGTTGCCTCACTACAGGAAGGATGTAGAAGCCGTAGAAAGAGTGCAGAGGAGATTACCAATGATATTGCCTGGATTGGGGGAGCATGCCTTATGAGAATAGGTTGAGTGAACTCAGCCTTTTCTCCTTGAAGTGGTGGAGGATGAGAGGTGACCTGATAGAGGTGTATAAGATGTTGAGAGGCAATGATCATGTGGATAGTCAGAGGCTTTTTCCCAGGGCTGAAATTGTTGCCACAAGGTGACACATGTTTAAGGTGCTGGGGAGTAGCTACAGAGGAGATATCAGGGGTAATTTTTTTACACAGAGAGTGGTGAGTGCTTGGAATGGGCTGCCGGCGACGGTGGTGGAGGCGGATACGATAGGGTCTTTTAAGGGACTTTTGGATAGGTACATGGAGCTTAGTAAAATAGAGGGCTATAGGTGAGCCTAGTAATTTCTAAGGTAGGGATATGTTTGGCACAACTTAGTGGGCCAAAGGGCCTGTATTGTTCTGTAGGTTTTCTATGTTTCTATGAATGCCTTCAAAATTATCATCAGGAACTTTTCTTCCTGGAAAGAAATTCAAAGGAATGTGTGCAATCTAAACCATTCTTCGGGGAAGTCAGGAAGAATTTTTCACTAAATGGCAGCAGCAATTTAGAATAATTATTTCTAACATATTGTGAATATTAAGTTTAATTTATGTTTGATTGTAGGGCAATATAATTGGTGGAAACATACATAATTCACAAACCTGACATTGAGTTGGGGTTCACGTTAAAAGGCAAGTCTGATGTGATGACAGGATTACGTGAAGTACTTTTACTGTGCTTAGCGTTCAGTGTCTGGAGTACAATATATTAGTTGTTACGGTTTTCTTAAGCATAAAACATCTCACATCCTTTTTTACTGCAAAAATCTATATTGATGATGCCAATGCTCTGTCGAATCTGGAGTTATTGAATATGTCGGCCAACATAGTAATTTTGAAACTGCAGGAATTTGGGAGCAAAATGCCATTGCTTGGTTTGTGTAAGTCAAGGACCGTTTCGCACTGTGAAAAATCACTGCCGACAACACCAAATTCTACAATGTGGTAGCGTTGCTTGGAAACTCCACGGCTGCGAGACGTGAGTCCACTAGAACACCCACCTGAACACAATAAATACCAGTCACTGAAAATTCACCTTTTTGGACTTTTGGACTATCGGAGCCTGAGTACGCCAAACAGTTGCTCTCCTTGTCCGGCCTTGGCGATGCTAAGTCATCACAGCTAGTGGACCACATGCTGTCCCTCCTGGGAAATCACCATCCTTGTTTTATTTTTAAAGAAATCTTCATGCAGCAAATGCCTGATCAAGTTCCCATAGCCTTTGCTAATGCTAAAATGGATGATAGTCTGTTCAGCCAGGCTACGGTGCGTCATTCCTTTGCCTTGTCTCAATAAGCCCAGTCAGCCAAACCCCCAATATAAAGACGCCTATGGCAGTGAAACAGACAATGCCAGGCCTGAGTTATTACTACACTCACTTTGGTACGATTGCTAGGAACTGCCGACCACCTTGCAGCTTTGACAGTTCCAGTGCATCAAAGGTCTATGGATACCATGGGTTCTAGCAGCTCAGAGTCGTCTGCTCTTCATTACGGACAACCTCTCAGGGCAATGCTTCCTGTGTGACATGGATGCTCAAGTGAGTGTGCTGCCAGCATCAGCTACTGATGAAAAGTCAACGAGAGACAAAACCTTGCTGGCAGCAAGATCCAGACTTACGGGCCACAACAGGTGACACTCTGCTTCAGTGGGCAACGTTACACATAGGACTTTGTCCTCGATAAGGAAGCTAATCCTCTGCTCGCTGCAGATCTCCTGTGTGCCCAAGGACTGTTAGTCAATCTTAAGAACTGCCAGCTTGTGGATGTCAAGGACTTTGGGTCGTCACCCTACTCTCCAGTAAGTTTCCCACAACGACTCTGTCAAGTGCATGCACCACTGCATGTGAGTTTACTCGACTGCTGGGGGGATGCCCAAACCTCACCAAGCCCACATTCTCCACTACAGTCACAAAACATGCGGTCGAGCACCACATTTCTACAACTGGCCACCAGTCCATGCCCACGTGCATAGACTGGACCCAGAAAAGCTGGCAACTGCCAAGGCTGAGTTTGCCAGCATGGAAAGACTTGGCATTGTATGCCTGTCGAATAGCCCCTGGGTTTCACCCCTCAATATGGACCCTAAGTTCGATGGTGGTTGCCACTCATATGGCGATTACCAATGAGGTGACCACCCCACACAGTTAAGACTTTTTGGCACATTTAGCCAGAAAGTTAATTTTTTCCAAAGTTGATCTCGTTAGGGGCTATCATCAGGTGCCTGTTTGCTCAGAGAACATTACCAAAACAGCTGTGATAACCCCAGTTGGTCTTTTTGAGTTTTTCTGCATGTTGTTTGGGCTGGAAAAAGCAGAGCAGACTTTCCAATGACTGATGGACTCCATACAAACAGACTTAGATTTTCTTATTGTTTACCTGGATGACATACTTGTCACCAGTGTATCCACATCCAAACACGTATTTCATCTCTGCACACTTAAGCCATCACAGGCTGATTATTAACCCTGCTAAGTGCCAGCTTGGATAGTCAACCATTGCCTTTCTCAGCCATCACATCTCTGCAGAAGGTGTGAAACCCCTTCCATTAAAAGTAGCTGGTATCATGATTTCACGCTGGCCCGCACTACTAAAAACTATCGTTTTTAGGTATGGTGAGTTTCTATCACAATTTCATTCTGCGAGTTGTTGAATTTGTGCTTGCCCTATATGGTGTGCTTAAAGGCAATACCCTTAATCACATGCTTGACTGGTCAGCAGGCATGACCAGGGCATTTGACGATACCAAACAAGCTCTTTCCAATGCAACCCTACTGGTGAACTCGCACACCCATAGCTATTACTACTAATACTCCAGACTATGCTGTGGTGCTATGCACAAGCAGTCGGTTGGAGACGTGTGGCAGCCACTCGCCTTCTTCAGCCAGCAGATCTGTCCCCGCGAAAGGTAGTACAGCATGTCTGACAGTGAGATTAGACAGGTTTCTATCTGGCAGCCTACCATTTTCCCATTCTTCTAGAGGATCGCTATTTCACAATGTTTGTTGACCACAAACCCCTCGTGCAGCAAAAATATCAGACCTTTGGTCTGCATGGCAGCATCGCCAACTAGTCCACGTACACATCAGAGTTCACAACTGATACACAACTTATCAGGGGGATAAATAATGTCGTGTCTGATTACCTCTCATGGCCAACTGTTGAAGCCATCCATATAGAGGTTGATTACGCCCGCACGGCAGCCAATCAAGTTACTGACCCAAAGGCCCAGACTTACCAAATAGCAACCACGGGCCTATGGTTGGCTGACATTGAGTCTGGGGAAGCTGGGGTTTCTCTCCTGTGAGATGTCTCAACTAGTCACCTTTGCCCCATAGCAAGCTGGAGGTGGACTGTTTTTGACTCCATACATGGCATCACTCATCTGGGACGTAAGACCTTACAGAAACTGATGGCACTAAAGTTTGCATGGCACAGCCTTAAAAAGGACACACATCAAGTCAAGTCAATTCAAGTCACTTTTTATTGTCATTTTGACCGTAACTGCTGATACAGTACACAGTAAAATCAAGACGACGTTTTTCAGGACCATGGTGCTACATGAAATAGTACAAAAACTACACTGAACTACGTAAAAGCAACACATAAAAAAACTACACTAGACTACAGACCTACCCAGGACTGCATAAAGTGCACAAAACAGTGCAGGCATTACAATAAACAATAAACAAGACAATAGGCACAGTAGAGGGCAGGAAGTTGGTGTCAGTCCAGGCTCTGGGTGTTGAGGAGTCTGATGGCTTGGGGGAAGAAACTGTTACATAGTCTGGTCGTGAGAGCCCGAATGCTTTGGTGCCTTTTTCCAGATGGCAGGAGGGAGAAGAAACTGTATGAGGGGTGCGTGGGATCCTTCATAATGCTGTTTGCTTTGCGGATGCAGCGTGTAGTGTAAATGTCCGTGATGGCGGGAAGAGAGACCCCGATGATCTTCTCAGCTGACCTCACTATCCACTGCAGGGTCTTGCGATCTGAGATGGTGCAATCTCCGAACCAGGCAGTGATGCAGCTGCTCAGGATGCTCTCAATACATGATTGGTCTGCAGCTTGTGTGGAATCCCAGCAGGCAAATATTAACTATTCAGGTGCTATGGTACCTTTTGAGGTCCCTGAGCAACATTTTGACCATGTTATTGTGGACCTTGTTGATCCTCTTCCCCCCTCCCACTGTTTCATGCACCTACTTACCATGTTGGCCTATACCACCAGGTGGCCAGAGGTCATCTTTGTAGCATCAGTGATGTCTACAGACATGGCTCGGGCATTCATCAGCACCTGGGTTACCCGGTTTGGCATCCGATTAGATATTTCCTCTGATCGCGGTCCCCAATTCATATCAGACCTCTGGGCTGCATTGGCCCAGAACCTCAGCGTTAGGCCATGTCACACCATGGCTGTCACACGCAGTCCAATGGCCCATGCGGGTTGTTTCAAAGCTCCTTAAAGGCTGCTCAGAGGGATTCCCTGATGGATGACTGTTAGCATGATCATCTCCCATTGCTCTTGCTGCAAAAGAGGACCTGCAGTTGTCTGCAGCTGAGTTGGTATATGGGCAGCTGTTACAAGTGCCAGGTGATTTTATTCCTGATGCCACAACCACCTGGTCGGCCTCCCAACAGTGTTACTCCCTCCTCAGTAAATTGGATTGCTTTGCACCTATTCTTAACTCCCATCATGGTGTACTGCACTCCTGGGTTCCTGTTGACCAATGTTCCATCTTGTTTGTTTTCGTCCGCCATGATGCACGTGAACATCCCTTTAGGCCCCCTTATGATGGTCCGTACCACGTTTTGAAATAGAGAGAAAATACTTTTATGATAGACAAGACGAGTAAACCTGAATGTATTTCAGTAGATCACCCACCAAGATTTGGAGGGTTCTGTTCCCATGTCCCTGCTATCACAACATGACCATGAGTGTGTCAACACACCATCTGGAATGGCCAGAGACATCTGCTGGTCCTCCACCCATGGAGAATAGGACCTTAGTGGGTAGCTTGTCCGAGGCTCACAGTGCTGGTTTCAGTGAATCCTAGGAGAGGGCAGGCTGTGTAGGGTAATGTAACTGGTGGAAACGTACAGAATCCACAACCACCAACATTGAGTTGGGGTTCACTTTAAGTGGCTGGTCTGATGTGATGACATAATTACGTAAAGTACTTTTACTACACTTAGTGTTCAATGTTTAGAGTACAATAAATGAGTTGTTACTGTTACTCTTACACTTAAAATGCCTCACTTTTTTTTGAGAATACCTATAAGTAGATGTTTGTTTAGTAGAGTAAAGCTGAATGGCCCATTCCTCACCTTACGAAATTCCAGTGCTGCTCTTTCACCAATAATCTCAGATCGTTATCTTTTCATGATGGATAGATGCTGTCTGCACAATTTGACCTTCTCAAAGTTTTGTATTTGCTTATTTAGAGTCACAGCACAGCAACAGGCCTGGCCAACTCAATGAACCTAAGCTGCCCATTACACCCATGTGACCAATTAACTACCAACTCAAGCTTGTTTGAAAAATTATCTTATTGGTTCTTTGTCAAATTTCAGCAATATTGCTGCACTATGAAAACTTAATTGAAAACATTTGTAAAACAAAACACCAATTGAATAATTGAATGAGCCTGTGATGAGAAATGGGGTAAATATGATATAAGATTTGAGACCACCAGAGTGAATTAACTTTCTTAAGTGGAATATTTTTATGACAGTGTTGTCTGGCTCTTGATTTAGTAACAACAAAATAGACAAACTGATAAATCAAATTCACACTGCAAATTGCTGCTCCTAAACTGAAGACAAAGGTAGAAAAATTTTCACTTATACTCATTTCAGTGCTTGTCCCCAAAGACTTTTGACAAATTGGTTTGTCCTGTGGCTTCCCTGATAATTTGGCACTTACCAGTTTCATATTTGATTGACAGTAAAAGACTCTCAAATAAGTTTTCAATGGAAAATACCAATTTTTAACAAGTTGCTGTCATCTCCAAAACAGAACTTGCTGGGACCAGCTCCCCATCATCACTCAGTGCTGTCAGTCCAATACAGAGCATATCTTTATGAATTCCCTTTGGGCAGTTTGCTCATAAGACACAGCCTTATACTAAATGGTGAGGCCCTGGGCATCAGTGATGGCTACAGACGTGGCTCGGGCATTCATCAGCACCTGGGTTACCGGGTTTGACACCCGATCAGATATTTCCTCTGACTGTGGTCTCCAATTCATATCAGACCTCTGGGCTGCATTGGCCCAGAAACTCAGCGTTAGGCTACATCACACCATGGCTGTCACCATATAACTACAAACGTTTGTACTTCCATCATATGAGAGGTGGGGTGGGGTGCAGGATGAGGCAGAACAGGGCCTGACAAGCACAAGCTTTCAAACTCTGCTGGAAATCAAAGAACTAAAAACCTTTTAATATTCCATTTGCAGACAGCACTGACAAGTACACACAAGGATCTCGAAGTGTGTCCTCTTTATTCTGCGGCTCCTCCCAGACTGCCTGTCTGGAACTTCTTATGAATATTCTTGCAGGCTCGAAAGCAGTTTGTCACAACTCTTAAGCAAAAGTAGCCTTAAATCAACAATTGATGTTGTATATACTACTGTTACACTTTGCTGAGTTGTCACACACAATTTCTTAGGTGTCAATAGTGGCCAGGATTCAGGTGACGGAGACGGGAGATCTTTACTGACACTTTTGAGATCACTGAGTTGTCAGAATCAAGTGGAGAATCCCCAACATGTCTTGGAATATCCGCCCAGATGGGCTCTGCTATTAGACTCTTGGGGAGTCCAGAAGTAGGGCATAGTGTGGCTGCATCTGTATTCTGTATGTTAGTGGTCGCCAACCCGTCAATCGCGATCGACTAGTCGATCTTTGAGACTTTCCCAGTTGATCCCGAAAAAACATGAAAAATAAATACACAAATATTGTTGAGAGATTGTTTCCGGGTTGCGGGGTTTTAGTTCCGTTCTTTCTGCCCAGTGCGCATGTGTGTAGCTCCCCCGCACTACACAGTGTAATTCAGTGGTCCCCAACCACTGGGCCGCGAGGAAACGCTATGAGTCAGCTGCACCTTTCCTCATTCCCTGTCACACCCACTGTTGAACTTGAACCCACGCGAAGTAATCAGGCGACTAAATGCAGTGATACCTTTGCGCCAGGGATCACCAGTTGGCCTCGGGCAGCCGGCGGGAAGTGTCATCGCTACTGGCCTGGAGCGCTACCTCGCTATCACAAAATGTCATCTTTCCCTAAGCATTTTTTACTTAAGATCAACAGGTGTGTTGTAATATCAAAGCAGTAATTTAATCATATCCTTGTGAAATGACGTATGAACTCTTTTATGGCCTTTGGGGCTGTTATTTCACTTTACATGAGTGTAATCTCATCACTTGGCAGTCCTTCTCCGACCTGCACACAAAGCTCCAGAGATAAGGAAAATAAAGAGGTGGTCACGGGACACAGAGGAGCGGCTGCAGGATTGCTTCGAGTCCGTGGACTGTGCAATGTTCAAGGCTGTGGATCAGAATAAATACTCCATTGTTGTCAAGGACTTTATTGAAACAGTTGTAGACAAGTGTGTACCCACAAAGTCATTCATTCTTCCTCAACCAGAAGCCCTGGATGAACCATGAGACCTACAGAAGGACAGGTCAGAGGCAATCAAGTCCGGTGACCAAGAAAGTTACAAGAGGTCCAGGTATGATCTCCAGAAAACATCCTCATGGGAGGATTGGTAATTCCTGACTAAACTTGAATCGACGAAGAATGCTCGACAGCTGTGGCAAGGTTTGAATGCTATCACCTCTTATAAAGTAAAATCAAGTGAAATAGGTGATAACAGGGATGAGTTCAATGCCTTCTATGCTCATTTTGACCAATAAAGCACAAAGGAGACTTCACGAACTTCCACAGCCCCTGATGATTCTACAGTCTCTGAGGCCAAAGTGTGAGCAGCATTTAGGAGGGGGTGAACCCAGAAAAGGAATCCGGACCGGATGGGGTATCTTGCTATGTACTAAACAACTGTGCTGATAAATGGGCTAGAATGTTCACTGAGATCTTTAACCTCTCACTTCAGCAGTCTGAGGTACCCACCTACTTCAAACAGACTTCACTTATACCGGTGCCTAAGAAAAACATGGTAACTTGCCTCAGTGAATATCATCTAGTAGCACTTATATCCATAGTGATGAATTCTTTTGAGAGGTTGGTGATGGAACTTACAACTCCTACCTAAGAAGTGATTTGGACCCGCTCCAATTTGCCTACTAGAGCAAAAGGTCAACAGCAGCTGCCAGCTCATTGGCTCCTCACTCAACCCTGGAACATCTGAACTGCAAAGGTGCATGCATCAGAATGACTTATTGACAACTCAGCCTTCAATACTATTAAAACCTCAAAACTAGTCAATGAACTTCAAAACCTTGGCCTCAATTCCTCCTTGTGCAATTGGATACTCAGTTTCCAGACTTGCAGACCCCCGTCAGTTCAGATTAGCAAAAACATCTCCTCCACGATCTCCATCAGCACAGGTACACCACAAGGCTGTGTGCTTAGCCCCTTGCTCCACTCACTTTGTACTTATGACTGTGAGGCTAAGCACAGCTCCAATGTCATATTCAAGCTTGCTGACAACACCACCATCATAGCCCAAATCAAAGGTGGTGATGAATCAGCATACTAATAGGCAGCCATCAGTCCTAGGAAATCATGGGTTTGCACCTGTGGTGAGCTGTGTCCTCTCCAGAGTGTAAGCCCAGGCGGGAAGATTTGAATAACCATCTGTTGCCCATGCGGCGGGCTCCCCCTCTCTACATCACTGATGTAGTCCAAGGGAAGGGCAAGCGCTGATACAGCCTGGCACCAGTGTTGTCGCAGAGATTGCCAGAGTGAAGTTGTAAACAACATCAAATTGCCTTAGGGACCCCGACTCTGGATTTCTTCCTCGGGGTTTACTCCCGAAGCTTTTCCCGTGGGAGAGTATGGCAGCAAGGCAGTGAACGTTTAAAATCAGAGTTTTCCTTCTCCTAGGCAGGCTGTCGTCCAAGGCTGATGAGCCCCACGTGCCCGAATCAACATATAGGACTGAGATTGAAAATCTAGCGAAGTGGTGCCACTACAACAACATCCTACTCAATGTCAGCAAGACCATGGAGCTGATTATTAACTTCAGGAAGAGGAGACCAGAGATCCGTGAGCCAGTCCCGATTGGGAGGAGCAAAGGTGGAGAGGGTCAGCAACTTTAAATTCCTCTGTGTTATCTTTTCAGAAGACCTGTCCTGGGCCCAAAACTTAAGTGCAATTATGAAGAGAGCACAGCAATGACAAACTTCCATAGATGCGTGGTGGAGTATATATTGACTGGCTACATCGCAACCTGGTATGGAAACTCTAATGCTCTTGAATGGAAAATCCTACAAAAATAGTGCCAACAGCCCAGTCCATCACTGCTAAAGCCCTCCCCACCACTGGGCACATCTACACAAAAAGTTGTCACAGGAAGGCAGCATCTATCATCAGAGACACCTACTACCCAGGTCATGTTTTCTTGTAGATCATAACACCATAAGATATAGGAGCAGAATTAGGCCATTTGGCCCATCGAGTATGCTCTGCCATTTCATCATGGCTGATCCATTTTTCCTCTCAGCCCTAATCTTTAGCCTTCTCCCTGTATCCCTTCATGCCATGACCAAGCAAGAATCTATCAACCTCTGCCTTAAATATACATAAAGACTTGACCTCCTCAGCATGCTTGTGGCAAAAAATTCCACAGATGTACCTCTCTCTGGCTAAAGAAATTTCTCCTCATCTCCATTCTTAAAAGCTGCTCCTCTATTCTGAGGCTGTGTCCTCTGATCTGAGACTCTCCCACCATAGGAAACATCCTCTACACATCCACTCCATAAAGGCCTTTCGCTATTCAATAGGTTTCAATGAGGTCACTCCTCATTCTTCTAAATTCCAGTGAATACAGGCTCAGAGCCTTTAAATACTCTTCATATGACAAGCCATTCAATCCTGGAATCATTTTTGTGAACTTCCTTTCTTCCCTCTCCAGTTTCAGCACATCCTTTCTAAGATAAAGGGCCAAAAATTGCTCTCAATGCTCCAAGTGAAGCCTCAACAATGCTTTATAAAGGCTCAACGTTACATCCTTGTTTTCATATTCTAGTCCTCTTAAAATGAATGCTAACATCGCATTTGCCTTCCTCACCACAGACCCAACCTGCAAATTAACCTTTAGGGAATCCTGCACAAGGACTCCTGAGTCCCTTTGGCACCTCCGTTTTTTGTATTTTCTCTCCATTTAGAAAATAGTTAACACTTGTATTTCTTCTACCAAAGTGCATGACCATACACTTCCCAACACTGTATTCCATCTGCCACTTCTTTGCCCATTGTCCTAATTTGTCTAAGTATTTCTGTAGCTTCTCTACTTCCTCAGAACTAACTGCCCCTCTACCTACCTTCACATCTTCTGCAAACTTTGCAACAAAGCCATCAATTCCATCATCCAAATCATTGACATATAATGTAAAAAGAACTGGTCCCAACACAGACCTCTAGTCACCAGCAGCCAATCAGAAAAAGCTCCCTTTATTCCCACTCTTTGCCTCCTGCCAATCAGTCAGTACTTTGGAATCATGTTGGAATCTTTCCTGTAATACCATGGACTCGTAGCTTGTTAAGCAGCCTCACCTGTGGCACCTTGTCTATGACCTTCTGAAAATCCAAGAGAACAACATCAACTGATTCTCCTTTATCTATCTTGCTTGTTATTTCTTCAAAGAATTCCAAAAGGTTTGTCAGGCAAGATTTTCCCTTGTTGAAACCATGCTGACAATGATCTTTTTTATCACGTGCCACCAAGTAACCTGAGACCTCATCCTTAATGATCAACTCCAACATCTTCGCAATCCCTGAGGTCAGACTAACTGGCCCATAGTTTCTTTTCTTCTACCTCTGTCCCTTCTTGAACAGTGGAGTGACATTTGCAATTTTCCAGTCTTCCAGAACCAATCCAGAATCTAGTGCATCCTATGGTGGGGGTATCCAGAACTGGAGGACACAGAATCAAAACTGAGGGGCATCCTTTTAGAACAGAGATTAGAAGGAATTTTTTAGCCAGAGAGTAGTGAATCTGTGGAATGCTCTGCCACAGACTGCAGTGGAGGCCAAGTCCGTGGGTGTATTTAAGGCAGAAGTTGATAGGTTTCTGATTGGTCAAGACATCAAGGATGTGGCAAGAAGATGTATGGGGTTGACTGGGATCCAGGATCAGCCATCATGGAATGGCAGAGCAGGCTCGACTGGCTGAATGGCCTAATTCGGCTCCTATGTCTTATGGTCTTATTGTCTTATCATTACTAATACCACCAGGATCTCTTCAGCCTCTTCTTTCAGAACCCTGGAGAGTACACCATCTGGTCCAAGCGACTTATCTACCTTCAGACTTCTCCGTTTCTGAAGAGCCTTCTCTCTAGTTGTGATAACTTCATAACCCCTGACACCTGGAACTTCCATCATACTGCTAGTGGGCCAGTTAGTCTGACCTCAGGGGTTGCGAAGATGTTGGAGTTGATCATTAAGGATGAGGTCTCAGGGTACTTGGAGGCAGATGATAAAAAAGATCATTGTCAGCATGGTTTCATCAAGGGAAAATCTTGCCTGACAAATCTGTTGGAATTCTTTGAAGAAATAACAAGCAAGATAGATAAAGGAGAATCACCATGAAGACTGATGAAAAATACTTGATCAGTTTGTCTGCCTTTTTGTTGCCCCCATACTATCTCTCCAGCATCATTTTCCAGCAGTCCAATATCCATTCTGCCTCTCTTTTCCACCTAATGTATCCGAAGGTGAGGCCAAGAGATGATGGCGCTAAACGGCAACTCCTTTGCTTGCATTGTCGGAAACAGCTTTATTTCTATCTTTGATATCTCATTTTTTCCCTCTCAAGGTTCTTTTGAAGACCCTGATCTGGAGTTACACTCTGACTGGTCCTTTACGGGAACGGGAACCGCTCTCAGAGCCTCACGACCGGCCGCTTTTCGATATGCCAAGGATGCAACCTGGAATGCTAGTGTGCCTTCGGGGCTGCCGGATTTTCATGGCTCTGGAGGCGGGCTGATTTAAGGCTGGTGCTACCACTGATGCGTCGCGGCAGAGCAAAGAAGACTGGAAGCAGCGGGCTTGCTGTTAGCTGTGTGCCCAGCGGCATAGAGCTCAGAAAAAGCAATGTAACAGGGTTTTAACACCATAAATAAGCGAGTTGTTTTGTTATGTCTCCCCTCTCTCTGTGAAACAGAAGCACTTCTTTTTCCCTTATTTGGGGGGGAGAGAGAGAGAGAGAGAGAGAGAGAGAGCCTGTGTTATGGGTGAACGAGTAGTCTTTGGGGTACTGTAAGCCAGTGTTTTTATTGATGCTTTGCTGCGCACTTGGTGGTGGGCACCGATGCTTTTTTGCTGGTTGGGCAGGGTGTCATTGCCTTGCTGCTGCTTGTGCGTGGGAGCGGGTAGCTGGGGGGGTGGGGGGGATTTTGGGGTTCTAATATTTAACTGCCATTCATTCTTTGGAGTGCTCCTCTTTTTGTGGATGTTTGTGAAGAAAAAGAATTTCAGGATGTATATTGTATACATTTCTCTGACATTAAATGTACCTATTGACCTATTGAAGAACCTTCATTGCTGCTGTCATCAGGAAAAAGTTACAGAAGCCTCAGGATTCACACAGCCATGTTCAGGAATGGTTGTTACCTCTCATCTATGAGGCTCCTGAACTAGAGGAGATTACTGCATTCAACTTCACTTGCCCCATCATGAATTGTTCCCACAATCTATGGACTCTTTTAAGGACTCTTTATCTCATGTTCTCAATGTGTATTGCTTATTTTTTAAATTATTGCTTGCTTTCTTTCTGTATTTGCATAGTTTGTTATCTTTTGCACACTGGTTGAATGCCCACGTTGATGGGGTCTTTCATAATTTCTATTGTGGTCATTATTCTATTGTGGATTTATTCCGTGCCCACAAGAAAATAAATCTCTGAGTTTTATGAGAAGAGATATACGTACATTGATAATAAATTTACTTCAAACTTTGAACTTAAGAGTTCATATTAGCTACTTGTTAATACTGCACCCAATTTACCAGATCAATAGAAAAGGTTCTATAATGACTGACAGCCATTGCTTCCTGCATTATGATCCTACCAAGACTAACTATAGTGGACATTAGTTTCAAATAGATCAATGAACCAAAACCACAGATACCTGATGTAATAGGATAGAGTATGCTTAAACAAGCATTATAATATCTGCCGCCAAATGCAGTTTTCATTTTTTATGCCTGATTGTTTTCAGTTTTTGACATTTAATTTCTGAAATCAGTTGGAATATGTCAAAATGAATCTAAATTCCAAAATTTAATGTTCATGACTCATCAATGTCTTTTGTAGTTTTCAAATTTTGTTGGGTATTGGAATCATAGTCCAACACAAGATTTTTCACACTGGACTGCAAGATATATGCCCATGTTTACAAAGAATTTGTGGCTTGACTCAGGAAGTTACGTGTGGACTGCCTGTGTTTATGAAGTGGTAATGTTTGATTTCCTATTGATTTGCAGGCGCATCCCTTGTTTATACTACTGCAAACTCAGGGGAGCTCACACACAAGATTAGGGATCCATAAATAAGCCTGTTTGTGAGCATGTTGACATCAGCGCTTAGTGTTGCTAAGAAACACTCCGAGCTGTGGGATTTGGATGTACTTTGATGCAATAATTCCCTAACAAAACCAACTATATTATAGCCCCATGTCACATTCCACATAAAAATGTAAAAATGCATTTGTACTGATGGAAATCGGAAATAAACTGCTGGAGGATGCTGAGGTCTGAACATAAAATGAGAGGATAAATAGGTTGACATTTTGCATACAGACAGTTCATCGCTTTTGAAAGCCGTACAATATATAAAACGTTTCACAGGGCAAAGCTAAAATGGGGGTAAAATGATGATTCTGAATTATTTATCATTTTATGACCTCTTCACATTAAAAAAAAATTACACTTATTTTTCTACACCATTAAACCCTTTCAGTTTCTTTACGGGAGCATATTGTACTCCTTTTATCTGCTGTACTTTCCTATTTCTCAACACAATTCAGTCGAACAAAGGATGCTTCATTCTTTTCTCATTGCCAATAATGACAGAGAATTGGCATCCAAGATGTTAGTCTATCCTATTTGATATTGATGGAACTAATGAATACTTGCAGCTCATGCCATTTTATTATGAGCCCTTATTAGTTGAGATCAGACCAAATGAGTTGCCCAGGATTATAGAGCTTTTCAAAAGAGCATTGAAGCATAAGTTGAAGCTTCAAAACATGGCTTGTTTCTGTACTAATGAACTGTCAAGCACTTTTATAAATTATATTGATACGGATTATGTTGTCAAGCTTTTAAATGCATAAATAGAAGAGGAATGCTGTACTAAAGTCAAAAGAGTGTGACATGTTTCAAACCAGTATTTATATTCTAATTCATGTCAATGGGCATGAACCTCATAAGTTTAAGAACAAAAGAAAGTAGAAATGTGCCCCAGTTAATTTTAAAACTAATAATGTGACCAACGTTTCAGGAGTAGTTTGGATTTAAATAATTTATCATATCTAACTTATACAAGTTAAATAACACCATATACAAGTTTGCTGATGACACACCTATTGTGGGCCATATCAAGGGTGATGATAAATCAGCATACAAGAGGGATTTTGAAAATTTGACTGAGTGGTGTAGTAACAACAACTTCTCACTTTATGTCAGTAAGACTAAGGAACTGGTTGTTGACTTCAGGACAGGGAAACCAGAGGTCCATGGACCAGTAATCATCGGAGGAGCAGAGGTGGAGACTGTCAGTAACTTTAAATTCCTGGGTGTCACTATCTCAGAGGACCTACCCTGGACCCATCATATAAATATAATTGCGAAGAAAGCACAACAGTCCCTCTACTTCCTCAGGAGTCTGCAAAATTCCGCATGTCATCAAAAACCTTGGCAAACTTCTATAGATGTGTGGTGGGACCTGCTGACTGGCTGCACTGAAGCCTGGTATGGGAACACCAATACCTTTGAACAGAAAGTCCCACGAAAGGTAATGGATTTGGCCCAGTACATCATGGTAAAACCCTCCCAACCATTGAGCACATCTGCATGAAATGTTGCCGTAGAAAAGCAGCATCCATCATCAAAGATCCTCACCACCCAGGCCATGCTCTTTATTCACTGCTGCTATCAGGTAGCCACACAATGTCACCCCTTGATTCTTTAAACCCCACCTGGACAGGTTCATGACACAATGTAATGTCTATAATGGGCCCTTTCCTGGTTAGACTATTATCATGTTGTTTAAATAAATCCTCCTGAATTCTCCTAACAAATGCCTCCCCACGTTAGCCTCTGCCACTTGGGAAGTCTTAGGGAAATTAAGGTCACCCACTACAAGAACCCTATTGTTTTTACATCTTTTCAGAAATTGCACCCATATCTGTTCCTCTGTCAGAAACCTTACAGATATCTTAGTTCTGAGTTCTACCCATACTGCCTCACTAGATGAGCCCTCCTGGATATCCTCTTTAAGTGTAGCTTTGATATTCTCTCTGATCAGTAATTAACTCCTCACCTGTCTATTGTGGATAAAACATTGAAAGCCCAGGATGTTGAGCTGCCAGTCTTGCCCTTCTCTCAACCCAGTCTCTGTTGTGGCCACATAGTTCCATATACTATTCCATATTCTAAATGTATCTAGTTACCCATAATATTCCTTATATTGAAATAAGTTCACTTCAGCCCATCAATCCCACTCTGTTCATTAACCTGGCTCTGCCTAATCTTCTTTTCATAGGTATTTGTTCTAAATACTAACTTCCCCTTAATCTGCCCACTTACTGATCAACTGCTTTGGTTCCCATCTTTATCTCAAAATGTCAATTAACCCATAATAGACAACTATCACCTATCTTCTGCCAGTTTGTATACCTTCCCCTCCCCTCACCTTCTCATTCTGATGAAGGGTCTCAGCCTGAAACGTCTATTCTCCTCTATAGATGCTGACAGACCTGTTGTGTGTGTTGTGGATTTGCACGCATTTTCTGCAGAATCTCTTCAAACCCTAGGTTGCATATCATCATGTCCTGGAGAGCTAACTGGCTTTCAATACTATTAACAACAATAATACAATTTTCTTACCAATGCTAATTTCTCTTAACTTCTGTTTACATCAAACATACTCTGCTATTTCTGGGGATTTTTTTTTTTGTCTATGTTTTATTTCTTATGTCATGTTTGATTTCCCAACACAATTTCTCCTGTTTCAGTCTGTAAGGGACCCATGTTTGCAGATCACTATCTTTCTTTACATTTCTGTAGCTGTTTCTTCACAATCTGATTTAATCTTCTTTATGAGATGAATCTGAATCAGGTTGATTATCATTGGCATGCCACGGAATTTGTTGAACAGCAGAACAAAATAGTGAGGTGGTATTCATGGGTTTATAGACCTTTCAAAACCTGACGACAAAGGGGATGAAGTTGTTTATAAGATTTTGAGAGAGTGAGCGTCTTCAGGCCCCTGTATCTCTGCTCTGATTGTGGCATTGAGAAGAGGGCATATCCAGGATCTTGATTCTCCTTAATGATGGTTACTGCCTTCTTGATGAATCTCATATTCTACTTCCTTTTATCAATTTGTTGTTTCTCCTTTGCTGCATTCTAAACCTTTTTCACTCCTCGGGTTCCTGCTCCCATTAACAATATTATGTCTTTTCTCTTATCTAATACCACCTTTAACCTACTTTATCTGAAGCTGGCTAACTTTGCCTATTGGATTTTCTGTGCCTTAAAAAGACATATAGTATATTTATTGCAGCAGTTAAATTGCATGATTAGTAATATACATTCAGTAGCTATTTCATTAAGAACCTCCTGTACCTAATAATGTGGCTATCTAGTGTATGTTCATGGTCTTCTGCTGCTGTAGCCTATCTGCTTCAAGATTCAACATGTGTGTTTGGAGATGTTCTTCTGCATACCACTGTTGTGACGTGCGCTTGCTTGCTGTCACCTTCCTGTCCGCTTGAACCAGTCCAGCCATTCTGCTCTGACCTCTCTTATGAACAAGGCATTTTCTCCAACAGAATTGCCATTTTACTGGATGTTTTTTTTTGCTTTTTGCACCATTCTCTGAAATCTCTAGAGATTGTTGTGTGTGAAAATCACAGGAGATGAACAGTTTATACATCTAACATCAATGATCATTCCCACAGTCAAAGTCACTTAGATCGCACTTCTTCCCCATTCTGATGTTTGTAATGAATAACAGCCGAACCTCTTGACCATGTCTGCATGCTTTTATGCATTGAGTTGTTGCCACGTGACTGGCTGATTAAGTATTTGCATTAACAAGCAGGTGTACTGGTGTACCTAATAAAGTAGCCCCTGAGTGTATATTTTTAATATAATTTTAAATTCTGTTATATCCCACTCATGCTTTTTACCTACATACTTATTGTTAGATTTAAGACCCTTGTTTTAGATTGAACTAGTTCACTTTTACTCTTAATATGAAAATATGATTTTGTCATCACTCTCTTCTAAGGGCCATTAAGCACAAGATTATTAATTATCACTTTCTCTTAGCCAATTTTCATGTTAGATATTTAAAATATTGATCTGCAAAATGATGTTTTATTCAGCAATTGGTAACTCACCTATTTGATTATCCATGTGCGAATTTGGAGGTAGGATCACTTTCAATTCCAGCAGGAGGCCAAAGCCCACCAAATGATGACATAAGTAGTAGAGGGAGAGCATCCTAGTCTGTTTCCATTCTCTTACAATTTACACAATTATCTTGTAATGGGATTTACTAGACTCTATCAGGTGCAAAAATTCTGATAGAACTTTCCTTAAGCACCTGAAGAAAAAGAAGAATAGCTAACCCAATTTGTACAAATTTAACCATTTATGAAGTCAAGGCATATCTTGAGCAGCAACTTCATGATGGAATTATGATATTCATCCTTGGATAACTCTAGAATAACTTTTCTGATGAGTGGTACAGTATGCATAACCTCTAAATACTATTTCTCAAGCGATCATGTCCAAGGGAAAACAGATGGGCATACTCATGTTCCAAACCTACACGGACAATGCTTCCCAACTCTTCCTCCGCTTCATTGAAAACAGCATCAGTGTCATTTCCTGCACCTGTACAGAGCTTGGCAAATCCATCAACTTTGCTATCAAATAACATCCCTGCCTGAAATCCACTTGGTCCACTTGGTAGAAGGATAATCCATTAACATCTTCTATAAATCCACTAACACCCTGAGTTACCTCAGCTACATCTCTTCCCACTCGGTCACTTGCAAGGATGCAATTCCCTTCTTTCAGCCGCATCCGTTCCTGTGATGAGGCTTTCCACTTCGGGATGTCCAAGGTGCCCTCCTTTATTCAGTCCCCCACGGCTGTAGCTCTCATCTTATACATCTCCCCACACGGGGATGCTAACACCAGGCTCATCTTCTCCTTCTTTCCGCTTTGCTTTCTAGAGGAATCGCTCTCTTTCCTATAATTCCTTTGTCTGCTCATCCCACCACACTGATCTTCCTCCAGGCCATTATCTATGCAACCACAATAAATGTTACACACATCCCTACACCTATTCCCTCATTACTATTCAGAGCTCTAAATTATCATTCCAGGTGAAGGAATCCTTCACATCTAAATCCATCAGTGTCACTTATTGCATTTGGTGCTCCTGGAGTGTCCTCCTCTACACCAGTGAGACCAAATGCAGAATAAAGGGAATCACTTTGCCAAGGACCTTCAGTCTCTCTGCCAAAGTAACCAACGTCTCCTGGGTGGCCAGCCATTCGAATTCCACTTCCCACTTCTACCCCGACATGTTTGTCCATAGTCTCCTGCACTACCATTCTGAGGCTGCATGCAGATTAGAAGAACAGAACCTCTGTCTTGGCAATCTCCAACCTGATGGCATGAATATTAATTTCTCTAACTTCTGGTACACACTCACATCTACCCCCTTTATTTCCCTTTATCCCACCAGCCTCATTATCTTATCTCTTTTCCACCCTCACCCGCTAAATTTGCTCATCATGCACACATTCCACCAATCAGATCCTCCCCCCCCCCCCTTGCCTCCTTCCTTTTAGGTTTGATCTTCTTCAATTCTTTTTTCACATCCACCTATCTTCTCCCAGTGTGTTACATCATTCCCACTCTCTCCGTCCCTCACCTGCCAATCATTTCCCTCTGACCTATCACCTACCAGTTCTTGCTCCATCCCTTCTCACCATATTTTTTACACAAGTTAACTCCACTCTTTCTTTCTGGTCCTGAAGAAGGATCTTCACCCAAAACATCAACAGTCCATTTCCCTCGACAGATGTTGCCTCCAACATCTTCTGTATCGCTCTTGTTTTTAAACAAATGGATATTCTGGAGGAAGGTACTGAGAATGGCTGTGTGAAAATGTTCAAATTGTTTTCGGTGTTAGGGTTACAAGTGTTGAATGGGGCAGGATAGATTTGCTCACAACAGACATAGTGAATAGGAAGTTCAATGAAACAGGATGGGATCATCGAAGTGTTGGCATGGGTAAAGGCAGCAATAAATGGTTTAACAGAAGACCCACTGGGAAAATACAGGTTTACCTGACAGGAAGCCAAATCTTCCCTACAGAGGAAAAAATAAGAGTTGTAGGAGTGTCAACAAAAATCGGTATGAGTGTAATGACTTCTAAGGTACACTTTTTCCCACTAGCAAACAAATGGCGAGTGTGTGTGTGTGTGTGTGTGTGTGTGTGTGTGTGTGTGTGTGTGTGTGTGTGTGTGTGTGTGTGTGTGTGTGTGTGTGTGTGTGTGTGTGTGTGTGTGTGTGTGTGTGTGTGTGTGTGTGTACACAAGAAAAAACCCTTCCCCCCAAAAATTAATAATGTACAATGTAACATCTAACATACAAGGCAAACTTAACCCTTAACAGTCTGGGTGAATTCTGCCTAATGAAATTGGGTAATGGCATTGGAGAAAGTGTATAGAATAAAAACTCCATATAAATAGAGTTGATAGGTTTAGGTGTAAGTTGTTTTTTTCAGCTGCAGGGCCACAATTCATGACTAGTCATCATGAACCAAACATTGGAAGTAATTTACTTGACATATCTTTATTATCCCATCAGGAGTTTATTTTGAGTTCAGAACTAGAAATGAGATTGCATAAATACAGTTTAATCACTAGCATAATTAGACAAACAAAGTCACATAGTTCAGAAACTGGCGTAAATATCTATAAATCTCTAAATAGATCAAGCGTAACTATAATGTAATTCCCACATTACAGACACTTGAGTCGAAGGATTTTCATGCCAAACTTATGGACAAATTGGTGGAAAAATGGGACTAATACTTGACAGAGAGGGAAGATAAGAGATACTAGATTTCAAGGGATGTTTTTCCAGATGTAAATCTATAATATTCGCAATGACTGCAATTGTCATACTGCAGGCATTTTGTTCAACTCATGATTAAAAATCAGATATCATCAAGTGGTTGCTGGTTTGGCCTCAGTACCCCTACAGAGAATTGGATCATTTTGACTACTTCAGGTAAAAATGTCAGAAAACAGCTTTTAATATTAAGGCAGTTAATTGGAAAACCAGTGATCTTCTCTTCTTTTCCAAAACAGAAGGTCATTGGTACTTTATAAAAGCCATCTGTCTGGATGTAAAAATTCACATAATTTTTTATCATTACATAGCTTACTATATATTTTTTTACCAGTGTGAAACCTGATAATAACCAATTTTGGATTACATTGCATCAATGTGGAAATCTGACCAGGAACTTCTGTCTATTAATCACTCTTACTCCGCAGAGTGATGGCCTTGTCAAAGGCACATATGATGATGTCATTCTCCTTTGGACATTCCATCGGAAGCATTGCAAAAAACTTGAACTTGGCTGTTCCAAATTGACTAGCATAGAGACATTCCTGCGACTCTTAAGTTTTCTTGGTGTTCCTATATACTTAGCATTTTTTGGACATCTTTTAGCATCTTTTCAACCCTTCACAATGCCAAGGTCCATAATATCATAAGACAGAGGAGCAGAATTTTGTCATTCAGCCCATTGAGTCTGGTCTGCCTTTCAATCATGGCTGATCCCAGATCCCAGTCAACCCTATACACCTGTCTTCTCACCATATCCTTTGATGCCCTGACCAATCAGCAACCGATCAACTTCCACCTTAAATATACCCATGGATTTGGCCTCCACCACAGTCTGTGGCAGAGCAATCTACAGATAAAGGTCAAAGCTGCAGTTTAAACTCCAGCTCCCTGATGTCCTGCTCTACATGTATATTCTGGCCCAAGATGTCTCAGATTTCTCCACCCCAACCACTTACAAGGGAATTATAGGTTTCCCCTTATTTCCCCATCCCTCCCTACTTGACCCCCATAGCAGTCACTAGACAGGCCCAATCAGTATTAATGAAAGATTTTTTTTTACTAAAAATGGAACATTTGATCAATTGCACCCAAGAACCAGGACCCTTTAAATTCACTTGAATTCCTGGACTATCAAAGCAATCACTATACATTGGGTTCAGACTGGAGAATAAACTGGTTAGCATCTTTCCCCTTTTAGGAAATATTAGCGCAACATGGAGGAATAAAGAGGCTCCCAGATTATCTGAAGCTGCAGTCATGCTTATGGTAGAAGAGCTGATAAGGAGAAGGAATAGATTAGCTCTATCTGCTGAGGACCAGAAGACCTATCTGACATGTTCACCAATGGCATTGGAGACAGTCTTTGAAAAGGTTAAACCTGAAAGACATAGAGCAAGAATTTTGATGGATTCACACGTGATCACTGCTTCCTCAAAACTCCAACAACCTGGATTCAACCCTGACCCTGTATTTAAGAATAATCTCTGTTGACATTATTTAGCATGTTCTAAAGCATCTTAATTTGTACCTCTTGGCATTGAAATCCTCACTTAATCCGTTACATTGATTTCCATCAAAATTACCAATTTAAGTAAGTCACATCAGTTTCATCTTACAACTAACTTATTCTTTATTCATAATTTATTGTTACTCAAAATTGTTTGCAACATTTGGCATTCTACCTATGATGAATTTGTGAAGTAATCATACATTGTAATGGAATGGTACTTTGGAGAGAATATTAAGTTCATTGATCTGGCAGTTCACATCACCGGGCAGATTTTTCCAAATTGTCATAAGATGATGAAATTTTGCCAAATGAAAATACATTAATAATGCAAATAAAAAGAGATTAACAGAAGGAATAAGCATCCAACTTGTTTACAAGATGAAAACTGACAGAAAACCCCTTGTGTAATCATACATATTTCAAATAGTTCTATTCAGCCAATCTGTCAAATTCTGGCAAGCTGATTATAAAATTATGCCAGGAATTGTTTTTTTTAAATCTCTGACCATAATGCTACTAAACCTCATTTGTTGTGCTCGGGTTTGTGATTTTTTTTTCTCTCCCCGTCGTCTAAAAGTGCAATTAAAGCTGTTGTGCAAATCCAATGCATGAGCTTTCCTCTGGCACAGTTCCCATTTGCTATAATTCACATGAGAATGCAGAGAGTACTCTAGACCCAAATTATCTGTCAGGAAACTAAGACAAAGAAATAGAAAAATTATTTTATTTTCTGAATCTAGGAAATACCCACTATTCTTAACTATCTTTAAACCAATGCCATTAAAATAGTGAACTGGATAGTCACACTTATCACTGATATTAACAGACCTTGACATACGTATGAATTTGTCTCATATTAGCTTGCATAACAGAAGCAACTGTGGTTCAAATTTATTTGAAATAAATTTGTTCCTTAGCAGTTTGGGGGCTTGTCATGATCATGAAAGTTAAATACTTTTTTGCCAACGTATATATTTTATTGGCACTTTAAACCATCTTTAGCATCCTTCTTTATGCTTTGCCATCAAGAAAATAATGTTTATAAGCTATGAATATGTTTTCAATCATGTTCTAAAATACGAGCAAAAATTTTTCCGCTGAAGTTCTGGCAGGATGGCTATAATTTCTTTAGTATTTGTTTTACCAATGACACTCCAAAAAATGAAGAATGATATTATATATTTCATGCTTTTAATAATTAGTTTTTAATGGAACAGCATAAAATATACTCTGACTATGAACGCTAGATTTTTTCTATCCCAATTCAAAACATCTGAAGGAAATTAGTGACTCAAAATCAAAGAGATGAGCAAAAGCAACAATGATGACAACTGAAAAAAGCATGCATTCTTCTGGGAGAAATGATTGAAAGGAGTCTTTTGTGTAAGGAGATTAGATATTGAATTAATCAGGAGGTTAAAGCAAGATGATAATCAAACTGACAATTAGTAAATAGGCAGCATACACGCTCTCTTTCTGTGCAGTTGTCATTCAAATTGAAAGTAGTCTGAAAGATCATTTATTCCTCCCCATTTGGCAGTGGAGCATACTCACCAATATTGTCCTTAATCCTTTTGTCACACTTCTCAAATAAGGACAACACCCTAACATCTCATAATAAACTTCATCAAAATTGATGGCACATGTTCAGCATTCTTCTTTGATCACAAGCATTAAATGAGACTGAATAGTAAGTCAGTGGTTTAAAATTCTACAAACAGGCAATTCATGTTAGATTACTGATATTCCAGTTCTTCTTTACCATGAGCAATCACAGACAAATTTTCACCTCCATGGATTCTTCTGCAGATCAGTTTGATTCATTTTCCACATATTTCAAGTCACTTTTTGATGCCTTGTCCTAGTTAAAGTATTAGAGCCTGGAATATATCAAGGTATTTAAGGTGGGGGGATATATGTGAGGCAGGATTTAAGGGTCGGCACAACATTGTGCTGTAGTATTCTATGTTCTATGTAAGGTAGATTAATGTCATTTACAGTTTATCCCTAGGTGAGGAGAATGGTATTTCTACCGTCCTTCACATATAACCTGACATACCTTGTGCCCTATTTGTGCATATGGACTGAAAAATCCATCAGGAAAGTGAGCTTGCTCATCATCAAGTACTGACTGCTGTTGAGAGGAAAATAGAAAACATTGGAAACACTTGGCAGTTTGCTGAACCCGTGCTAAGAGAAACAGAGTGAATGCTAACTTCCTCTCCCACAGCAGTATTTCTAACGTTTCCTGTTTTTGGTTCATATATTTATTCATATATCTGATAGGAATTGATGTAGATATGGCAATAAGAGAGGATTAATGTAAATTGATTCTTCATGGTCAGCAACTACTTGATGAGTCAACGTCTTGTTTCAGTGTTGTACCTTTATGACTCAGTGACACCAGGTTTCTTTTCTCTGTAAGGAAGGGACTTACATTCAATATCGAATATGACTTACATTCAAGATATGCGTGAAAAATTAAACAAAATATGAAGCAAATATGAACAAACAAAATATTAAATACATTTTCAGCACCTGCAGATCTTATGTTCAAATTTCATGTTACCAGGACTCAAATGCGCTTTCAAGCTGGTCACCAGCTTTACCTAAGCATTACATGTGATTGATGTTACCTCCCACTAGAAAAAGTGCAGGTAAAAATTTATCGTACTCTGTTTTAATACTTTTATTTTACTTAAGTTAATACTTAAACATTTTAAGTGAGTTTATGTAAGTTTCTGAATTTTTTTTTCTATTAGCCAAAGCCATTGACAGCAGTGAGCTGTTAATTCCAGGGGCTGAGTACAAAGTTCGAAGTTCAAAGTACATTTATTATCAAACTATAGACATGTCACCATATGTAACCCTGTGGTTCATTTTCTTGTGGACAATTATAGTAAGTACATGAAATACAGTAGAAGCAATTGCACCCAACAGGACAGAAGGCAAGCAATGTACAGAAATATACAACAAACTGTGCAAATACAAAAATAAAGAGAAAAAAGAAATATTATATAAATACATAGATAGATAGAGAAGCAATAAATGTCGAGAATATGAGAAGAAGAATCCATGAAAGTGAGTCCATATGCTGTAGGAACAGTTCAGAGATGGGGCCAGTAAAGTTGAGTGAAGTTATCCCCTCTGGCTCAAGACCCCAATGGTTGAGGGGTAATAACTGTTCCTGAACCTGGTGGTGCAGATCCTAAGGCTTCTGTACCTTCTTTCTGATGGCAACAGTGAGAAGAGAATGTGGCCTGGATGGTGGGTGTCCTTGATGATGGATACTTCTTTCCTGGGACAGTGCTTCACGTAGATGTGCTCAGTGGTGGGGAGGGCTTTACCCGTGATGGACTGGGCTGCATCTGTAATTTATTGTGTGAGTATTCGTAGGTCAGAGTGTGTATGACATCAGGACGGAGGTAAGAAAAATGGAAGTCTGTTGAACAAACGAAGTTGTTCGATCTACAGCTGTGTCTGAGTCACATCAATACTACATGGTGTCAGAAGTAATTGCGAGAGAAAAAAAGGAGTAAAAGATGTCACAGTTACAGCCACCGTGGAGTTTAAGCCTACAAGGTAATCTTGCTGAGAACTGGAAAATACGGATCCAGCGGTTTGAGCCTACGAGGTAATCTTGCTGAGAACTGGAAAATACGGATCCAGCGGTTTGAGCCTACGAGGTAATCTTGCTGAGAACTGGAAAATACGGATCCAGAAGTTTAAGCTGTTTTACACCACTAGCGGCGTAGCTGAAAAGACGGAGAAAGTGCAATGTGCTACGTTTCTGCATGTGGCGGGGGCAGAGGCAATAAAGGTTTGCAACACGTTTGTCTTCCAAGATGATGAGCAAGATAAAATTGAAGTGTTGAAGAAAAAGTTTCGAGATTACTGCGAACCGAGAAAAATCCTACTGTACATCCGACGTATGTTTTTCATGAGGGCTCAAGGACCAACAGAGACCATTGACGCCTACGTAACAGATTTGAAGAACAAGGCAAAAAACTGAGGGTTCGGACAACTACACGATTCTTTAATACACGACAGGATTGTATGCGGCATACGAGATGATCAAATGAGAGGCAGGCTATTAAGAGAGGCGGAGCTTACATCAGAAAAGGCAATTGATTTTTGACGTGCCAGCGGGATCACGTCAAGTCAGGTTAAAGTGCTAAATGAAGAGACTGAAGTGCACAAAATAAAAGCTGAAAACTGATAAGAGCAGGACAAAGCCAGCTCCACAGGATGATCAAAAGGAAGTTAACTGCAACAGATGTGGTTATAAACATGGATACTGAAAATGTCCAGCCTTTGGCCAGACATGCAAGTTATGCCAGAAAAGAAATCACTTTGCAAATATGTGCAAATCACAGGAGCCCGCAAGGAAAATGCATGCTGTGGAACAGAGTGAGGGCAACAGTGACATGTTCATTGGCACAGTTGAAGTGGAACAGGAGGTATGCTTCAAGAATATTGACAATGCAGAGATGGAGGATGAAGATGATTGGACTCAAGATCTGATAATAAACAGGAGGAATGTGACATTTAAGCTTGCCACTGGGGCAAAGTGCAATGTAATGTCAGCAGAAACATTCAACTCACTGGACATCAGAGGAAGACTGAGAAAATCCACCTGCAAGCTTGTTGCATATTTCGGCCACAAGACAGTGCCATTGGGAAAGAAAACACTCACCTGTGTGTACAAAGGACAAACACACAAGATAGAGTTTGAGATAGTACAGCAACATGTTCCAGCAATACTGGGCAAAGCAACATGCACAAAGCTAGGCCTGGTGAAGTGAATCTATGTGTTGAGAAAGAAAATGACATTCTCAAAGACTTTGCTGACTTGTTTTCTGGATTAGGATGTTTACCAGGGAAACACCATATCCAGATTGATCCAACTGTTGCACCAGTCGTGCATACTCTGAGAAAGATTCCAGTAGCTCTCAGGAATCAAGTAGTGGAGGAGCTACACAGAATGGAACAGATGGGAGTCATAACGAGACAAATAGAACCGGCCGACTGGGTGAATAGTATGGTGACAGTGGTCACAGAAAAAAAGATGAAGATTTGCATGGATACACAAGATCTCAACCCAGCCATCGAAAGAGAGCACTATCCACTGCTCACGGTTGAAGAGGTTGTCTCTCCGCATGCCTAATGCGAAATACTTTTCAGTATTAGACGCAAATCAAAGTTTCTGGCAGATCAAGCTGGATGAGGAAAGTTCCAAATTATGCACCATAGGGAGATATCGTTTCCTGTGTCTACCCTTTGGGATTTCTTCTGCATCAGAGGTATTCCAGAGGTCCGTGGCACAAATGATTGAAGGCCTGGATGGAGTGGTCAGTATCATTGGTGATTTGCTGATATGGGGTGACACAATTGAGGAACATGATCAGAGACTGAGGAAGCTCCTGGAGAGAGCACGTGAGTACAACCTAAAACTGAACAAAAGTAAATGTAGGATCAGAACTACAGAGATCAAATACATAGGTCACGTACTCAGCGGTGATGGGCTAAAACCAGATAATGAAAAGGTCAGGGCTGTGGTACAGCTACCACCACCCGAAGACAAGCGAGAACTATTGAGGTTCATGGACATGAGACAGTATCTTGCCAAATTAATTCCCAACTTATCGGAGGTCAGTGCTCCACTTCGAAAGCTACTAGAGAGCAACACTGAATGACATTGGGAAGACAAACAAAAGAAAAGTTTTGACACATTGAAGCAGTTGGTTACCAATGCACCAGCACTCAAGTTCTATGATGTCAATAAACTGGTGACGATGTCTGTAGATGCCAGTTCACAGGGAATAGGAGCTGTTATACTGCAGGATGGGAGGCCTGTGGCGCATGGATCACGAGCACTTACAGACCGTCAACACCGATATGCTCAAATCGAGAAGGAATTACTCGCCATAGTTTATGGGTGTGAGAAGTTCCACCAATATGTATATGGCAAAGAAATCCAGGTTGAGAGTGATCACAAACCACTTGAGAGCATCTTCAAAAAGCCACTCCACCAAGGTCCTATGAGGCTGCAAAGGATGCTTCTCAGGCTACAGAGGTACACTCTCACAGTCACCTATAAGCAAGGAAAAGGACTGTACATCGCTGATGCTTTGAGCCATGCTTACCTCAAAGAGCAAAAGGAAGAGTTGCTAGGAAGAGAGCTGGAGGTCAACTGGGTTACACCTCAGCTACCCATCTCTGAGGAGAAGTTGAACATGTTCAGGAAAGCGACTGCAGATGATCCTGAAATGCAAATGCTAAGAAACATTACAATGAATGGATGGCCAACAAAAAGAAAAGATGTTCCAAAGGAAATGCAGAAATACTGGACATTTAAAGAGGAAATCAGCTATGCATCAGGACTAATGTTCTTAACGGCAAAACTCATCGTACCAAAACAAATGAGACAGGAAATGCTCAACAGAATTCATGAGTCACATCTGGGGATAATGAAATGTAAAGAAAGAGCAAGGGACATTCTCTATTGGCCAGGTATGTCAACTCAGTTAGAGGACATTGTGTCTCAATGTGCTGGCTGTAATGAAAACAAAATCAGCAATCCAAGAGAGCCTCTGCTTCCCCGCCCACTACCAGGAGGACCATGGGAGAAGATTGGCACAGATCTCTTTCACTACAATGGTGCAGAATATCTGCTTTGTGTGGACTACTATTCAAAATATCCAGAGATCACCAAGTGACACGTTCAGTCAAGGTGTCATTACCACAATGAAGTTGACATTCACAAGACATAGTATTCCAGATATTGTTGTCAGTGACAATGGTCCACAATATGCCAGTGTGAGCTTAGAAGGTTCTCAGAAAGCTGGGAATTTCAACATGTTACTTCCAGTCCAGAGCATGCTCAGTCTAATGGACAAGCAGAGGGAACTGTACAAACTGTGAAGAACATGCTCAAGAATGCACAAAGCAGCAACGGTGACCCGTACATTGCTCTGCTTGAATACCGCAACACACTGATTGAGAATGTGGGGTTCTCTCCTGCGCAGCTGTTGCTGGGACGTCGTCTGAACTGCCAACATCCACAACTCTACTGACTCCTGAAGATAATGCTCAAGTACATGACAAGCAAATAAAGCAAAAGAGCTACTATGACAGACATACAAGACAGTTGCCAGATCTGCATACAGGTGAAAATGTCAGGATACAGAGAGGAGACACTTGGCAACCAGCTGTGGTTGTGAACAGACATCAGCAACCAAGATCCTTCATAGTTCGCACGCCGGATGGAAGAGTCTACAGGAGGAACAGGAAGCATCTACTGAAGACAGGCGAGAGGGAGTTTCAACATACAGATGCACAGGACATTTCCACAGATACAGACATGGAAACAAACAACACCAAGAGTGATGCAGACTGCAAAGAATCAGAGGTCACTCGAGAGGCTGACACTGATGAAGGACAAGCACAGTCACAGTTGTATCGCACACAGTCTGGGAGACAAGTCAAACTTCCAGCTAGATACAGAGACTAGATCTACCTACAGTCTCACAGTTTAAGGCAAAGTCACATGTTATAAGTTCCAAGGTGTGGTTTATTACAGGTTTATTAAAGGTTTATTAGTCTATGTTAGTAAAAGAAAATACACTGCTGTTAGTATTGTAAGATACAATGTAGAATACAGTATAAGAAGTTAAGATTTTTTTTTTAGTTTAGGTCATGGCTGTTGCAATATAAGAAAGGCATACCTAGAGGCAGTGCTTTGGTAATTCACAGTGTCGCAAAAAAAATCTTGAGAAGGGGGATGTAATGTATTGTATGAGTATTCGTAGGTCAGAGTGTGTATGACATCAGGACAGAGGTAAGAAAAATGGAAGTCTGTTGAATAAACGTGGTTGTTCAATCTACAACGGTGTCCGAGTCATATCAATACTACAGCATCCAGTACTTCCTGTAGGCTTTTCTGTATAGGGCATTGGAGTTTTCATACCAAGCAGTGACGCAACCAGTAAATATAGTCTCCAACACACATCTACCGAAGTTTGTCAAAGTTTTAAATGGCATGCTGAATCTTCGTAAACTTCCAAGAAAGTACAGGCTCTGCCGTAGTTTCCTTGTAGTGGAACTTATGAGCTAAACCCAGGACTGATCCTCTGACATTATAACATCATGAAATTTAAAGTTGCTGACCCTCTCCACTTCTGATCCTCTGATGAGGACTGGCTCATGGATTTCCAGTTTCCTCCTCCTGAAGTCAATAATCATCTCCTTGGTCTTGCAATATTGAGTAAGAGGTTGTTCATGTGGTACCACTCAGCCAGACTTTCATTCTCCCTCCTATATGCTGATTCATCACCACCTTTGATTTGGCCAATGACAGTGATGTCATCAGCAAACTTAAATATGACATTGGAGCTGTGCTTAACATCACAGCCAGAAGTAAAAAGCGAGTTGAGCAGGGGGCTAAACACACATCCTATGATGCACCTGTGCTGATGGAGATTGTGAAGGAGATGTTGTTGTCAATACAAGCAGACTGGGGTCTGCAAGTGAGGAAATTGAGGATCCATTTACACAAGCAGATATTGAGGCCTAGGTCTTGAAGCTTATTGATTAGCTTTAAGGAGATGATAGTATTCAATGCCTAGCTGTTGTCAATTAAGAGAATCCAGAAATATGCATCTTTGCTATCCAGATATTCAAGGATTGAGTGAAGAGCCAATGAAATGTCATCTGCTTTTGACTTGTTGTGATAATAGGCAAACTAGAATGGATCCAATTCACTTCTCAGGCAGGAGTTGGTATGTTTCATCACCAGCTTCTCAAAGCACTTCATCACAGTGAATATAAATGCTATTGGTCAATAGTCATTAGCATATTCTTCTTAGGCACTGGTATCAATGAAGCCTGCTTGAAGAAGTTGGTACATCAGACTGCTGAAGCGAGAGGTTAAAGATATCAGTGAACTCTCATATCAGTGAATGATCAACTCCAGCCAGTTGATCAGCACTTGACCAGGTATCCCGAATGGGCCAAATGATTTCTGTAGGTTCATGCTCCTGCAGGATATTTTCACTTCGGCCTCAGAGACTGAAATCACCGGGCCATCAGGGGCTGTGGGAGTTCGTGAAGGTGCCCTCCGTGTCTTGATGGTCATAGCAAGCAAAGAAGGCAAAGCTGACTCGAGGGTTGAGCCGTGCTGGTGCGTTGCATGTTGGAGTGTAATATTGTAGGTTTTTGCAAATAAAACAATGTGAGACATTTATTGAACTCCAAAAAAGTGGACACAAAGCGTGGTAAAAGTCCTATACGTAATTACGCAATCACATCAGACCCGCCTCTTAAAGTGAACCTCACTCAATGTCAGTGGTTGTGAATTCTGTCCCTTTCCACCAATTACATTACCATGCATAATCCACCAAAACAGGCATCGTGAGCCTGTCTGAAGCTTGGACAAACTGCTCAGCTCAGGTCCTATGTTACATGGGGGGAGGAGCAGCAGGTGTCTCTGGCTCATCCAGAGGTGTGTTGGCAGGGTCATGGTCATGTTGTGAAGGCAGGGGTATGGGAACTAAGTGGGCCAGTTTAAGGCAACCTATTGAAACACACTCAGGTTTACCCCTCTTATCTATGATAAAAGTCTTTTCTCTCCATTCCAAAATATGGAGCGGGCCATTGTAAGGGGGCCTAGGAGATGCTGGCAGGCATCATGGCAGATGAAAATAAACGAGGTGGAAATTAGGTCAACAGGAAGGATGTAGGAATAGGTGCAAAAGAATTGAATCTAGTGAGGAGGGTGGAACGCTGTTGAGAGGCCAACCGGGCGGTCACGGCATCAGAATTAAAGTCACCCGGCACTCGTAATGGCTACTCATATACCAACTCTGCCAAGGTTCTCTTTTGACGCTTTTCTGAGCCCCAGCAGGACTCGATGGAAGACGATTATTCCAAATCTCATCTGTCAGGGAAGCTCACAGAGCAGCCTTTACTTAGCGGTGAAACTGCTTGCATAGGCCATTGGACTGCGGGTGATACGCTGTGATGTGATGTAGCCTAATGCCCAGGCTCTGGCCCATCACAGCCCAGAGGTCTGACGTGGATTGGGGACTGCAGTCAGAGGAAGTATCAGATGGAGTGCCAGACCAAGTAACCCAGCTGCTGATGAATGTATAATCCAACAGCCAATGCTAGAAAGGTGACCTCTGGCCTCCTGGCAGTACAGTCCACCATGGTAAGGAGGTGTGTAGAACCATGGGAGGGTGAGAGAGCACCAACAAGCTCCACATTGACAAGGCCAAACCATCACTCAGGGAGCTCTAAAGCTGACAATGGTGCCAGAACTTGACAGTTAACTTGTGCACACTGGCACTCCCCACAGGCTACAGTCCAATCGCGCAGTCCTTTCTGAGGCCATGCCACACAAACGTTAGTACAATCAGTTTCTGTGAGGCCTTCTATCCTGGAAGCAAAAGGCCAAATATGGAGTTAAAAACAGTCCATCTCCATTTTGCAGGAACTACGGGGCAAGGGCAACTGGTTGAGACATCGCACAGGAGAAAAAGCCAGCTTCCCCAAAATTAGTATCAGTCAACCGAAGGCCCTTGATTGCTATTCAATTAGCCTGGACCTCTGGGTCTGTAGCTTCATCAGACCTTGAGAAGCAATCAGCCACAGCATTATTTTTCATCTTGACATGTTTTAAATCAGTTGTGAACACCAAGTGACACGACTGCATAGTAGAATTTGGTGTGGTCCGTGGTGATTTCTTGCAGCACGAATTGAGCCTTGGCTTGTACAAACCAAGCGATGCTATTTTGCTCCTAAAACACCAGCAGTTTCAAAGCAACTGTGTTGGCCAACAAGTTCGATAATTCTGAAATCCTCCTAGAGTATCGGGGTCACCAATGTAGGTTTTCACAAAAAATGACGCAAGGCATTTTATGTTTAAGAAAAGAATGTAACAACTCATTTATTGAACTCCAAACAATTGAACACAAAGCGGGGTAAAAGTCCTTTATGTAATTACATAATTATGTCAAACCCACCTCTAAAAGTGAACCCCAGAGATGGAGGTGGAGAAGTTTTGGTGCCCATCCACCTAAACTGGGAGTGAGGATGGATCAATCTAAGCAGCAAGCCAATTTGGAAAGGTTAAGAATGACTTCAGGCTGGGCAGTGAGGTCTAGGCCCAGAGTGCATCACTATGGTGGAGCCCAGATCCTAGTGTGCATCATGATCCAGTGTCTGGACGATTTAAATGCTGGCCCAGATAGACTGGAAAGGCAAGGCATCAGGACCAGAGGTGAAGGTTGGACCAATTCTGCTCGCTCTCCCACGATGTTCACTCCTCTCTCCACGGTGCTGACACTGTGAGACTGCTCCAGCAGCTATACACTTCACATCTGCGAGCTTCATTCCTGATACCATGGCTGCCTGCAAGTTCCTCATTTGCCCCACTATAACGAACTAAGACCAAGGCTATGGGCCTACCTTGGCTGCTCCAGGATTCGGATCTATGGACCCAGTTTGGTTTGGAATGCTGTTGTTTGCGTGATCTGTGTTTTCTCCTCCTCTTTCTCTGCACATTAGGTTTTTTTTCATTGGGTTCTTTTGTGTTTCTTGCTTGGTGACTGCCTGTAAACAGACAATTCTCAAGGTTGTGTAATTCATTATATTCTTCGATAATAAATGTACCTTGATTCCTTTGAATCCTTAAAAGGCATTGAGCTCATTTGGGAGCGAAGCCGCCTTGTTGTTTGATTTCATTTTGTAGGAGGTGATAGCATTCTAGCCCTGCCTTAGCTGTCAATCATCCTTCAGTTATTCAAGTTTGGTCCTAAATTGCCACTTTGCATATGAAATGGCTTTCCAGAGACTGTATGTGGACCTCTTGTATTCAACTGGGTGCCAGACCTGAATGCCACTGATCTGGCACTCTGCAGATAGTGAATCTCATGGTTCATCCAGGGCCTCTGGTTAGAGAAGACTCTGAATGATATAATGGGGACACACTGATCTGTTTTTATAAATTACATGACAATCATGGTGTATTTGTCCAGATCCTCTGATGATTCCTTGAACATGGTCCAGCACAAGACACATACCTCTGAAAGCCAAAAAAGGTAAGGCTATCAAAAGCGTTTTGCACGTGATATCAGATGATGGTGTATATTATTTATATTATAAATCACAACAGTTTGATGTCATTCAATTTTAAGATCCTTTCTGTGAAGAAATACTATTACAAATCCCCAAATGTGATGCTGGGATCAAATGAAGAAACACTTTAGTTAGCAGCCTTCATTGCTTTACTGGCCAACAGTAATAATCTGAGATATTTTCTTCAGAAATATTTGCATCTTGGTTCTTCCATGTTCATTCCTCCATTTTACACTATGTAACAGCCAGCAACAGTTTTACCCATGCTAATGGACTGTGTGACAGAATTCCTCAAACTGCTCAGGCACCAAAAGAACGGTTTTGACATGCAGTCATTGAGGTCAATTCATTGAACATCTTTATTCTACTGACTGTACAGTTCAGGTGGCTTTGTCTAGTGTTTATAATATTTCATTACAGATCATGTTAATTGAATGGACTGTTTTTCTGATCATATTTCCATGGAAACCCTGCTTGCGGCCTGTTAAACTTTGTACCCAAGGAAATGTGCCAAATGCTACACATCTTGACTATCAGTATAATGGTAAAGCAGGGTGGGTCTTTATCCTTTTTAACAGCCATACATAGCCCTCCACCATTACCTCAGTCAGTAGAGATGATCCCTCATAGTTCCTATGACCCAGGTTCCATCTTGACTTCATATGTCATTTGTGTATAATTTGCACATTATTCTTATAACAATTTGAGTTTCCCCCAGTTCCCCAGATTCTTCTGATATCCAAAAGCCAGGCTGGCAAGTAGGTTAATTGTGACTGCAAATTGTCCCTATGCATAATTAACTAATGAAATCTTGGAGCAGTTGTTGGAAGTGGGGTTAGACTAAAGTAGGATTGGTGTAGATGATTTTTGTGGTCCTCATGATTAACATTGACTTGGTGGGTCAAAGATCTTCTTTCCATTTATATCTCTATGATACTCAGTGACACCAACTTCTTTTTCTGGAAGAAAGTGACCTACATTCAATATCAGATGATGTATACACAAGATCTTCACAGTTCTAGCCCCAGATGAAATGACAGAGAGCAGTGAAAATCTGCAGATCCGGCAATGGTTAATTTTCAGCCTCATCACCCTCACACACTCACTGTCTTCTCTGTGGATTCCCAATGTCTAGCAAAAGCCAGTTCAGTAGTTTCCTGCAAGAATTGCCAGCTTTGCTCAAAGGCTCCTGCCAGACTGCCTCGATGGAGCTTTCCATAACATCAACAAAGCCCAGACACAAACCCAAAATGGTAACAACCTAAAAGGAACAACTATTGCTCACATCAATCAATATGTTTAGTATCACACACGAAGTGCAAGCCAGGCAGCATCTGTGGAAAAGAGTAAACAGTCAACGTTTCAGGTTGAGACCCTTCATCAGAGTCCTAAACATCGACTGTTTACACTTTTCCGTAGATGCTGCCTGGCCTGCTGAGCTCATCCAGCATTTGCAGATTTACTCTTGTTTGTGGAACACTCTAAGAGTGTTCTACTAAACAATCAGAGCTTGGTCACTGCCACTTTTTCCTAAAGACCAACAAAAGTCAGCAAAAGTATCCATCGTAAAAACTAATAAAATCAAAAACTATTCTGACTAACTATATATATATATATATATATCATGGCTTATTCAAAAATATTTTGGTAATCTTTTAATGGCTGGAGATGCAGGAAAAGCTGAGTGCCATAACTATGCAAAGGATAATGTTGCCACAGATCCACTGGGCTGCAAAAGTTCTCTTGGTGTGGCTCTGTTGGGATTTGAGATAAAAATGACCATTAATCCATTATTGGACACCATATTGAATTAGAAGTAAAAGTGCATACCACAAACCAGCATTAAGAGTGAAATTGAAGCTTTTAAGTTGTCAGGTAGCTCTCAGTGAAGAGGTTTCTGTGGCTGGATCTTCAGATGACATCCTCCCTGAATAGCTGATTGAGTATAGACAGGAAACATTGAAAACTAATTAGATTCATGTATATATTTCACGGTTGGAAGTTAGAGAATTTTTTGACACAGTGAGGCTTTCTAAGTTTTATATTTTAGGATATCTGAGATGCCCTCCTTTTTCATAAACAGGGTTTCCTTTTCACCATCACTGATCCTGTCCTCACTCACATTTCTTCCATTTCCTGCACATTTGGTCCTTCCCACCACCATAACAGGGATATGTCCTTACCCCTTGTCCTTTCCTAAAAACCCATGAGCTTCTGTCTTCATCGCATCATATTCCATAACTTCTGCCACCTACAATGGGGTCCTAACACTAAGCACATCATCTCCTCAAGCTCTCCACTCTCCACAATCCGTCGAGATTGCTCTGTACATGACTCCCTTGTCCACTCATCCCTCCCCACTGATCACCTTCTGGCTACTTATCCCTTTTAGTGTGACATGTGCTACACCAAATTGTTTGGATTGTCAATCATTTGCCTGTTTGGCTTGTCTGAAGTTGTTAATGATGCTGAGCATATCTTCCCCTCTAGTTTCTCACTTCACCACTCATCTGGATGGGACCACTCTGGTCTATCAAGTTGTACTTAGAAGATCTGTTACTGTCTAATCAATCATTTGTCCTCTTTTCCTCTCAGTCAACTCTTAGAGCATTCTTACTTCTGATCGCATCATCTGGATTGCAGTTTCTGTTGATTAATGAATAAGTTTCGGTTTCAAAATTCTCATTCTCATGTTTCCTCTTCCTCTCTCCAACCTTAGAACCACTGGAGACATCTGCTTTTATAAAATTTTGACCTCTTAGTCATCCTGAAATTTTATTTGTCCCCCTTCTCCATTCCCTCTTTTTCATTCCCCACTCTGATTTCCTTCTCACCCCTTCCTTTCTCCTCACTTATCAATCACCTCCCTCTGGTGCTCCTCTGTGTTCCTTTTCACCCATGGTCCACTGTCCTGTTTCCTTCCAGGTAGGGATCAAATGACATTGGACTCCTTGAACTCTATTTATCAGGTCTATTATGTGACTCTACTAGATAAGGCGTGAAAGAGATGCAAGGACTTGTTCAAAGCTTCCATGAAGAAGAACAAATCTCCTCTAGAGCAACACACACAAAACAATGGAGGAACACAGCAGGCAAGGCAGCAGCTATAGAAATGAACAAATAGTCAAAGTTTTGGGCTGAGACCCTTCATCAGGACTCGAAAGGAAGGGGGAAGAAGTTTAAGTAGATGGAGGAGGGGAATGAGTACAAGCTAGAATGTGATAGATGAAGCCAGGTGAGGGGGGAGGAAGTAAGAAGCAGGGAGGTGATAGGTGGAAAAGGTCATCGTTGTCATCATGGTGATCCCTCAAGGTCAAGGATGATGGTCTTCATTCCGTTGATCTATCACAGAGCGAAGATGCATGTGCATGTATTTGTTTAACGTGTACTTGATGTTGCACTCCAAGAAGCACACGATACTTCACAATTCAACCAACTGATTCCAATGGCATGGAAACCACTACGATTGGAGCTGATGGATTTGTTGCAGCCTTTATCTGCCTTCACAGCCTTTGAGTTTGAAGTAACTTCATCCGCCTGTTCCACCGTTGAGGTCTTGGTTGGATTGTTCTTTGTCAGGGACCTCACCCTCGACCTTACCACCATGGGCGACCCTGCCAGGAGCATAACTCATGGGATCTCTGGACCACACAAGCTTCTCCACCACGACAAAGTGACAATCCACGGAGAAGTGGAAAAGGTAAAAGGATGAAGAAGAAGGATTCTGATAGGAGAACAGAGTGGGCCATGGAGAAAGTGAAGAAAGGTGAAAGGGGAGCCAAAGTCCAGAATGGAAAAAGAAGCAAGGGACAGTGGAGGTTACTACTGGAAGTTAGAGAAATCAATGTGCATAACATCAGGTTGGAGACTACCCTAATGGAATATCAGGTGTTGCTCCTCCAATCCGAGAGTGGCCTCATTGTGGCAGTAGAGGAGGCCATGGACCAACATGGTGGAATAGGATGGGGATTAGAATTAAAATAATTGTCCTATGGGAAATACTGCTTTTTGAGGATGGAATTAGACAAAATGGTATAATCTATGTTGGATCTCACCAATATAAAGGAGGCTGCATCAGGAGCAGCAGAATAGACAACAACAAAAGATTCACGGGTGAAGTGTTATTTTACCTGGAAGGACTGTTTGGGGCCTTGAATGGAGTTGAGGGAGGAGGTGAATGGGCACTTCTAGCACTTCACCCATTTGCAGTGATAAGACCCAGGTGGGAGATTAGTGGAGGAATGAATGGACAAGTGAACCACAGAGGGAGAAGTCCCTGTGGAAAGCAGAGAATGCAGGAATGGTAAAGGTGTGTTTGGCTATAAGATTCTGTTGAGGATGGTGTGAATTTTGGAGGATGATGTGCTGAGTGCAAAGGCGCATGAGTGATGTTTGTAGATGAGGACAAGAGAAACTCCATTCCTATAAAGGCAGCAGGAAGATGTACAGGAAATGGAGGAGATGTAGATGAGGTCAGCATCACTGGTGGAGGAATGGAAACCAAATTCTTTGAAGAAGGAGGACAGCTCTGATTTTCTGGAAGTGAAAGCCTTATTCCAGGAACAAATGTAGTGGAGACAAAGGAACTCAGAAAAGGGGATGGCTTTTTTTTTACAGGATACAGGGTGGGAAGTGGTATAGTCAAGATAGCTGTGGGAATTGGTAGGCTTACAAAAGATATCAGTAGACAGTTTGTCTCCAGAGATGGAGACAGAGAGATCAGAAATGGACCAAGTGAATATAAGGGCTGGGTGGAAGTTGGAGGCAAAGTTGCTGAAATTGAAGAGCTCAGCATGGGTACATGAAGCAGCACCAATACAGGTATCAATGTAGTCTTCCAGTTCCTCCAGCTCTCTTCCAGCTCCTTTTAATCTCTGGCCGATGACAGCTCAATGTGGGAAAGGAACATACAGAATGGAGCATTCTGTTGCATATTCTATTGTCCATCTCTTGCCCAATCAGGGAAAGAGTTTGTGGTTCCCATATTAGCCACTTCAAAATCCACAAAATGAGAGTGAAAAAAGTCATCCTTGATCCCAACAAATTGTCCAAGTAGATGATATCCAATCATGGAGCAATTCTTCTACCTTAACTTTACTACAAGGTAAAGCATGTGTTGTCTGTGCTTCAGTCAGGATACTTTCACTGAAAGTTACATCCATTGTGATAGAGCAAAGATTATAATGCCAAGGTTTGTCAAGATGGCCATCAAATTTGGCAAATACAGTCCAGTGTTGTAAGTAGTTGCTATTGCTTTCTGTTTGCCTTCATCTACTGCACAAGGGAGTTTAGTGAGGCTTCCTAAAGGCAGCAAGTGGAGTGAACACATGGTTATGTGAGGATCATAGGTTTCCCCATGGTGTAGACATGATGTCAAGCAGTTTTCCGGGCATACCTGTGAACTCTAAAAAGTCCGTACTCTGAAGATACAAATTGTATGCAACCATTACGAGCACATGTTATAGAATAGTGCATGGTGTCCTGGTAGATAATGTGATAATTTCATTCTGTGAAGTTCTACAATGCCAGCTAATATGAACAATAAATTTTATACAATATTGGCCTATGGAGGACAGAGTATGGTCTGCTGCAGACCTCTCTGAAAACTAGCAGGTGTGTTGGCTGATATTTTTAATCTCTCCCTCTCCCAGTGAAGCCCTCCTGCTTCAAATTATCCACCATTGTCCCTGTACCAAAAAAGACCAGGTAACATGCCTGAATGACTGGCGTCCTGCAGCACTCACCTCAATAATAAGCAAATGCAGGTGTAATCTGCCAAACAGACTGGATCTCCTACAATGCACCTACCAACACAACCAATCAACAGATGACACAATAGCCACTGTGCTACATACCATCCTTGAACATCTGGAGAAGAGAGATGTGAGAATGATGTTCTTGGACTACAGTTCAGCATTCAACACCATGGTTCTATCCAGGCTCGACAAGAAGCTCAGAGACCTTGGCCTTGACCCTGCCTTGTGCAGCTGGATCCTGGGCTTCCTGTCAGATTGCCAGCAGGTTGTAAGAGTGGGCTCCCTCACTTCCAACCCTCAGGGCTGTATACTGTATACTGAGTCCCTTCCTTTACTCCCTGTACACCCATGACTGTATCGCCACCCACAGCGCCAATCTGCTAAATAAATTTGCCGACAACACTACATTGTTTGGCCTTATCTCTAACAATAACGGGAAGAAGTCATCTCTCTGACACAGTCGTGTCAAGAACACAACCTCTCCCCCAATGTTGCAAAAACAAAGGAACTGGCTGTGGATTACCAGAGGAATGGAGACAGGCTAACCCCTATCAACATCAATGAATCTGGGGTTGAGAGGGTGAACAGCTTCAAGTTCCTCAGCATCCACATCACCGAGGAACTCACATGGTCTGTACTCACTAGCTGTGTGGGGAAAAAGACACAACAGCACCCCTTTCACTTCAGACAGTTGAGGAAATTTGGCAGAACTTTCTATAGGGGCACAATTGAGAAAATCCTGATTGGCAGCATCACTGCCTGGTATAGGAACTGTGCAGAGCGTGGTGTTGACAACCCAAGACATCTGTAGTTGTGAACTTCCCATGATTCAGGATATTTACAAGGACAGCTGTGTAAAAAGAGCCCGTAGGATCATTGGGAACCCAAGCCATCCCAACCACAATCTATTCAATAGACAATAGACAATAGGTGCAGAAGTAGACCATTTGGCCCTTCGAGCCTGCACTGCCATTTTGAGATCATGGCTGATCATCTACTATCAATACCCGGTTCCTGCCTTGTCCCCATATCCCTTGATTCCCCTATCCATAAGATACCTATCTAGCTCCTTCTTGAAAGCATCCAGAGAATTGGCCTCCACTACCTTCCGAGGCAGTGCATTCCAGACCCCCACAACTCTCTGGGAGAAGAAGTTTTTCCTTAACTCTGTCCTAAATGACCTACCCCTTATTCTCAAACCATGCCCTCTGGTACTGGTGGATGAACTGATTTTGCACCTCATGCATTATTCCCAAGAATACCTGCCATTGCTGTTCCACTGTCTTTTCTGCTAGGCTATCTGTCCAGTCAACTTTGGCCAGCTCCTCCTTCATGGCTCCATAGTTTCCCCTGTTCATCTGCAACACTGACACCTCCGAGCTGCCCTTATCCTTCTCAAATTGCAGATAAAAGCTTATCATATTGTGATCACTACTTCCTAATGGCTCCTTTACTACGAGATCGCTTATCAAATCCTGTTCCTTACATAACACTAAATCCAAAATAGTCTTGTCCCTGGTCGGCTCTCGTACAAGCTGTTCCAAGAATGCATCCCGTAGGCACTCTACAAACTCCCTATCCTGTGGTCCAGCACCAACTTGATTCTCCCAGTTCACCTGCATGTTGAAATCCCCCATAACTACTGCAACATTACCTTTGCCACATGCCAATGTTAACTCCCTATTCAACTTGCACCCAATATCCATGCTACTGTTTGGTGGCCTGCTACCATCCAGGAAATGGTACCACAGCATAAAAGCCAGGAGCAACAGGCTCTGGGACAGCTTCCTCCACCAGGCCATCAGACTGATGAACTCACGCTGATTTGAGTCTATATTACATTGGCTGTTCTATTTATTATAATTTTCTATAAATTACTATAAATTAATAATGTAAAGATTTTTACTTCTCATGTATGTGAAGGATGTAAGAAATAAAGTCAATTCAATTCAATTTTACAGATAGACAACACACACAAAATGCAGGCCAGGCAGCATCTATGGAAAAGAGTACAATCGATGTTTCAGGCCGAGACCTTGCTTGGATTTCCAGCATCTGGAGATTTTCTCCTGCTTTTGCAGATAAAGCAGGTAATGTCTGACAGGCCAGTTAGATGAATCTTTGAAAAAGTACTGTGCTCCTTCTGTTGCTAATGATCTGCCTCTCTGTGCTCCTCAATATGAACTTGAAGTTCTCACTACCCTCACCAATGCTCCTTCCCCACATTATGCTGTCATGGTCCAGTGCATCAGTGGTGATGTTGCATCTCTTCAAGGAGGCTTTGCACATACCCTTGAATCTTTTCCACCTGACAGTCACTTCCCATGACAGAGCCTGGAACAGAATGTTTGTTTTGGAAGCCTAGTGTCAGGCATTATGAATAACATGGTCTGCCCAGCTGATTGTATCTAGTACCTAATACTGCACCGCAAACCAGAGACAACCTGCAGATGCTGGAAATCCAAGCAACACACACAAAATGCTGAAGGAACTCAGGCAGCATCCACGGAAAAAAGTACAATCGACATTTTGGGCCGAGACTCTTCATCAGGATGCTGCCTGGCCTGCTGAGTTCCTCTAGCATTTTGTGTGTGTTACCTAATACGGAAACATTGTTTTGAGTGCCATTAGTTCCCTATCCTGTCAGTAAAACAGAAGAGCTTTGTAGAGGGAAAAACAGCTGTTTTTTTTGATTTGAGTATATTGTGTGATACTAAACTTCACTGAGATTGGCTCTGTTATGAACCCATTGATTAGGACTTTACTTGCAGCAATCAGGAAGTAACTATAAAACAGAGGTGTAGTCACAGTCAAATGTCAATTCCTCTAGTACAGTGAAAGGCTTTTATGAGGTCAAAAAAAGGCCATTTATAGTGGCTAACACATCTCTTGGTATTTCTCTTGGAGTTTTCACACAGTGAATATCATGTCCAAAGTGCTTTTAAATGGCTGGGATCCATACTGTGAATCAGGGAGCAGCATTTGAGCATCGGAAAGGAAGCAACTGAGGCAGACCCAGATGATGAATTTTCCTGTAGCAGAGAGCAGGGATACCTCTCTGTAGTTACCACAGCTGGATTTGTCTCCCAATTTGAAGATGGTCATGATCTCTGAGTTATCCTGGCATGTCATCTACTACCTTACTTTGTATGATTTACTGTATACAGTATGATGCTAGCAATCTGATCTTGCATGGGAACAAGCTAAACGTCCATTACAACTGACATTGGGATGGCCTCTGCCTGTGCTGCAATGAAGCTGAGTTATTGACCATTAGACTTTCCATTATGATAGGTTCCAAAACTGCTGATCGAGTTACTTACTACTTCCGCACAGGAAAGGAAAGGCTGTAAAGTTTCTGAGAACTTTGTTCTCTATCTCTGTTCTCCAAGTATCCCACTGAGCCCCTTTCCACTGACTGCTGTGTACTCAGTACACGTCCGGCAGTCGGGCACCGTGACTATCTTTCCTTATGCCTGGCAATATACCCCTGCAAAACCTACCTTTCACCCTGTTCTTAATTTACAGTATCAGTATCTGGGCTGTATGAAATCATACATTTTCATATTCACTCCCTCTCACTTCTCCACCACTGACAGCAATTCTAGGCTACATAAAGGAAAAAGTCAGGACAAATAAGCAGAAGATAAGCCAAGTTTTGCTAGTTCTATAAATCATGAGAGAATACAGGATCAGGGGTAGTGGGATGAAAGAATGTGGCAACACACACAAAATGCTGGAGGAACTCAGCAAGCCAAGCAGCGTTAACGGAAAAAAGTGAAGAGTCGACGTTGCGGGCCGTGACCCTTCAAAGAATGTGGTGTAGGTACAGCCCAACCACTGAGTGCTGTTTCAGCAGTGACCATTCCAGCTATGGAGAACAAAATCTTGCTTGGGAATATAAACCATGCCTGGTTCTATGTTGCTAGCTACTGCTGGTGCAAGATTTCTAGTTTGTTCTGCAAGACATAACGATGTGTGATAATGCATAACATACAATGGATTTGACAGAGGTGCTCTTCAAAGTGCTTTTCATGACACTACCTCTTCTCCACAAAGGACCCCTAAGAACTGAAAACCATGAGAACGGAATGTGACATATGAATTTTAGATATGAATCCTGATTGGTAAAGATCCTTGTTAGCTGAGTCATGGTTCTCTGAACAACTTTAATGGATGATGGTGCTTTTGATGTGAAGTGACATTTGAAGAAGCACTGACAAGCCTTGGAAAACTCATACAAAATGCTGGAGGAACTCACAGGTCAGGCAAATCTATCAAGGGAAATAAACCATGGGTGTTACATGCTGAGACACCTAGTGTATTCCTCCAGCATTCTGCGTGTGTTACTCAAGATTTTCAGCATCTGTAGAATATCTTTTGCCGCAGACTTACTGGCTTTCGCCAGCATATGAGGTCAGTGAACATTCTGTGACACTGAACACAAGCCTGCCTCATTGAAACATACCTATCCCTCCCAGAGTAGCAATAGAAACCTTTGAGGCTCTCTCATTGCTCAAGATTCAAAGCCCTGGTTTACTCGTGAAAAAATTCCCGATCACAATTCATCACTCTAAGAGATCCAGACTGGCTGTAAGCAATGCAGGTCAACTTTCGATGGTGTCAGCCTCTTATAGTGTTGAGTCCCTGAGGAGATATGCAACTACACAGCTGCATGGATAAGAATGGCTAAACACTGTGATCCAACAAGCTAGCAAACAGCATGAAGCTACCACAGCATCTAGAGCAGAAAAGTATTAACCATGATTTGCATTCCCAAGCCTGTTTTGGAGGACTCTCTCAATTGGCCCCAGCCAAAAGCCGTATCATTTTATTGCCTGAAATAGAAGTCTCACCAGCTGATGCTAATTAGACAAAACTCAGAAAATTGACATGGAATGTTGGAGCATTGACCTCTGATTTCTTTCATACTTTTTAAATACTTCGGCAGATTTTACAGACATTGTTCTTATTACTTAGCAGCTGGTCTTTATTATTATTATTTTATTATTGCAGAATGGAAGCATAGCAGAATAATTGGGAGTAGGCTTGGCAAGAATGACAATCAATCACACATTTATCTTGTTTGTTGGATGTCAGCCAGCTGGATGTCGGTCCACCCCATCAGTACCAGTTTTTCACTAAGTAGATGTCCAGCTCTACTTAGAATCAGATGCAAGAATGTAATATTGTGATGATTTTTAACCATGGGATAGGAACTACAGGGAAGTTAATTTATGCATTGGAACCTGAATAGCTTTTGCCAGTCATTAACATTCCACAACACTGGATTCAATTATTGCACCATAAACTGGTGCCAGGTTATTTGCAACACTGAAACATAATCATACATGCTAGCTACTAGTGAAAAAGACCGACAAAACTGCAAAACTAAGCTGAAACAGATTTTTTGCTCAAGGCTAAAAAGCCAGCATTATATAATGCGATATAAAGCATAGGTTGTAGAAAATGCCAGCTGTTAACATAAATTTGATCCCATGCAATTCCTGTAACAACTAATCAATGCTTTAGTTAAACATACATCAGATTTTAATGTAACTGAAGACACAAGAGAATGCAGATACTGGAGAAACTCAGCAGGTTGAAAGGCATCTGAGGGGGTTGGGGGGTAGGGGAGTGAAGGAATTTGCAGTTTCTGCTCAAAGCCTTATATCAAGACTATAACTGATTTTAGAGAGTTGAATGTTTTCCATCCACAACATCCATTGCTTAAAGACTAAAATGACATTATTGATCAGAAGACCATTAGACATAGAAGCAGAATTAGGCCTCTTGGTCCATTGAATCTGCTTCAGCATTCCAGCATGACTGATCTATTATCCCTCTCAATCCAATTCTCCTGTCTTCTCACCATAACCTTTGATGTCCTAACTAACCTAGAACCTATCAACCTCCACTTTAAATATACTGAACACCCCTTCCACTGCCATCTGCGGCAATGAATTCTACACATTCACCACCCTCTGGCTAAGGAAATTCCTTCTCATCACTCTTCTAAATGGATGCCCCTCTATTCTGAGGCTGTGCTCTCTAGTCCTAGACATACCCATGATATGAAAAATTCTCTCCACATCCACTTTGCCTGGGCCTCTCAATAGTTGATAGATTTCAATAAGATCCTCCATCTCTCTTCTGATTTCCACTGAGTAAAAACCCAGAGCCAACAAATGCTGCTCATACATTAACTCTTTCAACCAAGGAATAATTTTCATGAATCTCCTCTAGACCCTTTACAATGCCAGCACATCTTTTCTTAGATAAGGGGCTTGAAACTGCTCACAATACTCCAAACGTGGTCTGACCAATGCCTTATAAAGCCTCAGCATCACATCCCTGCTCTTGTATTCTAGTCCTCTCAAAACCAATGCTAAATTGCATTTGCCCTCCTTACAGCCGGCTGAACCAGCAGGTTCACCTTTAGGGAATCCTACACAAGGACTCCCAAGTGCCTTTGCACCTCTGATTTTTGAGTTTTCTCCCCATTTAGAAAACAGCCTACACTTTTTTCCTTCAACCAAAGTGCATGACCATACACTTCACTACACTATATTCCATCTGCCACTTCTTTGCCCATTCTCCCAATCTTTCTAAGTATTTCAGCAGACTCCCTGCTTCCTCAGCACTACCTTCTCCTCCACCAATCTTTATATCATCAGCAAACTTGACCACAAAGCCATCATCTAACTTGCTGACACAATAGACAATTGTGCAGGAGTAGGCCATTCGGCCCTTCTAGCCAGTACCGCCATTCACTGTGATCATGGCTGATCATACACTATCAGTACCCCGTTCCTGCCCTCTCCCCATATCCCTTGACCCCACTATCTATAAGAGCTCTATCTAACATAACATGAAACGAGGCAGTCTCAATACCAACCTCTATGGAACACAACTTGTAACCAACAGCCAACCAGAATAGACCCCTTTATTCTGACTCTGTCTCCTGCCAGTCAGCCAATCTTCTATCCATGCAGGTATCTTTCCTGTCATACCACAGGCTTTCTGTCTTGTTAAGTAGCTTCACATATGGCAGCTTGTTAAAGGCCTTCTGAAAATTCAAATAAGCAACAACCACTGACTCTCCTTAGTCCATCCTGCCTGTTATTTCCTCAAACAGTTCCAACAGATTTGTCAAGCTAGATTTCCCCTTTAGGAATCTATGCTGACTTTGGCCTATCTTATCATGTACCACCAAGCACCCTGAAACTTCATCCTTAATAATGGACTCCGAAATCTTCCCACCCACTGCAGTCCAGCTAACTGGCATATAATTTCCTTTCTTCTGCCTCCCTTCCTTCTTAAAAAATGGAATGACATTTTTAATTTTCCAGTCCCCCAGAACAATTCCAGAATCTAGTCATTCTTGCAAGGTTATTACTAATGCCTCCACAATCTCTTCAGCTACCTCTTTCAGAACCTTGGGTGTAGTCCATCTGGCCCAGGTGACTTATCTACCTTCAGACCTTTCAGCTTCCCAAGCACCCTCTTAGTAATAGCAAATACATTCATTTCTCCTATTTTTGGCATACTGCTTGTGTCTTCCACAGTAAAGACTGAAGCAAAACACTTATTAAGTTTGTATACCATTTCTTTGTCCCCTATTACTACGTCCCCCATTGCTACCTCTCCAGTGTCATTTTCCATCTGTCCAATATCCACTCTCACTTCTCTTTTATTCTTCATATATCTGAAAAAAACTTTTGGTCTCCTCTTTTATATTATTGGTTTGCTTACTTTCATATTTCATCTTTTCTCTCTTTATGATTTTTAGTTGCCTTCTGTTGACTTTTAAAAGCTTCACAGTCCTCTAACTTGCCAGTAATTTTTGCTATGCTATACACACTCTCTTTTGCTTTCACATGTTCTGTGACTTCCCTTGTCAGCCACGTTTGCCTCATCCTTCCTTTAGAATACTTCTTCATCTTTGGGATGTTTCCATTCATTCACCTTCCTAATCACACAAAGATTGGAATTCCTTGACCATAAAGATAGTTACACTGTAGTTTCTGACATTGTTGTTATCTACAAAATTAGTTTTTTCCCAACACAATGATAATTTTCTGCATGTTTATGCAGAATATAATTTTATTAGTTAAAAAACATAAATGTTCCAGATTACAGATGGTCAGTTTTGTGCAGAGAATTCCTGCTGTAGTCTATCAAAAGGATGCTGGCAAGCGACTTCAGTCACTCATCACACTATAAACGTACACTTACAGTACATGTATATAAGGGTGCAGGCACTGAACTCACATTGTGACCTAGATTTTATCATAATGGATGTCATTGCAATAAGTAGACCACTTAATCTCTGCTTATTCCACAGCTGGCAATAGCAGTACAGATACAGTATGTTGTTGCCAATGTTAGTCCCAGGATTTGAATTTCAATTTTATTTCTCAGTTCAGAAGTAGGAAAAGCATAGGGGTAAATTTTCCACTGTCACATTGACAAGCTGTTTAATGTCCTTTAGGAATGTAACTGTTTTGGAATGGATACCCAGTCTCAAGAACTCCTAGGTTAAATACAATATGGACAGCAAATTTTTTCAAACGCGTTGCTTCCTCAGAATATTTTTGTGGTTATGATACACTGCTTGAAACTGAACACAAATATAATTTCACACTACTGAATCACATAAGAATTTAGAGAAACAGGAAATTAGCTTTTATTGAATATAATATATTTAACTGCATAACAGTTATAAAACTTTACAATAGTTCAACTAAGCTAAAAACGTTTTGTTGATTATTTTCATTCACACAGTATATGAGGCTTCTCACTTAAGTATCCCACAATAATCAGCCAGCTTTGATTGATTCCAGTTGCTCTGATATCATTTCTCCATGACCGCACCATCCTGGTGAATCCTCTCACCATGCTCGTCACTGACAGCACCAAGATTTGCAGGCAAGAAGTCTAAATGCAGGGAATAGGTCCTTTCTAACAGTAGACATTGAAAGAGTCAAAAAGGACCATATATAGTCAAAATGTAATAGAGCCATACAGCACAAAAAGAGGCCTATTGACTTACCATGTCCATACTAACCATCATGAACATATCTATACTAATCCTATTTACCAGCATTTGGTCTACAGCTTGCTATGCCTTGGTCATTCTAATGCTTATGCAGATACTTCTAATGATCAGAGATGGTCAGCATGATATATATGACTTTAATGGGGGGGAAATTGAAATTGTTAAAGACCTACACCCTGAGAACCATGTGAAATTGTAGCACCTGCATTGATAAGATTGCTTCCGGTCGAGTACTGGGGAAGGGAATGCAGCATAGATTTATCAGAAAGGTAGCTGCATTACTAAGGTTAAGTTATGGGAAGATTTTGCATACTGGAGTTTTACATTCAATGAGATTTAAAGATTAAAGATATATTTGTTCAAGGTTTATTAGCTGTGCTTTAATGCTGTCTCTCCTTTGAGAATTGTTCCAGGTTATTCATCTCTCTCTGGGCTGCTGCAATATGTACAGGGAGTTCCTGAGGTGACCTTCTATACATCTGTGTACATCTTGTCCGAGCTACCCATGCATCAAAATATCCGTCTATGAATTCTACAATGAAAACTGTTTGAGGTTCTGAAACCAATGAGTGTACATAAAGAGATACTTAAAGGGAACAATAGACAAAAGAGAAATTATTTGGGGCTAGAAAGCTTAATTTAAAAAAATAGAGCCAGTTATTTTAGGATTTATCACTGAAAATACACAGTAATAGCAACTGATTTTAACTAACTTTAAATCTGAGATTAATAGATTGTTAGTAACCAATAGTATTAAGGAATATGGGACAAACATAGAAACAGATCTTAGTTCTTTACACCCAGCAAAGAAATTACTTTAATTGCTAAGCACAAAGAAAACTGCACTGATATTGTGCAGTTGTTAGACAAGACAGAACTGAACAGGAATGTCTTTGTAAATATTAATCAATTGCTTAGATGTGCATTATGAAACTACAATCCATGAACTACTTTCTAACAAGTCTGTGGTAGTTCAAAGGGTAGAAACCTCAGTAGATAATTCAGTGTCATAAACTATAACCATAGCAACCACTTCATAGTAACCGCCATTTATTTTTCTTGTTCTAGAGGCCCAACAATAGAGCACACTTGCATAGATGATAAGTTCCTTATAGAATAGATAACGCTTATACACAAAACAGGGAGAACTACCTGCAAGGATGAGAATCTCATTGCAGATCAGTGTGGTTTCAACTCTTTGTTGGCTAATCATTCAACAGTAACAGAAAAACTGAGTACTTAAAATAACCATAAGATAATCCTCTGATGTACCTGGACTAGAGAGGGGCATGTTTGAGTAAACGATTCCATTCCAAAAATCAGGGAAACCAAAAAGCCCGCATTGAAAAATGTCATTCCTGTGCCACTGCTTAGTCTTTGACAACTGAATTCAATCTCAAGATGGTTGCCCCATTTCTGGTTCAATGCATAAAATATTAAATTCTTCTGTTCCATGCAATATTTTGCCATCAGTGTGAACACACAGTCAGTGCCAAATGTTTTCCCACTCCAATTTTTTTTCACCATTCTTTTTCCTTGGCACAAAAATTGGCCCTTACAAGGATGTGTATATAAATTGCCCTTTCAAAACAATTCATTCTGGCTTGCTTCTCCAACTTCCTACCCTAAGGTGAAACTTTCCTATTGTTCTATTACACCACTTCCATGTTATATATGGATTTAAGATATATTCCGTTGTTGTCTGGACAGTCTGCACTTTGGATTCATGGAGCAACCAAAATGCTGCTGAGGACATTGCTTGGTTTGGTTACTATCCCAGGTCTTTCTTCCACACTCAAGGAGGAGTGTGGAAGAAAGCGGGGATATAGAGTGGTGCAGAAAGAGTGGAGTGAAGAGGGTAGAGTGGGGAGGAGAAGGATATGGGAGAAAGTGTGTAGGGAGAAAAGTACTGGGGAGATAGGGGTGAGGGAGAGAGATTGGGCATCTAGAAAAGAGGATCTGTAGGACTGAGAGACAGAAGTTAATCTTCACTCTCTGTCCCATTTTCTCCTTGTACTATAGGAGGTCTGTGAGGTGAATAGAGAACAATTCCTTTTGCATTTCCATTTTTTATGACAAGCAGAACCTTCACCTGCTCCATTTCCTATGATAAGGTCTCACCGACTCCTCCCTATGTATTATTTATTTAATCTATCTGCAGTCTTTTTATCTAGGATGCTGCCATTATTTCTGTAAAAACCACTGTAGGTTTTAATCCCTACTCTCTCAGAGCCCATCCTCTTATCTGCGTATTTTTTCAGACTGCTTTTCCCAAATAATGCCCCAAGTCCCCACTCATTTTCATGTCATAACTCATTTGCACCCTTGACAATGTTAGCCTCTCCACAGTGTTTCTGTGGCATTGCTGGTTTCATTCAGACTGCCCACTTTGTCCTGCATTTTCTATTAGGAGAGCACTGTATTCTGAATGCAGATTCACATCTGCTCCGCCTCTGCTTTTACATCAGCATTTCTGAGCAAAAACTGGAAGGTTCTCACACGTTCAGAATATTTTTCCTTTGAAGTTGAGCAACTTCTGAAGCTCAGTTTTTGTAGCCTTAAAGAATCAATTAATAACGAGCTAATTCCTTGCAACTAAGGTACTGTATTTTGTTCCATGGCACCTATTTATTTCAACACATGGAAGTAATAGACATTTCATTTTAATCTGCCCTACTGTGCACTGGGGACTTGCAATATTCTAATTGATCAAAGAAACTCTCCAGCTGTGAGTCAGATGAAATTATTCTAAACTGGCCATTTAGTTTCCAAAACTGAACTGTAAGGTAAATTTCAGATTACGAGCATTTTTAAAGACATGCGCAAACAAAGTTTAACTATCTAATAGAATAAACATTCTACCTTTACAGTCAAGAGGCAATAGTACTACTTAAAGTACTGGAAGATCTGCTCCTAATTTACTCTGAAGATTAATCTCAAATGAAATATTATTGTGCAAGAATGGGTTAAAATCTGTACTGCCATGTTTACAAAGCCAGGGTTGCTGTGTTTTGTAACTCCAAAGCTAATCGAAAGTAAAACATCGGAGTCTGTCTATACCTTGTTTTGCTTTTTAGTGAGGCACGGAAATATGACACAGTGGCGTAATGACATATGCCATTCACATACTTTTACATGAATTATGTAAGCAACAGAGAATTATTAATCAAGCAATATATTTTTAAACTACTGAATTATTAAATACACTTCAAGGTGTCTCGATGTCATACTTATAGAAATATTGACTTGAACTAATTAACAAATCATCACTGTTTTTATTCTAAGTTTACAGGCTATCTGAATAAAGCTACAATAATCGAATAACTTTAATTGCACAGCACTGAAAACAATAAAACAAGACAGATAATTGAAAAATATAATTCAGAAGACTAGGCACGTTGAAATGAATGAATGTGTGCAAGAAACAACTAAACCACTTTGCAGTTTGTGTAAGAAAATCGTTATTTTATGATAGCTTTTGTGAAGATCTTCATGGTATGTAGTTTGGTATACCAATACACAAATATTTTTTGTTGCATCATCACCCATTAATAGATGCATGTCCCGTGATATTTTTTTTCTTTTTAGAGATACACCGTGGAATAGGCTTTTCCAGCCCTTCAACTCACACTGCCCAGCAACCACCCTTAGCCTAGTAACGGAACATTTTACAATGACCAATCAACTTACTAACCAGTGTGTCTTTGAACTGTGGGAGGAAACCGGAGCACCTAGAGAAAACCCGCATGTTCCACGGGAAGATGTACAGAGGACTCCAGGATTGACTTCCGAACTCCGACACCCCAAGCTGTGTAGCATCGCGCTACCGTGGCACCCCAGATTGTTTCAGAACTTCTAAGGAAGTATATCTTCAATAAAGTATAAGGGGATTTTATTTCCTAAACTAACATAAGCTATTGCTTTTGACAGAAAGGAATATCCATTGAAGAGTAGTGAATAAAATAGCAAGCAAAAAGATAATCTCATGAATCTGATGAGAATTATGGCAAATAAAAAGCAGATAGTTTGTGAGTCTTGATGAACAGTCTCAGCCCAAAATGTGGACTGTGCATTCCTTGCTGCAGATGCTGACTGACCCGCTGAGTTCCTCCAGCATTTTTAAAGTGTTATTTTATGTTTTTAAAGCTGTCCACAAGTCAGTCCCTGCATTTAATGGAAGTTAAAAAAAGAACTGCAACTGTTGGAAATCTGGAATAAAAGCACAAATGCTGGAAAGATTGAACAGGTCAAGGAGAGCCAATGGAATTAGAAACAACATAAATAGTTTAGGTCAAAGGACATATATCAGTTTCTATTTAACTAACCAATGTTGTCACTCAAAGGGTAATCATCAGCAATATGAATCAAATTCCCTTTAAGACCTTGATAGTTTTGTCTTTGTTCTTATTGAGACAGGTTCGGAATGTAGAAAAAAAAACTTGCGATTTATTTACCTGTTGGTTTCAGGACAATGCATTTGTTTCTGTGGCAAAAGTGACAGGGACAATGGTAACATTGTTTGATAACAATTAACTGTTCATTCAAGCCTGTGCATAATGTACTGAATGGCAATTATTCTGTTGTTCCATCCTTTTTCTCATGGCAAACCTTCATAAGTTTCTTTACAGAAGAATGAATCATCAAAAATTGGTGTTGATGTAAGCCATTTTGTCAGATGATCAAGAATTTGAATGAAGAGATCAATTTCAGGAAGTTCCTTAGAAGAAGAAAAACACAAAGGGATGTTTAGGGTTTAGGGAAGAAATTCCTAAACTACAGGTCTGAATCTGCCAATTAAATTTCAGAGAATCTACAGATGCTAAGATCTTGAGCAACACACACAAAAATGTTGAAGGAACTCAATAGGTCAGGCAGCTCCTATGGAAGGAAATAAACAGTCAGTGCTTTGGGCTGAGATTGGCAATCAGGACAGAAAGGGAAAGGGGCAGAGATCAGAAAAGACTTCTGGGAGAAGGAAGAACTATCTGCCAGGTGAGAAAGAAGTTGGGTGGTTGGGGGAGGGAAGAATGAAGTAAGAAGCTGTGAGGTGATAGTGGAGGAGATAAAGAGCTGAAGAAGAAAGACCCATGGAAGAATAAGAAGGAAGAGGAGCATCAGAGAGAGGTGAGGAGAAGAGAAAGGATGGGAGGAGAACCAGAATGGGGAATGGCAAAAAAGAGGGAATGGGGACGAGGGAGAAATAAAATTTCGGAAGGTCTAAGAGCCCAGAAGTTTAGAGAAACTGAGATATCTCAAATGATTTTAAGGCTGGAGAGCAGTGGGGGAAACGTGAGGATGAGAATTTCAAAAATCAAAATTTATTCATTAATCAACTGATTCTGCTTTTTCAGATGATGTTCTCCAGGAGCAACAGTTGATAAGAAATAAGAAAGTGCTAAGAGTAGATCAAGGGGGGCAAATGCTTCGTGAGACTGTAACAGATTCTCTATCTCTAGGTTCTAAATAAACCAGAGTGGTCCATCCATCTGAATGGTGATGTGAGACAGTGGAGGGGGAGATCTGCTCATCATCATCAAAGACCTTGGACAAGATAAGCAGGCAAATGACTGTTAGATCATCATAGTCCATTAGTTTGAATCTATTATTGACAAAGAATATTAGAAATTATGGGCATTTATACACCCAAAACTCGTGAGATTGTTACAGTCTCACAAAGCATTTGCCCCCTTGATCTACTCTTAGCACTTTCTTATTTCTTATCAGCTGTTGCTCCTGGAGAACATCATCTGAAAAAGCAGAATCAGTTGATTAATGAATAAATTTTGATTTTGAAATCTCCATGACCTGGCCCTGATACCTCTTGTGCACCTAGAATCTTGATTTCTTCTCTAGCAGACTACAGTTAGTATAAACTTGGCAATGTGTTCTCCCCCAGATTCACCATCAGCACAGGTGCACCATAGCACAGTGTGCTTAGCCCCTGCTCTGCTCACTTTATATCTATGATTGTGTGACTAAGTACAATTCCCATGCCATATCAAAGTTTGCTGGAAGTCACCACTGTAGTTGGCTGAATCAAAGGAGATGAAGAATTGGCATATAGGAGAGAGATTGAAAATGTTTTTGAGTGGTGCCATGCTAACTACTTCTTTCAATGTCAGCAAAACCAAAGAGATGATTATTAACTACAGGAGGAAAAAGCCAGAGACAGCATCAATGGAAATGAGTAGATAGCCAATGTTTCGGCCAAGACACTTCGTAAGGATTGTTTTCATTTGCACTGTCTGTAGCCTTTTGCACATTAGTGTATGTCAGTAGTTGTCTATTTATGTATATCCTTTCATAAAATTCTACTGTAGTTCTTTTTTTCTTGTAAATGCCTTCAAGAAAATGAATCTCAAGGTAGTATAAAGTAACGTATGAATACTTTGATAATAAATTTACTTTGAATTTGAGCTTGTCCAGCACAAAGTCATCACATTTTATCTGCCGAATCTTTGATTTGCAAAAGTATCATGTCAATCACAGCTAAAGCCCCACATGTGTACTTTTTAGTATTTTGCAATGTCATCAACAAAATTCAGTTAGTAATTCCATGTAACTTGTACAAAATATAATGTATTATCTCATTGAAAACTCCGTGTGGAAGTAAACTGATATCTAAGAAAGGTAAAGAGATGAAGAAATTAATCTTCCTAAGGATTAAGTTTATCTTTCAAGTAAAAGGCACAATCCAGATTTTAATCAATAGGAATGTATACAAATGGCTCAAATGGTTCCATTAATTATCAGAGAATGTATACAGTGTAGAACCTGAAATACTCGTCTTCACAGACATCCACCAAAAACAGAAGAACCCCAAAAGAATGAATGACATAAAATTGTTAGGACCCCAAAGCCACACTCTCCCCTCCCCCCGTGCAAGCAGTAGCAAGCATCAATGCAACAACACCTCCCCATTTCAGCAAAAACTCTCAGTGCCCACCACCCACCAAGCAACCGCAACACACCCAGAGACGTTCAACATCAATCTGCAGTCACAAAAACTATCGTTCACTTGACAATTTGATATGCCACAGGCTCTCTGCCTCTCACTAACAAGGGACAGACAGATATCACCCATTTTTACAGTGAAAGGGGAGACTGACATTTTGCTGCGTCACTTTTTATTCCAAGATTCTCTAACTTGAGAATCAGCAGCAAACTCTCCCACCATCAAGAGAAAGAGAGAGAGAGACAGAGAGTGCAACCGTTCAATTACAGAGGTCTCACTCCATAGATCCACTGCAGCAAAATCCTCATGTTCCATCTCCTATGATGCCTCAGTCAGCAAAACCAGCCTGGAATCGATCTTCAAAGGGCTGTGTCCCGGAGGCACCATCATCCAAGCTGCGCCTGGAGAATGTTGGAAAACGGTCAGCCAGTGAGCTTCAGCAACAGGAACTCATCTGCCATAAAACAACTTCAGTTTGAGTACCACTTGCAGATCGGGACCTCGATAGAAACCCAGCCACCTTGAAAAGGAGAAAACAAACTCCCAGATTATCTGTACAAATGTTGTTTCCTCTCTCTGAAGAGGATTGGCTTCAGTGCTGAAGTGATGGTGGATGTGGAGCAGCAGGTAGTGTTAAGGAAGCAGGGTGTTTGCAGAAGGACTGAGCCAGTTTAGGAAAAGGGGCAATAAAGTGACAGTGCAGAGAAGTTTATGGTCATGTACTTTGGTAGAAGGAACGAAGGCTTACACTTTTTCTAAACTGGGACTAAATTCAGAAATCAGAGGCGCAAAGAGACTTGGAAATTCTAGAGCAGGATTCCTGAAAGGTTAACTGGCAGGCAGTAAGGAAGGCAAATGCAATGTGAACATTAATTTTGAGAGAACTAGAATATGAAATCAAGGACATGATGCTGAATTACAGGAGGAGAATTTCTAGAGTGCCTTCGAGATTGCTTTTTAGAGCAGCTCATGGTTGAGCCCACTAGAGATGTTGTATCTAGTCTGTTGTATCTTGAGCCCACTAGAGACGTTGCAGGGAGTCTGCAGAAGGACAGGCAGATTAGGTGAATGGGCAATTGACATGATGATGCGGCTTTCTAAGGTGTTGGTCAGACCAAATTAGGAGTATCATGAGCAGTTTTAGGTCCAATATCCAAGGAAGGATATGTTGGCATTGGAGTGGGTCCAGTGGACATTTACAAGAAACAGTTAGTGGAGAGGTCGTTGAGGCAGATGTTGTTAAGACCTCAGACAAAGTTAGGAATCAGAAGATTGAGTATGGTGTAACTCGTGTCCTGAGCTGCATATACAGCAATGCAAGAAGTATTGTAGGAAAGGGGATAATAGTGCTGAAGATGAGGTAGCTGGCTTACAAGCAGAGACAAAGTGTAGTGAGGAGAGGTTGCTGACAGGGCAAAATTGCAAACAACAGGATGAGTTGCAACATAAAAAGCACGCAAAATCAAAAAGGGTGAATAATGGACTGAGGTGTTGTATCTGAATGGAATAAAGTAGATGAACGTGCATCACAGTCGCAGGTTAACAGGTGTGATGTTGTAGACATCACTGAATCATGGCTGAAAGATTATAGCTGGGGCTTTATGTCCAAGGATACCCATTGTACCGAAAGGACAGGCAGGAAGGCAGAGGGGGTGTAGTTGCTCTGCTGGTAAAAAATGAAATCAGATGATTAGAAGGACGTGACATAGGGTGGGAAGGCATTGAATCGTTGTGGATAGAGCTAAGGGGCTGCAAGGGTGAAAAGACACTGATGAGAGTTCTATACAGATCCCAAACAGTATTAAGGATGTGGCCTACAAATTACAGCTGAAGATAGAAATGCTTGCCAAAAGGGCAATGTTGCAATATTCATGGAGGATTTCAATATGCAGATAGATTGAGAAAATCAGGTTGGTGCTGAGTTACAGGAGGGGAATTTGCCTATGAGATGGCTTTTTAGAGCAGCTCATGGTTGAACCCACTAGAGGTGTACAATGAACCAGAATTGATTAGAGAACTTAAGGTAAAAGAAACCTTGGAGGAAAGTGATCATAATATGATAAAATTCATGCTGAAATTTGAGAAGGAGAAGCTAAAGTCAGATGATCAGTATTACAGTGGATTAAAGGGAATTCAAGAGGCATGAGAGAGGACCTGACCAGAGTGATTGGTAAAGAACACTATCAGAGATGATGGCAGAGCAGCAATGGCTGGAATTTCTGGGAACAATTCAGAAGGCACAGGATATATACATCCCAAAGTGGAAGAGGTATTCTAAAGGAAGGATGACATAACCCTGCTAACAAGAGAAGTTCAACATAAAAGCCAAAGAGAGGGCATATAATAGAGCAAAAATTATGGGAAGTTAGAGGGTCAGGAAGCTTTCAAATACAAACAGAAGGCAACTAAAAAGTAACTAAGAAGGTGAAGGTGGAAAAAGAAGTAAGCCAGCCAATAATATTAAAGAGGATAACAAAAGTTTTGTCAGAAACATAAAGAGTAATAGAGAGGCAAGAGTGGATATCAGACCGCTGGAAAACGATGTTGGAGAGGTGGTAATGAGAGACAATGAAATGGCGGATGAACTGAATTAGTATTTTGCATCAGCCTTCACTGTGGAAACCGCTAGCAGTATGGTGGAAGGTCCAGGTGTCAGTGGTCATGAAGTGTGTGAAGTTATCATAACTAGAGAGAAGATTCTTGGGAAACTGAAAGGACTGAAGGTAGATAAGTCACTTGGACCAGATGGCGTACATCCCAGAGTTCTGAAAGCGGTGGCTGAAGAAATTATGGAGGCATTAGTAATGATCCTTCAAGGATCACTAGATTCTGAAATGGTTCTGGAAGAATGGAAAATTGCAAATGTCACTCCACTCTTCAAGAAGGGAGAGAGGCAGAAGCAGAGAAACTATAGTCCAGTTAGTCTGACCTCAGTAGTTGGAAGGATATTGGAGCTGATCATTAAATATAAGGTCTTGGGGTACTTGGAGGCACATGATAAAATAGGCCATAGTCAATACGGTCTCCTCAAGGGAAAACCTTGCCCAACAAATCTGTTGGAATTCTTTGAAGAAATTACAAACAGGATAGACAAAGGAGAATCAGTTGATGGTGTTTACTTGGATTTTCAGAAGGTCTTAGACAAGGTGCCACACATTAGGCAGCTTAACAAGTTATGAGCCCATGGTATTACAGGAGAGATCCTAGCATGGATAAATCAGTGACTGATTGGCAGGAGGAAGGGATCTTTTTTTTGGCTGGCTGCCAATGACCAGTGCTTTTCTGCAGGGGACTGTGTTGGTACTCTTTCTTTTTATGTTATATGTCAATGATTTGAATGAAGGAATTAAAACCTTCGTAGCAAGTTTGCAGAGGATATGGGACAGGTGGTGGGGCAATTAGTTTTGAAGAAGTAGGGAGGCTACAGAAGGACAGACAGTTTAGGAGAATGGGCAAAGAAATGGCAGATGGAAGCATTTGGTCAGGCAGTTTGGTAGAAGAAATGAAAGGTCTGACTATTTCAAAATGGAGAGAAAATACAAAAAACTGAGGTGCAAAGGGGTTTAGGAGTCCTTGTGCAAGATTCCTTAAAGGTTAACTTGTAGATGGAGTCTGGGGTAAGAAAGGCAAATGCAATGTTAGCATTCATTTCGAAAGTACTAGAATATAAAAGCAAGAATGTAATGTTGAAACTTTATAAAGCACCGGTCTGGCCTCGCTTGCAGTATTGTGAGCTGTTTTAGGCCCCTTACTGTAGAAAGAATGTGCTGAAACTGGAGAGGGTTCAAAGAAGATTCACGAAAATGACTCCTGGATTGAATGATTTATCATATGAAGAATATTTAATGGCTATGGGCCTGTATTTACTAGAATTCAGAAGGATAAGGAGTGACATCATTGAAATCTATCTAATGGTGAAAAGCCTGGATAGAGTAGATGTGAGGAAAGTTTCCTATGGTGGGAGAGTCTAAGACCAGAGAATTCAGCCTCAGAATAGAGGAGTGTCCTTTTAGAACAGAGATAAGGAGGAATTTCTTTAGCCAGAGAGTGATGAACGTGTGGAATTCTTTGCCACACACATTGTGCAGGCCAAGTCTTTATGTATATTTTGTCGTCGTCATGGCTATCCCTCGAGGTCGAGGATGATGGTCTTCATTCCGTTGATCTATCACAGAGCGAAGATGCCTGTGCGTGTATTTGTTTAACGTGTACTTGATGTTGCACTCCAAGAAGCACACGATACTTCACAAATCAACCAACTGATTCCAATGTCATGGAAACCACAACAATTGGAGCTGATGGATTTGTTGCAGCCATCATCCGCCTTCACATCCATTGAGTTCGAAGTAACTTCAACCGCCTGTTCCACCGTTGAGGTCTTGGTTGGATTGTTCTTTGTCAGGGACCTCACTCTCGACCTTACCGCCGTGGGTGACCCTACCAGGAGCATAGCTCCAGACAGCATCACTCTCAGGATTTCAGGACCACACAAGCTTCTCCACCACGACAAGGTGACAAAACACGGAGAAGTATATATATTTAAGGCAGAGGTTGATAGATTCTTCATTGGTCAGTGCATAAAGGGATATAGGGAGAAGGTAAGAAATTGGGTCTGAGAGGAAAATTGGATCAGCCATGATGAAATGATGGAGCAGACTCAATGGATCAAATGGCCTAATTGTGCTTCTATATCTTATAGTCTTATGGTCTTATGGAATGAATGTACAAATGCACAAGGAGTATTTGATGGGCCTGTACCCACTGGTGTTTAAAAGAGTGAGAGTGGATCTCTCTAATATGGAAAGGCCTGAACAAAGTGGATATGGAAAGAATGTTTTCAATAATGGGAGATTCTAGAACCAGAAAATAGAAGGCTCTCCATTTAGAACAGAGATTAGGAGGAATTTCTTCAGCAGAAGGTGGTGAATATTTGGAATTCATTGTCACAGATGGCTGTGGAGCATAAGCATATTTATAACGGAGGTTGATAAGTTCTTGATTAGTAGGAGCAGAAGTTGTGTTTCAGAGGGAAAATAAATCGGCCATGATTCTATGGCACGGTAACCTCAATGGGCTGAATGGCCTAATTCTGCTCCTATTTCTTATGGTCAAATTTCACAACATATGCCAGTGATAATGAATCCGATTGTGATTCTGGAATATTCAGCACTCTCCTATAGTGCACAGGAAAATTTCTAAAAGTTTCTAGATAAAATAAGAAGCAGACATTGACTATGTACAATGTTGGTGGGACAGGCCTGTTTTACAAATCAAGTTTAAGAGCCAAATGTGCTGTCCAATTTTGATTATTATCATTGTATTTTGGATGAAAATACCAAAAAAACCTCACTGTATGTTTAATATTCAATGCTCATTGGGTTCCTTGCATCTGCTTCCACAGATAATGTGAAATGCTTTAACTAGCACATGCCAACCTGTTGTAGGATGGCTATTAGAGAGGGTTCCCTGGTGCAGCCTTGAGCTCCTGATGAGAAAGGTCATCTTATGACAAACGACACCACCTTTCCGATTTGTCCTATTCCTCATACAGACCATGGAATCCCTTAGCAAGATAGCTTTACCTAGCAGTTAAATTCTCTTGAAGATGCCTACAAGATGAAATACAATGTAACTTTCCTGTTTTTAGACATCTCTTCAAAACGTTCTCAAATAAATGTTGCTCAAATGTTGTGTTTCAAGGTTGTTTTTATCACTCCTGCAACAATACCTGTGAATGGATATCACATCCAGCAACATCAATGTTGGATTTATGCATAATTTGTCCACTGTTTGGAGAAAGTGTTAATGACCTACATAAGCCCTAATCAGCTAATGTTCTCTAATGAACACCTGCACACTTTATATAAATGGCAATCCGTGTTCATATCAGACATCTAGGCAACTTTAGCAGAATATGCCTTAAACCAAATAGACTAAACTTAGACTTCAGGTTAAGGCCTGCTTTAGTCATTACCTGACTGCCTAAAATTTGAGGTGAAACTCATTCCGTTATCATGCAGCTAAGAGCTTGGGTGTTTTGTCTTATAAATTACTGAGCCTGATTTGTTAATAACCACTGACAAAGTGAAAACGATTGGCTATTCCACACTCGTAAGAAGCCAACTGAAATTTTAAACTCTTGGAAGAATTTCCACAGAACAGGTGCTGAACTTTGGTGGAAATCAGTGAAACCTGAATAAACTGTGCCACTGCTCACAGATTTATACCAATTTATCACCAAAGTCACAGCAAGAAAGTAAGCCACTTACTAAACAAGGCATCGAAATCTGTCATTTCCATTACCTTTGGAGATAATTGCAGGCTGTATACATCTGAAGCTATGAAGGAGGTGGAACTAGCTAGCAGTATAACTAGAAAGTAAGATATGCATAGTGTTCAAAATAAGCAATAGATGTGATCCAGCTAATTTTCTGTATGGAGGGTTCAGTTAAAAATATAGTAACATACGGAAAAAAGAAGAGAGGCAGAATAGAGGAATTTATAAATAAGCAATAAGCATTGCACCAAACACTAAATATTCATAATGGGAGATAGAGCAACAGACTAGAAATTTTCTGGTGTAGTGCTCATTTTTATCTGGTGCACAGTTGAATTCTATCTACATCATGTTTTGCTTATTCAGGATGTATGGAGACTGCAGAAAACATCCAATGACATGATTTTTTAACCTTATATATATTGCTCCTTGAAAACTGCTAAGCTACCCGATGCTTAGATCAATAGACATAAATAGTAGATCTATCAAGACACTTAGAGTTAGTCAGGAAAGTGAAGCTGAGATAAATGATCAGCCGTAATCTCTCTGAGTGGTGAGCCTGGTGTGTGTGACTAAATTATCTATCCTGCTTTGTTTTCTTTTGTTCATATATTCTGAACCACAGTGGATTCCAGTTAATTGGTCATCGGTTAATTGGGGCGGCCGCTTATTTGGGAAGACTCTTAAAGAACAAAATGAATTTGAGAAAGTAGCCGGGATCCCTTTGTTTACTTGGGACTCTATGCTTAAATGGGACAGGAGACTGCTGCCGAACGTTTTCTGACTAACATCAGTTGCATGCATTTCATGTGGCCATTAGACACCACACCATGCTTAGAGCAAACATTTTTTAAATAGCGTAATTTACATACTTGTGTTGAAAAAGCAGTGTTTTTTGTCACTGATAGTTGGCAAATAATAAACAGAGAGGCAATCAGAACTGCTTTTCTCACTGGTTTCAAGCATTCAGCACTGCAGATGCCAGAAGCGACCAGAAGTGTAAAAGAAACTGTTTCAATTTCACTACTTCAACAAGTTAGGAAACAAAAAGAATTTGAAGGTATCAGACAGACAGACAGACATACTTTATTGATCCCGAGGGAAATTGGGTTTTGTTACAGTCACACCAACCAAGAATAGTGAAGAAAAATAGCAATATAAAACCATAAATAATTAAATAATAATAAGTGAATCATGCCAAGTGGAAATAAGTCCAGGACCAGCCTATTGGCTCAGAGTGTCTGACACTCCGAGGGAGGAGTTGTAAAGTTTGATGACCACAGGCAGATGGCCATCGACAATCCCTTTGAATGTTTTGGAGGATGCAATGCTGAAAGTAGTATTTGAAGGTAGTCCACTATCTGCACTAGGTGCCTGCATTGATGTTGTACATTTACAGTCAATCAAAAGAACCCAGTATCCTCTGTCCATAGCTATTAGGAACTAATACACAGTCTTATAGTACTGTAGTAGTATTGACATTGTTCTAATTTGTTCCATATTTCATTTAAATACGTAATTTGATACTCAGTTAAATGGTAGCTTGTCTTTGTTATACCTTTTTAGCTATTTCCGTGAAATTTTGGCTAATTTGGGCAGTCGCACAATTGTGCCATAATGCACTGGTTCCAAAGTCTCCTAATTAACTGGAATCCACTGTAATATAATACAACCAAGAAATTGAGTGAATTGCTTTGTAAACTGTTGAAGAAAACTTTTTAAAGTGTTAAAAGGTGTTGTAAGCATGTTGACATTTGTTTTGAATTTTGCAAAAAGTGTGTAATGTTTTTATGGGTGTATTGCTTTGCAATACTACAGTTACAATTAAATTATGTAAGGAGCAAAATAAATATGTATACTGATCTCCATGATAAATAAGAAGTCAACACAGCCAATTCAAAGGTGTAAAGGGGGTTTTAGAAAGCTGTGCAGTTAGCATGCTATCTTCATTGACTCATTCAGTGGAGAAATTTGTAAAGCAAAACATGACAGAATGATACAAGAGACCTCAACATAGTTCAAAAAACAAAGACACCAATTTATTCAAGCTCCTGCAAAATAATGACCGATAAATATTTATTATTGATTTATTTAGTCAGTGACTTTTTTAGCCAGGGCACTATGAGGATAACTGCTATTGATCAAATAGTGCCCTGAAAAATGTTATAACTATTTGAGATAACAGATGGTTCAATATCTATTAAAAGTCAGAACTTCAGATGGTAGTTCACCCTTAGTACTGCAGTTGATCAGCAGCTTTGGTACTGGGTTCATCTTGCAGACTGCAGAGTGAAAGAAAAATCTGGAACCTTCTGAAAGGAAAGTGTACCAAATGAACTATGGCTGATTCATCTTCAAAAATCCAGAATGAGACATAGGTGTAGACAAAACTGCACAAAGGAATTCACCAAAACTCTAAAAGCCTATATTTTATCACAAATAAAAGTTTAAAAAGGAGGAAATGCTCAGCAGATCAGGTATTATTTGTTGAAAAATAAAGGAAGTTCAGTGTTTCAAGTCTGAGATCCTGTTTTGGAACAGGAAAAGAGAGGTAAGTATCAGCAGATTTAAGCTGCAGAGAAAGTGACATAGGTGTGGACAAGGTAAATTGATTCTGTGGTAAGGTGAGGCCAGGTCAAATGTGTTAATAGGAAAAGAAAATTAGAAGACTTCTTTGGCTGTATTGTGTGTTGCTAACAGCAGGGTTGTGGGAGGTGTCTAGCATGTTACTTTATACCAAATGGAGAGAAAGACTGAGCCAATATCACAGATATATGAATTACAGTAGAATTTTGACATAAACAAAGAATGCAATTTGCCTAAAATTGGAGAGTTTGATATTGAGTTTGGAAGTCTGCAATACAAACTGGGTGACTGTTTAGAAAGCACAGGCATTCAGTCTACAAGAGTGATACTGAGCTTTCTGTTGCCCGTCACTTCGATTTTCCATCTCTCTCCAACTTTGGCCTCTCTATCTGTGGTTACCTGCACTGTTACATCAAGGTCCAATGGAAGCCTGGTGAAGAACATCTCATATTCTATCTAGGAATGTTGCAACTATACTTCAATTCCTTCTGCTATGGAGGGTAGCAGAAAAATTATGAGTTTCAATCTTCCAAAGGTACAGGGAACCATAGAGTTTGCAAACAGGTGCAGCCTGTTTTAGCTTTACACATTAGTAGTTGTGTGATCACTCGAGTCGGGTATGTTGTTCTCCTAAGGGGTTGTCTATTAGTAGGTTCTCAGGTGGCTGTAGAGGCTGATGCAGGATCACATAGACCAGGGTGGTAGGGTGAATTCACTTAATGAAGAATGTCTGCTGGTGACTTTGTTTAATGTGGGGAGGCTGATGCATGGGCAGCCACCACACAATCCTTAACAGATCAGGGGCAGGGTAGAGTGGCGTGGAATGTAAGACAAATGGGGTTCCTTTGCTGCAACTTCTTCCTCCACCTTCACTGCCTTTGTGGTACGTCATCATCACCACTGAGGTGTTGGTTGTATTGCTCTTTGCCAGGAACCTCCCTCTTGACATTACTGCCACTGGTTGGCACTGCCATGAGCTAACCATCAGATGGCTAATCTACAGATGGCATTGCTCTTCGGATCTCAGGAACTCACAAAACATGACAAGGTGGAGACGCTCAGAAATCACCACGTTAGACCACAAGGAGAGGTATTAACTTCTGAAGTAAATAGACCAATACGAATCTACATGAATGTTTCCAGTCTCTATTTTGAGGAGCTCTACAGCCAGTTTTTATTCCATTAAACAAAACCAAATTTAATTACTGAACTACAAATTCGCTCTGGTTGTGAATTCTATGGTATGCAATTTTTATGTTCAGTTCCTATTAATGGCAATGACCTCATCACTAAAAATGTCTCTGTTTTGTGCCACTCACTCACAAACTCTTCATGTGGAAATAATTCAACTTTCCCATTGCATCTATGCTTTTGACCACAGCATCTGCAGTGCACTTTGTGCACCTATGCTTTAACTGCCATTCCACAGAGTGCTTAGTGTTGCCTACAAACAAATCATTATGCAATTCAAACATCAGGGAAAATATTAATCAGTATAATCACTTTGATTTTGATAATGAAGTGCAAAGAGTAATCCTGCTCCACATTCCGCTTATAAACAAGAGAGAATCTGCAGATGCTGGAAACCCAAGCAACACACACAAAATGCTGGAGGAACTCAGAGGCCAGGTAGCATCTATGGAAAAGAGTACGGACAACGTTTCGAGCCGAGACCAGTTGGCAGGACTATTCTGCTTCATTGGGAAGACTTGCTACCAGTTACCAAACTGTGCAATGTAAGTTCAACAAATACACCTGAGAGGCACAAGAGCATTTGAAACAAAAGCTGAAGGTGGCCTTGAGCTGCTTCATAATTCTTTCATTTCAATCCTACATTCCTTGATTCCCTGAATATCCAAAAATCTATCGTTATAATCCAAATCAGCTTTAATATCACTGGCATACAGTATGTCCTGAAGCTTGTTGTTTTGCAACAGCAGTACATTGCAATACATAATATATTTTTAAATATATTAAATTACAATAAGAAATATACATTTTTTTAAAAACTAGTGCAAAAAGAGCAAAAAATAGTGAGGTAGTGTTCATGGGTTCATTGTCTATTCAGAAATCTGAAGGCAAAGTGGAAGAAGCTGTTCCTGAAACATTGAGTGTGTATCTTCAGGCTCCTTGATGGTAGCCATGAGAAGAGGGCATATCCAGGGCAATGGGGGTCTTTAATGATGATGCTGCCTTCTCGAGGCATTACCTTTTGAAAGTGTCCTCGATGCTGGAGAAGTTAGTGACTATGATGGAGCTGGCTGAGTTTACAACTTTCTGTAGCTTTTTCTGATCCTGTGCAGTGGCCCCTCCATATCAGATGGTGATGCAACCAGTTAGAATGCTCTCCAAAGTTCACCTGTAGAAATTTGCGAGAGTCTTTGATGTCTCCTGAAATCCCTAGTGAAGTATAGTTGCTGCCATGCCTTCTTTGTAATTGCATCAATATGTTGGCTACTATACCAGAAAAAAACAGAGTTGTTTGATTAACTAACCACAAATGCAAGATGTTCTTAGATTCAAAATTCCACCATTATGACCCTGTTGAGAAGAAATAATTCTGAAGACACCTATAAGCCACAGTCCATCAGAGAGGCTGTGAGTTAAAGAACAAATGGTGATTGGAAAGAGTAAAAGAAGTTCAGCAGCATGCTGCCAAATGAGAATTGGAAGGAGATTATGTCAAGAACAGACAGACAGTTACTGCCCACTGGAAGGAACACTTTGAGAAAATCTTCAACCATGAATCTGTTTTTGACATGAACACTCTTGACTTCACTCCACTATTAAATAGATCATCAGTGATCTTTATACAGAACCAGTTCCCTGTATTGACCTCATATCCCTAACTTTCTTGAGAGAACATTTAGTACCTGGTGAAATATGTGACCTGAAACTGTGAGATATTGTCGTTTGTGCAAACATGGTGTAGATAACCAGAATGTAGTGAAGACCAAGGTAGAGCTAATTAAATTTAAATGCATGTTACTGTAGTGAGCCAAATGTCAAAGGACATGTAAAGAAGGGACATTTCAGAATCAGAATCACCGGCATGTGTCGTGAAATTTGTTAACTTAGCAGCAGCTGCTCACTGCAGTACATAATATAGAAGATAAATAAATAAACAAACAAATAAATAAATAAATAAATAGAGAGATAGATAAATAAATAAATAAATAAATTGCAGCTTATGTATATTGAATAAATTCTAAAAAATTTGCAAAAACAGAAATAATATATATTAAAAAAGTGAGGTAGTTTTCATGTGTTCAATGTCCATTTAAGTGCGGTCTCACCAGAGATTTGTAGAGTTGCAACATGACCTCTCTACTCTGAACTCAGTACCCCTGTTAATGAAGCCTAGCATCCCATAGGCCTTCTTAACTACCCTATCAACCTGTGCAGCGACCTTGAGGGATGTATGGATTTGAACCCCAAGGTCCCTTTGTTCATCCACATTCTTAAGTATCTGACCATTAATCCTATACTCAGTCTTCTGGTTTGTCCTGCCAAAATGCATCACCTCACACTTGTCCGGATTGAACTCCACCTGCCATTTTTCTGCCCAACTCTGCAGCCTGTCTATATCCTCTTGTAACCCTCGACAACTTACAGCTCCATCCACAACTCCTCCAATCTTCGTGTCATCCGCAAACTTACTCACCCATCTACATCCAGGTCATTTATAAAAATCACAAATCGCAGGGGTCCCAGGACAGATCCCTGCGGCACTCCACTAGTCACCGACCTCCAGGCAGAATACTTTTCTTCCACAACTACCCTCTGCTTTCTTCCTTTAAACCAATTTTTTATCCAATCCACTAATTGGCAAATCTCACTCCTGTATGCCCTCTTGTCTCCATCTGAGATTCTCTGTGAGGAGGATGCTAAGAGGATGCAGGGTGACTTGGATAGGTTAGGTGAGTGGGCAAATTCATGGCAGATACAATTTAATGTGGATAAATGTGAGGTTATCCACTGTGGTGGCAAGAACAGGAAAACAGATTATTATCTGAATGGTGGCCGATTAGGAAAAGGGGAGGTGCAACAAGACCTGGGTGTCATTGTACACCAGTCATTGAAGGTGGGCATGCAGGTACAGCAGGCGGTGAAAAAGGCAAATGGTATGTTGGCATTCATAGCAAGAGGATTCGAGTACAGGAGCAGGGAGGTTCTACTGCAGTTGTACAAGACCTTGGTGAGACCACACCTGGAGTATTGTGTGCAGTTTTGGTCCCCTAATCTGAGGAAAGACATTCTTGCCATAGAGGGAGTACAAAGAAGGTTCACCAAATTGATTCCTGGGATGGCAGGACTTTCATATGAAGAAAGACTGGATTGACTGGGCTTATACTCACTGGAATTTAGAAGATTGAGGGTGGATCTTATTGAAACTTATAAAATTCTAAAGGGATTGGACAGGTTAGATGCAGGAAGATTGTTCCCGATGTTGGGGAAGTCCAGAACGAGGGGTCACAGTTTAAGGATAAAGGGGAAGCCTTTTAGGACCGAGATGAGGAGAAACTTCTTCACACACAGAGTGGTGAATCTGTGGAATTCTCTGCCACAGGAAACAGTTGAGGCCAGTTCATTGTCTATTTTTAAGAGGGAGTTAGATGTGGCCCTTGTGGCTAAAGGGATCGGGGGTATGGAGAGAAAGCAGGTACAGAGTTCTGAGTTGGATGATCAGCCATGATCATACTGAATGGCGGTGCAGGCTCAAAGGGCCGAATGGCCTACTCATGCACCTATTTTCTATGTTTCTATATTTCTACCAACAATGGTTATATCATCAGCAAATTTATAGATGGTATTTGAGCTATGCCTAGCCACACATCTGTTGGAGACAAGCTGACCACTTGCTTATTAGTGATGTCTGAAGGAGGGTGTGGGAAGACCAAGGTGTATGTATGATCAACAGAGTGCACAGTTCCTGCCATCTTTTAGACTTAATTTCACTTACTGAATATGGTCGTTGCCATCTATTTCACATGTTTATTGCCATATCTGATACAGATATTGTTATCGTTGCTAAATACTTGAGAAACTCATCACTATTCTTCATTAAAAGAGCTGATATAGCTGATATCTTCTTGTTACTATTACTGCCACTGTAGATGTAACCATTTTATCCACTTAATGTTGGATTTAACTCTTCCTGCTTGACCGAATCCTTCTCTTCATAATTAGAAGGCTAGACTAAATAAGATTTTTAAAAATCGTAAGATTTCTTAAGGTAAGATATAAAATAGTTAAAAACTGATGGACCACACTAGAATTTTCCCCATTTTAACATAATATTCAGTATGCCATTCAACTAGTCTTTGCGGTAATTTCACCTAATGGCCATTCAACTAAGTAAGAAGTATGCAAGCTTTTGGGTCTGGAGAGCCTTTTCTGTCCCTGAGCAGAAGATCAGGAATGGAACTATTGCTGATGACTGTGCATGTGATGCACAATGACTGCTGAGTATCAGTAGTGATGTCAGCAGGCCATGCAATGCCCATTTTCGCACCATGTGACATTATGAATTAGATTGTTATTGAAAGATTGGGGTCTCCTTTGAGATTAATTCATTGGCTGTTGAGGAACATGAGGCATCCAAATTCTTCAAGGCAAGTACTTTCTTTAGCTTTCCATCATTACCAGTTGTCCCCATCTACTTACTACCAATGTGCTTATGACCTACACAACACCTCCCATTCACCCTATTTGTCTACTATCTGATCTCTTACCCAGTTCCTTTTCATTGACTGACTTCACCTTGCAGTATTTACTTCTATTATATTTATCCCCAAATTACCTCCTCTGTAATCCTCTATACATTGGATGGAGGTCATATAGAAAAGGCCTGTCCTATTTGAACTACTGTCCTTCTTGGGGCTTAAATGGTAGAACACTCTTTTCAAGAAGATGCTACTCCAAACCCTGCACCAAGCCAGGATTTGAGCTTGTCCATGCCCTTGGTTGCAACATCCCTCTCGTAGGTGGACATTCTCAAAGAATACTGGCTGGAGAAAAGATGATGACAATTACACAAACATTGCCTTATAAAATACAGAATGCCAAGCTTTATAATATTTCTGCATTCTTGTAACATTTCAATTCAATGAACAACTTAGCATATTACCAATGAATAATTCAAAGAAAGATTCCATTGGAACCTAAAGAAGTCTATGACATACCATAGTAATTTCTAAATCTGTTGGAAGTTTGTTTGTGCAGTGGCAAAAGTGCTTTCCCTGTTGGTTTCCTGTAAGTTAAACACGGCTGAGTAAAATACTATTTATAAATAAGAACAAAAGGTTAATGCCGTCTGTGCAGAGAGGGTGACAGCTGATCAAGACACTGTAAGAGGATTGCTAAATGGTGCCTGGGGAGTCTAGAAATGCTACATTAGTCTAAAAATAACTCACCTGAAAGGATGTTAAATGAAAATAAACAGATAAGAAGCTTGAAAGCTGTTGGTGAGTTAATACAAAGAATGAAATACATTAATTATTGTTTTTCTTTGAAGAGTTCAGATTATCATTGGGAGAAATAACAGTATACATAGAGCTGTAAATGGCTGTTCCCTCTGTGCATAATTTAGCACTGACGTGAACAGATATTACTTACTTACTCACTCAAATCCAGTAACTGCGCAGCGTCACAGCGTTAGTCGACATAAGCAGACATTGCCCAGTCACCATATTATTTCCAAATACACCTTCAGTCTTATGTGATAACTAATAGAATTTACAAATGGAATTGCGTTTTCAGTCACTGAGGAGAAATGTAATAGTAAAATCAGATTTTAAGTTTGCATGAACATTTGGCCCACATGATGTAGTCCTTTAAGAAAGTAACCGTTCTGTCTTCGGCTAGAGGCTATTAAAATGGGCTTAATATCTTGGCAATCCTTTCCAAATGCAGATCACTTTCTTTATAAAGAACCACTTCCTGCTTATGTGCCAAATTTGATGTTGTCCTAAAACTAATATTGTAATCTTGCACCTCTGAACATTTTGCTTATTATCTTTGCAATGTAATAGAACTCTTCTATATTTATCTTTTGTATCTTGTCAAACACTTTAAAACATAGAACAGTACGTCACAGCAACAGTCCCTATGGCTCAAGATGTAGGTACTGCCTATGATATCAATTTAAGCTGCACATCTGCCTGTATATCAGTTCATATGCCTCCCTTAGTGGCCCTCAAACATTGCTTCCACTACTTCCCCTGATAGTATGTTTCCGGCGCGTACCATTCTTTGCATTAAAAACCTCACTGCATTAATCGGCAGGTTAGGCAATACCTATGACGGAGGGTAAAGGGTTGACATTTCAGACTGAGACACTTCATCAGCACTGATGATGATAAGCCGATAGCCTGCAGACCTGGGGGGTGCTGTTGCAGTCTGGTAGACTGAACTCTACCTTTCTGAGGCAACTTTCAGACACCTCCCCCTTACTTACTCCTTGAATAGGACTTCACTAAAAGACATCAGGCCATTATCTCCTGCATCAATACCAACCTCATTGACTCTAGAGATCTCCCATCCACTGCCACCAACCTCATGGGTCTTTTACCCCGCACCGCTCATTTCTACCCCTTACCTAAGATCCGCAAACCTGACTGTCAAGTAGACCATTGTTTCTGCCTAATCCTACCCTACTGAACTTGTGTTCGCACACCTTGACTCCATTTTCCCCCTCAGTTCAGTCCCTCCAAAGGCTTAAAAGTTCATTATATTATCAAAGTATGTATGCAGAATACAAGTCTGAGATTTGTCTTCTCCAGATAACCATACAGTACAAAGCACCATAGAAGTAATTGAAAGAAAGACATCAATCCCCCCTGTATGAAAAGAAAAAGAAACAAAACCTCACAAACCCCCACCCTCCCTCACACAAAAACTAACAGATCACCCACGTGAATAAAGAGCAACAAGAATAACAAACCCCGAACCCCCAGCCCACCAATCGGCCACGAGAAAAAGCATTGAACTGAGAGAGGCCAATATGAACTACAGTCCAATTTCAGAATTTCAATAACGTCACCAAGACCATCAGGACCCAGTGGCCCCTCCATGGGCAGTGACTTAAACCAACAGCCTCTCCAAGGGCAGGGAATAAAACTAACGGCCCCCCAGAGGGCAGCAAATGGAAACAGCAGTCCCTTCTGCCAACAACCAAACGCAGAGAAGCTGCTTTCTCTGAAATTAAATAGTATCATGGTAATGAAGCATTTAGCTCATCGTTTTACAGCACCAGTGTTCAGTGATCTGAGTTCAGTCCCTGTTGCAGTATGTAAGGAGTTTGTACATTCTCCCATGACTGTGTAGATTTCCTCCAGATGGTCCGGTTTCCCTCTAAGAACTATTCGCTCTCCTCTGCATTTGCCTGAATGTTTCAATCTTCCTTGGCACTTAGTTGACGAGAAATGTGGTCGATCACATCCCCTCATCCAGTCTCTGGGCTTCTCCTCATGGTAGCTGGAGCTTGCATTTCTCTCCTGCCGATTTCTTGGGGACAGCAGATTGCCAACTCACCCAGTCAAGCTAACCAATTGTAAGTCACAGGCTCCAACAAAATAAAATTAAGATAAAACTGCCCAATGTATCACCAGCATCAGCTTACCTGCCATCAAGGACATATGTGTGGAAAGGTGCCAGAAAAAGGCCAGAAGTATCAGAAAAGATCCCACCCACCCAACTTTGTCCCACTCCCATCAGGGAAGAGGCTACATAGCATCCATTTTTCACTCAACAGAAAAGCAGGTATTTCCTCCAAGACATCATGCTTTTTACCCCTTAATCAATATACCAACCCCCATTACTGTTACATGCACTTCAGCCACTCATCTCCACAGCCCCTCAGCACCGTTTATACCCCCATGATTTGTCACTTTATACTTGTGCTCCACAGCTCATACCGACACAGTCACTGTTCTACTGTGCTGCCCTGCGGCTACCTCGAGGAGTTCCTCATACCAGGAGTAACTTTGTAACATTGCCAGTTACTGTTAGAGGCACGTTATGTTGAGATACTTCTGCACCTCATGTCACTCTTTGTACAACTATCAGCCTATTATGTATATAAGCTAATCTTACATATATAGGTCACACTCAACAGTGTGATTAATAAGATTGCTTTTATATTTATATCTATTCTGTTTTATGCTTATTGTGTTTTTATGCTGCATCATATCTAGAGTAATAATCATTTTGTTCTCCTTTACACTGAAAAATGACTATGAACAATCGTGAATTTTGAATCTTGAAACTTGATCATTTCAATCACTTTAAGTTCCCTGGCCCTGATTGCCTCATTTTCACTATGGAGGTCCAGTCCCTATACAATTCTGTTCTCCTATCAGCAAGGTCTGGAAGCTCTCCATTTCTTTTTGGACAACAGACCTCTTCAGCCCCCCCTCCATTCATCTGGCAGAAATGGTTCATACTTTCTTTTCGCCCCTCCCACTTTCTTCAAAACTGAAGTGTAGCCGTGGGCACACAAATGGGCCCCAGCTATGCCAGCCTTTTCAGTCCATGTTGTAAGTCTACACTGGTAATGTTCTCCAACTCCTTCTAAACTACACTGAGACAGTATTGGTGCTGCTTTCTATGTCAGGATGCTGCTCATCGACAATAGCTCAGCATTTAATACCATCATTCCCACAATCCCAACTGAGAAGTTACAGAACCTGGGTTTCTGTACCTCCCTCTGCAATTGGATCCTCAACTTCCTAACTGGAAGACCACAAACTGTGTGGACTGATGATAACATCTCCTCCTCGCTGATGATCAACACTGGTGTACCTCAGAGGTGTGTGCTTAGCCCATTGCTCTACTCTCTCTATGCACATGACTGTGTGGTTAGGCATAGCTCAAATACCATCTATAAATTTGCTGATGATATGACCATTATTGGTAGATTCTCAGATGGAGATGAGAGGGTGTACAAGAGTGAGATTTGCCAACAAGTGGAGTGGTGTCGCAGCAACAACCTTGTACTCAATGTCAGTAAAACGAAACAGCTGAGTGTGGACTTCAGGAAGGGTAAGATACAGGAACACATACCAATCCTCATAGAGGGATCAGAAGTGGAGAGAGTGATCAGTTAAAGTTCCTGGGTGTCAAGATCTCTGAGGACCTAACCTGGTCCCAGCATATTGATGCAGTTATAAAGAAGGCAAGACAGCAGCTACTATTCTTCATTAGGAGTTTGAAGAGATTTGGCATGTCAACAAATACACTCAAAAGCTTCTATAGATGTACCATGGAGAGCATTCTGACAGGCTGCATCACTGTCTGGTATGGGGGGGGGGGGGGAAGGGGCTACTGCACAAGACTGAAAGAAGCTGCAGAGGATTGTAAATTTAGTCAGCTCCATCTTGGGTACTAGCCTACAAAGTATCCAGGACATCTTCAATGAGCGGTGTCTTAGAAAGGCAGCGTCCATTATTAAGGACCTCCAGCACCCAGGGCATGCCCTTTTCTCACTGTTACCATCAGGTAGGAGGTACAGAAGCCTGAAGGCACCCACTCAGCGATTCAGGAACAGCTTCTTCCCCTCTGCCATCTGATTCCTAAATGGTCATTGAATTCGTGAACACTACCTCATTTTTTTAATGTATATTTTTTCCTTTTTTTGCACTATTTTTAATTTATTCAATATACTAGTACTGTAATTGATCTGCTTGTTTTTCTTTTCTCTCTCAGCTAGATTATGTATTGCATTGAACTGCTGTTGCTAAGTTAACAAATTTCATGACACATGCCAGTGATGATAAACCTGATTTGATTCTGATTCTGATTCCTGCACCCATGCTGAGCTTGTAACTTTCATCAACTTTGCCACCAACTTCCACTCTGCCATCAAATTTACTTTGTCCAAGTCTGAAACCCCTCCCCCTTTCTCAATCTCATTACCTCCATCTCTGCAGAGAGACTATCTACTGATATATCTTATAAACTTACTGACTCTCACAGCTATCTTGACTATACCTCTTCCTACCCTGTCACGTGCAAAAATGCTATTCCCTTTTCTCATTTCCTGAGATTCAGCTGCATCTGTTCTCGGGGTGAGGCTAAGATGTTGTCTTCATCAAAGAATAATGTTTTCCATCCACTAACATATTTGCTGTCCTCATCTGCATCTTCTCCATTTCTTGCACAGCTGTCTCACTTTATCCTCCCACAAACCATTACAATGACAATGTCCCACTTGCCCTTACCTACCACGCCACGATGCCTCATATCCAGCACATCATTCTGCATAATTTCCATTTCTAAAGTGTAATCCTACCACTAAACACATACTTCCGTCCCTCCCCACTCTTCACTTTCTTTGGGGATTGCCCCAACAACGCCTCCCTCGCCATCGTCAGGGCTCAAAACAATCCGCCCAGGCGCAACGACTCTTCGCCTGAGAGTCTGTCAGGGTCATTTACTGTATCTGGTACTCCCTGTACAGCCTCCTCTACATGGGTGAGACTAGCGTAAATGAGGAACCTTTTTGTCCCGAGCACCTTCGCTCAATCTGACACAAAAGGCGGAAATTCCAGTGGCAACCACTTTCAATTGAACTTCCCAGTTCCATTCTGACATGTCAGTCCATGGACTCCTCTACTTGCTAAGATGAGGCCACGCTCAGGTTGGAGGAGCAATACCCCATATTGTGTCTGGGTACCCTCCAACCTGATGGAATGAACATCAATTTCTCTAATTTCCATTAATTTCTCCCCTCTCTTCTTCTCTCATTTTCACATTTCTCATTCTGGCTCCCCTCTTACTCCTTCACTTCTCCACCTGTCTCTACTCGTGCAAGATGCCTATCTGAGCTGTGCCTATTTGCCTGCGTTTCAGAATCAGAATCAGTATCAGATGTATTAATACTGCCATATGTTGTGAAGTTTTTTGTTTTCTTCTGCCAGCAGGACAGTACAGGACATAAAACATTACTATAAGTTACAATAAAAAACAAAATAAATAACTAACACAAAAGAGGAATAGTGAGGGAGTGTTCATGATTCCTGGACTATTCAAAAAACTGATGGCAGAGGAGAAGAAGCTGTTCCTAAAACATTAAGTGTGTGTCTTCAACTCCTGCACCTCCTCCATGATGGTAGTGATGAGAAGAGGGCATATCCTGGATGGTGAGAGTCCTCAATGATAGAAACCGCCTTCTTGAGTCATGGCTTTTCGAAGATATCCTCGATGGTGCGGCAGCTAACACCCGTGATGGACCTGGTTGAGTCTTAAAACTATCTGCAGCCTATTTCAATCCTGTGCATTGGAGTCTCCATACTAATCAATGATGCAATCAGTCGGAATGTTCTTTCTATACACTCAAACATGACTTTCTAACTTTTCTACTCAACTCCCTGACCTATGACAGAAAGTGTGCTGTACACCTTCTGGTTTGTAATTATCATTCTCCTTCTCAAGCTTCTAAAACCCTATAAAATTATCAATTCCTGATGGTATGATGTTTTTCCATCAATACCATCACTAACAACATGCAGTTTTATAGTGCTTTGAACAGAGTAAAATATCCCAAATTGTTCCACTAGAGAACGATTAAAGAGAGTGTAACACCTCAAAGGGAAATATTTGGGTAGCAGTTAAAATGGTGGGTCTTAAGGACCAGGTAGGAAAGATGAGAAGAAGCAAAGATATTCAGGAAATAAATTCCAGAGCTGATGGTACAGAATAATTAACACATGACCTGCACTGTTCTGGTTTAATCACTCTGAAGACCAGAAATAAAACATATGAAGATCTTAAGAAGGTTTGTAGGGCAGGAAGAGATTATGGAGTGAAGGAAGAGTGAAGTCATGGAGGTCTTGAAAATAAGGATGCAAATTTTAAAAGTGGCATTTGATTCTGACCTCCAAGTTTTAGGCAAGGTAGGATAGGCCCAGCAGAGTTTTACTGGACATCATATTAACTACTAACCTTGAATGAGGTCAAAGTAAATTAATTAGACTCATTTTTTCAACAGTAATAGGTCATGTGTTCTATAATTAATCACAATATGTCTGGAAAGGTCAGACAAGAGCACTGTATTTAGTTACTGAGGATTTGAATGCAGTTTCGGTTTATATTTGGTCTTTGTCTCGGGTCTTGCCATCCACAAACCAACCCCCACCCCCTATACACACACACATACACATCCATAATTGTTCTGTCCTATTGCTTATTGGTATACGTTGTCATAGAGTCATACACACTACAGCTCAGAAACAGGCCCTTCAGCCCATCTAGTCCATGCCAAACCATTAATCTGCCTGGTCCCATTGACCTGCACCCAGACCGTAGTCCCCCATGCCCTTACAATCCAGCTAGTTATCTAGATTTCCCTTAAATGGTGAAATTGAGGCCGCATCCACCACGTGCATTGGCAGTTCATTCCACTCTCTCTCCACCCTCTGAATGAAGAAGTTCCCTGTTATGTTCCCCTTAAACATTTCACCTTTCACCCTTAACCCATGCAGTAGTCTTACCCAACCTCAGTGGAAAAAAACCTGCTTGCTTTACCCTGTCTATATCCTTCATAATTTTGTAACCCAATATCAAATCTCCCCTCAACCTTACACAATCTTGTCTGGATGTATTTGATTGTAAGACTATGACTATGTCTTGAATTGTTTGTATTATTCCTCACAGCTTGTGCTTAATACATTTCTGCATCCTCATGGTTATCTGTACACTAATGTTTTCTTGGTGACAGAGCACATAAATACTTGCAGGCTGTAAACACCAGCTAGTGACAGCATTGTATAAGGTGGTGATAGCTGTAGGGAAGGGCTAGGTCACTAATCAAACAGTCCGGCTACATGTGTATGTTCCAAACAGTTCGTAAGATTCCTCACAACAGAAGTATACTACGCCTGCCCAAAGCCATATGTGCATCTAACATTGCAAAAGTTATAATTTGCTGACAGACAGCTTGCACTCAAAATCTACCTCATTATGATCTTGATCCTTAATGTCTACCTACACTGCAGTTTCTCTAGTTGTTACACTTCATTCTGCATTATGTTATTGTTCTGCCTTGTTCTACTTCAGTGCACTGTGTAATAATTTGATCGATATGAACAGCATTCAAGACAGGCTCTTCACTGTATCTCGGTATATGTGACAATAATAAACCAATTCCACTTCCAGTCAGTCAATACACCTCCTCACATTGTGTCCTGTATTTAGTGTTTTTGTATACTGGAGATTTCCCAGCCACAACATCTTTCAGAAATTAGGCTTGATTACTGGAGATTCTGAATCAAATCCAGAGTTCCTAAGAAGATTACTTCCGCTTGACTTATTAGGATTTAAAGGAGGCAGAAACTATCCAGAAACCAGATGTCCCAGCCTGTGACTCAAGGTGATCACAGGCTGTAAGATAAACAGACTTCTATTTAGGGACATCAACCTTTCATGTACTCAACAACAGGAAATCTTTACAGCCAAGAATGTACTTCTGAAATGCCAAATTACAACACTGTAACAGACAGCATTGGCCCAGATCATCGATGTGTCCGGCCCAGTGCCTGAATTTGCTGACCATGTGCCTGTCCATTTCTGACGTCAATCTGCTCCATATGAGGTACTGTCCAAACTGCCTCTCTGTGACTGAAAAAATCACTCCAGAAAGAACAAAATTCAGATTGATGCTGAGCCCTGCCCGAGGAATATTCCTACGGCAATTGCATTGGACTGTTCAGCATTATATAAAGGCTTTTAAATATTCTTAAATGTCTCTGATGGCATATAATAGAAATAAATAAGATGAACATGCATGTTAATAAATAAATTTCATTTTAAAAACCTTAAATACTAGTAAATAATTGAAAATCATAAAGTTAAATAATTCCTTCTTCCAACTTTCCTTACTGGTGAGATTTAAGCACTGATAACCTTTGTGTCGCAGTTATCTCCCTCCAGAACCTGCCTCTACTATCAGTGTCCATGCCCCCCAACCTGGCTCTATCTATCTCTCACACTTCAGTTCTTATCTGTCCTCCACCTATCACCTATTGGCCCCATACATCATCCCTCCCCTCCCCTCCCCTCATTTTACTGGCTCCCTCTCCATTCTCAATTTTGATACAGACTCTCAACCATACTGTTGATCATTTCATTCCCTTCATGGGTGCTGCCTCATCTACCCACAATGCCTCTCAAACCCCACCCCCTAATTCTTTCCTCTCTCACCTTCTAATTTTAGTTTCCCCTACTCTAAGAAGCAGATCATAATCACTTACCTTATCTAAGCACCTCATTATTTTAGTAACATCTATGATATCATTCCTCTGTCTCCTTCAGTCCAGGAAAACAGTAAAAACCTGTCCAGACCTCCTGTCCCACCAACGTCCATTTGAATCTGTTCTGAATCACACCAACTCAGTCCCATCCTTCCGATGGTTTGGTGACCAGAACTGCACAGAATATTTCAGGTGAAGTCTCACCAACTTCTTCTACATAGCATGGCATCCTAACTCTTTCTCTTGGTGATGTCCAATGAAGATAATTATGACATACGCCTTCTTCACTACCTAGACGAGTGTGACCCACATTCAGAGTCTTCCCCAACCAGAAGCCCTGGATGAAGCATGACATCCACAAATCTGCTGAGGGCCAGGTCAGAAGCATTCAAGCCTGCAACCAAAAAAGGTGCAAGAGGTTCGGGTATGATCTTGGGAGAGCCATCTCATTGGCAAAGTGGCCATTCCGGATGAAACTTGAATCAATAAAGGGTACTCGGCAGCTGTGGCAGGGCTTGAATCCTATCATCTCTTACAAAGTGAAATCAAGTGGCAACAGGGCTCGCTTCAAGATGAGTTCAATGCCTTCTATGCTTGCTTTAACGGTCAAAACATTGAAGAAGCATCATGAACTCCCACAGCACCCAATGATCCAGTAATTTCAATCTCTGAGGCCGATGTGCGAGGAGCCTTCAGGAGTGTGAACCCAGGGAAAGCATCTGGTCCAGGTGGGGTAGCTGACTGAGTACTAAAGACCTGTGCTGATCAGCTGGCTGGAGTGTTCACTGAGATCTTTATACTCTCACTTCAGCAGTCTGGGAAACCTACCTGTTTCAAGCAGTCTTCAATTATACCAGTGCCCAAGAAGAACTTGGTACCTCCTCAGGGTCTATCGAGTTATGCTTATATTCACAGAAAGTGTTTTGAGGGATTGGTGAGAAAACATATCAAATCCTGCCTGAGAAGTGACTTGGATCCATTCTAATTTACCTATCAGAACAATAGAACCCACAGCATATACCATATCATTGGTTCTTGAATCAACCCTGGAACATCTAGACAGCAAAGGTGCATACATCAGGATGCTCTTTATTGATTACAGCTCGGCATTCAACACTATCATCTCCTCAAAATTAACTAATAAGCTTCAAGACTTTGGCCTCGATTACCTCCCTGTGCAATTGGATCCTTGATTTCAAATTTCCTCACTTGCAGACCTGAGTCAGTTTGCATTGTCAACATTATCTCCTCCATAATCTCCATCAGCACAGGTGCACTAGAAGTCAATGTGTTTAGCCCTCTGCTCTATCCACTTTACACTTATGACTGTGTGGCTAACCACAGTTCCAATGCCATATTTAAGTTTGTTGATGACACTGCTATCTAAGGCTGAATTAAAGGTGGTGACGAATCAGCATATAGGAGGGAGATTGAAAATCTGGCTGAGAGATGCCACATCAGTGTTTTCTTACTCAATGTCAGCAAGACCAAAGAGATGTCAGCAAGACCAAACTTCAGGAGGAAAACAATGAAGGCCCCTGAGCCAGTCCTCCTCAAGAGGTGAAGAGGGTCAGCAAGTTTAAATTCCTGAATGTTATCACTTCAGAGGATCTGTCCTGGTCCAGCACTTACGTGCCATTATAAGGAAAAAACCCCAGCACCTTTACTTCCTTAAGAGTCTGCAAAGATTCAGCATGACATCTATAACTTTGACTGACTTCCATATGTGTGTGGAGAACAGTATATTGACTGGCTGCATTACCACCTGGTACGGAAACACCAAATCCCTTGAACGGAACATCCTACAAAAAGTAGAGGATACGGCCCTGCCCATCATTGAGTACATCTACATGGAGCGTGGTCGCAGGAAAGCAGCATCACTCATCAGGAAACCCCACAACTCAGGTCTTCTCACTGCTGCCATCAAAAAGAAGCTACAGGAGCTTCAGGACTCACATCACCAAGTTCAGGAATAGTAATTACCCCTCAACCATCAGGCTCTCACTTAACTTCACTTGCCCCATCATTGAACTGCTCCCACATCCTTGAAACTCTCTTTCAAAGATTCTTCATCTTATGTTCTTGATATTTATTGCTTATTTAAGTCTATGTTGATGATATTTATGTTATGTCCTCACCAGTCTTCTAGGCACCTCTTTAAAAAAACTCAACCACATTTTGAGATATAATTTTCCACACATAGAGGCATCATGACTATCTCCAATCAGTCCAAGGGCATACTCTCAGAATTCTATCTAGTAACTTGCTGGATGTGATTCTGATGTTCTCTTAGGCCTGTGAGCCTTTACTTCTTATGCTTTAGTTTCAAATGGAGATGTTCTCTTACTGCAATTATAACTTTTGTACACTTTGTACATAAAGACAATCAGATGCCACAGCCTTCCCTTTCATGAAACATTATACAACAATTCTAATTATCTTCCGTTACTAAGGCAGCACATTCAGATGCAAAGGCCATTCAGAGGCCAATCAAGTGTGTTTTTTTCTTTGTTAAATGGCTTTTTTATGAATACAAGATAATGCTGGAATCCCAGAACTTTGGGTACTCCAGGTCAACCCCATCAGTGAGCTGTTCATTGGCAGAGGGGCTGGACTGGGTGCAGACCATGTTGCTGCCTGTTGCAGGAAGGTATCAGAGTTGGTGCACGGAGATGTCGTGCAGTATCACCGTGGGTAACTCTCTTGAGCTTTTCTCTTGCAATCACAAGACCCTTTTGGACATTGATAATGTAAGATGCTGCAGGCTTGTTTCCCTTGTCTGGTGGTGCAATAGATGGTGGGGGAGCTATGTTGCCTTGGTTGTAGCAAGGACTAGGCCTCAAGCCAAGGGCTTGCCTGCTGCTGCAGCTGAGGAGAGGACACCAGACGTGGTGCAGCGTGTGTCCATGCTCTGTTGGGGGCTGGCCTCACCCGTCGGTGCAGCCCTCCAGTGTTCAATCAGTGAAATGACAGGCTGGATTGCATGTGTTTGTGCACTGCTGGGCACTGTACCTTCAATTTACCAGATTAGGCTATATGTATATATATATATATATATATATATGTATGGCTTTTTTGCATGGCTATGTTTTGTTTGCTTGCTATTTTGAATGTGCACTGTAGTTTTGTATCTTGGCCCCAGAGGAACACTATTTCATGTGGCTATATTCATGTATGGTTGAATGATAATTAAATTTGAATTTGAATTTGAAAATTGGAATAAGATTTATTATTATTGAATTACATAACATGAGATCTGTTGTTTAGCAACAGCGGTACTGTTCAAAGACATAAAATCACTATCAATTACAAAACCAAACAGATAATGCCGAACAAGGAATAAGGAGGTAGTTTTCTTGGGTTCAGGTACTGTTCAGAAAACTGATGGTGGAGGGGAATAAGCAGTTTGTGAATTATTTAGCGTTGGTCTACACTGGCAGGGGTGTCAAACTCATTTTAGATCACGGGCCGGATTGAGCAAAATGCAGCTTCATGCGGGCCGGATCAGTCGGACGCGTGCGAACGCAACTTTCGTTGCCTCCGTTTTTTCAGCCTGCTCTCATGTGTCTCAGTCTCTGCTATAACTACAAAGTGTTTCACATTACAAATTCCGTTTCTTATGAGAAGACTGCCGAGCAAGACTGCCGAATAAACACTAAAAACCCTGAAAACCTGGTACCCGAATAAACTCAGCATTAGCCATATCATACGCCATAGGCGCTTCGATTACTGGGGCCAGCTTTAATAGTAATTAGATATTATCTCACGGGCCAAAGATAATTCCACCGCGGGCCAGATTTGGCCCGCGGGCCTTGAGTTTGACATATATGGTCTACAGTCTCCTGAAATTCCTCCCTGATAATTGTAATGAGAAGCTGGCATGTTCAGGATGATGAGGGACTTCAGTGATTCCACCTTCACTTTTTGAAGATATCCTTGATGCTGGGGAAGGTTATGCCCGTGATGGAATTGGCTCAATTTACAATTCTCTGCAGCCTCTTGCAATCTTACGTATTGGAGCCTCCATGTGATGCAGAAGGCTCTCCACCACACAGCGAGAGAAACTTGTGTCGCAATTACCACCACAGTTTTGTTAACTTTGGCAGCTAAACATGTTGTTTTCTTTCTGAAATTGAAAACAAAAAAATATATGATTTCCAACACAATCATACTTAATTTAAAATTGATGAAATAATTGCCATTAATTTGCAGTACTGGTACACTCCACCTCCTGAGATTAGACACATCTCTACTGATAGAACAGGATTGGGATGACGCTCCGCCAGAATTCACAATCTAGGTACCATGTGATTAGCATAGACCTGCATAGAACATTCTTACAGGCAACTGCAACTCAGAAAGACAAGTAACCATTCAGCATTTAAAACAATAACACTCAACTTTAAATGGAAGTGCTGTTTCTTATTTCTGAAGAAGCTACACATTGTTGATGGATGCAAAAATGGAGAAACATGGACAAAACTCTCCCTTCCACCTGGGAAGTCCTGGAGGTTCTCCTTTGGAAGGCCTACAAGGCAGCAAGGCCAACATTAGGAGTAGAAGGCCACCTAACTGTAGGACTTGCTAAAAAGTAGCAGAACAGATCAACAGAATGCCTCAGACTGGGATTGCAGGAATGACATATGCTGGTGATATTAAACTTGATTCTGATTCTTATTTAGAATTTCGCTGTTGGGAAGTTTGCACTGACAATGTCTGCTTTCAACCTAACTAACCCATATTACTGTAAATAATCAGTATTGTTATTTATGAAAATATTATGCAAGGTCTTTAACAATTAGATAGTATCTTGCAAATGAAATTACATTTTATTATTAAACTAACAATAATAAATAATAAAACATTGCAATTATTTTATTTTTATTTGCATGTAGTGCTTTTGCAACAATTAAAACTAATGATAATGCATATTCTTTAATCAAGAAGAGACAAATCTATTTTATGAGGAATGCATAGATGACATTTGAATGACACAAGATACATTTCTAATAGAAGTACCTGACACTCACAATCTGCTGGCTAAAACCTCAGCTCATTGGTTTCTACAATGACCTGATCCAACCTTTCATCATCACTTGCTGTGCCTTCTTTGAAATATTAAAAAATTTCTTAAGTTTAAGGAAGCTACAGTATTCAAGTATAATTCTTTATTAGATTTCCCAAATTCTCCATTAGATAAGCGTTGATTTACTGCTGGTCTGACAAAACCTATTTCATAAATGTAGCTAAAAGAGTCTGCTACTTTTCTGCTGCTATTTTCTTGTCAAAAATATTTAAAGTCAAATGGATAATCATGTTTGGTTTAAATGAACTCAATTTTCTTAAGTCACTCCTTAAATCACCTGTGTCCACTTACAATCAACTTAAAAGAATGCCTATTTAGTACTTTGAGACTTGATATGACAAAGCTGTATTAGAAGATATTATTGGGCGAGACTGCACTAGGAACAACCTCATTTGCCAGAACCATATATTTACTGATACTCGAAGTTCACTGTGCAAGGTTTGGAAAGCAAAATGCTAAATTGTCTTTGAGAACGTGTTTGCATTCAGCAAGAGATTCACTGTCTGAAATCAGTAAATCACTGCCCCTACCCTTCCCCCATCCACACTGCCTCCATCCAGTCTCAAAATTCAGCTGTTCCCTTTTTTTGAAGTATTTCTCAGATATATTTTTACAGATGTCTTTTTATTGTTGTAATTACACTCCATTTTAATTTTTGATATACTTAAAAAATTATCTGTATTGCTTTTGGTATGCTACCTTCCATTTTCTTTGAAGTGTTAAATTTTCATTTACAATTAATTTTCTGTAATAGTGTTACTTCCAAATAACTTATAGTGAAAAAGGGAAGAAAAAAATCAATTTCCCTTTTGCATTTCCAAAGACTATTTCTAAATTTCCAAAGAAAATTTCCCAACCTAGGTAATACTGTTTCACCCAGATTTGCAGATGCTGACAGTCCCTCTGTAGAGACTTGTTTTAGTTGCTCAGTACTGAAGGCTGTCACAGAATACCACCATCTCTTAGGAGATGAGTTTGCAGACACTTCTACTACAGCAACAGTTTATCTGTGCTTTTAAGAATTACTATAACATTAAACCTTTATACCATTGAAGATAGCATTGTCAACATATTTTAAGTCAGTCAGGCATCCCTTGGCAAATATATCAAGGGAGTTGCAGACTTTGTTTCAAGTAAAAGCACATTCATCAAATGTGTCACCAGCTCATAAAGTCATATGATATACTTTACTTTCAGGTTTTCTATGAGTGCGAGGCATTACAGAAGATAATTAGATGTGTTGTTGAGTTACTTCTTCCAATCTAACAACAAAATAAACAAAGAAATTTCAATTTCAGTGGCTGAGATTTCTCCACCAGACCTGATAGAACTGCTGACATTTCTCAGCGCAAGTGACAACAAATTTTAAGACTCCATGGAGACAGAAGCCCAGAACTAACTAGACAAGCCCACTGATAATTTCTCTGCTGTGACCTGCCATGAATCCTCATGACATACAATAGCAGTGCAGAGGCTTTTCCTTTCATTTTTAGGACGTGGCCATTGCCATTCCTAGCTGCCCTTGAGAATGTGGTGATGAGCTGCCTTCTTGAACTGCTGCAGCTCCTGAGGCGTAGGTACACCCACAGAGCTGTTAGGGAGGGAATTCCATGATTTTGACCCAGCAACAATGAAGGAACAGCGATATATTTCCAAGTCAGGATGGTGAGAGACTTGCTGAGACTCCCCAGGAATCTGGCAGATCTTCTTTCTTTCCCTGTGCTAGCTTAGGTTTCACCTCTATCTTTGAGGAATATAAATTAGAATGAATTTTATTTTAATTATTGTATTTGTTTAATTTTCTTATCTGTTAGGTACTAATTTAAAGCATTTGTTTTTCTTTAGAATTTAAATGTTTCTGATTGACAAGGACAGTTTTGTCTAGAGGTTGGGGTGGGTTCAATCTCTATCAATATTTTCTGAATGAGGACAGGGTTAATTCTGTTCCTCCTTCATACTGACCTCTGGACATAACCACTTAACTCCAGGATCTTAATCAGCAAGATCAACCTTCCTAATCCAGAAACAATTAGATTCAAAGGAAGGGAAAAGCAGTCAATGATTATATTGGCAGATTACCCTGAGGAAAATTATGGGCAATTGTAACTTTGAATACCTACTATCTAAATCAGAGCTTGATGGATCACTTTGAGATCATTTATTGTGACAAGAATATTTGAAGGAATTGTCTGTCCACTTAGATGAATGTTGGGATCCTGAGTTTACCCTCAAGAGCAGACCAGTGGCATCTCCTGTAAATTTCCAGAATGTCAGTGGATTCTAGAACAGCCAATAGTGCTCTGTCATAGCTCCAGCAATTCGGGTTTAACCTTGACCTGAGAAACTGATTAAGTGGAGTCTGCATGTTCTCCTTTGAACAGATGAAGTTTCCCTTATGTGCTTCCTCATAGATGTGCTGGTTGGTAAATGAACTGGTACAATAAATTCCATATAGGATGGGTGGGTGGCAGGAGAATAGGATACAGTAAATAGGGATGTAAAAGAGAAGCAAAAAAGGAGATCATATGATATAGACGGAGACCTTTCAATATTCAGTAGGTTCCCCCACTCATCCTTCTAAACTTCAACCAGAGTCATCAAACTCTCCTCATAGGTTAACCTATTTATCCTCAAAATCATTTTCATTAAACCTCCTCTGGACCTTCTCCAACATCCGTCCTTAGATGTGGGACCCAAACTGCTCACAATACTTAAATGAAAGCTTACATTGCATTTGCATTCCTTATTACCAACTCAACTTGCAAATTAACCATCAGTGAATCCCAAGTCACAGTGCATCTCCAATATCTGAATTGTCTCCCCATTTAGGAAGTGGTCTATACCTTTATTGTTCCTGCCAAGTTGCATAATACCACACTTCTCTGACATTTTTTGTGCCCATCACGTACCACTTCTTTGCCTACAGAAGAAATGCCAGGGGACTGAGTTTAAAGGAATTGCTCTGAGGTCAGCATAGATTTGAAAGGGTGAATGGACTAATTTCATGTTGTTATGAAATATAAAATACTAAATATGTAGATACATTGAGGAACTTAATGTTGATGTAAATAATTGATGTATAATATAAGCATGCCGATGAGATGTGCATTTCTTATGCCACTCAAGGGGATCCATAATTAAACCCCATCCATACTATGGAATCCTCCAAATTGACTTGTTTTTCAACACCTCTCCATCAAGGCTCAAATCAGAATTAGGTAAAAATGTACAAAAGAACTGAATGCTCAGCTTTCTCAACAAATTGACTTATGAGGAAGTTTAGGATAATTTGTGTTATGATAGCGTTAAAAAATTATCCACAACTAGTGAAATAAATTATCTTATGCACTGCACTAATATTAATTGAACCATCAATTTTACTTGTTGAGTTTAATTAGTTTGTCAGTTGAAATAACTCAGCTGTAGAAGTAGCAACCATATTGGCAGTTATTAAGAATTAAAAGATTATTGAAGCTTAGGATAATTAAAAGTCCTTCATACAGAAAAGAAGGAATTAGAAAAACTAAAATTGTGTTTTGTATCCATCATGCAGGAAGGAAAGAGTTAGAACATAGAACATTGAAATCTACAGCACATTGCAGGCCCCTTGGCCCACAGTGTTGTGCTAAGCCATGTAACCTACTCTAGAAACTGCCTACAATTACCCCAGCGCACAGCCCTCTATTTTCCTAAGCTCCATGTACCCATCTAAGAGGCTTTTAAAAGACCCTATTCTATTTGCTTCCACCACCCCCACTGGCAGTGCATTCCATGCACCCACCACTCTCTGTATGAAAAATCTTACACCTACCATGCCCTCAGTACCTATGTCCACGTTTTGAAGCATGGCCAAGTGGTTAAGGCGTTCGTCTAGTGATCTGAAGGTCACTAGTTTGAGCCTTGGCTGAGGCTGCGTGTGTGTCCTTGAGCAAGGCATTTAACCACACATTGCTCTGCAACGACACCGGTGCCAAGCTGTATGGGTCCTAATGCCCTTCCCTTGGACAACATTGGTGGCATGGAGAGGGGAGACTAGCAGCTTGGGCAACTGCCGGTCTTCCATAAAAAAAACCTTGCCCAGGCTTATGCCCTGAAAACCTTCTAAGGTGCAAATCCATGGTCTAGCGAGACTTACAGAGGCCTACACACCTATTTCTAAGCACCTTAAAACTACGCCCCCTCATGTCAGTCATTTCAGCCCTGGGAAAAAGCCTCTGACTATCCACACAATCAATGCCACTCATCATCTTACACACCTCTATCAGGTCATCTCTCATCATCCATCACTCCAAGGAGAAAAGGCCAAGTTCACTGAACCTATTCTCATAAGGTATATCCTCCAATCCAGGCAACATCTTTGTAAATCCCCTCTGCACTCTCTCTATAGTATCCACATCCTTCTTATGGTGAGGTGACCAGCAATGAACACAGTACTCTAAGTGGGGTCTGTGTTGCTAATTAGGAAGTAGCTGCAGGTTAACTGGTAAACCAACTGGTCAAATTATCAGAATATTACTCAAATGGTCAAACTAAAAATTCAAAATCTATACTTAAAGAAAACGTTCTCATTAATCCTGAGATCTCCTGGTGATTTTTTCTCCAGTTATGTTTCAAAGTGAGAATAATTTAGAGTAAGTCTTTGCAGAGTTTTTAACTGCTGAATCTCTGACCAAATAGTTCATCAGATACCTTCTTGTATGCGGAACTATAGAAGTTGGATATTGATGCCCTGAGATGTAAAATCCTACAAAAGTAGTGGATACACCCAGTCCATCCTGGGTAAAGCCCTCCCCACATTGAGCACATCTACAGGGAGCATTGGTACAGGAAAGCAGCATCCAATATCAAGGACCCCCATCACCCAAATCATGCTTCCTTCTCATTGCTGCCATCAGGAAAAAAGTAAAGGAATCTCAGGACTCACACCACCAGGTTCAGAAACAGTTATGATCCCTCAACCATCAGGCTCGTGAACCAAAGGGAATAACTTCACTCAACTTCACTGAATTGTTCCCACAATCTATTTACGCACTTTCAATTACTCTCCTTCTCATACTCTTCATATTTATTGCCTATTTATTAATTATTATTATTTCATTCTCTTTGCATTTGCACAGTTTGTTTTCTTTTGCAACTGATTGAAGTATCGGTGCTGTCTTTCATTAATTGCATTACAGTTATTAAATTTACTGAGTATGCCCACAAGAAAATGAAGCTCAGGATTATATATGGTGTCATATATGTACTTCGATAATAAATTTACTTTGAATTTTGAGCTGTTTGATTTAATCAGTTGGCAATGTTTGTTAAAATTAAGATCCAGCTCCTCAGTTTTCCAAGACTATGTTATGTTCTATAATCTCCACACTCTCAAAATGGGCAATGGGAAACAGACTCTTTACTTCCTTGCTTTCAAAAGGCAGCATCCATCATTAAGGACCCCCAGTCAATGTTTCAAGCCATGTCCATTTCATGAGAAGAACAGGTACTTAAAACTGAAGGAATTGCAGGAGCAGTGATTGAGATGAACAAGGGGAGGACCATAACAGGGTGCAGGAGATGGTTTCTACCAACCAGCCCAAATGTGAATAAGGAAGCCAGGGCTGATGAAAGACACCAGTTTATTATCAATAAGAATGAAATAAATGAACTTTGACAAGTGGTGCATGATACATTGGATGCCCTTTACCAGACCATACCTGGGCACATTAGCAGTGTACCGTATATGATTCCTGAATGTAAATATATAAAGAGTTTGCAAAACTGAGATGGTCTGTGCTGCAGCTCATAACAGCTCAGTGAGTTAAAATCATTGGTGTCAGACACTTTTCAGCCAGGTCAATGTGCAAGATGCACCAATGCAACCCTCTCTTACCACCACTACTGACCAGCAGAACAATCATAATGGACTGAAGTTGTTTCCTTGATGGGACATAGTGGACGAAAGGCCAGGATGCAATAGGAGCACATCTCCACAGGACACTACCCGCCTTCCATCCCAGCTCTTACTCTGTCTTGGGCCATCATTCTCCTCTCTTTCATCGATCTGGCTCTGTCATGTTTAGTGTAATCAGTTTGTTCTCTTCATTTGTAATAAAGATGAGTGCCTATAATTGAGATGAACAAATGTACACACAGCAGCCATTTTATTAGATACCTCCTGTACCTAATAAAGTGCCCACTGATTGAATGTTTGTGGTCTTCTGCTACTGTAGCCCATCCACTTCAACATGTTGTACATTCAGAGATGCTCTTCTGCACATTGCTGCTGTAACACGTGGTTAAATGAGTGACTGTTGCCTTCCTGTCACCATGAACCAGTCTGGTCATTTTCCTCTGACCTTTATCAATATCAAAGCATTTTCACTCACAGAACTGACATTCACTGGATGCTTTTTTCTTTGTTTTTCACACCATTCTCTGTAAAAGCTAGAGGCTGTTGTGTGTGAAATTCCCAGCAGATCAGCAGTTTCTGAAATACTCAAACCGCTCCATCTGGCACCAGCAATCACGACACTGTCAAAGTCATATTTCTTCCCCATTCTGATGTCTCGCCCGAACAACAACTGAACTTGTTGACTATGTCTACATGTTTTTATACATTGAATTGCTGCAACATGATTTGCTAATCTGATATTTGCATTAATCAGCACAACTAATAAAATGACCACTGAGTGTGTAATTATAAAAAATTATTAACATTTTCAATACAACTCCACAGCTTGTTTGATTTTTCCAATGCATTGATAAAAATGTTCAGAAGATGAGCTCCTTAGGAAGTAATGTGTGAAAACTTAGAAGTCTGTAAACTTTGTTAATAAATATTTATTTCTTCACAATGAAAGATTGTTTCTGCTGCTTTTATGTCCTGATCTCGTTACTCGTTGCTAGACCAAGGTACCTACCACATACCGTTCTCCGGTTTGGTTACTCATTGCCACTGTTTGATGATCCTGTGATGTACAATAGTAACTTAGCATCAAGGTGCTTGTTCCTTACATTGTCTCTAACAATCCTTAGATCTTCAGCTGTATTAAGACCAAGCAGACCAGACAACCACAACCAGTGCAATAACTGAAGACTGCTATACTTACTGATGCCTATTCTTCTCTCCACTATGTGCATTTTGTTATGTCCACTTCTCCTGAGATCAACCATTGAACCTGCAAGAGGATGTCATTAGCTATGTCCTTCCTTGGCTCCAAGATCCTACCCAGGCTCTGAGTGCAATACAAGCAGATAAACTCTTCATGCATACTTCACTTGTAGTCAGCATTCATGTGGAGCACTTATAGATGTGCATCACACAAGATCATGATGTTGAGAGAGTGGTAACCTTTCCTGTGTATGACAGTTAAAATAAATCACAGCCAGGTGCCGCCAATATGATTTGTGTCCCACATATGGCATCATTTCTCAATTGTTTCCTTCATTCATGCAAGAACATGTAGCACTTCATTCGCACATCTCAAAAGGCGTGTTTTTTGAGAAATAACAGACGAGAGAGAGAATTGAAAACAGCAGGCTCATTACTTAGGAATTCATTATTCAGCAGAGAGCACAAAATGCAAAATGGGCTCATTGGATTTATATTTACATTCTATCCTTATGTCTGATACTGAGCCAAAGGATTTTCTTACTGCAACTCTAAAGGAGACTATAGGACTATCAGATTCATGCCATCTCCAAACAGAGCAATCCCAGCTGTCCCATTCTTCCTCCCTCCTTAATTTCCTATATACTTGCAACAAATTCTCTCTCTCTCTCTCTCTCTCTCTCTCTCTCTTTCTGTTTTTCATGTGCACATCAATGTCCCTTTGATGCTTTCGTCAATTACTTACTCTAGGGGTAAGCTATAGCAGCTACCAGCACTCATTGGGATATGGGAGGAAACCGGAGCAGTCAATAGAAACTAATGGACGTGGGAAAAGTGGAAACTCCACATAAAGAGCTTCCAAGGTTAGGATCAAACTAGTGTCCCTGGAGCTGTAAGCCGCAGCACTAACTGCTGCACCACCGACCAGCAATGAGGATGTGTCAAGTTGCAAAGCACTAAATGATATTCATAACAGCACTACTCATTATTCACCGCTGAGAGACCTCGGTCTTTCAGGCTTCCCTGTCATTTCTTCATTCCTTGAAGCCTCCATCTTCCTCCTACCCTACCTTTCCCAAACGCTTCAACATACCCCATCCACAAATTCTCCTCCTGCCCCCCGCCCCAAAACCAGCTCTAATCCCTGCCATGTCTTCACCATCGCTCCAGCCTTCCACTCTCTGAGGCAGAACTTTCTGTCCACAGCAAGATCCCTATCTTTACCCCTTCACCTTGTGAAATGTGGCTTGGTTCTAAGCTAAAGAGTGTTCAAGAGGATTCAAAAAAGTTGCAAGCATTTGGATTTTGTGTGTATAAAGAACCAGAATCTACTCTTGTCCACTCTCTTCTCCTACCAGATTCACAGAGTCATAGAAAAGTACAGCACAGACACAGGCCCTTTGGCCCATCTAGTCCATACCAAAACATTTAAACTGCCTAGTTCCATCGATCAACACCTGGAATATAGCTCCACATACCCCTACCATCTATGCACTTATAATGAAACTTCTCTAAAACATTGGTATCAAGCTTATATCTACTACTTGTGCTGGCAGGTCATTCCACAATCTCACAACCCTCTGAGTGAAGAAGTTTTTCCTCATGTTCCCCTTAAACTTTTCACCTTTAACCTTAACTCATGACCTCCAATTGTAGTCCCACTCAATCTCAGTGGAAAAAGCGTACTTTCATATACCCTATCTATACCCTTCATAATTTTGTATACTTCTGTGGTGACATCACGTGCCAGTGCCAATACATGATTGGACAGAGCACTGAGCATGTGCGGAATTGCCAGAATGTTCCAGCACAAGGCTGGGTTAAGACGTGTTTGTTTATTGCTGTAGACAAAAGTTCTCTAATTCTTCCAGAATATGATTCTTTACTGTTAACCCATGGTACATTTAAACAGAAGTAACATAACAGAGTTGAAGATAATCAAAAAAAAAGAAGAAAAAAAGGTTCGAACTGTTTACAACTCCCATCAAAACTTCAGCTGACTGGCAATGTAGCTGAGAACTGTAGGATATTCAAGCAACAGTTTGAACTGTACTTATTGGCCATCGATTATGAAGAAAAAATCGGAAAAAAACAAAGCTGCGCTTCTGCTCCAGTAATCGGGAATAACGCAGTAGAGGTTTATAATAATTTTGTCTTTGAAGATGGAGTTAATTTCAATTTAAAGTAAATAATGGACAGATTTGAAGTATTTTGTATACCTAAGCGTAATTTAACATATGAGCGATATAAATTCTTCACATATGCACAGAGAGATGTTGATCAGTATGTTGCTGAGTTAAGAAAGCCGAGGATTTGTTTAGATCCAAGCGACTTGAATCAGGCCATTAAAAGAGAGCATTTCAAATTGCCCACTCTTGAAAAAACTATGTCACAGTTTGCTAATGCAAAGTATTTACCTTTGCGGGTGATATCATCAGCAAAGAGGGTATGCGTCCTGATCCATTGAAGGTTTCTGCTATTGAGAACATGCCAAGCCTGCAATGTGAAAAGGATGTTCAGAGGTTTATGAGAATGGTTAACTATATGGGAAAGTTTATACCCAGTCCCTCGAAACAGCTTGCTCCATTGAGGCAGCTAACAGAAAAGAAAGACGAATGGAGCTGGAACCATAAACAAAATCTCAAGGAAGTGCTCACCGAAGAACCTGTGTTGAAATTCTGTGATGCTGAGAGACCCATCAAAATCTCATGTGATGCATCTCAAGCGGGCTTAGGGGCAGTATCATGATTAGGAATGGCTACCAGTGGCATATGCATCTCATTCAATATCCGATACAGAAACAAGTTATGGCCAAATTGAAAAAGGATTGCTCAGCATTTCACGCATTGCACGCATGCTGAGATCGTTGACTTCATTAACTTTGCCTCCAACTTTCACCTTGCCCTCAAATTTACCTGGTCTATTTCTGACATCTCCCTCCCCTTTCTTGATCTTTCTGTCTCCATCTCTGGAGATGGCTTATCTACTGATATCTACTATAAGCCTACAGACTCTCACAGCTACCTGGACTATTCCTCTTCCCACCTGCCTCTTGCAAAAATGCTATCCTCTTCTGACAATTCCTCCGTCTCCGCCGCATCTGCTCTCAGGATGAGGCTTTTCATTCCAGGACGAAGGAGATGTCTTCCTTTTTTAAACAAAGGGGCTTCCCTTCTTCCACCATCAACTCTGCTCTCAAATACATCTCTCCCATTTCCCACACATCTGCCCTCACCCCATCTGCCCACCACCCCACTCAGGATAGGATTCCCCTTGTCCTCACCTACCACCCAACCAGCCTCCGGATCATATAATTCTCTGTAACTTCCACCACCTCCAACAGGATCCCTCTACCAAGCACATCTTTCCCTCCTCCCTCTTTCTGCTTTCCGCAGGGATCGCTGTCTACGCGAATCCCTTGTCCATTCATCCCTCCCCACTGACTCCCTCCTGGCATTTATCCTTGCAAGCGGAACAAGTGCTACACCTGCCCTTACACTTTCTCCCTCACCACCATTCAGGGCCCCAGACAGTCCTTCCAGGTGAGGTGACACTTCACCTGTGAGTCGGCTGGTGTGGTATACTGTGTCCGGTGCTCCCGGTGTGGCCTTTTATATATTGGTGAGACCCGACGCAGACTGGGAGACCGTTTTGCTGAACACCTGTGCTCTGTCTGCCAGAGAAAGCAGGATCTCCCAGTGGCCACACATTTTAATTCCACGTCCCATTCCCATTCTGATATGTCTATCCATGGCCTCCTCTACTGTCAAGATGAAGCCACACTCAGGTTGGCAGAAAAACACCTTATATACCAGCTGGGTAGCTTCCAACCTGATGGCATGAACATTGACTTCTCTAACTTCCGTTAATGCCCCTCCCCTTCTTACCCCATCCCTGATATATTTAGGTTTTTTTCTGTCTCTGCCCATCACTCTGCCTGTTCTCCATCTCCCTCTGGTGCTCCCCTCCCCCTTTCTTTCTCCCTAGGCCTCCCGTCCCATGATCCTTTCCCTTCTCTAGCTCTGTATCCCTTTTGCCAATCACCTTTCTAGCTCTCAGCTCCACCCCACCCCCTCCGGTCTTCTCCTATTGTTTCGCATTTTCCCCTCCTCCTCCTACTTTCAAATCTCTTACTATCTTTCCTTTCAGTTAGTCCTGACGAAGGGTCTCGGCCCGAAACGTCGACAGTGCTTCTCCTTATAGATGCTGCCTGGCCTGCTGCGTTCCACCAGCATTTTGTGTGTGTTGTTTGAATTTCCAGCATATGCAGATTTCCTCGTGTTTGCTCAGCATTATGTTTGCTTGTGAGAGATTTCATCAGTTTGTGTCAGAGCAATCTATTGATGTTGAAACCAATCATAAGCCGTTGATTGCATTGTCTAACAAACCTTTAAGTGACTGTCCTTTGCGAATTCAGCGAATGGTGATCAAATTGCAAAGATATGTGTTCAATGTGTCATACAAACCGGGAAAATTCATGTACACACTGACTCACTTTCCAGAGCTGTGGATCCAACAACAAAAGACAGTCATAGGAACATTATTAATGTTCAGGTATTCATTAATATGGTCATAGAAACTGTACCTGTTGCTCCCAAAAAGTTGGAACTGCTGTGTCTTGAGACAGAGGACAAAATTCTCAATCAGGTAATACAAATGGTGATGGATGGATGGCCAGATAATAGACATGACTGTACCTCAGTAGTACAAGATTATTGGAACCACAGACCAGAACTGTCTGTTGTGGATGGGATATTGTACAAAGGTAGTAGAATTGTTATACCTAAAAGTCTCCATAAAGAAATGCTTGATAAAATTCATGAAAGCCACCTGGCATTGAAAAATGTAAGAGAAGGGCACGGAAAGTGATGTTTTGGCCCAGGATGAAACAAGAGATTGCAGAATTGGTGTCTTCTTGTTAAATATGCCTTAAATATCAACCTAGCAACCCTAAGGAGCCACTGCATCCACATCCGGATCCTCATAGACCTTATCAGAAGGCAGACTATCTATTAAAAGCAAATTACTACTCATTGTATCCTGAAGTGTGTTGTCTGGGCAGAACAACAGCAGAGAATGTAACTACATGCATGAAATTAGTTTTTTCAAGACATGGTGTACCTGATGAAGTTTTCACAGACAATGGTCCACAATTCAGTTGTGAATGCATGAAACATTTTTCTCATGGATGGGGCTTTGTTCATTCAACATCTAGTCCATTTTCCCCCCAGTCCAGTGGATTGGTTGAGAAATCGGTAGGAATTGTCAAGAATATGATGCACAAAACAAAAGATAGTGGAGGTGATTTTTATAAAGCTTTGTTAGCGTATCGTAGAACTCCACTTGAATGTGGACTTCCACCCGCTCAGCTCTTGATGGGACGCCATTTAAGATCCAATCTGCCAATAGATGAGAGCCTTCTGAGAACAGAGGGAGGTGAACAAGTGAAAAGATGGAAAGATGAACACAAAGCAAAGCAGAAAACATACTTTGACAGATGTTCTCTTCCATTACCTGAACTGCACCGAGGAGATGAAGTGAGGATACAAGACAAAATGAACACGTGGACACAGGAAGCTACAATACTTAACGAATATGACCCAGATCAGAGATGGTCCAAACAGAAGAAGGAGCAGTGGTAAGAAGAAATCACAAAGACCTCAAGAAAGAGCCAACTTCAGAGATTCAGTTAACGGATGCAGACGAGACAAAACATGTAAATAACAAGGAAACACAAGATCTGTGTGTACCACTTAGGAGGCCAGTTTAAAATGAACAGCAGCTCTAAAAGTAAATCCATGATTCTGATTCAGTTCATTAACTACAACTTGTTATCTTGCAGAACTCTTGAGCCTTTATAATAGACATTACTTCAAAATAGACATTACTCAGGCTGCACTTGGAGTATTGTCAACAGTTTTGTGCCCCTTATCTCAGAAAAGATGTGTTGTCATTGGAGAGAGTCCAGGGTTCATGAGGATGATTCCGGGATTGAAGGAGTTAACATAAGAGGAGCCTTTGGTAGCTTTGAGCCTGAACTCACTGGAATTTAGTACGATGTGGGGGCGGGGGGGGGATGATCTTATGGAAACCTACCGAATGTTGAAAAGTTTAGATAGGGTGGATGTGGAGAGGATGTTTTTTATGGCAGGGGTATCCAGAACTATAGGGCACTGCCTGAAATTTGAGGGGAGACCTTTTAGAACCGAGGTAAGGAGAGTAGTGAATCTGTAGTGGAGGCCAAGTCTGTGGGTTAAGGCGGAAGTTGATTGTCTCCTAATTAGTCAGGGCATCAAAGGATATGAAGAGAAGGCAGATGTATGGAGTTGAGTGGGATCCAGGATCAGTCATGATGGAATAGCAGAGCAAACTTGATGGGCTGAATGGCCTAATTCAGCTCTTATGGTCTATTGGTCTTAACACTTCCACTGCAGAATTACTTTACCTTTTATCATGGCAGAATGTCTGAATATTTCATTTGAAACAGAATTCCAGCTTTGTTTTCAGCATCAGAAAGTTTATTGTGATATTTTAAAATTCTGTTGCTTTTTGCTGCTCAGATTTTAAAAAATGGCAGTTTAATGCTGTCGCACATTCACAACACCATTGCACTTGTGTGCTTCTCAACAATGTACAGATTTAGAGGCATAAAATTAAACGGCAGCTACAATTTCAAGAAATTATTTTCCCCGACTGTCATGAGTATACGTGAATGAACTGCTCTGATTGTACAAATTACCTGCTCTGAACCTGATGCATTTTATTTCCAATCTTAGTTGTTTGAGAATTATTGCCTTAAACAAAGCCCCTGCAATAGGGAGAGGCAGTTAAGCAGAAGAAGCTGTTCAATAAGTAGATTGAAGCTTCAGAATTTATCAAAGAGAAATGGGTGAAATCACACAGCAGAGAAGGTTGAAAAATGTTGCTTGTTAAGGATCTTCTGCACAAACCACTGATAGCTAACATTAAGAAAGTCTTTGAGGCTGCCATAGATATCAGAAATCCTGGCTGTTGTGCTGGCACAGAATTTGGATGTATTGCATTTATTGAAGTTAAGAATTGTGACTGTCCTGTTAACAATGAAGTGCATCAAGAGGTGGAATGAAGGCTGGTCCATGGAGGTGAATGGAAAATAAAGAATATTTCAAAAGAAGATGGGCTGTGATTCTTAGCGTTCAGGTCAACGGTGATAGGAATCTGGTAAACGTTATTCAGGGAACTCTAGATTAAAGACATATTCCGTGACAAGAACAGCAAGCAAAAGTATAGCCTAGCAACTTCATTCATAATCTGGGCAATGGAAGACCAACCTCTAAGCAACCAGAGGATCATGGGTCCTCAGGAAGAGCTGCTGCAAAGTACAACAGGGCTGTTAATGCTGTTAATCTGGTGGAGCGAGATCACCGGTATCAAAACGGAAAATGGTGGATGAATCTACAACAAAGACTGGATAGGTGCATCTTTTATCATAACAGAATGTATGAGTGCTTCTCTCACCTAAAACGGGGAAAGGTGAGAAAGGAAGAAGAATGGTTTAATCAATGGAAAAGCAAAATCAGGAACCAGAACCGCAAGGGGAGAGAAGCAAAAAGGACAAAAATGGGCTGGGCTGATGGACAAACAAGACTATTATCTTTGAAGTCATGCTATTTAGCTGTGTACCAAATACACTGTATAGATGGATCAGTCATAACTATTATTCAGATATTCATGTTAATATTTATATGAGATGTACATTGTGTATGGACTACATTAGGAAGACAAGAATTCTGAGCATGTAATAGTGTTCATGCACGTGAACAATGTATGTTAATGCTTAATTAATTTTATACAGCATTTGTCTATACATCTTTTGAAATAAATGATAATAATATAGAAGATCATATATGTAAATTGTGAGCTGCTGGTATAACTTTATGTATATGAGTTATTCATGGTTTATATGGATCACAATTTTTAAAATGTAACAATTTGAGTAGTGTGCTGAAGCGTAAGTGGACCTTTAACTGAATGTAATACACACAAAATGCTGGTGGAACGCAGCAGGCCAGGCAGCATCTATAGGGAGAAGCACTGTCGATGTTTCGGGTCGAGACCCTTTGTGAGGACCTGACGAATGTTCTCGGCCCAAAACGTCGACAGTGCTTCTCCTTATAGATGCGGCCTGGCCTGCTGCGTTCCACCAGCATTTTCTGTGTGTTGCTTGAATTTCCAGCATCTGCAGGTTTCCTCGTGTTTGCCCTTTAACTGAATGTACCATGTTCTATGACCTGAATACATTATGGTGCTAGACATTGCAAACTAGTTTGAGAACAGCCTCCTTCAATAAAATCAATTCTGTTATAGCTATGTCCCATCAGATTAAGAGTATTTACAGCAACATCAAATGGATGGTTGAACCACTGAAGCTAGTTATAACCTCTCTCTTCAGGTAGAATGATCAATGCCGCAAACAATGGTGTTCCAGTGCAGTAAAAGGACAACGTTTGTACTGTCAATAAAAATTGGTGTTTTATCATTAAATATGTGATTGGAAGATCACAAAACTCTCCTATATATTTGACTCTGTAGGTAATGCCAGCTTCTTTTGTGATGCCTGTGAGAGTGACAATGTCAGCATCAATTAAAAAGGAGAAGATTCACCCCATTAACACAGTGACATATGGAGGTATTTCAGGTTGAGAGTACACTTGGTATTTTTTATGCACTTGGACCATAGGAAATATAACAACAGTACAACGCATTTGGAAATTACATTGATATTTGCTTTGAGTAATGCTTCCGTTCTCTCTGTGGTTCTCTGCCAAACCTACAACAGTTGTAATCTTTCCTAGAGATTATTATAGTTAATGAAAATGTGACTGCAGTTCTCTTGATAAACTTCCGAAACCAGTATATCTTTTCCTCACTGGCTTGCAGGTTCCACTGAAGTAATGATGCTCATTCCTTTCAAACCTCTCTCTTGCTGCTACAGTTGATTGGACGATAACTCTCAGGTCTGTAAAGAACAACGTTTACAAGGACACCAAGTTTGCAGTAAAGTTCATTGGGCCACTACAGTCAATTTGACCTCTTTAACAGCAGGACAGCTTTAAGAGCAATCAGCAATATCATTGTGGTGAAAACCTCATGCGCTAGTCAATGCAAGCTTAAAGTTCTACAAAGTAAAAGTAATGAGCTGCCCTCACGTGGTAGTGTTATCAGTTTTCAGAGCTCCAGCCACCCCGGAACTTAAATAAACGGTGTCATCACTTCCTACCACTGAAATGATTGTGGTTTCAAAAAAGAGCTTTGTTCAATTGGGTCTGTTGTGCATCTGTGTATAATAAAACAAATAAGGTGTATGTTGAATTATTACTGCACTAATTTACTGACTAAATGAACAAAGATTCCTTCACAAAGATAGTACAGGTGAGCACTATGAAGAACTGAGAGCAGAATGACTCGGAGTGAAATTACCTGCACTAATCTGATGCCATTGCATTGCAGCTATCCATTCTTCGCCTGACAACCAAGGATAAGTGATTTTCCTTTTGCCATTTTGATTTTTGTTTTGCATTTTATTCATTATTTCTTTAAATCCTTTAAATTCACCATCAGACATGTCAGTTCAATCACAACCACACATGCCTTCTGTTGTTGGTTATATTGAAGTCCCCTCTTCTGCATTAAATGACATCACTTTTAAATTCAAAGTTAAATTCTGTCATGTTAGACCATACTATCCCAAAGAGCAAACACGAGGAAATCTGCAGATGCTGGAAATTCAAACAACAACACACACAAAATGCTGGTGGAACACAGCAGCATTTTGTGTGTGTTGTTGTTTGACTATCCCAAGACCCACTTCCCTCACAATGAGATTATATATTAATCCTTTCTCATTGCACAAAGCAGAATCCAAAATAGATCCCAAATTGATTCCTGCACATGCTGTTTCAGAAAAATATCTTGAGTAATTTCAATGAATTCATTTTTCTCTTGCTATAATGAATACCATTCTTCTAGTTTATATGTAGGTTAAAGTTTACACTGCCACAATGAGCTCTAATTTTCTGTTTAATGACATGTTCAATATTATATGTACTTTGCAATAGTTTCTAAATAATTTCAACCAATGTTTTCTGACTTTGCTTTGTTTTTAGCTCAAGACAAATTGATTCTAGATCTACATCAAGATCTGTCAAACCAAGAATATTTATCAGTACTACATTGACCTCTTCCCTTATTAATAATATTACACTCCCATTTCCTTGTTGATAGTTGATCGCTTATGTCAAATATCCCAAAAATATTTCACTTCTGGCATTTGTTCCGTAATAATCATGTGATTGTATCAATTTATTTCTATCTTTAGCAACAATTCATTCACCTTGTTGCAAATACTCCCAAGCATTCAGATAAAGCATCTAGAAGTTTGTCATCATAAAAGTGCACAATTGGATCCCTTTTGCATTGATCACTGCTCTTCTAACAATCTGCTTTGCTTATTACTGTCCTGGATTCCATTTGAGACGAACAAGCTGAAAACTGAAAAGTCATTAGGATTTGCAGTTATGAAGGAGGGAACTTTAGAGTTAAAGCTGAATAGGCTCTAGAATTTTCCTGTTAATTGGAGTATGCCAAACTTTTCAGTGAAGTAAGAGAGAATGAAAAAGGGATTGACTACCTATTAGCCTGAGGTTAATGGTGGGGAACCTACTAGAATGTAAGTCTAATTCTTAACTCTAGTAAGGTGGCAGTGTGGTCAGTCACTGCAGCCTCTCCAGGGCCAACCAAAGTTGTTTTTGTCTTTTTTAAATGGCTTTTTTATGATCGCATTAATGCTGGACTGTTCTGGGTGTCAGATGTGGGATGTCCGGGAGACAACCAGCCTTCCCAATGGCCACATCTGCGTCAGGTGCATTGAGATGCAACTCCTTAGAGACTGCGTGTGGAACTGGAGCTGCAGCTCGATGACCTTCGGCTTGTTAGGGAAAGCGAAGCAGTGATACACAGGAGCTACAGGAGGTAGTCACCCCAAGGCTACAGGAGACAGATAAATGTGTGAGGGAAGGGAGAACATCAGGTAGTGGATAGCACCCCCTGTGGCCAACCCCGCAACAATAAGTACTCCATTTTGAGTACTGTTGAGAGGACAAACTGCCTGAGGGAAGCAACCGTGGCTATGCCTCTGGCACTGAGTCTGGCCCTGTGGATAAGAAAGGCAGGAAACTGAAGAGGATGTCAGCAGTAATAGGGGACACTATAATCGGGGGACTGACAGGTGATTCTGTGGACGTGAAAAGGAAACACGGATTATGGTTGCCTCCCAAATGCCAAGTTCAGCAATGTTTCTGAACGCATCCAGAATATCCTGAAAAGGGAGGGTGATCAGCCAGAAGCTGTGGTACATATTGGTACCAAGGACATAGGCAGAAAAAGAGGAGGTCCTGTGAACAGAATACAGGGAGTTAGGAAGAAAACTGAGAAGGAGGACCTCAAGGGTTGCAATCTCGGATTACTGCCTGCACAACGTGACAGTGAGAATAGGAATAGAAGGAGGTGGTGGATAAATGCGTGGCTGAGGAATTGGAGATTGGAGCAGATTTCTGGATAATTTGGACCTCTTCTGAAAGGTTGCATTTGAATCCGAAGAGGACCAATATCCTTCCGGGCAGGTTTGCTAGAGCTGTTGAGTGGATTAAACTAATATGGCAGGAGGATGGGAACCAGGATGATAGAGCTGAGGATGGGCCAGCAGGTTTACAAGTAGATGATGTAATATGTAATATGAATTTGAGGAAGGACAAGCCAATGACTGGGTAAAACTGCAGAGAGAGCAAAGAGTTAAATTGTACCACAGAGGCAAATTCATAAGGTGAAGATTACCGGAGTGAATGTAATGTATTTAAAGGTGCGTAGCATTCAGAATAAGGTGAACGGACTTGCGGCACAATTAGAGATTGGTCGGTATGACATTGTGGGCATCACTGAGTCATGGCTGAAAGAAGATCATCATTGGGAGTTTAACATCAAAGGATATACTTTGTATCAAAAGGACAGGCAGGAAGGTGTAGGTGGTGGTGTGGCTCTGTTGATAAGAGATGGAATTACATCTTTAGAAAGAGGTAACATAGGGTCAGAGAATGTCATATTTTTTGTGTGTGGAGTGAAGAAACTGCAAGTGTAACATTATGGGAATCATATATAGGCCTCCAAATAGTAGCTAGAATGTGGGGTTGAGATTGCAAAGGGAGAAGGAAAGGGCATGTAATAAGGGTAATGACATAATTGTAATGGGGGACCAATATGTAAGGGGATTGGAAAAATCAGGTTGGTGTTGGATCGCAAGAGAGGGAATTTATTGAATGCCTACAAGATGGCTTTTTAGAGCAGCTTGTGCTTAAGCCTACCGGGAAAAGGATATCTTAGATTGGGTGTTGTGTAATAACCCAGATCTTATTAGGGAGTTTAATGTAAAGGAACCCTTAGGGGACAGTAATCATAATATGATTGAATTCATACTGCAGTTTGAGAGGGAGAAGCGTAAGTCACTTGTATCAGTATCGCAATGGAATAAAGAGAATTACAGAGGCATGAGAAAGAAGCTTGGCCAAGTGGATTGGAAGAAGAAATTAGCAGGGATGACAGCAGAGCAAAGATGGCTGATGTTTTCAGGAATAGTTCACAAGGTACAGGATAGTTATGTCCCATAGAAGAACAAGTTCTCAAATGCAGGGGTAGGCAACCGTGGCTGACAAAGGAAGTTAAGGACTGCATAAAAGCCAAGTAAAGGGCAAATAAGTAGCAAAAGTGATTGGGGAGTTGGCTGATTGGGAAGCTTTTAAAATCCCACAAAAGTCAACTAAAAAAGACATAAGAAGGGATAAGATGAAATATCAGGGCAAACTAGCCAATAATATAAAGCAGGATACTAAGAGTTTTTTCAGTTATATAAAGAATAAAAGGAAGATGAGAGTTGATATTGGACCACAGGAAAATGACACTGGTGAGGTAGTAATGGGGGCAAAGAAATGGCAAATGAACCTAATAAGTACTTTGCCAGAGGTCCATGAGTGTCAGGGAGCAAGAGCACGTACCATTGTAATTACAAAGGAAAAAGTGCAGGGCAAACTCAAAGGTCTTAAGGAGGATAAATCACCAGGACCAGATGGACGACATCCCAGAGTCCTGAGAGAGGTTGCTGAAGAGATAACAGATGCATTGGTCATGATCTTTCAAGAATTACTTGATTCTGGCATGGTCCCAGTGGACTGGAAAATTTGCAAATGTCACTCCACTCTTTAAGGAGGGAGGAAGACAAAACAGAGGAAATTATAAGCCAGTTAGCCTAACTGCAGTGGTTTGGAAATTGACAGAGTCCATTATTAAGGACAAGGTTTTGGGGTACTTGGAGACTAATGATAAAATAAGTCAATATCAGCATAGTTTATCTAAAGGGAAGCTTGCCTGACAGATCTTTTGGAACTTTCTGACAAAGGAGAGGGAGTGGATGTCATTTACTTGGATTTTCAGAAGGCATTTGATAAGGTGCCGCACATGAGGCTGCTTAACAAGATACTGGAAATATACTGGCATGGATAGAGGAATGGCTGACAAGCAGAAGGCAGCGAGTGGGAATAAAGGGAACTTTTTCTGGTTGGCTGCCAGTGACTAGTGGTGTTCCTCAGGGGTCAGTGTTAGGACCGCTACTTTTCACATTGTTTGTCAATAATTTAGATAGAGGAATTGGTAGCTTTGTGGCATTGTTTACCAATGATACAAAGATAGGTGGAGGAGTAGGTAGTGCTGAGGAAGCAATGCGATTGTAGCAGGACTTAGACAAATTGGAGGAATGGACAAAAAAGTGGCAGATGGAATACAGTGTTGGGAAATGCATGATAATGCATTTTGGTAAAAAGAACAATAATGCAGACTACACACACAAAATGCTGGTGGAACACAGCAGGTCAGGCAGCATCTATAGGGAGTCCTGATGAAGGGTCTCAGCCTGAAACATCAACAGTGCATCTCCCTATAGATGCTGCCTGGCCTGCTGTATTCCACCAGCATTTTGTGTGTGTTGCTTGAATTTCCAGCATCTGCAGATTTCCTCCTGTCTGCTTTTTAAATAATGCAGACTATTATCTACATGGGGTGAAAATTCAAACATCAGAAGCGCAGAATGACTTAAGAGTCCTCATGCAAGACTCCCAGAAGATTAATTCACAGGTTGAGTCTGTAGTAAAGAAGGCAAATACAATGCTGGCATTTATTTCAAGAGGAATAGAATATAAAAACAAGGAGATAATGCTGAAGGTTTATAAGACACTAATCAGGTTGCACTTTGAGTATTGTCAACAGTTTTGGGACCCATATCTCAGAAAGGATGTGTTGTCATTGAAGAGACTCCAGAGGAGGTTCACAAGGATGATTCTGGAAGTGAAGGTGTTAACACATGAGGAGAGTTTGGCCACTTTGGGTCTGTACTCACTGGAATTTTATAAGAATGCAGGAAGATCTCATTGAAACCTACTGAATGCAGGAAGATCTCATTGAAACCTACTGAATGTTGGAAGGACTAGATAGGATGGACGTAGAGAGAATGTTTCCTATGGTGGGGTGTATCCAGAACTAGAGGGCACAGCCTGAAAATTGAAGGGTGTCCTTTTAGAACAGAAGTAAGTTGGAATTTTTTTTAGCCAAAGAGTGTGAATCTGTGGAATGTTCTACCACTGACTGTGGCGGAGAACAAGTCCATGGGTATATTCAAAGTGGAAGTTGATAGTTTCCTGATTGTTCGGAGTATCAAAGGATATGTTGAGAGGGCAGTTGTATGGGGTTGAATGTGATCCTGGGTCGGCCATGATGAAAAGGTGGAGCACACTCAATGAGTTGAATGGCCTAATTCTGTTCCTTTGTCTAATTAAGAACTTCAAGTACTGCAGGTCTACCCAATAGTCAAGCTGTCCATTGATGGAGGAACTGGACTTGGTGTGGACCATTTACTGCCTGCTGCAGAAAGGCATCAGATTCAGTGCACAAAGGTGCTGTGTAGTCTATTGGTCAGTCATTGTCTTGGACATCTCTCTTCCAATTGCAAAACCCCATTGGACATTGATAATGTAAATGTAAAATACCACAAGTCTGAGTCTCCTTTCTATCGGTGAGACAGATGGCAGAGGAGCTACGTGGCCTTGATTGTAGTGAGGATAGGCCTCAAACCGCAGGCGTGTCTGTTGCAGCAGTCCAGGTGAGGAGACTCTGGAAGTGGTGTGGCACCTCCATGCAGGGTTTGGGCTGGCTCTTCCCATCGGTGCTGCCCTCCAATGTTCATCTGGTAGAAGACAATCTGGATTGTGTGTCCACGTGTTTACGTTCGTCTGTGGACTGCTAAGAACTGTTCATTCTTACTGGAAATGCCCATGCACCATCAATTTACTGGACATGTCACTAAAGGACTTGGATTATATAGTTTTTGTGTTATTGTATGGTTACTGCTATATTATGAGGGCTATATGTGCCTTGTGCTGTGTATGACTGCTGGTATTGTGTTTGGTACCTTGGCCTCTGGAGGAACACTGTTTCATTTGGCTGTATTCATGGGTATTCATATATGGTTGAATGACAATTAAATTGGAACTTGAACATAAACACTTTAAAAAGAAAAATAGGACTGAGCAGAACCAACATGGATTTATGAAAAGAAAATTATGTGTGTATTGCTGGAGTTCTTTGAGGATATGACAAGCAGATTAGATCAGGGAGATCGAGTGAATGCAGATTTTGGCAGGGAATTTTTGAAGGCATTCAGTAAAAACCCGCACAAAAGGTTTGATCTTGGAATGCAGAGAATCAGGGGTATATACTGAAATGGACTGAGATTTGGTTACGTGACAAACAGTAAAGAGTGTGCCCAGTGGTATTCTATGGGTGTTGATGATTTCAATCTAACTTTATACAATCCATGTCAACCATTTGTCTGAAGGTACTGAATGTCATATTTCCACAAAGTAGATATAAAAGAGCTTCAAGGGGAAATGTACAGGCTAAGTGATCAAGCAGGAAAATTGCAGATGGACCACAAAATCGATATCCCTTGGAGCCCCTTTACATCCTCTCCCTTAATCACAATCTTATCAAGTTTAGTATAATTTGCAAACTTGGAAATATGATATTTAGTCCCCTCAGCCATATGGCTGATATATGGAAAAATTTGAAATCATCTACTAAAATGTACATAATGCAAATAATTAACACAGATGTTTGATGTACAGAGTTACTCCTTCCTTCAGAGACTGCCATAGAATGAGTGCAGCTAACATTCACAACATGTTTCACAAATGATATGACTGCTGTATGAGGGGTATTGGATATATTGAGTCTGGGTTCTCTGGACTGTAGAAGAATAAGTTCAAGTTCAAGTTTTATTGCCATTTATCTGTACATCAATACAGTCAAACGAAACGGCGTTCCTTTGGGTCCAAGGTGCAAAACACAGTACCAACATTCACACACAGAACAAGGTATATAGAGCACATTTAAGATAGCAAGCATATATACGATATCAGTAAAAAACAGCCACACACAAAAAAATATAGCCCGAGACTCTGAGTCCATGAATGCTGCAGAAATCTGCATTTGGGCTCAGTACATTCTGACTTGGGGGGGGCAGCACTACTTCCAGCTTGTATGCTGCACCGCACCGTCTCTGATGGACAGCACCGACACCGATGTCTCTCTCCTGGATGGCTGTAAACAGGTGAAACCACAGCTTGGGGCCTGGTCCTCACTGTGACCAAAGCCACACAATTCCCCCGCTGAACATCAATGATCAGATTAACAATGTCCAACATGGTCTTGCAGTCACAATAAAAGCAAAGTTGACGATCACTCACTGTTAGACTGCACACCTCCTTCATGCACAGATTCCTCCAACGCCACTCTGTCGTAGGCAGCAGTATGATCTGCACTGTCCAGCTCCTTCAGTGTCTCTGCCAATAAGCATCTCACTGATGGGGTAGACCTGCATTACTTTAAATTCTAAGTGTCCAGTGGGGTCTTGCGATTGTAGAAGGACAACAACTCCTTTGGTTGACCCTGTAGGTGACACTGCGATCAAATGTGCTGCCATCTTAACAGAAACAGTTACCAGAACATTTTACATGTTTTGATAAGAAGAGATCTTAGCAAAACATGTACAATTCTTTAGGTGCTTAACAGACTAGGTGCAGGGAAAATGCTCCCCCACCGCCATAATTACAGAATAAGGGAGAGGCAATGTAGTTCTGATATGAGGAGCAATTTCTTCACTCAGAGGGTGGTAAGCCTCCAGAAATGCCTACCATGGAAGGCTCTGGAAGCTTCATTGTTGTGTTTATCCAAACATAGAGATGGATGGAATTCTGTAAACTAATAGAGGCAACTGTTATGGAGATATACTAGTTACTGGGAATTGGTGTTGATGTTGATCAGCCATGGTCTTATAAAATGGTGGAGCAGACTCAAACGGCTTCTATCTCACATTTTCCATTACCTCACAGTGTGAATTACCGGTTAACAGTGAGGCACAAGTAATTTATTTTGATTTTATGCCAGGCACTTTATATTAGCAAACAAAGCATAATTTCATCAATTTAATGGGATTTAAATCTTAGTTTATGAGGGGTGACTGGTATTTACATTTAATCATTAATTGACCAACATTGACAGGCTTTCCAAAAGCTGTGCTGCTATTAAAGAAGGGAATCCAATTCTGCATTTAGCTTCAATGGATTTTCGGCCATCTTTCAACTGGGATTATAAATACATTACTAATTATTAAAAATATATTTCTTGCCTGACTAATATTATTGTTTCAAATCTTCCAGATGGGATACTCCTAATGGAAATACTATGAGTTTGCCTGCGAACGACATACACAATTTTTCTGTTACAGTTCATAGATTTTGCTTATATTCAGATGAACTCTCGATTTTATGTTATATTAACAGTGGAAGTTTTCAGAACAGCTTCTTTTTTCTGCCACATTGTACAGACATGAAAGAAATTCAATCATTTCACTTTCCTGGGTCAATAGACATAGAATCAGGCAGAAGATGCAAAACTCTGCAAACTGAAGCATATACCTGTAACTGGATCTAGAGTGTTCAGACAAGTCACACATCGATGAAACATATAACCCATTAAACAATTCAGAAGTCTTTGATGTAGCACGTTAGCATGAGAAAATCAACAAAACATTTTCATTACTTCATTAATGTATTGTTTAACTGATTCATTAAGAACGGATTTCATCAATGCACAATTCAGTGCCCTTTTTGTTTAGTTTGAAATGAATTAAATTGCTTTCGGATTCTGCTTGTGATGTTTTTATATCACAAAGCATAAAGTCAGTAAGGATCAAGAGTATAACATACTTTAATTGAAACATGCTGTAAATGAAATTACACATTTGTACATGAAGATAAAAATATCAATTGCTTGTAAAAATAAGATGCATTCACTTACTGAGTGTAGTGCATTATCAAAATCATCACGTGAATGATAATGTATATTACAGATGACTATAATGTACCAAATTTAGAAATACTTTATTATTTCAATTATTTGACTTCAAAAGTACTGATTGTATCAATGTCTTGGGACGTGGTTAAATAGCACCAAATAAAGATGCATGATATTGTTTCCCAAAACGTCTAATCAAACTGTTCAAAGTGATGCAACATAATAATAGCACTGCTCAGACATTGTCTTATGGGAATAATTGTCAGCTTCAGCAGGAACAAGTGCCAGCGTGCTCTCCACCTGATCCACATTACTTTGAAGACCAAATCTGAGCAAGATGCATAAAAATTATGATCTGAATCTTGGAGAGAGTGGAAAGCAATTCATTCTGACCACATCTATCTAAAATGGTCCTTCAGATGTTACAGTGTTTTGTAATGTCTGGCATAATTCCTCAGAAACAGAGTTCAAGAATAACACTTTGAAAGTAAGAAAATCCATTTCTTCATTAAAGATACAACATTTCACAGCAAATTATGTAAATACTGTATGTGCTAATATATTCACATTGTAGCTTCACTTAGGGTGTTCCACTTAAAACAAGCTTATACCCCTTACAATTGAATCAGACAACTTAGACTGAAGACAGTTATTGGGGTGATTGAGTGGGTGTGGATATTCAAGTTCATGTCAAAGGAAATACCCAGGACCTTGGAAAAAAGCAGCAAAAACCAGAGTGAATGTGTTTAAAAATGTGTCTTTATAAAATGGTAAAATGTATTGCATCTGATAAACAATTAAAATGCATTGTCTCTGATAAATTCACAAGATTCTGAGAGAGATTCACAACCAACTTCACCCACTGAGATGGTACCTTCTCTGGATGAAGGACTACCATTAGAGATCTTAAGATAAGGGGCTAACTATTTTATATAGATATTGCATAAAGATGAGAAATGTATTTATTCTGACAGTTGCAAATCTTTTGAATTCTCCGCCTCAGAGGTCTGAGGTTTTTGTATAATTGAGAAAAGAGGACTGCAGATGTCGTAATATGGGAAATGGATGAGAAAATGTACACAAGAGTTATGATGAACCATAAATGGCAAAGGAGGTTCAAGAGGCAATTGACTTATGACAAGTTCTGGTTCCTTTGTTCTCTAACTGAATTTACTACTCTTGAATAAAATAAATCTTAATTTTGGAGGTTAAGGCACTTTATTTCAATAACCTTTAAAATAATTTACTATTAAATAATACAATTATTGAAAGTCATAACAACCATTTTTGAACAACCAAAGTAAAGTAGCTTTGAATACTATATTATTCAGATACCACGGAGTAACATTCAACTTCACCACTGCTGCATGCTACTTTGGATAACATAAATTCAGCACAAACTAATTCTGAGTGTCAAACAGTATCTGTACCATGTCCATGTTCTGTACCATACTTTGAGAAATATGTGCCGTTACTGAAAAATATTTGAAACATTAGAACATTACATTATCTCTGGAAACATTACAAACAGAACTGCAAGAAAGTTTCAAGGCCAAAAGACTGAGTTCCAAGAAATGACTGGATAAAGAAGACAAGAGCTAAATTGCAAGTATCACATACATAAAGAGTAACTTGAAAGATTTCTTCATGTTGTGATGTGAAAGAGCATGTGGCAGACACAAGACTGACTCCTCTTCTGGCAAATAGGTAGTTTAGGAAACAGGCTATTTCTCAGAACAGCCAGATCATCTGACATGTTTAGAAGGATGCTTTTGTTTTTATTTTTAAAACATAGGGTTAGTTACCCAAGGGAAGGAAAATATTTTTAGTTGACTACATGATGTCTCAAGGCAAGACATGGACTGAACTAAGCAATGTTACAAATATCACATCTATTGGACCATCAATTGATATCTCTGTTCACAAAGACTACTGAGGGTGTTGAATTTTGGAGCCTAAAGAAAAACTGATGACACACTGAGTGTGCATGGCATCAACAGTTTGGTTAGTGGGCAGTTTGACAAATGTAAATCCAACATGAATCTTCTCCAAAATCAATATTCACATGCAATCATAATTGAAGAATGCATTTTCTTTGCTCACTTGTAGAACGTTTCAATGATAGAATACTTGAAGCAAATTACAGAGGGGCTATTTTGTAGGTTTGAAGTATCCCAGATTCCTGTGACATCAGCCAAACAACAGAGAGCAGAGAAACAGACAAAATAAGGAACGTCCGATACAGGCTTTGCCAATTATCAAAGTTCTGAAGATAAATAGATTTTCATTATCAATGACATACAGAGATATTTAAAACTGTCTCATTAAAATATATTTAATAAATCACGTTAAAAGCATTCTTCCTCAAATTGCAAAACTCTGGTCTTTTTGCGCATTTGGACACCAAGAAATCTTGGTTGACTAGCCGTAATTGTTCTAATCAGGTGCTAGCAGCTTCTGTAGGGGACATAGAACTATGAGCATTACAGAGTATTTTAGGCTTCAGTTTTCATTGAATGAAAATTTATGAATAAGTCTGATATAAATAAGATAAAGAACATATGTACCTTAATGCTGATGATCTGCTAAACTAAAGGGCTGGCCTTATTAGTTTAGCAGATCATCAGCAGGAAACTCATTATGCCGCTTTCATTTGCAAAAAACAGTTTACAAAATGGTGGCTGCAAGAACAATCTTGCAAAATGGCAACTTCAATTCCTTTGATCACAAGGTAAGAACAAAAGCATTTTCTTTGTCTTGCTCCACTACCCTTGTCTCATTCCCTCTTGTGGATTTGCAAAGTTTAGTTCTTTCTGGCCAACACTTTAGGAGCTTTATGTTTGTTTCTGTCCCTAAGTGGCTTACTCTCATAGTTTGTTTTTCTCCATCAGTTCCTATACATTTCCAATATTTCTATGTTTATATAACCGAATATTAAACTAATCACTATTTGTCACCAATGCGGGGCAAGGTTAGAGAAGAAGAGATGCCCTCAGTATGAGAAAGAGGAGTATTATGGGGAAGGGAATGGAAGAAAATGATCATAATGATCATTTGGGATCTATTTCCAAATGAAGGTATGGAATCAAAAGTCTCACAATTTCAAATTTCATTAGTTGCCGCATTTGATTATCTTAATGCTTCTCTGATAACTTCATTAAAGTGGACCAAATAGCTTTTCTCACTGGGAATTTTCTTGTGATGAATCCTAATGCTAAAAGCCTGACATTATGAGTGAAATAAGTGGACTATTTTTTATTTGTCTAAATCAATCGGTGCAATATCAGTATTTTAGAGAAGCAGAATTCCAGTTTTTCATCCTGATTTTTAAATATTTAACCATATGGCACACACACTATTTTTCGTTAAGTACAACTTTGACTATAAAGACCTCACTGTTTGATTTTAGAGAAATAAAGTTAGAATCAGCCAAATGTGGAAAGGATTATCTGATAACATTTCCTCACGTCGCTCTGAAATCAAGGATAACAGACTCATAATGGCACTTAATTAAATTTACTCCTATTTATCTTTTATGCGCTTTAATCTGCACTTGATGACCTGTGTATACTCTGACCTCAATGGTGGAACAGGCGGACAAAGTTACTTCGAACTCAACGGCTGTGAAGGCGGATAAAGGCTGCAACAAATCCATCAGCTCCATTCGTCGTGGTTTCCATGCCATTGGAATCAGTTGGTTGATTTGTGAAGTATCGTGTGCTTCTTGGAGTGCAACATCAAATACACGTTTAACAAATACACGCACAGGCATCTTCGCTCTGTGATAGATCGACGGAATGAAGACCAGCATCCTCAATCTCGAGGGATAGCCATGACAACGACTCTGTGATTAACAGCCTTGAAATGGGTTAATCACAGTAAAAACCCAGTAGCCCTTTTCATTATTACCTATGACTTTATTCAGATCAACTTCAAGAGTTTGTTACTAATATAGTATTAGCACATCTCCTGTAGCACCAGAGGTCCAAACATCCTGGACCAATGCTATACAACGATCAAAAGTGCTTACTGAGCCTCTCCCCCACCCACATTTTGGTATGTCAGATCACCAGGCTGTGCGGCTTGTTCCCTCACACAAGCAGAAGATGAAACAGGAGAATCCAGCACAGAAAATCATACAGTGCAGACCTAAGGAAATAGATGAGCTTTTACATAAAAGCTATGAATTAATTAACTGGTCCATGTTCAAAGACTCAGTTGCCATACTAGATGTCATTGCCATCACAGACTTTATCAGCAAGGGTGTTCTTAGACTGCGTACTAAAAAGGATAAATTGGGTGTTCCCAAATTGGAATGCATGGATGAACCAGGAGATCCAATCTTTTCTGGTCTAGGTCTGCAGTATTTGAACAAGGTGACCCTAACTTTTACAAGAATTCAAGAAATGACCTTCATAAAGCTATCTAGATGTTAATAGATAGTTCCTGTCCCAAAATTGACTCCCAGTCCAGTCATCAGCTTTGGAAGGCCTTAAATAACGTGTTACAAAATGAAGTCAGGCAGCATTGCCGACAACTGCACATCCCCTCCTGGTGAGATTAACATGTTCTATGCATATTTTGAACATAAGGAAATGGGCATCCGACAGTCTCCAGTGCACCTCAATCTGTAGTCACTATCATAGACATAAGATAAGTCTTCAGGAGGATAAACACATGGAAAGCATTGGACCCTGATGGTATCATTGGCCATGTCCTTAGATTCTGCGTGGAACAGCTGGCACAGGAATTTTCAGACTTTTTTAACCTCTCCCTGCTTCAATCTGTGGCTCCCACCTGCTTTAAGAGGACCATTATCTCCCTAGTATCCAAGTAAAAAAAGAATGTGCCATAACAACTACTGCTCAGTGTCTCTGCTACCTACCATCATGAAGTGATTTGAGACCTGGCCATGGCATATACGTAATAACTCCAGCCTTCCGAAAGAACCTTGACCCACAGCAATTTACCTACAGCCGAAACAAGACTATGATGGATTTCATGTTCCTGACCCTACGCTCTTCTCTGGAGCATCTGGACATTAAAAGCAGTAATGATGAGATGGAGTAAAAGAATAAGATGGAGAATTTAATGACATATTGTCATGACAACCTTTCCTCGAGTGTTAGCAAAACAAAAGAGCTGCTCTTTGGCTTCAGGAAGGGTTTAGTGTACATGTTCTTGTTTACATCAACGGTATTGATGTCCAACCACATTGATGCCATGGTCAAGAAAGCTCGCCAACACCCCTACTTTCTCAGGAGGCTGAAGTCAAATCTAAATTTAAGTTCAAGTTCAATTGTCATGCAAGCATACACACAAATGCACCCAAATGAAACAGCATTCCTCTGGGGCCAAGTTTCAAAACTCAGTGCCAACAACGTTCAAAGTAAATTATCAAAGTACATATATGTTACCATATACAACACGGAGATTAATTTTCCTGTGGCCATACTCAACAAATCTATAGAAAAGTAACTATAACAGGATCAATGAAAGATCAACCAGAATGCAGAAGACAAACTGGTCAAATGCAAATATAAGTAAATAGCAATAAATAACAAGATAAAGAGCCCTTAAAGTGAGATTATCTGCTGTGGGAAACATCTCAATGATGAGTGTAGTTATCCTCTTTAATCAAGAGCCCAAAGGTTGAGGGGTGGTATCTGTTCTTGAACATGGTGATGTGAGTCCTAAGGCTCTTGTACCTTCTTGTACATCCCACCACAGACATCCTGTGTGTACATATTAGTTCTTTTCCACAAAGATATTGGTTGCAGAATTAAAGTGAATTCCTAATTGTTTTACAGAACAAAATGTATGAATCACAAATCATCATGGCTATGACCCAGAATTGGTGTCAGTGCCAAGTGCTCAGGGCTGCAGAATCCTCCAGATTGAGCGGAGGATGCTATGTACGTGTGGAGATCGTGGCCTCTGTTTATTGAACGGACTGGGCGTAAATGTATTTAGCATCTATACGTATTCTAGCTCATTTCTGTAATGCTGTCCGTCCGGTTTTCTTGAAAAATGCAGAAAACTAGTTGGAGTTCCATTGGAAAGACTTTGAAAATGCAATGTGAAATCATTTCAATAAATCAGATCACAGCTGCATTTTGTAACAATTGTCACCACAAAACAACCCTTTTCACACAGAGAGTGGTTGGTGCATGGAATTCACTGCCAGTGAAGGTGGTAGAGCTGGACACAATAGGGTTCTAAAAGACTCTTAGATAGCACATGGAGCTTAGCAAATTAGAGGGCTATGTGGTGGGGAAATTCTAGGCAGTTTCTAGAGTAGGTTACATGGTTAGTACAACACTGTGGGCTGAAGGGTCTGTAATGTGCTGTGGATTTCAATGTTTCTATGCTTCTGCCAGATAGCAGCAATGAGAAGGTAGCCTGGCCTGGGTGGTGAGGGTCCCTGATGATGGATGCTGCTTTCTTATGGTCGTATTTCATGTAGATGTGCTCAGTGATCGGAAGTGCTTTACTTGAGATGTGCTGGGCCGAATCCATTAGCTTTTGTAGGGTTTTCCATTCAAGGGCATTGGTAACTCCATACCAGATGATGATCAGCCAGTCAACACACTCTCCACTACACATCTACAGAAATCTGTCAGAGGTTTAGATGCCATGCTGAATCTCAGCAGACTCCTAAGTAGAGGCACTGCCGTGCTTTCTTTGCAATTGCACTTACATGCCAGGTCTAGGACAGGTCCTCTGACATAGTGACATCTGGGAATTTAAAGTTGCTAACCCTCTCCTCCTCTGTCCTCCAATGAGTACTGGCTCATGGACCTCTGGTTTCCCTCTCCTGAAGTCGACAATCAGTTCTTTGGTCTTGCTGAAACTGAGTGAGCAACAGTCACACACAGCACAAGGCACATATAATTACTGGATGATAGCAGTGAAACGTAGGGTCATAAAACAATAATAACAACAGTAATATAGCCCGCCCCTGAGTGTCATGGCCAGTAGATTGATGATGCATAGGGTGATTGTCCCGGAGTCACGTTTCTGAATGAACAAGTACACAGCAGTTCCTCTTCTCGTGCTGGTTCATCTGCAGACAAATGCAGTCTAGATTGTCTTCCACTGAGTGAATACTGGAGGGTAGCACCAATGGGTGGGGCCAGCACACACCCAGCCAGGACACCTGCTGTGCCACACCACTTCTGGGCAGCTGCAGGAAGCAAACGCATAGCTTGAGGGCCTGGACCACACAACAACCGAGGCCACTCAGCTCGCCCGCTGTCGGCCTTGCCAATGAACCAATCAATTGGACTTAGAGTATTCTACATTACCAATGTCCAGCAGGATCTGGTGATCACAAGAAAAGTATCCAAGACAATGATCTGCACCATTTGTTGAACTGCACACTGCCTCCACACATCGCCTCCAATACCATCCTCCTTGAGTGGCTGTAACAAACAGCAACATGGTGCACAACATGGAAAGTTTTCTACCTGGATGCATAATGCCTTGGAATTGCAATTGTTCTATGTGTGACCACACGAAACAGCAGTGTTGAGGACAAAGCTCAGCATGTCCCAGAAACCAGCCTTCTCTCCAAGGACTCTGTTTGCACTTAGCAATAAAGCCAACATAATCAAACGTCCCACCGAGCCTGACCTTCTCTCCTCTTCCATCCCCTATTGGACAGAAGATACAAAAGCCTGAAATCAGGTTCCACTAGGCTCAAGGAAAGCTTCTATCATGCTGTATCACACCTTACAATCTACCTCTTATGATTTGCACTTTATTGTTTACCTGCACTGCATTATCTGTGTGGCTTTTATACTTTATTCTATATTGTTTTTGTTTTTTATCTTGTTCTACCTCAATGCACAGTGTAATAATTTGATCTGTATGAAAAATTTGTAAGACAAGCTTTTCGCTGTACCTGGACAAAACTAATAGAGAGCAAACTCCAATGTAGAAGAGGCCAGATCAGGAGCACCAGATACAGTCGGCTTCTCCAAGCATGCTTGCAGGGTTAAGTACAAAGAGAAAGTCTGTGGAGAGGGAAGAGTGGAGACCAGCCAACCGGCCTATGCTCCCAGCACATCATTCCCCACAACTGCCCTTATCTTCAACGGCGTCATACCACTAAACACATCTTTCCTTCACCTTTAACCCCTCCCCTGCCACCAGCTCTCTGCTTTCCACAGGGATCAGGCTCTATGAAACTCTCTTGTCCATTCAATCTCCCCACTGATTTTCCTCTTGGTACACTTGTCCCACTTGTACCTGCAAGTGGGACAAGTGCTGTGCCTGCCCCTACACCTCCTCCATCGCCAACGTTCACCTGCACTTCACCTGCAAGTCTGTTGGGGTCATCAACTATATATGGCACTCCCAATGAAGCCTCCTTCACATCAGTGAGATCCTACGTAGATTGGGACACCATTTCATTTGGCACCTTCACTCTATCTTGCACAAAAGGCAGGCTTTCCCAGTGGCCACCCAGTTCAATTCTACTTCTCATCACCATTCCACCATGTTAGTCCTTGGCCTCCTCTACTGCCTCAATGAGGCCACTCTCAGGCTGCAGTAGCAACACCTGATACTTAGTCTGGGTAGTCTCCAACCTGATGGCATGAACATTGTTGTCTCTAGCTTCTGATAATTTCTGCTCCCTCTCCCTTTTCTGTTTTCTCAATCCCCATTTTGGCTTTCCTTTCAGCCGTACCCTTCCCATCTGTCCATCACTCCCTCTGGTACCCTTCTTTTTCCCTATCTCCCGTGGTGTACTCTTCTCTCTTAATCGATTCCTTCATCTTCAGCCTTTACCCCTTCCATTTATCACCTCCCAGCTTTGCACTTTATTCCCCCCTACCCCACCCACCTAGCTCTCCCCTCACCAGATTTCACCCAGCTCATGCCAGTTTGAACTCCCTTCCCTCCCCTCACCACATTCATATTCTGGCTTCTTCCCATGTCCTTTTCTATCCTGATGTAAGATATTGGCTGTTTATTGCTCTCCATAAATGCTGCCTAACCTAATGAGTTTCTCCAGCGTTTTGTATTATATACCACTGCGCAAGGTAATTTCAGTTCTGTCTGAGACAAGTAATTTTGATTCAGAAGATGAGTGTTGGGAAGAGCACAATGTTTACAAGACCTTTGTTGACAACAGTCGATGAATGGATTAAATCAAGTACAGATGCTTTTACAATATGTAGGTAGTTCAAAAGCTCAATACAGCCTATAAAAGACGTCAAAGTAGATTTGGTCTTAGAAAAATCAGCCTAATGCAGTGAAAGGATAGTGAAATAAAATAGATTGAAAATTTTTGTGGCAGTAGTGAAAGCCTAGAGATAATCTGGAGAGGATGAATCAAAGAAGATCATTTTGCAACTTCATAAGGAATACAGGAAAGAGGAAAAGTGCGTTTCTAAAGAAAGTCAGAGTGGGAGTTAGGATGCAAACTGATTTGAAAGTAGAAGCAGAGATGAAGAATCTTAAAAAGAAACTTATATAGAAGATTGAGTTCATTGTCAGCAGTTATATAACAAATACAACATAAGATTGTTAATTATTGCTGTTGCTAAGTTTTAATCACATTTTTTAACCTAGTGTGAACAATTATTGTTTAGAACATGTCATACAATGTACTCATTATTAAAGAATTATGCTGAGGTAACCCATAGAGAATTGATGTAAGGTCAAATGTGTAGGAAGTAATGAAATGATTTACTAGAATTATCAATTCATATGATGACTGTGTTAGAGGACACCATGGACTGACATGTTGAAATGGGAATGGGGAGAGGAATTAAAATGGTTGACCACCGAGAAATTCCACTTTTGGTGGATGATGCAGAGGTACTCAATGTGGCAGATCCCCATTTATGTTAGATCTCACCAGTGTAGAGGTGGCTGCTTTGGGAGCACTGGATACAATTGATCCTCCCAACGGATTTGCAGGTGTAATGTTGCCTCACCTGAAGGACCGTTTGGGCCCCTGAATGAAGGTGGGTATGGAGGTGAATGGGCAGGTGTAACACTTTTTGTCAATTGCAGGGATGTGTGCCACGTGAGAGATTAGTGGGGAGAGAAGAATGAATAAGGGCATGGACATGTCAGTCCAAGGTCTCGTTTTTAGTCATGGTGAGGTCACTCTCAGAGTTGAAGTGCAACACCTTGTATTCCACCTAGGTCACCTCCAACCTGATGGAATGAACAATAATTTCTGCTTTCGATATTTTTCCCTCCCCTTCCCTCTTCTTCTATTCCCCACTCTGATTGATTACCCCCTCTCCTCACTTGACTATCACCTTTCCCTGCTGCCTACCCTTCTTCTCTTTCTCCCATGGTCCATTCTCCATCCTATCATATTCCTTCTTCTCCAGCCCTTTTCCTTTCCTACCCACCTGGCTTCACTTATCACCTTCCAGCAAGTCCTCCTTCCCCTTCCCCACCTTTCTATTCTGGCATCGTTCCCCTTCCATTCCAGTCCTGAAGAAGGGTCTCGGGCTTAAGTGTCAACTGTTTACTCATTTCCTTAGATGTTGCCTGACCTGCTGAGTTCTTCCTGCTGTGTAGAATTTCCTGTGTCTATAAATAATTAGTTGTTTGTATTATATCATATATGTAAGTAATTAATGTATGTAGATTGTTGACATTTTGTGTGGTGTGTTGTTTATATTAAAGGGCAACAATGCACTTTATGTGAGTGAATCTTTAAGGATTTAAGGCACTACATGTTACGATTTTTGAAACATCATTTTGCCAGTCACTAAGCTGAGTTGATTCATTCAGTAATAAAGAATCTTCTTATATATAGCTTAGAAATCAATTTTTGGTTGACATTGAAACATCTTGAAATATTTTATTACATTAAAGATGAAGGATAAGCAGAGGATGCTATGACTGTCCACAATTTCCCATTTGGCTGTGATTATTTCCTTCCTTTATAATGTGAACAAAATAAGGAGCATTTACAAGCGCACAAACTTTAGCCCAGTGAATTAATACAAATCCCAAATATAAGGCGTCATAATTTTGTGAATGACAGCATTATGCTACTGAGCCGAAAGTGACTTATCATGTTAATTTTATTACAAATAAACATATAATTAAGTAGCCTGTAGATAGATGTAACTTTTTTCACAAAAGCTGGAAAACTAGCAGTGTGTTACAGACTACATGATAGGAAGAATTTGTTATTATCATCAAAGGAGGATCAAATAGAAGTTTTGATATGGAAATAAATTGGAATTTTTTGTTACAGAGACATAACAAAGAGGTTGTGTTGTTGCCAACTTCAGGCTAGTCCTCCTTCCCCCCCCCCCCCCACCTCCACTTTTTTATTCCGCTTGTAAGTCAATATTGTTCTTCAAAACCATTAGATTAAAAAATCTACTAATTCTGTATATCATAAAAGCAGAATCACAGCTCCATGGTCGCTTATGAAACTAAAATATGACCACATGGTATAAAGACTGTAATTTTCTGTTATAAAAAATTTAAAATTACTAAATTAATATATTTAATGGTTTAATATATTAAAGAAAAATATTTATTGAAATTTCCATAATCTAAATGGTAATTAATAATTCAAATGGTAAATAATAACTAAAATAACTTTCTTAGCTTTTCAGCAATTTGTATCCTTTGCCTTCAGATGCTTGGAAGGATCTTACCCAGCTCTCCTGGGTCTCTGCATTTCTTGTGATTCTCTATCAGCATTAACAGTCTTTGGTAATCCGATTGTTTTCCTGCCTCTCATATATTCCTCAAAATGAGCTTACATCTTGAGGAAAGGATATGAGACATAGGTAATTCTAATTTCCCCAGCTCAATCGTAAACTAGTAATGCGGAATCAAAGGAATGGCAGATATCTTGGGTCGCAAACCTGCATCAGTACCCTCCCACCCAGCCTGAGGCAGGATCTTGGCCTGATATGTCACAGATGCTGCTGTACCTGTTGATTTCCTCCAGCAGATTGCCTTTTGCTTCATATTCCAGCATTTACAGTCTCTTCGGTCTCCAGTACTGGGGAATTAGATGACAGGTTGAGCGAGTTGTTTTGAACATCAGATGAGCACACGAATGATGAAATTTAGTGAAAATGTGAGGGAGCACCTAATAGGTCTAATGGGAGGCAATAATCTTCCTTCTGGCAGCTAAACAGCTTTTTACCCAGCTGGATGGGGCATAGTGATCCTGGAGGTGCTTCCTCCATCCCTGCTGACACTAGAATTTCTGCTCATGTCAGTACAGAAAGATTGATAGGTGCAATGACAGTATAATGCCTACAATCATTACATGTAGATTTTTATATGAAGTTACCACTGAGATTTTTTTCCAGAAAAGACATATTTTCTCTCAAAATAAAGTTAAATATTTGCTTGAAATCTAAATAAACCCAAGACAAAATTGAGACTGCAATCGGATTTTCCTTTTTACAAAGCTGATGTTTAAAATTGGGCATGAGCCATGTTACTTGTCTGCTGCCAAAAATAGCCAAAGACAGCCAGGAAAGACGTAAACAGTAATTGAGGTGTATCTACATTTCCAGAAGGCCTTTGAGAAGATGCAATGACAAAGGTTAACACAGTGCACGTGTTTGGGGATAATATATTGGCAAGGACAGGAGCACTGTTCCCTCTAAGTTGCATGGCTACGCAGTAACTGAAATGCTCCCGTGCACGTAGCCTTAGATGCCATGCAGCTGCAATTTTCTTTTATATGAAATAATATATTATGTTGATATCATTTTGAAGCTCTGCTTATATAATTTTGAAATCTATGTTAATATAATTATGAAATACCCTGTGATTAATTATGTTAATAAATATAATCCATAAATGTTCTAAATAATAAATGTACCACTGTAGTCGGCGCAAAGTGCTACTAAAGAAACACACGGAGGCAGAGAGAGCTGAACTCAGAATGCCTTTACTGATTCAAAATCGCGCGCTTAAATCTCCCCTCCCATGGGCCGCTGTGACCCGCGGGGCGGACGTGACGTCAGACTGTCCCCGGAAGGTCCGCCCCGAGCGGGTAGTTCCAAACACGCTACTGCGTGTCTGCCCGCACCTCCCGATGGTGGTTCGAGTCCCGCGTGAGTGGGCCACCACACCATCCCCCGCCCCCCCAGAAACGTCCATCGGGGGAGTTTAGCCCCCAGTCTATGTGGTAGCCTGGGTGGCCGGCCTCACCGGTGCGGTGCGGGTACCCTCACTGGTTGCTCAATGTCCAAGTGCACCGGTTTGAGGCGGTCAACTGTAAAAGTCTCTTCCCGGCCACCCACCTCCACGACACACGTGTTTCCGTTGTGCCGGATCACCTTGAAGGGTCCCTCGTACGGCCGCTGTAGAGGTGACCTGTGCATGCCCCTGCAAGTAAAACATACTCACAGTCTCAGAGATCTTTAGGGGTGAAGGATGGCGTGGGACCATGCCTGGAGGTCAGGACCGGTGCCAGGGTCCCTACCTTGTCCCGCAGCCTCATTAGCACCGCTGCTGGAGTTTCTTCTGAACCTCGGGCCTCTGGTACAAACTCGCCCGGGACCATCGTGGGGGGGTGGGGGGGGGGGTGGTGCCGTAGACCAATTCTGCTGAGGAGGTGCCCAGGTCCTCCTTGGGGGCTGTGTGGATGCCCAGTAAGACCCAGGGAAGCTCATCTGTCCAGTTGGGGGCCCCTGAGGTGTGCCATCATGGCCAACTTGAGATGCCGGTGGAATCGTTCTACCAAACCGTTGGACTGGGGATGGTACACTGTGGTGTGATGTAGCTGGGTGCCCAGGAGCTGCGCCAGAGCTGTCCACAAACCAGACGTGAATTGCGCCCCTCTGTCGGAGATGATGTCCATTGGGAGGCCGAACCTGGTGATCCAGTTTGCAATGAGTGTCCTGGCGCAGGACTCAGTGGACGTGTCTGCGAGCGGTATGGCTTCCAGCTGTCTGGTGAACCTGTCTACCATGGTAAAGATATACCTGGCACCCCGGGAGACTGGCAGGGGGCCGACGATGTCCACGTGGATGTGTTGGAGCCTCCTGTGCGTCGGCTGGAACTGCTGGAGGGGAGCCTTCACGTGTCGCTGGACTTTGGCAGTCTGGCAGTGCACGCAGGTCCTGGCCCAGTGTCTGACCTGTTTGCGCAAACTGTGCCAGACGAATCTGTCTGCTACCAGCTTGATGGACGCCCGGATGGATGGGTGGGCCAGGTCGTGCAGCATGTCGAACACCCGGTGCCTCCACGCTGCTGGTATCACGGGTCGGGGTTTGCCGGTAGACACATCGCACAGGAGTCGATCTGCTGCCGGGCCGATGGAGACGTCCTCCAACTGGAGCCCCGAAACGGCGGTGCGGTAAGCCAGGATCTCGGGGTCCGACCATTGTGCTTCCTCTAGTGCTGCATAGTCTATTCCTGAGGACAATATGTCTACTGAGTGGAGGTAGGGGCGAGACAGTGTGTTGGCAATGATGTTGTTCTTCCGTGTGATGTGGCGGACGTCCGTGGTGAATTCTGAAATAAAGGACAGGTGCCCTTGCTGCCGAGCCAACCATGGGTCCGATAGCTTGGCCAGTGCGAAGGTGAGGGGCTTGTGGTCCGTATACACGGTGAACTCCCTTCCCTCGAGGAAGTACCGGAAATGCTGGACAGCCAGGTAGAGTGCTAGCAACTCTCTGTTGAAAGCGCTGTACTTCACCTCTGGTGGCCGTAGGTGGCCATAGAAGAAAGCGAGTGGTCGCCACTGGTCCTCGACGAGCTGCTCCAGGACTCTGCCGACTGCCATGTCAGAAGCGTCAACTGTGAGTGCCGTGGGTACATCGACTCTCTGGTGCACTAGGAGGGCCGCCTTTGCCAGCGTCTCCTTGGCCTGCTCAAACCCCTCCATGGACTCCGCGCCATGGTCTTGCCGGCCATCAGGCTGAACAAGGGTCTCATGAAGTGTGCCGCCACCAGCACAAACCGATGATAAAAGTTGACCATCCCTATGAACTCCTGAAGGCCCTTGACCGTGCTGGGCTTGGGGAACTGGCGGATGGCCTGGACCTTGTCCGGTAGGGGAACTGCGCCATGTCGGTTGACTCTGTGGCACAAGAAGTCGATCTCCGTCAGCCCAAACTGGCACTTTGCCAGATTGATTGCCAGTCCGTGGTCACTCAGGCATTGGCAGAGCTTGCGCAAATGTGCCACGCGCTCTTGGTGCGAACTGCTGGCCGCCAGGGTATCGTCCAAGTAAATGAAAACGAAATCCAGGCCACGTCCCACCGAGTCCATGAGCCTTTGGAAAGTTTGGGCTGCATTCTTGAGACCGAAAGGCATCCTCAGGAATTCGAACAAGTCGAGCAGGGTGATGAGGGCTGTCTTGGGCACGTCATCGGGGTGCACTGGGATCTGATGGTATCCCCTGACTAGGTCGATTTTCGAGAAGATGGTCACTCCGTGCAGTGTGGGGGTACTGGGTATCTGTTGGCGATTGTGGCATCATTGAGCCTTCTGTAGTCTCCGCAGGGCCTCCATCCTCCTGTGGACTTGGGCACCATGTGCAGCGGGGATGTCCATGGGCTGTCTGAGCGGCGTACGATCCCCATCTCTTCCATCTTACGGAACTCCTCCTTGGCGAGGTGGAGCTTGTCGGGTGGGAGCCCGCGAGCTCGGGCGTGCAGTGGCGGTCCTTGCGTGGGGATGTGGTGCTGCACGCCGTGCTTGGGGTTGGCCATGGAGAACAGTGGGGTGACTATGGAGGGGAATTCCGCCAACACCCTGGCGAATTCGTTACCTGAGAGGGTCACGGAATCCAGGTGGAGGGCCAGTAGCTTGGCTTCTCTGAGCTGGAAAGTCCAGAATGTCTCAGCATGGCTAAATGCCGGCCTTTTAGGTTGACCAGGAGGCAGTTGGCGCATAGGAAATCTGCCCCTAGTAGTGGCTATGACGCCGCTGCCAACGTGAAAGTCCAAGTGAAATGGCTGGACCCGAAATGCAGTGAGATAGTTCGCAGGCCGTACGTCCGAATACTGGTGCCATTTGCGGTGGTGAGTTCAGGGCCTAAGACCGCGTTACAAGTGTCCATGTTCGAGGGGGGAGTACGCTGACTTTGGTCCCGGTGTCTACCAGGTAGCACCACCCTGACTGCCAGTCCCAGAGGTACAGGAGACTGTCTCGGTGGCCAGCCATTGTAGCCATTAGCGACGGCTGTCCCCAGCGTTTCCCAGAAGAGCACATGATAGACAGCAGCAGCATGCGCCTGAGCCCCATCTTTGGTGATAGAAACACCATTGTTCCAAACTTTCATCTTTTTCCCCCGTGGGTCTCGGCGGCTTCGGTTGCGGGGCCTGGGCTTTGGGGCGCACGATCGTGGCTCGGCCAATGGAGACTGCTCCTTGTTGCTTGCTCTGCCAAAGGACGTCTGCTTTAGCCGCGACCCTGCCTGGGTCGCTGAAATCCTCACTCGTGAGGAGGAGGCAAATGTCCTCTTGCATTTGCGAGGAACTACTGTTCAAATAAAAGGCCCGGCTTATGGCCGTCCATGAGCGCCAGCATATCATTCATGAGCTCGGATGGAGTGCTGTCACCCAGGCCGTCCATGTGTAGGAGCCACGTGGCCCGTTGGTGGCGGGATATTCCGAAGGTACGGATCAGGAGCAGCTTAAGCTTAGTGTACCTATCCTCCGTTGGTGGCTGGCGTAGGAAGTCAATGATCAGGCCTGTCGTCTCCTGGTCGAGCGTGCTGACCATGTGGTAGTACCGCGTGGCGTCGGCTGTAATGTCTCTGATATTGAACTGGGCCTCAGCCTGCTCAAACCAACTGAGTGGCCCAAAAAGTCGAGAGTTTCAGAGAGACCGCACTGTGTGAGTTGCTCGAACTCATGGCTGGTCGCTGAGTCGCCGGCTCCAGATGCCATCTGGAACATCCGGGTCACCGATGTAGTAACGCACAACGCGCTACTAAAGAAGCACACAGAGGCAGAGAGAGCTGAGCTCAGAATGCCTTTACTGATACAAAATCGCGCACTTAAATCTCCCCTCCCTGTGACCTGTGGGGCGGACGTGACATCAGACTGTCCCCGGAAGGTCTGCCCCGAGTGGGTAGTTCCAAACGCGCTACCATGTGTCTGCCCATGGCTCCTGATGGCGGTTCGAGTCCCACGTGTGTGGGCCGCCACACCACAACCTTTACTTTGAAACAGTTTAGAGCGTCAACATATTTACATTGTCAGTGTTTCAAGTTACAATACTGTTACAAATTGTAACAATAAACACAGAATGGAAGTTGATGGATCACTGTTAAAAACTGCCGGCCTGCTGAACAGTAACACCAACAAGTCAAGACAGTTTACTTTTGCTGTTGTAGCTGTCAGTTGTTTTGGCTGCCAGATATTATTTTTCTGTGTTGTGAGTTGTAATCTATGTTTGTTTGATGTGCATATTATAAGAAAAAAACATTTAAAGTGCCATTGCAGATTCAGGTTGTGTAAAAATTTCCTGCCTAGAGCAATGGTTGGTCCACATACCTGGAAACAAAAATTAAGGGAAAGTTTGATGGTAGATTGGCTAATTAACAGAAAATGGAGTCAGGTTAAAAGGGAATTTTCGATTGGCAATCAGTAACTTGTGGTGTGCCACAGGGATCAGTGGTAGAACCTCAACAATTCAAAATCTATATTAACGACTTTGATAAAGGGTCTGACATTAGTGTAGCTTATTGACTGATGAAACAAAGTTGTGTGAGTTTTCAAATTGTGAGAAAGGTGCAAAGGGATATAGATATGTTAAGTAATTTGGCAAAAGTTGGCAGATGAAGTATAATATGGATAAATGTGAAGCATCCAGATTTCATATTTAGATATATTTATCATGTGTACATTGAAACATACATTGAAATGTGTTATTTGAGTTAACAAGCAACACATCTATGGATGTGCTGGAGGCAGCCCATAAGCATCATCACACATTCCAGTGCCAATAGCATGCCCATGATGCTCGACAGAACAACACAAAGCACAACAAAGAAAAATGTGAGGAAGCAACAAAGCAAAACCCCATTCCTCCTGTTAGATATAATTACAGTGTTCAAAAGTAGTTTGGACAGGTATTTAAATATGAAACTTATAGATGGATAAGGGCATCTTGCAGGCAAATGGAATTCGCATAGATAGAAATCAATGTCACCATACATGAGAAAAGTCAAATGAACCTGTTTCGGTACTGTATGTTTTATGATTCTATGGTTCCTTTTCTTGTTTATATTGCTTTTGTTTTATAAAGGTAATAGATCTGGCATATTTACACAACACGTAACTTTCATGTCCAACTGATCATTAGCAACATTCATGAACACAGTAAATCTAAAGTATCAAAAGTATGAAATCATAATATTTCAGTAAAATATTATATAATATTTTCATCAATGCATTTTATTTGATATTTAGTTTTTCATTTGATCTCTCTTGTAGCTAAATTCTGCATTTAAACTTTAAAGTTCAAAGTAAATTTATTATCAAAGTATATATATGTGACCATATACGACCCTGAGATTCATTTTCTTGTGGACATACTCAATAAATCCAGCAGCCGTAATAGAATCAATGAAAGACCACACCAACAGAATGGACACCCAGTGTGCAAACACAAAAAGAAAGAAAATGATAATGATAATATTATAATAATGTAGAGCATGACCCTCCATGGAAGACATCCTCACAATCTGAGCAGATTAGATATTGACAAAGAAGCATCAAATGCCTAGCTCAGAATAGGAGACCTCTTACCAGAAATGGTTCCTTGAGGCAATATAGGGCCAGGTGGTTAACAAAAATATATCAAAAATACACAATAAAAAAACAACCAATTCAAGATGATAAATGTAGAAAATGTTGAGAAAAAACAGAAACAATTCAACACTTTACAGGATCCTGCAGAAGTTTAATTCAATCTGATTACATACACAGGCACAATCAAGCAGCAAACATCATTCATCAAAAGCTTGCTTTAATATACAAACTAATAAATGAAATCACACCTTACTATAAATACAACCCTGATCCAGTTTTAGAGTCAGAATACACAGATTATATTTTGACAATCAGTTATACAGATAGGACAATCCATAATAACCATATGGATATTGTAATACAGGATAAACAAGCAAAAACAACTTACTTAATAGATATGGCCATTCCAAACACACACACAACTTACGGAATCAAAAAGTGAAAAAAAATGAAATATGCTGAATTAAAAATGGAAATTGAAAGACTTTGGAACGTGAACAAGATATACATTGTCCCGATAGTAATACCTAAATCTGGTGTCATACCAAAGGCACTACACAATAGCATTAAACAATTAGGACTACACAGTAATATCTACACTAATCTTCAGAATGCCACAACACTAAACACTACTGGAATAGTCCGAGAGTTCCTAGCAATTGATAAATGAGCGTGCTTGGCTACTCCCGTAGCTCAGGTTTTACCAGCTGAAAAACTATAAATCATCATAATAATAGCAGTTCTTAGTATATATAAACTACATCCAATACTTGTGAAATTCCTGCAACATCTGATAAAGCTTTGGTGTACTGTAATCACCCTATCTATTAACAACCAGAAAAGCACAATCACCCTGATCAAAAAAAATTGAGACATTTTCCAGGACAACTAAGTCCACTCTGGTTCTATCTAGCTTTAAACCCACTCTCTAATTTACTGAATTGGATGAAAGCTGGATACCAAATCAGAAACAACCAAATGAATTATACCTTGACACACCTTCTATACATGGATGATTCAAAATTATGTGCTCTTTCATCAGTAAAGCTAAAGCAATTAATTCAAATAGTAGAAATGTTTCAAAAGATATAAACATGAACTTTGAGCTGGATAAATTCAGAACATTAAACATAAAGAAAGGGGCAATAGAGCTAACAGAATACAAAACAGAGCAGCAGGATACAATACAGCCGATGGATGAATATGAAACATAAAAGTATCTGAGATATCAACAAACAAAGAAAATGGATCATACTGTGATAAAAGGAAAACTTTTGACAGAATTTACTTCAAGGCTTAAGAAAATCTGCCAAATAGAACTCATCAGTAAAAATATAACAAAGACAATAAATGCTTTTGCTAGACCCATATTAACATATTCTTTTGGCATAATCTCTTGGTCTGAAACCGATCTGGAAAATTTACAAAGAAAATAAGAGCTGAAATGTCAAATTTCAGAAAACATTACGTACATTTGAATGCACTTAGAATAACATTATCTAGAACACAAGGGGGAAGAGGAACAGCAGGCATTAAAAATCTACACAACAGTCAGATAAAACTTGTAAGGATATATTTTCATCAACGAAAGCAGAATTCAACACACCACATGAGCATATGCAATTCTGATTAAGAAGTATACATTACTAAACTTTAATGAGAGCACAACCCAAAAGCTGGAGAAATTATCACTATTGAAGAAAAAAACTAACCAATGGAAGAGCATTTCCCTCCATGGAAGACACGGATTGAGCAGACCAGTTGTCAACAAGGAAGCATCAACCACCTGGCTCAGATTTGGAGACCTCTTCCCAGAAACAGAAGGGTTCCTTTAGGACCAGGTGGTTAAAACAAAAAAATTATTAGAAATACCTAATAAAGGACCAAAAAATTCAAGATGATAAATGCATAAAATGCCAAGAGAAGCCAGAAACAATCTAACATATTACATAATTCTGCAGTACTTCAACTCAATCTGATTACTCACACAGGCACAATCAAGTGGCAAACGTCATTCACCAAAATCGGGCTTTAAAATACAACCTGTAAGAGACATCATAGCTTGTTATAAATACAACCCTGATCCAGTTTTAGAGTCAGAATCCCATAAATTATATTACAACCAATCTGTTACTACAGATAGGACAATCCATAATAACTATCCAGATATAATATTACAGGATAAACAAGCAAGAACAACTTATTTAATAGATACAGCCATTCCAAACACACATAACATACAGAAATCAATAAGTGAAAAACACAAGAAATATGATGAATTAAAAAAGGAAATTGAAAGACTTTGGAACATGAACATTGTCCTGATAATAATATACTGGTATCGTCCCAAAGATACTACACAACAGCATTAAGTAATTCAGGCTGCACTATAATAGCTAGTTAAATCTTCAGAAAGCCACAATACTAGACACTAACAGAATAGTCCAAAAGTTTCAGACAATTGACAAATGTGCGTGCTTGGCTATGTCTGTACCTCGGGTTTTACCAGCTTGAGCTGAGAAAAAATAAATAATAATAATAAATAAGCAATAAATATCAAGAACCTGTGATGGAAAGTCCTGAAGGTGAGTCCTTAGGCTGTGGGAACAGTTCAGTGATGGAGCAAGAGAAGTTGAACAAAATTATCCCCTCTGATTTCAAGAGCCTGATGGTTGAGGCATAATAACTGTTCCTGAACCTGGTTGTGTGAGTGCTGAGGCTCCTGTTCCTTCTTCCTAATGGCAGCAGTGAGAAGAGAGCATGGCCTGGGTGCTGGGGTCTCTGATGATGGATGCTGCTTTATGGCGATAACACTTTGTGTAGGTGTGCTCAGTGGTGGGGAAGGCTTTACTCGTGATGAGCTAGGCCATATCCACAACTTTTGTAGGAATTTCCATTCAAGGGCATTAGTGATTCCATACCAGGCTGTGATGCAGCCAGTCAATATAATCTCCATCTATAGAAGTTTTTCTGAGTTTTAGATGTCATGCCAGATCTTTACAAACTCATAAGGAAGTAGAGGCACTGCTATGCTTTCTTTGTAATTGCACTTACATGCTGTGCTCAGAATAGGTCCTCTGAAATAATATTTTAGAACATTCATGCATTTACCCAAACATGAGTTTTAATCTCTCATACCCAAGGATAAGTAGACAAAACTATGTATGACATACTGTTATTTTAAAGAAAGTGTAGCTTGTTGCAATGTGTTTCAGAACAGCAGCCTTTCTTTATTTTAATGATACGGTATAATTAAAGCAAACTTTTCATTGATGCAAAGTTCTGTTCATCCTTTCTTTGATGACTCTCAGAGAATTGTGAGTAAAGTCTTATACTCTGCAGAAAAAAAATTGACATAACCCTTTTAGTTTACCCCTATTTTGCTAAAATCTGACAAAGGCATGGATCATTAATTTCAAGTTGCACCATTGGCTCGAAATACAGGTCTCTTATGAATTAATCAGGAGCACTTGGGAGTAGTTGGCGAACTAAATGCACTGAAATTACAGTGCTCTGGGATACAGCCTCCAGATCACAGGCTTGCACTTTTAAGTCAAATGCATTTAGCTTCACATGTGAAATATCCTGGAGGTATTCAAGTAGCTAATTTCAATTTGTTATTCCCATAACTGAAAATATTTTGGAATGAGTTTGTAAATTTAGCTGTGTATCCATGGTTTTCTGCTTCCAGGAAAATGCTAGTGGTAACTAACCAAAAGCATGGGGCCACTGGCAAAGCTATAGAGTTGATTGGCAGATATGTCAGTAAGTATTCAAACTTCAGCAGGGTGATGATGATGAGGAATTTATTTGTAGAACTTGTGGTGGAGCCAAAATGAAGATTTGAATCTTTGGAGATGATTTTATGTTAATTAATGTATTTATTTAGAGATACACTATGGAGTAAGCAGGCCTTTCTGGTCCAATGAACCACACCACTCGGCAACCCACCTACTTATCCCTAGCCTAATCTCAGGACAATTAACTACTAACTGGTACGCCTTTGGAATGTGGGAGAAAACTGGAGCACCTGGAGGAAACCTATGAGCTCAAAGGAAGGACATTCAAACAGACAACAACAAAATTGAACTCCGAAATCTGACCCCTGACCTCTAATAGTGTTGCACTAATCACTACACTACTGTGATTGTCTATGTGATGTGCATTTTGCAGTTCTGTTTAACAAACCTCTGCTTCAGTGCTACTTTTGAATCTCAAATGACAACCCACTGAACATTAGTAGAGCTGCAACAATAAGCAAGAAGCTATTCCTCATATTCCAATAGAGAGATGCATTTAGCAAGAGGGCATACAGGTTTAAAGCTGAAGGCTAAATTATTGGATAATATGTTGTATCACCACCAGTACCTTAGATCAAGTGCTATCAGTTTGAACAAATCTAGCTGCTTGGTGGTTGTCAAAGTTAACAGTACCTCAGTAATTTATCTCAAGATCCTTCCAGGGCTCTCTCTGAGATATCTGGCAGATTTAGAAGTTAGCTGTGAACAAATGCTTCAGCTGTTGATTGATGACTTGTACTCCAGGACTAAATTGCATTGACATTGCCTGCAATGTCAGTCAGAATGAGTGGTCATTCAGATTTATGGCTCTGCCTTGCTTCTCACAGATTCCAGGCACCTTTGACTGCATGCATGGAATCACAGAATAACTGGATCATTTTAGTAAAAAAGGAGGATAATTAGTCCATTATTTCGGTGCTGGCACTCTGTACCAGGACATCTCACTAGTTTCACCAACTAGCCTTTTCTTCAGAGCGTTGTAAAATTTTCTGTACAATATATTCATCTAATTCCCTGCTGAAGGCCACAATGGAACCTACCTCCACCATATCTGCATTCCAGTAGTCCATGCACTCCAGATTCCAGCCATAAAAGTAAAGGTTTTCTTCAATTCACTCTTAATTCTATTATCCCATATCTCTAGCCTTTAGTTCTTGATGTGTCCAGCAATAGGTAATGTGTCCATCACTCTGTCCACATTCTTCATTATATTGTATACTTCCATCAAATCTCCCTATAGCCTTTTCTTCTCTGAAGAAAATAGTTCCAAGGAGTGAAGTGGTACAGGTGAGCTAAAAGTGGCAGCAATGAGGGTATGAGAAAATTGCATAACTCAGTAGAGATGGATGCATGTACAATGCACCATTATACTTCAAAGGTCAAAAGTTCCAAGTTTAAAGTAAATTTATTATCAAAGTACATATATTTCACCATATGCTACCCTGAGATTCTTTTTTTTTGTGGCCAACCACAGTAAATACAAAGGAACACAGTAGAATCATTGAAAAATGACAAATAACCAATGTGCAAAAGACAACAAAAAGTAGAAATACAACAAAGAAAAAAGACAAAGTAATAATTATAAATAAATAAATAGTAAATATTGAGAACATAAATTGTAGTCTTTGCCTTTTTAGAAGAAATAAAATCATAAAATTGTTTTTGCTATCTCCAGAAGTGTGAGTTCATATGTCTACTGCTCAGTTTTTTAACAACCTTTAGTCATCCTTTATCACATCAAACCCACCTGACCAAATGCTCACCATAGTCCACCTCACCAAGCCTTTCCCCACCGTCTCTACAGGAGAGGTTATTTTCCTAAATGCCCTCACAGATTCTAGCATGGTGTTCAGAAATTGCTTCTAAATGAAGGGGAAGCCTTTTCTAATGCTGGAGAGGGTAGATGATTCCAACATCTAACAAATCATATGTTTCAATTCCCTTTAAATATTGGAATTGGATGGGCATGAATACAATCACGATCATCACACAACTAATTTGCTTAGGAAATATAAAATAATTTGTCAATGCAATAGCTGAATTTAAAAAAATGCCACCTGCACGCACAGAGATCTCTGTGTTTCTACTCCACTTGCTGACATCCCCACTAATTTCCCATTCCACTCAAAGTAACACTCAGTACAACAAGGTTTCATGGTCAATAGTCTCTTCAACTACCATGAGGACATTTGTTAGTTGGGGTCAACCATCAGTGTCTACGTGATATACAAGCCTTTTGTTGGATTTGGTAGCTCAGACACATGTGAAAGCCAGGAGCTGGACTTGGTTGTTAGAGGCTATTTGAGATGAACACAATTGGGATCATTTACTAGGAGTTTATCCCAACTGCCACCCCCAGCTATAACAACCTTTGGAACCAACTAACACAACTGCTTCCCATTATTATGATTGCCCAATCAGGCTCAGTGATCATAGGCCACATGCTCTGTATGGTGTTAAAAGAAAACTGATTTCTCTACTGAAGCTTTGTTGACCAAAATCTAGAAACAAGCAACACTTCAGATGCTGGAGGTTCAATGTTAGAACTCAACTTGTCAAACAGCCTCTGTGGAATGAGAAACCAGTTAACATTGAGTCAGCAACCCTTCTTCAGAACTGGAGGGGTGAGAGCAGTGAATGTAGACAGTAAAACCAGAGTATGGAGGAGGAGTAAAATGTAAGATAAAAGCCCAAAAGGAGATCAAGTGATAAGGAGCTTGAATATTGACCTCTATCAAGGCATTTTAAAGAAACAAAATGAAAAATGGCCATAATGATAATGGAAAATGATGAGAGAGCAGGTTATCTGGAGTTGGAGAATTCAATGTTCATTCCAGAAAGTTTCAAAGCACCCAATTTGTGTGTTTTTATTTTTATGGTAATTGACAATTAAATATTATTTTCAAACCTATGGTAATGCAAAATTCTGTACAATTTAAATCTGCACCAGTGTTGACTCAGATTAAAATTTGTATAAAAACTTTTAGTCATACTATACATATTATTAGGCAATTATTATAAAATACATTTGCAACAATATCTTTATGATACTTTGCCAAATCTAACATCTTTCATTGAACTTTATATAACACCAATAATGCATCAAACTCATCCCAAGGCAATTTCCAAGGTTAAACACAGAAATTGATGCAGTCATGAAATGAGATATAGGTATTAATGTCTGGTAAAAGAGGAAGAGACAGAGAAGTGGAGACGATTGAAGGGAATTCCAGTGCTCAAACTCTGGCAGTTGAAAGCATGGCAGAGATTAAAATCGAAGATGCTCGCATTGTCAGTCTCAGAGGAACATGAATCTCAGAAGGCTGGTGGAGATTACAGATGTATGGACAGATAGGAGAAATGGAGAAATTTGACAAGTTGAATAATGACTTAAATATTTAATATAATCTTGATTTTAATAATAATGAATAATATTAATCTTATGCAAGATTGAACAGAAACTTGCATTACCATAGGCTTGAAAATAATATTTAATCATTAACTACCACAAAAATAAAAAACAAATTGAGCATTTTGCATTTGATTGAGTTCCAAAATACATCAGTGAGAAAAGGAACGATTGTTATACAAGATGTTACAAATGATCTCAAATGCACAGGATGGAACCTTGAAATAAGTAAGAACTAAGATAACAAGGTGGCTAGAAGAATTATAATCTTCAGTTCAACAATTATTGAATTAAAATAAGTACATAGAACCAAATTATTACCATTATCAAATTATTAATTTTATTCTTTTATATAGATTTTTATATCAATTAGTATGTTTGTTTTTAGAATGAAAGTTGCTTCTGTATCTTGCCAGACTGTTGCAAACATTTACGGTGGTGGCAGTGTAAATGGACAAATTTGCTGAAAGAATATACAAGCTCAATGTTAATTAGAATGATAAGTTCATTGGCTGTTAAAAGAGTTGGTTGGAAAGCAAAACTAAATGCCTACTTGTACAAGTCTAGACTTTGTTTCCCAAGAATAACAAAATTGCTTTCAGGGAATAATCAGAATAATCAAACACTAGGGACATCCCTTTAAAACATTCAAATCACTCAGTGCATTCGAGGTCTCAAATCTATTCACCTAAACAGCCTATTGGTTAGTGGGACATTTTAATGAACTCAGTTAAGGGACACTACATGTGACAGTGGCAGGTTTACTTTAAGTCGTCTCTGATGCTCCTCAAAGGGTTCATCTGAATCCAATGAAGAAAATATTCAATCTTTGCCTGACAGTACCCATTCTGGAGTTTAAGATTTGCTGGCCTGATTAAACAGTTTAAGCTAACTTTAACTCATACAAGTTACATATCATATTGGATGTCACTAAGACATTCAGTCAATGAGTGGTGTTGTTGTTCTTAGCTACAATAATTGAATTCATCAAATCGTTAAGTTAGTTTGCTGCCTTCATTACATTGAGCCAAAGTGGATTAATTACACATCACAATTACTATTGGGAACTACTGAATTTAGGCTCAGCAACTTAAAGTTGTAAAGTTGTAATGTTTTACATGTAACATGATATTACAAGTGTCACTTTATTTCATTACGTTATTCATTCAAAACAGAAAAGTATCACTCTGCACATTTAATCAAAGCTGCATTTAGAGCCATAAATTAATGTTTCAATTGGGTCTGTATCACAGGGTTAATTAGCAAAAGACTTAGAGATATAAAAAGCCAATTTTACAAAATTATACACCTAATAATTTCAATAAAGTATCCTTTCAGTCTATTTGCTAACTGTTTCGTTTTGTGTTCAAGCTCTGGATTCTTATTAATGATTTCTCTCTTAAAAAAAAAAGCTAGAACTTACAGCGATAATAAGATTATAAATTCCAATTTGTAGATGACTGTCAGGTAGAGTGGACTTAAAAGTAGCTTATGCATTTCTTTAGTACTCTCGTTCAATAAGAAATAAGAGTTTCTATGTTTAACAGGAAAGAAATTGATTTTCCTGGGAAGTGAAGAGTATGTCAGACAGAATATGAGAAGAACATGATACATAGTAACACAGAATCTACTTACTTTATATAGGTATTGTACAATGACTTTGAGGAATATTAATATATAATGTGGGTATTTATATTATCAACATTTTAGTTCAAAATTCTACTAGGAGAAAGTTGACAAATAAATTAAGTACTGTATTGCAATTATTTTGCTTTTGACTTAATACTTGAATTACATATCATATTTCTTTAATAATTCATTTTGCCAGTGTCTCTGCTTCTTTAAGAATGTGGATGGTATTTTAAGGTTTTTCAAATCTTCTATGCATTTCTGCAGCTCTGCTTCCAATGTCTGTTTCTCATCATTATTTTTATTTTGATCCACCTCAGTGGTTTTATCAAAGCTGCTTTGATTTGTGTTTGTTCGTTTGCTGATTTTCTGGTGATATAGGATTTTGTCTTCATGTTGCATTCTTTGTACATCATCAAGTTCCAGAGTAGTCGCTCTCTGTGGGGTTTCCTGGAGACTCTTGTTTATGACTTCTGACCCAGTGTTTACAATAGAACAGCTCTCCATGCTGGAAGTGGGATTATCCTTGCAGTTTGTTGCATCCTCTGTATTCTTATTGGTTTCAATTTCTTTGTTCTGTTCTTCTGCAACTCCAGCTAAATCCAGAGACATACCTTCAACTATAGAGAAACACAAGAACAATGGTAAAAGAGGTCAATTGAGTTAACAACCATATTGGACAATGAGGAAATCAAGGAAAAACAATTGACAGAAATAATCTTCAATTATCTTTAATTTTGAGCTTCAAGTTATCCTTTGAGGATATTTCTTTGAAATATTCCTTATACAAAATATTCCTTATATAAAATACTTTTCCAGTGCTGTTTACTGACAAGATTGTAGAGAGTATCACCTGCAAAAATTCTCTGATGACTCAGCAATTATTGTGTGTATAAAGGGAGGACAGAAGGCTGAATACAGGACCCTGGTGGAGGACTCTAACGAATGGTGCAAGCTGAATCATCTGCAGCTCAATATCAGTAAGACAAAGGAGATGGTGATGGATCTTAGGAAGACCAAGCCTGCACTGCTCCCTGTTACTAATGATGGTAAGGATGTAGATGTGGTGAGGACTTACAAGTACCTGGGGGAGCACCTATATGACAGACTTGAGTGGAACACCAACACAGAGGCTGTGTACAATAGGGGCCAGAATCACCTCTACTTCCTGAGGAGACTGAGGTCCTTTGGAGTATGCAGGCCTCTCCCTCACGTGTTCTACCATACTGTTGTCGCCAGTACAATCTTCTATATGGTGGTGTGTTGGGTGATGCAAACAGGCTCAATAAACTGATTTGAAAGGCTGGCTCTGTTCTAGCAGTCAAACTGGACACACCGGAGGCTGTAGTAGAACAAACAACCCTCCAGAAAATCCTGGCAACTCTGTATGCCACCTTGGCTGAAAAGAGGAGCACTCTCAGTCACGGACTAAGATAACTGCGCTGCTCCAAAGAGTGCTATATGAAGTCATTCTTACCCTCGGCCATCAGGCTCTATAATCAGTCAACCTAAAGCCAGAGAAGTGATGACCTCCTCCTGTTAGACTGTTATTAGCCTCTGTTTACTAGAGCTCTGTTTAAACATTGTTTAGATCTGTTTACCACACCCTGCTGTGCATACTGTGCAATACTACCATCACTTATCTGTATAGTGTGAATGTGCACCCATTACTGTATAATATTACATTAATTCTTGCACTACCATCTTATCAGTGTGAACTTGAAAATCTTGAAATCTTGTAATCTGTGACTTGTAAATCATAAAAACATAGAACTATAGGAAACCTGTGCCGAACAGGTACTTTAGAAATCACCTAGGGTTATCCATAGCCTTCTATGTTTCTAAGCTCCATGTACCTATCCAGGAGCCTCTTAAAAGACCCTATCATATCCGCCTCCACCACATTCGCCAGCAGCCCATTCCACACACTCACTCACCACTCTCCGTAAAAAAACTTACCCCTGACATCCCCTCAATACCTACTTCCAAGCACCTTAAAACTGAGCCCTCTTGTTCTAGCCAGTCCAGCCCTGGGAAAAAGCCTTCAACTATTCACACGATCAATGCCTCTCATCATCTTATACAACTCTATCAGGTCACCTCTCATCCTCTGTTGCTCCAAGGAGAAAAGGACAAGTTCACTCAACCTATTCTCGTAAGGCATGCTCTGCAGCCCAGGCAAAATCCTTGTAAATCTCCTCTGCACCCTTTCTATAGTTTCCACATCCTTCCTGTAGTGAAGTGACCAGAACTGGACCCCAAGTGGGGTCTGACTAGGGTCCTATACAGCTGTAACATTACCTCTCGGCTAATGAACTCAATCCCACAGCTGATGATTTCTCTTGTTGTTATTACTGAAATCAACTTTTTATTCCAGATCTCAGTATGTTTCCCCAGTTTCTGTAATGAGCTTTGAACTCTTGGCTCATCATTTATTCAGGGCTTCCAACATTATGCTACATCTGTAACTGGAATTACATTAAGGATTCAAAAGTCAAGGATTACAAGAGATAAAACAGGTAAACAGGCCTTTTGGCCCATCAAATCCACAACAACTATTGGTCACTCATTTATACTAATCCTACAGTCATATGCAACATATTCAAAAGTTATATTGTTATGAGAAAGTATAACAGACGGATTTAACTTTAGCCCTTTTGGCTAGCACTATTTCTCCTTGTAACACACTTGATTGCTCTAGGGTTTTACTTCATTTCACTAACTTCAATTCCTCATTTCCTTACCTTCTTCACACTGATGACACTGTTTTATGAGAACTTTGTGCTCAGTTTTTAGTACTCCTTGCACATCGTTCTGTTCTGGCATGAGTGATTGGGGAGACAGGTCATAGGAAATTTCATCCACAGCCTTTGATCCAGTATTAGCCTCAGAAGAGATGTCCTGACTGGATGTGGAGACATCATTGCAGCTTGCAATGTTCTCTGCATCCTCATTATCTTCATTGACTACATTTTCTTCTTCTGTGATAACAGTCAGACCAGGTGTTGTTTCTTCCACTGTGGTAAAGTAAAAATACAAGTAGTATATTACAGAAGTAAATACTAGACCTTCATATTGAGAGAAAATTTTACTTCATATTATTGATATAACTAGTCTTTTTCTTTATACTTTTGATAATTCTGACTATATTTAACCTTAATTGCAAATTTGTAAATATATATCCCAAATATGTAATTCTGAAATGCATTCATTATAGTTGAACTAGATATTACAGTCCAACTGAACTTAGATAAAAAAGACTGGCCGATCTGGATTTCACCACTACTGCTGTAAAGCATTTCAAATGAGTTAATAAAAAATCATTTCACTTAGAATCAAATTTATATCTAGGGATATGCAAATATTTCCAATGTTCATGGTATTGTTTTTAGTGCTGACATGAGATTTTGTTAAATTTCTTTTCTCAGCATTTCTGCAACATATTTTGCAATTCATGGTACATGGAATCGGTGACCTAAGCAAATTTAACCTGATTACTGGGATCAGTGAATCTATAATATTGCCTCTGAGTTATATTTCCACCATTAGAGTGACATTGATTGCTATGAGAAATGAAAGTGCATGAGAGGTATTGTTGTCTCCTATTTCACTAGTATACGCTTTGACCTGTTTCTTATTTTCTGCATGCTACAGCAGTCATTTACTAGACACCATTTATCCAGTCCTGGCTATTCAGTGAAATTTGAGTACTAATCTTTTTAGTTAAATTTAATATTTGAGCAGTTAATAGACAACAGTTATGTGGAAAATTAAATAGGATGTACTAAACAGAGATACTCACTGCATTGCAAACCATTACTTTCACACAGCTGTTACCCTTTTGATTCCAACTGCATAACCATTTTGGTGACATTATTGAAAATGTTCCTGATTCCCGCCCTCAGACTACTGTTTGGGAGTCTGTATACAACTCCCATCAAGGTCTTTTTTACCTTTGCTGTTCTTTTGCTCTATTCACAATGATTCAATATCTTCTGACCCTATATCGCTACTTTCTAATGATTTGATTTCTTTTTTTTTAAACCAATGCAGCAACACCACCCCCTTTGCTTTCCTGCCTGTTCTTTCAATACAATGTGTATCCTTGGACGTCAAGCTCCCAGCTATAATCTTCTTTCAGTCATAATTCAGTGATGCCTACAACTTCATACATGCCAATCTCCAACTGCACTACAAGTTCATCTACCTTAGTCCGCATTCAAATATAACACCTTCAGTCCTGTATTCACCATTTTTGATTTTGTCCACCTTTTGCATTGCAATTCATCCTGCTGACTGCAGTTTTGCCCTGTCAACAACCTCTCCTCACCACACGTTGCCTCTGTTAGTAAATCAGATACCTCATCTTCAGCACCATCGTCTGCCTTTCCTATGATACTTCTTGCATTGAAATATATGCAGCTCAGGACACTAGTCACACCATTTGATTCCTAAGCTTGTCTGAGGTCTAACCAACATCTGCCTCCAAAACTTCATTAACTGTTTTGGCACTCTAGGTCCCCTCCCCTCTAACTCTAGTTTAAATCCCACCATGCAGCTTTAACAAACCTTCCTGCTAGGATATTAGACCCATTTCAGTTTAAGTGCAAACTGTCCCATCTGTATAGGTCACACCTTCTGTGGAAGAGAGGCCAGTAATCCAAACATTGTCTGTCCTCCCTCCTACACCTACTCCTTAGCCATGCATCACACAGTATAATCTCCCTAGTTCTAGCCTCACTAGCATGTGACACGAGCAGCAATCCTGAGAACACAATCCTGGTGATCCTGCTTTTTAACTTCGCGCCTAACCTTCTGAACTCTCTATGCAGAACTTCATCACTCATCCTACCAATGTCATTGGTATCTACATGGACCACAACCTCTTGTTGTTCATCCTCCCACTGAAGAATGCTGAGGACTCGATCCAAGATATCCCAGACCCTGGCACCCGGGAGGCAACGTATCATCTGGGAATCTCATTCTCACCCACAGAACCTCCTGTCCGTTTCCCTTACTAATGAATTCCCTATCACCACAGCTTGCCTCCTCTCCCCACCCCCTTCATTTCTAAGTCATAGAGCCAACTCAGTACCTCTGTTGACATAAACCTCATGGAACTATGGGAAATCGTCCTCATTTAAGTATGAATGGTGATATATTGCTGCAGTGGTTTTTGTGCTCTAGTGACATAACCTGTACAGCATCAAGAATGATTTTGTATTCTCCTGCAGGCACATATTTAAGAAGAGTGACTGGACATCTCTGTACTCTTGTCCCAGAAAGAGCACTGTCACACATTTCCGATCTTTGGATGCCAGTACAAAAGGCATTGCCTCTTCCAGGTCACCAAACTGGGAAAAATAGAATAACCAGCAGCAACAAATTCAGCAAAATCCTGTTTACTATAACAGTAATGGTGTAAATTTTTATATTCTTAACTTCATAGAATTCCTGAACTGTTCTGTTTAGGTAGAGGTATTTTTGTTATGATTTTCAGTTCAAACTAACTGAAATAATTGCACATTTCAAAATACATGACATTTTTTAGCAACACACTATCTGTTGGAGGAACTCAGTAGGTTGAACGGGATTTGTAAGAATAAAGGAATTTTTAATGCTTTGGATCACGATACAGGATCTCAACCTGAAATGTAAACTGTTCCTTCCCCTTCACAGGTGCAGCTTGACCCACTGCGTTCCTCCAGCAAATTGTGTCAAGCATCTGTAGTCTCTTGATCCTCTGGCTATTATTTTTTTTAGTTTTTATAAGAATTTTGCCTCCTGTTTTATCTACCCACAGAATTAGAGGTACAGTAATTCCTTAGGTATTTAAGCAATTCAAACTTTTGAGTCTGTCCCAATTCAATTTGATATGGCATCTAATATGCAGATGACATGAAGGTTAGTGATGTTGTCGAAATTGGAGAAGGTTGTCATGGATATGTAAAGAGCTGGCGTAGGTTACAACAAGATATTGATAGGATGCGAAAGTTGGCAGGTCAAGTTCAATTTGAAAACCGTGAACTTTGGAAGATCAAACTTGGAAGATTCAGTGCAGGGTTAATGGCAGGATTCTTAGCAAAATTGAGGAACAGAAGGATCTTGGGGTCCACATCATATATCCATCAAAGTTGCCACATAAGTTGATAGGATAGTTAAGAAAGTGTATGGTCTACTGGCCTTCATTAGTCAGAGAATTAAGTTCAAGAGCCACAAGGTAAGGTTGCAGCTCTATAAAGCTCTTCTTAGACCACACTTGGAGTATTGTGTTCAGTTCTGGTTGCCTTATTATAGGAAAGATGGGGAAGCTTCAGAGAGGGTGCAGAAGAGATTTACCAGATGCTGCATATATTAAAGAACATATCGTATGAGGAAGTAACAATGTATCCATTCATGTAAATAATGAAATCTGTTCTCAGGTTGTAATCAAAAACCTTATTACTGCTGGAACAGACTATCAAACTAACCTACCCAACTTCTTTAAGATTGTGACACATTCTAGAAGCATCTATGAAAATGTGAACTTAAGTATCAAAGAGCTTTTGATAAAATTCTATATAGCGGACCACTCTAGAGATGAAAGTTCTGGCTTCAAAATGTGATTTCTTCACAAGTGACATGTTTGTAGTGATTTCCATCTTAGAGGTAAGAAATTATTTTCAAGTGTTACATACATTTTTCAATATAATCACTATTACTTCTAAATTGAAAAGAATATATACCCAATCTGTTTAGCCTTTCTTAATAGGTTCAGCCTCCTATTTCAACAATTAATTTGGTGAATTTCTTTTGGATTGTCTCCAGTGGTACTATATCCATTCTTAGTTAAGGATATAAAACAGTGTGTAATAACCCTTTGCAATTTATCCTCTTAATTATTTGCTGTACCTGCCTGCTAACCTTTTTGTGATTCAGACACAAGAGACATATGGTAGATCCTTCATTTGAAGTCTTTTTTTCATTCAACAAATTTGGATATCTTGTATTCTACCCCATTAATATAAATAATAAATAACTGACAACCTTAAATTGATCCCTGGAGAACACCACTAGTTAAATTCTTCCAAGCTGAAAAACCACCATTCATTTCAACTCCCTCTTTTTGATATGATAACCAATTTTTCATCTATGCTGACACACCATCCTCTGAGACCATAAGTCCTTTCTTTGTCCAACCAGATTCCTGATCACAGGAGTAGCTTAAAGTTCCTCAGGTAGTTGACATCTGTAACATAGTTTGAATTTGGAATGAGCTGCCAGAGAATATGGTGGGAATAGGTACAGGAACAACATTTAAGGGCATCTGAGTAGGCACTTAAATGAGCAAGAGCGAGGGATATGCAGTTAATAAAGGTAAGGGAAATTAGTAAAGATAAGGATGGTGATTGCATAGACATATACAGTAGAGCCCATGTCTTTGCTCGTCTTCGCATCAGAGAGCAGGTTGATGTTGCCATTGAGCAAAGAGATCTCTCTCAGCCATGCCATTTGTGTAATATATAGAATTTTCTCTCACTGGACACAGGAATATCACTCACAATGAGTTCATGATTCTCTGGAACCTACAGGTGGCTGAATATGAACAGCCATGAACCAACAGTTATCCTCCATGAAGAGCAGGTCATTGCATATGACCAGATCATTCTCTTATTTGAGTATGCAGCCATTGTCTACCCAGCCCCCTGAGCTGCTGCCTGGTGTGCAGCAACTGATGCTGAGATCACTGTTCAAAAGACTGACACATCATCTCCCAACACCTTCACTTGGGCATTATGCTCACCACTGCTAGCAATCCCTGACTGTTCAATTTTTCCAATACCAGCAGCTTTACACCAGCCCATCTGGTTTCAGAGTTCCTCATGAAACATCAATCATATTTATATAGATTTTTAAGGGGATTGGTAAAACCTTCCAACAAACAGACTGCAGACACATGGGTATACTGAGAGACAGTGCAAGGACATTGAAACCTAGCTGGAATGGGGAACTGCAGTGCTTAAGTTGATGAATAACTGTCATTATTTCCCCTTTATATATAATTTGATTTAGTTATAAATTATTCTTAAAGCACCAGCAATATTCAACTGCATTCTCATTTATGGGCACCCAACATTTTTCAGTATGCAAAGATAAGTCACATTGTTTTGACATCTATTGGCAATGTTGCATGCACAGTAATCAGTCATGTAGTAAGGTTGCTAATGTCATATATTTCATGTCAATATGATTAAATGAAACTTTAACTGCCACAAGAGATTAAGGGTTGCCTCTTAAATAAAAATGATTGTATCAGGTTTAGGGCATTCATGTTCAAAGAAAGCAATGGTTTCAGCATCAATCCCTGGACAATACCACTATTCACCCTCCTCCAGCTTTTTCACCATGCCTCTTTGATATTTGTTACTGGCCAATTTTTTTTAGCCCATTTTGCCAATGTTCTTTTATTTACCAAGTTATTCTTGCTAAAAAAGGAACTAAGTGGCACTTTATCAAAGACTTTCTGTAAATTCACATACATCAGATTAAATGGACTGTCCTCATCAAATCTATCTGTCATATCAAACCAAAACTGCCCTGCCTTAATTAATTCATATCCTCCATGTCTCTGTCACTTCTGGATTAATATTTCAAAAAGCCTTCCTATCATCCTGTTAACTCAAGTGGCCTGTAACTGTTGTAACATTTGCTATCAAAGAAAGCAAGTTTATAGGAGTGGCAATACAATTTTCTCCAAAAATCCAAGGATGCATCAAATCTAATCTTGTTGAGTTGCCTAAGTACTTTAAATTCTGCCAATCTAGTATGTTTGTGCTATAAAATTTTCACACGTTCAGTCACCTCGGCTATCTCCTCCTTAATTAGTATTTGGAACAATCAGCATCATGTGCCAGATGAATCTCTTTAAGATTATCTTGCTCACCTCGATACCTTGTGTTCAGATTATGACATTTCATTGTACATTCATGAGTTCATGTTCTGTGTAGTTAATGCCATGGATTTCCACTTCTTCATGATCTTTCTGCAGATCTGTTAAGCCTTTGTGCATTCTTTTTAAACTTGTGTATATTCTCCCTTCTTTATCCACTGCTTAAAGTTTCACAGTTGACAGTGAGTTACATTAGAGCTAGTGTTAATGATCTTGTATATTGAACTGATGTTTGCATCATTAAATAGCATGGCAAGCAAAGGCTGCACTGGTTCAAAAGAAAAGGCAGCACAATTTAATGTGCTGACTGAAATATAACTAACATGAGGATTAATCAGTGTCGCAACTCCCCCACTCATCTTGGGTGAGTCCAATAAATTCCACGCACACCCTCCCAAATCCAACTCATTTGCTAAAGTTATCTCAGGTCTGCTTCAAAATGTAAAGTGTAGTGAGAAATTTAATTGCATTTACCTCTTAGGATTAAATTACCACAAAGTCCAAGAAGTAACAAAATTCTGTTTAAAAACAATTGCAAGACCACATAAGGGGCCATCTGTAGAGTATTCAAGCAATAAACTGTAATCAACTGATAGCTTCTGGGAAGGGCAATCAAAAAGTGTCCATTATTGAATTGGAAACAAACTGAAGAATGGAGACTAAGGATGCCGAGATTGTTTTCAATGGAAAGCAAGTTAAGGGAAATTACATTCCCAAGTGTTTGAGAAAACTGATATAACACACACCATTGGTCTTAGAAGCCTCCTAATTCAAAGTGCATTGAATATATTGGCTTCCAACTATTTATAATGCAAAGAAATCTTTTAGATGCTCTGCACCTCTGCTGAGAAAAGGCCAGTTGGGTAGTTTCCCTGCAAAATATGGGATTTATGTAGTGGGATTTGACTGTTCTGATCACAAAATATTAAAAGCTACTTCCAGTAGATAAAGGCCAAGAACATAAATAGAGAAGATGGATTTTATAGCATATAAAGGGAATATAAAATTCAAAGTGTATTTGTGTATCAATACAAAATCTCAGGAATATCAAAATTTGGAGTATTTTGTGTTTCATATTAACATAGAAACATAGAAAACATAGGGCACAATACAGGCCCTTCGGCCCACAAAGTTGTGCCGAACATGTCCCAACCTTAGAAATTACTATATTCTCAAAAAAAAATTAAGACAATGGATAGGCCTCACCACGTTATTATAACTAAATACCAAGAGAAGGGCTTAGAAATTAGACATGTTAAAAGAGAATAGATTAGATGATATAAATTTTGATATTTACAGTATGAAGGAATAGAAACAGATAAATAAAAGCAGACAGGCTTTCAATGATTACACAGTCCAAACAAAAAGGTTTAGGTGTGTGTACTTAGGATAAAAAGCAAATCAATATTTTTGAGATTGGCATTGTTAATGAAACTGACAGTCAGCTGACTGCAAAATAATATCTTTAATTTGAAGAATTTTACAGGGCAGAACTGTAGCGTAGTGGTTAGTGCAATGCTTTACAGTACTAGCAATCACTGTGGGAACACAATTCCCACTTCTGTCTGTAAGGAGTTTGTATGTTTTCCCTGTGACCACATGGTATTCCTTTGGGTGCTCTGGTTTCCTCCCACTTTCCAAAGATGTTAGGGTTAGTAAGTTGTGGGAATGCACTAGAAGCATGGCGACACTTGTGTGCCGTTCCCCAACACAACCTCAGACTGTGTTGGTCATTGTCAAAAATGATGCATTTTGCTGGATGTTTCAATGTACATATGACAAGTAAAGATAATCTTGCTACTGAAGTCATGCAAATTGTTCATTATTATGATACAATAGGCCTGCCACCATGCATTTCTCATTTCCCTTCATTCCTTAAAGATTTAAAGATCATAAAGATTGAAGATAGGTTTTATTTATCACCTGTACATTGAAACATAGTGAAATGCACTGTTTCCAGTATATCAACGACCAACGCAGTCCCAGGATGTGTTGAGGACAACCATGAAATCTCACCATGCCTCTGGCACCAACAAAGCATGCTCAAAACTTGATGACCCTAACACATTTGTTTTTGGAATGTGGGAGGAAAGTAGAGCACCTGAAGGAAACCAATATCATTACAGGGAAAACATACAAACTCCATACAGACAGTGGCAGGAATTGAACCTGGATCACTGGCATTATAAAGCATTAGGGTGTTACACTACTGTACTACCCTCTATGCTACTGTGCTGCCCATTACACTACTGTACCACCCATCATTATGGGGTTTAGCATTATTTATAAGATGTTCCTTTATTAAAATATCTTACATTATAAAAATCAAAGGTTAAGATTTACTTTTAAAGTCTAAAATACTCTTTGCCATTGTTGTCCTCTAAACAATCCCTACCTCATACTTGATGCAAGTGAAATATTTTGACATTGGACTGATGACAAATTGATTACATGTTCAACAAAATTTAACTCTGTTTCTAATATATGTTAAATTCAACACACTTACAGAAGGCATACCTAGGTGGAATATAGTGTATTGTTCTTTAAAGTGTTACTGATTTTTTCAAAAGTAATCTTGTTTTATACTGTTTTGGTATGACAGTTTAAAAAAAACTTTCCAAAGGTCACATTTTGTTCAATTTTCCATGGTATTTTTGTAATGAATGTCATCTCAGTCTGGGATTGGAAATGGATTTAACTGCCAAATATCCTAAGAATCTGTGATATGCAAACATTACACTCTTTAAAAAAACTTTTAAAACATTTTTAAAAGACACTAGCATTTTCCACTCTTTTGTGATATTACATCCTATGATACTCAATTAGAAACAAGACAGGAAGATGACATGGTAGACTGAAGATCGGTATAGAATAGGGAGAACATTTGAAAGGTTTACCAATTTTTAAAGTAAATGTATTTATAGACTCACAATTTCATTTAGTTATTTTTCTATGAATTCTGGTTATTTTATTCATTACAGCATGGATCAGGCCCTTACAGGCCAATGAGCAGTGTCACCCAGCAACCCGCCTATTTAACTCTAGCCTAATCACAGGATAATTCATAATGACTAGTTAATCTTCTAACTGTGGGAGGAAACCAAAGCAAACAGAGGAAATCCACATGGTTACAGAAAGAACGTATAAGCTCCCTACAGACGACGCTGAAATTGAACTCCCAGCTCCAACATCCAAAGCTACAATAGCATCGTGCTCACAGCTATGCTACGATGGTGCTTGTTATTGCTGGAACCTAAGTTTTCACTCCTATTGTTCTTTTCCCTTGCTTGTTCTTGCAAGCATCAGAATGATTGCTAATGGGAACAAACAGAACTAATTCCACTTGGGGGAGAGCAGCACCTTCAAGCTCAAGTTTAATTATAATTCAACTATATATGAGTACTCATAAATACAGTCAAATGAAACAGCTTTACTCTAGGGCCAAGGTGCAAAACACAGTACCAACAGTCATACACAGCACAAGGCAGATGTAGCACATATAAGATAGCAAGCACATATATGAGCAAAATACAATCACATAAAATAGTCCAAGACCACAAAGTCATGAATGTTGTAGCAATCTGCCATTGAACATAATACGGCTGGTCTTCTGCTGAGCAAACACTGGGAGGACAAGACTGAGTCCAGCTTGGACACTGCACCACACCGCCTCCAGTGGAGCACAATGACTCTGCCACCCCTCTCCTGGGCGGCTGTAAACAGGCGACACCATGACTTGAGACCTCGTCCTCATTATGACCAAGGCCACACAGCTCCCCTGCCATCAGTAAGTCCACATTAACAATAGCCAACAGGGTCTTGCAATCAGAAGAAAAGCAACTAAGACGATCACTCATTGTTAGGCTGCACAATGCCTTTGCACACCAACTCCTCCAGTGCCTCTCTAATGCAGGCAGCAGCACAATCTGCACTGTCAACTCCTTCAGTTTCTCCACCAACAAACAACTCACTGATGGAGTAGACCTGCAGTACTTAAAGTTCTTAATGTCCAATTGTGTCTTGTGATCATAAAAAATGTTTTAAAAAAAGACAACACCACCTTTGGTTGACCCCAGAGAAGCTGTGCAGCGCCATCTTTCCAGGTCTTGAAAGAATAGTGTAATCCAGACTGCCTAATGTACAATACATCACTGGACTGTACTTTTATCTGAAGAAATATAATTTTGTAATGATAATACCTAATAGTAAATTGATAGTAGACTCCCAGTAACATTATTTTGTCATATGAATAACAATGAACCATTATGAAAGACAGCTTGCAATGTTTTAAATAAAAGGAAGTTTTCTGCAGCTAATGTGACCTATTTAGTCACCAACCAAGACTAAAAAAATCTTGGAACACATCTCTGGAAATACAATGGCAACTTGCCAATGTCTAACTACCCTGCCATCCATTCTAAGGACACTTTGACTTCAGTGCAGTTCACAGTTTGCACTGGAACAAAGGCAGAAGTGTCAACATTGGATCCAAGTCTTGGTTCCAGTATTGACTTATGGAACTGTGCCAGAGAATGGTACAATGAGGGCAAGCAGAAACACTTAGCTTTAGAAAGGAGATGAATTTTACTCTACATCACATGCCCAAAGCCTCATTTCTACAAGTAGGTGTTCTTCCTGGCCTATTGGTTTTAATCTCTTTATTGACCAGCCTTGATAAAAACTGCTGCTCAGTTGAGATGCTTTTATTGTTCTGCAGACACCTCGACATTTGGTCCCTCTGCTTGTTGTATTCACTTTTAATTCTCCTTTAATTTAACATGATGTGTTTTTTTTCTTTTACCAGTGGTGCAATTCTGAAAGCATTATATTTGCATCTGGAATACTAATTATTCAAATTAGATGGACCAAAAAATTGAATGCAAATTACTGGAGATCTTAAGCAGATTTTAAATCAGTTGAGAGCACTGAGTATTGACTGGCATCTGAAAACAGAAAATAAATTTGACATTCCTTATTCAGTCGGAAACATTTTAGCTGAATTTTCTGTAGTGGAATCACTGATGCATAGAGTGGTAGATTTGGTTATGTGACTTCAAATTGATTTGTAAGCCACAACAAAACTATTCAAACCTATGAAAGCACAGACTGGGTTAAACATGCAGATTTTTAAACCTATACAGTAATATTGTTTCTTTGGAGTGGATAGCTCACAAGACAGTTTAAAATCATGCCTTGCTTTTCACAGTTCTATTATTTCCCCCTTCCGCCCATTAAATCATAGAATACTAAACTGAGATATATTATACACATCTGAATTCTTAATGTGTATTATGATAATACGATGGTGACAACTTCTCTGAACTGCTTCTGCTACAAACTTTCTCTGACTACCTATCCCCCGCTCTCTCTCCCTTTCCTGTTTGCTTTTCTCTCTCAAATTTTGAGACCTGCATCACCATTTTCTTCTCATGGTGGGCGTTCTAACAGGGTTGAACTTCTATTACTCACCTCACATTACCCTGGATCTGTGCACACTGGAATCCTAAAGGCACTCCAACCAGCACGGTACTGTATACTCACGTCATTCTACAGACGCGCTGTACTGAGCACCTGAACAAGCTGCATCACCATATTGTACAGAAACTGCACTGCAGTGGACAGGAAGGTTCTGCAATGGATAGTCAAGACTGCCCAATGCATCACCAGCGCCACCCTACCCTGCCATTAAGGACATATATACAGAAAGGTACCGGAAAAGGGAATTAATATCATGAAGGATACTATCCACCCTGGACTGTTTTTTTTTCCCACTCCCACCAGACAGAAGGCTATGTAGCATCTACTCCAAGACCACCAGACTCAAAGCAGTTACTTTCCCCAAGCAGCAAGGCTGATCAACGCCTCCACCCACGATCTTACCGCTCCACACCCCCAACCAGCATCATTTCCTGTCAGTCACCTCATGTGCAAACACCCCTGTGCAGACATCACTTTATGGACATACAATCAATGCATAGAGGCTATCATATGTATTTATATTTATTCTGTTTTTAATTATTATTGTGTTCTTTATCTTACTGTGGGTTTTTTGTGCTGCATCAGATTCAGAGTTACAACTATTTTGTTCTCCTTTGCATGTGTGTACTGGAAATTACATTAAACAGTTTTAAATCTTATCGAGCTGTCAATCTTTGCTTTCAGTTGTTGCTTGGTACATACAAACAATGGCATACATAGCAAAATACTCTGCCATTATGTAGGTTCTCAAAAGTTTGATTCAAACTGCTTCAGTCACCAAGTTGTTCCCTTTTTAAAATGTATTTTACCTCTAACCTTTCCAAGTTCTGTTGAAATGTTAACACGATTCTGTCTCCACAAATGTTGCCTGACATGTTGTATATTTCCAGCACTCAGTTTTGATTTAAAATAAAAATAGGTAACCCTATTTTTCTGATTTACAATACAAGAATCATGCTGGATCAGCAGGAGGGAAGACAAATAAGTCAAACAATATTGATCACAGCATTAGGAATGACTTTTAAAAGTCACACACAAGAGGCAAGAATTGAGAAGCAAAACATTGATGGCTTTGGGCATGTGATGTAGAGTAAACTTCATCTCCTTTCTAAAGCTAAGTGTTTCTGCTTGCACTCATTGTACCATTCTCTGGCACAGTTCCATAAGTCAATACTGAAACCAAGACTTGGATCCAATGTTGACACTTCTGCCTTTGTTCCAGTGCAAACTGTGAACTGCACTGAAGTCAAAGTGTCCTTAGAATGGATGGCAGGGTAGTTAGACATTGGCAAGTTGCCATTGTATTTCCAGAGATGTGTTAACATACTAAACATACTAAAAACATACTTAACATACTAGAAAGAGTTTATACTAAGTAACTAACTCTCAAAAGTTATTCAACATAGAGCTCAAACCTTTGTTTCACAATGGAATTTGCTTACCTGCTCTGCTGAGCTGATTGGTGACACAGAACTGACTCCAGGAGCTGGGTGAACCTAATCAGAAAAAAAAACAGGGCACAGCTTGATAGTAAACTAAAGTTTTTTAGTTGCAGCTATGCAGTAAAGAATTATTATAAATCTCTGACTTATTGTAATAAATTACATTAGGACCATGGTGAAATAAAAACCATTATAACATTTATATTCCAAAAGAGACACATCTATTCATTTGGCACCTAATCAAGAAAAATTACCAATATTTTAGGAAAACCTAAAAATTTCTTAGTGAAGCTTTGAAAACATCACAATATCAATTATTTAATTATCATTGACCGTAGATGTTTAGAATTCCTCTTTCCGCTGCTTTTTACCTAAGTACCATGACGTGGACATTAACTTTTCAGCTCAACAGATTGATTTTCTCTCCTGTCTGAAATGCAGTAAACTCCACAAATTGATGGAATTGAGCTCACTTTGGCCTTTGCTAATATTCAAACAATTCAGAAAATGTTAACATCCAAACTGTTCTATTCCCATCTGCTGAATTGTGTGGTGTAAAACTGCCATTCAACCAATCCTGTCAGTTTCATGCCAATCAAGTTGGGTTAAAATTCATTTCATAACATTTAAAATTGCATTATATCACAGTTAAAGATATTGCCATTACTGAACATAGTGCCATTCTTTACGGTCTGTCTAATTTGTCATTTAGCACTTGCTGCATTGTATCAAGTTTAAAACCTGTTCTTTATAAATATTTGGGAACTCAATTTGGCATGGAGGGATATGGTTCAACTTTGGGGTGATGGGACTAGGCAGAATAACAACTCGGCATTGACTAGATGGGCCAAAGGGTCCAGTTCTGTGCTGTAGTGTTCAATGACTGGAACTCAAACTGATGTAATTGATATGTAATGGTTCCATCTTAAATTATACTCAAATTCTACTGAAATCAATTTCTAAATCTAAAAGGATTGTGTAACACTATTTATGATAATCCTGTCTCTAATACAGCTCTAAGTCAATTCACGTCCATTAAATTATCATGTGCACACAATGCAGCGAGATACAGGTATGATGAAAAACTTGCTCGTGGCAACACACAGGCGTCCAGCTTTAGACAACACATGGAATATAAGTTATAGAAGACAGTGAAAACAATTGGGCAAAACAAGACATTAGTGCCAAAGGAGAAAACAAATACAAGTTCATGGAAGTTCGAGAGGTGGTATGTGAGGTGGGATTCAGTTGTACAGGCCGATTCAGAACCTGATGGTTAAAGAGAAGTAGCTGACACTCTTAGAGAGAGCTGCAATTTGAAATGAGGCCTTGTGAGTGTGTTTTGCTCTTCCTTCAGCTGGATGTAAAATATCCCATGACATTATCTTCATAAACAAATAAAGGTCTAACTTATCAGTGCAATTATAATAAATACCATTATTAACATTTTGCCAAATTTCATGCATAAATTGATAAATTTGGAGATACAGCACAGAAATGCCATTCCAACCCTTTGAGCCACCCTGCCATCAACCCCTGCTTTGACCCTAGACTAACCACAGGAAACTTTACAATGATCAATTAACCTACGAACCAGTACATCTTTAAGGAGGAAACCAGAGCATCCAGAGAAGCCCTCACATTCCACAGGGAGGACATACAAACTCCTTACAGGCAGCTCTGGATTTGAACTCCAAACTCTGATGCCTCAAGCTGTAATAGTGCTATGCTACACACCATTTTTTGCCAAATTTCATGTAGAAGTTATTTGACTTTGATATCAAGATGTGAATGTGGGATTCTATGGATGATTCGCTTTGCCAATATACCTTTGAGGAAAAAATTCAATGACCTTTATGTTTCTGGTTTGTGCAGGGAGAATATTCCATCTTTTAAGGTTCCTATCTTCAGAGGTGCCACTATTTAACATATTGAGTCCTATTTCTTTCTTTGGCTAGATTTAAAACTATCCAACACTTCCTGAAGAAAACAAGGACAGCTATCCTCCACATTGACAAAGTGAGGACTCAACAAAAATTTCTGAAAAATATTAATTATCTGTTAATTATCACATATTTTGGCACTGTGGAAGTATTAATTGTCTACATTTCCACAGCTACTGTATTTTCTAAGCTCTTTCTTGGCTGTAAAGTGCTTTAGAATGTTTTGAGGAGGGTCCGTGGGTAGGAAGATACAGGCCTATTGTAATGTCTGTAAATATATATATATATATAGTAATGTCTGTAAAAAAAAATATATATATATATATATATATATATATATATATATATATATATATATATATATCACACACACATATACATACAGATACATATACACATACACACCTGATACAATTCTGATGATTTTGATTCTAATGTAGTGTGCAAGTGAAAAACCATCAAGAGCCAATAGCTATTGAATGTGCTATTTAATATTAACATTGATCTTTTACTTTTACTTTTTCCTTCTCTTACCTTTAAATAATGGATCAGGATTTTGTAATAGAAACACAGTGGAACTATCAGCCCTCTATATCCTGTATTATTACTCATTTACAACATGGGTAAGAGCTACGTGCCTAGATGTGAAAATTAATGTAACTTAGTTGTAAATACATGAAACCAAGTTTCTTTACTTACGCAATAGATTCTAATCAGCATCAATTTGCCTGAACTGAATGTCAGCGTAATTGGTCTAGGAATCATGGGTTAGCAAGAGTAAAATGATAATAAATCCTGTCCTGTTTGTCAACAAGCACTACTCTGCAAAGTATCACTGTTGTGAACAGTGGCTATGGTTTTCAACAACCATGGTTACGTACCTCCCATTTGGCCAAAAATTGAGGAAATAAAATCTTAAATTGTAATGTTTAAATCTAAATTTATGTGACCAAACATACATAGATTTAAAAATGCCTTTTAAATCAGATTATTAAGATAAACTCCTCCCTAAGAGGAGTTTACCTAATGTATGATTAACCTGACAAAATGTCACTCCATTTTAAACCAGATATACATTATAATTTCTTTTAGCCCTGAACAGTAAATGTTAAATGGTTACAGTCTCTGCATATTGTCACATTGCTGGCTGAATCAGTTCTCTCAAGATTAAATCAAGCCCTAAAGTGAAATCTACACAAGATAATAGTTTCTTCATGATCCACATTTAATTATACAGTTCCAGGTTTTGTTTCAATGCCTACACTTCCCATGCAGGCATTGTTTGTATTCTCAACTTTCCTATAGCATGTCAATCATTTCCTTATGTCCTTCACCATCCATATCCACCTGAGTCCGTTGGTCAGGAATTCTCTACAGCCCTCCATGTAAGAAGAAAAAAAAAGCTCGCAGGTCACATACAATTACACTTTCTAACTCTAAGCCATCCAGACTTTGGTCCCTTATTTATTCCCATTGCTTTCTTCAACCCTAGTCAGCACCCTTGTTGTGGTCCTCAACTCTATTTCAAGCACTTGGACATTTTTACTGCATTAATGGCTTAAATCTTAATTGACATGCCTGAAAAATGCATGGTAAACAATTCCTCTCAAACTGTAACGCTAAGATTTTTTAAAAATCTGACTGAATCAGTAGCATATCACATGATCCTGAAATATTACAAAGACTCCTGCCTAGAAACATACTGAATCTATGAAATGATCATTGAAATATTTTGTTTCATAACACTCCCTTCAATTTTTATTATAATTTTATGAAATGACATTACATTCGATTACCACTCATATGATGCATTCCCTTCGTCCTTCTCCATATGCTCTCTGAAGCTCAAAATTAATTAGTTTTCACTGTTATCCAGTTCTGAGTCTTCAGTTCAAAATGTTAATTTTGATTCACTTTGATGTACCTGACTCAAGTGTCTTGAATTTTCAGTGAATAAAATAGGCTGATTTTAAATTGCAAAGGCAAACTAACAAGATATGCATTTCACACAAATATCCCTCAGTTGACAGGCCAAGTTGTCAAATTTTCCTCCTTAAGCTCCAACTCTCCCATGACCTGATGAATGCAGTTAAGAGCTAGGTTTGCACTATAATCATCGTTAACTCTTTTTTTTTTACACATATAATGTGACAATTGAATTCTGGGGAACAATGTAGGGCTTGATCCTGAAGAATGGAACAACTTCCCTCAATCCTCCTTACATCCTGAATAAATTTCCACAAGAAATAGTACTGATCATTAAAACTGATGTTAAACCCTTCATCCAAAGACAATTACACTCTAGAACTAAATCAGTGAAGATGCAGTTTGCAGACAATGCCAACTAGTGGATTGGTGTCGCAGCAACAACCTGACGCTCAACATCAGTAAGACAAAAGAGCTGATTGTGGACTTCTGGAAGGGGAAGACAAAGGAACACATACCAATCCTTATAGAGGGATCAGAAGTGGAGAGTGTGAGCACTTTCAAGTTCCTGGGTATCAAAATCTCTGAGGATCTAACCTGGTCCCAAGATATCGATGCAGTTATATAGAAGGCAAGACAGCGGTTAATCTTCATTAGGAGCTTGAAGAGATTTGGTATGTCATCAAATACACTCAAAAACTTCTATACATGTACTGTAGAGAGCATTCTGACAGGCTGCATCACTGTCTGGTATGGGGGGGGGGGGGGGGTGTGCTACCGCACAGGACTGAAAGAAGCTGCAGAGAATTGTAAATTTAGTCGGCTCCATCTTGAGTACTAGCCTACAAAGTAACCAGGACATCTTCAAGGAGCCATGTCTCAGAAAGGCAGCGTCCATTATTAAGGACCTCCAGCACCCAAGGCATGCCCTTTTCTCACTGTTACCATCAGGTAAGAGGTACAGAAGCCTGAAGGCACACACTCAGCGATTCAGGAACAGCTTCTTCCCCTCTGCCATCCGATTCCTAAATGGACATTGACCCCTTGGACACAACTTCATTTTATAATATACAGTATAGTATTTCTGTTTTTGTACAATTTAAAATCTATTCGATATATGTATACTGTAATTGAGTTATTTATTTTATTTTGGGTTTTTTCTTCTATATTATGTATTGCATTGTACTGCTGCTGCTAAGTTAAGTAATTTCACGTCACATGCCAGTGATAATAAACCTGATTCTGAATTTGTTCACACTGAGAGGTTGATCATCTGAACCATCATTAATGTACACAAGAGGGTGAACATTACACTCAATATCCTGCAAACAAAGGTCTTTTGCTAAACTGCCAAGGTACACCATACAGCCTTCCAAAAATTAAGTCTGGAAAGTGTGAACTATTTCCCATATCTAACAAAAGTAGACATCGACGATGAAATTCACTACAATGCACTGTCAACTTGGGTTATTTGAGGAAAAAGTGCATTTAAGTTCCATACCCTACACCTGACACAAAGCCCTATATCCTTCTGAGACCCGGACACATACTTTAGGAAGCTCAAGTTTCTGGAAAAATATTACCAATAGGTCTTTGCAAAGATCACCCAAATTTCACACAAAATCACTTACTGGAACAACAAGTGTCCTTTCCCAGTCTAATATACCTACAATGATTCAGTTGGTTAAACTGATCAGGTCAAGTTGCTCATTGGTTCAATATCAAATTCCCAAAACCACCAACTGTGAGGTCTCATGGCAAGATTTTACCAGTGACAGATTCAATTGTGTGCTCAAGACCTCCTTGAAGGGATGCAACTTCCTTATGGACTCCTGGGAAACTGATGAATGACTGCTCAAAGTCAAGTTGCTTTTGTGGTGGTATTAAGCATCTTTCATCCAAATAATGGGAGCAAACAGAGGCCCAGCAGAAGCAACCAAAGGGCCACCAGACTGCCTACCCACTCACCAGTGTTATGAGTGATGAACAGACCTGATGGTCAATGGGGTGCAGAGTTAACCATTCCCAAACCCCCGCCTGAGAACTACGAACTATTGCTGTTGCTATGCTGCTCATGAGAGAGAGAGATGAAACACAGGCAATAACATCTGCTACAGATAAGAGGGGGAGAGAGACTGTTGATTTACTGTATTTTGACTCTTCCTGGATTATTTACCTTCCACTACAAGGACTTTACTTTGCTCGTTAACATTCCTCAGGAGATAGCAGGAGTGGCCTGATTTGATGGACACGGTCATTCAGAGTTGATGGCTAGCTGAGACCCCGTGAGTGGGGATAAAAAGACAGGTCTGGAGAGATACCCTTCAGACGCACCAGTGGACACTGACTGAGTGTTGTGAACCCACAGGAAGATGGGGGCTTCAGAGACCGAATCAGGAGATCGGTCAGTAAAGCTCACAGTGTTACAGCAGGGCCGGTGGGGACTTGTGTGTGTGTCCACTCATGCCAGAGTGACGAGTCCACCACAGAAGAATGGTCTAGCTGAAGAACAAAGGGGTCATAACTGAATGACCACAACGATACGACGGATTAAGAAAGCCACAAAAGGTTTGCCTGCCGCAGCTGTTGCTGTTACATCTCGCTCGCTCTCTCTCTCTCCAACGATTTCAATACAACAACCATAACTACCTCAGCATTTATGAACTGAACTCTACTTTCCTATGACAAGTCATTTACCCCTAGACATTGATAGAGCTTGTTTATTATTGATTATTATTATTCCTACACTTTTAAGTTTATTACTGCTAACTTGTTTTATATGTATATTTGCATTTTTGATATTGTATTGTGTAGTTTACTAATAAACACCTTTAGTTTGGTACCACCAGACTCCAACAGATTCTTCTTTCTCTGCTGGTCAGACACCCAGTTACGGGGTACGTAATACCAGATTAAATTGCACCTGTGAAACCATCTACAATTCCCACATCGACCTCATCAACCACTTCAGAGCCAACAAAAACACAAGAGGAAGTTAGTACTGTTAACATCAAGGGACAACACAAGCAGAAAAGGCAATAGAGACAAACAACATTAAGTCCACCAGTTGTAATCACTGCAAGCTTTCCAGATTGAAACTTAATTAGAAATGTCAAAACCGCTTCCCACACAAGGTCTTCTGTGAGAGTGAGATGGACTGTCCAATTTCTGGAGAAATTTTTGATTCAACGATATTTCTCTAACACAAAGTTCTGTGACATTTTCAGTCTTAAAAATATCTATTAGCTAGCCATCAATATCACAGGTTTTACTATTAAAATATAATAAAGGAAGGAGTTAAACATAATTCTTTATAATGTTTCACTACGAAAGGAAGCTCTGACAGAACACTTACATAGTTAGTAACTGCTGAAGCACAGCAAGGAGAATGTGTAAGCAACATGTTACTATTTTTACAGGTAATTTTGGCTTCCCAGGCCATGCAACATCTATGAAGGCTATCCTTAAGGGTGAACTCTCAGTTAATAAAAAAGTATGGAATGGACCAGATGACTACATTTTTTACAGCAGTGATTGTGAAGAAACTCATATTTGTTGTTAGAAAATTGCAATGTTTCTTCTGCAGGATGCCAGAATGCCTCAAGCATCCTATTAAATTGCATTAACACTAGAAATAGATCCAGTAATACATTAACGTACTTAGCATTTCCAAGCTTATGTTTAACTGCACATACTTATCATTATCACTCCACCCACTAGAAAGACTGCATTGCTGTTTACAGGTTATGACTATAATAATGAACATTTATTTTTTAAAATTGTCTTTATAAAGTATCTTTCATGAATTCAGCTCACCCAAAACCTATTTACAGCAAACTAAGTATTTCAGAATTGTGGTTATAATTGCACTGCACAATAGATACCCACTTTCCCTCAACACTGAGATATTACCCAAATAGTCTGATTTCCTGTTATTAAGCTTCTTCAAAATAGTATGCATTAAACAAAAATTCTTGAGGAGGAGGCCTCAGCCTCGAGTCCAAGTTCAGCACTGTAGCACTCTCCAAATACTAAAAGTATCAGCTTGGATTTTGTGTTCAAGTTGATGGAGCACCACATGAACACACCACTTCCTAAAACAATCAATGGTGCTACCAATTGATTCACAACTTGCACCTTCATACAAATTGCTCTTTGAAAGATGAAAAGGGAAATTTATAACTTTCTAAAATTAAATAAATATGGAATAATAAATCCAATAAGGTCCCTTTGTACTCTATTTTAGCTGTCCACCACAGTGAAATCACAATTCAGTATGAGAATATTTACTGTGAAGACCTCTAACATTGTTTCCCTCTCTATAAATTTTGTTGTTATTCTCTGTAATTATCTCAGATTTTAATTTCCATTTGACTATTTAATATTAAAAATGTTATACAGAAAACCCCTTCAAACTATCCTTAAGATTGGCGGAAAATCTACTAGCAAGTATAGCGATGATGGGCCAAGTGGCCCCTTCTGCTTCTGAAGAATGGTACCTGAATATGTTCAAATCCACTTTTCAATCCTTATTGAATTCAAGCCAGAGTTTAGGCTATACATGTGTGCATTTGTGCATGCATGTATATGTTAAGAGCTACAATGCACATCAAATGACAGAGCATTAATATAAACTCCCATTATAAACATTCATAAAATGAAAATATACATATTCAAAAGAGTTGTGCATTAAGTATTGACAACAGAGAAACAGAATTGAGATTGTCTACAAAGATTTATTTGTAAGGGAACTTTTAAAAGACAAGTTTGATAAACTGCAGTGACTACTGTCCTTGAAAGCAGTGAATATCACTGACTCTGTACAGAAGTTTCTACCAGCTGCATATACACTATGCACTGAATATTTATACCTGTTCAGCAGGAACTTGAAGCCTCTGTGAATCAATGTTAAATGAAAATGTCTTGCCAACAGAACAACAACGACTGCACTTATACTGTTCTTCATAATTTATTAGCTGATTGTAGTATACCTATTCTATTGACTGTATTGAAGTTGTATATCTGCTTTATCAAAGATATGTAAATCATCAGATTTAGATTTAGAATGTGTTCACCAACCTGGTGTTCAACCTTACAAATACAACTTATGCTATGGAAAGCAGGCTATAAAGTCATGTAACAGGATAACTTATATTTAAATAAAGGTACAAATTAAAATGTCAAGACTTTGGCATTTGTTCTAATCACAAAATAGCTTTATTTTTTATACATCACATAACGCATATCATAAGAAACATTAATTTATGGAAAATCTGCATAAATGTCTTAACAGAAACTTATGCAGTGTTATCCAAATTTTAACAACAATAATTTCACTATGAAATTTGAATTCATTTATCTTATTTAAAGGCTACGCGTTATTTGGCAAACACTTAGTTTAAGATACAAACCGCATTTTGTAGAACTTAGTACGCCCCGCTGTCAAAAAAAAATGGCAATTTAAAGTCACTATTTGGCATTGTCGTGCTGTAATTAGAAACACTGTCTCGCCATATCGGATCAACCTTCCCTTTAAATATTCTTGGAAAGAAGCACATAACGCAGTTTGCTGTTCATAACGCAATGAAGGTCCAATAGCCTCCACCTGAAAATTTCCAAAATCGGTTAATTTTACATGCCGCTACCGTTCGCCGCCGTATCAGTTTTTCTGCCACTGGAAATACTTCATTTCCCCCCAATTGTTTTACGTCAAACGCGATTAACTAAGCTGCTGAAGGCACCGGGACATGTGCCAACACCCAGTGTGCACCACATCCAAACACACGCACACACAACTAAACTTTGTGCTTGGTTAAAAACTAAATGCACTAGTTTAATAAACAGCGTCGTGTCTCTAAAATTAAAAATAAAACAAACACTTCAGAAAAGTTCATCCATCCAAATGTATCGGAGAGCGTGGTAAACTAGGTGAGGCAGGGATGGCACATGGAGTTTGAAAGCTGGAGGAGCAGAGGGTCTGTTCTAAGGATGGTGGGTCGGGTTTAGGTCTAATCACTTGAGGGTTTGGTGGGCAGAGGTTTGTGGTGGCAGATCACTCACGGTAGAAAACATATTCAGTGTAGCTGGTCCATATCTTGTCGTCGGTCTGCTCGTGAGCGAAGGCGCAGGTGCCCGTCGAGTTGCACGACACCATGTGGAAGCCAGCTTCGGCCAATTTATCAAACGCCTGCTCTAGGAAAGTAAACTTGAGGTAGTAGCGAGATGTGTAGCGCTCAGGAGGACGGTCCGGGTCCCTGCTCTCGTTCAGCGTCTCCCCGAACACCTCCTTTGCCAGCGCCGTCTTGCCACATACCATGATTCTGGCCACCCTCCTGAACTTGGCATCCGTCTGGCTGTCCCTGCCCAGCGTGTACGAGCCCCGATAGCCGATGGTAATGAAACCCATCCTCCTGTCGCCGCTGCCAGTGCCGGTGGTCGCCGTAGCCGCAGCCAGGCTGCGCACAGCGTCTGTGTTGGGGGAACCGTCCTCGGGGTCGCTGGGGCAGGCGTCGTCGTTGATAGAGTTCTGTTTGCTGAGTTTGGGGGTCAGCGCCTTGACCAGTTCGGGCAGCGCGAAGTACTCGGCCTCCCGCTGCAGCCGGCTCCTCTCCGGAAAGTGGTCAGGCAGCACCAGCTGTTGGTCCCGCATGTAATCCAGAATGTAGCGGAAGAGAAAGCCGTCGCGATCGATGAAGAAGCGCCCCTTGCCGTCCCTGGCCAGCCCCAGGCCATTTTTGCGGCCAAACATCTGCGACAGCAGGGAGTCAGGCACGCTGAGCAGGGTGGAGTAGCGGGTGATGTACACCTGCCCGCCCACGTTCAGCTCCACGATCTCGGGGAAAGGGGCCTCTTCGCTGGCCATGGTGGAGCTGGCGTTATCCGGCAGAGCCATCCTCGCACTTGGCCCCCGCTGTGCTGCAGGTACTGGCCGGACCTGCTGAGCTGATTGCGGGGAACGGGAGGGACGCGCTCTCCGGTCCCGCGTGCTTCCACCTCTCTCCCGCGCTCACTCTCCTCACTCTTCCTCCAAGTCAATTTTAAAGTGGGCGACGCAAGTCCGCCCTCGCCGTCAGGCAGTGGGAGGGGCTGCTGAGCCTGCATGGATCAGCGCTTCCATCAGACACAGGAGACTGCAGATGCTCGGCTCTGTGGCAACAGACGCAAACTGCTGGAGGAACTCAGGGGTCAGACGGCATCGATGGACAGTCTCGACCAGAACATTTAACCCCCTCCCCCATAGACGTCGCCTGACCCGCTGAGATCATACAACAGTTTGTTCTATGTTTCCAGTCTTGGGAATCTCCTCTTCGTTTTCTGCACCGGCATCCACTGTGTCGATGAATAGTACTGTCAACTTTTACTTTTCACGTATGATTGACTTTAATGTAGCTCATCATTAGACGCTGTTCCATTTATTTCAGTTTTCAATAAATCTCACTTTATGACCCGTGCTCTATCAAACGTGAATCTATCGCGGCGTGAAGTCTTTGTTCAAACATGAAATAAACCAGAGTGCTTGTAATCACAGACTGGTATAAAATATTAAAAACAATACTCAAGGCTGCATTCCACACATTTAAAAGATCTCCTGGTTGCTGTAGACAATCAAGGTAACATCCACGATGCAATAATAACATTTTACTCAAATATGTAAACCCATGAGATTGCAGTTAATATTTTCATGCAGCGTTGAATATGTGTCATAGTAAAGCAATTACTGTATCTTCGGAAATCAGCACACAGATAAAGTGATTTCATTTAGCGGGAGTTTGCTCTTCCAGTATAGAACTTACAGTCTTTATCATTTCTTGAAATATTAAATTTATTGCACCATACTTTAGGATATCGAGTTTTGAGTAATAGTTGAAACTTTCAACTATACTTTCATTGAATTTTCTACAGAATTCGCTGTCTAACACAATGCAACGTTTTCAAAATAAATGCAGAATTGTGTTACCCATTTGTTTCAGTTCCTCTTTTAAAATATTTTGTAACTTACAAACCGTTCATTTCAGCCGTAATGTAATATGGCATAGGCTGCGCGAGATCATACTGATTCAAAAATAGATCTCTTCTTCCTCTGCAATATTGCGACATCTTTTAGGCTTAATTACATATGACCATGTATCAATTAGAATATAATATTGTAACAAATAAATACTAATTTGTGTTCCATTGAAACAATAACCCCGCAATGTCCTCTACCATCTTTAAGTCTCAGTTTCATCAGCAGGACTCCGACCACTTGAGTGATATAAAAATAGATGGAGGGTGCCGAAGTAACCCGAAGCTTCCCGAACAGCGGTACAAACTCCGTTTAGAGCATGCCGCTTCCCGATGAAGGGCAATTGCCCTGAAACATTAACTGTTTTTCCTCTCTCCAAATATTCTGCATAACCTGCTGCATATTTTCAGCATTTTCTATTTTTTATTTCAGATTTCCACCAACTGCAGTTTTTTTTTTGCACTCAGTGCTGCAAACAGTCTGGTCAAAACTTTTTGTATTCTAGTACAGTTATGAACAGTAAATAGTCAGGGACGGACTGAAAATGAACTATGAAGGTGATGTAACCAAAGATAGACTGTGTGAGTAGAGTAAGTAGTCATATCTTTCTTCACCAAGGAAAAGGATGCTACCAAACTTCAAAGAAGGGGTGTGCTTGTGCAGATAACAAAAAATATTGTTAATGCACATGATTTGCTGAGCATAAACAAGATTGATTAAATATTAAGTCAAAATCTGAGTGATTATCCATGAAATATCTGCACAGAACTTGGAAATTATTCCATCCAGATAATATTTCTTCTATATTTTGTTGCTTTGTATTTGGTGTTGGTGTTTATATTTGTAGTTTTTGGCGTTACTTATGCATCTGATTTTTTAAAAATAGTTTTATCAATGGCCAAGCCTTACGCTCTGGTACTTTCAAAGCTTTCAGCCCATAAAACCATTAGACATAGGAGCAGAATTAGGCCATTCTGCACATCAAGTGTCCTCTGCCTTTTGATCATTGCTGATTTATTATCCTTCTCAATCCTATTCACCTGCCTTCTCCCTGTAATCTTTGAAGCTCTTTTTAAACAAGACCCATCAATCTCCACTTTAAATACACCCAAAGACTTGGGCTCCACAGCCATCTGAGGTAACGAATTCCACAGATTCACTGTCACTTGGCTAAAATAATTAATCTCTGTTCAAAAGGGATGTCCTTCTAATCTGTGGCTGTGCTGTCTATGCTTAGACTCCCCAACTATAAGAAACATCCTCCTAACAGCCACTTTATCAAGGCCTTTCAATTTTCAATAGGTTTCAATGCAATTCCCCGTCATTCCTCGACATTCTACTTCTTCCCTTCTTTTATATCCATCTCCCAGTTGAGTTCCCACCATCCTCCAAATTTTATATAAATGCTGCTCTTTCTTGTCCTTATCCCAACTTCGTTGACACAATGTCTAAATAGATACAGTATTTTAATTATGGCTTTCACCTCCCTTTATGCAAAGCAGCTGCTACATTTGACAGACAGACAGACAGACAAACATACTTTATTGATCCTGAGGGAAATTGGATTTTGTTACAGTCACAACAACCAAGAATAGTGTAGAAATATAGCAATATTAAAAACCATAAATAATTAAATAATAATAAGTAAATTATGCCAAGTGGAAATAAGTCCAAGACCAGGCTATTGGCTCAGGGCATCTGACACTCCGAGGGAGGAGTTGTAAAGTTTGATGGCCACAGGCAGGAATGACTTCCTATGACGCTCACTGTTGCATCTCGGTGGAATGAGTCTCTGGCTGAATGTACTCCTGTGCCTAACCAGTACATTATGGAGTGGATGGGAGCCATTGTCCAAGATGGCATGCAACTTGGACAGCATCCTCTTTTCAGACACCACCGTCAGAGAGTCCAGTTCCACACCCACAACATCACTGGCCTTACGAATGAGTTTGTTGATTCTGTTGGTGTCTGCTACCCTCAGCCTGCTGCCCCAGCACACAACAGCAAACATGATAGCACTGGCCACCACAGACTTGTAGAACATCCTCAGCATCCTCTGGCGGATGTTAAAGGACCTCAGTCTCCTCAGGAAATAGAGACGGCTCTGACCCTTCTTGTAGACAGCCTCAGTGTTCTTTGACCAGTCCAGTTTATTGTCAATTCGTATCCACAGGTATTTGTAATCCTCCACTATGTCTACACTGACCCCTTGGATCAAAACAGGGGTCACCGGTGCCTTAGCCCCCCTCAGGTCCACCACCAGCTCCTTAGTCTTTTTCACATTAAGCTGCAGATGATTCTGCTCACACCATGTGACAAAGTTTCCCACCATAGCCCTGTACTCAGCCTCATCTCCCTTGCTGATGCATCCAACTATGGCAGAATCATCAGAAAACTTCTGAAGATGGCAAGACTCTGTGCAGTAGTTGAAGTCCGAGGTGTAGATGGTGAAGAGAAAGGGAGACAGGACAGTCCCCTATGGAGCCCTAGTGCTGCTGACCACTCTGTCTGGCACACAGTGTTGCAAGCGCACGTACTGTGGTCTGCCAGTCAGGTAATCAATAATCCATGACACCAGGGAAGCATCCACCTGCATCACTGTCAGCTTCTCACCCAGCAGAGCAGGGCGGATCCTTGATTTTAAGTGATTGCTTGGCTAGAATGTCTGCCACCTTTTTTTCCTACATGGCAGGAGCCCATATGAAATGTGTACACGAACCTAGACCCTGCAACCTCAACAGATGTTGTCCAATCTCAAGAAAAGTATCTGGCCTAAAATGTGAAGTACCTATTTCAATAGATGTCAAAACTGAGAACGAAGCAGTGCACAGAACTGTATAATCAGGGTATACTTCTTCAACCCATTTCAAAGTTAAAAAGATAGCAGCCATCTCAGATGTAAATACTGGCACTTTGTATGATAATGTTTTTCTTAATACGTTTTTGCTAATAATTCTGTTTTTTTTTAGTCAGTAACTGCAAAAATCTTTCTGTCAAACTAAACCAGTAATACATCAAGTTTTCTAACTCTCCCTATTTTCTGAATTATACGCCAAGCTTACCCTACCTGGATCTCTTTCTCAATACTATCACAAAACATTTTTTTAGCCATTCTCACTACTTTTCCAACTACGGCTTGAACTCTTTTATACTGTCTGAAAGGTGAATATGAGTAACACAGCTTAACTTTCCTAAAAGCTGTATTCCCCACCCTCATAGCTCTTTTACATTCATACATCCATCAAAGGACTGCTTTCCTTTTATTATCTACCGATGATCTGGGAAATGCTTCCTTAGCTATTGAGTTGAGTACAGAGCACAAGGTATTATTACTCAACTCGATATCATCCAAAACCAAATGATCAAGCAATCTACTTTCACAAAAATCGTCAAATACCTCCCAATTTGTCTTTTTAAAATTCTATCTGAAATCTTGTCTAAGTTTTAATATACAAGGTTATATTGATATAAGACACTTTCAGAGCATGGCTAATGGAGGAAGTGTGGCTACCTTTGTCAAAAATGGGATAATACATAGAATTATGGAAAATTAAATTGCTTATGGGTCAATTGTCTTTGGAATTTGGGGTAAGATTAGTAAAGTACAGGTAATACATTTTTATAACCCTTGGTGAAAGGTTGACACCTGATGTATTGGAAAGTGTGGATGGAAATGTGAAAATATTGAACAACAGTGGCTTTGGGAGGTAATCACTGGAGTGCCTCTAGATGAATCCATGTACCAATTTAAAATATAGTTATGGAAAACTCTGTGGATGCTAGATGGTGGAGTAAGAACAGATATCTAATTGTTGTTGTTTAAATTTGATGAAAAATTTGCTGGATAGGATTAATTTAGGTTATATGAGTTATATGGTTTGAGTTTATGTGCTCGCCCTCTAGATGTTTTCAGTGCCAGAGGTTAGGCTATGTAGCAACAGAGTGCAAAGGTAAAAAGTGGTGTGGTAGATGTGGTGGAGAATATGATTATAGCAACTGTGGAGAAGATGTTAGGCTAATATGTAGCAACTGTGGAAGGGAACATAGCTCTGCTTATGCAGGGTGTCCCATATATAAGAAAGGTGCGAAAGTGCAGCACATTCAGGTGGAAATGCACATATCATATGCAGAAGCTCCGCAGAAAGTACAACAGACAGTGTCAGTGAGACCTTTTAATATCCAGAATAAAAGAAATCTGAATTATGAATCCAGAATTAAAGGCAGTTTGTAAAGTGCATGATTGAATAACAAAGAATTCTCTGATTGTTGATAAACTAAAGTTTGACACTTTCATGGCAGATGTGATAAATTGTACAGTGCAAACTAAAAGTAGGACAGAAAAAATTAAAATTACGCTAAAAGCTGCAGAACAACATCTAGTGATAAAAGGCTTAACTCTAGAAGTTATTAATGATGCCTTACAAGGAGGAGTAAATAATGTACAGACTTCAAAGGAGAGTTGTTAATGGCTTTTCTAATTTACAGTGGAATGCTAGAAGTTTATTAGATAATGGTCAAGAATTTAAGAAATTTATTGAAGTTTTACCAACTAAAGCTTATTCTATATGTATACAGGAAACTAGGATGAAAACAACACACACAAAATGCTGGAAGAACTCAGCTGGTCAGGCAGCATCTACAGAGATGAATAAACAGTTGACATTTTGGGCCAAAACACTTTTTCAGGACTGAGAAGGAAGGGGGAAGATACCAGAGTAAAAAGGTGGGAGGAGGGGGAGGAGGACAAGCTTGAAGATGATAGGTGAAGCCAGGTGGGTGGGTGGGGGGGATGAAGCAAGTAGCTGGGAGGTGATACAGTAGGTGGAAAGAGTAAAGGGCTGGAGGAAGCTGATGGAAGAGAGTGGTACACAGTAGGAAGAGAAGGAGGAGGGGCACCAGAGAGTAGCAATAGTCAGGTGAGAAGACAAGGAAGGAGCGGGGCCAGCTTTTAATCCCAAAGCTTTCTCAGATTGCTTATGATCTTTACAAAGTACTAAGAGCGTTTTACCTCTGAAAAGTTTCATATGCACAATATCTCCTAATGAAATCCTAAATTAATCTAATTGGATTGATATCAGAAACAGATCATGTTCAAAACTCAACAAAACGATTCCTTCCTTCTTTTATTTCTGTCCTGTCTGCTAGCTTCATCACTGGACGATAATCCATGACAATCTTCAATCAGCCACTTTTTTTTTCTTTTCCCAGATACCTGCCATTTGTCTTCCTCCATACAACTCCTATCACCCAATACTACCTCCTTAACTCCGTACTTCCTGCCATCTCTACCTCCCTTCCTGTCTGAGACCAACTCCCAACAGTACACTCAGTCGTTTTCTCAAGCCCCAGTTCTCCAAGCATCTCTGCCAGATCCCAGCCAGGACATTGCCAGGACCAACTCCTCCACCTCCTGTGTTGATTTCTCTGCAACTCACTGGAAAAGAAGGGGGAAGATGTCAGAATAAGAAAGTGAGACGAGGGAAAGGAGGGCAAGGTAGAAGGCGATGGGTGAAGCCAGGTGACTGGGAAGGGGAATGCAGCAAGAAGCAGGGAGGTGATACGTGGAGAAGGTAAAGGGCTGAGGAAGAAGGAATATGATAGGAGAGGAGAGTGGACCATGGTAGAAAGGAAAGGGGGAGGTGATAGGCAGATGAGGAGAAGAGGTGAGAGGCCAGTGTGGGGATATGAAAAAGAGGGAAGAGGAAGAAAAAAATATTACCGTAAGTGAGAGTAATAGACATTCATGCCACCCAGTTGGAGACTACCTTGAAAGAATATGAGGTGTTGCTCCTCCAACCTGAGAGTGACCTCATCATGGTAGAACAGGGGCTATGGACCAACATGGTGGAATGGGGATGGGGATAGAAATTAAAATGGTTTGGCTGCAGGGAAATTCTGCTTTTTGCAGATGGAACGGAAGTGCTTGACAAAGCAGTTCCCCAATCTACACTGGGTCTTATCAACATAAAAGAGACTGCATCAGGAGCACCAGAAAGTTGCTTATTAGTTGCTATCATTGTTTAAGCAAACAGAGTAGCAATTTTCAAACACAGTATGGTCTCACTTACAGAAAGTGAAATAGCCAGCTAGTTAAAATTGTTTTCCTGCTGTTCCTTGAACTCTCTTCATTGAACTTCTTCCAATATTTCCTTCAATTCACTGCTTAACAAATACAGTAACCAAATGAATTCATATTTGGTTTAATAAAATACTGCATCTGTTATACATAGTGTAAAGGCAGACTATATTAATTTGTAATTCTATGCATTGAATCAATTTTACTCTGTATCTTGAGATGTGATGTTCTTTATATCCTTCTGAATATTTAGCCGTCTGTGCTCTGTATATTCAATTAGAAGGGTTATACCAGTTACTGCTATTTTCACAATTTAATCATATGGTGCCCTCTAGTGGTAATCTAGAGTAAACGGTTTTCGTAGAAATAGAAAACTGCGATTAGGAATATCGAAACAAATCTATACAGCATTTGAATGCATTTCATAGGGAAATAGTTCATAAACAAAGGTCAAAAATGCTGGGATTTTCTTATCCATGGCAAATTACTCTACATTTGAACTGTGTGAGATTGCAATGAGACCGAACAGAATTAGAATCGAAATCAAGTTTATTATCACTGACAAATGTCATGAAATTTGCTGTTTTGAGGCAGCAGTACAAAGCAAGATATAAAAAGTACTATAAGTTACAATAAATAATAAATTAAATAAATGGTGCAAAGGAGTAACTGTTGGGTCACCCTATACAAGAAATTGAATGATCTGTGTGTGGCAGGAAATGAGCAAAAATATTGAGAGCAATTCTGGGAAACAGAAAGGATATAGGGCATATTTCCTATGACACATATGTACAACACATATTTACTATGATGCTATCTGAACCATGGTTAAATTATGAGGATAATGATTAGTGCAATTAGCATGTTGAATTGAACAGAATGAGCCTGGCCTTTCAGAAACAGATAAAAATATGTTACTCTCTTCTTCAGGCACCAGCCGAACCTCAGTCATTTGTGACTGTCATGGCATAAAAGGCTTGCGGTAAACCTGTGAATCTGGTATTAGTCGACAGATTTACCATGATCCGATTGATTGGAGTTGCAGGTTCATCATAGGTCATTTGGTTTACCCCTGCACCCGTATACCTAAAGGGTTGTAGTTAAGGGAAATGGGTATCCTTGTGGGTTTTATTGCTCTTATGATAAAAGGATGGTGTCAGTGACACAACAATGTGGAGCTGTGTGGCAACAAAATCATATTGGAATCAAGTAGGGGATGTGACTGGAGATATGACCCGATTCACTACACAGGGAATACACACTTGAGGTGGTTTGAAAACTTACAGCAAAAACTGCTAAGAGCTTTAAGATCAAAATGGGGTCAAACACTACGTTATCAGTTCAGTATCAGATAAAGGATGCTACACTTTGGAAAGCAGGTATTTCATGTGACACTTTCAGAATTTTCAAGTAAAACATAAACATTTTGGGTAGACATTTTATTTGTATTTTTTATTGCTATGCAGAGGATTTAAGAATTTTAAAAACAGCTTCTTAGTACTTAATAATGAAGATATTTTGATTCAATACACTGACAAGAATAAAAAAGGATGAAACAAAGAGAAGCAGTAGTAAGGAACAGCAATCAGTACCCAACACTGATGTATTTCTCAGTAACAAGGGTTGGTTTTCAAATTACTTTGATAAGGAGTTGGTTATGAAATGAAAAATACTGTTATATCATTTTGAGGGCATAATAAGAATAAACAATATTCTTCATAAAAACAAACAACACCAATGTATCATGGATTTTCATGTACTTACTAAATTCCAAGGTGGAAAGATAGTTTTTCTTAAGTCATTAAAGGAATCAAACAAAATATGTTTCATGCAGGGAAAGCATTGAGATAAAAGATTAGCCAGGTCTGATTGAATAGAAAACCAGCCACAGAAGGCCAAATGCCCAAACACTGATCCTGCTTCTTATGAACATGTCAACTTTAAGGCCATCTCTCTAGAAAAAACAAGCAAAGACGTATTTCTCCAGATATACTCAGACTCTAGCTATTAAAATCTTTTCTCCAATTTACTATAACTTATGAAGTCAGCTCAAGATAGTTAATTTAGAAAATTCCAGCTTCACTTCAGTCACTTCTTATAGTCACCACTTATCATCCTGCAGGTGAGCTTGAAAGAAAAGCATGGTAGAATGACTTCACATCCATTGAATCCAGCCCCGTCCATTAAGTACAGGATGTTGGCCAATGTCAATAACTTATTACCGTCTTTGAAATAATTCCAATATGATGAGACCATCCTGAGATGAAATGACACTTCTGATCTTTGAACCTTCAATAAACAACATGTTGTCATATGGTTCTTCCCTTTTCTGAGAAAAACAAATTCGGAAGTAGGGGAGCTATATATATTGTCCCATCAAGGGGAAGTACGGATTCAGAAATACTTTGCCATGCAAGTTTCATGTACTGAGATTAGAACAGTTCATTTCACAACAGTTTGTATATTATTATCTGGTTTAAAAATTGTTGATCGTTAACTATGACAGGATGTGGTAAGATAACAGGAGCTGCACAGATGGACAAACACAGATGGGTACACTGTGTGGTGCTCATCAATAATGCCTTAGGCAGCAGGCAGATTTGGAAATTAGAAGAAGCAGTTATCAGCTGTTGATCATTGCACTAATCTGTCAGGCTGCTCATTAACATCCTCTATTTCTGCTTATTTTCCTGTTTTGGATCTTTACAAAATAGATTTTCTCATCATCAATCTGCATACTCTATTTTGTATTGAAAGGTTATGCAACATGCCTGATTGTTTTGAGGTCCTTTACTGACTTTTTTTAAAATTTTGTTTTCAGAAGCATTACAATAGAACAATAAAAAACAATTCTGCTGAAAAGTTTTGGCCCAAAACATCGACTGTATTCTTTTCCGAGGTGCTTCCTGGCCTGCTGAGTTCCTTCAGTATTTTGTTGCTCGGATTTCCAGCATCTGCAGATTTTCTCTTGTCAGTAAAACCAACTGGCATTTTTGTTTATGCTATTAATGTGCACTTTTTAAATTCTATTAAATAGATGTGCATAATTTTATCTCTTCCACTGATGTTCTTTGGGTTCCTAGCTGAGTTAGCAATAATGTCTGCAGAGGATCCAGCCTCCCAATAAATGTCCACAATTATCATAAGCCTTCAAATTATTCAAGCATAGTAAACTTTTAATATTTCAGAAAAACAGGTAAAGCATGTGCCTATTTTAGCATGTGTCTGTTATGTCTTAAGTAAATTATAGAGTTCCTGTTGATTCTTCCAAGCCATTAGGTTGATAGTTTTAACCATGGAATCTCATACAGAAACACTCAGGATGTGAAGGAGTTTTGTTGTGCTCTCTTTTTCTGAAAACAAATGTTGTCTTCTACAGATGTTGCATTTGTAATGTTTGATCCACATGCCCATTGATCAACGGCTAATCTGGTAGATACTTTTTTGGAAATCTGATAGATTGAGCTCTTCTTTGTTCTACATATTGTCCTGAAATACTTCACATAAATTACATAAAAAGCAAAAATTGTACATCTCTCAACACTATAAACCATTGTAAAGCAAACAAATTGTATTGCAGTTGGACTTCCTAACCAGCATGGGATTTATCCCTCAAATAGTTCCTTCTCATTTAATATCTCCTTCTTGTGCGAGCCTTCCCATGAGAACCTTCGAGAAACAATCCTTAAAGTTTTCTGAGTAGGCAAGAGATAGTACCAGTCCAAAATTGAGTCCAAGAACATCTGCCAGTTGTGCTAATGCTTACATGCTTATAATTAGCTACCAAACAAAGTCACGTAGCATCATGAAGCAGAGCACTTTCTTTGCTGATGTGCTTAAGGCATTCTATGCATGTTTTGAACTGGAAGGAAATGGAATGTCATCACTCATGCTGATAGCCATCAATGCACCTGAACCCACAGCAACTATTGCAGATGTCAGACAATAAACCTGCAGGAGGCATCTTATCCTAATGGCAAGCCCAGCTGTGCCCTCAGGTCCTGTGCAGATCAGCTGCAGATAATCTTAATTTCTCCCAACTTCAATCTGAGGTTCCCACTTGCTTTAAGAAGGTCACTATCATTCCCAGTGCCTAAGTAAATTAAAGTAACATGCCTTAATGTAGAAGCAGGATAGGCCTAATGTGTCTGTGTCTAAGCAGCTAGTGAATGAAGCACCAATTCAGGTACTAGGACCAATGGGATCTCTACTAGGGTAGAGGCAACCTGTAAAAGAGGGATCAGTTGCATTTGAACTGGAGAGGGATAAATACCCTTGCAGGGAAATTTGCTAGTGCTACACAGGAGGGTTTAAACTAGATTGGCGTAAGGTTGGGACTCTGAGCAGAAGCAAGTCATGGGAAAAAGCAGAAGCCGACGAGAGCAAGTCCAGGAAGCAGGATAATCATGGATGCAGTAAAGGTACGCACAGAAATACCAGGTTAAATGGTATTTTATGCATATATTTCAATGCTCAAGATTTAACAGATAAAGGAGGTGAACTCAGGGCATGGATTAGCTCTGAGGATGGAAATGTTATAACCATGAAGACTGGTAGTTCTGTATTCCAGGATACAACACCACAGGCACGACAGAGATACAGGTAAGTGAGGAGGAGGTATTGCCATTTTGATAAGGGAGGACATAACAACAGTGCTTAGTAATGACATTCATGAAGGGGAGGGCCATCAAGAGAGTAGAATTGAGTGATGAGAACCTTCATCAGGTCTCAGCCCAAAATACTGACTGTTTATTCCCCTCCATTGATGCTGCCTAACCTGCTGAGCTCCTCCAGCTATTTGTGTGTGCTACTCTGGATTTCTAGCATCTGCAAATCTCTTGGGTTTCTAATTTTGGGGAAATGAGACAGAATCCAGCAGAAATCAATTGAGTTGGTAAGTGGGGAGCTTTAAAAGGTGCAATACCAATTTACAGGACTAGCAGGTTCATGTTAGGGTGAAGGGTAACAAATAGTTCTTCTCAGTGTTTACTGAGGGAAAAAAGTCATGGTTGCTCAAGAGATAAGGGAAACAAGTGGAGATGCTTTGGAGGACATTCATTATACCAGGGGGAAACTATTTGCAACCTGCTGTGTATTAAGGTGGATAAATCCCCAGATCCTGATTGAATATCGAAATTAGTCCCAAGGTGACATATTGTATACATATACATATTTTGAGAATAAATTTACTTTGACTTTAACTTTGAGTGTATCCTCAGACTCTGTAGGAAGCTAGGGAAGAAATCCTGAAGGCCCTTTCAGAGATATTTGCTTCATCATTAACTGCTGGTGTATTTCCCAAGACTGGAAGGTGGCTAATGTTGTTCCATTGTATAAGAAGGGCAATAAAGATGAGCCAGTGAACAACAGGCCAGTCAGCCTAATATCAGTATTGGGGAAGTTACAGGGGGGAATTCAAAGGACAGGATTTACCAGCATTTGGATAGACAAAGTTTGATGATGACACAACAGTGGCTGACCTCATCAACAACGACGACAAACTGGCATGTATAGAGGAGGTAGAGTGGCTGGTAGAATGGTGCAGGCACAATAACTTGAGTCTCAACGTGATCAAGACCAAAGAGATGATTGCGGACTTTAGGAAGCTGCAGGTTGACCACTCATCACTGCACATACACAGCCCCTCCATGGAGAGAGCTAGGAGCATCAAGTTTCTTGGAATGCATATAACAGTCAATCTCACCACCTCTTTGGTCAAGAAAGCAGAGCAGCATCTCCACTTTCTGAGGACAAGTGATGAGTAAGGCTCCTTCCTTCCCCACTCCCCCAATTCTAACCAATTTTTACAGGAGCAACATTGAGAGCGTCCTGACCAGCTGCATCACTATATGGTATGGAAACTGTAAGCAACCTGACCACAAGTCACTACAAAGAATTGCACAGACTACTGAGAGGATTATTGGAATTTCTCTTCCACCCTTCAAAAATATTTATCAGGAAGACTGTGGGCGCAGAGTCTTTAGCATTGTCAATGATCCCTCCCATCCATCCTACAATCTCTTCTACCCCTTACCATCAGGTGGGAGGCACTGTAGTATTAGGACAAGAACTGTTAGGATGGAAACCAGCTTCTTCCCTCAGGACATAAGACTACTGAACACCCTGCCACCAGCCAAGTCTCATCATGCATTAAGTGCCAGTAACATTATACTGTTCATTTATTAACTTGGGTTGGAAATACACCTTATTATTTGCTAATTTACTTCTGGTAATATTACTTTATGTGTTAAGTGTGTGAGTTATATGTACTGTGTCGTGCACCTTGGTCTGGAGAAACGTTATTTCTTTTGGCGATATACATGTGTATGGTTGAATGACAATAAACTGAGTATGAACCAGAATTTGGTTAGGAAGAGTCAGAATGGTTTTCTGCATGGGAAGTCATGCTTGAAAACCTTTTAGAGATTTTTGAAGAGTTGGGGTTGACAATCCTTTTTTTTTATGAGTTAGCTAAAAGGAAGATGAGGATTAGGGCAATGGATGTTGCATATTTGGACTTTAGCAAGGTCTGGAAGGTTCCCATGAAAACCAGAGAGAGCTAGTTAAGTGGATTTAAAATTGGCCCAGAAGTAGGAAGCCAATGGTAGTGGTTGAAGGTTGTTTCTGGAATGGAGGCCAAAGACTAGTGGCATGCCACAAGGGTTGGTGTTGGGACCATTGTTATTTATTACTTATATAAATAATTTGGATATCAATGTACAGGTTTGAACAGTAAGTTTGCAGATGACACAAAATAAGGAGATGTTGTTGACAGTGAAGAAGGTTACCATATATTACAGGGATATTGATTAATTAAAGAAGTGGGCTGAAGAGTAAACAATAGATTTCAATAGTCAATTATGAGATGATGCATCTTGGAAAGTCAAACTACCATGAGACCTACTATGAATAGGAGGACACAAGGGAGTGTAATTGCTCTATGACTCTATAATTCCATTATAAAGATTATAATTATCAGTGAAGGCATAAAAGGCAGCAGGTGCTGGAATTTGGAGTAACAGTCAGCTGGAGAAACTCAGAGAGCTGAGCAGCATCTGTGGAGGGAAAGGCATTGTCAATGTTTCAGGTCATCAGGACTCAGTGTGCAGATGGAGATAAGCAGTATAAAGAGGAAAGAGAAAGAAGTGATATAGGGGGCTAGAGATAATTGGTGGATTCAGGAGAACAGGTAAATGATGATGGACAGGTTGAACCAGTTAGAGAAAGGAGAGGGATGGAGTTGAGGAGCTTGATAGATAGAGGCCGACAAATAAAAAGACAGCGACATCAATCCAGGTGGGTGAAGGTGAAAGCTGCTGGAGGATGTTATGAAAAAACACAAAAGCAATATGTGTTGGAATCTGATAAGTAACAAATGTGATAGTAGGAACCACTGTGGAGAGATGGAGGCCAGATAGAATTGAACCAGATGAGGAGGGGAGGATGTCATCCCCCTCCGGTCTTCCCCTGTCAAATCTAGTTCAGTTCCAACCCCAGTCATGATTACTGGCCAACGCCTTGAATGGACGGAGACTGGCTAACATCACACATGTCACAGCCCCAGTGAGACTCAGTTTATCTGGCAACCATCATGAACAGTTAACCCTTTATATTATTGACTCTCCTCAAGCTCCCATTGTCCTGGGCCATCCCTGGTTAGCTAAAGACAACCCCCACATTGACTGGCTCAGTCGCAAGATTATAGGCTGGAGCCCATTCTGTCACTCCCACTGCCTCCACCATGCTCGGATTCCCTTGTCTCCAAGCCCAGTTCCCCCCGAGGAACTTCCAGACCTTAGTGACATCCCTCCTGAAGACATGGACCTCAAGGCTGTGTTCAACAAGTCCCAGGCCACTTCCCTACTGCCTTATCATCAATATGATTGCACCATTTACCTCTTGCCTGGCACAACTCCCCCAAGGGGCTGCCTGTATTCCCTGACTGTACCTGAAACAGAAGTCATGAGTAAGTACATTCACGAGTCTCTGGCCGCAGGCATCATCCAGCCATCTTCCTCCCCTGCTGGTGCCAATTTCATCTTTGTTGAAAAGAAGGACAGCTGCTTGCGTCCATGCATTGATTACCGGGGACTGAATTAAATCACTGTTAAGAACCGTTACCCTCTTCAGCTCATGACCTTGGCATTTGAACTACTACAAAGATCCTCAGTTTTCACCAAGCTTGATCTCTGTAATGCCTACCACCTTGTCCACATCCGCAAAGGGGACAAGTGGAAAACAGCCTTCAACACCACATCAGGCCATTACGACTATCTGGTCATGCCATTCGGTCTCACTAATGCCCCTGCCGTCTTCCAAGCCCTAGTAAATGGCATTCTCAGGACATGCTGAACCAATTTGATTTTGGGTATCTCGACGACATATTGATATTTTTTTTTTCAGTCCCTTGCCGAACACACAGTCACATCCACAGAGTTCTCTAGCGCCTTCTGGAGAACCGGCTCTTTGTGAAGGCTGAGAAGTGTGAATTTCATCGCAATAGTCTCCTTCCTGGGGTATGTAACTTCAGGAGGTTCCATTCAAATGGACCAACAGAAGGTCAAAGCAGTAGTTGAAAGGCCCCAACCCTTGACTCATCAGGAGTTGCAATACTTCTCGGGCTTCGCTAACTCCTATCGCCTGTTCATCAGAAATTACAGTACATTCACTGTTCTTACCTCATCAGCTGTCACATTCTCCTGGATCCCCCTGCTGCTGAAAAAGCATTCTTTGACCTGAAGGAATGTTTCACCTCTGCCCCATCTTGATTCAACCTGACACTGACTGGCAGTTCATTGTGGAGGTGGATGCATCTGACATTGGTGTAGGAGCTGTTCTCGGCCAAGGATGAGAAGGTACACCCCTGCGCCGCCTTCTCTCATTGCCTCACTCCCACGGAGTAGAATTACGATGTCAGAAACCGGAAACTGCCGGTTGTGAAGCTAGCTCTGGAGGAGTGGCTGGAGGGAGCAAAGGTGTCATTCTTAGTTTGGACTGATCACAAGAATCAGGAATATATCCATACAGCCAAATGACACAACTTCCATCAAGCTCGTTGGTCACTGTTTTTTCTCAAGATTCAATTTTACTCTGTCCTTCTGCCCTGGTTCCAAGAATAGAAAACCTAATGCTCTCTCCCAAAGATTTCCTTTCTTTGAGACCCCTGAGGTACCCAATGTCATCTTCCCTGCTCACTGTCTTGTGGGTGAAGCGCAATGGGACATTGAAGCCATGGTTCAAGCTGCTCAACAGAGCGAGGCAGCCTCTAGACAATGTCCCACTAACTGTATTTATGTTCCCAGCTCTGTCCACTCACAGATATCGTAGTGGGATCATTCTTCCCAGTTATTCTGTCACGCTGGAACCAAGCATACTTAAGCCTTCATCAGTCAGTGGTCCTGGTGGCCCTCCATGGGAGATGACATCTGTAACTTTGTCTCAGCCTGCTCGGTCTGTGCTCAAGGCAAGAACTCTAACCAGTCACCTGCTGGTCTGTTACAACCACTGTCTATCCCTAAGAGACCCTGGTCTCACATTGCCCTGGATTTTGTCATTGGTCTTCCCCCATCAAATGGTAATACCACCACTCACAATAGTTGATCGTTTCTCCAAGTCTGTACACTTCATTCCTTTACCTAAACTCCCCTCGGCCAAAGAAACAGCTAAATTACTACTACTGTATGCTTTTAAATTACATGGTTTACTTATAGATTTTGTGTCAGACAAGGGCTCTCAATTCACATCCAACTTCTGGAGGCATTCTGTAATCTTCTGGGTGCCTCTGAGTCTGTCTTCAGGATTCCACCCACAGACCAATGGCCAGACCGAGCAGGCCAACCTAGCTAGAGACTGTATTGCAGTGTCTGGTCTCCCAGAACCCCTCCGCGTGGAGTCAGAAGCTACCCTGGCCTGAGTACGCCATAAACTCTCATCCGTCCTCATCCACCGGTCTGTCCCCTTTCGTATGCTGCCTTGGCTACCAACCTCCACTGTTTCCTGCCCAGGAGGAGGAAGTTGATGTTCCATCTGCTGAGGCATTCATCGTCAAGTCGTTTTTATTGTCATTTCAACTATAACTGCTGGTACAGTACACAGTAAAAACGAAACAACGTTCCTCCAGGACCATGGTGCTACCTGAAACAAAACAAAACTACATTAGACTTCAGACCTACACAGGACTACGTAAAGTGCACAAAACAGTGTAAGACAGTACAATAATTAATAAAGAAGTCAATAGACACAGTAAAGGGCAAATTACAATATAATAAATAATGTAAATGTAAACAATGTTTTAGCAGGAATTGAGAAAGAAATGAACAAAAATTGCAAAGGGAGTGGAGTGGTGTTCAGGGGTGTGTGTGTGTGTGTGTGTGTGTGTGTGTGTGTGTGTGTGTGTGTGTGTGTGTGTGTGTGTGTGTGTGTGTGTGTGTGTGTGTGTGTGTGTGTGTGTGTGTGTGTGTGTGTGTGTGTGTGTGTGTGTGTGTGTGTGTGTGTGTGTGTGTGTGTGTGTGTGTGTGTTTGTTTGTTTTTAGGTTGGTGTCAGACTAGACTCTGGGAATTGAGGAGTCTAATAGCTTGGTGGAAGAAACTGTTACACAGTCTGGTTGTGAGAGCCCAAATGTTTTGGTACCTTTTGCCAGATGGCAGGAGGGAGAAGAGTTTGTATGAGGAGTGCATGGGGTCCTTCACAATGCTGTTAGCTTTACGGATGCGGCATACGGTGTAAATGTCTGTAATGGCTGGAAGAGAGATCTTGATGATCCCTTCAACTGACCTCACTATCCACTGCAGGGTCTTGTGATCTGAGACGGTGCAATTTCCGAACCAGACAGTAATGCAGCTGCTCAGGATACTCTCAAATGTGGTGAGGATGGAGGGTGGGAGATGGACTTTTCTCAGCCTTCGCAGAAAGTAAAGACGCTGCTGGGCTTTCTTGGCTATGGAACTGGTGTTGAGGGACCAAGTGAGATTCTCCGCCAGGTGAACACCAAGAAATTTGGTGCTCTTAACGATCTCTATGGAGGAGCCGTCAATGTTCAGCAGAGAGTGGTCGTTCCATGCTCTCCTGAAGTCAACAACCATCTCTTTTGTTTTGTTCACATTCAGGAACAGGTTGTTGGCTCTGCACCAGTCCGTTAGCCACTGCACTTCTTCTCTGTAAGCTGACTCGTCATTCTTGCAGATCAGACCCACCACGGTCGTGTCATCGGCGAACTTGATGACGTAATTCAAGCTGTGTATTGCTGCACAGTTGTGGGTCAGCAGAGTGAACTGAGCACACAGCCCTGAGGGGCCCCCATGCTCAGTATGGTGGTGTTGGAGATGCTGCTCCTGATCTGGACTGACTAAGGTCTCCCAGTCAGGAAGTCCCGAATCCAGTTGCTGAGGAGGGTGTTCAGGCCCAGCAGGCTCATCTTTCCAGTCAGGTGCTGAGGAATGATTGTGTTGAATGCTGAACTGAAATCTATGAACAGCATTCCAACGTACATGTCTTTTCTGTCCAGGTGGGTGACAGCCAGGTGGAGGGTGGTGACAATGGCATCGTCTGTTGAGCAGTTGGGACGATATGCAAACTGCAGGGGGTCTAGTGAGGAGTCAGCAGGGTCTTGATGTTCATCTGCCTTTGTCAGCGGATGTGGAGGCATACTCACTTTGCCCTTCTTCATACTTCTGCTAGGATCAAGCATGTGTGGCTTTCAACCTGAGACCTGCCCCTCAAGGTGGATTCCTGAAAATTCGCCCCTTGCTTCATTGGCCCCTTTCCCATTGCTAAAGTCATCAGCCCTGCTGCCGTCCATCTCAAGCTATCCTCCACTCTCCGCCACATTCATCCCTCCTTCTATGTGTCCCACATCAAGTCTTTCATGAGCCACCCTGTGTCCTGTCCCCAAACCACCCCCACCTTCCCCATGGCTCATCAATGGGTCAGAGGCCTTCACGGTGCATTGACTGATGGATGTTCATTGCTGGGACTATGGCCTCCAGGATCTTGTGGACTGGTAGGGCTACGGTCTTGAGGAGAGGTGTTGGGTCCCCACCCAAAACATCCTGGATCCCTCTCTCATAGACTTTCATAGTACAGGAAGGAGGTAGACAGCAGAGTGATATGGTCCCATGACAACAACCTTTCCCTTAAAGTCAGTAAAATGGAAGTGCTAGTCATTGACTTCAGAAGGTTAGGGGGGAGGCTACGGTTGATGTGCACAGTCCTATTTACATTGACTGTGATGAGGCAGTTTGCTAGGAATGAACATCACCAATGCCTGTACTGGTCAAGCCACGTATACACCACAGCCAAGTACATACACCAGCGCTTCTACTTCCTCAGAGGTTAAGGATGTTGTGCATGTTCCCTTTAACCCTCAGTAATTGTTAATCGATGCACCATAGCGGCCCAGCAGCGGATATATTTCCTGCGGCTCTTGAGGAAATACGGTCTGCCTCAGGAATTGCTGCTGCAGTTCTACATTGCAGTCATTGAGTCTGTCCTGTGCACCTCCATCATTGTGTGGTTTGGAGCCGCCACCAAGCAGGATAGAACCAGACTACAGCGCATAGTGAGGACTGCCGAGCACATCATTGGAGCCTCCCTGCCCTCTATTGTGGACCTGTACTCTTCCAGGTTGAAGAAGAGGGTGGGGAACATCATAAAGGACTCCTCCCATCCTGCGCACTGACTGTTTGATCTGCTTCCGTCTGGTAGGCGCTTCAGATCCCTCCAGACTAAGACTAATAGGCACTGGAGAAGTTTTTTCCCTACTGCGGTCACTTTGCTGAACAGTTAACTGCCGGTTAACTGTCGGCTAACTATTACTTGGATTGCACTACCTGTATGTATAATCTATATTTTCATTTATATTTATCATTACTATTGTTATGAGCAGAGAGACAACATCTGCCAGAAGTAAATTCCTTGTATATGCACAGGTACTTGGCGATTAAAGTCTGATTCTGATTCTGATAGAAAGCCTCCTAACCAGATCCATTATGAGTTGATATAGCAACAGTTCTGCCTAAGACCATAAGAACAATTCAAAGGCAAATAGTTTATGCAGAATTTCTATAATCTATTAGAAAAATATGAGAGAGCCTATTCACAGTAGCTTCAGGCATTAGTTGTGTGTTGACAAGTGAAATAGACTCAGCACAGGGTACTGCATTGAAGTTATATTGATTGCTTTATATTATCAACATTGAGCAGCCAGTTCTGGAGAAGAGCACGTGAGACTCTCACTCTTTATAAAATTGCTGAATGGACCTAATCAAGCACAGCTTGAGTTGAATAATTTACAAAACAATTGCACTGCAATTCTGAGGCATTTCCAAAGCTCTAAAGATCCTCTGAATATTGTTACAGCAATGTCAGTTCAGTAGCGCATGGCCAGAATGAGACATGATAGACTAAGCACAATCAAACCAGAATTGAAAGCCTTGTGATTATTCTGAAAAGTTAGAGGACTCTATGGTTTCAAAGGTGAGAGCAGAGAAAATTAAAAGTCTGATATCACATTAAATCAGAATGGGAGAGAGAATTCAAGGCAAGATGAAAGCAGGGGGACAAACTTCCAAGAAGTAATCAATGTAGTTTGTTACAACTGAATCCATGATAATGTATTGAATACTGTGAATAACTGTAACTAGTAGCATGATTGATAAGAGTCATTGGACTCTTTGTTAAGTCTTATGTGTATTATTTACAATTGATACCAAACAATAGTTATGCATTATGAATCACTATCTTTGTGGCTTTGAGTCCAAGAGAATCAATGACTGGGTTTAACATAATGACATAAATAATTTAGAATAATAATGTAAATTGAGTTATTGTTACAGCTATATAGGACCCTGGTCAGACCCCACTTGGACAACTGTGCTCAGTTTTGGTCGCCTCACTACAGGAAGGATGTGGAAACCATAGAAAGGCTGCAGAAGAGATTTACAGGGATGTTGCCTGGATTAGGGAGCATGCCTTATGAGAATAGGTTGAGTGAACTCAATTTTTCTCCTTGGAGTGACGGAGGATGAGAGGTGACCTGATAGAGGTGTACAGGATAAAGAGAGGCAATGACCGTGTGGATAGTCAGAGGCTTTTCCCCAGGGCTGAAATGGCTAGCACAAGAGGGCATAGTTTTAAGGTGCTTGGAAATAGGTACACAGGAGATATCAGGGGTGGGTTTTTTTACACAGAGTGGTGAGTGTGTGGAATGGGCTGCCGGAGGCGGTGAAAACGATAGGGCCTTTTAAGAGACTCCTGGATGGCTATATGGAGCTTAGAAAAATAGAGAGCTATGGGTAAAGCCTAGGTAGATCTAAGGTAGGGACATGTTCGGCACAGCTTTGTGGGCCGAAGGCCTGTATTGTGCTGTATGTTTTCTGTTTCTAAATTTTAAAAACTGCAGATTCAAGAAATCTGAAATAATAAAGACAGGAAATGCTAGAAACAAACAAACAACAGGTCAGAAAGCATCTGTGGAAAGTGAAAAGGAGTTAATGCTTCAGGAAGAAAGATTGACATACTGAGTTCTAACCAGCAATTTAACTTCAAGAACCAGTGGTGCAAGCTGCCACAGAAGGAGGGAAAAAAAAACATTTATAGTTTGGAGGAGATTACAGGTATCAGAAGTAGCAAGGACAGAGAAATACAAATGCCAATATTAAAACTAAAGCATTTCTGGAGCAGAGAATTGTGTATCCAAATTAACCCTATGGTGTGGTCTGAGTATGATTTATGGTAAATCCAATGCTGTTTTGAAATGCTGGAAGAAATGCAGAGGTAGAGGATATAGAAGATACAGTATATATAAAGGCGGCAGAAATTTCCAATAGGTGTGTGTAAGAATAATATTTTCAGTGGTAATGGAAAGGAGTATGGTTTAAAACACCAGACTTCTCCTCCAGCTTTGCCAATGATCTAGACATTGCCCTTGCAAATGTCGTCCACAGGCTATTCCTAAAGGTAGAACAAAACATGAACCATAAGTTGTCTCCTATAGCTGGCTGTACTTTTTGTTACACACAAGCTTCCCTTTTTGAAAAAGAGAAGTGCATTGGCACAATAGTGGTGAATCACGAATACTAGTGAGAAGTTTTGAGAAATGCAGATCAAGATCAGCTTATGTCTGTGAAAAATGATAGGTATAAGAAGGTGTTGGATCAAAAATTGGAGCAAGGCTAAGCAGATTACTCAGAGATTAGAGTTACAAGGCTTAGCTTTGAGCTATTTTAGATCTATTTCCCACATTGCTGCTTCATACTGAGGCGATACTGCTGGCACTAATCCACTTTGCAATTTTGCAATTGGCTGTTGTCTTGATATGTTCTGGTGCCTGGAGGATGAGCAGGAGCAACTCTATCAGTATTGCTGGCAGCCACCTATTTTGTGTTTAATAACAAGAGTCTATTAGTGTGCCTTGATCATGTGATGCTGATGGAAACATGCAGCTTCCTAATCCATGACATGATACCTATCAAATGAAAAGCAACTGGTGATAATTTCCTAAAAAAAACAAAATTCTACATGTAGCTAGACTTTACAAAATCAGTGATAAATTTTATTCTCACTATCGGCAAATAATGACACACACACACAAAGATAAGAAAATCAATGTCTGGCTCCAAGCCAGTCATTGATCTTTTCAAATGAATAGTTGTCTTGGTCCTGGCTTTATTTTAGAATTCAGCATTGAAGTAAATCACATATTGTGACTCCTGCATAAGCAACACTAGACACTAGAAAACTACAGCACAGTACAGGCCCTTCAGCCCTCGATGTTGTGCCGACCCATATATTCCTTACAAAAAGTACTAAACCCACACTACCCTGTAACCCTCTATTTTTCTTTCAACCATGTGCCTGTCCAAGAGGCTCTTAAATACCCCTAATGTTATAGCCTCCAGCACCATCCCTGGCAAGTCATTCCAGGCACCCACAACCCTCTGCGTAAAAAAAAACTTACCCCTGATGTCTCCCCTAAACTTCCCTCCCTTAACTTTGTACATATGCCCTCTGGTTTTTGCTACTTATGCTCTGGGAAACAGGTGCTGGCTATCCACCCTATCTATGCCTCTCATAATCTTGTAGACCTCTATCAAGTCCCCTCTCATCCTTCTACGCTCCAAAGAGAAAAGTCCCAGCTCTGCTGACTTGCCTCATAAGACTTGTTTTCTAATCCAGGCAACATCCTGGTAAATCTCCTCTGCACCCTCTCCATAGCTTCAGCATCCTTCCCATAAAGAGGTGACCAGAACTGAACACAATACTTTAAGTGTGGTCTCACCAGAAATTTGTAGAGTTGCGACATGACTTCTCTACTCTTGAACTTAATCCCTCTATTAATGAAGCCTAGCATCCCATAGGCCTTCTTAATTATCCTATCAACCTGTGCAGCGACCTTGCACAGGTTGATAGGATCCACACTCTTAAGTAACCATTAACCCTGTACTCAGCCTACTGGTTTGTCTTTCCAAAATGCATCACCTCACACTTATCTGGATTGAACTCCATCTGCCACTTTTCTGCCCAACTCTGCAGCCTGTCTATATCCTCTTGTAACCTTCGACAACCTACAGCTCCATCCACAACTCCTCCAATCTTTGTAGCATCCGCAAACTTACTCACCCATCCTTCTGCCTCTTCATCCAGGTCATTTATAAAAATCATAAAGAGCAGGGGTCCTAGGACAGATCCCTGAGGCACTCCACTAATCACCGACCTCCAGGCAGAATACTTTCCTTCCACTACTACCCTCTGCTTTCTTCCTGTAAGCCAATATTTTATCCAAACAGCCAATGTTCCACTGATCCCATGCCTCATAACTTTCTGGATGAGTGTCTCATGGGGGACCTTGTCAAATGCCTTGTAGAGCACATCTACCACCCTACCCTCATCAATTTCTTTTGTTACTTCTTCAAAAAACTCAATTAGGCACGTGAGGCATGACCTTTCCTTCACAAAGCCATGTTGACTATCCTTGAGTAGACTGTACTTCTCCAAATGCTCATAGATCCTATCCTTAAGAATCCTTTCCAGTAGTTTGCAGACCACCAACGTAAGACTCACTGGTCTACAGTTCCCAGGATTCTCCCTATCACCTTTTTTAAACAAGGGAACCACATTTATAATTTTCCAATCCTCCAGCACCTCCCCTGCAGCCAAAGAGAATTCAAAGGTCATAGCTACTGCTCCGGCAATCTCTTCTCTCACTTCCCACAGCAACCTGGGTTATATCACGTCCGGCCCTGGGGACTTATCAATCGTGATGTTTTTTAAAAGATCCAACACTTCTTCTTCCTTAATCTCCACATTGTCCAGCACACAGGCCTGTTCTATTTCAACCTCACCCTGATCAAGGTCCTTTTCATTTGTGAATAATGAAGCAAAGTATTCATTTAGGACCACCCCAACCTCCTGGCACATGTTGCCTTCTTTATCCTTTAGCAGTCCCACCTTCATTCTTGTCATCCTTCTGTTCTTCACATACGCATAGAACGCATTGGGGTTCTCCTTAATTTTACATGCCAAGGCCTTCTCATGCCCCCTTCGAGCTCTCCTAAGTCCTTTCTTAAGCTCCTTCCTGGCTACCCTATATTTCTCATGAGCCCCTCCTGCTTCCTGCTTCTTATATCTAACATATGCTTCCTTCTTCCTCTTGACGAGTTGCTTCACGTGCTTCCTCAGTCACGGTTCCTTTTTCCTACCTTTTTTTCCTTGTCTCAGTGGGACAAACTTATCCTGAACCCAGCACAAGTGGTCCTTAAATCTCCTCCACATTACTTCTGTGCTTTCACCCTTGAACATCTGTTTCCAATTTACTCTCACTAGTTCCTGCCTCACACCCTTCATAGTTAGCCCTTCCCCAGTTAAGCACTTTCCCATTTTGTCTGTTTTTATCCTTTTCCATAGCTATGCTGAAGCTAAGGAAGCTGTTGTCACTCTCACCAAAATGTTACCCCACCAAGAGGTTTGCCACCTGACCAGGTTCATTACCCAGAACTAGGTCCATTATGGCATCTCCTCTCGTCGGCCGGTCCACATACTGTGTCAGGAATCCTTCTTGCACACCTAACAAATTCAGCCCCATCTATCCCCCTTGCAGTCAGGAGGTGCCAGTCAACATGAGGGAAGTTGAAATCACCCATAACTACACCCCTGTATTTCCTGCTCCATTCTAAAATCTGCCTGCTTATCTGCTCCTCGGTGTCCTGAGGGTTATTTGGGGGCCTATAGACTACTCCCAGCACAGTGATTGATCCCTTCCTATTTCTGACTTCCACCCACACCGACTCAGTGGACACTCCTTCTGCAGCGTCCTCCCTTTCTATAGCCGTGATACTATCCCTGACCAGTAATGCTACTCCCCTCCTTTCTATCTCCCATCCTATTCCTTTTAAAACACCTTAACCCCAGTACCTGCATCAGCCAATCCTGCCCTTCCTCCAACCAAATTTCAGTAACAGCCACAACATTGTAGTTCCACATACTGATCCATGCTCTAAGTTCATCCCCTTTATTCCTAATATTCTTAGCGTTGAAGTAGACACATTTCAACCCCCCTAACTGGTTACTTTATGTTTTGTCCCCTGCCCTTTCTCACCAACTCAGAACACATAGCATCATGCCCTTGTCCTTCTACCCTAATCTCTGCACTCACATTCTGATTCCCACCCCTCTGCCAAACTAGTTTAAAACCTCCCCAACAGCTCTAGCAAATCTGCCCGCCAGGATATTGCTCCCTTTTCAGTTCAGGTGCAGCCCATCCTTCTTGTACAGGTCAGACCTTCCCCAGAAGAGATCCCAAAGATCCAGAAATCTGAACCCCTGCCCCCTGCACCAACACTTCAGCCACACATTCATCTGCCATAACTTTCTGTTCCTACCCTCTCTGTCTCGTGGCACAGGCAGCAATCCCGAGATTACCACCCTTGAGGTCCTGCTTTTTAACTTCTTTCCTAACTCCCTATATTCCTTCTTCAGGAACTCATCCCTACTCTGATCTATGTCATTGGTCCCCACATGGACCATGACATTTGGCTGCTCACCCTCTCTCCTGAGAATTCGATCCGAGATGTCATGGATCCTGGCACCAGGGAGGCAACAGACCATCTGGGATTCTCGATCTCTCTCACAGAACCTCTTATCTGTCCCCCTAACTATCAAATCCCCTATCACTACTGCTCTCCTATTTTCCCTCCCTTTCTGAGCTGAGGGTCCAGTCTCGATGCCAGAGACGCAACCACTACAACTTGTCCCTGGTAGATCGTCCCCACCAACAGTATCCAAAACAGTGTACTTACTGTTGATGGGAACGGCCACAGGGGTGCTCTGCTCATTCTGTCTATTCCCCTTCCCTCTCCTGACAGTCACCCAGTTACCTGTCTCCTGACTTTTAGGGGTGATTGTCTCCCTAAAACTCCGATCTATTACTGCCTCTGCCTCCCAAATGATCTGAAGTTTATCCAGCTCCAGTTCCCTAACTTGGTTTGACAGGAGCTGCAGCTGGATGCACCTTTTGCAGGTGTAGTCATCAGAGACTTGAAAGACTTGAAATTTTGTTGGAGCAAAGAAATCAGGAAACACAAATGTTATTTTAGATAACAGAAAAGTGATTGGCTATTGATTATTAAGGTACTTGTTGTCCTTTAAGTTATGCCTCTTGAAACTATAATCCAATGTTAATGCACCTTGTAATATAAATACTATAAGGTAATATATAATACACCTTAATTGATTAAGCTATTTAAACATAAACAATCTGAGTAAAATGTTTACCGAAATAAATGAAACTAGTTTAAGATATGAACAAAGAAGCTTGTGTATCTGGAATGCAATGAGGGAGTTTATGTATGGTAAAACTGCTGTCAGCAAACACATCTGTAGATGTCACTGGGCCAAACCTCCCATGCTTATTTAGAGTTATAGTATGTGAGTTGGAGACATTCAGTGGAACATGAATGACATGAAAAGAATTTCCAGATTATTTAATCCAGAAGAAAATACTGTACAGGTTAATGAAGGGTGGGATATGACTATTAAAAAAAGGTCATGGAAAACCTATGGCTAGCAATCCTATCCAAAATGTAATATGTACTCATTACCTATGGGGACATGGAGAAAGACCGAACAGTGGAAAGCCACAATGTAGACCAATTTATCTTGTCTCAGAAGGTTAACCAAGATAGGAAAGGTGAGGCTGGGGCATGGAATAAGAGGAAGGAAGGAAGAGTAGAATAGAAATGTGGCAGCGATGCTTAGCTTTGAGCTATTTTAGATTTTTCCCCCACATTGCTGCCTCATATTGAGGGGCTGGTACAAACGTACTTTGCAATTTCATAATTGGCAGTTGTCTTGATGTGTTCTGGAGCCCAGAGGAGGAGTAGGAGAAACAACTCTATCAGTATTGCTGGCACACTCCTTTTTGTGTTTGATAACAAAAGGCTATCAGAGGTCCTCTGAATGGGGCAGGAAGTGTTCACCATCTGCCAAACTATCCACTTGCCTATCATGCCAGGCTAGGCACCTCCTTTTCCATCCATGGTGGAGGCTGCAGTCACTACATTAGCTTCAGGAGCCACTCAATACCTAGCAAAGTTCAAAGTAAATTTATTATCAAAGTGCATATATGTCACCACATATAACCCTGAGATTCATCTTCTTGCAGGCCTACTCAATAAATCCATAATAGAACAAGAACCATAATAGAATCAATGAAAGATCGCACCAACTTGGGTGTTTAACCAGTGCAAAAGATAACAAACTGTGCAAATACAAAAATAAATTAATAATAATGAATATACAAGGAATAACAATTGAGAACATGAGATAAAGAGTCCTTAAAATGAATTCTTGGTTGTAGGAATATTTCAATGATGGGGCAAGTGAGGTTAAGTGAAGTTATCCCCTCTGGTTCAAGAGCCTGATGGTTGAGGGGTAATAACTGTTCCTGAACCTGGTGGTGTGAGTCCTTAGGTTCCCACAACTTCTTCCTGGTGGCACCAGCTAAAACGAAGCATGCTCTGGGTGCTGAGGGTTCCTGATGATGGATACTGCTTTCCTGCAACAGCATTTCATATAGATGTGATCAATGATGGGGAGGGCTTTACCTGTGATAGACTGGGTTGTATCCACTACTTTTTGTAGGATTTTCCAGTGAAGGGCATTGGTGTTTCCATAGCAGGCTTTTGTTGTTTCATATGGCAGGTGCTTTTCTCTTCACACTTCTGATGAAGTGTGGCCCGGGAAGGGCAGACACAAGTCAGTCTGTTTGGGAGCCCGGGTTGGATGCAGCCAATCAATATACTCTCCACTACACAACTATAAAAATTTGTCATAGTCTTAGATGTCACACTGAATCTTTACAAACTCCTGAGGAAGGAACAGCTCTGACATGCTTCCTTCATAATTGCATGTGCTGGGCCCAGGCCGTCCTCTGAAATAATAACATAGAGGAATTTAAAGTTGCTGATCCTCTCCACCTCTGATCCTCCAAAGACCTCTGGCTCATGACTTCTGGTTTTCTCCTCCTGAAGTCAATAATCAGCTCCTTGGTTTTGCTGACATTGAGTAAGAGGCTGTTGTTATATTGCCACTCAACCAGATTTTTAATTTCCCTCCCAAATGCTGATTCAACCTATGACTAGTGTCCTCAGCAAACTTAAATAGGGCATATTGGAGCTGTACTTAGCCATACAGACATAAGTGTGGAATAGGGGCCTAGGGACACCTGTGCAGATGGAGGAGTTGTTGCTGCCAATCCAAACTGACTGAGGTCTGCAAGTGAGGAAATCAAGGATCCAATTGCACAAATAGGTATTGAAGCCATCCTTGAGCCGGAAAAGAAGAATGTTAGTGTTTAAATGAAGAAACGCAAGCAGCTTCATCCAGTTGACCCAACGATGGGTTTCGACCTATCTTCCACGACGTGCTGTGGAGTACCTCGGGCAAAACAAGCACGCCAGCATCATTCCCTCACCAGTGCCATTCCTCCGGCACCATTCAGTTACCAGGCAAACGAGGAGAGGATTAATCATAAACACGCGGGACTGGGCAAAAGGCGAGTCCGTCAGAGTGAAGGGTCTCGACCCTCCTCCGACGGTAGGTAGTGCGCGGGGTGCGAGTGTCAATCAGGTGGGCGGGGCGGGGCGGGGCGGCCAGCCTCGCTTTGGTTGACGAGCTCGAGCTGCACGCGTGGGATTTCCCTCGCGCGTCTGGTGGCAGGAAGCGCGTGTCGGTTGGCGAAGTCAGGAAGGTGCAGGGCGGATGTGTCACAGCAATCGTTTCTTATACAGTAGTAAACAGTTCATCTTTCTGCTAAGCGATCAACAACGACCAGAAATAATACGTATTTAGCCAAATTGTCCGTGTTGGTTGCAAGGGTTGCCCGATCATGTGTACAGCTACCTCATCTTCCGAGAGTTTCTGAGTTATTTTCAAGCGTTATTCGTGTCCTTTCTGTACCTGACATGATTGCCATTCGGAACCAGTTGCAGAAGGATTTTTTCACACCACAGGAAGAAAGGCTTCTGGGCTTGGTGTATGCCTGGAAAGCTGGAAAGAAACGGAAAAACTGCATATTATGTGCCGCAGGTGCGTGGGCTGTATGATTCTGAGCTGGGTGGTTTGTAAGAAGCCTTTACAGCGAGTTGTCATCCGGTTTGAAGTTGATGCGAGGAGCAAGTGCATCACGCAATCACTGAACAAAAGTTTTAGCTATACGTATGCAATTTCCCATGACTTAAATTGCTGAAGCTTCAAGTGCTACTATCTTGTTTTGAAAAAGAATCTAGTCTGCTTGTATAAGACATGTTAGATGTCGATTATAAGATGGGAACTCAATTTGCTTCTTCTGATTTGGAGCTTGAAATGCATCAGTATAATTCAAACTGAAAACGTCATAATGCACTTGATCTGATCATTTGCGTATTTTGAATGAGATGGTAATAAGCCAAGTTAAGCCTTAACACCTTAACAACAAAATGGTATGCTCAGTTTACGGTAAACCAGCTTAACGGAACTCACTCAGCAATATAAAATATATTTCCGATTTATAGCAAGAATCACCGTGGTAAATCGGCTAGATTTTTATCATGTCAAAATTTACTTGAATCATTAACTCTGATGTGTTGTACTACCGTATTAAACGTTGTAAAGTAGCATATGAGACAATTAAATAATTAGATTCTTAAAGGTTAAAGAAAGTCAAGGAAAGAGATGAAATCTGGTCTCACCGCACACACATTGAACAAATATTTAAAATCAAGTTTTGGGAATTGAAAACGTCAGTTGTTTCCTGCCCATTAGAATGTTTCGAATTTAGTTACTGCCTGAAAATACTTCATGATGCTTGAAGAAATTTTATTGAAGGTGGTGCAAACTATTGCTGGGTACAATTTGACTGCTGCTGTGGAGAAACCAAGGCAAGCTACCTATTGGTTATATGTACATTTAAGTGTGTTTCCTGATGGTGTTGCTACTGTGGTATTCAGTTGCTAAAAGAGGACTGTATGGTGATTGGATATTTATTTTTATATGAAAGAATGTTTTTTTAAAAGGTTGTGATGATAAGCTCTTATTAGGCTCATTGATTATTGTTTGGTTATCAATATCTGAACAGGAAGCCAATATATAGTCTATATATTTCAAGATGCATATTTATGTTTTGGAATTTCCCAGTTTAACTGAATTTCTAAATGTGTTACAGTGTAATGTGGTGGTTTTAACTGTACTTTGTCTTTGTGATTTCCACCAAATTTTGACCACCTTTGAATGTCCCTTTTTTTTAACCTAAGTGATCCAAATTTAGTGGATACTAAATGCACCACTTTGTTTTACAAGTTGTAAGGGAAAGCCATTTCAGATGTTGCATGTTCCAATGCAACTTCCCCATTTTACAGAAATATAGCTAATAATGTTGCTCTTTTGTACAGTTAGAGAACTAAATTTGCTTGTACTTAAGTCTCATTCTTAATTTGTGGCATCAGAGAAACTGCCTGGTGTTAATTACAATCTGATATACTGTTAGACAAATACTTAGACTGAAAAGCGTGGGCCAATATTTGTTTTGTTGCATTCAATCCACATCTTTGTTATCAGTTCTGGAGCTGTGTGGGAGTATCTTAATTTTCTTCTTATAAAAGTGGGAGTGGAAATGATTAAAATGTCTTGTATTTAATATGACTATTCCTCAGGATGTTTAGATGCAATTTGTAAAAATAATGCAGCACAACTGTTCATATCCCATTAAATGCTACATCTACTTTTGAATTGCCAGTCAGGTGAGGTTGTTGTTCCCAGGATATCGCAATGGAATATTGAATTACGGCCAGAAATTTCTGCGAAATTGTATTCATCAGTTCTGAGTTTGCCTAACTAATTTGCAAATAAATTAATTGAATTAAAAGTTGAAATATAAGTAAATTGTAAAATTATTATAAAAAATTAACAACTAATCTTCTTCCAGGCACTTTTCCCTGCAAGGGACCAAAGTGCTACACCTTCCCGTACACCTCCTTCCTCATCTCCAAAAAGTCCTTCCAGGTGAGGCAACACTTCACCTGCAAATCTGATGGGGTCGTGTATTGTGTCTGGTGCTCCTGATGTGGCCTCCTCTACAATGGTGAGACCCATTGTAAGTTGGGGGACTGTTTTGTCAAGTACCTCCACACCATCCTCCACAACCGGGATTTCTAGTGGCCAAACATTTTAATTCTGATTCCCGTTCCTGTTCCAACGTGTGGTGTCAATCCATGACCTCCTCTTGTGGCAAGATGATGCCATCCTCAGGGTAAAGGAGCAACTCCTTGTATTCCATCTGGGTGCCTTCCAACCTGATGGCATGAATATCAATTTCTCCTTCTGGTGAACAAATACCCCTACCCCCCCATTCCCCACTCTGATTTTTCACTTCCTCTCACCTGCCTATTACTTTCCCCAGGGTTCTCTCGTCCTTCCCTTTCTCCTGTTGTCCACTTTCCACTCCTATCAGATTCCTTCTTTTCCAGTCCTTGACTTTTCCCACCCACCTGGCTTCACCTATCACCTTCCAGCTAGCCCCTTTTCTCTCCCCTCCCCACCTTTTTTATTTTGGCATCTCTGGCATCTTTCCCCTTCCTTCTCAGTGCTGAAGAAGGGTCTCGGCCAGAAATGTCAACTGTTTACTCTTTGAGTTTATGCTAGCTGTAGAGCAGTCCCATTCTCCAGTTATTTTACTGTAACCTGCCCTCGTGCATTACCATTAATACTTCTGATTCTCCTACCAATTCACTTACATTTCAACATGTTTATGTGATGTAGAAGGAAGCTGGATTACCTGATCACACTGAACCTCAGAATCTAGTTTAGGGTATCGGAAGTATGAAATAATTGTATGACTTGCGCTGCCGCAACGCTGGATTCCCTTGATTTCAGTGGATGTATAATGGAGTCATGCTGAGTCACTGACAAGAACCTTGACTTGTTTCTGTTAATTTACTAATGCACTAAAGTCCCACAGTTGCTCTCTATTCTTCGAGTACTGATGTCAAGCACTGGTAGCTTTTTATAATTACTATTCCAAAAACCAGACCGTTGACCTATGCTGAATAATAATTTGTTGGTACATATACTATGTTGTATTTTTCTCAAGTGGAAATTTGTCTTTTGGGAACTATGACTACAGATACTTGCAAGCTTTGGTCTTGTGTGCATTGAGGCTTTTGGTCCCTGGATAGAATATACTATTCATCCTAGATGAAGTATGATATTCACAAATAATAGCTGAATAGAAGGACTGTATGAATTTTCATAGCCAGGAATATTGAAATAATTTACAATGATACGAGAGACAGTTCAGATTGGGGGAACTCTGAGCAAATCGTGCAGTGAGACTATAGTAAGTGACAGGCAGGTAGACTAAAGAGAGTCAGCGGATGTTGTTGACTTGTATTTTCCAAAGACCTTTGATATTTTGATACTTCGATAAATTGCTAAATTTCTTCACTATTCTTGGTTGGTGCGGCTGTAATGAAACCCAATTTCCCTCGGGATCAATAAAGTATGTCTGTCTGTCAAAGTGCTGCACAAGAAGCTGCTGTTCAAGCTAGAAGCTCGTGATATTTCAGCAATGGCTGACTAGCAGAAGGAAAAGAGAGGGAATAAAGGGGGTCTTTTCTAATTGGCTGCTGGTGACTAATGGTGTCCTCAGGTGTTGAGTCCATTACTTTTCATGTTGCATGTAGGTTATTTAGATGATGGGATTGATGGTTTTGTGGCCAGGTTTGTGGGCAATACAAAGATAGGTGGAGGGGCAGATCGTACTGTGGAAGCAAGGAGTCTGCAGAAGAACTTGGGTAAGTTGGGAGAATGGGAAAAAAGTGTCAGATGGAATGCAGTATAGGAAAGTGTATGGTCATGCATTGTGGTAGAAGGAACAAAGGTGTAGGCTATTTTCAAAACAAAGAAAGAATTGGGAAATTGGAGGTACAAAGAGTCTTTGGAGTCATTGTGCAGGATTCCCTAAAGGTTAACTTGCGGGTTGTGTCAGCACCAAAGAAGGCAAATGCGAGAGGATTACAATATTAAAGCAAGGATGTTGTGTTGAGGCCTTATAAGGTGTAATCAGGCCACATCAGGAGTATTGTGACCAATTTTGGGCGCTGTATCTAAGAAAGAATGTGCTGGAGGGATCCAGAGCAGGTTTACTAGAATGCTCCTGAGAATGAATGGGTTAATATGAGGAGCATTTGGTGGCTCTGGCTCTGGTTCTGTACTCGCTAGAATTTAGAAGACTGAGGGGGGACAGGAATCTCATTGAAATTTACAGAATATTGAAACCTCTTTACGAAGCTATCACGGAGAGGATGTTTCCAAAAATGGAAACATTTTTGAATGAAATCCTCTGGTCCAGGACCAGAGGGCACAGCTCAGAATAAAAAAACATACCTTGAGAACAGAGATGGGAAGGAATTTCTTTAGCCAGAGGTGAATCTTTCGAATTCATTGCCATAAGTGGCTGTGGAGGTCAAGTAATTGGGTATATTTAAAGTGGAGGTTGATAGATTCTTGATCAGTCACACATCACAGATTACAGAGAAAAGACAGGAGAGTGGGGTTAGAAGCATAGAAACATAGCACAATACAGGCCCTTCGGCTCACAAAGTTCTGGCGAACATATCCCAACCTTAGAAATTACTAGGCTTACCCATAGCCCTCTATTTTTCTAAGCTCCACGTACTTATCCAAAAGTCTCTTAAAAGACCCTATCTTATCTGCCTCCACCACCATTGCCAGCAGCCCATTCCGTTCTCTGAGTAAAATACTTACCCCTGACATCTCCTCTGCACCTACTCCTCAGCACCTTAAACCTGTGTCCTCTTGTGGCAACCATTTCAGCCCTGGGAAGAAGCCTGACTATCCACATGATCAATGCCTTTCATCATCTTATATACCTCTGTCAGATCACTTCTCATCCTTCATCACTCCAAGGAGAAGTTGCCGATTTCACTCAACCTATTCTCATAAGGCATGCTCCCCAATCCAGGCAACATCCTTGTAAATCTCCACTGCACCCTTTCTATGGCTTCCACATCCTTCCTGTAGTGAGGTGACCAGAACTGAGCACAGTAGTCCCAAGTGGGGTCTGACCAGGGTCCTATATAGCTGCAACATTACCTCTCGGCTCCTAAATTCAATTCCATGATTAATGAAGGCCAATACACCATATGCCTTCTTAACTACAGAGTCTACCTGCGCAGCTGCTTTGAGTGTCCTATGGACTCAGACCCCAAGAGACCTGTGATCCTCCTCACTGCCAAGAGTCTTACCATTAATACAATATTCTGCTATTATATTTGACCTACCAAAATGAACCACTTCACACTTATCTGGGTTGAGGTCCATCTGCTACTTCTCAGCCCAGTTTTGCATCCTATCAATGTCCTGCTGTAACCTCTGTCAGCCCTCCACACTATCCACAGCACCCCCAACCTTTGTGTCATCAACAAACTTACTAACCCATCCCTCCACATCCTCATCTAGGTCATTTGTAGAAATCATGAAGAGTAAGGGTCCCAGAACAGATCCCTGAGGCACACCACTAGTGACTGACCTGCATGCAGAATATGACCCGTCCTCAACCTCTCTTTGCCTTCAGTGGGAAAGCCAGTTCTGGATCCACAAAGCAATGACCTCTTGGTTCCCAAGCCTCCTTACTTTCTCAATAAGCCTTGCATGGGGTACCTTATCAAATGCCTTGCTAAAATCCATATACACTACATCTACTGCTCTTCCTTCATCAATGTGTTTAGTCATATCCTCAAAAAATATGATCAGGCTAGTAAGGGACAACCAGCCCTTGACAAAGCCATGCTGACTACTAATTGTATTATACCTCTCCAAATGCTCATAAATCCTGCCTCTCAGGATCTTCTCCAACAACTTACCAACCACTGAAGTAAGACTCACTGGTCTATAATTTCTTGGGCTATCTCTACTCCCTTTCTTGTATAAAGGAACAACATCTGCAACCCTCCAATCCTCCAGAACCTCTCCTGTCCCCATTGATGATTCAAAGATCATCGCCAAAGGCTCAGCAATCTTCTCCCTCACTTCCCACAGTAGCCTGGGGTACATCTCATCCGGTCCGGGTTGAGAGAGAAAAAGAAACAAACTTGTCATGATTGAATGGCAGAGCAGACTCGATGGGCCAAATGACCTAAATCTGCTCTTATGTCTTATGGTCTTATAGTGCTCCATATACTGTTTTAGCCCAGTGCTACAATGAAATGAAAATGTTTGATGGAAACTGAATTAATTAAGTAATTGATGTGTTTTATAAAGTTATGTGCAACTATGAATAGCTGAATTGAATTTGAATCAGAATTCTCTAACTGCACTGGGCCTGTACTATTTATCGAAATCATTCTGAATTAATTGTTTTCATGCAAGTTCCTTTCTGAATTACTGTGGCAATTGTGAAAATTCTATCTCCTATATTTCTGATTTGGGAGCTCATTAACTCCTCACATGCAATACAGACAAACAGACAGACATACTTTATTGATCCCGAGGGAAATTGGGTTTCGTTACAGTCGCACCAATCAAGAATAGTGTAGAAATATAGCAATATAAAACCATAAATAATTGAATAATAATAAGTAAGTACATTTTCTTACTGCATTTACTGACCTCTTGGGATGTACAGGCATTAAAGTTTTATCAGGAAATACATCTCTGGGTTATTTATTAGCACTTGTTGTTAAGCTTCCAAATCCCCACTAATAGCAATATGTTTGCAGTTACTAATGATATATTTTTGATGAAAAATGTCACTTTGAATTGGATGTAATTATGGCTGCATTTATATCTCTAATTTTAAAATTTTACTGGTTATGCAGCACTTAATTTCCTGTTTTTAGGTTGCCATTTTTGAATACAAATTGGGACTTTTCACTGGAACACAACAGAAAAATGGATGATCTTAGAGTTGTTAAAAATTATGAGGGGCAAAGATATGATGAATGCATACATTCCTAGAGTTGAGGAATCAAGAACTGGAACGTCTGCTTTTAAAATAAGATGGGAGAGTTTTGTTAAGAACCTGAGGGGCAACATTTTCATCGAGAAAATATCAGTATATAGAGTGAACTGTCAGAGAAAGTTGCTGAGGCAGGTACATTAACAACATTTAAAAGCAACTTGGATGAGTACATGAATAGGAAAAGTTTAGAGCAATGCAGGACTAGCTTAAATAGGCACCATGGTCAGCATGGTCACCTTTGTAGGAGCCACGTACAGAGTATCTGATCTCTATCTGCTTTGTATTCTGCGTTGCATGTTTATTATGGTAATATGAGTCACATGAGTGTTGACATGGTAAAAGGAAAGGGAATAAGTAATGTATTCTTGCTTATTTCATGGCAGTTAATAGCTTGGGACCGGTGGAGGTCATATCTTCTGCTGACTACTGAATATTGTTTAGCTTACACTTGGGTACGCTGAAGTTCATTGCTTCAAATTTGATTGTCTGCTAATTGCTAATATAAGATTGAATAAAGGATTCAACTGTTGGAACAACCATTGGAGCTGGGGGCACTCCATTCAAGTATAACAATTCTGTAGCGGCCACAGGCTAGCAACAATTGATTTTTTTTTGTTTTGGTTTGGTTTTGCTGCTATGTCCTTGGTTGACTTGCTTGGCCCAAAGGGCAAATACGAATAGCTCCCTTTAAAGTTCTTTCCTTATATCATTTTCTAATTGGGATTTTTAAAGCTTTTTTTAAAACTAATAAATTCAGATGTTCTTTAGGATAGAGGATGACTAATCTCCACTTTGAGTTTGTGGGTTTTGAAGTGACCGATAAAGCCAATATGGGAAATTCAGACATTGCCACATGCAGGCAGGTTTTGGGATTATGAGGTTGTGCACTCCTGCAGCTTAAGCACGGCTTCTGTGTGGTCCTGATGCACAAGCTTGAGTTTCTCAATATCCTCCCCAATGCTCCTTCTACACTTTGGAAAGTGATGAGTCAAGAATTCCCAAGAGACTGTGAGATGTTTCGTTTTCTCAAGGAGGTTTCTAGCAAATCTTCAAACGTTTTCCTTTATCTCTCTGGTAATTTCTTTCCATAATAGAGCTCAGAATACTGTGTAAATTTTGGGTGTGCAATGTTAGGCATGCAAACATTGTTACTTCCCCAGCATACTAACAACACTCCCATTAATTAAAAGCTGTTGTTTTTTTATAAAGAAAAGCAATTCTAAAGTTTATAGCAGTTTTCTGGGTTTGATTTTTTTTCACAGTGATTCTATAAGGATGGTTAATTAAGATTTTCTAGACTAAACACAACTATTGAAGCTAATTTTTCAGAGATTTTTTTAGCTAATTTTTTAAACTCTTTCAGATGCTTCACCAAAGCAGTCAACTGCAAGTAATGGATTTCCACAGCTTCATTCACAATTACACAAAATTCCGTAAAACATTGTGTTGAGAATCAGAATCAGGTTTATAATCACCAGCATGTGTCGTGAAATTTGTTAACTTAGCAGCAGCTGCTCAATGCAATGCATAATATAGAAGAAACAAGTAAAAATTAATTAATTAATTATACTATATGTATATTGAATAGATTAAAATGTGCAAAAGTGAATAATATATATTAAAAAAGTGAGGTAGTGTTTATGGGTTCAATGTCCATTTAAGAATCAGATGGCAGAGGAGAAGAAGCTGTTCCTGAATCACTAAGTGTATGCCTTCAGGCTTTTGTACCTTCTACCTGATGGTAACAATAAAAAACAGGGCTTGCTGTGGGTGCTGGGGGTCTTTAATAATGGATGCTGCTGACTACATTTACAATCTTCTGCAGCTTCTTTCAGTCCTGTGCACTAGCACCCCCCCCACCCCCGTACCAGACAGTGATTCAGCCTGTCAGAATGCTCTCCACAGTATATCTATAGAAGCCTTTGAGTTCTTTTTGTTAACATAACAAATTTTTTCAAATGAAGCTTAATGAAGTATACTCACTGCCTTGCCTTCTTCATAGCTGTATCAATATGTTAGGACCAAGTTAGGTCCTCAGAAATCTTGACACTCAGGAACTTGAAATTGCTTACTCTCTCCATTTCTGATCCCTCTATGAGGATTGGTATGTGTTCCATTGTCTTACCCTTCCTGAAGTCCACAATCAGCTCTTCCATCTTACTGACATTGAGTGCAAAGTTGTTGCTGTGTCATCATTCTGCTAGTTGGTATATCTCATTCCTGTATGTCCTCTGATCTCCATATGATGTTCTACCAACAATGTTGTATCATCAGCAAATTTATAGATGGCATTTGAGCTATGCCTAACCACATAGTCATGGGTATAGAGAGAGAAGAGCAGTGGGCTCTCACACCTCTGAGGTGCACTAGTGTTGATCGTCAGCAAGGAGGAGATATTATCACCAACCCGCACAGGTTGTGCTCTTCCGGTTAGGAAGTCAAGGATCCAATTGCAGAAGGAGGTACAGAGGCCCAGGTTCTGTAACTTCTCAATTAGGGTTATGGGAATGATGGTGTTAAATGCTGAGCGATAGTGGATGAACAGCATCCTGATATAGATGTTTGTATTGTCCAGGTGGTCCAAGGCCGTGTGAAGAGCCATTAAGTTTGTGTCTGCCATTGACCTATTGTGGTGATAGGCAAATTGCAGTGGGTCAGGTCCTTGCTGAGGCAGGAGTTCTGTCTGGTCATGACCAATCTCTCAAAACATTTCATCATTGTAGATGTGAGTACTACTGGGCCATAGTCTTTAAGGAAGCCCACATTGTTCTTCTTAGGCACTGGTATAATTGTTGCCTTTTTGAAGCAAGTGGGAACTTCTGCCAAGCAGTGAGGGGTTGAAAATATCCTGAATATTCCCACCAGTTGGTTAGCACAAGTTTTCAGAGCCTTACCAGGTACTCTGTTGGGGCCTTCCGCCTTCTTTAGAGACAGCCTCCAAGACAGAGATTACAGGGTCACCGGGTGCAGTGGAGATCTTCACAACTGCAGTTATATTCTCCCTTTCAAAGCTGGCATAGAAGGTGTTGAGTTCATCTGGCAGTGAAGCATTGTTGCCATTCATGCTATTGAGTTTCACTTTGTAGAAAGTAATGTCTTACAATCCCTGCCAGAGTTGACATGCAGAGAGATCCTCCTCTTTGACAGTTTAAATGAAATTGTCTGCCTCTGGAACATTGTTATTGAGCTCCTACATACTACAATGAAGGCAAAGACTCAAAATAAGTTGCACTTTCAACCACTGGCAATGAATGGGCAGAAAGTATGACCTCATATTTGTGTACATAACACACAGAAAATGCTGGGAAAACTCAGTGGGTCAGGCAGCATCTATTGAAATGAATAAACAGTCAATGTTTGGGCTGAGACCCATTTATGATTTGCATACGCATGTGCTTGAAAGGTCAAATTGAATTATCTGTCATTATTTAGTACACATGAGAAAAATGAATTTAAAACCTTTTGAGTTTACTTAAACCAAGCTTTTACTGTGCTGATCTAAAATAAAGTTGAATTCAGATAGATCAATCAAGTATAACAGATTTTTTTGTTTCTAACAGTATTCTGCCATTAGTTGTAATGATTCTCCATTTATTTCCTTGTGCAGTATCAACTGATCATCCATGTCAAGCTTCCCTTGTGAAATTTAAAAAAGCTGATAAAGGTGATGCATACAAGCAGGTGGCATGGTGGTCATTTGAAGATTTGCTTGAAGTTGACGGGAAGGATGCAGATAAGGTAGATGAAAAATTATTTTATTGCTTTTCTGACAGTCAATAGTGTAAAGGAATTTTACATGTTTTGTTTGCAGTTTTGTTCTTTCTTTTGTTTACTTCCTCAAGTCTACATGCTCTCCGGTACTTTGCCCCAGTGGATATTAATTATGGATCACTCCTTATAATAACCTTTGATAGGTTAGCATGTTATTTTTGCAAAGGGTTTCTGCCTTCCTAGATTTCAACCATTACACTTTCACTTCGGAGGATGTCATAGAAATCAAATATTGGTAATTGTACTTGATTTTCTTTTCTCTATAACCCCCTGAGATATTGCGCAGCATTGCCATTTCCATATAACCATATAACAATTACAGCACGGAAACAGGCCATCTCGGCCCTTCTATTCCGTGTCGACGCTTACTCTCACCTAGTCCCACTGGCCCGCACTCAGCCCATAGCCCTCCATTCCTTTCCTGTCCATTTATCTATCCAACTTTACTTAAAATGACAATACCGAACCTGCCTCTACCACTTCTACTAGAAGCTCATTCCACACAGCTACCACTCTCTGAGTAAAAAAATTCCCCCTCGTGTTACTCTTAAACTTTTGCCCCCTAACTCTCAAATCATGTCCTCTTGTTTGAATCTCCCCTACTCTCAATGGAAAAAGCCTATCCATGTCAACTCGATCTATCCCCCTCATTATTTTAAATACCTCTATCAAGTCCCCCCTCAACCTTCTACGCTCCAAAGAATAAAGACCTAACTTGTTCAACCTTTCCCTGTAACTTAGGTGCTGAAACCCAGGTAACATTCTAGTAAATCTTCTCTGTACTGTCTCTATTTTGTTGATATCTTTCCTATAATTCGGTGATCAGAACTGTACACAATATTCCAAATTGAGCCTTACCAATGCCTTGTACAATTTTAACATTACATCCCAACTCCTATACTCAATGCTCTGATTTATAAAGGCCAGCATACCAAAAGCGTACTTCACCACCCTATCCATATGAGATTCTACCTTCAGGGAACAATGCACCATTATTCCCAGATCACTCTGTTTTACTGCATTTTTCAATGCCCTACCATTTACCATGAATGTCCTATTTGGATTATTCCTACCAAAATGTAGCACTTCACACTTATCAGCATTGAACTCCATCTGCCATCGTTCAGCCCACTCTTCGAACTGGCCTAAATCTCTGTGCAAGCTTTGAAAACCTACTTCATTATCCACAATGCCACCTACCTTAGTATCATCTGCATACTTACTAATCCAATTTACCACCCCATCATCCAGATCATTAATGTATATGACAAACAACATTGGACCCAATACAGATCCCTGAGGCACACCACTAGTCACCGGCCTCCAACCTGACAAACAGCTATCCACCACTACTCTCTGGCATCTCCCATCTAGCCACTGTTGAATCCATTTTACTACTTCAGTATTAATACCTAACGATTGAACCTTCCTAACTAACCTTCCGTGCGGAACCTTGTCAAAGGCCTTACTGAAGTCCATATAGACAACATCCACTGCTTTACCCTTGTCAACTTTCCTAGTAACCTCTTCAAAAAATTCAGTGAGATTTGTCAAACATGACTTTCCACGCACAAATCCATGCTGACTATTCCTAATCAGACCCTGTCTATCCAGATAATTAAATATACCATCTCTAAGAAAACTTTCCATTAATTTACCCACCACTGACGTCAAACTGACAGGCCTATAATTGCTAGGTTTACTCTTAGAACCCTTTTTAAACAATGGAACCACATGAACAATACGCCAATCCTCCGGCACCATCCCAGTTTCTAATGACATTTGAAATATTTCTGTCAGAGCCCCTGCTATTTCTACAACTTCCCTCAAGGTCCTAGGGAATATCCTGTCAGGACCCGGAGATTTATCCACTTTTATATTCCTTAAAAGCGCCAGTACTTCCTCCTCTTTAATTGTCATAGTTTCCATAACTTCCCTACTTGTTTCCCTTACCTTACACAATTCAATATCCTTCTCCTTAGTGAATACCGAAGAAAAGAAATTGTTCAAAATCTCCCCCATCTCTTTCGGCTCCAAACATAGCTGTCCACTCTGATTCTCTAAGCGACCAATTTTATCCCTCACTATCCTTTTGCTATTAATATAACTGTAGAAACCCTTTGGATTTATTTTTACCTTACTTGCCAAAGCAACCTCGTATCTTTTAGCTTTTCTAATTTCTTTCTTAAGATTCATTTTACATTCTTTATATTCCTCAAGCACCTCATTTACTCCATGTTGCCTATATTTATTGTAGATCTCCCTCTTTTTCCAAACCAAGTTTCCATTATCCCTTGATTTCAGCAGAGATCAACAAATCAAGACATGTATTATGATTTGTACATAGAATTGTCCTGATCTTTGTGATGCAGCTGCTCACAGTTAAGCATTGATATACAGTACAGCAATACATTTCTTTTGTTTCAGTTTCTTATTCTGATGTAATGGAGTAAACTTGATGCATGAATAACATCTATCTTTACACAGCTCTATTGCCCTAGATGACTGAGTACCTGTTGAGCATAATTAAGAGAAGCAATAGAAACAAAAATCTACTGAACTTAGTCTTATGCCTACCAGTGTACTTGTTACAGGTAGGTTTCTCTATGAGATTTTAGTAGGAGGGGCCATTATGTAGTCCACTTGGAGATTAAGTCCCAAGTTCACACTGAACTTCAACAGATTCAGCACAAATCCATGAGTTCAAATGTAGTTATCCATAAGACACTGGCCAAGCGACAGCAGAAGGTTTGGTTTCAACAATATCGTGTAACTTTGTAACCTTGTGATGTTTATCATCCACTGTACTGTGACCATCAAGTTAGTTAACTACTTCTGGTTCAGCATGTCTCCAGCAGTATGCTAAGACAAAGTACTCTCAAAATTGAGGTTCCAGTCTGGTGAGCTATAAAAAAATGAGTACATGCATGCTACTGGATGCATGTAACAACTAAAACTAATTATTAGCCAAATTAATTTACTAGCATAGAACATAGAATATTACAGCACTGTACAGGCCCTTCGTCCAACGATGTTGTGCCGACCTTTTACTTACTCTTAAGACTAATCTAAGCCTTTTTCCCATATAGCTCTCAATCCTTCTATTTTTCTTAAATGTCCCTAATGTACCTGGCAGGACATTCCATGCACTCATATCTCTCCGTGTAAAAAAAAAACTTACCTTTGACATTCCCCATATACTTTCCTCCAATCGCCTTAAAATTATATCCCTTGTATTGGCTATTTAGCTCTGAGAAAAGTCTTTAGTTGTCTCTTGATCTATGTCTCTTATCATCTTGTACAACTCTGTTAAGTCACTTCTCATCCTCCTTCACTCCAGAGGGAAAAGCCCTGGTTCACTCAACATATCCTCTTAAGACATGCTCCCTAATCCAGGCAGAACCCTGGTAAGTCTCTTCTGTACCCTCTAAAGTGTCCACATCCTCATAATGAGACAACCAGAGTCAAACATAATGTTCAAAGTGTGGTCTATCCAACAGCTGCAACATTATACGGCTTTGGCCATCTCTGAATCATAGCTGAAGGATGGTTGTCCAAGCTGAATGTCCAAGGTTACATGTTGTATTGGAGGGATAGGAAGGTATGCAGAGGGGGTGGCTTGGCTCTGCTGGTAAAGAATAGCATCAAATCAGCGGAAAGATGTGACATAGAGTTGGAAGATGTTGAATTCCTGTGGGTTGAGTTAAGAAATTGCAAGGGTAAAAGGACCTAATGGCAGTTATATACAAGCCTTATAACAGTAGCTGATATGTAGATCACAGATTACAACAGGAAATAGAAAAGGCATGTCAAAAGGGCAATGTTATGATAGTCATGGTAGATTTCAACATGTGGGTTGATTAGGAAAATCAGGTTGGAAATGGATCACAAGAATGTGAATTTGTTGAATGCCTAAGAGATGGCTTTTAAGAGCAGTTTGTTGTTGAGCTTACTAGGGGATCAGCCATATTGGATTGCGTGTTATATAATGAACTGGAGGCAATTAGGGAGCTTAAGATAAAAGAACCTTTAGGAGGCAGTGATCACAACATGATTGAGTTCAACTTGAAATTTGATAGGGAGAAAGTAAAGTCTTTAATGTAGCAGTATTTCAGTGGAGTAAAGGAAATACAATGGTATGAGAGAGGAGCTGGCCAAAGAAAATTGCAAGGAAATGCTGGCAGGAATGACAGCAGATCAGCAATGAAGTTAGTTTCTGGGAAAAATGAGGAAGTTGCAGGATAGATGTATTCCAGAAATGAAGAAATACTGACAAGGCTGACAAGGGAAGTCAAAGCTGATGTAAAAGCAAAAGATAGGGCATATAACAAAGCAAAAATTAGTGGGAAGATAGAGGATTGGGAAGTTTTTAAAAACCTGCAGAGAACAATTTAAAAAATCATTAGAAGGGAAAAGAAGACATATGAAAGCAAGCTAGCAAACATCTAAGTGGATAGCAAAAGCTTTTTCAAGAATGTAAAAAAATAAAAGAGAGATGAGGGTGGATATACAACCGCTAGAAAATGAGGCAGGAGAAATAGTAACAGTGGACAAGAAGATGGCAGATGAACTGAATGAGTATTTTGCATCAGTCTTCACTGTGGAAGACACTAGCAGTGTGCCAGATGTTGAAGGGTGTGAGGGAAGAGAAGTGAGTGAGGTTACTATTACAAGCGAGAAGATGCTCAAAAAGCAGAAAGACCTAAAGGTACATCAGTCATCCAGACCAGATGAACTGCACGCTAGGGTCTGAAAGACATAGAGATTGTGGAGGAATTAGTAATGATCTTTTAAAAATCATTGGACTCTGGCATGGTGCCAGAGGACTGGAAAATTGCAAATGTCACTCCACTCTTTAAGAAAGAAGGAAGGTAGCAGAAAGGAAATTATAGACCTGTTAGTCTGACCTCAGTGGTTGAGGAGATGTTGGAGTCAATTGTTAAGGATGAGGTTATGGAGTACTTGGTGACTCATGACAAGATGGGACAAAGTCAGCATGGTTTCATTAAGGGGAAATCTTGCCTGGAAAACCTGCTGGAATTCTTTGAGGAGATTACAAGTAGAATAGATAGAGGAGATGCAGTGGATGTTACATATTTGGATTTTCAGAAGGCTTTTGACAAGGTGCCACACATGAGGCTGCTTACCAATGGCATTACAGGAAAGTTACTGGCATGGCTAGAACATTGGCTGATTCGTAGAACACAGCAAATGGGAATACAAGGATCCTTTTCAGGTTGGCTGCCAGTGACTAGTGGTGTTCCACAGGGGTTGGTATTAGGACCTCTTCTTTTTATGATTTAGATGATGTAATAGATGGCTTTGTTCCCAAGTTTGCAGATGATTCGAAGACTAATGGAGGGGCAGGTGGTGTTGAGGAAACAGGTAGGCTGCAGAAGGACATAGATTAGGAGAATGGGCAGGAAAGTGGAAAATGAAATGAAATGCTGGAGAATGCAGGAATGAAGGGGATATCATAAAAGGAGTGTTTAATGACTTTGGATCTGTACTCACTAGAATTTATAAGGATGGGGGGTGGGGATCTCATTGAAACATTTCGAATGTTGAAAGGCCTAGATAGAGTAGACGTTGAAAGGATGTTGCCTATGGTGGGGGAGTCTAGGACAAGAGGGCACTGCCTCAGGATAGACGGCTGTGCATTTAAAACAGATGTGGACAAATTACTTTAGCTAGAGTGGGGTGAAATTGTGGAATTTATTACCACAGGCAGCTGTGGAGGCCAGGTCATTAGGTGTATTTAAGGCTGAGCTTGATCAGTTCATGATTGGATATGCCATCAAAGGTTACAGGGAGAAGGCTGGAGAATGGGGCTGAGAAGGGGAAGAAAGGATCAGCCATGAATGAATGGCTGAGCAAGATCAATGGGCCAAATGGCCTGATTCTGCTCCTATATCTTATGGTCTTTGGAATATTATGCCAAAGCTCTGAAATTGATTCAGCATATTTGGTGGAGAAAGGCAAAGGGAACCAAAAGTATCCTCATAACATTAAAGATTCAATCCAGGAGCGGTATCTGTAACCAATGTACTGCGTAACTTACTGCCCAAAAAAGGAGTGGAAGAATTGTAATTGTTAAAGAAAATTCTGAGCCAGGGAAGAATTAGCAGTAGGGAATGGGGAACAGTGGTGGTTGTGTTGGTAATGAATTTTGCAGAAGTAAAGTTGAAGTAAAAATTTCCAATAGCCAAATCTAATTATTTTTCAGTAGGACTCCTTGTAGCTCCCAACTTGATTGGATTGGGGTGGGAGGGGAGAGAAGAGAAGTAGGGTGATGAACAGTAGGGATTATGACATGTGGTGGTTGATGAACTAGCTATTAGATGAATAGTAAGTCTGAGGGTGTGGTGTTGAAACAATGTGAGTGAAATCTGAAATCATGGAGATTGTGTGAATAGATCGCAGTTGAGAGGAAGCAGATGGACATCGCAGGTGAAGATAAATTTGGTGGGCTGGAGACAAGTTGCTAGTGTTTATAAAATAAGACTTTTGGAGAGACATTCCTGCTATTTATGAACTTCCCTCACAGATCTTCCTTTTCTGCCTCCTTTCCTGCCTGGGAATTTTACCCCAAACATGTTGAAAGTAAAACTGGATTTAAAATGGAACTAACCACCCACTTTAGAATCTCACACTCAACCAGAATAAACTGGGCAGATTTCCTCAGCCCATCTCCTCTCACTTCCTGTAAAATCGGGAGCATGGTAGTTGAGTGGAACTTCTTTTTTTATTATTTTAACTGTCCACACTTTATAGTGAGTCAAAATATCTGCAGTACATCTATCTTTGTGCTCATGAATACATTTTGTGGAAAACAGTCTTACGTGGAAACAGTATTTAGTGAATTTTATTCTTACAAGTAAATTATTACTTTTTTAAAAATGTATGCATTACGATAATCCAATTACAAAAGTAAAAGTGATTATCAGATATAATAAAAATCAAACATTAAATAAGGATGACAATACAAAATGATGTATTAGAGTCTTAGAGTCATTTTTATAGTTTTAATGAAAGTGAAGGTTCATGATTTTATGTCATCTGCTGATAAGTCTATATGACCTGTCAAAAAGGTACGAGATGCCCCTATCTGGATTGTGATTGAACATTGTTTTATTAAATTGAATATTTGGAGAAATGTAAATGGTGCATGACATAGGCAGACCAAAAAAAAGTACATTCTACAGTGAGTGTTGAGCAGCTATGCATCAGATTAAGAAATAGAACCCCAAAGGTGGCAACCTCTGCATTATTACCTGTCAGCAACAAATTGGAATGGGGGCAGATAAGTTTAGATGGAATGATTGTGAGGCTAAAGACTGATGTGGTAGAAGTAGCTTGTGATTTGTCTGAATTGCCATTAGTACAGAGGAAAATTATCCCCAGATCAGAAAAAATCATTGGTAAGAGATATGACTAATGATGTACCATGGAAATCAAGGTAAGAGGCGAACTTCTTATGGTTCATATTTGTGAATTGGATGAAAGAACTGAAGGTTTGTCTGCCAAATTTGCTGATTATCTAAGTTAGGTAGGAAAGTAGGGTAGAAAAGTAAACTCTGAAGAGGCTATAAAGGAATGTAAATTGCTTAACTGCATGATCAAAGATTTGGCAAACATAATTGTCCACTTTAGCCAAAAATGGAAATAGAGCTGTGAGGCAGCAGCTCTAGCCATGTGGCAGTGCTGCCAGAACAGATATTCAGTAAACATTGAATAGAAAGTCTTCTAGTAATGGGTAGGAATGCAAAGTTGAGATTGCATTTGGATTAGCTTTAATCTTATTGAATGGCAGAGCTGTTTTGAAAGGTCAAATCAACTAATGTTAATTCATGTGGGTTTATATTGACATATTCTTTTACTTGAAGTAATGTTTTTTTTCTTATTTTCATAGGATAACCCTGAATTCAATTTGCATTTTGATAAAGTATACAAGTGGATTGCCAGCAATTCTGGAGAGAAAAATAATTTCATGTCCTGTCTCTTCAAGCTCAATCGACACTATATGCACAGTAGAATTAAATTTAGAAACATCAGTCCTCAGATTCTAGAAGGTAAAATTTACAAATGCATATTTTACCTTAATGAAAATTATATTGCAAAGATGTAAAAGGAAGTGTGTTTAAAATGTATGAATCTCTCCTCATATCCTGCTTGGCCTGCTGAGTAATTCCAGTATCTTCTGGATTTATTCCAGATTAGCTATTGTTCCTCTGACAACAACAGACATAGTTTGACTTATGTCTGCAAGACCTCTTTTTTTCTACACTAATGTAGAATTGGCTAAGGGCTTTACTGAGTGGGCTTCAATCAGTTTGTACGATCAAGATCATTTCTAGAAACACACACAAAATTCTGGAGGAACTCAACAGGCCAGGCAGCATCCATGGAAAAGAGTAAACAGTCACCGTTTAGGACTGAGACCCTTCATAAGGACCAAGATTATTTCTATATAATTTCACACGTGACTCTGTTTACCATCTCAGAAAAACTCAGAAAATTCCCTGAAAATGATGGGTAGTTTCCCCATCCAGAGACTAGTCCCGTTAACAGTTTATTGGTTAGTAGTGCTATCTGTACTAGTTTAATTGTTAATTGTTCCCAATATCAAGGAAATAGCTAAAAAAAAAATAGCATAATCCAGGATCCAAGCATGAAAATAAGGCATGCCTTGGATTTCTCAGATTGTATGTGTAGGAATAACAAAACTAAAATTACATCACTTCCTTGTTCAAGATATTGTAAATTGCAATGCCTTATTTCCTATTTTGTAGGAGATAAGTAAAGAGCAATATTTTGTATTCACGTTACACCTCTCATGCACTGAAGTATCTCTGAAGATGTTTAACAGCTGAAATATTAAACAATAAAATTGACAGTTTGACAGGGGAATACATCCATCAGGACAGTTAACCGAAGACTTGGTTAAAGGGGTTTGGTTTAAGGAGCATTTCAATAGGAGGAAAAAGTTAAAAAGATATTGGGAGAGAATTCCATGGGTCAATACAGCCAATACAGAAGACCTGGCTGCCAGTGGTGCAGAAATTAAAATCAGGAATGTGCAGAATAGTATAATTTGTGGTGCACAGAGTTTTTGAATTGAAAGGAAAAATAGACTTCACAAGATATTATGGTAGGGAAAGGGATGGGAGATGATAGAGTATTTGAAGACAGGATCGTGGAAAGATTTTAAAACAATCAGGGTGATTATTTTGAAATTGGGCTACTGTCATTGCAGGAGCCATTGTATATTAGCAGGTGTAGGCCTAATGGATTAACAGGATTTGGAAAGAGTGTGACGTGCCAGCATACCGTTTAGCACAACACTATTACAGCTTGCGTTCAAAGTTCAATTCCAGTGCTGTTCTGTAAGGAGTATCTCTGTCCTCTCTGTGGATATGTGGGTTTTCCCTGTATGCATCGGTCTTCTCCCACAGTCAAATTCATATCAGGTTGGTTAACTGATTATTGTAAGTTGTCCCATGATTAGGTTTGGGTTATTCGGAGTTGTGGGGTTGCTGGGCTGGCAAAGCTCAAAGGGCTGGAGGGGCCTACTCTGCAGTGTATCGCCAAGTAAGAAAGATAAATACATAAATAAATAAAATGCAGGGAGCAGAAAAAGACGTGATTTCACAATTGAGGTGGTGGGAAATTTTAGTGCAAGTTAGGTTCAATGGACTAGGAAAAGGGAGGGAAATGACAGGTGAAATGATAGTTATAATCTTCAAGATAAAAGAAATATTGTAGTTCTCACAGCTTTTGTGGGAGATGTTTGTTGAGGATATAGTGGGAATAATGAGTTTGTAAAAATAATTTATGGTAGAGAATGAAGTGTTTTCATTGCACAATAATTGCTCCTGCAATTTTCATTGCAGGAGGCATTATTTGCCACAAGAATTGAGAGATTTAAAAAGTAGTGCCTGATGGGACTTTTTGTTCAGTTTCAAGTAGCAGGAGCCTAAAAGAGGCATAATTGCGAATTGTTGGTTGAAAATTGATTAGGTAATTATGTAATTGGCAAGGACCAAAATAAAGATATAAGGTTTGTGCAGAGTGGCCATTGTGAGAATGGCCATAGTGTGAGTGGACAGTATTAGAGTGGAACTCTGAGGCTTTGATGAGAATAAAGTGGAAGCTCAGGTGAGGTTTCTGTTAAATTCTCTATATTTTTATTATTGATCTGTTAGAATAATGGGAATGGAACCCAGGGCAGTGGAGTGCTACTCTTGTGGGATGTGGGAAGTCAAGGAGTTTTCCAGTGTCACTGATGAACACACCTGCAAGTGGTGCATCTGGCTACAGTTTCATACAAACCATATTAGAGAAGTGGAGGAAGTCTGGATGGCCTATGCATCATTCAAGAGACTAAGGGGTTGATTGACAAGTGTTACATGAGGGCAATTATTCCTAAGTTGCAGGACACAGGCAAGTGGGTGACTATCAGGAGAGAGGAAGGGAATAGGGAGTCACTGCAGATTACCCTTTTGGCAGTTCCCATCAATAACAAGTGTATTGTTTTAAATACTGTTGTGCGGGACATCGTAACAGAGGAAAGCTACAACAATCAGAGTTCTGGTACTGACCTGGTTATGTGGTTCAGACAGAAAGGGGTGGGGGAGGAGAATGAAGGAAGAGGCAAGAATGAGTTAATGGGGTATTCACTGGTTACAGGGGCAAACAGGAACAAGACTCCAGGTGGTATGTTGCCTCCAGCGTACCAGGGTCGGAGACGTCTCTGATGAAACTACAGCATTCTTTTGTGCAGCTCATGATCCACATTGGTACCACTGACATAGGTACGAAGGGTGACAAGGTCCTGCAAAGTGAGTTCAGGGAGTTAGGTGCTACGTTAAAGCACAGAACCTCCAGGATTTCAGAATTGCTAGCTGTGCCACATACTATTGAGGCCAGAAATAGGAAGATAATGCAGTTTAATGCGTGGCTCAGGAGATGGTGCTCAAGAGAAGACTTTAGATTTTTGGAATATTGAGCTTTCTTCCAGGGAAGATGGGAGCTGTACAAATGGGACAGTTTGCTGCTGAATTGGAGAGGGATGAAGTATCATTGGAGGGTTGAAACTAGAGTTGTAGGGGGTTAAGAACCAGAGTGGCAAGGTAACAAGTGAAATGACCGTGGGGAAAGATACTAAGTCTACGTGCAAAGACAGAAACTGAAGGCTGAGCATGTAGTACTAATATTCTGAATCTACTTCAATGAAAGGAGTATTGTAGGTAAGCCAGATGAATTTGGGGCATGGATAAGCATATGGAACTAGGATGCAGCCAATAGTGAGACATGGTTGTGGGAGAGGCAGGACTGACAGCTCAATGTTCCTTGGCTTCTTTGTTTTAGACATGATAGAGGATATATTAAATGGGGTGGGGTGGCATTACTCATCAGGAAAAATGTCACAGCAGTGCTTAGGACATATTGGAAGGCTCATGTACTGAGATAATATGAGTGGAACTGAGGAATAAGGAAGGAATGATCACGTCAATGGGTTAATATTATAAACCTCCCAATAGTCAGTGGAATTTAGAGGAAAAATATTTGTAGAGAAACAGTGGACAGAAAAATAAGTTTCTGATAATAGGTGATTTTAACTTTTTGCATATTGACTTGGATTCCCATACTGTTAAAGGACTAGGTAGCATTGAGTTTGTCAAATGTGTTCAGGAAAGTTTTGCTTAAGAAAGGGTGTGATATTAGCTCTCCTGTTGGGGAATGAGACAGGGAAAGAAACAGAAGTGTGTACAGGGGAAGACTTTGGATCTATATGGAGAAGGATAGGACTGGAGATTCTAAATTGTAGAAAGGCCAAAGAGATCAGGTAGGTGTGGAATGGGATAGATGGTTTTCTGGTTAAAATGATACATGGAAAGTGAGAGGTCTTCAATAATGAAATATTGAGAGTACACACTTTTGTACATTAGAATCATCAATTTGTTAGAATAAAAAGCAAGGCTAAAAGGTTTAGGTAAACTTGGTTTTTGAGGGACAGTGAGGCCTGTGTAAGAAGAAGAAGGCAACAATCAGGTCTCTGCAGTTAGGATCAAATGAGGTGCTTGATGAATATAAAAAGAGCAAGAGAGCATTTAAGAGAGAAATCAGGAAGACTAAATGAGGAAATAGGGTTGCTCTAGAAGACAAGATGGAAGAGAATTCCAAGGGCTCCAATAAATATATTAAAGGCAAAAGGATAACAAGGGACAGAATCGGTTCGTTTGAAGATCAATGTGGTCATCTAAGCATGGAGGTGAAAGAGATGGGGGTGATCTTAAGCAAATTTTTTGCATCTGTATGTACTCAGTAGATGGGCACATGATCTATAGAACTGAGATAAATGAGTAGTGAGGTCATGGACCACATCTGGATTGCGGAAGAGGAGTTGCTTACTGTCTTGAGTCAAATTAGAGAGGATAAATCCTCAGGGCTTGACAAGGTGACCCTTCCAATTGTGTGGGAGAATGGTGCAGAAATTGCAGGGGCCTTAGCAGAGAATTTAAAACATCCTTAGCCACAGGTGAGGTGTCAGTGGACTGGAGGCTAGCAAATGTTGTTCTGCTCTTCAAGAAAGGTGCTAAGAATAAGCAGGAAAATTACAGGTTAAATTATTGGAAGATTTTCTAAGGGACAGGATATATAAGTTTTTGGGTAGATGGGGCCCGATAGGGACTAGTGAACATGGCTTTGTGTGTGGTAAATCACGTCTAACCAATCATGGAAATTTTTGAAGAGGTTCCAAGGAAGGTTAGTGAAAGAAAGGCAGTGGACTTTGTCTGCATGGACTTTTGGTAAGCCTTTTGACAAAGACTGCATGAGAGGCTGGTCCAGAAGGTTAAGTTGTTTGGCATTCAAGATGAGATTGTCAGTTGGATTCAGCATTGGCAGAAAACAGAGTGGTAATAGATTGTTGTCTTTGACTGGAGGCCTGTGACTAATGGTGTGCTACAGGGATTGATGCTGGGTTCTTTTGCTGTTTATCAAGTATATTAATGATCTAGATGTGATAAACTGGATCAGAGAATTTGCAGTTGACACCAAGATTGAGGACATAGTGTACTTAAGGAAGGCTATCAAAGCTTATAGTAGGATCTGGACCCAGTTAGAAAACTGGGCTGAAAAATGGCAGATGGAATTTAATGCAGATAAACGTGAGATGTTTCACTTCGGTAGGCAAAACCAGGGTAGAATTTACAGAGTGAATGGTAGGGCACTGATATGTGTGGTAGACCCCCAAAGGGATCTGGAAATACTGATCTCTAATTTCCTGAAAGTGGTATCGCAGGCAGTTAGGGTTATAAAGAGAGCATTTGGCACATTAGCCTTAAGTATAGAAATTGGAATATTATGTTTCTACTCAAGATCCTGAAGACCAAAGCCCAAGGATTGATTGATGGTCCAGAAGCCGAAGCCCTAGGACTATGAGTCTGAGAGTCTACTAGGGAAGTCGAAGGTCTGATATCTGCAAGTCCATCAGAATACTGAAAGCAGCTTGTCCTGAGGTTGGAGGACTGTCTGATTGTGTGAGTGGGAGTATGGGTGGGTGAGAGGGAGGAAGGGGGCTTGTCTTGCTGCTGTGATATTCTGTGTAATACTGCCAGGCATTTTGGACTTGCTTTGTTAGTGCTGGAATGTGTGAGGACACTTGCCAGCTGACTTCTGCATATACTTAGGTTGTGTTGGTTGTTAACACAAATTATCTATATCACTGTCTGGTCCAATATACTTGTGATAAATAAATGAATCTGAATCTTTTGTACACAACATTGATGAGGCCAAATCTGGCTTAGTGTCTACAATTCTGGTCACCTGTCTGCAGGAAAGATATCAATCAACTTAAAAGATTACAGAGAAATTTACAAGGATGTTGCTGGGAATTGAGGACCTGAGTTATAGGAAAAGGTTGAATAGGTTAAAACTTTATTCCCTAAAGCAGAGAAAAGTGAGGAGAGATCTTAGAGGTAACAAAATAATAAAGGCTATAGATAGGGTAAATACATGCAGGTTTTTTTCCTTGAGGTTGGATGAGACTAGAACTAGAAGTCATAGTTTTAGGGTGAAAGGTGAATTATTTAATGGAACCCAAGTGCAAACTTCGTTACTAGAGGATGTTGCAAGTGTGGAATGAGCTGCTGATAGAAGTGGTGGATGTGGGTTCAATTGCAACATCTAAGAGAAATTTGTATAAATTACATACATGGATGAGACAGATATGGAGGGCTATGGTTCAGGTGATGGTAAATGGGACGAGGCAGAAAAATGGGTTGGCACAGAGTAGATGAACTGAATGGCCTGTGTCTGTGCTGTAGAGCTGCATAACTCTGATAATCTTTATATAATTAGTTTTAATACTGAAAATAATGCTTAATTTCAGCCAAAGATGGCAATAAATAGTAAAATGGTTTTCTGTCTAATGAATTCTGTTTTGTAATCTTTAAACTTGAGGGCAGAGGTAGAGAGTATTCAATGGGCTGGAAATTATGGAAATTCCCTTGAAGTGTGCACCTCTTTAGTATTTCCATAATTAGGAAAGAACTGAACTTGTTGGTATTTGACATTCTTGTGACTGTGCCTCACCATGGTACCCTGGTGAATTCCAGCAGAGGAATAAACATTGTGTCAGTTACCCAGCATGTACACTGTATAATCCACCCAATTAATGGTGTCTGGTTGGAATTGATGTGGTAGTGTGCCTCCATTGATTTCAACTGAGATTCAAATTTATTTATTAACACATACATCGAAACATACAGTAAAATGCATTATTTACACTAACAACCAACACAATCTAAGGCATATATGTCAAACTCAAGGCCCGCGGGCCAAATCCGGCCCGCGGTGGAATTATCTTTGGCCCGCGAGATAATATCTAATTACTATTAAAGCTGGCCCCAGTAATCGAAGCGCTTATGGCGTATGATATGGCTAATGCTGAGTTTATTCAGGTACCAGGTTTTCAGGGTTTTTAGTGTTTATTCGGCAGTCTTCTTCATAAGAAACGGAATTTGTAAAGTGAAACACTTTGTAGTTATAGCAGAGACTGAGACACATGAGAGCAGGCTGAAAAAACGGAGGCAACGAAAGCTGCGTTCACACGCATCCGACTGATCCGGCCCGCATGAAGCTGCATTTTGCTCAATCCGCCCCGTGACCTAAAATGAGTTTGACACCCCTGATCTAAGGATATGTCGGGGGCAACCTGCAAATGTCACCATGCATTCCAGTGATAACATAGCATACCCATAACGTTCAGCACAACAAACAACAACCACAACAAAACAGTACCCATTCTTCCCTCCCTCCCATCCACACATGCACATACACAGTTCTCCAGCCCCGGGACAGGACGACTCCAGTCTACAGCCTCCTGTGGACTTGTGAATTCACAGACATTGGGCTTTGACATCGGTGGACTTACAGACATAGGGTTCTGGCCATCAGGCTACTACTTCCAGACTTCTGATCAACTATCAGGCTTTAATCTTTGGTATCAACCCCAGAGCTTGCCAATAGCAGTGAATGAGGACCCTGTATACGAGACCTAACTCTGGTCTTGCTGATTTGCTTAACTAGTGGATCACCAGCCATCATGACCAATCAGGAAACTATCAACTTTTGCTTTAAATACAGTATACTAACAGACTTGGCCTCCACCACAGTCTGTGGCAGTGCATTCCACAGATTCACTACTCTCTGGCTAAAAAAAAAAATTCCTCCTTACTTTTTTCTAAAAGGTCACCCCTCAAATTTGAGGCTGTGCCTTATAATTCTGGATACCCCCACTATAGGAAACATCCTCTACGCATCCACCTTTCTATTCCTTTCAACATTTGGTAGCTTTCAGTGAAATCCCTCCACACTCTTCTGAATGCAGGGAGTACAGGCCCAAAGCTGCCAAACACTCCTCATATTTTAACTCCTTCATTCCCAGAATCATCCCCATGAACCTCCTCTGGAGTCTCTCTAATGACAACACATCCTTTCTGAGATATGGGTCCCAGAACTGTTGACAATATTCCAAGTGCAGCCTGACTAGTGTCTTATAAAACCTCAGCATTATCTCCTTATTTTTAATATTCTATTCACCTTGAAATAAATACGAACATCGCATTTGCCACATTTACCACAGACTCAACCTGTAAATTAACCTTCTGGGAGTCTTGCATTCCCAAGGCCCTTTGAACCTCTGATGTTTGAATTTTCCCCCCAGTTAGATAATAGTCTGCATTATTGTTCCTTTTACCAAAATGCATTACCATAAATTTCTCAACAATGTATTTCATCTGCCACCTTTTTTGCTCATTCTTCCAATTTGTCTAAGTCCTGCTGCAATCACATTGCTTCCTCAGCACTACCTACCCTTCCACCTACCTTTGTATCATCTGCAAACTTTGCCACAAAGCCATCAATTGCATTTCCAAATCACTGACAATGTGAAAAGTAGCAGTCCAATACTGACTCCTGAAGAACACCACTAGTCACTGGCAACCAACCAGAAAAGGCTCCTTTTATTCCCACCCCCTGCCTCCTGCCTGTCAACCATTCCCCTATCATTGCCATTGTGATGCCATGGGATTTTTTCTTGTTAAGCAGTCTCATGTGTGGCACCTTATCAAACACCTTCTGAAAATCTAAGTAAATGACATCCACTACCTCTCCTTTGTCCATCCTACTTGTAAGTTCCTCAAAGAAATCTAACAGATTTGTCAGACAAGATTTCCCTTTACAGAAACCATGCTGACTTTGACTTATTTTATCATTAGTCTCTGAGTACTCTGAAACTCTTAGTAATGGACTCCAACATTTTCCCAACCACAATGTTTAGGCTAACTGGCCTATAATTTCCTTTTTTTTTTTTTTGCTTCCTCCCTTCTTAAAGAGTGGTGTGACATTTGCAGTTTTCCAGTCCACTAGAACCATGCTAGTATCAAGTGATTCTTGAAAGATTATAACCAATGCATCTTCTATCTCTTCAGCAACCTCTTTCACAACTCTGGGATGTAGTCCATCTGGTCCTGGTGACTTATGCACCTTAAGAGCTTTCAGTTTGCCTAAAGACCTGTTGGTTATTCACAAGCATTGCTGATTAGAACATACAGAGAATATAATTTAAGATCTGCTAATGGTGGTGATCTGTAACTAGTTCATGAACTATCCATGATTCAGAAATAGATCAAAGTTTTTATACGGTGCCAAGTACACATAAAGTCCATTATGCCCATGGACAAATCCCAGCCACCAAACCAAGAGAGGTTAGGTCAAGGTTGATGCATTCCAAATGCTTGGAACACTCTCAGCATCCTGGATGCAGGAGAACCTGGATACTGGGTGTGTCCAAGCATTTGCAAATGAACCTGAAGCTTCAAAAAGGAAGTACGTAAAGCCCACTTCAGGCTTTTCTCCCACGTCACTGCGAAGATCACTGATTGACCGTTTATATCTCCTTTCACCTGTGAATTTTTTCGTAAAAAGCTGAAGATGCTGGAAATCTGAAATAAAAAACAAAAAAATGTTAGAAACAGTTACCAGGTCAGGCTACATGAAAAAATAATTATTCAGACAGAAGATCTTTGATCAAAGCTGAAGTATGTTTTGGAAAGTTATTGGAATGTTTCCAACATTTTGTATTTTATTATTGATTGCATGTGTCACTTGATTGCACCTTTGAGAAACTTTCCATCAATTACTGATGAATAAACATAAACTGAATGGATGGTAAATGTCCAGATTGAATTTGTCTTGCTTTTTTGTGCAATTTTCCAAGTAGCTGGGTAAATAACAGTATGAAAATTGCATTGGAATATCTTGTTTCACTGGAAGCACTACTCACTCTGGAGTGCACATCTTAACTACTTCAACAACCAAGTTGTTTGATTGTGAAGCTATTACTGTATCCAGTACTTCCACCTGTTTCTTGATACCAGGTCAAATGAATTGTGTAAGGAAAAAATTTTCCTTTGAGGGCCTCTTTAAGTATTACCATGCCCAAATTTCTGCCATCTTATTTTATACTGTATTTTCCTGCCTTGGGTAAAAGACTGTAACATCCACCTTTTCTATGCCCCACTTGATTTGATAAATATATATAAGGTCAGCCTACAGGCTCCTTTTCTCCAAAGAAAAACAATTTCAGACTTGCCTGTCTCTCCTTATAAGACAAGTCCTCCATTCCAGGTAACAACCTTATGAAACTTTTCTCAGGAGGAGAAATATTCTTTGAGGACTCTGCCTATATCCTGCAGCTCCATGCAGAGAAGCCTCTTGGTCTTTGAAGGGACCAATCTCTCTATAGCTACTCTTTTCCCTTAATTAAGGTACTTAAATCTTTTAGGATTTTCCTTAATCCTTAATCTTCTCTTGCCAAAGCCATCTTTGGTCCTATGTTTGCCCTCCTAAATTCCATGTGTATACTCCTGCATAGCCTGTATTTCTCCATAGATTCACATGGCCTGTACCTAACCTGAGTCTTAATAGACCTCGTCATCCAGGGTCCACTTCTGCCGGCGTTGCCCTTCACCCCAGCAGGAACTTGGAACCTGGAACTGTCATTATCTCACTTTTACAAGCCTGCCACTTTTTGTAAGTCCAATTGGTCACAAATATCTTAGTTCAATGGTACAATAGATGGAAACTCATTCAAATCTCTAATAATCTTTTCTTTCAGTTAATCCTGACGAAGGGTCTCGGCCCGAAACGTCGACTGTGCTTCTTCCTATAGATGCTGCCTGGCCTGCTGTGTTCCACCAGCATTTTGTGTGTGTTGCTAGAAACTCGTTTAATGGCTTTCTCATTATCAGCGTCTTTAAAGTGCTGATGAAGTACATTGAATGTTATTGTCATTGCTTTTTTGATGATCTGGTGTATTGTCCTGCAGAATTACAGTTTAATGCAAGCTCTCCTTTTCTTGTGGCAGAGGTAAGCCACAGAGTAGATTTTTAAAAAACATGATTGAGTAACACTGGGTTAACTTGCAATATAATACAAACCTGAATATATTTAAACAATTTTGTGATGCATCTGACCCTAATGGAACCATTATGATGAACTTGCCCTTAGTGGTAAGACCATGAGTGCAAATAATAGTCAGAGTCTGAGGCCTTAACTAGTTTGCAAGAGGGGCTTTTGAAACTTGCATTGCATTTTGTAAATTTGTACTTCTTGCGTGATTTGTTTAAAAAGACGTTGAGTATTCCATTCATGATTTAATATAGTTAATGAATAATGAAATATACAAAATTTGCTGATAAAGCTGTCTACTGAAATTATAATAGTGATAATGCTATAGATGTATGCATTGCCTGTAAAGCACTTTGTGATATCCTGAGGACATGAAGACATTATGTAAATGTGCATTAGTTCCTTTGCTGTAAGTAGTAGATGTGAAATCTTGAACAATGAATATTAAGCTTGGTGTTAAGCAACTTGCTGTTAGCTCTTATAATGTAGTGTATCAGTCCCAGTTTTTCTAATGTCATGTTTTTCCCTTTATGGTTTTGCTGATATACACCATCTGCAGCATATTTAAAGATTTACCATGTGAAAAGTGCAATCTTAAGATTTACTTTGAATGAGAAGTGCTTTGAGTGTTTTTAATTTAATGTAAAGGAAGTATAATCAAATCATTGGATTTCAGAGGGTGTGCGACCTCCAGTTGAAGAGCGAACAAGTGAGGCTGTTGAAGTTGATGACGAAGAAGAAACTGGTGTTTATCAAGAACTCACATCAAAAGAGGCACTTGATGTAGAAAAAATAATGGAACAGTTTGATCAATCTATATCTAATTCTGAAGCTTTTGCAGAGAAGATGAGTAGAGATCTCCATGTATTAGATGAGGTATTCATGTAAAGTAAATATTTTTGAAAGTCTTGATGTATTTGCTAAATGTTCCACATGGATTTGATGTTTATTTAGCTTTCTGAAACTTGGATCTTCTTAGAAAGAGGCACATTATTTCATTTGTTAGTTAATACAATGTGCTCTTTATGGTGCTACTAGTTTAATTACTAGTTGATAGTTTGAGTTACTTTTACTTGCTGAATTACTGGAAGTTGGTATATTATTGTATTCTGTAAAAATCATAAATTGATAGATGCCTTAAGTATTTACTGATGAGTACAATATGTACAATAATTTCCTTGATAAAGAAAACTTCTACTTTCTATAATTCTACTATAATGGTGGAATGGAAAATAGGTTACTGATATTACTGAGAAAACATTTAATTGTTTTGAAAAGCAACATAGATTAAAGTATTGGTTATAAACTGCCAAGCTAGAGTAGCATTTAATACCTTAAAGAAAATGGTTTATGTAATACAGTCCTAGCATTTGAATTACTACTTTTCAGTGAAAGGTTCTTTGACTCATAATTACCTGGAATAAGTGTTTTCTTTAATTTTAATGTATTTGTTGTTCATGATACACCATCCTTTACATTCACGAAAAAGTCTGCAGATGCTGGTAATCTAAAGCAACACACAACAAAATGCTGGAGGAACTCTGCAGGTCAGCCACCATATATAGAAAATAATTAACAGTCGATGTTTCAAGCCGACACCCTTCTTCGGGACTGAGAAGGAAGATGCCAAAATAAAAAGGTGGAGGGGAGAGGAAGAAGGCTTGCAGGAAGGTGATAAGTGAATCTAGATGGGTGAGAAGGTCAAGGGCTATAGAAGTAAGAATCTGATAGAAGAGGAGAGTGGACTGTAGGAGGATGGGAAGGAGGAGAGGGCCCAAGGGAAAATAATAGGCAAGTGAGGAGGAGTAAAAAGTCAGAGTGGGGTGGGGTTGATTACCAAAGGAGAAATCAATATTCACGTCATCAGGTTGGAGGATACATTGCTACATTGCTTTCCAGAAAACCTTTTCAGTCTGCAAGGGTTTTGTTCAGCTTCTAAACTAAAAACAGATGCTGGAGATACTCCATCAAGAGCAAAAAAAGAGTTAACATTTTATTCAACTGCCTTTTAAAAGAATTGGAGAAGTTTCCTATCTTTTCAGTATTTTCTGTTTTTTTAACTTTCTGTACCTGAGCTTCTGGCTGTTTGACTCTTTACTCTTGGATGCATTTCTTCTCTGACTGTACACTAATGAACCCATTTACCTGTGATGCTTTTGCACTCCTAAGCCTCTGTGTTGGTTTAACTTCCCAGATTGAATCACCTCACACTTAATCTGTATTGACACCCCTAACTCAACAAAATTCCCCTTTAATCTACAATAACCTTCTTCACTATCAACAACATGTCCTAATTTCATGTCATTGGTACACTTACTGATCAAACCTTGTGCATTCACATACAAAACATTTATATAAATAACAAGCATCCCAATACAGCCTCCATTCTGAGAAAAAGCCAACTTCCACCCTCTGTTTCCTACCTAGAAGCCAATTTTGAGTCAAAGTGATATTATCAAAATACGAATATGTCGCCAAATGATACCCCGAGATTCATTTTCTTGCAGGCATTTACAGGAAAATAAGTAAATACAATAGAGTTTACAAAAAAAACTGCAAAATAGTAGAAAAACAACCAATGTGCAAAAAAAAGTAACACTCTGTGGCCACTTTATTAGGTATACCTGTACACCTGCTCATGAATCAGAATCATGTTTATTTTCACCGGCATGTGACGTGAAAATTGCTAACTTAGCAGCCGAAGTTCAATGCAATACATAATCTAGCAGAGAGAGAGAAAAAAAATAATAATAAATAAAATAAAACATAATAAATAAGCAAGTAAATCAATTTCATATTTTGAATAGATTATTAAAAATGTGCAAAAACAGAAATACTGTATATTAAAAAAATGAGGTAGTGTCCAAAGCTTCAATGTCCATTTAGGAATCTGATGGCAGAGGAGAAGAAGCTGTTCCTGAATTGCTGAGTGTGTACCTTCAGGCTTCTGTATCTTCTACCTGATGGTAACAGTGAGAAAAGCCCTGGGTGCTTGAGGTTTTTAATAATGGACACTGCTTTTCTGAGACACCACTCCCTAAAGATGTCCTGGGTATTTTGTAGGCTAGTGCCCAAGATGAAGCTGACTAGATTTACAACCTTCTGCAGCTTCTTTTGGTCCTGTGTAGTAGTCCCTCTATACCAGCCTGTTAGAATGCTCTCCGCAGTACAACTATAGAAGTTTTTGAGTATTTGTTGACGTGCCAAACCTCTTCAAACTCCTAATAAAGTAAGCCGCTGTCTTGCCTTCATATAATCAGTCAATATCAACATGGTGTGGGGAAGAAATGTGATCTAAGTAACTTTGACTGTGAAATGATTATTGGTGCCAGGCAGGATGGTTTGAGTTTCTTAAAATTGCTAATCTCTTGAGAGTTTAATGAACAACAGTCTCTCAAGTTTACAGAGAATGATGCGAAAAACACCATCCAGTGAGTAGCAGTTCTTTGGGGGAAAACACCTTGTTAATGAGAGAGGTCAGAGGAGAATGGCCAGACTGGTTCAAGCTGACATGAAGGTGACAGTAACTCAAATAATGACGTAACTCAAATAGCCACGTGTTACAACAGTGGTGTGTAGAAGAACATCTCTGAATGCACAACATGTCAAACCTTGAACTGGATGGCCTACAGCAGCAGAAAAGCACAAAGCTACATTCTTGGACTCAGTGGCCAGTTTATTATAGACAGGAGATACATACTGTATATATAATACTGAAAATATAAGTTATAGAGTCTGTAGGTTGTGATCTCAGTTCAGAGTTGAGGTGAGTGATGTTATCCACATTAGTTCAGAAGACTGATGGTTGTAAGTTAATAACTGTTTCTGAACCTGGTGGCTCCTGTACCACTTACTAGCTCTCCCTGGATTCCATGGGACCAGCCTACTGTGTGGGACATTGTTGAAGGCCTTGCTGAAGTCCAAATAGACAATATCTACTACCCTATCCTTATCTACCTTTGTGGTAATTTATTCAAAATAATTTAAAAGTTCATTACCACAGCTTTCCATTCACCAAGACCTATTGACTTATAATCAAACTCTGTCCAAATGCTGGTATTTGCCATCCCTCAGAATTCCCTCCAGTAACTTCCTGACTTGTCAGTTTGACTGGCTTGCAGTTCATTGACTGGTCCGTACTACCTTTCTTAAAATAATGGAAGAATATTAGTCACCTTCCAGTCTTCAGGAATTTTACCATTGTCTAAAGATGCAACAAATATCTCCTCAAGAGCCTCCGTAATTTCTCCTCTAGCCTCCCATAATGTCTGAGGATACACTTCATCAAGGCTCCTCTTTTTCCCTAGGTCATAAAAACTGTTACTTCCCTCACATTTCCATTTCCAATGAAAATTGTTGCCTTATTTACTTGCTGATTATTTCCACTCTTTAAGTTTTAATTACATACTTTTAACCTTTCCACTATATTGTCCATGTACATGAAGCATTTTCTTTATTATTAGACACAAAAAGTCGATAACATGTATAGATAACTGCACATTTTAATATGCACAGACATGTAAGTGACATTGATGGTGATATTTTACATTAAGGTTCTTGTATATCTTTCAGGAAAACATACAATCAATCATTGTGTCAGAGAAACAAGTAACTGAACTAATGGAGTTGATCGATGTGAGTCTTGTTGAAGTGAGAAACATTGAACAAACTCTTCAGACCTATGAAGAACTGTTGCAGAGTGTTAAAGAACAGATGGACCATATTCACCAGAGTAATAATCAGTTACAAGTCATTGATTCTAACCAACAAAAACTTTTAGAAGAAGTACTTTTTCTTGTGGTAAGCAAGCAATGACCAAGCTACAGGTGGGGCAATAAGAGCTATGTGATTTTTGCCATTTACAGATTTACAGACCCCCTCGGTTAATTGTGAGGGTCCATAGCATAAAAAAGGTTGGGAATCCCTGTTTTAATGTAACAATCTTTAGGAAGCATGGCCAAAACTAAAGAGTTTAATATGACAAAGACACTGCTTCAATCTGCACGAATGAAGCCTCAAATGCTTTCACAAGAAGACTTAAAAGAAAGCAGGCCTGTTTTGCACAATTTCAATTGGGCTTTTATTGCTAAAAGGCTGGATGTACATGGAGAAAATTTCATGTATATTTCATCCATATTTGATTCTTTCATCATTTTCCTTCCTGTGTATGGAAATGAATTGCCAAGCTGTGTGTGTAGTGAAGCATACAGTGACACAACTCAGTGGTGTACCAGCACATGCAATTCTTGTGCTTTATGTAACTATGTTTTATGTAATGTTGTCACTTCCTTATAACTTGGTCTAGTTTCTGCAAATCATGTTTGACAAATTTACTTTGAAGATTTATTTAATGAAGAATTTAAATCAAAGTTAGGGGTCTAATTTACTGGTTAATAATGTTTATATTTTGTATCCTGCAAGCAGTTTGAGAAATATCCTTTGTGTACTCATTACTATAAGAATGAAAGTAAAAAAATCAAGAATAGCTTTCCAACACTGAAATTGTCCTTGAGATATTACAATGGTGTAAAATATAGCATTGGTTTGTTACTTTCTGTAGTATATTTTCCCCAACAAAGTGACTGACCACTACTTCAGAACAGAAATGATTGTGCTATTAATTTATATATTGAAGCAATGCTTTCCTCTTTTCTGATTGAGATTTCAGGCCCATGTCAGACTGTGAATAGTTTCATTCATAGTCTTGTGTACTGAAAACCATTTGAAACTAATTAGTCTCTATTTGCATAACATGAATTTAGCCTGAGGAAAGAGAAATTATTTCTCCATTGTAAGTATAATTATAGAATTTCAAATTACTGAGTCACCTGGTATCTCAATTTAAGATTTGTCTTTGTTTCTATTTCCCGTATTTTTTATTTGTTCCTGGCCAGCAAATGTTTGCATTTGAGACATACTTGATTTCAGTTTTCCATATTTTATAAAGTAAACCCATATAGCTCAATCTTTTATGATAAAAACTGAAGCAATTAGTTGGCCTATTTGCAAAAACATTAAGCACTTAACATCATGAGATAAACAGTGAAACTATATACAGAAAATCATATTAGAAATGAAAAAGAAACTTTTTTCATTTACATTCTCCACACACAATGAGGATATTTTAAATTAATTTAAGAAGAGGGACAAGAGTGTGATATGGCTTTCTGTCTACAAGATTGTTAGCATGGATTTTTTTTCTCTTTGCTGCATCTTGAAAAACCACAATTCCTTCTCATCACTCTTGTTATAATGCAGTGAATATTTAGCTTAGAGTTAAGGATATTTTGTTCCATTGTGTGTGCTGAAAATATTTTATCTTGTATGATTTAAATGATTTTACATATCCAATACATCGTGATGTTCTTTGTGTCTTTTTATAATAATTATTGTTTTAATAGGACAAGTTTGACCTTGCTGAAGAACATCAAGAGGCTTTAAGGACTGGTGATCTGTCCATACCTGACAATTTAAAGGCTTGCATTGCTGCTGTTGAAGCTTTGAATAATTGCATGAATGTTAGGTTATTACCAGGTATGTACCACTTTAATTCTTCTTCCTTACTTTATGTAGTTTGTACCGTTTGGAATTAATGAATGTATAAATCCCATAAGTGCAGATTACACGTGTGCATGTGCGTGTGCGTGTGTGTGTGTGTATATATACACACACTCAGTGGCCACTTTATTAGATACACCAGTTTGTTAATGCAAATATGTAATCAGTCAATCATGTGGCAGCAACTCAATGCACAAAGGCATGCAGATATAGTCAAGAGGTTCATTTGTTGTTCAGAGCAAATATCAGAATGGGGAAGATAAGTGATCTAAGTGGCTTAGTGGCTTTGACTGTGGAATGATTATTGGTGCCACAGTGTGATTTGAGTATCTCAGAAACTCTTGATCTCCTGGGATTTTCACACACAACAATCTAGAGTTTGCAGAGAATGATGCAAAAAACGAGAAAGAAATCCGCTGAGCGGCCATTCTGTGTGCAGTAAGGCCTTGTTAATGAGAGAGGTCAGAAGACAATGCCTAGGCCGATTCAAGCTGACAGGAAAACGATAGTAACTTAAATACCGGTAACCACGTGTTACAACAGTGGCGTGCAGTATAATATCTCTGAACGCACAACATGTTGAACCTTAAAATAGATGGACATTGTAGCGAGAAACCACAAGCAAATACTCAGTGGCCACTTTATTAGGTTCAGGAGGTATTTAATGAAGTGGCCACTGAATATATGTGAGTCCACCAATTAACTTTAAAATTTTAGACCTTGATAATAATAAATGCATTAGAATGTTATGTCGTTGTTCAGTATCTTTCTGAAGGGAACGTAACTCTATCTAAGCACCCAATTTGAAGACACTGTGTTTTTCTCTTGAGTATATTTTTATATAAAGAACCAAAAGTACAAGAAGGATGCCTTTACTCAACACAAATTGAATAAAACACTCTACTCACCTCCAGATTGACAAACCAACCTATCAGCAAATAAAGGCTACAGGTTGATATACCGTCATTCTACACGCAATTGCCACTTTTTAAGTTACTCTCACCTTCCTGTCAACTTGAGCTAATCTGGCCAGTTTCTGAGATATTCAAAACACTCCGTCTGCACCAACAATTATTCTATGGTTAAAGCCACTTAGATTACATTTTTTCCCCATTCTTATGTTTGATCTGAACAACAACTGAACCTCTAGATAATGTCTGCATGCTTTTATGCTTTGAGTTGTTGCCACATGATTGGCTGATTAGATATATGCATCAATGAGCAAGTGTACAGATGTACCTAATAAAGTGGCCACTGAGTATATTTGCTGAGTCACTAATAATTGGATGTATCAGAAGGGTGTAGTCTTGTGTCATGTCTTGAGATAAACATCAAAAATGGGGGAAAACTAGCAGAAAATTATTTCTTACAATGCTACATCAGATATTTTTATCTTTTTTTTATTTAACACTTGCAACAAGTAATTCAACTGTGAGGCAACTATGAAATTCAAATTAAACCTATTAAGAAATTGGCTGTGTGCTATAGGTATTTTATGCATTCAGTGTTAAAACCCTAAGAGATATTAATCACTGCTATTGCTTCATTGGAAACAGATGATATACCAAAAGATTTTTGAAGTAATTGTTAAAATATTTTAGAAATATATGGTGGAGCTGTCAAATAGTGATGTGTAAGGGATTGAAATGGCTTTTCACCCACTGAGCTAAACCTTGCTGCCTAAAATACAGTTACATGTATAATTTAAAGGAATTATCTAGCAGCTAATAGTCGAGCAAAATAAATGATGGCAATATTCATCAGTTCATGCAGCATCTGTGGTAGGAAAAATGAGAAATTGTTTCAATTGAAGGCTGATATTATCAGCAGTGTTGTCAACAAAACTGATTTTACAGTAAGCCCATACATGTTTTCACTGATTTTTGAAGCTCTAAGTTGGGAAAATCATATCCACCTCTTGTAACAATTGCTGGCTGATGTCAACAGAAACATAGCATAGGTAAATTCACTACATCTACACAGATGTGAAATGAGAAATGGTACTCCTCAGGGGTTAACTCATTCCTTTAACACACTGAGTATTGAGGTAATGAAGATATATACTGTATGTCCTGAGCTAAGGAATTTCCCAATGCTTATAAACTGCTGCAATTTGCAAGATAGTCATAGCAATGAGGCTACAAGCTTCATTAGATCTTATAGCCACAAAAGCATATTGTTGATTCATCATTTCACCTTGGAATGCAGTTTATGAGGAATATGAGTTGTGGACCATTATCTGTAAATTTAATTGGTTACTTTAACATGAAATGTTCCTTAATACTCTGGTTTTATTAGGCCATCGGAAAATGCAAAGTGTTGTCGAGCAATTAATAACATTTGAAAATTTGCGACAGCTATTTGAAAGAAGATTCATACTGCATATTAACAATATATTTGTGCAACAGGTAAGACTAACAATTAATGAAGTTAGAAGTTTTTGGAATAGACCTGGTTAGGAAAGTTTTTGCAAAGCTTTCTGGTATATGAGCAAAGTTTCAAGTATGTGATATTATGCTGTTCTGGTTTATAATTTTCTTAATATTTTGATAAACTGTAGTTAAATGCATTGAAGGTTATGCCTCATTCATTGATCATATCATTTTTGAATATGACATGATCTAATATTTCTTGAATTGAATAGAAAAAGTTGTGTGAATAAGCTAATTCTAATTTGATTTTGCTTACAATTCTTTTGATACTTGTTTTCTTGATGAATGGATATTAACTGACTGGGCAATACTCAGCAAACTAACTTTTGCCAGTTGAATTAAATATTTTACATCAAGCTTTTAGCAGACCTTACAGAAAGTTTGTTATCCATGTCATTGTTAACTTTTTGAAATGTTTGAAATACAGTGATCATTATCAGTTTGTTCCTTGTTATAACGCCGGCCCAGAATTTCTGCTGAGGTGCTCACTGCTTACTTTTACACTAAACCCACCATTATCTAAAGCAAAATCATTGGCACAAGCCCCTTAAAACAGACCAATGTTTCCAGAGATAGCTTTTTCAATAGTTAACATAAAACGTGTATCCAGAATGTTGGCAACAGAAAACATTCAAACCCCATTGACTATTAGACATACAAATTTCAAAATTCCAAGAACTATTTAAAATACATAAGATACAGAACACTAGTAGATGTATTTCCTCACAACTGTTCTTTATTTTAATAAAGGCTGCAAATTCTGCTTAGAAATTACGACTTTTTACCTAAATGTGAGGTCATTACTTCCAACAGATAAACCAGCTCAAAGTAATTTCTTTTTTTAAATTTTTCAATAATTAAGCAATGCTGGCATAAAAGGCCAGCATTTATTGGTTACTCTTAATTGCTCTTGACAAGTTGCTAAAGTAGCTTATTGGTTAGTATAACGCTATTACAGCTGGGGACATTCCAGAGTTTGGAGTTCAATTCCGGCATCGTCTATAAGGAGTTTGTATGCCCTCTCTGTGAACCACATGGATTTCCTCTGAGTACTTCTCAGGTTTCCTCCCACAATCTGGCTAGTAGGTTAATTGGTCATTGTAAATTTCCCTGTGATTATACTAGTGTTCAATGGGTGGGTTGCTTGGTGGTATGACTCATTGGGTCGGAATGGCCTGTTCCATGCTGGATCTCTGAATAAATAAATAAAGGTTAGTATTATACAACCTTGAATTTTATGCAGTGGTAAAAATGGTCCTAATATTATGTTGCAAGTGAGTTTCAATATTTGGATCTTGTGGTGATAAAAGAACAATGATGTAGTTCGAAGTCAAAGTGGTTTCTGAGTTGGATAGTAGTGTTCTAAAGCAGCCTTTTTCTTCTGAGGAGCTGTTGAAGTAGCCTGGATGAGTAATTGTGCTGCCTTGTTAGAAGGTCTGCACTGAAGTTATAGCCTACCACTTGTGGAATATGTGAATACTTTGTGTGGGTAATCAAGATTTATGCCCACTTTTTCTTGGATAAAGTCATGTTTCAGGTGTTGTTGGAGTTGCATTAATATAGGTAAATGAAGAGTATTCTATCATATCCTTGATATAAGCCTTGCTGCTGATGAATAAACATTGGGCTATCGAATAGTGGTTCAGATGTTTCAAGATGGCGGTCATGGGATGCCTCAATGTTTATGGACTGGTCCTGTTGAATTTTTTTCCAACAGTAATTGTTAGGATGTTGCTAATCAAAATCAGAATTAATATCACTGGCATATGTTGTGAATTTTTTTGTTTTGTGGCTGTGGTACATTGCAATACATAATTTAAAAAAAACTATAAATTACAATAAGGAATACAGTTGATTCTAGTTAACTGGGCCATCCCGCATCAGGGTAGCTGACTCTTAAATAACAAAAATAAGTAAATTAAATAGCTGGAATTCCCTTTGTTTATTTAGGACACTAGACTGCTTAATTGGGACAGACTGGCTGAACAGCTTCTAACTAGTGTCACTCACATACATGTTGTTTGGCCATTAGACACTACAATGTGCTTCGAGGAAACGGTTTTTAAATAGCGTCACTTGCAAGTCCTTGTGTTCAAAAAGCAGTGATTTTTGTCACTGATAATTGACCGGTAACAAGCAGCAAGACAATTCAGATTCTAGGGTGATATTTATTTTTGGTCAATTACTTTACTAATACTGAAGCATTATTGGCTTTTAACATGCAGATTCTATTGGTTATTAATAACTATTGTAGTGTAATTGATTATGCAGAAAAGGTTATAAAACAGCCTCAATGTTAGCAATTGGTCAATATCTGTTTCAAGCTTCAATGTCTGTATATAAGTGCCATTTTTTTTTCAGACTTACAGTTTGGTTGCAGAGTTCAAGCTGTTCTCCTTATGCACAAGTAAATAAAATGAAATTGAGTAACAAGTACAAGTTTTCAGAGTTCAGTTAATTGGCAAAGACACTAGCAGTCTCTATCAGGTTATCATTTTCAGTACCTGAGCTTGGTGAACCAACAGCAAATGTCTAATCTACAGAAAATTAACAGCTCAAGGATGTCCATCATCGTTAAGGACCGTGAATTTTCTTTTGCTGGAGGTGGTGTGTCCAAATTCAACTAAATTGCTGAACAATGGGGTTGTCAAACTGAAGAAGGTTACAGAAACTCTTGATCTGCATACTTAGTAACAAGCCTTATTAACTCCACAGAATGTGCCTTTTTTTTTTACCTCTATTTCAATTTTAATGTATGTTATCTGGAAGTTTTGCTGAAATATTTGTATAATCTTGGAGGCAAAGTTGAGTGATCTTGTTTCATTTGCTAAATATTCTGAAGACTTTTACTCTTTCTTGCTTTTAAGGGAAGTGACCAAAGTGTTAGTTTGATGCAGCAGACTGGAGAACTGATCTTCCCCAAGCATAAATTTTATCATGATGAATTGTTACCATACAGCCCTTTAATGGCCTGGCTAAAAAGCAGCAAACCCGCTATATTTAATGACTTGTCTAAGGTATGTTTATTTGCCTGTCAAAAATGTGGTCTATAAGATAGGAAGGCCAACAAATTGTGATGTAAATACATGATTACTTACTCATGTGACATTACTCTATGATATTAATTAATTTAATAATATCTGTTTTAAAACCAAAGGGAGTTATCAACTACATTGCACAGAAATCTGCTATTAAAATTAAGTGACATTAACATTTAGCTATTACCATTAAAATCAGGCACAAGCTGCCAGGACCTGCATATATGTAAATCAGGAATCTTCAAAGGATTTTAAATGTCTAGAATGGAATGAAGCTCCCTTACTTACTAATTCTTTAAAATATGTGCAAAATTGTTTAGTTTGTCCATTCTAGTTATTAGTTTTATTTGCATAATAACTTATTCTTAAACAATCCTTGACACTACAAAACAAAGACTGAGGAAACAGGCACTAGAGTGGAAGCAAGCAGCAGAATAAATAGTTTTGCTAAAAGTAGAAGCAATGTTAGATGTCATCATTTGTTCCAGCTTGTAAAGGAAGTCTGTTTGTTGAGCTGCCAGTCACAGTTTGGTGGATTTGGGTTTTCTTTTCTAAAGAGGATGGGAATTGGGAGGGTTTAGGTGGCTTTGCGAGGAGTGCTATTTGAAAGATAATCAAAACGTAGTTATGGAGAAATCCAGCAGCCGTCACAGAGGTGAAATACAGTTGATTAGTAATGTGATTAGTGAATAGAATTGAGGGAAATCAGAGGGTCAGGGAGAGAATCAGTAATGATTGGGAGTTGACATTTGAATGATGAAATCAGATTTGATTATTGAAGGGATGCAAAACAGATTCCGAGTCTTGATGATACAGTGAGCTGAGTGAAAAATTCTTAAATCTCTCTGGAAGGCAATGGCTTGGTACTTCCTGCAATGCCTCAAGTAATGCTGGGCCCCCTTAATGGGAATCAGCCCTCAAGACCGGTTACAGCTTACGTCATTTTGTTTAATCAGAAGGGTTATGTGAATTTTTGTCAAAACATGCATTGCACACCATCTTAAAACACTGAGCTTACCATTAAAATCAGGCACAAACTGCCAGTACCTGTATATGTGTCTGTGTTATATGCTCTGAAAACCCATGACAAGACACTGGAAGTTCATCTTCAGTGTATGAGAAACAGGTAATAGAATTCTGTTGTGTGGTCTGCAGGATTATTGCTGTCTGAAGTTCTAAGCCAAAATATCTGAACTGCAGAGCAGGACCATGTATAGTACTGAGAAGTATGTGGGTTTGGCATAGTCTATCAAAGTAGTCTATTAAATCTGAATAATCAGCTTTATCAATGGATGACCATGTACATAATTGCAAATTAGAACTGAAATAAGAAATTTCAGCATAAAGCACATCTGATTCCACAACCTATGGACTCATTTTCAAGGACTCTACAACTGATGTTCTCAATATGATTTGTTACTTATTTACATACTAATATAATTTTATTTTACTTTTTGTATTTGTACAGTATTTGTTTGTCAGTCTTTGTGTGTAGTTTTTAATTGTTTTTATTGTGCTTCTTTAAATTTACTGTGAATGCCAGCAAGAAAATGAATCTTAGGGTAGTATATGGAGACATATGCACTTTGATAAGTTTACTTTGAACTTTTTGAAAACAATTTATGATGGAAGTTCTTAGTAGCTGTTTCTACCACACAAAGGAAGAACATCTGATAGAACAATCTTTGAGACTGTATTTGGAATTTATACATTTTTTATAAATCCATAGAACAGGTGAAATCCAGAAAATGTTATGATTAGAGTATATTTTGACTATTGCAAGTTTTCCCTTCTTACCATTTTAATTCTCCGTTTCTTTTTCAACAGGTATATGCTGAAAGCATTAGAAAACTTTATGACAAGCAAGTCAAAGAATTCTTTGATTTAGTAAAGTTTAAACTGGCTGGGATAAAGAATGGTGTGAAATTCAGTAAGTATGCTTAAAGAGACTGTACCAGACAACAGGAATGACAGCAAAAAGCCTTATCATAGGAAAAATATGTGACACAGATATTTCCATGGCTACCCTGCTTTATGAAATGGATTTATGATAATTATGTAATTTTGCCTGCCCATTTTAAAGATTGATCTTAATTATAAACCAAAGTAACTTTGCCTTGTTATAGACACAACAAAGAAAAATGTAAATGTATTTAAATTACAGCTTTCAGGCAGGACTGTCGTACTCATTTTCTAAAACAAAAGGCAATTTGAAATTTGAAATGAAATCAAAGGTACCAAAGTTTGAGTGTTCATTTTGCAAAATTTTATCTCAAAGATAAAAGTGAATGATATGCCTTGTTCTAGATACTTATGCCTTTGAAACTGAACAAATAAAAACTATTAAAAACTTCAGTTATCTTAAACATCTTAGTACCTCAAAAATCCTTTAATTTTCCATGTTAAAGGAAATACCTGTAAATGCATACCAAATGCAATCATCCTCAATGATGAACTCTTTTATTTTCAGTCTCATTTTGACAAATAATATCTTTTGGCTCTTTCCTGAGATGTGATTCACAGGGAAAAATGCAGTACCCTAGCTGAAGTATAATGAACTTTATATGAACATAATATGTTTTGCATGTTTGTATTTCAGTCATCTTGAAGTAAAAACTGGTGTTCCATTTGTATTTTGTACCACTTGACTAACTATTATCAATTTCTAAATTTTCTCCAAAAGCCTTGACAAAAGGGCAAAGGAAAAAGTACCAAAGGCAGGAAGGAAGCGATGATAGAACTGAGTGTGGGTGACGCATTAATAAAATCATGTTAGCCATTAAACAGTCACATTTATGAGATGCAGATTATGTCTAAGTTAAGATGAATTGTTCAGTTTCCTGTAGAAGCCTTTAGCTGGGAGATGGTATAGGGTCCTGACCAAATACATCACTATCCTTTATAGATGCTGCTTGATCAACCACCTTCCTACAACAGACTTGTTTTTTTTTTCATTCTGAATTCAACCTTCCAGCATTAGCAGTGTCTGTGTTTCTAAAGTTTGACAGAGTATTATATATCATCATTGTGCCATGTCGTTTGGCGTGAATGATTGTGGTCACATGACCATGATTGTTCTTGGCAAATTTTTCCACATAAGTGTTTGCCATTGCCTCTTCTGGGCAGTGTCTTTACAAAAAGGGTGACTCCAACCATTATCAATACTTTTCAAAGAGAGTCTGTCTGATGTCAGTGGTCACATAACCAGGGCATGTGATACCAGCTGCTCCTATGCCTTCACATGACTCTGATTGAGGGACTAAGCAGGTGATACACCTTGCCCGAGGGTGACCTGCAGGCTAGCAGAGGGATGGAGTGCCTTGCACCTTTTTTTTTTAAACATTTTTTTATTAGTTTTTCAAAACATTTTACAAATTAAAAGCCCCAAATCCCAATGAGGAGCATTAATACAGTGCAAAATTAAGCGTACAATAACAATATGCTACAAAGGAAGAGAATTTAACAAAAAAGCACCTAAATTAGAGACAGGTGAGCTTAGTGTCCTCCCCAAGCCCCAAAACACAAGATAAAAAACAACAACAACTCCAGACCGACCACAACACAGTATAAAGAGTATAGGTCAGGACAGTCAAACTCCCAGACTGTGAATACACTTAGCAGCAGAGGATAATAATGCCTACTACCAGAAAAAAAAGGGAGCTGAAAGCAAGGGACCGAAAAGAAGAAAAAAAAAACCTAGTCAGGAGGAAGGTTATGAAAGTACTCAATAAAAGGTCCCCAGACCTTATGGAACTTTAGATCCGAATTAAGAACTGAATAATGAATTTTTTCGAGGTCCAAGCAGGCCATAATGTCGTTAAGCCATTGCGCATGAGTGGGCGGGGCAACATCTCTCCATCTAAGGAGGATCAAGCGTCTAGCCAGGAGAGAGGCAAAGGATAGTATTCGGCATTTGGTCGGACCCAGACATAAATCTGTCTCGCCCCAAAAACCGAACAGAGCAATTAAGGGGTTTGGTTCTAGGTGCTGATTCAGAATACCCGATAATGTGGTGAAGACATCTTTCCAGAATTTCTCCAAGCTAGGACAGAGCCAGTACATATGGATGAGAGAGGCAACGCCCCTCTTGCATTTATCACAGAGCGGGCTAATGCCAGGGTAGAATCGAGATAGTTTAGATTTAGACATATGGGCTCTGTGAACAATCTTAAACTGTAAAAGGCAATGGCGAGCACAAAGAGAGGTTGAGTTAGCCGATTTGAGAACTGAGTCCCAGCTCTCCTCGGATAAGGAGATATTTAAATCCTGCTCCCAGGCCATTTTAATTTTATCCACAGGGGCCTGTCGTAAGGCTGCTAGTTTATCTTGGATAATTGATATTAAACCTTTACCTAGTGGATTAATGGAAAGAAATAGGTCCATAGTATTTTTCGCAGGCATTTCAGGAAAGTTAGGAATTAAAGGAGCAATGAAGTGTCGGATTTGGAGATATCTGAAAAAGTGAGTGTTAGGCAGGTTGAACTTAACAGAGAGCTGCTGAAAAGAAGCGAAGCGATTATCGATGAAAAGATCTTCAAAATGTCTAATGCCCTTCCTATACCAAACATGGAATGCTGAATCGTACGTAGTAGGTAAAAAAAGGTGATTGTGTGCGACAGGGCTAGAAACGGAAAACCCCTGGAAACCATAGCATTTCCTAAACTGAGCCCAAATACACAAAGTGTGTCTAACAAGAGGATTAGCTATTGATCTGGGCATACTGCTAGGGAGTGCAGAGCCAAGAAGTGCAGATATAGATAATTCTTTAGTGGAGCTCAACTTCATTGCCACCCAGTTAGGGCACTCGGGTTGGCCGTGGAAGAAAGACCAGAAGGTAGCACAACGTATATTAGCTGCCCAGTAATATAAGCAAAAGTTAGGTAAAGCCATGCCACCCTCTTTTTTAGATTTTTGGAGGTGGATTTTATTAATTCTAGAGCCCTTATTCTGCCACAGATATGACAAAATAATAGAGTCTAAGGAATCAAAAAAAGATTTAGGAATAAAAATTGGGATAGATTGAAATAGGTATAAAAATTTGGGGAGAACATACATTTTAACAACATTAATACGACCTACCAAAGACATAGATAGAGGTGACCATTGTAGCAGACTCTGTTTTATAGCATATGAAAGGTTGACAAAGTTTTCACGAAAGAGATCTTTAAACTTCCTTGTGACTGTAATTCCAAGATAAGTAAATTGATTATGGACTACTTTAAAAGGGAGATCACGAAATATTACTTCTTGTGCTTCTTTATTTATTGGGAAAAGTTCACTCTTATGTAAATTAAGTTTATAGCCAGAGATCTGGCTAAACTGGTGAAAACATTAGAGGTTAGGATGTAGACGGATTTGAGAGAAAGAGTAATAAGTCATCAGTATAGAGAGAAACTTTATGCTCAACACCCCCTCTCCAAATCCCGGTCAATTCAGGACAGTTTCGAAATGCTATCGCCAGAGGTTCTGTAGCCAAATCAAAAAGAAAGGGACTTAAGGGGCATCCCTGACGGGTGCCACGTTTGAGATTAAATACTTGGGATTTCTGAAAATTAGTTAAAACAGAAGCAGTAGGACACAGGTACAGCAATTGGATCCAAGAGATGAAACTTTGGCCGAGGTCAAATTTTTCTAAGACTGCAAAAAGGTAGTTCCACTCTATACGATCAAATGCTTTCTCCGCATCGAGGGAAATAACACATTCAGGAGTCCCAGTTGGAGCTGAGTATAAAATATTAAATAGACGCCGAATGTTAAAAAAAGGGAGACGGTTTTTAATAAAGCCTGTTTGGTCATCTGAGATAATGGAGGGAATAACAGTTTCTAATCTATGAGCCAACACTTTAGCTAAGATCTTTACATCAACATTGAGCAGAGAGATCGGCCTGTACGAGGAACACTCTGTTGGATCTTTGCCCTTTTTTAAAAGAAGAATAATAGATGCCTCATTGAAAGAGGGTGGCAATTTGCCATAATTAAACGAGTCAGATAATACTGAAAGTAACTGAGGAGAAAGAAGTGAGGAAAATTATTTATAAAATTCTACAGGGAACCCATCAGGTCCAGGAGATTTCCCTGAGGATAGTGCAGAAATTGCAAAAGATATTTCTTCTGATGATATAGGTGCATTGAGTTTGGCTTTGAAATCAGATGAGAGTGAGGGGATATTCAGATTATGTAAAAATTGATCAACAGAGATATTGTCATTCAGAGATTCAGAGGAATAAAGCCGAGAATAAAAATTTTTAAATGCGTCGTTAATTTCTAAATGATCCGATGGAAAGTCTCCGTTCTCCTTCCGGATCTTTGTAATATGTTGTTTGGCTTTGGAGCGCCTCAGCTGATTGGCTAGGAATTTACCAGACTTATCCCCATGAATGTAAAAGCGACTCTTGCTTTCGAGAAGTTGGCGTTCAACAGGTTGAGTGGACAGAAGGTTAAATTTAGTTTGGAGTTCAACGCGCTTCTTGTATAATTCAGGGTTCTTAGTTTGGGCATATATTTGATCCAAATCTTTAATCTGGTTAATGAGGTCTGATCGATCTTCACGGGATCTTCTGTTGAGATTTGCTGTGTAAGAGATTATTTGACCCCTCAGATATGCTTTCATGGCATCCCAGACAATCTGGGATGGCACTTCAGGTGATGTATTAGTGTTAAAATAAAAGGTTATCTGATCCTTAATAAATTTTACAAAATCATCATCCGATAATAAAGTTGAATCAAACCGCCAGTGTTTATTCCTCTGAGGGAGACCAGGAAAGTTCAGAGAGAGGGTAATTGGGGCATGGTCAGAAATCAGTATACTCTGATAGTCACAAGAGTGGGCAAATGGGATAAGTTGGTTATCGAGTAAGAAATAGTCAATTCTAGTGAAGGTATGGTGAACATGTGAGAAAAAAGAATAATCTCTCTCCATAGGATGGAGGAAACGCCGTATATCAGAGATACCAAAATTAGAGAGAAACGATTGGATAGCTAAGGCAGATTTAGTAGGTGATCTGGTAACAGAGGACGATCGATCCAGTTTAGGATCCAACCAACAGTTAAAGTCACCACCCAGTATAAGAGAGTATGAGTTTAAGTCTGGTAGTGAGGAAAAAAACCGTTCAAAAAAGTTAACATCGTCAAAGTTGGGAGCATACAGGTTTGCTAGTGCAACTTTAGTGTTATATAGTTTACCAGAAACAATAATAAAACGGCCATTTGTATCAGATATTTTATTATGGAGTTCAAAAGGAATATTTGAGTTAATAAGAATGGAGACTCCCCTAGCTTTAGCGACAAAGGATGAATGAAAATGCTGACCCACCCACTTTGACAGAAGCCGGGAGTTATCAAAACAACGAATATGAGTTTCTTGAAGGAAAGTAATGTCAGCTTTGAGTTGTTTGATATGTGAGAACACCTTCCTCCTTTTAACAAGGTGATTCAATCCCTTTACATTCCAGCTCACGAATTTAAGTGCACTAGCCATTATCAATTACTAATGCATAAAAGGCAGCAGGCATATAAAAAGTCAAGCAGTACACTAGCAGTCTGGGAGCAGAAATGTAAACATAGATTTGTAAAATCAAAACATATACATGTCCTGAGCAATAAAGAGAAACAATAAATACAGTGAGTGATGATGGAACTGGAAAATCCACCCCACCCACACAACCCAAAACTAGACGGCTACCAAAACAAGTAGCTAGCTCTACCAAAAAAATTAACCCAAATACAACTTCCAGATCTGTGTCATTGACAACAGTTCCGTATAAATACTATAGCAAATAGTAACTACCGGTAGTTTATGCACTGGAAAACATAGCTACAGATTAGAACACCTTCTGCAGAAATATAAAACTTAATACAGAGAAAATCTGAAGAAAACCAAAACTAACCTACCTGCGAAAAATTATAGAAGAATCAAGGAAGAGAAAGGAAAAAAAGGTAAAAAAAAAAGGAGAGGAAGGGGAAAATTATGAATTCAAGACGAGTATTTATCAACCATTTACAGAGAGGAGAGAAAAAAATTCAGAGATTAGAAAAAAGGGATGAAGAAAGGAAAAAAAGATAAAATAAGTAAATATTAAAAAAGAGGAAAAATAAATCAGCAATTAAACTGTGAACCAACAAACAGGGAGGCATTCACTAAAAACTTCGAACCTCCAAAACAAGTTAGAGTCAGTTGTAAAACTCTGTAGATAAGGTTATACAAGAGTAAAAATAGATTACACATACACCAAATCCCGGGAGAGATTGTCAACAGCCCTTAGAGTTTCAATGAATAGTGTCTGAGTCCAGAAAAAGTAATTTTACTACGAGGAGTACTTATCCACCATTTTAGGAGGTCCGATCAGATTCCGAAGATGACTGGATAGCCGGAAGACTTGCCACAAATGCCTCAGCTTCCTTCACCAACCTGAGCCATTTGTATTTTCCAGTATTAAGCTTGATTCGTAGATCAGCAGGGTTATGAAGGGAAGGTTTAAAACCACGATCAAACAGCACTTTCATTACGCCTTTAAACTCAGCGCGCATCTTTAAGGTCTGGGGTGCAAAATCTTCCACAAAACGAGTGGTTGTATCCTTGAAAGGAAGAGACCCCCTGCGACGCGCCTCTACAATCAGACTGTGTTTTACCTGGTATTGATGGAAACACAAGATTACTGGTCGCGGCCGGGAGCCCAGAATTCCGGGGGGAACGTAAACTCTGTGTGCCCGTTCGAGCTCGGGCGGCTTCGGAAGCAAATCTTTCCCGAATATCTCACAGAGAAACTCGGCGAAAAACTTCACAGTTGATCCCTGTTCAGTCGCCTCTGGCAATCCAAGAATTCTAAGATTGCAGCGTCTGCTGCGATTTTCGAGATCCACCATTTTGGAAAGGAGTTTGTTAGATTTTTCCTCTAGGCTGGAACAGAGAGTCTCCAAGTATCGAACACGACTTTCTAAATCTTCAGAAGTCGAATCGATGCGAGATAAGTGTTCAGCATGCTTGTCCACTTTATCGTTGATCCAATCCAGTTTGTCTTCCAACTGTTTGAAAGCGGTTTTAAATTCCTTTAAAATTTCGTCTCGGAGCTTTCTGAGCGCAGCCAACGTCTCGTCCGAAGGAGCGATAGCCTCCTTTCTCCCGGATTTAGAACTCTTGCTAGACATTGTAAGTTAGATATGTTCACAGGCAAGTAGGAGATACCGAAAAAATTCCTAACTAAGGTTTAAAAAATGGAGACATTTAGTGCAAAGATATAGGGGTGTCCATATAATACTGTATCAAGTGCAGATGCTGGAAGTTGGAACGTAGACAAGAAAAAACAAATTTGCTGGAACACAGCGGATCAAACAGCATTTGTAGATACAAAATGATAAGTCAATTTTGGGTCAGGACTCAGTACCAGGTCCCAGCTAATGGCTTTAAAAGGGTCAACTATTTATTTTAACGTGGACACAACCTGTATCTTATAAATATGACTATTTAATGGTTAACATAACCTTTAGGGAATATGTCAGCCAGACTGTATTAATATACCGTACTGTAATAAGAAACAATTATGTGATCAAATATTTAGCATACAAAATCTGGTTTCTTTGTTGTGTTGTGACTCTTAGAGATTCAGGAAAGTTTTGAAAAGCTGACTGCTTCCACATCCAATCTTCAGAAAACATTTTTCAGAAATTCTTTGTATGAGCATTTAGAATCAGAAACTGACTTAACAGATCGTGGAATCCTCGACAAGGTACAGCATGTTTCCAATCCTTTTGTTAAATAAGTCAGCTTTATAATAGTCTTATCAGTACCATCGCAGTTGGTCCAATGTATATTTAAGTTTGATTTTCTTTCTGATTAATGCATTGCTTGTCTTTATTTGATCTTTGCATCAATGCTTAAAAATTAGCCGTATAATGTGAAAAATTCTACTGCACACCATTTAAAAATGATTACCTAAATGTCAATCATATAATGCAGTGTTCATGTACTACTCAGATTTGGCTACATCTTTTATTTGTCTACTTGTCACTTCTGTATTTTAACATTATCTATATACTACTAAAACTCTCATGCTCTATCTGTTTGTGACCTCCAATTAGTGCAAATGGTGCATTACAGCGGCACTTTTTTTTGGCTAAATCAACTTAAAATGCGCTAACACAGAATGCAGGCAAAGTTCAGGGTTATATATTTGTATAAAATTGCTCATTCGCCAAAATCAACTGCCCTGTTTTCACCCATGATCCGCCATCATGGAAATCAGAACACGACACCACAACGCATGCGCACGGCCAGCCTCAGCAGCGACACCAACCAGAGCTAAAGGGCAGGACAGCTCTATTTCAAGCATTCACATATCACTATCAGCATGTGCAGGATTGGGACAGATCTAACTGCCACCCATCAATAAGAGATTGTTAAATCTTATTGTAATGACGTACTTCTCTTTCAATATTTTTATTAGTTTCTGCATAAAGGAATACAGAGTAAAAGAAGATACATATCATAAGTCAAAAAAAGTAACAAATACATTGTATTAAAAATATAGTTACAGTCACAAAGCCCTGTATTTATAAAAATTAAATTAAATCATAATATTGAAATATAGTAATTTAGTTATACAGAAAAAAAATCTAAACCCACTACCAAAGTAAGAGCTGTTAGGAAAAGCAAGAAAAAAGGAAAAACAAACCCTTATCCTATAATAAAATATATTATTAGCCACCATCTGTACTTTTACAACAAATCAAAGATTTTGAAAATAACTCAAAAATGGTCCCCACAATGTATAAAAGTCTTGACTAGATTCAAAAACGGAACATCGGATCTTCTCTAAATTTAAACATGACATAACATCCCATAACCTGTACTGACGCACTATGAGACACCCATAAAACCCTTTGCTGCAGTCAAAGGACAGCAGTGACTATATCACGTCCATTTAGGAGAGCGCCAACCACATCATCAAGAATAATCAGCTTCCTTTGGTATTACTGCTTCATATCTTCTATCCAGCTTTAGAGTTAAAAAAGATATGGTCAGCCTAATTATGCCGCTAGAAAAGAGAAAGGGGATATTATGGTCAAGAGATGATGCCTCATGTGTGCTTTGGCTTCTAGCAATAGTATTCTACAGTTTTGTTTTGATTCATGATGGGGTTAAGATACCATTTTCATGATGAATTTCACAATTTTATGATTAAGGATCTATTATTTGGTCAGAATGTCTTTTCATTCATTTATTGAGTAAGTTTTCTTGATAAGGTGATCAGGATTGGTGCCTTAGTAATCAGAATCAGATTTAATATCACCGGCATGTGATGTGAAATTTGTTATCTTAGCAGCAGCAGTTCAATGCAATACATAATCTAGCATAGAGAAAAATAATAATAAATAAAAATTTTAAAATAATAAATAAACAAGTAAATCAATTACGTATATTGAATAGATTTTTTTAAATGTGCAAAAACAGAAATACTGTACAGTGGGCCCTCCTTATCCACGGATTCCGCACGCGCGAATTCAACGAATCGTGAAAACCCGGAAGTGCTCTTCCAGCACTTGTTGTTCGAGCATGTACAGACTTTTTTTTCTTGTCATTATTCCCTAAACAATGCAGTCTAACAACCATTTTACATAGCATTTACATTGTATTAGGCATTATAAGTAATCTAGAGATGATTTAAAGTATACAAGAGGATGTGCGTGGGTTATCGTGCATTGGAATCGAAAAAAATTGGAAGTGCTCTTACTAAGTAAGTCGGAACAGGTACATCCGGTATTATTTAGCGTTAGTTAGTCAAACGTTTGTCTTAGTATATAGTATATATTTTACCTTTCTATGCATATAAAACACTTAAGAATGTATATTTCAGCGCCGGGCTCGGGAACAGAAGTTCTCAGGACTCGGAATAGATCGCTCCCTAGTGCGCTCTCCACCGTGCCGGGTTGATGTGGAGGATCAAAAACCCAAAACCTCAAAACCTAATAATTAAACCACTGCGTTGCTTAGTAATAATTGTAGCTTTCACCGGGGCAGAGCCTTTCTCACTTTATCCTTTAAAATTGTTCCGATTGTTGACCGACCTAGCCTAATGCTTTTCCAATGACCGATGGCGTTTCACCTCTTTCCAATCATTTTACTATTTCCACTTTCTTTTCAATCGTGATCATGATAATTTTCGTGAACAGAAACACTGAGCATTCAGAGCTCTGGCGCCAGGTCCTAATGTCCACCGCTCTGAGACGGGTTAAATAAGGTCTGGGGTCCACTGGGTCCTAAGGTCTACCGGATTGAGACAGGTTGAATAAGGGACTTGAGCATCCGCGAATTTTCGTATCTGCGAGGGGTCCCGGAATCAATCCCCGGTGGATAAGGAGGGTGGACTGTATATTTTTTAAAAAGTAAGGTGGTGTCCAAAGATTCAATGTCCATTTAGGAATCAGATGGCAGAGGGAAAGCAACTGTTCCTGAATCACTGAGTGTGTACCTTCAGGCTTCTGTATCTCCTACCTGATGGTAACAGTGAGAAAAGGGCATGCCCTGGGTGCTGAAGGTCCTTAATAATGGACACTGCCTTTCTAAGACACCGCTCCCTAAAGATGACCTGGGTACTTTGTAGGCTACTACCCAAGATGGAGCTGACTAGATTTACAACCTTCTGCAGCTTCTTTCAGTCCTTTGCAGTAGCCCCTCCATACCAGACATTGATGCAGCCAGCCAGAATGCTCGCCACGGTACAACTATAGAAGTTTTTGAGTGTTATTTGTTGACATGCCATATATCTTCAAACTCCTAATAAAGTATAGCTGCTGTCTTGCCTTCTTTGTAACTACATTTATATGTTGGGACCAGGTTAGATCCTCAGAGATCTTGACACCCAGGAATTTAAAGCTGATCACTCTCTCCACTTCTGATCCCTCTATGAGGATTGGTACATGTTCCTTTGTCTTACCCTTCCTGAAGTCCACAATCAGCTCTATAGTCTTACTGACTTAGTCTTACTTACTGAGTGTCAGGTTGTTGCTGCAACATCTCTCCACTAGTTGGCATATCTCACTCCTCTCATCACCATCTGAGATTCTACCAACAATGGTTGTATCATCAGCAAATTTGTAGATGGTATTTGAACTATGCCTAGCCACACAGCCATGTATGTATAGAGAGTAGTGCAGTGGGCTAAGCACACACCCCTGAGGTTCGCCAGTGTTGATCACCAGCCAGGAGGATATGTTATCACCAATCCACACAGATTGTACTCTTCCAGTTAGGAAGTCGAGGATCTAGTTGCAGAGGGAGGTACAGAGGCCCAAGTTCTGCAACTTCTCGATCAGGATTGTGGGAATGATGGTATTCCCCTAATGGTCTTGGATTCATTTGACATTCAACAGTCAGCTCACTCACATTTGAACCATCTGGCTGCCAATCCTTTTGGAAATAAAATAACTATTATTGTCAACTTATGTCTTGGGATTACTATTGTTATTATATATGTTATTTTGGCTTTTTGCATTGTATCTTAAAACAAATTTAAACAAGAGGTTTTACTTTGTGACTTCAACAAACCTATTTTTTAGCATACTCTGTTATTTTAAAAAAAACAAGATACCTATTTTGATATTTAAATAAATCAAGTTGTTTCTGTGACAAGGCATGACTGCGCCTCTACTTTCTTTGAAGTTTGTGTAGATTTAGCATGTTACTAGAAACTTTGACAAACCTCTGTAGGTGAATAGTGGAGATTATCCTGACTGATTATATCATGGCCTAGTATAGAAACACCAATGCTCAGGAATACATAGGCTACAGAATGTGGTGGATACACCCAGCCCATTGCAGACAAAGCCTTCCTCACTACTGAGTACATTTACCTGGAACACTATCACAAGAAAGTATCAGCAAAGACCTCCACCATCCAGGCCATGCCCTCTTCTCACTACTATCATTGAGCAAGAGGTACAAAAGTTTGGGTCCTACACCACCAGGTTAAGGAACAATTATTACCCAATAACCATCGGGCTCCTGAACCATTCTTGACAACTTCAGCCACCACTACTCTGAACTGATTTTATACCCTACAGACTTGATTTCACTGTCTTCCTTTGCACATTTTTAAACATGTGTGCCTGTTTATCTTAAAATTCTATTAAATTACTTTAAATGCCTAAAGAAAATGAATCTCAATGTGGTATATGGAAACACATATGTATTTTGATTATAAATCTACTCTGAACTTTGACTCTCCATTGAAAAAATAGTTGTCTATGCATCTGTTCACAGCTTTAATGTACAATAAATTAACTTTAAATATTTTGCTTCTTTTTTGGCTTGTATGCAATAATAAAGGCAAAAGATGACCAGGACAAGGAATGGAGCACTTCCTCATTTTGTACAGAGGTATGGCTTAAACTTAATAAAAATATTATTGTACCAATATATTTTCTCATTGTTTTCAATATGTCATTTGAACAGATTAATTTGCCATAAATGAAGAACAGTACTATACCATTGTCAAAAATATATGGTCGGCATTTTGAGTATTTTCAGTTATTATGTTAGGTTTCCATTTTCTGAAATGCAAGAACAAAAGAAAATGAGCGGGATTAGGCTGCCAGGCCCCTTAAGTCTGCCCCCTTATTCAATATGATCATGGATGTTCTGTGCTGGACTCAACTCTCCACTGTACCTGTTCCCTACAACCCTCAGTTTATCAGTCTTTCAAATATCTATCTGCATACACTTTAGAAATATCCATTGATCTAGCCTCTACCAGACTCAGAGGCAGAGAGATCCAGAGATTCACTTCTTCTGCATTAGGTCACCGCTCATTTTTCTGAACTCCAAGGAATACAGACCAATCTATCTAATCTCTCTGGAGAAGAAAGCACATTCATCTCAGGAATTAGCCTTGTGAAACTACTTTGGAACTGCCTCTATCCTTTTTATAGGTAAAGCAACCAAACCTCTGCACAGAATTCATGTGTGACTTCACCAAAACCCTATACAACTGTCAGAAAATCTCCCAACTTAAACTCCAATACCCTCACTATAAAGACCAACTTGCCATTTGCCACCTTTTTGGATTTACTTGCAAACTTTAATAATTTATGCACAAGAAAACCTAGATACCTCTAAACTTCACTCATAAGCAGTCTCTCTCCATTGAGGCAATCTGCAGTTTGATTCCTCTCACTTAAATGCATCACTTCTCACTTCCCCACGTTAAATTCCAGTTGCCAGATTTTCCTGTATCTCACTGCAAAATCAATGTCCTCATCACAATATGCCCATCCAACTATTTTCATATTATTGACAAACTTAGAAATCTTGCCTTTCATATCCTCCTCCAGATGTTGAATGTAAATAGTGAAAAATCGAGGCCCAAGATCCCTGGGATACTCCTCTAGTTACATTTGTCCTGTCTGAAAAGGACCAATTTCTTCCAACTCTTTTCTTTGTGACCACCAGTTTTCCATCCGTGTTAAAACATTTCCTCCACTACATGGGCTCTTAATTTATGCACCAGCCTCTTATGCAGCACTGTTATGAGAATCACCCCTTGTAATAATGATCAAAAATGCACAGAGAGAGAACCTGTATTTACCTCTAAGTACCTTTATTATCTCAATGGCAGAACACATGAACCTACACTACCAATATCTGTGTGCACACCAGCTACATTTTCCTGACTTCCATGAACAAAGAACAGAAAATGTAATACCAGTAAATGTGTAGTTTCTGCTGCTGGCCACATGTTCTTCGTTGTCCCGTTTCGAATCTCCAAGTGTCCATGGGGTTCCTCACATCCATAATAGTTGGTCTCCTACAGAGTTACTGCCACCAGTCCTCTTGAAGTGTCTATTTTTGTATTCATTTCTTGCCAATTTAAATATTGCATTTCAGTGTCATTGGCTGACCTTTAACAGCTTTCTACTGGCTCTTCTCCAGGCCAGCATCCATTTATTGACCTCTTTCCAGCAAGAGACAATCAGTAATTTATGGCTGTTTGTTCTCAATCAGCCACCAGCTCAAATCTCGCAGACCAACATTCACAAACCTGCATGTTATATCCAACCAAAGACAATCTCACAAATAACTTCTTAATTGAAAATTATCCCTGGTTCAGCAGACTACCTGAGGCATCACTGTGTCAACTTTAAAACACTGATCAAGCCAAGTGACTGACACACAAAATAGAGAACACAATCTCTTCATAAAATGGCCCTCCATCTCCTTACTCATGGCAAGGACAAAGGCAATTAGTCCATCTGCTTCCAGTGTCATTGATTAATTCGAATGCACTGATTTGTAGACTGAAGGTCTTTCTGGCCAAAGCTCCTTATCAAATGTTCTTTGGAAATTGAAATATGCAACATATACAGGTTCCCTTCTGTTAACATTCATTAATGTTCTCAAAGAATTTGAGCAAATTTGTCAAATATGTTTACCCTGCATAAAAGCATGTTGACAATGCTTTATTATATTCAGCTTTCCCAAACTGGCACTTATTTCCTCACTTATATATGGCTCTAGTGTCTTGCCAACAATAGATTTCTAACAATCTGGCATGTAGTTTTCTGCTTTTCCTCTTGCTCTCTTTCTGAACAAGGGAGTGATATTGGCTGTTTACCAATCTTCTGATAGCTTCCAGAATTGAGTGAGTCTTAATATTTTCAAACAGCAAGTGCATTATCTCTGCAGCTATTTCCTTTTAAACCTATGGGTTAAAGCCACTGAGCCCTGGTGATTTGTTTGTGAATTTCCCTGTGATTGATTTTTACTTGTTCTTCCTTGTTGCTTGAAGTCTACCTTTCATCTAAGGGATAATTGCAGTATCTTCCACCTAGAAGACTGAAGCAAAAATGTTTTATTTTATCTGTAATTTCTTTATTACTTCACCAGCCTCATGGTCTAGAGGTTCCAAATCTACCTTGGCTGCCATCATAGATACTAGAAAATTTGCAGATGTTGGAAATCCAAAGCAACATCCACAAAATGCTGGAGGAACTCAGCAGGCCAGGCAGCATCTATGGAAAAGAGTAAATAGTCAATGTTTCAGGACGAGACTCTTCTTTAGGACAACATCTGGCCTGCTGAGTTCCTCCAGCATTTCGTGTTGGCTGCCATCATTCCCATTTTATATACATAAAAAGGTTACTTTGATATTACTCAGCAGGTTACTAAAACTTTAAAGGCAAACAGGAGATTATACAAACATTTAAGCAAGTATAGGAAAGCTAAACCTCCAAGAAAACATACAGTACAGCAACTATTTGGATCCTAATTTAATTTTCTTAAATATGAAGAAAGGTTACACTGGGCAATTAATTTTTTGTAAGTGTTGCTTTCTTAGAATTTCTTTTGTTTATGATAGACCATTTGAAGCTGAGCATAGATATAATTTCAGACTGCTTGTATCATGTAGGAATTTGGAGAAACAAGTAATTGACTTTTATTGAATATGTTTAATTGCGTAACGGTGCTGACACTTTGCAATAGTTCAACTAAGCTAAAAAAAAGTTTTGGTGATTTTAATTTGTATTCAGTGTTTCAGGCCTAAGTGTCCAACAATAATCAGCCATCATTGATGGATTCCAGTTGCCTTGGTACTGTTACTCCATGACTGCAATGTCCTGGTGAAACTTTTCACCATGCTCATCACTGACAGTGCCAAGATTTGCAGGGAAGAAGTCTAAATGGGAATGCAGAAAATGAGTCTTTAGTGACATGTTGCACATCATGGTTTTGTATGCTTGAAGCGTATTGTCATCCAGCTGCATGTAGTTTGGAGCACTGTAGTTCCCAAGAAAATTTTTAACAACATTGAAGTCCTTTGAATTGCTTGTCAGTGATGACCTGTTAGATTTGTGGACCAACAAAAATGCCTTCCTTAATTTTGGCATTAGTTATTCTGGGAAACATCAATCTCAAATATCGAAATCTTTCATGGAAATTTATAGCCTTTCTAAAATTTATCCTGCCATGCATCATCTGCCCTGCCTAAGCATGCCCAGGCATGCCTGGACAATATAGCAAACTTTTCAGGTGACGTTGTGGGCAGCATTGTAAATGACTTGAATTATGAATTGAAATAACAAATATAGGCAATTTCAAAAAGATAGTGCATGATAGGGAAATTTGATGGTGATTTTCATGATCAGCAGGCAAAACCCATAAAATACACTCAAGTGTATTCAGGAAGCAAAATCTTTGTTGTTCAGTGTTATCAATCTGAAATATTAACCTTGTTTCTCTGTTGACAGATTCTGTTTGAATTTCTATTTCCAGCAATTTGGGGTTTTATCGTAAATTGAAGGATGTCCACTGTCTTCTGTGGCATAATGCTTGTTTACTTCATTACCCTGATCACTGTAAATTGAAGGATGTCCACTGTCTTCTGTGGCATAATGCTTGTTTACTTCATTACCCTGATCACTGTAAATGCTTTGCTGCTTTGATCAGGTTATCCACTAAATTTGTTTTCACAGCCACTTTCAACAGTAACTGTATCTGGCTCAGACATATTTCATGTGGATTTGAGCTGCCTTAATTCACTCACAGTTGCATGTCTTCAAGACAGTTGGTGCTTTTCAAGTCATATCCTTGCTGAATCCTGAGAGTCTAGGCTGAATGCTATGTTCCAGCACATGTATGCTCTTAAGCTTTCTTATATGCACAAACTCATTCTTTTTCAGAGCACCCAGACTCTATTGTTACATTTCATCCATTGTTTCATCCTTCATTGAATAAGATACTTTTCCTTTCCCTTCCAATTGTCCATCACATAATTATGACTTAACATTTATTTCAGTCTCACTTTGTACTCCACTTTGTCCTCTAACCTTCCTCAAATGCTCAGTTCTCAGCAGACAGCCCAGCTTCATCCCATTATGTTCACATCTTGAAGAATTTGGAGCTTGATATGATGTTGGCTCCTTTTATTGTTGCCTTTGTGTTTGTGCTGTTTCTTTGGACAGGTGCTCAATTATATCCAACCAGCTGATGCTGAATTCCACGGTTACCTGGATTACACTTTTCACCCTTTGCTTCTGTAGGGTATACTCAAAATATTATGTAGTTTCAGATGCCAGTTTAATATCATATAACCATATAACAATTACAGCATGGAAACAGGCCATCTCGGCCCTTCTAGTCCATGCCAAACGCTTACTCTCATAAAATTATATCAGGTATCTAAAATGAAATAGTGTAATTCTGTGTGTTGTCTGTACCTCTGTGATGCTACTGCAAGGAAGTTTTGTACCTGTGTACCTCACCGTACTTGTGTATGACAATGAACTTGGATGTTTGTACATTCTGTCTCTCTCCCACTTCCACTCTCACATGCACACGTTGTCAACTTTCCCACATTTTCTATTTTTATTTAGTTCATGAAAATTTTTAGATATTCCTTGCCCATTATTTGTGAAATTACAGAAAGGGAATAATGAGGATAACTGGCCTGTGTGTTTTATTACTGTGTAATTGTGTTATCTTTGTTATTGTGTTTTCTTTCAAGATCATAGATCATGTAGTCACAGAACTGGAGCCTGTGTGCATTGCAGAGGAAGAGTTTATCACCAAATTTTTTATGTTAACGGAAGACACATATAGTGAAACACCACAGGTAGAAACATTCTATATATTTTTAAACTCTTTGTAGTTTGAGTGTTTTATAAATTTCAAGTTTTCATTAAATATTAATTGTTTTGAGTTTTAATGTGAAATATGTTGCCTTTAAATTTTATTAGCTTCAATACTCTTAAATGCAAAGCATTTTATTATCTTTAGTAAATGAAATCATTATTCAATAAAAAGTACTATCTTATTCTAATTGAGTGGTTTAAATAGTAATGATTTTTTGCTCCCATGTTTGCAGTTTAAAATATTGCCAGATTATAGCCAAGAATCTTACATTGTTGTAGCATTGTAGTGGTCAATATAATTTTTGGCACTGACTGTGGTCAGACAGAACAATACTTTAAAATATCAGTGATATGTATACCTGACTGCTTCCTGATTAGCTGTTAGGTCAAAGATTATGATTACCACTGATTATAAGAGATGTTTATAAGGATTCACTAATGTTGAAAGTTGTTTAAATTCTGGGGTTTCATGCCCAAATGAAATGGTTTAGAGACATGGAACAAAAAAACCCCAAAATAAACTAGAATTCTGTTTAAATGTTTTGAGTAACTTTTATGTCAATTAGAAAGTCATGCAGAATAACTAATAACCATTATTTAACTGTGTGAATGTGGCTGATAGCAGCAAATCATAAACATGGGAGATTTGGCAGATGCTGGAATATTTTCCCCCTTTCCCCTCCCCGTTTCAATTTCCCACTCTGGCTCCCCTCTTGCCTCTTCTCTTTCATCTGCTTATCACCTCGCCCTGGTGTCCTCCTCCTTCCCATCCTCCCATGGTCCACTCTCATCAACCATCAGATTTCTTCTTCTCCAGCCCTTTACTTTTCCACCTATCACCTCCCTGCTTCTTACTTCATCCTCTCTCCCTCACCCACCTCACTTCACCTATCACCTTCTATCTTGTACTCCTGCCACTTCCCTATTCTGGCTTCTTCCCTCTTGCTTTCCATTCCTGATGAATGGCCTCAGTACATCGACTGTTTATTCTCCTCCACAGATGCTGCCTGACCTGCTGAGTTCCTCCAGCGTTTTGTGTGTTTAACTGATAGCAGAAGAGTTTTGAAAGCTTTTAAATTAAATGATTTTTTTCAGTTGCTGGGAAGTAAAAGTGATCTTGCGGCTACAATTATCCAAGACTCTACAGAGAAAGAACAGATGCATTGGAGTACTGCAGAGTACGTAACATATTAGAACATGTCAGTTATTTGCTATAAACTGACATTTTTGTTTTCCTGTATGTATATTTTTATGGCCATTTGTTATGTTGGTAACTGAATTAAGATCGAAGAATCCAACAAACATTTCAATACTTACTGACAACAAACTTATAGTAATAAAATTATCAGTTTTTATTCCTATAGATAGACATCTTTTAAATCAAAGAATATTTTATACCAAGAAATGGTTTCCCTACCGTTGTTTTGATAACCACCTTCAAAAAAAGTCTTTTCCTACAGATATCTGCTCCTAGTCCCAAAGTAAAATAAAATAAAATTCAGATGCAAGCAGTTTAGATTTTTGAGTTGAGCACTCAAATGCAGCATGTAATATTAATTCAGATTTATTATTTATTTCACATAAGCATTTGACAATTTCAAATAGGATTTTTCCACTTACTTAGTTATTGAAATTTTCAATCCACTTACAGATAGTGTTGGTTTCCTTGCTGAAAGATAGAAATATAATACCAGTTTTAAGCATCACAAATATCTTTGTCTGTAGAGAAATGCTCGATTAAGGTTTGTCTCCTTGGCTTAAAAGGTCATGGCTTTAAGTTCACATTAAGAAAATTGATCACAAATTCTAGCCTGCAGAGTTGCTATGTTGTAAGAGTACTCTGTTAGATCAGTTATTCTGAGTTCCATTTGTTCTTCCAAGTTTAAAAGAACTGTTACCTTGGCCCCATATCATAGGCTGCATTTTATCCCAGCCAAAATCCTGTAACAAATATAAAATTATTTGGACCTTTTGTTTCATTGCAGTTTGTTGGATTTTGCTGCATCTCCTTGCATTGAATTTCAAAAGCCACTTCATTTCTTGTGAAGCACATGAAGGTATCCTGAGCGTGTGAATGACATCCCATAAATACAAATCCGGAGCATGTTCAAACATAAGTTACAACTCATTTCCTTAATAATTTCTGTATTACTTCAATATTAGTCTTGAAATTTGAATAAGTAACAGATTATGTCTGTTCACACTAGGTGAATTTTCCATTGCATTAATATTATATTTTCTAATCATTCACTCACTCGCTAAGTGTTAAATAAGCGCAAAAAATCTGTGCCGTAATTTTTACTATACTTTCAACTAGGCAGGAAGATGCCGGAATAAGTATTAAACGAAAAATGATGAATGAAATCTTCAGTACTCTTGAACTAGATCTGAGAAGTTTTGTAAACCTTTGTGATAAGATCAACCCATCAAACACCTTGCATTTACTGGTAATAGTGAGCCAGCGTGCACTAGCAGCTCAAGATTCTGACACTCCTTACTTTATCAAATCTACATTTGGAAATAGTCTGGTGCATGTGAAGCGCAACTTTGACAAATGCATTGTAAGTAATTGATATTTTGTTCTATATTTTTAATAAAGTTCTTATTAAATTACTTCAATAGCAATCAATAAAAAATGTAGCTCAAATTCATGTTTTTACATATCTTTACATAATGTATTTCAGATGAATTTTGTAGCATTGTTAAAATGATTTAAAGATTTGAATTCATATGCTTCCTTTTTATGGACTTGGATCACATTAAAATACTCTGCAACTAATTAAGTACTATTGAAATCACTTTTGTGTTGTAGGAAATACAGCAACCTCTGAAAAATAGAAGTATCTTATTGACTAAATGCAATCTGTTTTTGAGATGTTGAATAAAGATTAAATGTTTTCATGACACTGGAGGTAAATCAAAAGCACTTCAAAATAATGTCTATTTGCTAACATATTATACAGGATCTTTTAATATTTTGCCTGAAAGGTTACCACTGTCAGTACATCGGACATTATAGCACACCTTCTCTTCTGCTCACTTCTCAGTGAAGACTGAGAAGGATTTGTACCCTGTTGTAAAAAATCAAATATACACCAGTGGGTGACTTAAAACTTTGCTTGCTCAAGCCAAAATAGAGCAGTTTTGTTTCTGAAGAATTTGCTCAAACTCATCATCTCAGTAGAATACCATATTTATTTTAGAGGATTGCTATCAAAGTTGAGCTTCCTGGCAGTTGATTTCAGATGCATATGTGAAATTTATAATTATATTTATTCACTTCAGTGATTAAGCAAATGATGCCATTGCATTTAATTTAATATTTGAATTCTCATATTAAACTAAATTATTTCCTCTGCAAATATTTAACAGGTGATATTTTGAGCTTTAGAATGTAGCCCAACAAAGCAATTAAAAATATGCTTACTGTGTAACTTCCCTTTTAAGATTGGTAGTCAGCCATATGTTACTTTTGAAATATAGATCCCCTGGGGCACAAAGTGTTGACAGAGCACAATCAGGAGCAGAAAGAGGTGGCCACGGAAGTCAGCAGATCCAAAGAGGGAGAGGGATCAGTAAGCCTGAGAGAAGTAGAGAGCGAATGACGAAATGCATCAGGATAAAGCAATTGAGCTGTCAGGTTGCAGTCAGGGGAAGCAGAGTACTGACTGAGGGCCTTCAAGTTGAGGAGTTGAGTACAATGAATAGTGAAGTACAAGAGAAGGAGAATGGAAATGAGTATTGAATGGGGAAACTGAAATGGATATTTAAGTAACACTATTCTGAGCAAAATGAGACAACAAATAGAAGAGAACAAAAAAGTTGAGAAAAGAATAATGGAAATGTTGTAAAGATGGCCAGGGAGTTGGACAGATATGATATAACTGAAGTATCAAGGTGCTATTGGGGTGAAGAATTTCCTGGAAGGTGACAACATACGAAAAAAAGTAAAAAGTAACAGGAAGAGCATGCGTGTGACGAATACAGCTGGGAGTTGAAAACACTGTTTCCACAGATGTTGCCTGATTGAGTTCTTACACCATTTCTGTTTTTGTTACAGAATTCAGCTATTAAACATTTTCGGCTGCTTTCCCCAAATCACAGACCAAAGCTTGTTTTCATTTCCAGCTGTAACTCTCCACCCCTGATGCTTTTACATAATAACTTCCCAGAAAGGGAAATATAAAACTGTCATACATCCATCTACCAAGTCTGAGTGAATGAACCACCAACGGCCACTTAGTGATTGGGATTCATTAGAAAAAGAAGAATGCCCTTAACTCCTGGTGGAGTCATCAGGTTTTTGCTCATCATGTGGCATTTCTATAGAACTCTCCAGTATTTTTTTAAAACGTCAAGTTGCTAGCTCAACGCTCAACCCAGCACAGATGGAAGCGTGCAAGGGAGCCAACTGGACCATTTGCCCCGGAGTCCAGTGCTGATGCCACTACACCACCAGCCAGCCTAGGATTCATTAGCAACTGGGAATTAATAAGGCAGGGCAAGCAGAGCAACCATTATTGGAGTGGACAATGTAAGAGTGGGGATTTGAGGCTTTAGCTCTTTAAGGCTTCAGCAAGAAGAAGCTTGATTGAAAGAAGTCGAAAAGCTGTAGATAGATTTTTTTCAGTTTATTTATTGTTTCCTTATTTATAATTGCATGGTTAGAGCAGTAGGAATGCCAGGCAGTATAGTTGAATGCAAACACGAGGAAATCTGTAGATGCTGGAAATTCAAGAAATACACTCAAAATGCTGGTAGAACGCAGCAGGCCAGGCAGCATCTATAAGAAGAAGCACTGTCGACGTTTCTGGCTGAGACCCTTCGTCAGGAATCTAATCGGAAGAAGTGAGGTTGGAATTGGAACAAGGTGTGGTGAAGTTGAGACGGTTGATGTCCCGTCGGCAGTTAGCAATAACGAGATCCAGAGCAGGCAGAAGACCAGAGCAGGGTATCCATGAAGAGGAGGAGGGTTGAAGATGGGAGAAGGGGTCATCAGTGGAGGTGGAAGAGTCCTTGCCGAAGAAGTAGGCTCAAAGACGGAACTGGCGGAAGAAGAGTTCAGCGTCATGGCATACACAAAACTCGCTGAGGTGTGGGCAAAGGGGTGGTGTTAGTGGAAAGGGGACAGTTGGTGTGAGAGGAAGGTGGAGCCTCTGAGGGTCCAGGAGTTGATGGTGGGATCTAAGGGAGAGGGGATTGCAGAGTGGTGGTGGGGGAAGGGGAGACGGGAGACACAATCGCAGCATGTGAAGACTCGGCCCGGAGTTCAAGGCTGGAGTCGTAGCTGGAGGCTGCACAATCGCTTTGAAGGTGTCCATGGTCATTGGTGGGGCCACTGAGATCGACGGCAGGGGCTGATCCATGGTCTTTGGAATGTGCATTGATGGTGCTGGAGTCCGGATTTTGAATATGCCCTGGGTTGCTGGGGCAGCCGAGATCGACGGCCAGGGCTGCGATCCGAAGTTCATGCCTGCTAGTGGCAGAGCCAGCAGGCTCTGGGGTCTGCAGATGGAAGATCTTGCGATCCTTGCAGGACGTGACAAAGTCAAAGAAACGGCGATTGCACACATGGATCCAATGGAGGATGAAATAACGGACAGGTACATTACAAACAGAGAAGAAAGTGTCTGGGAGGCGTGGAAGGGATTGTGATAGGGACGCCAGGTACCTCCTCATGGTGGAGAGTGTTGCCCTCAGAGCTCGACGGGAGAAACAACGGGAGGCAGAGTCAATTAAATATGAGTACCTGGGATCCTCAGAAGGTCCAAATTGAGAAGCTCGAAAATGGATCCTGAAGCCAACTGGAGTCAGTCAGCAGTGGAGACACGTTCCAAGGAAGGATATATAGCTGTAATAGTGGGTCTGGGTCAAAATATGATCGAAAAGTTGAAGGGCCGAAGAAATTATAGATGGGGAGCAGCAAGAGAGGATTTCACTGAGCTCCCGTCGAAGAGAAGATTTAAACTTCTTCAGTGTAGGCATCACTGGCAGAGGCTTCACAGTAGTGAATTTAAAAACGCAAATACAAGAAAATCCTCAGATGTTGGAAATTCAAGCAACACACACAAAATGCTGGTGGAACGCAGCAGGCTAGACAGCATCTATAGGAAGAAGCACTGTTGACGTTTCGGGGCGAGACCCTTCGACAGGTTCTGACGAGGAGTCTCGGCCCAAAACGTCTACAGTGCTTCTTCCTATAGATGCTGCCTGGCCTGCTGCGTTCCACCAGGATAGTTAAATACTTGTAGGTTGTAGGAAGGCAAGTCCCTGACAACTTCACCTGCAAGAAGTACATCCAGATGCAGCTTCTAGCACTCCATGTTAAGGAGTTGGAACTGGAACAGAATGAACTCCAGATGATTTAGGAGGCTGAGGGGGTGATAGACAGGACATATAGAAAGGTCGTTACACCCAAGGAGCAGGACACAGGAGACTAGGTGACAAGCAGGTAGGGGAAAGGGGTTAAGTAGCCATTGCAAAGTATCCCTGCGGCCATCTCCCTCAACACCAGGTATAATGTGCTGTACTATACTATTCTAAAAAAATACCACTTTGGATTATGTTGGGGATGGCCTAGTAAAGGAAAGTCACAGCAGTCAGGTCTCTGGCACTAAATCTGGCTCTGTGGATCAGAAGAGAAGGGGGAAGAAGAGGTGAACTGTGGTGATATGGGATTCATTTGTTAGGGGAACAGTAAAGAGGTTCTGTGTACAAGAATGAGGTTTCTAAATGGTATGTTACCTCCCGAGTGCCAGAATCCAGGACATCGCAGATCAAGTTCTCAGCATTCTTAAATGGGAGGGTGAGCAGCCAGCAGTTGTGGTTCAATGACATAGGTAGAAAGAGGAATGGGGTTCTACAAAGTGAGTTCATAGTTTAGGTGCTAAGTTAAAAGACGGCCTCCAGGATTGTGATCTTAGGATTCCTACCCATCCCATGTGCTAGTGAGGCTAGAAATAGGAAGACGACCATACAGTTTAACACATTGCTAAGGAGTTAATGTATGAGGGAGGGTTTCAGATATTTGGGTCATTTGGCTCTCTTCCAGGGAAGGAAGGACCTGTACAGAGGAGTTGGTTTGAATCTAAACTGGAAAAGGACTAATATCTGAGCAGGATGGTTTGCGAGTACTGCACGAGGTGTTTAAACTGGAGTTGCAGAGGAATGGGAACCAGAGTGCTGGACAGATTGTAGAAAGGTTGTAGCAACAGATGTTGTTAAGACCTCAGACAATGTCAGGAAGCAAAAGGTTGAACATGGTGGGACTAATGTTCTGAGTCGCATATATTTCAATGCAAGAAGTATTGTAGGAAAGCCAGATGAGCTCAGTGCATGGATCAACACACAGAATTATGATATTGTAGCCATCAGTGACATTTGGTTGCAGGAGGAGCAGGACTGGCAGCTCAGTATTCCAGGGTTCAGTTATTTTTGATGTGATAGAGCACAAGAGACTATAGGGAACAGGTGGTGCTACTAGTCAGGGAAAATGTCACGGCAATGCTCAGTCAAGACAGACTGGAGAACTTGTCTAGTGAGGTTTTATGGATGGAACTGAAGAATAAGGAAGGTATGACCATGTTAATGCAACTATATTACAGACCACCCAGCAGTCCATAGGATTTAGAGGAACAGATTTGTGGAGAGATAACAGTCTGTTGTAAGAAACATAAGGTTTTGATAGTAAGTGATTTACTTTCCACATATTGACTGGAACTCCTGTATGTAAAAGAACTAGACAGAGTTCACCAAATATGTTCAGTAAGTTTCCTTCATCGGTATATAGAAGTCCCAACTAGAGAGTGTGTGCAACACTTGATCTATTAGGGAATGAGACTGGGCAGATGACAGAAGTTTGTGTAGGCACTGAGGAATGCAATAGAACAAAAGGGTCTGAGAATACAGTTCCATAATTCATTGAAAGTGGTGTCACATGTAGAATAGGTCGTGAAGAAAGCTTTTTCCACATCAGCCTTCTTAGATCAAAATACTGATTACAGGAGTTGGGATGTTATGTTGAAGTTGTGTCAGATGTTAGTGGAGCCTAATTTGGAGCATTGTGTGCAGGTTTGATCACCTACTTACAGAAAAATGTAAATAAAATTGAAAAAATACAGAGAAAATTTACAAGAATGTTGCTGGGACTAGAGGATCTGAGTTATAAGGAAATATTGAATTGGTTAGAACTTTATTCCCTATAATGTAGAGAATTGATGGGAGATTTGATAGAGGTATAAGGTGTATAGGTAGGATAAATGAAAGCAGGCTTTTTTCCACTGAGGTTGAGTGAGGCTACAACTAGAGGTCATGGGTTAAGGGTGAAAGTTGAAAAGTTTAAGGGGAACATGATGGAAAACTTCACTCAGAGTGGTGATAGTGTGGAGCGAGCTTCGGGCACAAGTGGTGGATACACTTACAATTTCAATATTCAAGAGAAGTTTGGACGGGTACGTGGATGGGAGGGGTATGGAGGATTAAGGTCCAGGTGCAGATCGATGAGACTAGGCAGTTTAAATGGTTTGACATAAACTAGATGGGCTGAAGGACCTGTTCCTGAGCTGTCATTTTTTTAATGTCTATGATTATATGACTTTTCTATAGACAATAGAAATAGCTGAAACAAAGTGTGTACTGCCATGAGTAATGACGGTCAGCAATCTCATATACTATTCACTTAATTCCTATTTCACAACCCTGATCCTTAGTCTCTCACTGCATATTTTATATTCCTTTAAACATTTGAGCATCCTGCAGCTTTTTGAGCAGGGCCTACCTATATTTTCCATTTATAATAGTTCTAATGAAGGAGTAGTGAGCCATCTCCTTGAATCACTACAGTTATTCTAGTGAAGGTACTTATGTTTTCTGTAAGTTCAAGGGTTTAGAGTCAATTGTAATAAATAGTGTGCAGTTTGGGGAGGAACTAAGAATGTTGAGTTCCTATGGACATGTTGCCCTTGTTCTTGGGAGATTGCAGGTTTGGAAGGTGCTGTTTGAGGAGCCTTGGCAAGCAAGTGAAATGCATTTTGTAAATGATGTTAGCATTATTATAAACATAAGAGATTCTGCAGGTGCTGCAAACCCACAACAACACACACAAAATGCTGGAGGAACTCAACAGGTCAGGCTGCATCTATGGAAATGAAAATACAGTTGACATTTCAGGCTTAGACCCTTCATTGGGACTGGAAAGGAAAGGGGAAGAAACCAGGATAAAAAGGGTGGGAGGAGGCTGTAATGTATAGATCTATTTCTTTTAGAGCAATGACTCCCTTTAGCACTACGTATGGACTGATAATTTACCTATGCACATTGATCTGTTGTTTACGCATGTGCAGTGATCTCTCGCTCTCTCTCTCATGAATTCACCATTTAAAGCCACTTCTAACTTGCGTGCTCTTATTTAATTGATATGTAGTTTCACAGAAACTACAAAGTGATGACAAGTACAAACCTGAATGTCAGAGAATATCACCAACTGCACTAACATTTACGGGACAATTACAGGACCAGACAGCAAGAGAAGAGTTAAACAGTATGGAGAAGGACTTCATGGATACTAACAAAGGGATGCATGAGTAACTGCATAGTACACAGTGAAAGATGCACAACTAACAAAGTTAAAGTCAAAATAAGTAATGGCTTTAGTCGGGAAAGTTGATGAATCTGATAGTACTAATGAAGGCTGGGAGTCGTATACAGAGAGGATTGAACTGTATTGTAATTTAAACCACATGGATGAGGAAAAGAAAGTACGCATGCTTCTTAGCTTAATGGGTGCTAAAACATACAGGCTGTTTCACAACCTAGTAACTCCTGAAAAGCCAGCAAGTAAGACATTCGACGAAATTGTTGCTATTTTACAAAATCACTTGAGCCCTAAACCACTGGTAATAGCTGAGAGATTTAGATTTCACAAAAGAAACCAAAGGATTAAAACATTTCTGAATACATTGCAGTACTGCGCAAACTTTCCCAGTACTGTAACTTTAGAGATGGACTCTGTAATGCTTGTATGTGACATACATAGTCAAAACACTCATAAGAGGCTACTTCAGAAGGAGACCTAACCTTAGAACAGGCATTGACCATTGCAAAATCATTAGACAGAAAAAGATGGTGCAAAAAAACAAAAATGCTATCAATGTGGCAAATTGTCCCATGATGCAAATGACTTGGTTCAAGGAAAAAGTCTGCAGAAAGTGTCACAAACAAAGTCACATAGGGAGAGCGTACAAGTCAGATAGAAAGCACAACCAAATAAAAACACACCCAGTGGAAAAATTTCAAACACAAAACTAAGCAAGTGCATTAAGTGACCAAGTGTGAAACAGAATCAGACAACACAGTGCCAGACAAAAGGAAGCTGACATGCCTAGAACTGCATAGTATTACTGAATCAGATCACAAATTCATATGGATCACAATAGATGTCAAAATGAAAATAGAGCTACATTTAGGGTCAGTTTTGTCTATAATTTCAGAGGCTGATTACAACAGACTGTTTTTTAAGCTACCATTAGAGAAGGCCTCAGTGATGCTGAAGATCTACACAGATGAAAAAATGTCTCCCAAAGGCAAACTGAAAGTAATTGTGATATATGGCGGCCAAACACAACAGTCTGAGCTTTGTGTTGAAAAGTGGACATGAATGGTTAAGAAGAATCCATCAAGGCTGACACTCAATCAAAGCTCTCAATGTGTCATCAAAAGGCAACTGCAGCCAGAGATTGTCACAACTGCTTAATTCTAATGAGAAGATGTCATACAATCTGCATGAAGGACACCTGGGTACATTCAAGGTGAATAATCTCACCCAGAGTTAAGTGTGGTGGCTGGGAATAGATAGACAGATGGAAGACTTGATCAAAAACTCTTTGGGATGGCAAAAAATTCAAAATGCACCCCCACAGGCATCATTACACCTATGGGAGAGGCCATCTCCCCCATGGCAAAGAGTACATATTGGCTTTGCTGGGCCATTCATGGACTACATGTTTCTGATTTCTGTGGATGCTAATTCAAAGTAGCCGGTGGTCATACCAATAAAGAGAACCACATCAGGAAAGGCTGTTTCTGCTCTGAGGACTATCTTCACCAGAAATAGCGTACCAGAACAAACTAACCACAATACACATCAGAAGAATTTAGATTATTCATGAAGAAAGTAGGCATCAAACATATCAAATCAGCTCTGCACCACCCAGTAATGAATGGGTTAGTTGAAAGGTTTACCCAAACCTTCAAGAAGTCCATTAAAGCTATGGACAAGGAGGTAATTTCTCTACAGCACAAGGTGGACAATTTCCTTTTGTGTATCGGAGCTCTGTTATGTGACAACAAATCAAATACCTGCAATGCTGTTCATGAGCAGGAACCTGAGATCTTGCATAAATCTCCTGAAACCAGATCTACAGTGGGAAGTGCAGAATAAACATTTCAACCAGTTGCCAAGTCAATCAGCAAGGAGATTTGAGATTGAATAAGAAGTCCTAGCACATGATTACCGAGAAGGTAAATGGACAGCCGGTAGGATAGCTACAAGAACTAGACCATTGATGTACACAGTGGATGTTGAAGGTCATACATGGAAATGACATGTGGACCAGATACTGAATACTCAGCTGACGAACACACCTGAGTCAAAAACATCCAACAAGAAGGACACATTACTGCCATCAAACTTGCCTCTCAGTGATGATCATGTCACTAATAGCAATGTCACTCCGGCAACTGAGAACTTTGTCGTTGACAAGCCTCCTGGCAAACCCGATGCCACTCCACAGGTCCAGAAGTGCTACCCTGAAAGAAACAGAGCCCCACCACCCAAAAGACTAAATCTTTAGTATAGTGAAGTTGGTTATGGACCGTTATTTTGGAAGCATGTCATTTGAATATAGTTTGTGAAAGGGAAATTGAATGTTTGTACAGTTACAGTTTTGTTACATTAAACTAAAGGGGGAGGAAGTACAATGTATGCATCTATTTGTTTTAGAGCAATAACCCCCTTTAGCACTATGTATGCACTAATAACTTACCTACGTGCATTGATCTGTTGTCTACACATGCATATTGACCTCTTTCTCTCTCTCCCACACCGCAATGTTAATACCTCTCACTTGCGTATTTTTGTTTAATTGATATGTAGTTGCACAGACACAACGGGGGGTGAAGGAGGACAAAGTAAAATGTGATAGGTGAAGCCTGGTGGGTAGGAAAGATAAAGGTTGGAGAAGTAGGAATCTGATAGGAGGGGAGAAAGAGAAGGAGGAGGGACACCAGGGGGAGGGGATGGGCAGGGGAGGAGAAGAGGTAAGAGTCCAGAGTAGGGAATAGAAGAAGAGGGAATGGGGAGGGGAAAGGGAAAAAAACCAAAAGGAGAAATTGATTGATAGAAATAGAGACAAGGTGAAAGGCCATTGGATAAGTACTTGGATAATGGGGGAACTTGCAGGACTGTTAGAAGAGGTAGAAATGGAGTAGTTCAGGATTGAATTACCTTTTATGCTGGAACTAGTCTGATTCAGACAAATTGTAAGGTCGATGGATTTAAATAATAGATATGCATTGCAACAATACAATATGTTCCTATGATAAATGTGCATGTTGGAAAGGTAATCTTTGAGAAAGTAGTGCAATATTTTACTTTGAGTAATTTTTAAACTCTCCTAGTTATATTTATTGTTTTATTTTAATACAGTCTGGTTTGTGCAAGCAAATAGAAGAAGCTAAGGTTCCAAAGAAGACCAAGATTGGTATTCTGCCATTTGTTACTGGATTTGAGGAATTCTTAACTGTTGCTGAAACCATCTTTAAGAATGCTGAGCGAAGAGGCGATTTGGACAAAGCTTACCATAAATTAATTGCAACAGTCTTCACCAGCAGTAAGTAAATATTTCTGAAGAAGAGGCATATGTGTAAAAGCAGACATACTTCAAACTTGCAATGCTTCCCACTTAAGGCTGTTAGATTATGCTCAGTGCAAGATCACCCAATCCATTAGATTGATTTGCTCTTCTAAATGTAGTTTATGTGGATCAATTGTGGGTTATGTTCCTGCCAGGCTAATATAAGTTTTTACTGAGTAACACTGATGCTAAAAAGCGAATGCAGTTCTACATATTGGCTCCTCCTCACCGCAGTACTCTGACCACTCACCCACTAGAAGAATTTTACAGTGGCTAACTATTCTAACAATCAACATGTGGGAGGAACTCAGAGTACCCAGGGAATACCTGATCACAGAGAAAACATGCAAATTCAAGGCAGACAGCATTGGAGGTCAAGAGGTGTGAGACAATAGCTATACTAATTGCATCACTGTGCCATTGTGATTTATCTAATTCAGGGATAGATTTCTTGGTTATAAATCTATATTAGAAAAACAAATTATTTTTAAAATCTGATCTTAAAATTTATTCTATATTTCTAAATTTTGCCTGTTCTGTCCTCAGTAAAGGCCTTGCCATTGTCCCCGTTCGCCCACACCTCAGTGAGTTCTGAGCACGCCATGACATCAAGCTCCTTCCATCAATTCAATCTCCGAGCCCATTTTTTCGGAAAGAATTCCTCAACCCACACTGATGACCCCTTCTCCCATCTTCAACACACGTCCTCTATTTGAACAGTGGTTCTCTGCCTGCTTTGAAGCTTTTTATCTCAAATTGCCAATGAGATATCAACTGTCTTGAATCCAGCATGCCTCTCCCCCCTTGAGTATCACCCTCTCTGAATGCATGCCCTCCACTCCCTCTGCATCAAGCCCAAATCTACTATCAAATCGCTGTCAAAGGTGGTGCTGTTCAGTATGGTGCACTGACTTCTACCTTGCTGAGGCCAAGTAGCAACTCTCTGACACCTTTTCACACCTACCCCTTGAAGAGGACCCCACTCTGGACCATCAGAAAACTGTCTCAGGCACCATCACTGACCTCATCAACTCTGAAGAATTCCATGCAGTGCCACCGTATTCGTAATTCCCCAATCCTGCATTTCTCATTTCCACCTCCTACCCAAGATCCACAAGCCTGACTGTCCAGATCAGCCTACTGTGTCTGCCTGCTCCTGCCCCACTAAACCCATGTTCTCATACTTTTGATTCCATTCTATTCCTCTTGGTCCAGTCCCTTCCCACCTACATCTGCAACACCTCTCATGGCCTTGATCTCCTCAGTAACTTAGAATTCCTTGGCCCTGACCACCTCATTTGCACCATGGATGTTCAGTCCTTATACGCTTCTATCCCCTATCAAGAAGGCCTCAAAGCTGTCTGCTTCTTTCTTAACAAAAGAACCAACCAATTCCCTTCCATCACCACTGCCACCCTCTGTTTGACAGAACTGTTCCTCATCTTCAACAGTTTTTCCTTTGGCTCCTCCCACTTACTCCAGTCCTGAGGGGTAGCCATGGTTACCCGCATGGGCCCCAGCTATGTCTGCTTCTTTGTTAGCTACGTAGGACAGTCCATATTCGAAGCCTTCCCCAGTAAGACTCCCCAACTCTTCGTTCACTACATTGGCAACTGCATTGATGCTGTTTCATGAACTTACGCTGATCTCTTCAATTTCATCAACTTTGCCCCCAATTTCTACCTTGCTCTTAAATTTACTTGGTCTACTCCTGACTCCTCCCTCCCTTTTCTCAAATCTTTTTGTCTCAATCTTTGGCGACAAACTGTTGACTAACATCTTTTATAAACCTACCAATTGCCACAGATATCTTGACTATACCTCTTCCCACCGTATCTTCTCTTAAAAATGCTATTACCTTTTCTCAGCCTCTGCTGCATCTGTTCCTAGGATGCTGCTTTCTTTTGCAGGACATCAGAGTTGGCCTCCTCCTCCAAGGAATGGGGTTTCCCTTCCGCCACTATTGATGCTGCCCTCACACTCATCTTCTCTGTTTCCCTGACATCCATGGTCACCCCATCTTCCTTTCACCTTAACAGTGGTAGAGTTCTTCTTGTTTTTATCTACCACCCCATAAACTTCTGCATCCAACTCATTATCCTTTGCAACTTATGCTATCTCCAAAGGGATCCTACCACTAAACATATCTTTATCTCCCCCCTCCTCTGCTTACCCCAGGGATCGCTCCCTCTGATTCCCTTGTCCATTCGTCCTTTCCTACTAATCACCCTCCCATTACTTATCACTGCAAGCGGCCTATGTGCTACACCTGCCCATTCACCTCCTTCCTCACCCCCATTCAGGGCCCAAAACAGTTCTTCCAGTGGAGGGAACACTTCACCTGCAAATCTGCTGGAGTCGTCTATTGTGTACGTTACTCCTGATGTGGCCTCCTCTGCATTGGTGAGACCCGCCATAAATAGGGGTAACTGCTGCATCAAGCACCTCTGCTCCATCTGCCAAAAGCAGAACTTTGTGGTGGCCAAATATTTTTATTCCCATTCCCATTCCAACATATTAATCCATGCCCTCCTTTTGTGCCATGTTGAGGCCATACTTTCTACCCCCTCCCCTCTTCTTCTATTCCCCACTCTGGCTTTTTACCTCTTCTTATCTGCCTATTACTTCCAATTGGCCCACCTCCTTTCCTTTTCTCCTATGGTCCACTCTCCTCTCCTGACAGAATCCATCTTCTCCAAACCTTTACCTTTCCCATCCACCTGGCTTTACCTTTCACCTTCCAGCTGGCCTCCTTCCCCTCCCACTTCCTTTTTATTCTGGGGTCTTACCAATTCCTTTTCAATCCTTGGCCCAAAACATTGACTGTTTATTTATTTCCATGGATTCTGTCTGACCAGCTGAGTTCCTCCAGTATTTTATGTGTGTTGCATTGGATTCCTAGCATCTGTAGATTTCATGTTTAAATTATGCACTTGCCCATTAAAACATTTTTACACATTAGAATAAGATTTTTTTGCACAGTTCAATTTAAGTCCTTCATAGGTGTTCAGAATTTTACTTAAATAAATAACTTTAATATTTTTGTTTATATTTCAAGTTAAAAACATTGCCTTAATGAATTTGAAGATTCCTCCAGATGTTGTTATAATGGAGAACTTTCACCAAATCTACTGCTTCCTCTCCGAAATGAAAATCAGCAGTCTTGAAGATAGGAAAAAAGAAGCCTACCAACAATACTCGGAACATCTTAACCTCTATGTTACTAAATATCTGGGACAGCCATTGGAGAAACTAAATGTCTGTATCTTAATTTTATCTTTCAAAGTGAAAAGTAATCATGATTTTGCTTGTTTTAATTCCTTTGTTAGTTGCATAACATGAGATTAAAGTTCAAGTCTGATCCCGATGTTGCAAATGTTTCACAGAAGATCTGGCACCCGCAGGCTATTTTCAACAGTTAACCCGTTCAAGAAATTCTTGGGTTTTTCAAAAAAATACCTTGTTTTACAGCTCTAGAATGGCAGAGTTAAATATGCAAATCATTCTGGATATTAAATAAGTAGAACTGCATTAAATTATGCTATTTTTATACCTCCACGTACGCTGCTTAGTGATATGACAGTACTGGAATGAGAATTAATAGGTGTGTTTTCTGAGTAGTACATGCACAAATGCTTCTGCAGCCTTCAATTTTTCCCCGGTATCAGATTACCTGTCCAAGCAGCAGCAGAGAAGCTGTTGCATTTGGCACTTTACTTCATGACTCCATATCCTGAGACTAGGAGAATTAAAATCCTAAAATAAGGTTGGCATATTGCAATCATCTATTTTATACAGATCTGCTAAATGTCACATTGTGATGAGATGGATGTACTTCATGGCCAATATAATGTAAGGAAATACCAGCTACTCATGCACAAGAATTGGAGATTAGTATTTCTATAAAACTTGTCCTTGATGTGGTTGACAAGGTTTTCATTCTTGGAAGATTTGCAAACTGTGCTAAATTATGAAGGTGTTGAAGGAATGTATGCAGAGAGCAAGGATAAGTTGTCTGAAACTGCTGAAGTAATAGAACAGCAGTAAGACAGTAAATCCATGGAACCTATTAATCATTTTTTTTTATCTTAACTCATTTATAACCCCTGTTTGTTTCTATCCCTTGACACATTTCCTGGCAAAATCTATTTATCTTGGACTTGAAACTTATAATTTGAATCATAGAATGCCCATCATAGAATTTAGTTCTGTTGAATTACATCATGTAACAAAACTGATTGACTACATCCAGAGTAAATTAAGTTCCCCTAATTGTGTTGAATACAGGATAGATGATGCTTTTTACTCTTCAGCCTCTAGGCTCAGAGATATATTTTAGCATGACCACAACTCTATGCCTAATATAAAATTTTAAATTTGATCAACGTAAATGTTTTAAAAACTTGCTGTAAAATATGTTAAATTCTGCAGTGTGCTGTGTTGAGTATTTTGATATTTAGAACTTCTATTGATCATACATTTGATATGGATGTTTTTAATTTGCAGATCTTCTTTGATGGGGTCAAGACCCGCATTGCACAGGGAGTCAAAGAGGATGAAATAAGCTATCAATTATTATATAGCAAACAAGAATTAAGAAAAGTAATAGAAAAATATCCAGGAAAAGAGGTGAAGAAGGCTCTGGAAATCCTCTACAAAAAAGTTCTAAAGCATCTGAGTGAAGAAGGAAACCTGTTACAGGTATATAGAATTAATAGGTACCCCTCTGTAATTCAAAATTGAAACCCTGTACAAGAATCAAGTAATGCATTTAATTAGGTAACTATTATGTCTTTTAGGATAGGATTTATGGAAGTGCTATTACACACAACTTACCGTAGATTCCGGACTACAGAGCGCACCTGATTAAAAGCCGCTGGCTCTAATTTTAGAAATAAATTCAATTTTTTACTTGTACAGGCCGCACCGGATTTTAGGCCGCACCGGATTTTCGGCCGCAGGTGTCCCACGTTGTAATATGAGATATTTACACAGAAAGATATTACACGTGAGGATTTTTTAACTTTTAATTAAATCCATATGGTAACATAAACAAATACATATTGCAAATGCTTTTTTTCGAACCGTGCCTGTAACGCAGCTACTTTTAAATATACGTTGCGTATACTTCTTTACTGAACAACATTCCAATATCTCCTAACGACTGGTAAAAAATATATATACTGCAGCCTACCAGGAAAAGTTATTGATCGCCTTTAACTTAAAAGCAGCGTTTTCGCTCCGCCGCTCGCCCCCCTCCTTCCCGTTTATCGCAAACCGGTATCCCACAAGACGCGGCGAAACCGGGTGTGACGTCATAGCATCCCGCGATGTAGTACAGAAAACAAATATAGTTAAAACAGTTCTAACTTTAACTAACAAATGAATTACTAAGCGAAAATATTATAAACTAAATAACTGCCATAAAGGCAGCACAATGCTTTTCTTCGAGTGTTTTCCATGTTGATGAGGGTGAGTACAAATGACTGATTTACAATAATTTAATTGTGAAAGTGCGCTTGATTTATCGTACAATTTCATTGGATCTCTGTGAACTACTCATCAATTTTATTGGTCTACTGTTACGAGGCAAAATGTTTTTGGCGGCGTGAAAAAAATAATGCATTAGCCGCTCCGTATTAAAGGCCGCAGAGTTCAAAGCTGTTCAAAATGTGGGAAAAAAGTAGCGGCTTAAAATCCAGAATCTACGGTAATTTCTCACATTGAATTGTTCCCTGTCTAGTTGTTGCATCATTCTGGATATCATAGATTTTTAGTGCAATAAGAAAATAAGTGGAGTGAGTCAAGCCAGCAGATCAAGTGGAGATGAGAATTTAACAAAAAATCCATGCAGTTCTTTAAAAACTCTGTTTGATCTTAGAGATCACAAAGTAGTTAGCTTGTGTAAGAAAAGATAATTACTAACAGTATTTGTAAGCGTGTCCCGTGGAGCATATATGAATATAAGAATTAATGAGCATGATAATACTGGAAATATTGTGGTAAATGCAGCAAAGAAAAGTGATCCTTTTTTAATCAGAAAGGACCGTTCTTATGGAATGAAAACTTTGAACTCCTTGCATAGATTAGCACATATGTGACCATAACTTTACAAGTGCATTGAATTCTATCAGCAAATAATATGAAGTTTAATTGCTGAATTTAATGTTCATTCCTACAATTGCAACATCAAACATGATAAATCAAAGGATCCACGTGAAGCTTTGACACAAAGAATATTGGCACCTTTTATACATAATGATTTATGTATAGGGAGTCAGATTCTGCAAAAGTGTAATAATAACGGAGTTGTTGTGGTGGGAGATTTTAATTTCCTAAATATTGATTGGCATCTCCCTAGAGTGAGGGGTTTGGATGGGGTGGAGTTTGTTAGGTGTGCTCAGGAAGGTTTCTTGACACAATATGTAGATCAGCCTACAAGAGGAGAGGCTGTACTTGATCTGGTATTGCAAGATAAACCTGGTCAAGTGTCATGTCTCTCAGTGGGAGAGCATTTTGGAGATAGTGATCAGAATGCTATCTCCTTTACCATAACATTGGAGGGGGATAGGAACATACAAGTTAGGGAAATGTTTAATTGGAGTAAGGGGAAATATGATGCTATCAGGCAGGAACTTGGAAGCATAAATTGGAAACAGATGTTCTTCGGAAACATACAGAAGAAATGTGGCAAATGTTCAGGGCATATTTGCGTGAGGTTCTGCATAGGTACATTCCAATGAGAGGGAAAGGATGCTAGGGTACAGGAACTGTGGTGTACAAAGGTTATTGTAAATCTAGTCAAGAAGAAAAGAAGAGCTTACGAAAGGTTCAAAAAACTAGGTAATGAGAGAGATCTAGAAGATTATAAGGCTAGCAGGAAGGAGCTTAAGAATGAAATTAGGAGAGCCAGAAGGGGCCATGAGAAGGCCTTGGCAGACAGGATTAGGAAAACCCCAAGGCATTCTACAAGTATGTGAAGAGTAAGAGGATAAGACATGAGAGTATAGAACCAATCAAGTGTGACAGTAGAAAAGTGTGTATGGAACTGGAGGGGATAGCAGAGGTATTTAATGAATATTTTGCTTCAGTATTCACTGTGGAAAAGGATCTTGGCAATTGCAGGGATAACTTGCAGTATACTGAAAAGCTTGAGCTTATAGACATTAAGGAAGAGGATGTGTTTGAGCTTTTGGAAAGCATCAAGTTGGATAAGTCACCAGGACCAGATGGGATGTGCCCCAGGCTACTGTGGGAAGCGAGGGAGGAGATTGCTGAGTCTCTGGCAATGATCTTTGCATCATCAATAAGGATGGAAGAGGTTCCAGAGGATTAGAAGGGCATGGATGTTGTTCTCTTATTATTCAAGAAAAGGAGTAGAGATAGCCCAGGAAATTATAGGCCAGTGAGTCTTACTTAAGAGATTGGTAAGTTGATGGAGAAGATCTTGAGAGGCATAATATGATTAGGAATAGTCAACATGGCTTTGTCAAAGGCAGGTTGTGCCTTATGAGCCTGATTGAATTTTCTGAGGATGTGACTAAACACATTGACGAAGTTAGAGTCGTGGATGTAGTGTATATGGATTTCAGCAAGGCATTTGATAAAGTACCCCATGCAAGGCTTATTGAGAAAGTAAGGAGGCAAGGGATCCAAGGGGACATTGCTTTGTGGATCCAGAATTGGCTTGCCCACAGAAGGCAAAGAGTGGCTGTAGATAGGTCATATTCTGCATTGAGGTCGGTGACCAGTGGTGTGCCTCAGGGATCTGTTCTGAGAAACCTGCTCTTCGTTATTTTTATAAGTGACCTGGATGAGGAAGTGGAGAAATGGGTTAGTAAATTTGCTGATGACACAAAGGTTGTGGATAGAGTGGAGGGCTGTCAGAGGTTATAACAGGACATTGATAGGATGCAAAACTGGGCTGCGAAGTGGCAGATGGGCTTCAACCCAGAGAAGTATGAAGTGCTTCATTTTGGTAGGTTATATATGATGGCAGAATATAGCACTAATGGTAAGACTCTTGGCAGTGTGGAGGATCAGAGGGATCTTGGGGTCTGAGTCCATAGGACACTCAAAGCTGCTGCACAGGTTGACTCTGTGGTTTAGAAGGCATGCAGTGCATTGGTCTTCATCAGCTATAGGATTGAGTTTAAGAGCCGAGAGGTAATGTTGCAGCTATATAGGACCCTGGTCATATACTACTTGGAGTACTATGCTCAGTTCTGGTTGACTTACTACAGGAAGGACGTGGAAACCATAGAAAGAGTGCAGAGGAGATTTACAAGGATGTTGCCTAGATTGGGGAGCATGCCTTATGAGAATAGGTTGAGTGAACTCAGCCTTTTCTCCTTGGAGCGACGGAGGATGAGAGGTGACCTGATAGAGGTGTACAAGATAATGAGAGGCATTGATCATGTGGATAGTCAGAGGCTTTTTCCCAGGGCTGAAATGGCTAGCATGAGCGGTAATAGTTTTAAGGTGCTTGGAAGTGGGTACAGAGGAGACGTCAGGGGTAATTTTTTTACGCAGAGAGTGGTGAGTGCATGGCATGGACTGCCAGCAGCGGTGGTGGAGGCGGAAATGATAGAGTCTTTTAAGAGGCTTCTGGATAGATACATGGAGCTTAGAAAAATAGCGGGCTGTGGGTAAGCCTAGGTAGTTCTAAAGTGAGGACATGTTCGGTACAGCTTTGTGGGCTGAAGAGCCTGTATTGTGCTGTAGGTTTTCTATGTTTCTATAATTTATTGTTAAAAGTTAGTAAAACACATTTTTGCAGAGCACATGAATAGCTTAATCAGTGGCACATAAATGAAAGATGTACATTTGAAATTACAAATGCCCTGTTGTAATGCAGCTACACAAGAAGATACATACTGACACAATACAAGTCTGAGCTAACTAAATTGTTTATGGGAAGATTACTAAGAATTTTTTTTAGAAATCCATCTGTATTTTTAATGTGTTCTTAAACTGTGTTTCTGTGTGTGCAATGAATTGAACATACAAGTATTCAAGTCCCAAGCCTGATTAACCACAGAAGTTGTACATTTAAGGTGACTCCAAACAGAAGGATCAGTTTGACATGTTTATCTCTAATGACAGATGATACACAGTAGCTAGTGCATCATCTTGTTGTCAAAGGTAGGCATTTAAGACTGGCTCTAAATCTTTATTCACACTCAAGTATTACTGTGCAAAATCAGTTAAGAATTTACGTCAGTGTAGTGTACCGATGTGCTTAGTAGTGTCTATGCGTGAAAAGGACAAGTGCAGAAAGCTGCAAAACAAATCTGAATGCTGTGCCATGTGGATACACCAGCTGCCTGTGGTGATTGATTTTCAGTTCCGCTAACATTACTTACTACTGATAAATTTTATTTTTTATTTTAATTTGATTAAATAGCCTATTTTAGACAAGAAGATAAGGGTGAAGATTTATATGTGTAAAAATGGAATAAGCGGTGTCAATACTGAGGGAGAAGTTATGCTTTAGGAACTTTCATGAGTCTGAATGCAAATTAATTTTGCTAACGTTTGGAGAAGTGTTCCAACAAACATAATTTATAGAAACTGCCGATCAATATTTTTGTTTAATTTTGTAGGAATTGAGTTTTAAAGTAGAAAAAAAGGCAAAAACTTAATTTGTACTTAGAATTCAAGAATCTTGTGCTTGTTCAGTCAATTTAAGGTGCAAGGTCATTGTATAAGTCAACACTATTAAACACAAACTCCAGGTATTCTGTATCCTTTTTACTTTTTCCATAATATGGAAACATATAAATACAGATATTTATGAATAGCAACCAAAGGCCACCTTATATCTACAAAGAAATTAGCATAATTAAACTTAGATCAACACATACAAAATGCTGGAAGAACTCAACAGGTCAGGCATCATCTATGGAAAAGAGTAAACAGTCAACATTTCATGTCATGGTCCAAAATATCGACTGTTTGCTCTTTTCTGTAGATGCTACCTGGCCTGCTGAGTTCCCTCCAGCATTTTGTGTGTGTTGCTTGGATTTTTAGCACTTGCAGATTTTCTCAGACTTGTGATACTTAAATTTACAATTTATGTTGCAGGTGGTGTGGGGCACAATGCAAGGAGAATTTGTTCATCAGTACAAGCAGTTTGAAGAAATGATTGTTCAGTGCTACCCTGGGTCTGGCATTACTATGAACTTTAGTATTGAGGACATACTGCAGTATTTTTTAGATATAACAAAATCAAACTGACTGAAAGCTGATTAATATTTAAATGTCTGCTCAACTGTTTATTTCTTCAATTCTCAGAGTTGTTATCTTTCCTCTTACAAGTCCAGTTATACAACAGTTTAAAATTAAGCCTATACTTGATGTTAAAGTTTTATATCTCTAAAGCAGAATAACATGCTATTTTGATTATTTTAACAATTTTATATTATATTTTTTGTTATGACCTTATATTCAACCCTTGCAAACCTGGATAGTTTTGTAATAAGCAAGAACAACATAACTCTGAATTTACTGATGTGTGCCCAAAATTGCTCTTTAAGTATTTTACTTGAGACAATAAACCATTTAAAGTCAGTGTAAGTTGCTTCAGTACAATGTGTAACTTTGAGAACATGTGCCATTGTTCCACATCACTCCAGAAACTAACAGGTACTTAACTTTGCCAGGTTTTTGATGCTTCTAGAAGTTTCTTGATTTTTTTTAAGTATGTTTGCAGCAGACATTCAGCCATTCTTGTCAGAATTGGTCTCCTTTCGCATTAACCGGGTCACAATATGAACATTCCTGACTCGACCCTTTATTTTTTTACGGGGCCGAGTGGCTAGCTCGATGCTCAACCTGGCACAGATGGAAAGCGTGCTCGGTTGCCCGACTTGGATTCGAACTCGAAAACCTTCACTCCGGAGTCCGGCGCTGATGCCATTGCGCCACCAGCCGGCCAGTCATGCCAACAGCAGAAGAGAAATATTCCAAAAGCATATCAACTTCAATTCCCAGTACAAAGTATATCTTTTCCTTTGGATACTGACATTAACAATTTTCTATTTGTTATTATTGAAAACATTGTAAGAGATGCACACCTATTTAAAAACTAGGAAAGATTCAGAAAAGAAATCAAATGCTTGGACAGAAACCATCTTGCAAGTTAAAACATCCATGAGCACTTGTCTTTGAGAATGAGGATGGGCAAGAAAATGCAAAATTTTTAAATTCTGGAAATGTACTTTATTGTCACCAAACAATTGATACTAGAGCGTACAATCATCACAGCGATATTTGATTCTGCGCTTCACACTCCCTGAAGTACAAATCGAATTAAATATAATAAAAATTTAAATTATAAATCATAATTAGAAAATAGAAAAGGGAAAGTAAGGTAGTGCAAGTCAGGTCCAGATATTTGGAAGGAAGGGCCCAGATCCAGGTCAGGATCTGTTCAGCAGTCTTATCACAGTTGGAAAGAAGCTGTTCCCAAATCTGGCTGTATGAATCTTCATGCTCATGAACCTTCTCCCGGAGGGAAGAGGGACAAAAAGTGTGTTGGCTGGGTGGGTGGTGTCATTGATTATCCTGGCAGCACTGCTCCGACAGCATGCGGTGTAAAGTGAGACCAAGGATGGAAGATTGGTTTGTGTGATGTGCTGGGCTATGTTCACGATCTTCTGCAGCTTCTTCCGGTCTTGGACAGGACAACTTCCATACCAGGTTGTGATGCACCCTATAAGAATGCTTTCTACGATGCACCTATAAAAATTAGTGAGGGTTTTGGGGTCAGGCCAAATTTCTTCAGCTCTCTCAGGAAGTAAAGGTGCTGGTGGGCCTTCTTGGCAGTGGACTCTGCTTGGTTAGACCAAGTCAGGTTATTTGTGATATTCACCCCGAGGAACTTAAAGCTTTTGACCTGTGCACCACCGATGTAGATGGAGTTGTGCGGTCCACTACTCCTTCTGAAGTCAGCAACCAATTCCTTCATCTTGCTGACGTTGAGGGATAGGTTATTGTCTTCACACCATGCCACCAGGTTCTTAATTTCCTCTCTCTACTCAGTCTCATCATTACCAAGATACGGCCTACAATTGTGGTACTGGAGAGAGAAACAGTTACCTGAAATATTAATACTTTTTAGATTCCTACAGAATGTTGCCCTGCCAGTGGAAATGAAAGGAAATGCTCGATGGTAAAAAAAAAACAAAATCTGGCATCATGTTTATCTCTAGAAAAATCTTAGAATTTCTGGAGTAATTTCTTAAAATCTTAGGAACAGCTTTTACCCTCCACTATCAGAGTTACGAATTCTCTGTGAACCCACATACATTACCTCACTATTCCTGTTTTGCACTATTTATTTATTAATTATTGTAACTTTTTTTAACTTGGTGCTGTACTACTGCCACCAAACAATAAATATCATAACATACATGAGTGATAATAAATCTGATTCTGAATAGGTGAAGTTCATGCATTGAATTCAGGTTTCCTGTTTGGGAGACAAGAATTTTCCACTTTCCCAGAAGTACCATGGTTAGAGTCGGGGTATATTATTGCTTCTTTTGTCTTAATATTCCTGATAACATAGCTTTATCATAACATCCAATTCTTTGTTATTGAATTCAAACCCTTCCTCAAATTAATTCTGAACCAGGTTATTAGCAATTCTGACATGAATTTTAACCTCTAGATTCAATTCATCACCAAAAGTGCTGAACTTCACTCAGTAAACATTATCCTTATTTATTTAGTTCTGAGATCCTTCACATGCTTTTTATGGTTCTTAATCTGATTACTCCAATTTCTATTTTGAACTTTCCAGACTCTGGTGTGTTTAAATTTCAGCCGGATGCATCCTATTTTGCAGGAAATTGAGTTCATTAATCATTCCTCCATGTACTGAACAACATTTGCTCTCAGACTCCATATTTAAATTTTCATCCTTGTGGTAGATTCCAACAAGATTACATCTCGTTATATGTCTCTGCAATCACCTCTGAATCAATCAAAGTATCTGAATCAGGTTTAATATCACTGGCATATGTTGTGACTTAGTGGCAGCAGACATGATAAAATATAGAGAAAAAATGAATTACAGTAAGTATATATGTATATTAAATAGGTAAATTAAAAATAGTAGTGCAGAAATAAATAATAAAAAGTAGGGTAGTTTTCATGGGTTCAATGTCCATTTAGAAATTGGATGGCAGAGGGCAAGAAGCAGTTCCTGAATTGCAGAGTGTGTGCCTTCAGGCTTCTGTACCTCCTTCCTGGTGGTAACAATGAAAGAGGGATGTCTTGAGTAATGGGGGGTCCTTAATAATGGATGCCACTGTTCTGAGGCACCGCTCCTTGAAGATGTCTTGGATACTACCCATAATGGAGCTGACCAATTTTTACAACTTTCTGTAGCTTCTTTCGATCCTGTGCAGTAGCCACACCTCCTACCACCCATACCCGAATGTGATGAAGCCCACAGTACATCTGTAGAAGTTTTTGATTGTTTTCGGTCACAAACCAAATCTCCTCGAACTCCTAATGAAATATAGCCGCTGTCTTGCCTTCTTTATAGCTGCATCAATATGTTGGGACTAAGATAGATCCTCAGAGATATTGAGACCCAGGACCTTGAAGTTGCTCATGCTCTCCACTTCTGATTGTTCTATGAGGATTGACTTGTGTTCCGTCGTCTTACCTTTTCTGAAGTCCACAATCAGTTCTTTGGTTTTACTGATGTTGAGTGATGTTGTTGCTGTGACGCCACTCAATTAGCAGGTAAATCTCACCCCTGTGAATCTCAGAATCTCCATCTGAGATTCTGCCAACAGCAGCTGTATCATCAGCAAATTTATAAATGACAATTGAGCTATGCTTAGCCACACAGTCATGAGTATAGAGAGAACAGAGCAGTGGGCTAAACACACAGTGTTAATCGTCAGCAAGGAGGAAATGTTATTCCCAATCCACACAGATTGTATCATTGAACTGATACAAAACTAACTTTATCTACTGAAGCTTAAAGTCTTTGTTAAGTGCAAATACAGCAATGACAAGCAAAAGACTATAATCTGTTGTTTGGCCTTGAAAAGATTAATGTGCCTTGAATAACCTGTCAATCACAATGCTTCAAAGTTAACACAAGACAGCAATTTCTTCTTCAGCAAACTTATGAGGGATAGCCAGCATACCTCAGCATATCATACAGTTCATTGAAGAGGTTTCAATTAAAGTTAGTCAGTTGCTAATTTCAGTAACTATTCAAGATCAAGTTTTATGTTTGTGATTCACTAAAATAAATTACAACATTGCCATTCAGATTGCCAGCTGAGATAAGAGAAACACCTTATAGGACACAACAGCAAGTTATGGAATTTTTTGCTGATTCTTACAATGCTATATGAGTAACTTAAAGTAGAAACAAAATTATTGGAAATACTCGGCACGTCATGCCACATCTGTAGGATGAGAAACCATTAACATTTGCCATCAAGGACCCTTTACTGATGGAGTCTGAACTGAAACATTTCTTTCTCCCCACAGATGAAGCCGAACTCACTTCATATTTTCAAAGTGTTCGGGTTTTATTTTACATTTACAGCACATGCAGTTTTTAAAAAAAAATTCATTTAGGTGAGAAATTTGCTAAAACATTTGATTTCAGTTTACTAAGAAAAGTGATTAAGGCAAGTCAATATGCATGTTACATGTGGACTTCAGTGCTGCATTTAATGAGGTCCTGTATGAATACTGTACAAACTAATTGTATGGGAAAGACACAAAGAAATAAGACAAACAAGTTGTCAAAGTTGTGGATGGAGGATAATGTAGGAAACCATGAGGTTATGAATTCTGATAGATTGAATATAAACCTGAGAACATTTTTCGGTAGTGAAAAGCTGATAAAATTTGGTGTACAGAGGGACTTTGCTATGCTGGTTTATGAAAAATATCAAGGTGAAAGTACAGAAAACAATTAGGAAAACAAATGATTAGTGATTTGGTGGTGGACTTTAGGAGATCTAGGCCTCATATGGAGCCAGTGATCATTAATGGAGAATGTGTGGAGCAGGTTAAGACCTACAAGTATCTGGGAGTACAGTTAGACGAGAAGCTAGACTGGACTGCCAACACAGATGCCTTGTGCAGGAAGGCACAGAGTCGACTGTACTTCCTAAGAAGGTTGGCGTCATTCAATGTCTGTAGTGAGATGCTGAAGATGTTCTATAGGTCAGTTGTGGAGAGCGCCCTCTTCTTTGTGGTGGCGTGTTGGGGAGGAAGCATTAAGAAGAGGGACGCCTCACGTCTTAATAAGCTGGTAAGGAAGGCGGGCTCTGTCGTGGGCAAAGTACTGGAGAGTTTAACATCGGTAGCTGAGCGAAGGGCGCTGAGTAGGCTACGGTCAATTATGGATAACTCTGAACATCCTCTACATAGCACCATCCAGAGACAGAGAAGCAGTTTCAACGACAGGTTACTATCGATGCAATGCTCCTCAGACAGGATGAAGAGGTCAATACTCCCCAATGCCATTAGGCTTTACAATTCTACCGCCAGGACTTAAGAACTTTTTAAAAGCTATTATTAATGCTTTTTGAGATAGTGATTTAGATGCATATCATATTTTTTACTGAGTTAAGTATTGTATGTAATTAGTTTTGCTACAACAAGTGTATGGGACATTGGAAAAAAAGTTGAATTTCCCCATGGGGATGAATAAAGTATCTATCTATTGCAAGGATGTACAAATGCAAGAGAGGCTTGCTGAGAAAGTGCAAGTCATAAGGAGATGACATTAGATTACTATGTATCCTTATGATTCTGAATGATATAATAATTTCACTAAATTTATTTTTTGTTCTTTGGGAGAGATTTAAAATAGCCTATATTCACTGTGTCTTAGAAATCTGAGAGGTTATCCTATTGAAATGTAAAGATTCTGAGAAATTGTATAGGTTCTAAAAAGTTATTTCTCCAGCAAGATACTGAGAATTAGGATTCCTAGTCTCAGGATAAACAATTGACCATTTAGAACTGAGATGAGAAGAAACTGCTTTACAAGAGGTCTGGAACTGTTTAGCATTCTACACTTCAATATATGGGTGCTCATGACTATGATCAGTAGATTTCTAGAAACTGAGGGAATTAGAAGATATAGAAATAAAGCAAGAAAGTTGTTTAGGCACAAGATCAGTGATGGTCATATTGAATGATGGAACAGGACTCTGGAAATGCTAGCTGTTTCCATTAATTAACATTTTAAAATCAAGTTTGCTGTATGATGCAGCAACTACACCAGAAAGCCAAAGCATTGAACACACCATTACAAGTGATGAGAACTCTATTCCATTATTATATACATCAGACCTCTCAAGCACACCTCACTCAGGGTTCAGAATAAGGGAAGGCCCTGCAGCATGTGCATTCTAGTAATGAGAAAGAATGAAAGGAAAGAAGAAATTTCATAGAGTAAACAATGGTGATCTGTTGGTATACTAAAGCTCCCTGAGACTGTTTGATTTGTACACCATCTGCCAAAATACTGGCCAAAATTGAAATGAAAATGTGTGTGTGTGCGCGCGCGCGGGGGTGGGAGGGAGTGGGGGGAGGGTGACTAGGGACTACAACCTCATCAGTGTTGGACAGACACAATTGCAACATGCTTTGCTGCTTCCTTTCAAATTCCCCCTCATCATTTCACCTGAGCATTCTGGTTAGATCAGAATAATTTGAATTTGATTTTAATGGAATAATTTGAATATAAGATTTTAATGCTGAAGGAAATTTACTAATTCTGCAGTGATAATAACTAATTAACATTTTGTTTGTCATTTAGTGATTTTCTTCCAAAAAGGTCTGCTGAATTTGCTACTTCTACACAGTGATACTCAGCTACTCAAAAGTTCAAAGTAAATTTATATCAAAATACACATGAAGCCCCTTTCTCCCGGGCATCTCTAAAGTTGCAGCTTATTAGCCCCTCACTAACAGCCACCAGACACAGCATTGAGAAAACCACCTTTCTCAGACTCCGTACATCTAGGATAGATATGACTTGGGTCCCACCAAACCCGTAGTTTGTGGTGTTTTGCCCAACCAAACTCCGGTTTGTGTGAATACTGTGTGCTTTACTGTCCCATGCAATTGCTCGTCCAGCAAGAAATAACAGATCATACACTGCATACATTATAAAGAAAGCATAGTTATGAATGTTAACTCAACCAAAGAGTAATTAAAGAAATGAAAGAAAGAAACAAAAAGGGCCTATTATAATTAACAGTCAAATGTGCACATAACTTGGAGCTTATTTTCAAGTTGTCTTTTACTCACGTGCTGGACCCTAGGTCTATGTGAAAGCACACACCACCTTCTGAATGTCGCTTGAAATCCATCACGAGCAAACAGGCTCCCCCACACGAGTATTGGTTCTTCCTCCCTGAAACCATGCATCTGCACAAAGCAATAGGGATGTCATCCTCAGCCATCTTCCCTCCTGTCTTCTCCCAGCTCCTGCCAAAAAGAACTCAACTCACACCAGTGTCCCTCACAAGAACCTCTCCACCCAGCGCTCTCTAGAACTTTCTCCCAATTCCACCATTCTGACTGGCTATCACCACATTCCTAAGTTGAACAACAAAGCCCCTTATCTTAGCTCAAACCCAAACAAGCTGAAAGCAGAACAGACTGCTCTTATTGAACTGCTAAAATGAAACAGTTACAGCATAGCCGTATAAATATTAACCAGGGCGTTACACATATATGTCACTAGAGACTACCCTGAGATTCATTTTCTGTGGGCTTTCACAGTAAATATGTAGAACTACCATCAAATAAATGAAACACTGCACATAACAAAAACATACAAGCAGCCGATGCACAAAAGGCAAAAAATTGTACAAATACAAAAGAAAAATATGAGTTGCAGAGTCCTTAAAAGTCAGTTTGTAGTGTATGAAATCAGTTCAGTGTTGGGATGAGTGAAGTTATCCCATCTGGTTCAAGAGCCAAATGGCTGAGCAGTAATAACTGTCTCTGAACCTGATGGTATGGGACCTGAGTCTCCTGTACCCCCTTACTGATGGTCTGGATGGTGAGAGTTCTTGATGATGGATGCTGCTGCTTTCCTGCATCAGTGCTCCTCGTAAGTGTACTCAGTGGCGGGGAGGGCTTCACCTGTGATGGATTGGGCTGTGTTCACTACTTTTTGTAGGCTTTTCCATTCAACTGTGTTAGTGTTGCCGCACTGGGTCGTGATGCAACCAGTCAGTATACGGTGCACTGTATATCTATAGAAATTTGTTATATATTTAGATTACATACCTAATCTTCACACCTAAGAAAGCAGAGGTGATGCCGTGCTTTCTTTGTAACAGCACCTATGTGCCAGGCCCAGGACAGATCCTCTGAAATGATAACCCTGAAGAATTTAAAGTTGCAGACCCCCTTTGATACCCTGGTGAGGACTGGCTAGTCCTGTAGACAATAATCGGCTCTATGATTTTGCTGACATTGAGAGGTTGTTGTGACACCATTCAACCAGATTTTCAATTTCTCTCCTATATGCTGATTTGTCACCATCTTTGATTCAGCTCACAACAGTGGTGTTAACAACAAACTTAAATGTGGCATTGGAGTTGTATTTAGCCTCACAGTCATAAATATAAAGCGAGTAGATCGGGGGGGGGGGGGGGCTAAGCTCGCAGGTTTATGGTGCTCCTGCATTGATGGTAATTGTGGAAATGTTGATGTCAATCCAAAATGATTGGGGTCTACAAGTAAGGAAATCAAGGATCCAGTTGCACAAGGAGGTATTGAGACTGAGGTCTTCAGATTCAGTTTATTTGTCATTTAGAAACCACAAAAGCAATGCAGTTAAAAAATGAGACAACGTTCCTCCAGAATGATATCACAAAAGTACGACAAAACAGACTACACTAGAAAATCCACATAACTTGGAGCTTAGAGGAATGCAGTTGAATGCAGAGGTATAGCCAATGAACAGCATCCTGATGTATGCATCTTCACTGTTCAGATGTTCCAGGGTTGAGTGAAGAACCAATGAAATGGCTTCCCTTGTTGACCAACCTCTCAAAACACTTCATCACAGTGAATGTAAGTGCTACTGGATGATGGTCATTGAAGCAAGTTACTGCATTTTTCTTGTGTACTGATATGATTGAAGCCTTCTTGAAATAGATGGGTACCACAGACTGCCGAAGAGAGGTTAAAGATATCCGTGAACACTACAACCAATTGATTAGCACAGGCCTTCAGTACTCAACACGGTATACCGACTGGGACATTTGCTTTCCATGGGTTCACCCTCCTGAAGGATTACCTCGGAAACTGAAATCACAGATATGACCTCCCATGTGTAAACCTTACAGACTATTCCTGATCAGGCTTTGATTTTCAAAATTACAGAATTCTCTTCAGTAATTTTCTTACAGCTCAAGTTAGGCTCACTAGCCTGTAGCTTCTTGGCCTATCCTTTCTACATTTCTCAAACAATGGAATATTATCCATCCTTCAGTCTTCTGGAATTTCACCAGTGGCTAATTATCAAACATCTCTACAAGGGTCTCTGTGATTTCTTCCCTAACCTCCTATGAGGTACGGGGATGCACTTGGTCTGGCCCTTAGGATTGAATGCCTTAATGTGCTTTAAAGCTGCAAAGGGAGGGGGAAGAAGCCAGAATAAGAATTTGAAGGGAGGGGAAGGAATACAATCTAGAAGGTGATATGTGAAGACAAGAGAGAGAGAAGGTAGGTCCATGGGGGACGGGGGATGAAGTGAGAAGCTGTGAGGTGATAGGTGGAAAAGGTAAGGGCTCAAGGAGAAATCTAAAAGGAAAGCAGAGCAGACCAGGAGAGAAATGGAAGGCGGAGGGACACCAGGGGGAGAGATGAGGTGAGAGAGGAACAGTGTGGGGAATGGAAGAAGAGGAAAAGGAGAGGGGGATCATTACTGGAAGTTAGAGGATCATTTTTCATGTCATCAGATTGGATGCTAACCAGATGGAATATGAGATGTTTCTCCTCCTACCTGAGAGTAGCTTCATCATGGCAGTAGAGGAGGTCATGGACCAACAGGTCAGAATAGGAAGGAGATTGGAATTAAAATGGTTGGCCACTGGGATATCTTGCTTATTGCAGAAGGAGTGAACAAAATAGTCCCCCTGATCTTCATCATGTATCTCCAATGTAGTGGAGGCCACTTGAGGAGCACCGGTGATTGACCCCAAAAGACTTGCAAGTGAAGTGTTGCCTCATTTGGAAGGACTATTTGCCGTCTTGATTGGAGAAGGTGGTGTTGAATGGGAAAAGTGCCAGGTGGGGGATTAGTGGGGAGGGATGAACCGACAAGGGAATCCTGGAATGAGCAATCATCATGGAAAGTGGGGGTGAGAGGCAAAGGTGTGTTTGGTGGTAGGATCTCATTAAAGATGGGCAAAATTTACAGCTGGATGTGTAAGTTCATGGGGTATATAACAAGAGGAACTCTATCCCTGTTAAGGTGGCAGGAAGATGGGGTGAGGGCAAATGTGCGGTAAATAAGAGGAGTTCCAGGCAAGGACAGCATCAGCGGTGGATGAAGGGAAACCCATTCTTTGAAGAAGGAGGTCACCTGGGAACAGATGCGGCAGAGATGAGGGAACTGAGAAAAGGGAATGGAAATTTTACAGGTGACAGGATGGGAAGAGGTATAAACCAAATAGCTGTGAGAGTCCCAGTACATTCATCAAAGGTATCAATAGACATTTTGTCCCCAAAGATGGAAACAGAGAATTTGAGAAAGAGGAGAGAGGTGTCTCAAATAGACAAAGTGAATCTGAGGGTAGGATCAAAGTTAGAGGCAATGTTGACAAAATTGACAGTCAGCTTAGGTGCATGAAGCAGAATCAATACACTTGTCAAGGTAACTGAGAAAGAGTTGGGGAGGGTTACCAGGGAAGGTTTCAAACACAAATTGTTCCACATAGCCAATGAAAAGGCAGGCATAGCTGGGGCCCATGGCTGCACCTTGGGTTTGAAGAGAAATTTCATCAACTTTGTCTCCAATTTCCACCATAAGGGCTCTAGGTCTCACCCTAGTCATCCATTTTACTGATAATTGAAGTACCTTGTTAAGATTATCTTTAACCCTCTCTGCCAAATCTATCTCATGCATTCTCTTTGCCCTCCTTATTTCCCTGCTAAACCTGGTGTTTACCATTTTATATTCAATGAGGGATTCATTCATACTTAGCTGCCCAAGCATGATGTACGCTACCTTATAACCATATAACAATTACAGCACGGAAACAGGCCATCTCGGCCCTTCTAGTCCGTGCCAAACACTTACACTCACCTAGTCCCACCTACCCGCACTCAGCCCATAACCCTCCATTCCTTTCCTGTCCATATACCTATCCAATTTTACTTTAAATGACAATACCGAACCTGCCTCTACCACTTCTACTGGAAGCTCGTTCCGCACAGCTACCACTCTGAGTAAAGAAATTCCCCCTCGTGTTACCCTTAAACTTTTGCCCCCAACTCTCAACTCATGCCCTCTTGTTTGAATCTCCCCTACTCTCAATGGAAAAAGCCTATCCACGTCAACTCTATCTATCCCGCTCATAATTTTAAATACCTCTATCAAGTCCCCCCTCAACCTTCTACGCTCCAAAGAATAAAGACCTAACTTGTTCAACCTTTCCCTGTAACTTAGGTGCTGAAACCCAGGTAACATTCTAGTAAATTTTCTTTGTACTCTCTCTATTTTGTTGACATCTTTCCTATAATTTGGTGACCAGAACTGTACACAATACTCCAAATTTGGCCTTACCAATGCCTTGTACAATTTTAACATTACATCCCAACTCCTATACTCAATGCTCTGATTTATAAAGGCCAGCATACCAAAAGCTTTCTTCACCACCCTATCCACATGAGGTTCCACCTTCAGGGAACTATGCACCATTATTCCTAGATCACTCTGTTCTACCTTCTTTTTCCTCATTAGAGCTTCAATATCTCTTGTTACCCTGAGTTCCTTGAACTTGGTATGTTTGATCTTCAGGTTAACAGGAATATGAGAGATTTCTCTCTCAGCAGGTTAGGCAGCACCTTGCTTCCATTTGCCATAGATAGATAGATAGATACTTTATTCATCCCCATGGGGAAATTCAACTTTTTTTCCAATGTCCCATACACTTGTTGTAGCAAAACTAATTACATACAATACTTAACTCAGTAAAAAAAAATATGATATGCATCTAAATCACTATCTCAAAAAGCATTAATAATAGCTTTTAAAAAGTTCTTAAGTCCTGGCGGTAGAATTGTAAAGCCTAATGGCATTGGGGAGTATTGACCTCTTCATCCTGTCTGAGGAGCATTGCATCGATAGTAACCTGTCACTGAAACTGCTTCTCTGTCTCTGGATGGTGCTATGTAGAGGATGTTCAGAGTTATCCACAATTGACCGTAGCCTACTCAGCGCCAGTATTGATTACCAGTATCAAATTTGATTTTGCTTTCTCATAGCACCCTGCTATCTTTGTATTGTGTTACAACAATTTGTACTGTTAAAACACTGACTTTTAATTGTTAGTATTGTTATAGAGAAAGTGATTTGGTACTTCCAGTAAGATGGCTATGCATGCGAATGCAGTGGCCTATTGAATGCCAACCAAGAGTGTTTTTCCTTTGGAAAATTTGTTTTTTATGATCCAAAGACAATCCTATTCCAAGAACATCAGCTACTGCAGGACTACTCCAGCAGCTCGTGTGAAAAAGTTTAAAATTATGTATTTCTATGATTGCCTGTAGGTGGTGTTACCTTCCTAAGGTTGAGTCATTCAGAATTCTGTGAGCTTGCAATTGTCAGGAAATTTTCATTCTGTTGAATCCGCCAGTTACTTCTGGAAAAAATTCCTGAACAGTTATTTTTTGTGTAACAAGCATTGATTAAAAGTATTTTCTTTGAAATGAAATGTGTGATAGATCGACTTAATTGTATCTGAAAATTATTTTATCAGCAACTTTCTTTATCTTAAAATAAAAATTAAGTCTAAGATGCATTATTATCAATAAAAAGCCTCAAAGAAATACAGTATATTATTCAATGTGTTTCATTGAAGAGGTTAATCTTTCAGAGGTATGAAAGGGTAGTGTTGTAGAATGATTTGAAGGAGTTTCAGATCATATGGCCAAGGGAACAGAAAGTGCATCAAACAGCAGCGGTGCAAGAGGTACGTGGCTTTGTACAAGATGCCAAATTGAAAGCAACAGGCATTGCTTATTCTGGTGAGGGTGGGGTCTTTGATTATGTTGGCAGCTTTACCGATTCAGTGAGAAGTGTAGACAGCGTCCATGAAGCAGAGGCAGATTTATGCGGTGTACTAAACTATGTCTACAATTTCCATCAGTTTCTTGCAGTCACAGGATGTTGATGCAATTTACAATAGGACATTGACTTCAGGTACTTCCAGTAAGATGGCTATGCATGCGAATGCAGTGGCCTATTGAATGCCAACCAAGAGTGTTTTTCCTTTGGAAAATTTGTTTTTTATGATCCAAAGACAATCCTATTCCAAGAACATCAGCTACTGCAGGGCTACTCCATCAGTGAGCTGGATTGGTGTCAACAGTGAGCTGTCTGAGCTGTCTCAGGGGTTGGTCAGGGCTGAGAATGTGGAGGAGGAGCTGACTGAGGTGTTGAAGGAGCCCATTGGGATATCGGAGGAGCCCGTCAGGATATCAGAGAAGCCTGTCAGGATGTCAGAGGAGTCCACCAATGAGTCAGAAGAGCCGGCATGGGTTCGGAGGAGCTGACCTGGCTGAAGACCGTGTTACTGCCCGCTACTCAGAAGCATCAGAGCTGGTGCAGTATAACCGTGGAGATTGTCTCAGACATTTCACTTGTGATTGCAAAACTCTTGGACAGTGATAATGTAAGTTACTGCAGGCCTGTTACCTTGTCTGCTGGAGAGACAGTCGATATGGGAGCTGCGTAGCCTCAGTTGTAGCAGACTGAGGCCTCAGGCCTCGGACTTGCCACATGCTGCAGACTAGGTGAGCGGCGTAGAAGCGCTACAGCTTGGTTGAGTTCACCTTGGGCCTGGCCTCACCTGTTGGCGCTAAACTCCCCTGTTCGAGCAGTTGTATGACAGGCTGGATTATGTGTGTCTGCACACTGCCAGAAGCCTGTAGCATCAATTGCTGAACATTGTTGCTCAGGATCTTGGACTAACTACTTTTTTTTAAGTGAATATGCTTCTTTGAATTTGTTCCTCACTTTTTTTGAATGTTTGCTTGGTGTTTTTAAATGTTTTACACCTTGGCGCCAGAGGAACGCTGTCTCATTCAGATGTATCTATGGCTTGAACGAGGATTAAACTTGATTTGTTTTGACAGGATGGGCTGAGAAGTGGCAGACGGAGTTCAATGCAGAAAAGTGTGAAGTGATATATTTTGGAATGCTGAACTTAACAGTGGAATACAAAGTTAACTGCAGGATTCCTAGCAACTTAGAGTAATTGAGGAATCTTGGGGACCATGTCCTTAGATCCTTCACATTTGCCAGGCAAGTTGATAGGATAATTAAAAAGGCATATGATGTGTTGGGCTTCATTAACTAAGAGACTGAGTTCAAAAGCCATGAGGTAATGTTGCAGCTCTATAAAACACTGCTGATAAATAGTCAGAAGTGTTCACTGAGATTTTTAACCGCTCGCTTCAGCAGTCTCAGGTATCCATCTGCTTCAAGCAGACTTCAATCATACTGATGCCTAAGAAGAACATGGTAAGCTGCTTCAAAGACCATTGTTTAGAAGCACTTATATTCACTGTGATGAAGGGCTTTTAGAAACATATCAACTCCCATCTGAGGAGAAACTTGGATCCACTCCAATTTACTTACTGTCACAACAGGTCAACAGGAAATTGGCTCCTCGCTCAACCCTGGAACATCATGAGAGTGAAGATGCATACATCAGGAGGCTCTTTATTATCTATAGCTCTGTATTCAATGCTATCATCCCCTCAAAACTAATCACCTACGCCTCAATGTCTCCTTGTGTAACTGGATCCTTGACTTTCTTACTTGGAGTTCCCAGTCAATTTGGATTGGCAACAATATCTCCTCCACAATTACCATCAGCACAGGTGCACCACAAGGCAGTATGTTTAGCCCCCTGCTCTTCTTGATATATAATTAGGACAGCTCTGATGCCACATTTAAGTTTGCAACAATACCAGTTATTGGTTGAATCAAAGGTGATCACAAATCAGCATATAGGAAGGAAACTTAAAATCTGGCTGAGTGGTGCATCTCTCACATGGTGGCAGCAACACTAAGGAGCTGATTATTGAATATAGGAGGAGGAAACCAGAGGTCCATGAGCCAGTACTCATTGAAGAATAAGAGGTGGAGAGGGTTAGCAACTTTAAATTTGTTGTTGGTATCATTTCAGAGGATCGGTACTGGGTCCAGTGCCATTACAAAGAAAGCAGCAACGTCTCTACTTTCTTAGAAGTTTACGAAGATTCGGCATGTTATCTAAAGCTTTAACAACTTTTATGGATTTGCAATGGAAAGCATATTGACTGGTTGCATCTCGGCCTTGTATGAAACCACCAAATGCCCTTGAATGGAAAAGCCTACAACATGTAGTAAATACAGCTCAATCAATGGAGGGGAAAGCCCTACATTGAGCACATCTACATGGAGTGCTCTTGCAGGAGAGCATTATCTATCATCAAGGATCCTGACATTCCAGGCCATGCTCTCCTGACAGTGCTGCCATAAGTAAGGAGGCACAGGAGCCTCAGGACTCACATCATCAGTTTCAGGACAGTTATTACACTTGACCATTAGGCTCTTGAATCAGAGGGGTTAACCTGGCCCAATACTAAACTGTTCTTACAACCTATGGACTTACTTTCAAGGACTCTTCATCTGATGTTCTTGATAATTACTGCTTATTTATTATTTTTTTATTCTTTTTGCATTTGCACAGTTTGTTGTCTTTTGCACATTGATTGTCCATCTTGATGTGTGCAGCTTGTCATTAATTTTTTTGTGTTTCTTTTTATTTACTGTGAATGCCCACAAGGTAATGCATCTCAGGGTTTTATATGGTGACATATATGTACTTTGATAACAAATTTACTTTGAACTTCAGAAAGAACCTGGCAAGGTTCATTGTGGACAGACTTCCTGGGGATATGCTGGGGAATTCCCAAATGTCGACATATTATTACTGGATTGTGTGAGTAGTTATCTCTTTGGAAAAAATTTGTAAGAGATTGGACAAGTGTGCATCTGACAAGTGGAGAGTGATTAAAGACAGGTACTATATGCTCCAGAAAGAAGGAAGAATAAGGAACGCAAGGTAAGGGAGCCCTGGTTGTTGAAAGAGGTGGCGAATTTAGTCAAGAAGAAAATGGAATCATGGAAGTCCTAGGAAGCTAAGATTGAACAGACCTTTGACAATGATTTTTAAAAAAACAGAAAGGAATTTAAGAAGGGAATTAGGAAAGCAAGGAGGGCATAATCCTGGAACCTATAGACCAGTGAGTCTCACATCAGTTTCTGGAGAGGATTCCTATGGATAGGATTTATCAGCATTTGGAAAAATATGTCCAAATTAGGGACTGTCAGTATAGCTATGTAGAGGACAAGTTGTGCCTTACTAATCTGATTGAGTGTTTTGGAATGTAGGATTAAAGAGAATCCCAAGGCACTCATGCATCTATCCAGACCAAGAACATAACTAGGGTCTGAGTAGGACCACTTAAGGATAAAGAAGGGAACATGTGCTTGAAGGTGAAGGATATAGGAGAGTTTCTAAATGAGTACTTTGCATTGGTATTTACCAAGAAGGACTAGGAGTATAGGGCAATCAATGTGGAGCATTTCAAGATAAAGAAGAAGGTCGTGTTGGGTTTCTTAAAGATCTTTAAGATAAATAAATCCCCATGGCATGATGGCACATACTCCAGATTACTGAGAGAAGAAAGAGATGTGATTGCTAGGGCCTTTACCATCACAAATGAGGTCTCTGAGGCCTGGTGAGCAGCTAATGTTCCATTATTCAAGAAAGGAAATAGAGATAATCTTGGAAACTATAGAGGAGTAAGTCTCACATCAGTGACAACACAGTTATTGGAGAGGATTCTTATGGATAGGATTTATGAAAATTTGGAAACCTGGGCCTAAATAGGGACAATCAGCATGGCTTTGTACAGGTCAAGTCATGTATTAGGATCCAAGTCCTTCATTCCCTGAAGGTAGCGGCAGGTTCACATGGTTGCAAATTAGACATATGGCTGCTGTATTTCAGCAAACCTGTACTTCAGCAGGAAGGACTGCCACACTAGTCACAGAAGGATAAAAAATTGTTATTATGCCACAGTTGTAGCTGCTTAGGGTATGTTTGGATGCAGTATCCTAGTAATAGAGAAAGATGTGAGCATTACTTAGCCAAGCAGGCAGAAGCAGCAGCAGTATCTCCTCACCACCATCCAGAAATCTTAAACTCCCTGGGACATATTGTTGTTAGATTTCTCTACAACAAACTGTGGACTTCTATTCCCCAGTCCTTCTTTTCTACAAAACCTCACCAATGCCCTCCCATTCACTATATAAGCCCTATCATGATTTGACTGTCCAAAATGCATCACCTCACACTTATCAAAGTTGAAATCTATTTGACATTCCTCAGCTTGTCTCCATAACTGATCAAGATCTCTCTGCAATTCATTGTAAGCTGCTGCACTGTCAACTGGACACACTAACTTAATATTATCAGCAAACTTACTAATCGTGCCATGTAGGTTTGTTGCCACAGGCAGCTGTGGGGGCCAAGTCTTTATGAATATTTAATGAAGAGGTTGATAGATTCTTGTTTAGTCAAGACACCAAGGAAGGAGACTGGGACTGAGAGGAAAAATGGAGCAGTCATGATAAAATGGCGCAGCAGGCTTGATAGGCCAAATAGCCTAATTCTGTTCCATAAGAACATATATCCAAATCATTTACATAGGTCCCAATACTGATTCCTGGGGCACACCACCACACCACTAGTCACAAACCTCCAGTCAGAGGACAGTCACTGCTTCCTATCATTGAGCCAATTCAGAATTGCAGAATAGCATATTTACAATGGGAGCACATTCCAACTGACAGAGTATCTTGAATCCCCTGTGACTTAACCTTCCAGATCAGCCTGCAACATGGGACCTTGTCAAAGGTCTCAATAAAGTCCATCTAGACAATTTCTACTATCCTACCTTCACCTCTCCTCCTGGTTACCTCAAAGTTCAAAATGCATTTATTATCAAAGTATTTATACCATATAAAACTGTGAAATTCATCTTACTGACAGCCACAAAAACTAAGAACCCAAGGTGCGGAAACACGAACAAATTGTTCAAAAAATAAATAGGAAACAAATAATACTAAAGTTCACAAAAGTGAGTCCACAGTCACAAAGACGGTTTTTTGCTGCTGTCAGTCCAGTTAGTTGTAGACCACAGCCTCAGCTCAGCACAGAGATGAGTGAACCTCGCGCCACAGGGAGCTAAACACCTGCCCCTCCTGCTCCTTCAGCCCTGACACCCCGACACTTTCAGTTTAGCCCTGTACTTAAATCAACCAATCATCAGCTTATTCTTCACTCTCGGGCCCAGGCCCTGCCACTTGGATTCAGCTTGTACCTGCCGTGACACCAGAAATCCATTGCACCTTCAAGACTCCAGTTCACTGAATCTCCCAGAATGCCAAAAAATGCCAAATTTTACAGGTGGTTGAGAAGTATAACTCCAAAAGGGATGTTGCACGCTATTGATTGAAGTGATCATTGTCCAGTAAAAGTGTGATTAATAGAGTAGTTAGTAGATTTGTTTGCTGCCAGTAACTCTGAAAGATTCATCAGTCATCGCCTGTCATTCACAAAATCATGCTGACTACTCCTGATTAGGCCATGACTATCCAATAGTTACCATCGTTAACTATGCAAAGGAAGAAAATGCTTATATTTATTGTGCTCATTGAAACTTTCATGATGAGATCAAGAAAACCATGAAGTGATCATATCCAATATTAATACATTTCTAAAAGCTTATCTCTGACACTTAAGTGCACAATTCAAGATATGTCTGCTTTGTCACTTGATATTTTAGCTGCTTGAGTATCATCTGTAACAATGAAAGGTATGTTTTGGGTGAGCTCAGACCTCCAGAATTTGAATATATAAAGGAGTCCTGCTAGTTGGGATATGCTGTGAATATGTTATTCTGCAAAATTTGCCTATTTGTCTTCAAAATATTAAAGAATGTAGTTATAGCTATTTTAACTGTAGTTCGGTGCTTATTGCTTGAAACATCACCGGACTGTTTTTGAGAGCAAAAATAGATTCTCCAGCTGGTCCACTATGTTGAATAAAGACCTTTTATATCTCTGAGCTACAGTTTCCGTGCACTTAGCCACAGCCAAAACATGAAGAATTTACCGTTTTACAGACACTGAAGTGTTTTTAAAGTACAACTACTTCACAGTGTAAAAAACAAGAAGGCCAATTTACATTCAGCCTGGCACATAAGTAGCAAATAACGGTTCGTTGGCTATGTCATTTAAAAGACTGCGAAGCGAAATGTCTTGTTCGTAATCTTTATTTTACAGAGGAGATTAACGCAATAGAAAGGAAGGACATTAGCCTGGAGGATGTGGAATCGATATGGGTAGAGCTGCATAACACTAAGGGGAAGAAAACGCTGGTGGGAGTTGTGTACAGGCCACCTAACAGTAGTAGTGAGGTTGGGGATGGCATTAAACAGGAAATTAGAAATGCATGCAATAAAGGAACAGTAGTTATAATGGGTGACTTCAATCTACATATAGATTGAGTGAACCAAATTGGTAAGGGTGCTGAGGAAGAGGATTTCTTGAAATGTATGCGGGATGGTTTTCTGAACTAACATGTCGAGGAACCAACTAGAGAGCAGGCCATTCTAGATTGGGTATTGAGCAATGAGGAAGGGTTAGTTAGCAATCTTGTCGTGCGAGGCCCCTTGGGTAAGAGTGACCATAATATGGTGGAATTCTTCATTAAGATGGAGAGTGACATAGTTAATTCAGAAACAAAGGTTCTGAACTTAAAGAAGGGTAACTTTGAAGGTATGAGACGTGAATTAGCTAAGATAGACTGGCAAATGATACTTTAAGGGTTGACAGTGGATATGCAATGGCAAGCATTTAAAGATCGCATGGATGAACTACAACAATTGTTCATCCCAGTTTGGCAAAAGAATAAACCAGGGAAGGTAGTGCACCCGTGGCTGACAAGGGAAATTAGGGATAGTATCAAGTCCAAAGAAGAAACATACAAGTTAGCCAGAAAAAGCGGTGCACCTGAGGACTGGGAGAAATTCAGAGACCAGCAGAGGAGGACAAAGGGCTTAATTAGGAAAGGGAAAAAAGATTATGAGAGAAAGTTGGCAGGGAACATAAAAACTGACTGTAAAAGCTTTTATAGATATGTGAAAACAAAAAGATTGGTCAAGACAAATGTAGGTCCTTTACAGTCAGAAACATGTGAATTGATCATAGGGAACAAAGACATGGCAGACCAATTGAATAACTACTTTGGTTCTGTCTTCACTAAGGAGGACATAAATAATCTTCCGGAAATAGTAAGGGACCGAGGGTCTAGTGAGATGGAGGAACTGAGGGAAATACATGTTAGTAGGGAAGTGTTGTTAGGTAAATTGAAGGGATTAAAGGCAGATAAATCCCCAGGGCCAGATGGTCTGTATCCCAGAGTGCTTAAGGAAGTAGCCCAAGAAATAGTGGATGCATTAGTGATAATTTTTCAAAACTCCTTAAATTCTGGATTAGTTCTTGAGGATTGGAGGGTGGCTAATGTAACCCCACTTTTTAAAAAAGGAAGGAGAGAGAAACCGGGGAATTATAGACCGGTTAGTCTGACATCGGTGGTGGGGAAAATGCTAGAGTCGGTTATCAAAGATGTGATAACAGCACCTTTGGAAAGAGGTGAAATCATCAGACAAAGTCAGCATGGATTTGTGAAAGGAAAATCATGTCTGACGAATCTTATAGAATTTTTTGAAGATGTAACTAGTAGAGTGGATAGGGGAGAGCCAGTGGATGTGGCATATTTAGATTTTCAAAAGGCTTTTGACAAGGTCCCACACAGGAGATTAGTGTGCAAACTTAAAGCACACAGTATTGGGGTTATGGTATTGATGTGGATAGAGAATTGGTTGGCAGACAGGAAGCAAAAAGTGGGAGTAAACGGGACCTTTTCAGAATGGCAGGCAGTGACTAGTGGGGTACCGCAAGGCTCAGTGCTGGGACCCCAGTTGTTTACAATATATATTAATGATTTAGACGAGGGAATTAAATGCAGCATCTCCAAGTTTGCGGATGACACGAAGCTGGGCGGCGGTGTTAGGTGTGAGGAGGATGCTAAGAGGATGCAGGGTGACTTGGATAGGTTAGGTGAGTGGGCAAATTCATGGCAGATGCAATTTAATGTGGATAAATGTGAGGTTATCCACTTTGGTTGCAAGAACAGGAAAACAGATTTTTATCTGAACAGTGGCCGATTAGGAAAAGGGGAGATACAACGAGACCTGGGTGTCATTGTACACCAGTCATTGCATGCAGGTACAGCAGGCAGTGAAAAAGGCAAATGGTATGTTGGCATTCATAGCAAAAGGATTTGAGTACAGGAGCAGGGAGGTTCTACTGCAGTTGTACAAGGCCTTGGTGAGACCGCACCTAGAATACTGTGTGCAGTTTTGGTCCCCTAATCTGAGGAAAGACATTCTTGCCATAGAGGGAGTACAGAGAAGGTTCACCAGATTGATTCCTGGGATGGCAGGACTTTCATATGAAGAAAGACTGGATCGACTAGGCTTATACTCACTGGAATTTAGAAGATTGAGGGGGGATCTTATTGAAACGTATAAAATTCTAAAGGGATTGGACAGGCTAGTTGCAGGAAGATTGTTTCCGATGTTGGGGAAGTCCAGAATGAGGAGTCACAGTTTAAGGATAAAGGGGAAGCCTTTTAGGACCGAGATGAGGAAAAACTTCTTCACACAGAGAGTGGTGAATCTGTGGAATTCTCTGCCACAGGAAACAGTTGAGGCCAGTTCATTGACTATATTTAAGAGGGAGTTAGATATGGCCCTTGTGGCTAAAGGGATCAGGGGGTATGGAGAGAAAGCAGGTACAGGGTTCTCAGTTGGATGATCAGCCATGATCATACTGAATGGCGGTGCAGGCTCGAAGGGCTGAATGGCCTACTCCTGCACCTATTTTCTATGTTTCTATGTTTCTATTTTGAATATTTCCATGACAACCCCTGCACTTTCCCTCTGAGAATCCAAATCCAAGTGCTTCACCCTGAACAGAAGTTCAACATGTAGGTCCACGCAAGTGGATGAAAATTAGTAAAATTATCAAGTTGTGCTGCGTGGTAAATCCAGTTTTATTCCTCTGTAAGACCATACCAAAGGGAAGTTATGAAATTATGTGAATCTTAAATCACTTTTTATAAATTAGTGTGTTTTTCATGAAAATCTGATAGTTTCCTGATTACCTGTACTGGGACTCGGTTTATTTTTAGTTTCTATTTAGTTAAGAAATCCAGCTTATTAACTAAGACTTTATATTCCCCAGCTACCAAGATATGACCTAAACCCATTTCCAGTTCAAGAACAATGCCAGTTCTCCTCAATTCCTCAGTGGTTCACGTTATCTGGTTATCTGGAGGGATCAGTCAATAGGGTTAGAACTCAGAAATCAGAGAAGCGGTGATGTTTTAGAAGTGGTAAAAAGGCCTCTCGGTAGTCAACAGATACATAAGCAAATCACAGTATTGTGTAAAAACAATATAGTTGTAATGATGGGTGATTTTAACAATATAAGGCAGAAACTGGTGAAACAAGATTGGGAAAGGCTGCTAAAGGGAGAAAACACATCCAATAAGTAGGGTGCATTTAAAGATGAGGTAGTAAGAGCTGAGAGTCAGCAGTCCCTATAAGGATAAAAAACACAAATTTCAAGATTATGGAACTTTAATTTACAAAGGAAGCTGAAGGTTTGATCAGAAAAAAAAATCAAAGTATATGTCAGTTATAAGCACTTGGTTTCAAGTGAGTCCTTTGAGTTGTGTAGAGACATCAGAGAGAACTTAACGTGGAAATTAAGATGACAAAAAAGGGACCAAGATGAGGCCACCCTCAGGGTGGAGAAGCAATACCTTATATACTGTCTAGGTATCCTCCAATCTGATAGTATGAATATCGATTTCTCCTTCCACTGTACAAAATTCCGCTCCATCCCACTTCTCTATTCTCCATTGTGACTTCTCACCTACTTATTACCCCCCCCCCCCCCCCGGGCACCCTTCTCCTTCCCTTTCTCCTAATGTCCATTCCCCTCTCCTACCAGATTCTTTATTCTCCAGCCTGTGACTTTTCCCACCAACCCGACTTCTTCCTGATGACAGCAGCAATGTGACAGCATAGCCTGGGTGGTGGGGGTCCCTGATGATGGATACTGTTTTCCTGCAACAACTTTCTGTGCTCAATGGTGAGGAGGATTTTCTGTTCAAGGGCACTGGTGTTTCCATAACAGGCCGTGATGCACCCAGTCGATATACTCTCCACATTTATTGTTGTTGCTGTTCCTCTCTGTGTCTTGTGATGCATTGGGCAGCAACCTTGCCATCTCTTTAGCATTTGTCTGTTTTTTACAAGGCCAAGTACTCTCAACCTAGCACAGGTGGAAAGCGTTCAAGGAGCTGGCCGGGTTCAAATCCAGGACCACTCACCTTGAAGTCTGGTACAGATTCAACTACAGCACCGGCCAGCTCACCCATAGAAATTTATTAAAGTTTTAGATGTCATGTCAAATCTTCACAAACTCCTAAGGAAATAGAAGTGCTGCCCTACTTTCTTCATAATTGCACTTACATGCTGGGCCCAGTACAGGTCCTCTATAATGATAACAGCGAGGAATTTAAAGTTGCTGACCTCTCCACCTCTGACCCTCTGATGAGGATTGGTTCATGGTCCTCTGGATTCCACTTCCTGAAGTCAATAATCAGTTCATTGGTCTTGCTGACATTGAGTAAGAGATTGTTGATGTGCACCACGCAGCCAGATTTTTAATCTCCCTACTGTATACTGATCCATCTCCTCCTTTGATTCAGCCTGTGACAGTGGTGTCATCAGCAAACTTAAATATGGCATTGGAGCTGTGCTTAGCCACACAGTTAGAAGTGTAAACCAAGTAGAGCAGGGGGCTAAGCACACAGCATTGTACTGTGCTTGTGCTGATGGAGACTGTGGATGAGATATCGTTGCCAAAACCATCTCACTCGGGTTTACAAGTGAGGATATTGAGGGTCCAATTGCACTAGGAGGTATTGTGGCCAGCGTATTGAAGCTTATTGGTTAGTTTTGAGTGGCTGATGATATTGAATGCTGAACTGTATTCAATAAAGAGTATCCTGTTGTATGTATCTTTGCTGTCCAGATGGTCTAGGGTTGAGTGAAGAGCCAATGAGATGGCTTCTGCTGTGGATCTGTTGCACTGGTAGGCAGACTGGAGTGATCCAAGGCACTTCTTAGGCAGGAGTTAATATGTTTCATCACCAACCTCTCGAAGCACTTCATGAGGATGTGAGTACTACTGAATGATAGTCATTGAGGTAAGTTACCACCTTCTTCTTAGGCATAGGTATAAGTGAAGCCTGCTTGAAGCAAATGGGTACCTGAGACTTCTGAAGCAAGAGGTTGAAGATTTCATTGAACACTACAGCCAGTTGATCTTTAGTATTTGGCTATGTATCAGATGCTTTTCATGTGTTAACCCTCCTGAAGGAGACTTGCACTTTGGCCTTAGAGACTGAAATCACGGGATCTTCAGAGTCTATGGGAGCTTTTGATGTTTTCTTAAAGTTTTGGTGGTCAAAATGAGCATAGAAGGCATTGAGTTCATCTGGAAGTGAAGCCCTCTTGTTGCTAATGTCACTTGATTTTACATTCTGGAAATGGAAAGCCATGTGTGGATATGAGCGGGATTCTAAATGGATATCATGCACTAGTATTCAATAGGGAGAAGAATGTGAGAGAAGGTTAAGTGAGAGGTATGCTTATATTTTGGAACATGTCTGTGTGAGGAAGAAGAAAATGTCAGCGATACTGGCAAACATTAAGATGAATTTTTTTCTATGTTTTTCTATGAATAAATCCTCAGCCCAGATGGAATCTAACCCAGGATGCTATGGGAAGCAAGGGACAATTGTAGGTAGATTTAGTAAACCTTCTGACAATACAAAAATTGGCGGAGTAGTTGATAATGAAGAAGATTATGATGGAATACAGAGGTGCACAGATCATTTGGAAAATTTGCTGGAGCAGTGGCAGATGGAATTTAATCCAGACTAGTACTACAGTACAAATATGGTGAATGACAGAGACACTGAACATCCTTATATACAAAGGAATACTGGAATAAAAACTCTATCTACCCTTATAATTTCATGTCATTAAGATCACCTGTTTTCTACATTGTATTGAGCACAAACCCAGCCTATCCAAATAAAGCCCTTCATTTCATGTAACATCCAGATGAATCCTTTCTGTACTCTAATGCCACAACTTCCTTCCTGTTGTGTTACAACTGGAACTGTACACGACTCCCCCCAAGTGTAGCCTGACTGAGGTTTTGTACTGCTACAACCAGGACAGCCCAACTCTTATACTCAATATCCCAGCCTAAGAAGCTAAGCATATCTTGTGAGGCCCCCCGTTAGTCAAGGTAAACCATGGATTTTGAGTGCCAACTGTCTATGTTGACCGGAGAGGGTGGGGTGAAGCTGAGAGACGGAATGATGATTTGCAAAAGGGATACAAAGCTAGAGAAGGGAAAGGATCATGAGACGGGAGGCCTCGGGAGAAAGAAAGGGGGAGGGGAGCACCAGAGGGAGATGGAGAACAGGCAGAGTGATGGGCAGAAAGAGAGAAAAAAAAAGGGGGAAAAAACTAAATATATCAGGGATGGAGTAAGAAGGGGAGGAAGGGCAATAACGGAAGTTAGAGAAGTCAATGTTCATGCCATCAGTTTGGAGGCTACCCAGCTGGTATATAAGGTGTTGTTCCTCCAACCTGAGTGTGGCTTCATCTTGACAGTAGAGGAGGCCATGGATAGACATATCAGAATGGGAATGAGACGTGGAATTAAAATGTGTGGTCACTGGAAGATCCTGCTTTCTCTGGCGGACCGAGCGTAAGTTTTCAGCGAAATGGTCTCCCAGTCTGCGTCGGGTCTCACCAATATATAAAAGGCCACACCGGGAGCACCGGATGCAGTATACCACACCAGCCGACTCACAGGTGAAGTGTCACCTCACCTGCTCTGTATCCCTTTTGCCAATCAGCTTTCCAGCTCTCAGCTTCACCCCACACCCTCTGGTCTTCTCCTATCGTTTCATATTTTCCCCTCCCCCTCCTGCTTTCAAATCTCTTAGTATCTTTCCTTTCAGTTAGTCCTGACGAAGGGTCTCGGACTGAAATGTCGACAGTGCTTCTCCTTATAGACGCTGCCTGGCCTTACAGTATGGAGAGTAGCAGGATCTTCCTCTCCATACAGCTGATAAATCCAAAGGAACAACAGAGACCGATACAGTTTGACATCAAAGGCATCTCAGTCAGCACTGAACTCAATGTAGGACTGCCGTAGGGACTCCAGCTCTGGATTTTTCCTCGGACTTTATTCCCAAAGCCTTCCCCATGAGTGGGTAAAGCTGCAAGGACAGCAGATGTTTGAGATCAGAGTTTTCCTCCTCCTAGAGATGCTGCCAACCACGACTGATGAGTCCCACCTGCCTAAAGCCACAGGTTTTAACCCGCCTTTCCCCCTTCTCCTGTCAGCAAAAATGGCTCTGCCAGGCTTAGTAGCTTAGCCACATGTGAAGGCCAAGAGCTGGACTTGGTTGTCAGAGGCTACTTGAGATGCATGCCATTGGGAGCATTTAATACCTAGTGGGAGCTTATCCTCACTACCACCCTGGGTTATAACAACCTTGAGGAACCTAAGTGTATCTGAATACTGTCTTACTACCCTATCCACAGCAATGACACATTTCAAAATATAAAATATAAGAGCATAATAAGGGCCAATGGCTACAGTTACTTCATCAGGTAACTGAAGAGAGCAGCCCAGTGTATATGTAAGCTGCAAGGCTTTGTCATTAAAAAAACACAAAACTTTTGTACATTTTTGACATAATTACCAAAACAAGACACAAATGCGTTGAGATTCAGAATAAATATTTATTGAATCTTTTAACAATTACGTTCATGAAATAGATGTTTTGCATTTGATTACTATCTTTATTATCAGCATGTTGATTCAGACAAACAATTTACAAATACAATGCCCGAAGCTCTTGTGCTAAGATTAGCTTTCAAGTTTGAAAGTGAGCAATTATTTCCAGCGTAATCCAGATTCACTTGGTTTTTCCACCTTCCAATTGAAGGACAGTTAAGAATATATTCATAATGGTAGAAAGTACGTATATCTAGTGTTGGCCATGGGTGTTCTAAGAATTCCAAATTTGCTATTTCTTTGGGCCGATAGAAACCATGTCTTCTGAGAATGGACAGATTACAGATGTTATCTATTAATTTATTTGTGTCAAGCATGGGGTAGGCCCTTCTGCCCCTTCAGGACATGCCACCCAGCAGCCTCTGATTTAACCAGAGCTTAATTATGGAACAATTTATAATGACCAATTAGCCTACTAACCAGTCAGTAAGTCTTTGGACTGTGGGGGTAGCCAGAGGAAACCCATGTGGTCATGGGGAGAATGCAAGAACATCTTACAGACAGCGGCGGGAATTGAAACTGGGTCGCTGATGCTGTGAAGTGTTGTGTTAAACACTACGCAACTATTAGCCAATTCCCTATTAAAACATGGACTATATACTGAAAATGGACGGTGATGCAACTTACAGTATGAATGCAAACCATTATCAGGCTGGGTTAGCTGGCAGCAAGGCTACTATCGTCATGGAAGTGGTGGGATTTCCAAAGAGGCAATGCATGTGTTATCTCAGCATTCCTGCCCAGTTTGATGTGTTAAGAATATATACAAAAACTCTGCTTCTGTTTCCTTTGTAATAATCAGGCCCCTTCGCTCAGTGGAATAGAGTTCCCTGTGTTGCACCTCCACACTGCTGATGCCATCAATTTTACACTCCGTGACACCAGAAGTTTCAATCATTTCAGTACAGATTACATTTCACCCATGAAGTGCATGCTAAAATCACTCTTAGAAATCAGTAAAAATTAATCTTTTTCACTCCAAATAAGAACTTAACGTGGAACAATCTTTCATATTTTCAAGGTTTTCAACTGATTCAATGATAGCTTCTATATTGTCCTGCTGCAGCACATACGATGCATTATTTTTGAATTTCTTGACCAGGGATTCTCTAGACAGAGGGTTTCTCCAATGTCCGTAAAAGGTGTCACATCTTCCACGGAGAATATCATTGTTCTTCAGGACCAAAACTACTTCTCCATACATCTTCTCAAAGTTGGCCAAGTTATCCTCAGGATGCTGAAGCTCCACTTTGTTCAGTAGCTCACTGAGATTAGCTCGCTGCAGTTTGCTTTCACTGAATGAGTCAATGCTCACATCTCCATCCAACAATGCAGAGCAGGCATTGAACTGGAAGGAATGACGAGCCTCGTGTTCTGTCTTTGGGAACGGTCTGTTGATGTAGCGGGAAACAGGGACACGCAGAATGATCTTCTCGATCATGGAAGGGGAGAAAGCACCTTCATTGACAGTCGCTAATTGCCTCACAGAGATAGCAGCATCGACCACCCAGTGCATGCCCAGATGCGCTGGGAAGCGCTTAAATGCCATGTCTTGCTCTTCTAGCAAGAAGCATGTCTGCTCGAGAGGTGGTATCTCTTGAGGTTGATAATCACCATAGAAAGCAGAAAACCCAAAACAGCCAGGGGTATCATCTAGAATTGTAGCACTACCCTCCATTCCTTTAGAAGCCAGGAGAGCTGCCTCAAAGCCTAGCCGTGCAGCATTGCCAATATGGATGGGTTTTGCCTGGGTAGCTGCATTGGCCATTGGTGCCCCTGCAAATGAAGCCGCAATAGCCAGGGCATTAATACATTGCTTGGAATTAAATTTTAGAAATTTAGCAATAGCTGCAGCACTACCCATTGTCCCCACAACACTCGGAGGGTGGAACCTGTTGGATAAAAAATAAATACAGTCATCAGCTATTTTTGCTTTTTCCTTACTGTTTCAACCATTGATTCCATAAGGATAGATTTAACAGTTATGCTATGATAAATACATTGATAGTGTGCTCTAATAGTATACGTGAAGTGTAACATCAACAAAATGCACCACAAGGCAACCCCAAAAAAACCGCCAAGACAGAGACCTCCACCACTAGCAGCTGGTGTAAGGCAACACCATAACCTGCAGGTTGCCTGCCAAGTCCCCTCTTAGCCTGACCCTGAAATATATACTGCTGGTCCTTCATTATCACTCAGCTCCCAGCCTAACAGCACTGCAGTAACATCTTCACCAGAAGGTCTGCAGCAGTTCAAGAAGGTGACTCACCAATGCCCTCTCAAGGGCAAATGGAGATGGGCAAAAACACTGGCCTTGCCTGTGACACGAAAATCATGAAAATAAATATAAAAGTTTTTTTTTCTCCTTTTCTATAGATTTACTGGTTGGGTGCATCCTTGAGTCACAAGGCTTTCAAAAATATGAAAAGATGCATGGATGTACCAGTTACTCACTGAGTGAATTTTTAATTGTGAAATGAAATGATTACTACTAAGCAGGCTTCTGGACATTGAATATTACCTTCACAATGAAGATTTTGGAAGATTTATATTTGGTCCTTTTTACATTTGTCTCACGTTGTCTCTTTATTTTATCTTCTGAATGTGATTTGGTCCTAGGTTAAACAGTCCAGGTTCCAACTGGAACCACTGTCGTGTATGGCTGCCTTACAGAGCAATTTATGGTAATAAGATTGAAGGACATGAAGCGTCACCATTCGCCACTCCACCGACACTGCCTGGGTGTACTCAGCATTTTCTATTTCAGTGTGATTCCATAGTTGTTGGTGGAAGGCACCACAAGATTTGTGTCGTCCACTGAGTGTCTTAAAGAGCATTATGTCTCTTCATCCGACACGCGGGCAAAAAAGGCAGGGAGTGCAGGAAAGTCTGTGTGTGTGCGTATGGGGGGGGGGGGGGGGGGTGACGAGGGCAGCGTTGTTGGACCATGTGCAATGATATTCTAGACACAGTACTCCACATAATTTTATTTTTTTCAGAACTCCATAGTAAATGTTTATTAAAAATAAATGTTTTAAGTTCGTGCCGGGAACTTACCTCTTGGGGATGTTGTGTGCTTCCTGAGAGAAGCGCATTAACCGGCCCTGAATTTCAATACCCACATTGAAGGCCAGTAGCAAGTCGAGACCACTGCGTTTGGAGTTCACAGGCAGCATCTGAGCGGCAGCCAGGAGAGCAGGCAGCACAGCCCCCGATGGGTGAGTGGCGGGATGCCAAGTGTCGTCGAAGTCCATGGAGTGGACCTGTGGGTGGTGAAACAGCTTTCAGATTAGCCTGCGCATTAACAACCACAGGGTAGACATTTACAAAGGACGATGGGCAGGGTTTCGTCGTTAATATTGTTTCATTCGGGAACTCGGAGATCGTGTACAAAGAGCTTACCGCGACTCCATTGGTAAACGCAGCTAGAGTGGGCGAAAGTTTTAAACCACTACGTCCATACACTGAGCTGACCGGGTCTTGGGCAAACATATGCTGTCAAATGAAAAAATACGGCACATGTAAGATACTGCGAGTATGTGGTGAAATAAGGACGCACAATCTGTGAAGGAAGAGATTATAGATGATGGAATCTGGACCAAAACAAAACAAACTGTTGCAGAAATTCAACGGGTCGAGCAGCATTTGCGACGCAAAGTTGAAGTTGACCTTGCGTCAAGTTTCAGCCCAAAGGCTGACTATGCTTTTTCCCCTGCACAAATGCTGTCTGTCCCGCTCACTTCTTCCAAGCAGTTCATTTTTTTTCGCTAGCATATTGGTGGCCCGAGGATCTACAGACCATATCTGTCCCATCTGTCTGCATCCAAGTTCCATGTAATACGGCCAGAAAATTGGTCGGTGAGGGTTTTACGCTCTTTTGCAATCAGAAATTCCTATTACATTTTATTCCTTAAACTCTGGGAATTAGTTTGAAATTGTGCCCAACTTCACATGGAGCTACAAGCAAAATAAAACTGCAGAGGGTGGAAATCTGAAATGAAAACCAAGGCGCTGGAAATACTCAACAGGTAGCAAGCAGCGTATGTGGGAGTGTGGACGAAAGAGCATCGAGCTGAAACGTCAAGTGCTGGCAGCCTATCGAGTATTTCCAAAACTACATTTTTAAACTTCACGCTGGCTCTGAACTTGCTCAAAGCAAAGAAAACCACTGTTATGACAAAGTCTTAAATAAACGCGCTCAACATGGAGCCGCGCTAAAATGCCTTATTTTGCTTAATTCGATTTCGCATAGTCTCGGGCTTTCCGCCGCACTGGTGAAACTCGCCAGTTTAAGGCTGGACAATGGTCCTGCCCGATACTTCAGTGAGCAGTCATTTCGCACGAGCTACAGTGGTAAATGTACGTTCGGAAATGAACTTACCCGGCAGTAATTCAGACAAATGTCAAAAACATGACTGGTGCTACCCAGGAGCCCAACTCCAATGTTATCCAGGATCATGCGCTTACTCCTGTGTAGAAGCACGTCTGAGAGTTGTTCGACTTTAACCCCCGAAACAAACGAGCCGAAGCTACTTGTTACCGTCTCTTTCAAGTCCAGTGCATCAACAGCTAACAGGGGGAAATAAAACACGCTGTCTGAATATGCATGGAGTCAGAGAGTGACTGTGTGCGCCGGATTTCCTTGGCAAACAGATACTGAACCTCCAACCATAAACGCTCACAGTTAAGTAGAAGTCCAGAACTTGTCTATAAAACCGTAACAGAGAGAAAAAAGACACTCGGAACCGGATACAACCCTTGTAAAGCCTTTAAAATGTGCGTATCCTGTATTTCTAAATGATAGTCTCGGGTGAGGTCAAAGCAACATTACCGCCTTTGGTCAGGTACTGGGCATGTTTTGTTACAGAATTGAAGCTGTTTAATAACCAGACACCGGTTTCAATCACGATCGTTTCTGCAAGTGACAGATCTGGTCTTGCAGCTCGTGCTGTGGTTGCACATGATGAGGTATGTTGCCGCTGAAACAGGCAAACAGTACTGGGATTTCGCATAACCTGCATCGTGTCTGATCCCGGTATGGAAGCACGCTTCTCCCCAGTATCAACTACGGTTCAGCAAAAGGGGATTGAAAGCTGAAGCCTGAACCTACTTCAGTGGCCCCCCACGACACACAGACCTCGCAAGCTGCAGTTGGCAGGGACCTTCATGTGCGAATACATTATCTGTGCGCAACTTATTTTGACTCATACCCGAAATAAAATAGAAGAGTTTTTACCTTTCCGTGATATTTTATGGTACGCCCTCCATCCAACTGTTAAGGAAGACTGCATCTTCTATAAGAGAACAGAATTTATTTCAGCGTTAGTAATTAATCTTTAAAACTGAAGCTAAGCAATTAAAAATGATTACCAAAGAATGGGAACGATTAAATGAATCGCTCCATCTACAGAAGTATCTATCTACCTGCAATTTTGGAAGCATTCTGTTCTCTCGCTCTCTCTCTCTCTAGCGTCGCTATTGCTCAGAAAATATTTAACTTGGAGTCCAATTCCGGACTCTTGAATTGTTCATTTATATAGTAATTGCGACCCCAACTAAAAATCACGTCACCCACTGTCTGTGTTTTACACGCCCAGTAATCAGCAACGCAAGATGTCACTATCAGCAATTTGCATAAGAACCGTCAGGAATTTCCTCATTTTCTGAGTTTCAGAACTCTTTGGCACTTTTCGATTGTTTCCCGTTTCGTGTACTTTACCAGTTGTGTCAATCTCCATCTCCATCCCAAGCGGCACTAGCTGATCTTGCACCTCCACCCTACACCAGCAATCCCCCTCCACTCCCCTTACACCGGAAAATCTGGACGCGTTCTACTTCAAGGTTGAGGCGGGGGATGGGGGTGGGGGTGGGGCGGGGGTATTATCGCAAACGTCAAAACTCCAATTAACGTATCGGGAGGGTAACGTGCAGAGACCTGCTAAGCAGCTTTCCCCCTCTATCAACTGGAGTAAAAGAGGATTGGAAAGTGAAGCCTGAACTTAGTTCGGTGCTCCCCTACGCCATACAAAGCTCGCAAGCTGCCGTTGGCATGGACCTTCATGTGCACGGGCCCCTACGGTACCCACATCAGTCCCTGACCTGTCCACACACGGCCACTGATGTAAAAGGACTCAGAGTCTCAAGACATTTTCAACCTGCATTTGGCAAGTAGATACAAGGAAAATTAACAAAAACGTGTTTGCTTACAATTCTGGTCTTACAGTGGCAAATTCTTTCATTCTTTCTGATCTTACAAGGAGCATAGGTGGCAAGGTCAGTATTTATTCCTACCCCTCATTACTTTTGGGAAGATGACCATTTGCCTTCTTGAAACACTGTGGTGTGTGTTCCACAATGCTGTGAAGTAAGAAATTGTTAGATACCATGAGTGGTGAGGGTCAAAGATTAACATTTCTCAGTGAATTTGTGGTCATTTTGCTTTATGGTGGCTTTAACAGATACCTGTTATACGTAGATTATGGATCCACAGGATGTGTCATTTACTTCCTCCAACTATTTATCAACGGGAATAAACAAAACTCCTATTGGTAAACTAACTTTGCATAGTGCACTGCTAATTAAAGGAAGAAGTTTTTTAGGATCAGTGAAGCATGGTTAATGGACAAACTTGGAAAGTTTTACCATCCAATAAGGGCAAAATACAATCAATCGTAATTCTTAGCTAGTTAAAATATTTGAGGCATTAATAATTTCTAAGTTCTAAAAAGATCCGTGTACTATTTATAGATGGTGACATATTTGTATGTCTTTGGAATGGGTCAGGCTACCAGAGCACCTGGAGGAAACCCAGTTGGTTACAGGACAGAGCGTGCTGGAACTGAACCCTAAGCTGTAAAGTTTAGCATGAACCATGACGTGCTGCCCTACTCAGCTAGATATCAGCTCATTAGTACATTGGAAACATACTTCTTATGGATTTTGAGTCATCTTGAACAGATTGTACAAGACATAAAATTAGCAAACTGATTTGTGATAACTGATAGCAGGCAAGTTGCCTTTGTTAAGTTTGTTTATTGTTTGTTACAGCTTGATTGCTGTTAATTTGCAACACTGCGCCTAACCTTTCTGTTTACAAGGATTCTGTAAGAATTGTGGTAAGAGACTTGGTAAACTGAACAGCAAGGAGTGTTTGATATTTTCCATATTTCATGCAGGTACATAGATCACATTCTGTGTCTAGTGAAAAAAGTTGTTAAAAATCCAAATCCTCTCTCCATTCATCCGATACAGGTGGAGTTTGTGAAGCTAATGCAATCTTAGGCAAATTTGTTTTTTTTAAATGTTGACTTTTGATTATTCTTCTGTGGAGAATGTGAGTGAGATTGGAATACTCCAGAAAATTCTGGAAACACTTGTTGCAAGCTTGTTTTACTCAATAATTTGGTATCCTCCATATTACTGTGATGGTCCTTCAGACTTCCTGTATACTTGATCAACGTGCATATTTGAAACATCATAGAGGATGCATTTGGATTTTCTGGAAGGATCAGCTATCATTAAAATTTGGAGTACCTCTGATTCCTGAAAAAAATGGGCTTGAATTGGCTCAATAAGGGTTGTTAGGTTTTAGAGAAAGCGAATTTTGCACCTGCCAGCCTGGGCTTTGTGATGGAATTGCCTCACATACATAAGGGATTATGATGCCAACAGCCGAACTTGATAATGGCCAGTGTTCTGTAACATCGGCTGGGGAGATGCTGATGTGATGCAAAGATCTTCAGTCATCCATCTGTATCCTTCAATATATAACTTAATTTAAAAGTAGGGAATATTTTCAATCTGGTTACTACGGAGGTAAAATATCATCTTGTATTAAACATGAACAGTCTATGGTTTGGTAGTCAGACATAAGTGTGGACAACTTTACCACAATGGAACATCTTGACAATTCATGGAAACCCTTCAAGACAAATGGAGGTACAAGAAAATGGGTGATTTGCCTTCCTCATCCAGTGAATCTGAAACTAGATGATCATATTGCTAATCTGGACAGCTGAGACATAGTATCGAAAGTCTCGAGAGTTTGAATCATTCCTAGGACTCTCTGAATGTGTAAGAACTCAGTACTCCAAAGGGAATGTCATCCAGTAAGTCTCTCCTGCCGAAAACTACACACGTTCTCAGAGTTCAGAATTTTTTTAAAAAAAAATTGTAAGTGCTATGGCGTTTTGGGTCGAAGACCCCTTATCAGGGTCTAGTAACGACTTTTGTTATCTTAATCTGTTTGAGGGAAAAATACAACCTTAATATTAAGATTTAAACGTATTATATATAAGCGATTTTGTAACAACTGAATAATGTTCCTTCCAGGAATTTCCAGAATCACAAATTACAATTTCAATTTTCTGAGCTGTCTTTAATGCCTCTGGAATGAATGTACGTTTACAAGCATGTCGAACAAAGGAGGGATCGTCTAGGGAAAGTCATCCTATTTATTTTTAACTGGACCTAAAAGAGGTGGTTCCATTGGGGAGAAACATTTCCTCTTTCTATGCTTACTGCTATAAAGCCGTGACTCGCGAAGTTACATGATACCAAGGAGCAAGGTGCGGTCACCTGGAACGTCGCACGTAAGCGGTATTCGATATTGACATTGAATATTGTTAGTAAACGAAACATCGCTTTAAAGAGCGCTAAATCTATTACAATTTAACATATTTAGATATCTAAATGTATAAAGATCATTGGCTTCAAAACGAGAGTGTAAAAATGACATCTAAAGTTCTTCACATAACGTGGTACAAAGTTATATAAACCTAATTTAAGTAACGGATTTCCAATGATGTAATAGATTTTTTTTTCGCTTCCGACGTGAAAATTGGTGAATTACACTTGAACGACTCCAGGTGAAAAGTAACACAAAATATGTTTTTAAATTTTGTGCTGATGTCGGAACATACCCGCGTCGAAAACAAGTTTTGGCATAGTTTGAAAGTTTATTCTGTCTCTGCCACATTCTAGTCACTTAGTAACGCTCTTTCAAATCAGATTCCTTTGCAGGGTTCTGAAATAAGGGGTATCAGGAAGGTCTGAAATCTTGGAATCCTTGGCAGTTAAGGCTGCGTTTACCTTAGCCCTCTCCAACTTACATTCTTCGGATTTCCGGCTCCCACGGTAACTTCAGAGTTATTTTGTTGTTAATAAAATGTTGCTTCTGCTGTGGCATTTAATGCAGCTATAACGTTGTTTTCCAGCACTTGCTGTGTTGCTTCGGGGATGGACGGCGATCAGTATCCCTGCTAGGCAAACTTTCTAAATAATATTTTCTTCATTGCCTTTAGATGGCGCCAATTTCGTAATATTAAGCATTTTAAACGCAAATACTGAACTTGTTTTGTCGGAACCTCCGTTTCATCCTCACCAATTATTGAATTTCCTTCGAAATCTCAAAGCTGCTGCAGTTGTATAGAGTACTATTGCAAAATTGATTAACATTGAAGAGAATCAGTTTACCTCTCGTTTAAGAACCAGCTGATCAGAATTAATCATTGCACTGCTTCAGTGAGGAGTAAGGTGATAAGGCAAGGGAACCTTGGATGACAAAGAGGTTCTAATTTTAGTCAGGAAGGAAAAAGGAAGCATACATAAGGTTAAGAAAGCTAAAAATTGACTGTGCCATTTTGGTATATTAAGATAGACTTGGACTGTTTTCCCTCTAGCACTGGAGGCTGAGGGGAGAATTGATCCAAGTTTTTTTTTATTGAATTGTGAAAGGTGTAGATAAGGTAGACAATCAGAATTTTTTTCCCCCAGGATGGAAATTTCAAAAAGGGTACATGCTTTTAAGATTGGGGGTGGACAGAGTTTAAGGATGATGTGAGTGGTAATTTTCCTTACATGTGCAGAGAGTGGTAGGTGCCTGGAATATGTTACCAGCGTAGTTTAAGAGGCTTTTAGTTGGAATATGAAGGGAATGGGGGGATATGGATGTTACAAGCAGGAGAGCATTGCAGATTAAATGGCCTGTGCAGTGCTATAATGTTTAATATTCTAAATATTAAATAATTGCTCCAATGACACTAATCATGTACTATTTTTCTAATGGCAACTTTAACTTTGTGGTGCATCTTTAAAATGAAAACATGTTTAGTTATCCATAATGGGAAAAAATGCAGGAAAACATATTAAAGCAGTATATACAGTAAGTTTTCAGGGATTCTGAAAGACAAAGCTTGTGTGGTGGTTCAAAGAGGGATTTCATAACGGGAGGGAACTAGGAGCTGACCATTCATCTATCAATGGCCAAAGAAACACAGATGGGGGTGAAGAGGTTCCAGGAGATGTGGAGAGTATGAATAGAAAACTGTGGGAAAGCAGAGGGGCGTTGTAGGAGCGGAGGTGAGGGAGATTAAGGGAAACTGGATAATTAAGTAAGCAAGGAAAATGAAGAAATAGAATGAATTGAAAGGGAGCGACAAAGCAATCCAAGAACTCCTATATATGTTTAGTTTGTTGCCAAAGAATGAATATTTTGCTCCCAGAATGGTCCAGAGCACTAAACAGTTTTGATGCTCCAGAGAGTAGAACTGAGAGCTAGATATGTTAATGGTTAGGTGAATAATTTCCAGCTGAGAAACACTGGCCTTAAAAAAAAAGGACATAATAGGACATTGATTATGATAGGACAGAGTATTTCAATTTTACTGAAGATGGATGTCAGGAGATCACAGGCAGAGAAGTATGGTGGCAAGTAGAACATTAAAGATCTAGCAGTCCAGAGTTCCAAAGTCCATTGACAATTAGGGACCTCAGTCCAAGAAGAGGAACACAAGAGATAAGGGAAGTACATGGCACAGTGGATCAAAAAGAGGATGGAAATAGCCTTGTCAGGTCAGAAGAGATGACAAGCATAAGGAGATATCCTTAAACGTGATTGAACAATGTATCATGACTGAAAATTTAGAGAGAAAGATCACCATGAGACATGAGAACAAAGAGATCTGAGAAGGAAAGGGGTATTACCAAGGCTTGAAGGGGAAGTTCTGGGGAGCAATCCAGGTGTGAAGTGGTGATGAGGTCACAACATTGCCATCACATTTTGAACCAATGTAAAGTATAGCCAACTGGAGAAGTTTTTATGAGCTATGAGGTATTGTGATCCATTTACTCCAAAGTCTGATATCAATGCAAGCATCCATAATAATAGTCTCCAAACTACTGTTTGGAGAGAAGTGCAGAGATGGTCAAAGACCTCTGAACTTCTAATGAAGTTCAATGAGATGGGACAGTCGATCTGGAGGAGAAAATGTTATGAAAGAGATGGAAGGAAGAGATGGTTGTAATTTCTATTCATTAAAAGAAGAATCCGCACTTCAATAACTCTTCATTGGAAGAGGGGTGGCACAAAGGGCTGTTGAGAGCTACTTAAAGTTGGGTAGATGGTAAGACAATATTCAGGCAGAGGCAGAGTGGTGGGTTAGAAATTAGTGCACAGGAAAGGAGACAGCAGTAAAAGGTAAATGAAGTGGAAAAGGAAAAAAAAAGGGGATGGAATGGGACAAAGAGAAAAAAAAACAAAAGAGAGAGGAGAATCTAGATCCAATAGTGCTCTGAAAAAGCATATAAAATTAATTTACAATTTGTATTTTGCCAAAATGAGTATTTACAAACAATTAATTTTAATCATTTTCTATCATGTAACCTGAATAGGTTCACATTAACAGGCACAATTACATTTGCAAAAGCCACTTAACCTACAAAGGATGATACTACCTTGTTCACATCCATGATATAGTGCAGGGATGCAGTATATAGCCTTGAGCATGCACTCTATTCCCATTGTGCATATATATTAGATTACTGTATATACAGTATGTTTCTTCCAGTCTCACATAAGCTAATACTCTGCCACTTTTGTTCTTTCTAATACTTACCGTGTCTGATTTATTTTGGCGCAGTGATGTTAAGTTCTTTTTGACTTCCATTTACAAATTGATTTATTTTAGACTTTAAAAAACAGTGGTTTGCACGCTATTAAATCATTATGTTCATTTATTCATTATTTCTGGATTTAGAGACATGTCCAGCCCGGAAGGTTTCGCTGCTGTGTTTTACAGTGAGCCAGGTGTCTTGGGGCTTCTAGCCAATGTGATCAGTGCCTTCCTTGTTGCTCTGCAGAACTTTGCTCAAGTCAATACAGATGTTATGGCCAATGGAATTGAAAACATTTTGGCAGGTTAGCAATAATATTGTAGTATTTGTAGCTTGATTACTGAAAAGGACTGCAGTAAACAATGTAAACAACTGAGTTAATCAATGTAAACTAGATTGAAATGTTGCTCAAGTAACACCTGAATTCAGTGGGCATCAAAAGGAATGCACAGCAATGTGTGCCACCTCACTGCGGGAACACTGCCAGCATCTCCCAAACTCATGAGCCCTGCCACCTAGAAAAGCAACAGCAGCTGATGCAGTTGTACCCCTGTATCTCAAGATTCAACTCTAAGCTGTGCAGCATCCTGATTTGGAAATATACCACTGTTACTATGTTTAAATCATGGGAAACCTACTCAAGAATATTGTAGGAACTCAAAGGTGATTAACCAATGTGGTTCAAACAGCTGACTGGCCACCACCGACTCAAGGCCAAATATGGATGGGCAATGGTTTTGCCAGCGAAGTCCATGTCCCTTAAATGAAGACTTTCCTGCACTTCAGCTTGAGTTGCAGGGCTGCTTTCACTTCAATTGACAGTAAAGGTGGCCCAATCTTCTCCTGTAATAGACCATAAGTCATAGGAGTGAAATTAGGCTATTTGGCTTATACTGTCTTCACCATTTGATCATGGCTGATTTATTACCCCTCTTAACCCCATCTGCTGCCTTCTCCCCATTACATAGAACAGTACAGCAGTGCAGTTCCTTCAGCCCATGATGTTATGCCAAACTGTTAACCTACTCCAAGATCAATCTAATGCTTCCCTCCCACTTTGTCACCAGTCAAGAACCTGTCATCCTCCATTTTAAATACACCCATGATGTGGCCTCCACAGCCACCTGTGACCATGAATTCCACAGATACACCACCCACTGGTTAAAAAAATCCTCCTCATCTTTGTTCTAAAGGGGTATTTTTTTATTCTGAGGCTGTCCCCTCCGGTCCTAGACTCTCCCACTACTGGAAACATCCTCTCCATGTTTATTTTATCCAAGCCTTTCAATATTCAGAAGGTTTCATTGACAGATTCCCCCCTCCTCCTAATCTCTAATGACTACAGGCCCAGAGCCATCAAACTCTCCTTATACATTAATCCACTTATCCCCAGGAACATTTTCATAAACATCCTCTGGACCCTCTCCAACGATAACACATCATTCCTTAGATACTGCTCATAATACTCCAAATGTGGTCTGACCAATGCCTTAAACGAAAGGTGACAATGAACTTGACTCAGCTTGCAAGCTAACTTTCAGGGAATCATGCACTAGAACTTATTAGTCCCTTTGTATCCCTGATTTCTAAATTCATTTAGAAAATAGCCTACACCTTTATTTCTTCTACTGAACTGCATTTTCATATGCCGTATCCTATTTGCCACTACTTTGCCCATTCCCCAGACTGTCCAAGTCCTCCTGCATGCTCCGTGCTTCCTCAACACTACCTGCCCTCCACCTTACTTTGTATCATTCTGCAAACTTGGCTACAAAGCTTTCAATTCCATCTTCCAGATCATTAACACATAGCTTGAACAATGGCAGACCCACCACTGACCCTGGAGGAAAAGCTCTGGTTCCCTTAATGAAATCATGCTGACTTTGACCTATTCACCATATTCTTCCAACTACCCTAAAACCTCATCCTTAATAATGAAATCTAAAGTTTTATCTGCCACTAAAATTAGGCAAACTAGGCTATAATTCCATGTATTTTGCCTTCCTCCTTTCTTAAAGAGTGGAGTGACATTTGCAATTTTCTTGTCATCTGGAACTATTCATGACTCAAGTGATTCTTGAAACATCACTACTAATGCCTCTGCAATCTCTTCAGAAACTGAGAAATTCTGGAGAAGGAAATTTTGTGCCATTTTGAGTTGATGCTGAATTGGGTCAAGTTGAGTCAATTTGTTCCAAGGTACCTTTGACCCATATTCTATGTTGGCTCAAAACTGGCAATGTCCTTCACTCCTCTTATGGGTCAATAAGATTCTCCTCCCGAGTAATATTAAGGCTACATTTTTGTCACAGTGTAAAAGGAACTTCTTAACAATCCCAATATTGTGTTACTGATAAATCCTAAGGAGATTTTGAGTGATTGTTCTGAAAGAGTTCTAATCTTAAAATCCCTTATTAAAGAATGCCTTTGGACTTTGTTAAACCTTAATAGTGCTCCGGAATATGACTGCTTAAAACTAAAAGAGGAATCAATAATATTTAAATATTCTACTGTTTGTTTTACAGGTGTTCATCTTGTCCTGATTGGTGGAGTGACACAATTTTTAGCTGGCTTAATGGCCTTCAGAAAGTATGACCATCTCGGTGGTACAGCCTTTGTATCATTCTCAGCTTTGTGGAGCAGCTTTGGGGCAACCCGGATTATTCTGGGAGCCTACTCCCCCCAGAATGTGACAGTTGTCACTTTGCATCCAAATAACAGCAGTGTAGCAACAAATAATCTAACCGAGGCCCTGCCCCAAATTAGTGAGTCAGCTGTCGCTGGACTGGTAGCCTACATCAGTGTTGCATTTATTTTGTCCTTTTGTTCTGCCACAACTAATTACATCATGCCCTTTGTGTTTGGAGCCATTACAGTTACACTCGTTTTTGAGGCTGTAGGTCTCTTTAGCCAATGGGCATTAATAGTATCTGGAATTTTTGAACTAGTGATAGTTGCCTTTGGGCTTTACGGAGCCACTGCCTTACTTTTAAAGGGAGTCACACAGAGATACATTCTTCCTGGGTTTGGCAATGCGTTATTTAATGTTCTACTTCTGGGAACAAATAACAAATCTTCTTCTAAGAGTATTGGTGAGGAGAAGAAGAAGAATACCAAGTATGCTGAGCCAATGGCTCTTGGTAACTTATGTAATGTGATTTCTCCCTTTATTTTTGCTTTTTACTGCTTTGGGTACATGAAAACATTTTACGTGGGAGCAGTATGGGTCAGTATCAATTCGATTGCACAGATCTATGCTAGTTATTGCAGTTACCTGCGCAATGATGTCTACTTTACCACAAAGTTTGGTGTCCATAGTATGTACTGGCTTGTGAAGTCTTGGGAGGAGTTTATTCTATCAGCTCTGGGCAATGTTGATATATTAAATTTCAGCAGAGCCAGAATGACAGGGAATTGGTTTTTTTTAGTCACTGCATTCATTTTATGCCTGATGTCTCTGAATAGAAGCAAACTTGAAAACATCGATAATGGCTTCTTTTTTCTACTCACCATTTCCACCATTCCCCAGATTGCCAATGTACCATATTATAGATTTTTTGGGGCAGTTTGTTCTATGTACACAGCCTTATCCCTTTATGTAACCTTTGCCAGCTTAGTCAACTCCATAGCAGAAAAGGCATTGATTCCCACTGGAACCCAGCTCCTCTCTTCTAAAACAACTCAAGCTATTCTATTTGCCATGAAAAAATGGTTCACCAAAGCAGAGGAGCTTCCACCCTCTACTACCGTACAGCTTCCAGATGCTCTGTTCTACATCTGCAATGGACTAGCAGCCCTGTCTGCAATTCAAGGTGCAAATTTAGACCTGCTCCAACTTCACCTTACTGTTCCCTGGGTGCTGATCCCTGGGGCACTCTTCCAAATCTACGTATCCAGGATTCAAGTTCGAGGAGGCAGGCGCTTTGGCTCTGTGCTACCCTTTTGCTACGCAGCTATCTGGGCAACCTGGACCTGGCTTAGATTTGCAGGTACTTTGGACAACAGAATTTTACAATCAGCAAGCAATTTTTGAAAGCTAACTTATACAGTAGATACAAAAAAAAATTGTTTGTGCATCTGTTTGTAAATAATCACACTAAATAATTTTAGTATGTCTATAATTTTATTTAAAAGAAAATTTTATTGACTTTTTTCTTAAGCCTGCAATGTTTACATTATAAAGACCAGATCATTAATTTGTTTGTAGAAATCTCTGTATATTTCATCACTAAATGTATGTTATTATTTTACGCAGGCCAAAAGTACCTATTTTCTAAAATATTTCTTTAGTTTAAAATAACTAGAAGTCAATGGAATTAACTTACAGATGTGTATATACTTTTCATTTGAGACATTTACTCACAATAACACCAACCCCATCGCAACAGCTTCATCTGTTATTGACTTTCACACACTTTGCTTCCACTTTATTATACTAAACATAATAGAGGTGGTGGTCTGCATCATGTAGAACACAGCCAATGGTTTAATAAGGAGCTGCTAGCTAGAGCACTGTGGGAATTAGCATCCCACTGAGAGCCATAGAATGGGGAATCAATGAAGTCTGAAGAATTTGACACTTGCACATTGATTCCCCACTCTGCTCCTGGGCTTAGCACCGAGTATAGGGATAGAATTTTGTTGTGCTGAGCCTACAAGCTGTTTCCTCAGCTCTAGCTTGCAATATGTGCAACAACCCCATTCCTTCAAATGAGATGTAGTACTGGATAACTGAAGGGAAGTGGTGTACCGCCTGTCCGGAGAAGATTTGGTTAATCTGGGGTCGGCCTTCAGGATCTACCACCTGCAGCCCAGTTGCTGCTTGTGGCCGGCTTAGTCAATGCATCGCAACGGACTCCATGAGGCATACAGTTTAGTCTAGCAGCAGGAAGGGCAGAGGGGAGAAAATGTGAGACATAGATTGGATCAAGTAAGGTCCAGTGTTCATAATCACGCAACATATTCATCATCATTATGTGCATGTCTTATGACGTGGCAATCATGACCATGACTGTTCTTGGCAAATTTTTCTACAGCACTGGTTTGCCATTGCCTTCTTCTGAGCAGTGTCTTTATCAGTACTCTTCTGGGATTGTCTGCTGGCATCAGTGGTTGGATAATCAGAACTTATGATATGCATCAGCTGCTCATATGACCATCTACCACCTGCTCCCATGACTTCACGTGACCCTGAACCGGGGGAGGGGGGGATAATAAGTAGGTGCTATGCCGTGCCCAAGGGTGACCGGCAGGCTAGTGGAGGGAAGGGGAGGCTTACACCTCTTTTGACAGAGATGTACCTCCACCCCACTACCCAATGCAAAATATGTTACTGTTTTCAATTTATCTTCCAGTTGTAATAATGATACAAGGCCAAAGTCTTAAGTGAAATTCACTATTCCCTGTCTTCTTATAGTTGGATTTGTTCATCCAGCTGTTTGTGTTCAGGATTCAGGAAGAAGGAAGGTGGTCAGTATTGTGGTACTATTCTACAATAAGCCTTTCGCAAGTGATACATTTTATCCTGAAAATGTTAGGGATTTGCAACAACTATTTTTTTTGTAATTTTTATCAATAGGAACAAATGATAATATGGGTTAACACTAGTTTTTAAAAAATAACAAGGAAATGTTGTTACATATGCATTAAAATTTAACACAAAACCCTTTCTCACTATAAGATCCAAGCTTATACCAGTTCTCATTAGGCTGGAAATTTCCATGAAAATTTCCATGAAATTACCCTAAGTTATATTTTGTATTAATGATAGTATGGTCTGAATTTCTATAATCCCTTTTTTCAGGTCAGCTGCTGAATATCAACCTTCACACTAATGGTGCTTTCACGGCAGGGGCAATTGCTTTCCTTATAGTCAACATGTTTCTTGTTGTCTTAGGTAAGTCTTTTGTCTGCATTTTCTGATAGTTTTGTGTACCTTAGTATTTGCTCTTCATGGGAAGTTAATTGCGCAATTTCTCTCTCTCTCTCACACACACAGCTGCTTATATTAATATAGTGTTGCTGATAACTACCGTGATCATGGAAGTGATAATCATCTGCTTTTTACTCTTCACCTTGCAGAAGTTGCCTCTTCCTTTAGAAGGTCAGTCACAACTTGAAGTTACTGCTATTTTTTCCAAAAATGTCTATTTTTTATACACATGGCACTAAAAATGATTTTTTTCACTGTTTCCCCCACAGGTGTGATGTTGGCTTTGTTTAGTTTAGCCTGTGTTTATGGAGCAGCTGCCTCGTTCGCTAATCACCTGTTTGGGAAACAGCTAATTCCACTTGGTGGTCCCCTCTTCAAGGCAAATGCTGTACGATATCTATTTATTTCCTTGGTTACTCATTTACCAATATGTTGAAAAATTATCAAACCAAGAAATTGGATCAGATCTACACAAACTTTGATTTTACGCACAGGCAAACTTGAAACCAACTACAAAGCCTGTTAAAAATAACTTAAGAATTAAAAGGATGCTGCTGAGATATTATTTTTATTATTGCCATTTTCCCCACATTTATTTATGTATTTTTCTATAAAAAAAACAGGTAGCACAGTTGAAAATTGCAGCGTAAGGGCAAGTGGGGCTCACTTAGAGCTCTACGTATGCCATGGCATTATTTAAGCATTCTCCTTAGAATTCCTTTCTCATTTTCTATTTCTCCACCCCTGCTTGCTTCTACTTCCCTTCTCCATTTGTCTTCATCCTCCACAGCCACCATGGACAGACTAATTTAACAATAGCCTACCTCCAGTGAGCAGTGGATGAATGAAATATCAGCTGTAAGTTTGCTGTCACAGTAATAACTTCTTAAAGCAAAGTTGTCCCAATATCAGGCAAACTCAGCATTTATTTGGCACACCATAATATTTAATCCAATTTCTAGACCTTGGGGTTCAAATCCATACATCCCTCAAGGTCGCTGCACAGGTTGATAGGGTAGTTAAGAAGGCCTATGGGATGCTAGGCTTCATTAATAGGGGGATTGAGTTCAAGAGTAGGGAGGTCATGTTGCAACTCTACAAATCTCTGGTGAGACCACACGTAAAACAGTACTGTGCTCAGTTCTGGTCACCTCTTTATAGGAAGGATGTGGAAGCTATGGAGAGGGTGCAGAGGAGATTTACCAGGATGTTGTCTGAATTGGAAAACAAGTCTTATGAGGCAAGGTTAGCAGAGCTGGGACTTTTCTCTTTGGAGCGTAGAAGGATGAGAGGGGACTTGATAGAGGTCTACAAGATTATGAGAGGCATAGATAGGGTGGATAGCCAGTATCTGTTTCCCAGGGCACCAATAGCAAACACAAGAGGACATATGTACAAAGTTAAGGGAGGGAAGTTTAGGGGAGACATCAGGGGTAAGTTTTTTTTACACAGAGGGTTGTGGGTGCCTGGAATGACTTGCCAGGGATGGTGGTGGAGGCTAAAACATTAGGGGTATTTCAGAGCCTCTTGGACAGGCACAAGGATGAAAGAAAAATAGAGGGTTACAGGGTAGTGGGGTTTAGTACTTTTTTTTAAGGATTATATGGGTCAGCACAACATGGAGGGCTGAAGGGGCTGTACTGTGCTGTAGTTTTCTAGTGTCTAGTGAGGTTAAATATTCAGATGAAATGGGATTACAGGATAGAAGTCAACTTTGTATAATTAATTTTTTTATCTTAAAATGCTGTTTTATTATATTGAAATTTTGTAATATTTCTAATTCAGTAAATAAACCTACAATGAAAGAGGCCTTTATTACAGAGTACGTTTCCTGACAGGATGATGTGATTGTGGTGTGACAGCTTACATAAGCAATTTCTATGATAAAGGAGAACATGGTGATTTGTAATGGGACATGTTGACAGGACTGCAAGGCAGGCATTACATGTTTAATAAGAAGTGCCATTCCAGGAAGCTGAAAAACTAGATTGGTTTATACCGTACAGCTTACTTCTATCTGTAGATTGCAATTCTGACAGTGTCGGTTGACGAACTTTAGGAAAAAACTAATGGACTATAATATAAAAATTAATTATACCTGTTATTTTTTATTTCTCTATCACAGCCAGGTAAAAACAGAAAGAAAGATGAAAACCCTTTACCTTGCCTCACTACCTCTTCACGTTTGACGAGTGGCCTACGAACGATTGCAAAGATCTTGGACTCTGGCCATGTGTGTGGAATTCCAACTGATACAGTGTATGCTCTGGCAGCTTCCTGTCAACATCCGGAGGCTGTTGAAAGTATCTACAACATAAAAGTAAGGACCCTGAAACAAACAAAATATAACACTCTACCTTCAAACAATTTATCTCGGCCAGTGATTGTATTCACTGGCTAAGATTCGAGTCACAGAGCACATTTAATGTATGACTGCTGTCCATTCTGCTCCAGGAACGTCCTGCAGAAAAACCAATCTGTATCTGTATCTCCAGCCTGGACCAGCTCACTGCAGTACATCCACCATTCAGCTCTTTGCTCTGGGAGTTCATGAACCAAGTCTACCCCGGAGGCATCAGTTGCATTGTAAAGAAAGGAGAGTGGCTGAAAAAACTTGGTATGCATTCTGTTTGGGGAAGTGTTTGGAGGCCAGTACTCATTCAAGCTGCCCGTCGTAACAGATTGATGATGACAAGAATAGGTTCTATGGAAATTATGGTAATCTGAATGTATCCTTTACTAAAGGTGTTGGTGCTGCCTATGATCGTGTCGGCACAAAGGACAGCATCATGATCCGTGTTCCTGACCACACTGTGACAGCTCATCTAGTGAATATGACCGGGCCACTGGCTATTACTTCAGCAAACCCAAGTGGAGAATCTGACAGCATCCATCACGACATGGTTATCACGTATGTATCAAATATTATAATTGAGTCAATTGCTGTAATAATTTATAAATATGTCTTTTTTCAATTTGTGCATTAAAATGTTTATTGACAGGCGTCTTGGACACAAAATTGATGGTGTTTTATGTGATGGAACTTCCAATGAGTTAGTTGCTTCTACTGTAATCAACTGCACCAAGATTGATCAAGGTATTCAAATATATTAATTCCTTTTAGTTTACTGATGATGTTGATTTTATCTGTTAAGTTCTATAATTCCCTAAACTCTAACATTTATGGATTTGTGCATTAAACTTATATATTAGATTTATTAACAAAGTAGTCATTGAGTTAGGTTGTGAGATTTCCATAGGCTTGGCAGGAATGTCAGACCTTTTATTAAGTGCTGAGCAGTTTCTGCATTTGGATTTTCTGTGGCAATTTATTTACAATTAATATTTTGTGCAAATTAGACAGATTCGATTCATGTTGGCATCTGTGACATTTTCACAGAGGAAGTGCAGTTGTAATTTGATTTCATCCAAGTAGCTGATAATTTAGACAGGCTGGCTTTAATGAGATCTTCTTGAATGTTATTGGTGCTTTCTAAAATTCTCTTCAGTAATAATTGTGATGTATTTCAGTTACCTGTTTTCAGCAGAATTTTTTTTACATTCTTCAGAGGGAATCACCATTTTAAGAGAAGGCTGTGTTCCAGCTGCAAGAGTCTTACAGATTTTTGAGCAAGTGAAGAATAAACTTGATTAGTGGCAACTTCAACCAACAGAAAATTTCAGAACAGACAACAGAGCAAGATTCAAAGATTAGCTGTGTTTGGTTATTAAATGCAAACAATAAATCTGTTACATATAAGGTTAATTTTCTATTTCATTGACAAATATGTCAATAAGCCTATCAGGGTTGCTTTTCAGCACAGAGTCTATTGATAACTAAAATTTTCTGTATTTTATCAGTTATGTGTTTGCCAAATAAAAGCATGTTCTTATGCAGGGATACAGAAATCTGAGTTGAAGCTCACATTAAGTAGTTGATAACTGTGATTATTTAATTAAGTGTTAATTCTACCATTCTAATGTTCTAAAGGGAGAGACAAAATCAGATACAAATAGTAGTAATACTTCAGCCTTTAAGAATGTAACCACTGAATTCATAAACTGAAGATTTGAAACTGTATCTTGAATTGGGAGATGTTGCTACAGTGAACGTTTGGACCTTACTGCATAATTCAATGTGATCATCCGTCAAAAATAACGAAGTGAAATTACAGATGCTCAAAATCTGCCATAAATGCTGTCAACATTATTCAAATAATAACCTATACACTCACCCCCTTCCGTTGGTCCCAGGCCACTACAGGAAAATCTACCTCTATTTAATCTGTCCACTCATATGCCGAGTTATACGTGTATTTATAAATTAATCCCAATCACTAATAGTCATGTTCTTTGCGACTGTGGTGATAAAACCATCATTTGCTAACATAAATTTTAATAGAAATCAACAAATCTGTAATATAAATATCAAAATTTTAAGGAAAATTTGCAACTTGTTTCAATTCAAATCAGAATTGGAACTCACATGATTTTATTTCTTTCATAAATTAACATTAGAATACTATTTTAAAATGGCTGAGTAATTGCAGTCAGTTACAGTGAATGATATTCAAATGATAATAAAAATTGGTTTTAAATGGAATAACAGAGATAGGTCGCTGTGATTAGAGTCCGGACATGCCTTTGCATTATTTTACACTGCATTCATAGAAGTAGTTTGAAATTTTAACAATGTATATTTCAGATGTGTTAAGCTTTATTCTGAAATGACAGAAAATGAAATGGCTTAGAAATGGCATGGTGATGCAGCATGGAGTGCTGTTGTCTCATAGCTCCAGTGACTCAGGTTCAATCCTGATCTCTGATGCTGTCAATGTGGAGTTTGCATGTTCTTCCCCTTCCGTGTTCTGGTTTCCTCCCTCAGCCTGAAAATGGGCCAGTTGGTTGCTTAATTGATACTGCAAAGCACCCCTAATTTACTGAAGTGATTGGAGAATTAGTGGAGAGTTGGTAAGCATTTGTGAAAGAATAGGTTGCAGGGAAATAGGACTGGTATGTTTTTCTGTCACTTGATGGGCCCAAAATTCTGTTGTCCTTCTATGTCTTAATGTAATTTAAAATCATTTTAAATAAAGGGAAACATGATGCTAATGTTCTACAATTGGACATCATATTTCTTACCTGAGCTGGGACTACAATGATCTTTCTATTGTAATATGTTGCCATTGGATTTAATGGTAATTGTGTTTGAAACAGAGTAGGTTGAATAATAACTTCCAGGAGGGAATTGCATTTATACTTGAAAAGGAGAAATAAACGGGGCAAGAGTAGGAGTGAGGGCACTTTCACAGTTCCAGTGAAAGCACAGCTTGCTCTGCAGCAAGAAACAGTGGCTGTATCGACAGATGGTACTGAATGTTAATTTATTTACATTCTAGCTATTTCGTATATGATTGAAACATAATGGTTTGCTTGAACACCATGTTAAGAATTAGTATTTGGAGATACAACGTTCACTAGTCATTGCCTCATATTTATTATTGGTTCTGATGTGCCTTTATTTTTAATGAAAATAGTTGTCTAGAAATTCATCCTGATACATGGACTGGACAGAAGCCAAACTCACCTTTGATTGTTTACTGCAAGTTGGTTCCATCGGCATCAGTGAAAGACAAGTTTGAAATGGAATAGTCCATAATGCTATTGACCAGGATGGATTTCTAGGCAAATATCCTGATTTTAAATAGAAAATACTATGATTACTGGAAAATGAAGGATTCATAAGATGAGAATTGGAAAAAAATGTAGTAAATCAATGGTTTACTCTAGGTCTGTTTCTTCTATGAAAGAACTGTACATATGTTCCATTGTACTATTTATCATATTATATCAATAAAGAAAACAAAGACAAAAATACAACATACTACATCAGGATTAATTGCATTACTTTCTCCTACTGATAATTGATTGAATGCAAACTAGATCTAAAGAAGCCTTTATGATATGTGGCAGTCTTGCAGTTTAGAGTATTACTTCATTTGGTGCCTTTACCCTGGCCTATTGAAGATTAAGCCTGAGACATAGTAAATGGAAACATTTTCTTTGTTATTTGAAAACTCTAATATAAAAAAAAACTATAGAAATTCTAAAGCACCAAGCAATATGACACACTGGAGAAGAGGGTTAAGGACATTAAATCAGATTGATTTAAAGTCATAAACTTGATATAGGAAGAATTGTCCTGCAATTATTTGTTGTGGTGATGTTAGTGTAGAATTAAAGTGATATGGACACTATGAAAAGAATATGAGGGCTATAATGCAAGCATCTGGTTAATGAGCATAGAAATAATGATTTATGTTGCATAATATTCACAATATTGCTAATTTATTCAACAGAACATAATAAAAATCAATAGCTTAATACTGAAAAAAAGAGAAATTGGAAGGTAATTGTGCTTATAATCCTTTTGTAAGGTATTCTATCCTCTAATATTGCCCTGAAGGTCCAGAACTTTTAAGTTTAACATCTTTAATACTACTCAGGAGAAAAACAGAACAATCATTAAATAATTACTGATTTACTTATTTCATTTAAAAATGCAAATGCAAGTAAGTCTGTTTGACGTCATCCAAGATTATTCTCTCTAGGTAATATCTTGTTCTCTTTCAAATTAGTTGTGAAAAAATATGCAGATGGGAGACAGAGGAAAGGCTTGTTCACTGTGAAAGGATGCAACCGGAGTGAGTAATTGAATTCTAATGGTTGGCAGTCCAAATTCTGTAGGACTCCTTGCGAGTTGAATAATGCTAGTATCAGTACCCTAATGATAATATTAAGATTTTCATGATAGTATGGAATCCTCTAGCATCCACTGTACAGATTCTACAGTTTGCCTTGCAAGTTTCTGTTACACATTTATGGATATGCTAATAGAGTTTGTCCAGTCAGGATTTAATGCACTATTTCTCCCCCTTCTCCTTGTCATTTCTAAACATTGAAACGCTGGCATTTATAAAATTGTCAAGGGCGTAAGAAAAACAATCTGTGAGAGGGAAGTTTTTATATGGGGAACAAACCCACTACTTTACTGAATTCCACATCCCATTAAAGAAAATAGAATGCTCAATAACTATGTATGATCGTGTTGTTTGTACAATGGATGTCAAAAGGTAAATCACAGCCGGATAACACCTTATAAAATGCTCCAACATGCCTAATAAGATTGATAAAATGGAAATAAGAAAGATTTAAGATTGTTTACAACGTAGTAGTGAAATAAAGATTATTAAGTGGAACCAGCGATAATAGATGTGGAACGGAGTCAGGGAATTATTGCAAAACAACTAAGTTTATTAACACTCAAGCAGAAACATATAAAATTAAACAAGCGGCTAACTTAAAACGAAGTTAACAACGCTGTGCGTCTATAGCTCCCAAACGGTTAAACGTAGAAGCAATTCTTAACAGTCTTACTGGAGCACAGTCTCAAAATGTCAGTTCAGAAAGTTTCAAGGGATTCACGGGGGAATTGATAGGAGAGACTTTTAGTTCCGAAGCGTAGCGAAGTGACGATCTTGAAGACGAAGATTCAAAATGCAGCGAAGAAGCGAGTTTCGCAGAGATACGCCAAAGCGGCCACCGTACCTGTACAGGAAGCGAGTTCACGATGCGGTGTGTTTCGAAGAGTACCACCAGCTGACAGAAGTCTGGTCACCACACTCTGCAGGGGTCAACAAAGTGGGTGCCAAAACTCCATGTTTGGATCACGAAATGTCAGACACCTCGGAAATGCACAGCGTTATCGCCTACCCACTCCCTGCTGGGTTCAATCGCACTGTTCAGCCGCCAACGACTCTCCACCAAACTGGGTCTCTGCAGCAATCTGCGCGGCTGCTCTTACACTCTTGGGGTAGGTCATCGTGAAACAAAGTCACAGATTCCCAGTACATCACGTACCGTCCCAGCTGTTGAAACTGGGGTTCATAACAAGATCAAAGTTCGAAGTAAATTTATTATCAAAGTACATATATGTCACCATATACAACCCTGAGATTAATTTTCTTGAGGGCATTCACAGTAAATACAAAGAAGCAAGAACAAAATATTAATAGTAAATAAATAAATTAGAAACAAATATCAAGAACATGAGATGGAGAGTCTTTGAAAGTGAGACCATAGATTGTGGGAACAGTTCAGTGTTAGGGTGAGTGAAGATGAGTGAAATTATCACCTTTCATTCAAGAGCCTGATGGTTGATGGGTAATAACTGAGGCTTCTGTACCTTCTTCCTGATAGCAGCTTTGAGAAGATAGTAGGTGTCCCTGAGGGTGGGTGCTCTTTTTCTCCAATTCCGCTCCGTGTAGATGCGCTCAGTAGTGGGGAGGGCTTTACCCATGATGCACTGGGCACTATTCGCTACTTTTTATAGGCTTTTCTGGTTAAGGGCATTGGTGTTTCCGTACTAGGCTGTGATGCAACCCGTCAATATACTCCCCACAACACATCTACAGTATAGAAGTTTGTCAAAGTTTTAGCTGATGTACTGAATCTTCACAAATTTCTAAAAAAAATTAGAGACTCTGCTATGCTTTCTTTGTAATGGCACTTACGTGCTGAGGAATTTAAAGTTGCTGACCCTCGCCACTTTTGATTCCCCAATGAGGACTGGTTCACAGACCTCCTGTAGTCAATAATCAGCTCCTTGGTCTTGTTGACATTGGCTGAGAGGTTGTTGTGTGAAATAACCAATATTAAGATGATACTTGTAACTCTATGAGTTGATTAACATGAATTATGTGTATATCAGCTCGGCAGGTAACGATTAGTGTAACTACCAATACTCTTGCACCTCAGCACATAAGTGAGACCATCCAATGGAGACTAATATCAACTTTGAGAAATACTCTGCCTTTCTTAACCAAACTGTTCGATATCTGTCAATGGATTGACTTAAACCATTGGCAAGGAGAAACAAACAATTATTTTTGATATTAGCATACAACTCATCAACATCTCAATTAGATAAAGTAATCTAGCCTACCAGAAGATTACAACTTGGATTTAAAGTTTGCTTTATGTTTCTTAATAACTTGAGAATTGCAATTTTTTTCTCTGGCTGCTTGTTACTAATTCATATGGTCCAAACATCCTGGTGCCAGTATTTATTTCCCATTGCTCTTTGCATTTGAAAAGGTGTTGGTGAGTTGCCTTCTAGAATTGCCACAATCTGTCTCCCACAGTGTGGATGAGCTGAGATTTATATGCATGAACAGTGAAGGATTGGAACACACACAAAATGCTGGAGGAACTCAACAGGCCACACAGCATCTATGGAAAAGAGTATAGTCAATGTTACGGGCCGAGAACCTTCATCAGGACTGGAGAAAAAAAGATGAGGAGGTAGGGTTAGAAGGTGAAGAGAGGAGAGGAAGAAACATAAGGTGATAGGTGAAACTGGGAGGGGGAGGGATGAAGCAAAGAGCTGGGAAGTTGATTGGTGTAAGAGATACAGGGCTGGAGAAGAGAGAATCTGATAGGAGAGGACAGAAAGCCATCGAAGAAAGAAAAGGAGGTAGGAGCACCAGAGGGATGCGATGGGCAGGTAAGGAGATAGGGTGAGAGAGGGAAACGGGGATGAGGAATGGTGAAGGGGGTGGGGCATTAGTAGAAGTTGGAGAAATCGATGTTCATGCCATCAGGTTGGAGGTTACCCAGACAGAAGGTAAGGTGTGGTTCCTGCAACCTGAGTGTGGCCTCAGTGCAACAGTGGGGAAGACCATGGACTGACAGGATGAAATGGGAATGGGAAGTGGAATTAAAATGGATGGCCACTGGGAGATCCCACTTTTTCTGCCAGCCAGATGTTAGGTGCTTGGTGAGGCAGTTTTCCTATCAGTTTGGGTCTCTCTGATCAACAGAAGGCCACACCAGGAGTACTGGATACAGTAGGTGACCCCAACAGAATTAGAGGTGAAGAACAACACACACAAAATGCTGGTGGAACACAGCAGGCCAGGCAGCATCTATAAGGAGAAGCACTGTCAACGTTTTGGGCCGAGACCCTTCGTCAGGAAAGATAGTAAGAGATAACCGTACGGTTATCTCGATAGGAGAAGACCGGAGGGGGTGGGATGAAGCCAAGAGCTGGAAAGGTGATTGGCGAAAGTGATACAGAGCTGGAGAAGGGAAAGGATCATGGGACGGGAGGCCTCGGGAGAAAGAAGGGGGGGAGCACCAGAGGGAGATGGAGAAAGGCAAACAACTAAATATGTCAGGGATGGGGTAAGAAGGGGAGGAGGGGCATTAACAGAAGTTAGAGAAGTCAATGTTCATGCCATCAGGTTGGAGGCTACCCAGCCGGTATATAAGGTGTTGTTCCTCCAACCTGAATTTGGATTCATTTTGACAGTAGAGGAGGCCATGGATAGGCATATCAGAATGGGACGTGAAATTAAAATGTGTGGCCACTGGGAGATCCTGCTTTCTCTAGGCGGACCGAGCGTAGGTGTCAGCGAAACGCTGTGTGTGTGTGTGTGTGTGTGTGTGTGTGTGTGTGTGTGTGTGTGTGTGTGTGTGTGTGTGTGTGTGTGTGTGTGTGTGTGTGTGTGTGTGTGTGTGTGTGTGTGTGTGTGTGTGTGTGTGTGTGTGTGTGTGTGTGTGTGTGTGTGTGTGTGTGTGTGTGTGTGTGTGTGTGTGTGTGTGTGTGGAATTTCCAGCATCTGCAGATTTTCTCTTGTTTATGAATGACGAGATGTATCTCCAAGTCAGGATGTTTTGTGACTTGAAGGGGAACCCGTAAGTGCTAGTTTTTCCATGCACCTAAGCCCCTATCCTCCTAATTGCTGAAGAAGTGGTAGAGAAATTAAACAAATATTTCCTGTATGTCTTCACTGAATGTGACACTGGAAACCTCTCTGAAATATTGCAAGAGGCTCCAAGTCTAGTGTGACTGAGCAGTTCAAAGAAATTATAATTTGGTAATAAGTGGTATTACAGAAATTAATGATATTGATAGGAAATGAATCCCCACAATTTGATACTCATCGTGAGGATTCAAAGAAGTTGGCTCTGGAGTTAGCGGATGTTGTTATTTTGAATGAGCCACTCAGTGACCAGAGCTGTAGGTGTATAAGATGAGAGGCATTGATCTTGTGGACAGCCAGAGGCTTTTCCCAGGGCTGAAATGGCTAACACGAGGGGGCGTAGCTTGGAAACAAGTACTAAGGGGAATGTCAGGGGTAAGTTTTTCACACAGAGTGGTGGGTGCGTGGAATGCACTGCTGGCGGGGGTGCTGGAAGCAGATGCAATAGGGTCTTTTAAGAGCCTCTTAGATAGGTACATGGTAGAGTAGGTTACATGGTCAGCACAATATTGTGGGCCTGCAATATGCTGTAGATTTGTAAGTTTTATGTAAATTTATATTCAACATGTCAGGTAGGCATTGTGAAAGAATCTTGGAAGAATTTCTCTGAAATCAAAGTAGATACACTTATTTTTATCTTTAAGCACAAAGATGACACCAGGTTTGAATGGATACAGTTACGCATCTTTTACATCAACACTGGCTGCAGATCAACTGCGCTGCTGAATTAGGTATTTACAATTATTATATTATTTGTTTAAAGTGTTACGCCTGAGCCCCCTCCTTTTTGAGAATCGCAAGATCGCTATTAATTCAGGTCAGGAGGCCCAGGAAATGAGAGAGAGACGTTTGGAATGTTTGGCCCTTCGGCAAAACAAAGCCACGGAACAGGACATTGATTTTTGGAGACGTAATTGTGTATTGAGTACTATACGATTCATCGAAGCCCCCCCAGGCAATGAACCAAGGGGGGTTGGTGGAGGGATTGCATCATCCCAACCTGATTGACATCTGAGACCCTGTGAGTCAGGATAAAAGAGGGTCTGTGGGAACAGCCCCTCAGACGCACCAGAAGAAATGCTAGAACTCCTGTAACAGCGTAATAGCGAAAGCCGGTGGAAACAGCCTACGTGCGTCCTTTTCCATTTGCCTCGGAATTAGTGGGTCTTGCCACGGAAGAACTGTTTTAGCTAACAACAAAGGAAAATTCAGCCCCCACCGACTCTCGAAGGATTGACCTCATAAAAGGAATGGGCAAGTTTAACTCTCTCTCTTGACTCTAACCAAAGGCTGCAGCCTACAGCTTGAATGAACTAAAGTGACTTTTATATTTCCATCGGACAATACATTATCCCCTAGACAACGATAGAGCTATTTCTTATTGATTATTATGCCCGCGCTTTTAGATTTAGTATTGACGACGTATATTATATGTATATTTGCATTGATATTATTTTGTGTATTTTTATCAATAAATACCGTTAAAAATAGTACCATCAGACTTCAACGGACCTCTCTATCTTTGCTGGTAAGTGACCCAGTTACGGGGTACGTAACAAAAGCTTTTGAACATAGCAACTCTGGGCAGTCAAAATTAGTGTTGTGATGGCTGATTCTCTAGTTACAAGAATATCCCAGTTCTAAATATGCATCTGAGCACGTTTCATGTGCTACGTGACAAAATAATCAGTCTGGTCTAGAATATCCCTTGATCTCTGCCAAAATAGCAAAATGATCTCAACCCAAGCTTTTTTCATTTTTCATTCCTGCCATCTAGGAATCAGTATTAGTGGTCAGCTCTACCTGCATGCATAATTTTAGTTACTGATATGCTTTCTTGAAATCAGTGGAAAATGAATTGGATTAACCTTACAATCCCTCTAATGCCCTGAACTCCACAATCTTCCACTCTAGTCCTCCGATGTCTATGATTGTGCCCCGTCTTTCTCTGCATCTCCCATCCTCACTTCAAATGCTTGACATAAAGTAATAACTTACAGAGTAACATAGAATGGTACAGCACAGTACAGGCCCTTCAGCCCACAATGTTGTGCCGACCCTTAAAGCCTGCTTCCCATATAACCCCCAACCTTAAATTCATCCGTATACCTGTCTAGTAGTCTCTTAAACTTCACTAGTGTATCTGCCTCCACCACTGACTCAGGCAGTGCATTCCAGGCACCAACCACTCTGAGTGAAAAACCTTCCTCTAATATCCACCTTGAACTTCCCTTACCTTAAAGCCATGTCCTCTTGTACTGAGCAGTGGTGCCTTGGGGAATAGGTGCTGACTGTCCACTCTATCTATTCCTCTTAATATCTTGTATACCTCTATCATGTCTCCTCCCATCCTCCTTCTCTCCAGAGAGTAAAGCCCTAGCTCCCTTAATTTCTAATCACAATCCATACTCTCTAAATCAGGTAAACCTGGTAAATCTCCTCTGTACCCTTTCCAGTGTTTTCACATCTTTCCTACAGTGAGGCAACCAGAACTGGACACAGTACTCCAAGTGTGGCCTAACTAGAGTTTTATAGAGCTGCATCGTTACCTCACGACTCTTAAACTCTATCCCTCGACTTATGAAAGCTAACACCCCATAAGCTTTCTTAACTACCCTATCTACCTGTGAGGCAACTTTCAGGGATCTGTGGACATGTACCCCCAGAATCCTCTGCTCCTCCACACTACCAAGTATCCTGCCATTTACCTTGTACTCTGCCTTGGAGTTTGTCCTTCCAAAGTGTACCACCTCACAATTCTCCGGGTTGAACTCCATCTGCCACTTCTCAGCCCATTTCTGCATCCTATCAATATCTCTCTGCAATCTTTGACAATCCTCTACACTATCCACAACACCACTAACCTTTGTGTCGTCTGCAAACTTACCAACCCACCCTTCTAACCCCACATCCAGGTCGTTAATAAAAATCACGAAAAGTAGAGGTCCCAGAACCGATCCTTGTGGGACACCACTAGTCACAACCCTCCAATCCAAATGTACTCCCTCCACCATGACCCTCTGCTTTCTGCAGGCAAGCCAATTCTGAATCCACCTGGCCAAACTTCCCTGGATCCCATGCCTTCTGACTTTCTGAATAAGCCTACCATGTGGAACCTTGTCAAATGCCTTATTAAAATCCATGTATATCACATCCACTGCACTACTCTCATCTATATGCTTGGTCACCTCCTCAAAGAACTCTATCAGGTTTGTTAGACGTGATCTGGCCTTCACAAAGCCATGCTGACTGTCCCTGATCTAAATGCCCATAGATCCTATCTCCAAGAATCTTATCCAACAGCCTTCCTACCACAGACGTAAGGCTCACTGGTCTATAATTACCCGGACTATCCATACTACTTTTTTTGAACAAGGGGACAACATTTGCCTCCCTCCAATGCTCTAGTACCATTCCCGTGGACAACGAGGACATTAAGATCCTAGCCAGAGGCTCAGCAATCTCTTCCCTCGCCTCATGGAGCAGCCTGGGGAATATTCCGTCAGGACCCGGGGACTTATCTGTCCTAATATATTTTAACAACTCCAACACCTCCTCGCCCTTAATATCAACATGCTCCAGAACATCAACCTCACTCACATTGTCATCACCGTCATCAAGTTCCCTCTCATTGGTGAATACCAAAGAGAAGTATTCATTGAAGACCTCGCTCACTTCCATAGCCCCCAGGCTCATCTTCCCACCTTTATAGCAAGAGCAAGGGCAGGGGCGGGGCCCCAGGCAGGAAGGTGAAGAGAAGGGATACAGACAGGGGGTTTTGACAGGAACAATCCAGCAGCCAGAGGCTCTCTCTCTCTCTCTCTCCGTCTTGTGTTTACGGCGGTTGGCACCCAGCATAATGGTGCATTACCGCCACCTTCTGCTCCGGAGTATGCGATGGACTCACATTCTAAATCCCTTCACCCAATCACACACACATACCCTAACCTACACTTTATCCTCCCATCTTTGGCCATCCTAGTACCCTATTCCTGTTTATCCATCATATCCTATAAAAAACCCCTGTACCCCTTAAGAAAGCTAAAAATATCCTAACCTGTGTTCTCTCACCTATGCCCAGCAACCCTTTTAATGTGAATTCCTGCACCCCCAATCCCCTTAGATTAATTCTCATCATCTCTCTCTGTATCCCATACTTCCTGCAACTCAGAATTACATGTTCTACTGACTCCTCTTCCTGACATTCCTCACACAGTCCTGTCTGGTGTTTCCCTATCAATTTCAATGTTTGGTTTAGTGCACAGTGCCCTGCAGCCAGAAGCTGAATCCTGAAGCAATTTATGAAGCCAGCCCAAACAAGAATCAGCTGCCTCAACAGGAACTGGGGAAACCCAGAAAACCTGGAATAAGGTACATGGACCGGACTGTGAACCGGAACGCGGATTTCACGGACTGGACCATGACAGGGGGAGATTTTGAACAATTTATTTTCGTTGGTATTCACTAAGGAGAAAGATATTGAATTGTGTAAGGTAAGGGAAACGATTAGGGAAGTTATGGAAACTATGACGATTAAAGAGGAGGAAGTACTGGCGCTTTTAAGGAATATAAAAGTGGATAAATCTCCAGGTCCTGACAGGATATTCCCTAGGATCTTGAGGGAAGTTAGTGTAGAAATAGCAGGGGCTCTGACAGAAATATTTCAAATGTCATTAGAAACGGGGATGGTGCCAGAGGATTGGCGTATTGCTTATGTTATTCCATTGTTTAAAAAAGGGTTCTAGGAGTGAACCTAGCAATTATAGGCCTGTCAGTTTGACGTCAATGGTGGGTAAATTAATGGAAAGTATTTTTAGAGATGGTATATATAATTATCTAGATAGACAGGGTCTGATTAGGAACAGTCAACATGGATTTGTACGTGGAAGGTCATGTTTGACAAATCTTATTGAATTTTTTGATGAGGTTACTAGGAAAGTTGACGAGGGTAAAGCAGTGGATGTTGTCTATATGAACTTCAGTAAGGCCTTTGACAAGGTTCCACACAGAAGGTTAGTTAGGAAGGTTCAATCTTTAGGTATTAATATTGAAGTAGTAAAATGGATTCAACAGTGGCTGGATGGGAGATGCCAGAGAGTAGTGGTGGATAACTGTTTGTCAGGTTGGAGGCCGGTGACTAGTGGTGTGCCTCAGGGATCTGTACTGGGTCCAATGTTGTTTGTCATATACATTAATAATCTGGATAATGGGGTGGTAAATTGGATTAGTAAGTATGCAGATGATACTAAGATAGGTGGTGTTGTGGATAATGAAGTAGGTTTTCAAAGCTTGCAGAGTGATTTAGGCCAGTTAGAAGAGTGGGCTGAAAGATGGCAGATGGAATTTAATGCTGATAAGTGTGAAGTGCTACATTTTGGTAGGACTAATCAAAATAGGACATACATGGTAAATGGTAGGGCATTGAGGAATGTAGCAGAACAGAGTGATCTAGGAATAATGGTGCATAGTTCCCTGAAGGTGGAATCTCATGTAGATAGGGTGGTGAAGAAAGCTTTTGGTATGCTGGCCTTTATAAATCAGAGCATTGAGTATAGGAGTTGGGATGTAATGTTAAAATTGTACAAGGCATTGGTAAGGCCAAATTTGGAGTATTGTGTACAGTTCTGGTCACCAAATTATAGGAAAGATGTCAACAAAATAGAGAGAGTACAAAGAAGATTTACTAGAATGTTACCTGGGTTTCAGCACCTAAGTTACAGAGAAAGGTTGAACAAGTTAGGTCTTTATTCTTTGGAGCGTAGAAGGTTGAGGGGGGATTTGATAGAGGTGTTTAAAATTATGAGGGGGATAGATAGAGTTGACGTGGATAGGCTTTTATCATTGAGAGTAGGGGAGATTCAAACAAGAGGACATGAGTTGAGAGTTAGGGGGCAAAAATTTAGGGGTAACACAAGGGGGAATTTCTTTACTCAGAGTAGCAGCTGTGTGGAATGAGCTTCCAGTAGAAGTGGTAGAGGCAGGTTCGATATTGTCATTTAAAGTAAAATTAGATAGGTATATGGACAGGAAGGGAATGGAGGGTTATGGGCTGAGTGCAGGTCGGTGGGACTAGGTGAGAGCAGGCATTTGGCATGGACTAGAAGGGCTGAGATGGCCTGTTTCCAAGCTGTAATTGTTGTATGGTTATAATATTTTGCAATGTGGAAATAGAACAACACTAAGTGTTGTCTGATTAATGTTCCATGTGCCATTATTATTGTGCACATTGACTCATTATATTCTCCTGTATCTTTGGAAAGTGGACTTGGAGTTTTGGTTGGGCTTTGTAAAACTTTAATTTTTATTATGTCGCAATATTGCTGTACTCCCCACATTCACTTGAGATCCAGAAAACTTACTCATCTGCAGGTGTCGTATTGCTCTGGAGATATGGAGTTGTTATCTTTTGGCCACTCCCTGACTGATAACTGCCAGCAATTAATATTCACACTTCTGCCATTTCATGGCAGATTATATTTCCACACTTTATGGTTGATAAATCTGTATCACAAATCAGTCTGCACTCATAACTCTTTAATCTGTATTATCTGAAATACTGGAAAGACTAGGCAGGTTAGGCAGCATCAGTGGTAGGAGAAACGGCACTGACATTTTGGGACAAGGGTTCTTAACGAGTACTGGAAAAGTGAGAAGACCTTTTGACCATGTCTGCATGTTTTTATGCATTGAGTTGCTGCCACATGACCTCTCAGATGTCCTGAATGTTACACCCCTTTCTACCTACCATCCTTATTAACCATACAACATTAACAGAGGCTGCTCTCTGATGTGAATGACCATTGAATATGCTCCTCCTATATCCAGCTTCAGAAACAATGAGTAATCTCATACCGCTACTGATAATGTCTCACCGAGCTATCCAGTGTTGGCACTCTCCTGACACGTAATGGCTGTAAATCTTTGGACCTCGACTTCAGAAGGCACTGAATACATTATTTTTCATATATTCAAGAATAACATCAATAGACAGACATGACAGGCATTTTAGGATTCACAAGGGACGTGATTTGAAACTGAAGGACAGAATTTAGAGTCCATATTTTGTACTGTTGTCTCCTCTCTACAGAGGAGTATGATACCATGGAATACGATAATATAGGACCCAAAACTGTATACCAATTCAATCTTATATTTCTGGGTATACTTCCCTTCTCCTAGATTCTATGCCTCGAACAGTAAGATCATAATACGTAGGATCAGAATTAGGCTACTTGGCCCATTGAGTCTGTTCCAACATTCCATCATGGCTGATTTATTATTCCTCTCAACCCCATTCTCATGCCTTCTCCCTGTGCCCTTTGATGCCCTTACTAATAAAGAACCTACCAACCTCCACATTAATATAACCAGTGACTTGGCCTCCACGACTGTCTGTGACAATGAATTCCACAGATTCACCACCTTCTATTAAAATAAGTTCCTCCTTAACTCTGTTAGAAAGTGACATCCTTTTATACTGAGGCTATGCCCTCTGGTTCTACACTCCCCGGCTACAGGAAATATCCTCTCCACATCTACTCTATATCTAGGACTTTCAATATTCGGTAGGTTTCAATGAGATTCCCCTCATTCTTCTAAACTCCGTAGATCCATCAGACACTCCTCATAAATTAATCTTCTCATTCCCAGCGTCATGGTCCTGAACCTTCTCTGGAGCCTCTGCAATGCCGGTAGATTCTTCCTTAAACGGCCCAAAACTGCTCACTACACTCCCAAGTGTGATCTGACCAATACATTATAGAGCCTCAGCATTGCTTCCTTGTTTTTATATTTTAGACCTCTTGAAATGAATGCTAACATTGAATTTGCCTTCCTTACCACCGACTAATCCTCCAGGGGATCCTGTATGATGACTCCCAAGTCCCCTTACACCTCTGATTTCTAGATTTGCTCCCTGTTTGAAAAGTAGTCTGTCTTTATTCCTTTTACCAAAGTGCATGACCTTACACTTCCCAGCACAGTATTCCATCAGCCCCTTTGCCCAAGGAATCAGGGAGTCTGCAGCTTCTCTTAATCGGTCTAAGTCCTTCTGCAGACTCCCTGCTTCATCAACACTACCTGCCCCTCCACCTGGTATTATATTGTCTGCAAGCTTGGCCACAAAGCCATCAATTCTGTCATGCAAATCATTGACATATAACATGAAAAGAAGCAGTCCCAATACCGACCGCTGTGGAGTACCGCTAGTCACCGGCAGAAAAGGCTGCCTTTATTCCCACGCTTTGCCTCCTACCTGTCAGCCAGTCTTCTATCCATGCCAATACCTTTCCTGTAATACCACGGGCCTAAAGAAAAGTATTCCAAAAGTATCTTAGTCATCTTATCTGCACGGCTATATGTTATATCCATCTCTCTGGCTCTGCACAGAATTCATATTGATCCATCATAAACCCTTTGTCATTGGCCCTAACAATTATGATAAACTTAAAACTACTGAGCCCCTTAATCTGCTCAGTTCACTTGTGACTAACAGGGTCACTGGTGAATTCTATCAACTACACCGATTATTTAAAGTTATGCAAAATCAGAGCCCTAGATGGAACCTTGACCAGTGTTTAGACCACTCTACCTGTGGATATAAAGCTCATAGAAGCCATGAATTAATTGTTTCCTGCCACTAATCAAGAACTTCAATTGGAAATTAATAGTGCAACATTTTGGACTACTAACAAAGATATTGTTATCAATTCTGGTGCATTCCATATGGTCATCTCTATTGGTTTGTTGCAGGTTTTCCTGTCTATTAGGTGAAAGGTGATGTCTTTGCAGATGGCTCTAAGTGGGACAAACTGTAATGCAAACCATACACTTCCAATTACAGGGAGTGTCACTAGAAAATACATGGATGGAACAGTGATGGATGGAGTTCCAAAAGTTATCAGAGAGATTTAATCAAGCTGGCGAGGAATAATGCTGGCAGCAGGCAAGCACTTTGTGTGGCGGAACATTGGTTCCCTCTGAGTTGCATGGGTGTGTGGCGGCATGGTAACCTGAAATGCTCCTGCACGCATAGCCTTTGGTGCCAAACAGCTAGATGGAGCAATAAAACATTTACAAAATGTGAAAGGTTCTCTTTGTTCTACTGTATTTCATTATACCCTTCAATTAATAAATAAAATTGAAAGGATGTGATTTTTCACTTTTCATTCTAGATATTTATAGCTTGCACATTACAAAAACAGAACACTTAAAAGTGTTGCACAGTTCTCAGGCTATGCAAAAATTTCCTGCTTAGAGCAATGGTTGGTCTGCAAAAAAAATTAGAGGAAATATTGATTGGGACTTTCCAGTTATAAAGTGGGAAAGTAGGTCAGTGTGAGGTGATGTGAATTTGTATTGTTCCATGAGAGACATCACTGGTGTAATAACAATTTACATTTGGTGGAAGGATTAGTGTTATCAGTTGAGTGCACTCAATAAGCATTGTTATCTTATTTCAATATGCTATGTGGGAATTTTAATCAATATTCTCTGACAAGTTGAGTATTTGAAAAAAGACTTAATTTCACTTTCAATGGCAGTATTGCTGCATACCGTACAAACATTTAGAGAGTTACGCAGTTGTTCAGGAGTGTTCGTACTTGGAAATGCAAAGCTAATATTTCCAGCCATTTATTGAAAACTGCTGGTACATTATCACAGAGTGAGGCATTTTTTCATTTGATAGTTGTAGACGGTATGAGGCCTAATCTTCCCCAATCTTGGGTAGGAGTGAGAGTGAGGAAAGAAGAACTCTCTGCCTGTTATCTGAACAGCTTAAAAAGTGATTTACAGTATTTTTAAAGATTAGCTTTATTTGTCACATGTACATCAAAAGTGAAATGTGTTGGTTGTCTCAACGACCAACACAGACTGAGGATGTGATGGGGCAGCCCACAGATGTGGCTGTTTCCAGCACCAATATATTATGCCCACAACTCACTAACCTCAACCCATATGCCTTTGGAATGTGGGAGGAAACCCAAGCAGTCACAGGGAGAACATGCAAACTCCTTGCAGACAGCAGCAGTAGTAGTTGAACACTGATCATTGATGCTGTAAAGCAGTGCACCAACCCTTGTGCTGCCACACCACTCTACTTCACAGGAGTTTATCCGAGGACAGGGAGGCTCTCGGTTTCATGTATCATTTGGCATCGTCCAAGGAATGTTATTCCCCGTAGTGTCATCGATCTCCATTCATGTACAATTTGCTTTGCAAATCATAATCTGAAAATTATGCATCAATTCACAATCCAGATGTGCTGATTGGAAGCCTGCAAACTTGCACTGAGGATGTTGAATTCCTGAAGGTTCACACCTGCCCTTCAAAGTGGTTCAATGAATGATTAACAGACAAATTTTGGGGCATGCATTGGAAAACAGATCTGAACAAGATGCCACACCGCCATTAGTTACAGTGCACAAAGATGGAGAAGACCCCATTGCTTTCAATTGGGATGGAGAATGCAATTGGAAGTTTTGAAGAATGCACTGGTCTTCACCCAGTGAGGGTGAATGGCAATGTCAAGGATTCCTTTTCCTGTTGAAAATATAGGAACCTTGGTACTTGTTCCCATCACGCAGTATAACCAGGAACAGGGGAGAAGGGTCTGAAGCCATGTCCTCCCCCAGACGAGTTTGACAAGGACTGTGTAGGGCGTTGGCCAGAAAAGAACAATTCAAGTGTCTCCCAAAAGCAACACTCCAATTTCTACTTGTCTGAGGAAAAATGTTTGATAAGAATGGTTTTTGATAGGTGATTTTCAAGGAGAGATGGGCAAAAAAAAGTATTTTTTTTTAAATGGTGAGAAATTAAAAGTGCTTGGTGGCCAGAGGGACTCAGGATTCCTTGTAAGTTAATCTCCAAAAATTTTTTTAAGGTCACTAATTAGTAAGCAAATGATGTTTTGGGTTGCAGTGCAAGATAATCAGGAGATATTACTTGGAGCTCCAATGTGTATATTTGGAATATTGTACATGTCTCTCACCTTGGTACTTAAGGAGAATATGTTGGTGAAATCAGCAATGCAATGGAAGCTCAGCAGGTAGATCCCACCAATCAAAGGTTTGGTGTATAAGAAACGGTTAAACTATCCGACCCTAAACTCGCAAATTTAGGTAATCTCATTTAAGCATGCAAAATTCTTCAGGGGTTTTTACAAGATAGTTGTGGATATTTTGTTTCCCCTGGATGGAATAGTTTGAACTAGGTCTGAAAACCTCAAAATGAACGTCTGCCATACAGAACAGAGATAAGCAGAATATTCTTCACCAAGTGAAAACTCCATCAGAAATCTCTACCCAGTTGTACAGTGGAGACTTATTCACTGAGTATTATCATGAAATGGATTGATTTTTAATTAAATCAAGGTAGGAAAGTGTTGCTAAGTGAAATACAAGACCATAAGATATAGGACCAGAGCTAAGACATTGGACCCATCGAATCTACTCTGCCATTTCATCAGATCTGATCCAATTTTCCTCTCAGCCCCAATCTGCTGGCTTCTCTCCATATCCCTTCATGCCTGACCAATCAAGAATCCATCAACCTCTGCCTTAAATATACATAAAGACCCGGCCTCCAAGGCTCACTGTGGCAAAGAATTCCACAGATTCACCACTCTGGCAAAAAAAAATTCCTCATCTTTTTTTTCCTAAAAGGACTCCCTTCTGCTGTGAGGTTATCTCCTGTGGTCTCAGACTCTCCCACCATAGAAAACATCCTCTCCACATCCACTCGTTCAAGACCTTTCACTATTTGATAGGTTTCAATGATGACACCCCCAATTCTTCTGAATTCTAGTGAATACAGTCCCAGAGCCATCAAATGCTTATCATATGACAAGCCATTCAATTCTGGAATCATTTTCATGAACCTCCTTAATATTATTGAATAGTGAAGCATATAAGAGGGTGAATGGCCAGCTTTGCTTTTCTTCTGTTTTACTGTTTGCAAAATATAGTGATGAAGATGGCAAATTTATCATTGAAACAATGGTTATAATCAATATTCATACCCAACTGGTAGCCTGAGAAGAGTTTATAGTACTATAGGTGCTTTCCTTATTTGAGTGAAGTATCTCAGGCTTCCAGAACATACACATACAATTGTCACTGCCAAATAATCCTACCAGTCAATAGTTTGCAACAAGCTAGCCTGCAGCATTCTGATATTATTGGCCATCTGCATCAGCAAATGCACCAAACTGATGCATGGCTCTCACAGGATGATGGTTATCTCCTGAAACTGGAAATATTTGTGTTATAATTACAGATGGAGGGACAAAATAAGGAATTGTAAAAGACAACCTGAGTAATCAGTAGAAATTTTTGGAAATCCATCAGCAGGGTATTTGGAAGTGTTGGCGTTAATTTATAAACCTATCACAATTCATACAATTGTTTGGTACAATTGAACTGCCAAGACACTTCCTTGTCCAGTGCAGATACCTTGCTCTTGGAGAAGTAAAAAGTAGTGCAAATGAAAGATTCTTGGTCTTCCTTCTAACCAAAGACATTTTATACACTCATCCAAGTTCCTCTGTAAAATCTTTCTCCTCTTGCTTCAGGTTGTGTAGAGGATTTGACAGCATCTATTAAGGTGCCCAGTTGCCATTTATGACGACTAACCCCCAGCATAGATAGTGAACTATGCATTAAGGAGATTTTGCTATTTTATTAGCCCATGCTTTTTGTTCTCAAAAATTGATTTTCAATTCCAGCCTGATTCCTGCAGTTTTGATCTGGTCAACCCTCCAGAGAAAACCTGATTCATTATCAGATGGGCTTCTCACTGTTCCCAGAATTTATCTGGTGCCATACCTTCACTGGAAAAGAACTGGCATACATCAGGATTCCATTGCTTTAAATACTGAGATTGTTTTTCTGCAAAGAAAAACACTTTTTCTGAAAGAAATTCTGTTGACTGATAACTTGACATGATTGGTGTTAAGACATCGTTATTCATTACAATGCAGCCACCCCCCATTATCCATTAACATTTCAGGACAAATTCAGCATTGCTTTAATCAAGCTACTGAAGTTGAAACTTTCAAAAGTGATGAACAGATGATAAATCAAACTGAAATTTCTTCACACACCATCTCAATTTCACTCAGGTATAAAAATAAGGGAAACATTGTACAAGTTAATAAAAACTTCTGTCATTTTAATTTTTCCTTCTTATTTTCTTTAAACAATTTAACATTCTATTCTCAATGGCCAGCATGAATATACATCTAAGCCTTGTATCTAAACCAGGAGTGGTGAACCTTTGAGAGCCAGTGACCAAAAGGCAATAATATTCCAAAAAATATTTTCTTCTGTGCCATGGTAATTTGGAACAAAAATCATCATTGATTACTGAATTAGTACAAGTATGGACAGTTTTAAGGAAAAAAGATTAATCCTGTTGCTTATTTAGATATATTTATTATTTTACTATTATTAAAAGTACTTTATAACAGAAACAGATTGGAAATAAAAGCATTTCAGAAAACTTGTTCAAAATTATTAATCTTTTAAAATGATTGAAAAATAACCTCATTTCCAACCTCATCATTAATTCTGTACCTCAATGTAAGAAATACAAGAACACAAGATTTATAATGCTTTAATCACCTTTTTTAACCATGCCAAATGTTTCAATCCACTGCTCTTGAAAATCTCCGCTGCTTCTCCCATTTGAATGCTTTTGATCCTTTGCTGGTTTATCTGACATTCTGAACAAGCTGAAATGGGTAAACAATTTTAAAACATCTCAATAAATGTAAATAGCAGTATTACTAAGTAAAATATTTTATTGCAAAAAAGATATTCCTAGAAGTGCTAAACTACATAAATTACACAAAGGGTCTCAGCCTGAAACATCGACTGTACTTCCTACAGATGCTGCCTAGCCTGCTGCGTTCCACCAGCATTGTGTTGCTTGAATTTCCAGCATCTGCAGATTTCCTCGTGCTTACATAAATTTACTATTATTGCTGAATTTCTAAAACATAAATTCCAGAACTTTGACTTCCAGACAACAGTCAACAATTCTGTAATGATTTCCAAAATGATAGCAATGGTATCACTCATTTAGCAATAACAAAATCAATTTCAACCTCCCTTAAAAACATATTCTTATCTAATTATAATAATTCTTGTGTCAAAATGTTACAATTGAGCAATATTCTCCAAATGCAGTAAAGGTCACAGAAGAATTATTGAGCAAGTTCAATGTGAGAACTTTTCTTTTCCATTTTGCCTTTGGTAGATTGATTTTTGAAGGCTTGTTTTTCTCATCAATATAATTGAATCTAATCAAAGCATTCTGTGGTTCAAACAATGGAAATCATAATTTTGGTGGCTTCATAATGCATCCTATGGTCTGAATGTTACCAGAGAAACTTAAAGTGAATTTTTAAACTTATTTCATAAAGCTATTGACTTCCTTGCACATCAGATTATTCTAATAACTGACACTGAAGTCAGTCCAATTTATGACTGATTTAACTTACCTCAGTCTGAAATTGATCCATGAGAAATTATGGCATCATGGACAGGATTACAGGCTGCATATGTTTAGTTCACTAGTCACAAACAAACTGCTGACTTGCCCTTGGCCTTTACTACTACTCTATCACTTCATCCTAACAAATGTGAAATAACTTTCTCACCAAGCCCTGAAAAATTGTCTTTCCTTTTAATACCATGCAGTTCATTCAAAAACCATTTCAGCCAAACAACTTAACCTCCTTCAATCCTGCTTCACACCAGCTTCACAGTTTATTTTAACTCAATGTATCAGCATATTCTTTGTTATTTTATCCTTGCGAAATGGTGCACCACTGAAGGATGGAGTTTAGGGGTGCACACAAGTAGATTCACTGTCTCTTTACCCCATCTTTTCACTAGATAATATTCAGAGCCCTTGTTAGACTATCTATATCTTATACTTTTAGGATAAAAGGACAATTTAGTCTTTTCTGAGAGTTCCTGTGTTATCATTATGGAACTATTTAGTATTGACAACTATTTCCATCTCTAACTTGTTTCATAAAACAGAACCATGCTCAGTAATCTTAAATGCTGACCAGACAATATTCCATACTGGATTCTAAGTATACAACATAACCTGTCCCCATGTGGTTGTATTGCTCAAGGAATGGAGCTTGGGACATTTGACTTTGTGGACTTTATGAACCTCTGTTGCAACACTTAATGATTTAAGATTCTGTACCCATAGACTTTTTGTACACCTCATTTAAAATTTCATCTGAACACTATCTTTGGAACTGTACCACCCCACACTAATCAGCTTTCTGTATCTCAGCATATTTGTTTGTGGTATTTTGTTTGGTAAACAGAATAGCATGAAAGGAAAGTTTGAGAAAAATAATGCAATCATATAAATATTAAAATTAACCTAAAGATATGGTTATATTATCATAAATTCAACAATCTAAAATGATTTATAATAAGTCAAACATAATGAACATACAAATGTACTATCATATTGCAAAGTCATTCTTTGTGAGCATTCGTTACGGGATGATAGAACAGTGTTAATGACACAAGACTGAAAATTAAAGGCTTGTTTTTAAACCTGTTTTAACTTTAGTTGCAATTCTTTCTGGAGGAAGTCACTTCAGCAAAGTGAACTTAAAGAACTACATACAGATGGCGATGGAAGAGTCCAAAGTGTTTCTTATCATTGTTACGTACCCGTGACACGTGACAGTGGTACCCTTGTCACGTGACTGGGGTTGAAGCTATACTGGACTTGAGGTAATGGTCTTGTGATGGTGGAGTGACGTCATTTTCCCACCAGTAGAGATCATGTGACAGGTTTTTTTTTTTTATACAGGGTATAAGAGGAGGACCCCACCCTGTGAGGTGGGGCAGTTCGTGGCTGGATTTGCCATGTTGACTTCATGCCACTGCGTGATTTAATGTTATGACGCAGTTTAGTTGAAAGATGAAGTTTTATCTAATGCCTAAAGTTTAAAAGGTCATTGCCAGCAGTTTCTTTACAATACTGTTAGTGGAGAGTGAAGATAAGAGTTCGGGAGTTAAAGATAGAGGAGAATCGAATTTCGACGGTGAAACGGGTTCGACCTTATTTGATCCTCATTCGGAAGGATTTCGTTGACTATTCTTGTGTTAATCCCTGGGATGACCAGAAAGGATTTGAGAATAGTGTGGAAGGAAAGGTCAGTGCCTTTAAGCCGTTACGTTTCATAAAATTCTTCGTGGGAAGAGTTCGACGCCGGGGATTGAAGGAAAACGACGTGGAAGAGAATTTAAATCGCCTTAAAAAGTCTCTCCTTTTAAATGGCCTGTGAGCATTTTGAACTTTTGGCAATATCGCTTTAAGAACCATTTGAGCTGCATCACTTTAAGAACTGTTAAGCTGCCACACAGCAGCTGTTTTCCGGTTACGTTAGTGTTTGTTTACTTTTGGGAGGTTTGTTTTCAGTGTTTAATAAACGTGTTATTTGTTATAAAAACCCTTGCCTAACTCATATGTTCATTGTTGCCTGAATACGCAACATTAATACTTACTAAAGGCTTTATTGAAATAGGAGCAGGAGTAGGTCATCAGGCCCCTCAAACCCATTCTGCCATTCAATAAGATCATGGCTGATCTGACCATGAACTCATTTCCACCTACCTGCTTTTTCCCCCCCATAACCCTTAATTCCCTTACTATGCAAAAATCTATCCAACCTTGTCTTAAATATATTTACTGAGGTAGCCTGCACTGCTCCATTGGGCAGAGAATTCTACAGATTCACCACTGTCTGGGAAAAGCAGTTCCTTCTCATCTGCATCCTAAATTTATTCCCCCAAATCTTGAGGCTATGTCCCTTAGTTCTAGTCTCACCTACCAGTGGAAACATTTTCCCACCCGTCTTATCTTTCCCTTTAATAATTTGGTGTTTCTATAAGATTTCCTCTCATTCTTCTGAATTCCAGCAAGTGTAGTTCCACCCTACTCAGTCTCTCCTCAGTCTAACCCCCTCATCTCTGGAATCAACCTGGTGAACCTCCACTGCACCACCTCCAAAGCCAGTATATTCTTCCTCAAGTAAAGAGACCAGAACTGCATGCAGTACTCCAGATGCAGTCTCACCAGTACTTGTACAGTTGCAACATAACTTCCTGGCTCTTAAATTCCATCCCTCTAGTAATGAAGGACAACATTCTATTTGCCTTCTTGATAGCCTGCTGCATCTGCAAACCAACCTTTTGTGATTCATGCACAAGCACTTCAAAGTCCCTCTGCACAGAAGCATGCCGCAATCTTTTACCATTTAAATAACAATCTGATCTTCCATTTTTCCTTCCAAAGTGGATGACTGCATATTTACCAATATTGTACTCCATCTGCCAGACCCTTGCCCACTCACTTAACCTATATCTCTCTGCAAAGTCTCCATATCCTCTGCACAAATGCTTTTCCTCTCAATTTAGTGTCATCAGCAAACAGATACCCACTTGGCCCCTCTTCCAGATCATTAATGTATATCATGAACAGTTACAGGCCCAGCACCAAGCCCTGCAACACACCATTCACCACTGATTACCAACCAGAGAAACAACCATGTATCCCAACTTTCTGCTTTCAATTGGTAACCAATCCTCTATCCATGCTAATACATCACCCCCTACTCTATGCATCCTTATGGATAATTCTTATATACAGCACCTTATCAACTGCCTTTTAGGTATCCAAGTAAATAAAGTCCATACATTCCCCTCTATCCACTGCACTCACTATACTCTCAAAGAGCTCCAGTAAGTTTGTCAAACAGGACCTGCCTTTGTTGAATCCATGCTGCATCTGCCTGATAGATCTATTTCTTTTCAGATGCCTATTTCTTCTTTAATGAAAGCTTCAAACAATTTCCCAGCTACAAATGTTAAACTAACTGGCCTATAGTTACCTGCCTTTGGCCTACTTTTTTTAAAAAATTGCATAACATTTGTCATCTTCCAAGCCACTGGGACCTGCCCTGTGTCCAGAGAATTTTGGTAAATTATCACCAAAGCCTCAACTATAACCACTGCCATTTCTTTCAGTACTCTGGGATGTATTCCATCAGGTCCAGGGGACATGCCTATTTTCAGGCTCAGCACTACCTCTTTAGCAATAGCTATCTAATGTGGTCCTCATCTTTCATTACATCAATATTATTGTCATACAGGGGGCATTGAGACAGGACCCAAATGCAGGACACAGACATTGAAGTACTAGGAACAGGGCAGGGCAAAACTAAAGGACAGGACAGGTCACAGTTCATGGCATTCATGGGGGTCTTGGAGTGCTTGGGTAGCTCAAGGCTGGAGTCTTGGGTTCTTGGAGCTAGACTCCTGGGCAGAACACAGGGCACAACCCAACAAAGGCTAGGAACAGGGAGGGACCAAACCAACCACAGGATAACAGCAACCAGCCTGACTTACCTGACAGAGACAAGGGACAGGAAGGGAGTGCAGTCTGGGGTGGCTTCAAGATGCAAGGCAGCCAGTAACCTCAGCAGGCTACAGAACAGCTAAATTCATAACTCACTGAATAAACTCACCTTCCACCAGTGGGTTACTCCAAGCAGAAACTGACAGAACCCAAACCACACTCACTCACAGGGCCACTTATATTCCCAGCCAACCAGATGAGCATCAGGTGCAAATGCTTGAGTCCAAGCCAAAACAAGGGACAGTCGGAAGACCCGGAGTCCAGAGTCCACAGACCGGATCGTGAACCGGAGTGCAGACTTCGGACTGGACCATGACAACTATCTCTTTTTGGCATGTTTGATGTGTCCTCCACAGTAAAGGCTGACACAAAATAGTCATACAAAGCCTCAGCCATTTCCTCATTACCCAATATCAATTACCCCTTCTCGTCCTCCAAGGGACCTGCGTTCACTTTGACCACCTTTTTCCACTTTATATAATTATAAAATTTTTACGATCTGTTTTTATATTTTGTGCTAGCTTTTTTTCATAGTCCATCTTTCCTTTCTTTATTGCTTGCTTAGTGGTTCTTTGTTGCTTTTTAAAGTCTTCCCAATTTTCCAATTTCCCCCTACTCTTGGTGACTTTATATGCACAAGCTTTTAGTTTGATGCCTTCTTTTATTTCCTTAGTTATCCAAGGCTGGCTCTCCCCACCCTTCCTGTCCTTGCTTTTAACTGGAATATATTTATGTTGGGCACTGTGAAAAATCACTTTGAAAGTCTTCCACTGTTCCTCAACCTTCCCACCATATAGCTTGTGTTCCCAGTCTACCATACCCCACTCCTCCCTCATCCCATTGTAGTCTCCATTGTTTACGAATAATAAACTGGTTTAGGATCAAATTATTGCACCCTTCATTTGCATGAGAAACTCAATCATACTGTGATCACTCTTTCCAAGAGGATCTCTAACTACAAGGTCAATGATTTTACCTGTCTCATTGCACAGGACCAGATCCAAGATAGCTCGTTCCCTTGTAGTTTCAGTAACATGCTGCTCAAGAAAGCCATCATGGATGCATTCTACGAAGTCCTCCTCAAAGACTGCTTCAAACAACTTGATTCACCCAATCTTTGTGCAAGTTAAAGTCCCCCATGATAACTGCTGTTCCATTCTTCCATGCCTCAGATATTTCTGTTTATTGCCTGTGTCACTGTAATGTTATTATTCAGTGGCCTCTAGACAACTCCCGCTAGTGATATTTTTCCCTTTAATATTCCTAATCTATACTCAGATGGATTCAACATTCTACTCCTTAGATCTTATATTGTCTCTCTCTCTATCACCCTGATCTCATCCTTAATTAAGACCGCTATCCCACCTCCCTTACCTTCCTGCCTATCCTTCCGAATTACCTAATATCCTTGGATATTTCCAATCCTCTCCACCCTGCAAACACATTTCTGTAATGGCCACTAAATCATACCCCTTTATACTGATTTGTGCCACATGTTCACTGACTGTGTTTCAAATACTACAATCGTTCAGATAAAGTACCCTTACACTCATTGTGCTTTTAAAATCTAATAATCTTTGTCTCTTTTGCCCTTGACTTTTCTGCACTCCTCCCTTACTTTCTCTTGCTTTTACTTTATCTTTATCCACACTTTTCTCTTTTACTTTATCCATACTTCTCCAATCTGTTGAACCCACTCCCCCTGCTATTTAATTTAAAGCCAGATCCACTACCCTAGATATGCAATTCACTAGGATCCATCGTGGTTCAAGTGGAGCCCATTCTCAATGGAACAGGCCTCCCCTTCCCCAATACTTGCACCAGTTTCCCATGAATTCAAACCCACTTCTCCCACACCAATCCTTGAGCCACACATTTAACTCTCTGATCTTCTTGATCCTATTCCAATTTGCATGTGGCTAATGTAGTAAACCAGAGATCACCACCTTTTTGGTTCTACATTTTAATTTAGACCCTAGCTGCTCAAATTCCCTCAGCAGAACCTCTTTCCTCATTCTACCTATGACAGAGAACTTTGTCTATTCTCCTGACTATACTATCCCCAATTACAACTACATTTCTCTTCTCTCCCCCCTCTTGAATGGCTCCCTAATCCATGACGCCACAGTTAGGTTGCTCATCCTTCCTACAGCCCCCACTCTTATCCACACAGGGAACAAGAATCTGCCAGAGTAGCATCTGCGATCTGGCAGAAAGCTATAGACCAGGTGCTGCAAGTCTGCTCAGGCGCTCAGTGTTCCTGGGATGATGTCATTGTTACTGGTAAAGTTGACAAGGAAGATCTCCAAAATCTCAAGACAGTGTTAAAAAGTTTTGAAGATTATGGGCTCAGAGCAAGACACAACGAGTGTGAATTCTTTAAACCAAGCATCACTTAGTGTGCTCACACCATTGAAGCACAAGTCTTACACAGGCATGCTGAGAAAGTTCAAGCAGTGTCACACGGCTAAAGGATGTGTCACAGTTTGTGGTTCTTTTTAGGATCTGTCAGTATTATAACAGATTCTTGTCAAACCTGGTTACTATTCTTTACCCCTTGAACTCATTACTACAGATCAGGAAAGGCAACGGGCAAAGCAGTGTGAGTCAGTTCTCCAAAAGGTAAAGGAAATGGTTACATTGGACAACGTACTCACACATGATCGGCGTCATCCAGTGAAGCTACATTATCTCACATGTAATGAGTGATGGAAGTGAACGCCCCATAGCCTTTGCATCACGTTCCCTCACCACTGCAGAGAAAAATTACACACAGATTGACAGAGCAGCTTTGAGTCTGGTTTGGAGGGTAAAAAATTTCAAGCAGTAGTTGTATGTGAGAGAGTGTGTTTACCCTGATTGCTGATTATCAACCACTTGCGTCCAATCTCCATCCACAGAAGGGTTTGGTTGTTTGAGTCCAAGAGCACAGAAACAGGCCCTGCGGCCCATCTAGTCCGTGCTGAAACCACTTAAACTGCCTACTCCTGGGCCCATCCATGTACCTGTCCAAACTTCTCCCAGTCGTTGAAATCGGGCTCGCACGCACCACTTACGCCAGCAGCTCATTCCGCACTCTCACCGCCCTCTGAGTGTTCCACTAACGGCAGCAGTATGAATGCTCAGTCTCTTGCAGGGTACAATCACTTTTCAATTCAGCAGAATAACTAATCATTAAAATGCAAATGGATTGTACCACTTACTTTTAGAAAAGGAAGTACTTGAAAAATTTACAAAACAAGACACCCCTCTTGACGTATTCTCCCTAATGCAAATCAAAAGTCTCCTTATTACAGAAGTGATGATGGAAAACAAAAACGACCCCACACTGTCTTAGGTCTGCATGGCAAAGCAAAGTGGCTGGAATGTGCAGCAGAAATTCAAATTTCCCCTTATTTACCATGCCCTGGATGAACCTGCCCTTGATGGGGGTTGCCTTATGGGGGGGATTGGGAGTTGTTGTACAATCCGTGCTGAGAGCTAAGGCATTGCAGGAGCTACAGGCACAGTCAAAAATGAAAGCACTGGCTCAAAGCTTTGTCTGATGGCCTGGGATAGGTCAGCAGATCGAGCAGCTGCCATGCACTGTTCAGGATGCCAACTCATCCGGAAGATGCCCAGAGCAGTATCTCTCCATCCTTGCAAAGTGCCTGCATTACCCTTTCAGAGGCTTCGTGTGGACTTTGCCAGGACATTCATAGGCACAAATTTCTTGGCAGTAGTGGATGCGGCTATAGAATGAGTGGAAGTGTTCCCAGAAGCCCCCCACTACAGCCTCGCACACTGTTGATGTGTTGAGATGCTCCTTCTCAATGCCCGATGTTGTACTGTTGTTTAAAAAGGGTCTAAACAGAAATCAAGAAATTATAGGCTGGTGAGTCTGATATTGGTTGTGGGAATGTTTCCAGGAGTTATAGAACATAGAACATAGAACAGTACAGCACAGTACAGGCCCTTCGGCCCACAATGTTGTGCCAACCCTCAAACCCTGCCTCCCATATAACCCTCTACATTAAATTCCTCCTTATACCTGTCTAGTAGTCTCTTAAACTTCACTAGTGTATCTGCCTCCACCACTGACTCAGGCAGTGCATTCCACGCACCAACTACTTTCTGAGTGAAAAACCTTCCTCTAATATCCCCCTTGAACTTCCCTCCCCTTACCTTAAAGCCATGTCCCCTTGTACTGAGCAGTGGTGTCCTGGGGAAGAGGCGCTGGCTGTCCACTCTGTCTATTCCTCTTAATTTCTTATACATCTCTATCATGTCTCCTCTCATCCTCCTTCTCTCCAAAGAGTAAAGCCCTAGCTCCCTTAATCTCTGATCATAATCCATACTCTCTAAACCAGGCAGCATCCTGGTAAATCTCCTCTGTACCCTTTCCAATGCTTCCACATCCTTCCTATACTGAGGCAACCAGAACTGGACACAGTACTCCAAATGTGGCCTAACTAGAGTTTTATAGAGCTGCATCATTACATTGCGTCTCTTAAACTCTATCCCTCAACTTATGAAAGCTAACACCCCATAAGCTTTCTTAACTACCCTATCTACCTGTGAGGCAACTTTCAGGGATCTGTGGACATGTACCCCCAGATCCCTCTGCTCCTCCACACTACCAAGTATCCTGCCATTTACTTTATACTCTGCCTTGGAGTTTGTCCTTCCAAAGTGTACCACCTCACACTTCTCCGGGTTGAACTCCATCTGCCACTTCTCAGCCCACTTCTGCATCCTATCAATGTCTCTCTGCAATCTTCGACAATCCTCTACACTATGTACAACACCACCAACCTTTGTGTCGTCTGCAAACTTGCCAACCCACCCTTCTAACCCCACATCCAGGTCGTTAATAAAAATCACAAAAAGTAGAGGTCCCAGAACAGATCCTTGTGGGACACCACTAGTCACAACCCTCCAATCTGAATGTACTCCCTCCACCACGACCCTCTGCCTTCTGCAGGCAAGCCAATTCTGAATCCACCTGGCCAAACTTCCCTGGATCCCATGCCTTCTGACTTTCTGAATAAGCCTACCATGTGGAACCTTGTCAAATACCTTACCAAAATCCATGTAAATCACATCCACTGCACTACCCTCATCTATATGCCTGGTCACCTCCTCAAAGAACTCTATCAGCCTTGTTAGGCACGATCTGCCCTTCACAAAACCATGCTGACTGTCCCTGATCAGACCATGATTCCCAAAATGCCCATAGATCCTATCTCTAAGAATCTTTTCCAACAGTTTTCTCACCACAGACGTAAGGCTCACTGGTCTATAATTACCTGGACTATCCCTACTACCTTTTTTGAACAAGGGACTGGATATATAAGTATTTGAATAGACATGGACTGGTTAAGGATAGTGTGAATGGCTTCGTGCGTGGTAGGTAAGGTGGTTAACTGGGTCAGAAAATTTGCAGATGACACTAAGATTGGGGGTGTAGTGGACAGTGAAGGAGACTATCGTGGCTTGCAGAGGGATGTGCCTCAGTTGGAAAACTGGGCTGAAAATGGCAGATGGAATTTAATGCAGACAAATGCGAGGTTTTGCACTGCTGTAGGATCACCAGGATAGGTCTTACAGCATGAATGGTAGGGCACTGAGGAGTGTGGGAATGCAGGTACAAAATTTATTGAAAGTGGCATCAGAGGTAGATAGGATTGTAAAGAAAGTTTTTGGCACATTGGCCTTTATAAATTAATGTATTGAGTACAAGAGATGGGATGCTATGTCGAAGTTGTTTAAGACATTGATGAGGCCTAATTTGGAGTATTGTGTGCAGTTTTGGTCACCTACCTACAGGAAAGATGTAAACAAGGTTGACAGAATGCAGAGAAAATTTAAAATGATATTGCCAGGTCTGGAGGACCTGAGTTATAAGGAAAGATTGAATAGGTTAGGATTGTATTCTTTAGAATGTAAAAGATTGAGAGGAGATTTGATAAAGGTATACAAAGTTATGAGGAGTATAGATAGGGTAAATGCAAGCAGGCTTTTTCCACTGAAGTTGAGTGGGACTGCAACAAGAGGTCATGGGTTAAGGGTGAAAGGTGAAAAGGTTAAGGGGAACATGAGGGGAAAACTCATCACTCAGAGGGTCATGAGAGTGTGGAATGAGCTGCCAACTCAAGTGGTGCATGCAAGCTCAATTTCAACATTTAACGTAAGTTTGAATAGGTACGTGGATAGTAGGGATATGGAAGGCTATGGTCCAGGTGCAGGTCATTGGGAATAGGCAGCTTAAATGGTTTTAGCATGGACTGGTATGGCCAAAGGGCTTGCTTCCATGCTGTACTTCTCTATGACTCTATATTCCAATGCATCACACTCCACAACCAATAACTCACAGGCTGTGCTGTTCCAGGGTCATTGATCGCACTCAAGCTTGCATCTCCTCAAGAAGGAGTTTGTCCTGCAGTTGAGACAAATTGAGGGCTCTTCAATAGAAGACAGAGGGTAGTAGTCAATGGTTAGAGGTTAGCTGTGTTCCACACCGATCATGCTGGGACCTCTCCAGTATATAAATTACCTAGATGAAAACACAGATGGCTGGGTTAGTAAGTATGCAGATGATATGAAGATTTGTGGTGCTGTAGTTAGTATAGAAGACTGGCAAAGGATACAACAGAGAATTGATCAGTTGCAGACGTAGCTGGAGGAGTTGCAGATGGAGTTTAACCAAGCCAAATGAGCAGTGCTGTACCTTGGGAGATCAAATGTAAAGAGACAAGTGTTGCTGCAAGTAGTAATCTTGGGTTCCAAGTCCATACTTCCCTGAAGGTGGCTGCATAAGTTGGTAGGGTGGTAAAAAGAAAAATGGCATGCTTGCCTTTATTAGTCAAGAAATTGAATTCAAGTTATATTGATGCTTTGTAAAACTCTAGCCAGAATTTAGTCAGAAACCAGAAACACATCACAACATGAACCGCAGAGTCCAATCCACTATCTGCATCAATTAAACCTGCACCGAGAGCGTTGCCTTCAGATCTGGTCAACCCCATTACAGGAGGGATGCTGAGGCACTGGAGAAGATGGAGAAGAGGTTCCCCAGGATGCTGCCTGGATTAGACGACACGTGTTAAAAGGAAAGGTTAGACAAGCGCATGTTGTTCTCTCCGGTGTGGCAGAGGTGATGGGAGATCGGATCGAGGTTTACAAGATAATGAGAAACATAGATAGAATATACAGCTAATATCGTTTTCCCAAGGTTGAAATGTCTAATACTAGATGGCATGCAGTTAGGGTGAGAGAGGGGAGTTCAAAGGATACATTGTGTCCTTGCAAAGACAGTAGGGGTACCTGGAACGTGCTTCCGAGGGTGGTGCTGGACGCTCTTAGATAGACACATGAATGTGCGGGACGTGGAAGGATGTGATCATTGTTTAGCCAGAAGGGATTAGTTTAGTTAGGCATTTGATTACTCATATAATTAGTTAGGCACAACATTGTGGATGGAAAGGCCAGTCTCTGTGCTGTATTGTTCTATGTTCTCACTTTTATCTTCTCTGGTCTATGTTTTATGTAAATATCTCTTGGATAGGTACGCAAATGTGCACGTTTTAGAGGGAGTGCCTATTAGTAACCTCTCTCTCTCTCTCTCTCTCTCTCTCTCTCTCTCTCTCTCTCTCTCTCTCTCTCTCTCTCTCTCTCTCTCTCTCTCTCCCCCCCCCCCCCCCCCCCCATCCTTGCTCCCACTCCCTGCTGCCAGAGGATGGTATCTGAGCAACTGGTCTTTCTCTTGCTGTCACTTTCTACTCCCGGAGGAAGGAGCCTGCGCTGATCAGTCTCTTGCTTGATGCCGCTGAAGGATAGTCCCTCAGTCTTTGGTCTTGGGCAAGGTTTAATTGATGCAGGTTGTGGATTGGACCCTGTGGTTCATGTTGTGATGTGTTTCTGGTTTCTGGCTAAATACAAGCAAATAGGACTAGCTCAGCTGAGAATTTTGGCTTGTTTCTGAGCTCTATGATTCTATGACTAGTTAGACTGAGCCTGCTCCCCCATTAAACAAGATCATGACACCCTAGTCTAAAATTCTGCTGTGAGGAGGGCGCAGTAGTGTAGTGGTTAGCACACTGCTTTACAATACAAGTGAGTCAGGTTCAATTCCCATCACTGCCTGTAAGGAGTTTATACGTTCTCCCTGTGACGGTGTGGGTTTACTCTGTGTCCTCTGGTTTCCTCCCACATTCCAGAGATGTACCGGTTGGTAGGTTAACAGGTCATTGTAAATTCTCTTGTGATTGGGCTAAGATTAAATTGGGGGATTGCTGGGTGGCATGGCTCAAAGATCTGGAGGCCTACCCCGTGCTGTAGGCCAATAAATAAATAACTAGATTCCCCCACTAGGGAAAGCATCCCCTTTGAAGACCCCATATATTTCAGTAGGATCTACTCTTACCTTTTGAATCTCACCTGAGTGTACTCCCAGTCTGCTTTTCTTTCTTCATATGCTACCTTTTTCACCTGTGTCAACAACCTAATGACCTTTTACTGCACTGTGTCCAGCTCAGAGTTACTCCTTCTTAAATATGAAAGCAAACTACAGACTGAATCAGAATCAGAATCAGGTTGACAGTGTATTACTGACATGGAATTGGTTTCTTTGTGGCAGCAGTACAGTGCAAGTACAGAACAGTACAGAAGTGGCCAAGTCAGTACCCAGTAAAATTGCATCAGAATTTCTCTACTTTTAAACTTTCTATCTTTGGCTACAAAACCAAACACACCTTCAGCTCTCTCAATTACTTGTTCTATTGGGTAAGGCATTACTTTATGATCTATACACCAGGACCCCAGATCCCTTTGTATGACAACATTTTGTAGTCCAACTCCATTACCATTCAGCTCTTCCTGTATCTGGACACAAGGTCTCCCAGATCACGTAATATACTTATATGTTCCTCGCAGTTTTCCTTCCAACCTACCTATGTGTCAATAACAAAGTTAGCAAACTTTGCACTTAGTGTAGTGCTTTACAATGGCAGCTGCAAGTTCCACGTTCAGTTCCCACCGCTGTCTGTAAGGAGTTAGTACATTCTCCCTGTGACTGTGTGGGTTTCCTCCTCCTACATTCCAAAAAGATGTGCGGGTTAAGCTGTGGGCTTGCTATATTGGCACTGGAAGCATGGCAACAATTGCAAGATGTCATTGACACAAGCAACGCATTTCACTCTATGGTTCGAAATAAAGCTACTCTTTCATCTTCAGAAGAGTAGGAATTTCAGGTTGTACACTGTGTACATTCTCTGATATTAAATTGAACCATTGAATCATTGTATAAAGGCTGAGGTTGCATTCCTTATTTCTGAAGGCACAAAATTGTCTTTATGTTACCAACCGGAAAAAAAGTCTATTGGTCCGTTGCATGTTTTCTCTGTTCACAGCTAACCAGCTTAATATGCACCCATGCCAATATTAGGGAGCCACTCCTAACCACACTGCCAGTGTAAAGCTGATAAATCCCTTACAAAGATTGCAATTATCTAATCACACAATACATTAATCTCGTTTTCTGTCATAAACCTCAACAATTCTAACCTGCTAGGTGTAGAATTGATGAGGTGTTCTTTCACTCCACCACAACATCATGAGACAGAATGAAACTGATGAAAGGAGAGAAACTCCCTGACTTGTTTTCGATATTCTGAGAATCCAAGGTGACTGATGCCACTCAGTTTAAAACATGAGTGTTTACAAGACTCTAGTAGTGATGGCAATGAAACATTGTTCTGGGTATTTGATCATTTCCTCTCTTCGGATATATTACATCCTGTCAATGACTTCAGCAAGTGTGTAAAAACAGGTGGCACTTTTTTCAAGTGCAGGTGTTTGAGAGGACATCCCAGATCTTCTTTGCCTTTATTCTTTGGAAAAGTGCACATTGGAATGTAAAATCCTGGTTAAGTTGTCCGAAATGTGAAGGTATCTCTTTGGAATAGGAGATTCCCACATTTTGGAGAGAAGTTGTCATTTTAGCAATTGGTGATTACCATATACTCAAACTGGAATTTGAAATTGCTACTTTGGGAGAGAGATTGGAACAATAGGAGAGTAACCTTACTCATTGTTTTTCTTAATAAGATCGCTTACTTTTCCAAAAGGTTAAAGTATTGTCCAACACCTAATTTTAATTTTTAGAATTCTTTTGGAAAGTTCAATTTTAGTGTAATTCAAGTGTTTTGTGGGTAGGATTTAGATCATTCTCATCTCCTAGAATGCAAATATATAATGGTTTTGAAATTCTATTATGTGTGGTAAAATACAAATGAGGATTTAGTTTAGTCCAGTTTTCTCCAGAGACTGGACAAAACTATTGCAACACATTGCTGACACAGAGAACCAGAGAGACGAAAGACGGGTTTTAAATTCTTACTAACAAAGATACCAGCGGGTCATTCAATACAATTTCAATAGCTATTATGATACTGACAAGGGAAGTCAAGGTTATTGTAAAAACAAAAGAAAGGGCATACAACAAAGCAAAAATTAGTGGGAAGATAGAGGATTGGAAAGTTTTTAAAAACCTACAGAGAACAATTAAAAATATCATTAGAAGGGAACAGATGAAATATGAAAGCAAGCTGGCAAATAATAACAAAGTAGATAATAACAGTTTTTTTCAAGTATGTTAAAAATAAAAGAGAAATGAGAGTGGATATACGACCGGTGGAAAATGAGGAAGGAGAGATAATAATGGGAGAAGGAGATGACTGATGAATTAAATGAGTATTTTGCTTCAGTCTTCACTTTGGAGTACACTAGCAGTATGCCTGATGTTGTAGTGTGTGAAGGAAGAGAAGTGGGTGCAGTTACGATTATAAGAGAGAAGCTGCTCAAAAAGCTGAAAGACCTAAAGGTATGTAAGTCACCCGGACCAGAGGAACTGCACCCTAGGGTTCTGAAAGAGGTAGTGTTAGAGATTGTGGTGGCATTAGAAATTATCTTTCAAAAGTCATTGGATTCTGGAATGGTGCTAGAGGACTGAAAAATTGCAAATGTCATTCCACTCTTTAAGAAAGAGGAAGGCAGCAGAAAGTAAGTTATAGACTAGTTAGTCTTTCCTCAGTGGTTGGTAAGATGTTGGAGTCAATTGTTAAGGAGAAGGTGCTGGATTACTTAGTGACACAGGACAAGATAGGGCAAAGTCATCATGGTTTCCTTCAGGCAAAATCCTGCCTTACGAACCTGTTGGAATTCTTTGAGGAGATTACAAGTAGGATAGGTAAAGGGGATGCAGTCGATGTTGTATATTTGGACTTTCAGAAGGCCTTTGACAAGGTGCCACACATGAGGCTGCTTACCAAGTTAAGAGCCCATGGTATTACAGTAAAGTTACTAACATGGTTAGAGCATTGGCTGGTGGTAGGAGGCAGCGAGCGGGAATCAAAGGGTTCTTTTCTGGTTGGCTGCCAGTGACTAGTGGTGTTCCACATGGGTCAGTGTTGGGACCACTTCTTTTTATGCTGTATATAAATACCTTAGATGATGGAATAGATGGCTTTGTTGCCAAGTTTGCAGATGATATGAAGAACGGTGGAGGGGCAGGAAGTTTTGAGGAAACAGGTAGGATGCAGAAGGATCTAGACAGATTAGGAGAATGGGCAAGAAAGTGGCAAATGAAATATAATGTTGGAAACTACATGGTCCTGTACTTTGGTAGCAGAAATAAATGTGCGGACTTCTTTCTAAGCAGGGAGAAAATCCAAAAATCTGAGATGCAAAGGGACTTGGGAGTTCTTGTGCAAACACCCTAAAGGTTGACTTGTAAGTTGAGTCGGTGGTGAAGAAGGCAAATGCCATGTTAGCATTCATTTCAAGAGGTCTAGAATACAAGTGCAAGGATGTGGTGTTGAGGCTTTGTAAGGTACTGGTGGGGCCTCACCTTGAGTATTGTGAACACCTTGAGTATTTGGGACCCTCATCTTAGAAATGATGCGCTGGCATTGGAGAGGGTCCAGAGGAGGTTCACAAGGATGATTCCAGGAATGAAAGGCTTACCATACGAGGAACGTTTGATGGCTCTGGGTCTGTACTCGCCAGAATTCAGAAGAGTGAAGGGGGGTCTCATTGAAACCCTTTGAATGTTGAAAGGCCTAGACAGAGTAAATGTAGAAAGGATGATTCCCATGGTGGGAGAGTCTAGGACAAGAGGGCACAGCCTCAGGATAGAGGGGTACCCTTTCAAAACAGAGATGTGAAGAAATTGCTTTCGGCAAAGGATAGTGAATTTGTGGAATTTGTTGCTACATCCATCTGTGGAGGCCTGGTCGTTGGGTGTATTTAAGTCAGAGATTGATAGGTTCTTGATTGGATATGGCATTAAAGCTTACGGGGAGAAGGCCAGGAACTAGGGTTGAGGAGGAGAAGAAAAATGGTCAGCCATGATTGAATGGCGGAGCAGACTCGATGGGCCAGACAGCCTAATTCTGCTCCTATGTTTTATAGTCTTATGGCCTTATGATACTGTTTTGAGCCTGAGAAATGGTGCTATTCAACTACATATTTAGAATTGGTGCACACTGTGACTGTAACAATGCCTCTGAATGTTCAAACAACTTTGCTGGGACAAAGTAATTCATATGAATAGTCTAACATCTTCTGAAACAGAGAACCCAGACACCCAAAATTAGTGCTGTGAAGGTTGATTCTCTGGGTACACAAATATCCCAATTATTGATTACATGTCTAACGTGTCAAGTGACAAAATAAGTCTGATTTTTAATCTTGCTAGATCTCAGATACAATAATGCAAAGTAACTTACCTGAGAGTGTCTGACACCTAGTAGTAGATCAATTGACATAGCCTAATTTTCTTACCTTTACCTAAAGCACACAAGAATACCTTTTGGTGTTGTCAGTTACAAATCATATCCCTTGAGTTCCCAGCCTCATGAAGTGGGCCAGTAGCCTTTACTCTTTAGACAGCTGTCTTTTTAATTTCAAAAGCTTCTAGTTGATATTCAAACAGTTTTGTTTTGAAGATTGGTCCCTGTATGTACTAAAGCCTGCTATTCACATAATTTGATAAATCTGGAATAATTCCTAACACACTCCCCTGTTAGCTACAGGACAGAGATCCGTCATTTGCATTTTACCATATACATGCTGCACTTCAGGAACATTACACATCTGCATTTTAGGAAATGCAATTACTTAAATCCTGACTGTTTATTTACATTTAAAAGACCTGTTATAATATACACCACTTTAAACTTTATTCAATGTGCTTCTGGTTATCTGAACACATGTTATGGATTACACATAATCACAACCCCTAGCAATGACACAACAAAGTTAAGTTTAAACTGCCTTAAATGTACATTGTCAAACTCCATTAATTCCCTACCCTTTCCTGGATCCAGAGAAATAGCATTACTATGAGTATAGTAACTCATTTAACATTTCATAATTTCTCCAAGTGCAGAATAACATCGTTAAACTGGCCATGGTTTACTTGAAGGGCCAAAGAATGTAAATGGAGGCTGGATCTTTTGTAGTTTTGATGGGCAATTTTGACAGAAAGCAATTCAACCTTGTTATTGGATAAAGAAGGTAATGGTAATAATAGAAAATGTACATGAAGTCACATAAATACATGAAAGTGATGATTTTCTACTATTATCTAACTGTTATTATAAAGCAGTGTTACCATGTTAATTCACTAAGCCTTTGCCCCTTGGTGCGTATTCATTAAATTATTCATTCAAGAGACATAGACTTTAAAGGTTAAGCCAGAACACAAATGGCAATCTCCAATTGCTTATCCATCATCAAAGTTTCCGACCAGCACATCCTAAAGTTTAGTAACAGTATGAATATTTTGATAACTTTGCACTAAAATGAATTTAGTGTTCTTTTGTTCTAAATGTGTTCTTTGTTAGAAAAATCTCTTATTTTTATGTTTAAATTGAGTTTTTTTCTTGAGAATGCTACTTATATGATGATATGTGACTGTGATGGTGCTGCAAGTAAGTTTTTCATTGCTCCTGTGCATACATGTGCTTTTGATTTTGACAAAAAACTCAGCTTTGACTTTGATTTTAACTTTGACTTTGGAGGTGTTGCCAAACTGCTTTCATGAACCACTGCAATCTGTGATTGTGAGAATAACCCACAGTGTTATTCAGGAAGGAGTTCCAAGATTTTGATCCAACAACGCCGAACAAACAGCAGTATATTTCCAATTTCGAAGGCTGTGTGAAGAAGGCAATTGTCATGCTGACCTTCATCAGTCAGGATGTTGAGCACAGAAGTTAGGATCTTATGTGTAGTTGTATCCCTGATGGTAGTAATAAGAAGAAGGCATGTCTCGGATGGTGGGGGTCCTTAAGGATGGATACAGCCTTCTTCAGCCACCATCTTTTGAAGATTTTGAAGATTGAAGCTTGTAAGCAATTTTTTGTTTTCCACACCACATTTTGTTTTTCAGATCTTTGCCACTCAGTTAATATATCTAAATCTTGAAGGTACCTTCCTCCTGTACTATTTGCAATTTATTTTCTGACATATTCAAAGGTTTCAAAGGTACATTTAATGTCAGAGAAACGTATACAATACACATCCTGAAATTCTTTTTCTTCACAACCATCCACGAAAACAGTGACCCAAAGAATGAATGACAGTTAAATGTCAGAACCCCAAAGAAACCCCCGCTCCCCTCCCTCCCGCGTGTAAGCGGCAGCAAGCAACGATCCCCCCTCCCCCATCGGCAAAAAAAAGCATCGGCAACCGCCACCAAGCACTCAAACATGAACAAACCAACGGCAAAGACACAGACTTGCAGTTACCCCAAATACTTTGTGTTTCACCTGGTATTCGACATACCATAGGCTCTCTCTCTCTCGCTATTAAGGGAGGAAGAGATGTCTCTGTTTTCACAGTGAGAGGGGAGACATAACAAACAACTCACTGGTTTATGATGTTAAAAGTCCGTTATGTCACTTTTTTTTCAAGCTCTGTGCCCAAGGATCTGGGCACACAGCCGTAGATATTCCAACTCCCCCGATGACACACGGGTCTCCTGTCGTGACACTGAACTTCAGATCCACCCATCCCCAGAGCCTTGAGATCCTAGGCCTCCAAAGCCAAGCCGGACTCTTAGACCAAGTTCTCAGCATGCTGAACAACAACAGCCGGTTATGAAACCCCAAGAGCAGGTCCCATTCCCACAAAAAAACGTAGTCAGTGTGTAACTCCAGGTCAGGGTCTTGTGTCAGTAGCAAAATTAATAAGTATCCCTTCATTGTCTCCAACTAAGTTACTTATATAATTGTAAAAAAACTAAGCACCTATCCCAAAGGCACGCAATTAATTTTATTTTGTTAATTGAGAAAAATTTCTTGTTTACTTTCTCTGCTCACAGTTAACCAGCCTATCTTATATCCACACCAATATGTTACCTGAAGCGTGCTCAGGAAGCCACACCTAAAATCACTTCACTGCAAATGCTAAACTAATATGTCCAGCAATCCCCTTACAAAGGTTATAATTACCCAGTTATGTATTTTCATTATTTGCAGCAAACCTATGATTAATTTATTCTTAGCTTGCAGAGTGTAGAATTTATGGGGCATAAGTTTACTCCACCCCAACTTTGAGTGATCGTTTGATAATGACGAAAGGAGAGAAATTCACTGACCTTTTTGCATTAAACTGCTTTATAGGATATTCCATGAGCACCCAAGGAAACACGTGCCACTCAGGTTAAAACTTTGTTCTACAGATGTTGCCCACGGACTTGGATTGTACAACACAATTTAATTTACCACTGCCGAGCTCAACGTGGCTTGACAGTGCTTTGCAAAACATATTGGGATATTTTTCATCTGATGTTTATTATGTACTTCAGTGATGACATCAAACTCATGGACCAGCAACGGGCTCTTATGCCCCCAGGCAGTCTATGTATGACCATCAGTCTGTGCCACTGGAGGAAGACCTACATATGAATTGGCTAGCTTTGTTGCATTCTACTTGGAGGAGACCTCACTGGAATGCCTTTGGAAATCTTGCTACCAACAAAGGTGCACGATCACATCCATCTCCATCGGGTTGTGCAGCAGTTTATTTGTCATCAAGTATTTGCCCATGAGTTAATCACTTTCAATCAATCAACTGCAACTGGTGAACATGGATGTGTACTTGGAATGTTCTGTCTGTGGATATGAATCTCACATTGGTTGTAATCTTTTCACACCACTCATCTGAATCGTCTGGCTGGTTAAAGCCATATTTTGTGCTTGCAACCGCCAGGTGAATCTGGGATGATACAAATGCTCCCTACTCAAGTGGTGGGAATCCATCTCCTTTTTATTGTGTCAATGGCATCACAAGGAAGTGTACTTCCCCAGAGAGTGGATTTCCAGTGAGTCATGGATGAATGAGCTGTTTACATGTGATTAAAAGAAAACAGGGTATATTACAAATATTAAGAAAGAGAAAGATTTCCGTGTTCAGAAAGATTTAGTCTGGCTCACAACTCATTGAATGTAACCATGTAGGTTCAGCAAGTAATTAGGATGACACTAATATGTTGGTCTTTATTGTACAATGTTTTGTGTAGAAGTAGAAAGATGTTATTGGTCCCTAATGAGACCACATCTGGAGTATTGAGGACAGGTTCAGTCTTCTGAATTAGGTGTGACAGAAGGATCACACCTTAGGCTCATCAGAGCGTTTCCTGGGACAATCGGTTTGTAAAATGTGAGTTTAACCGGACTGTGTCTGTTCTCTAAGGGTTACAGGCAATCATATAGTCTAGACAATCCTGTGATTTACAGAGAGCAGTAGACACTACATTATTGTTTTCTAATCTGAGATTATAATAATGATATTAATAAAAAATCAGATATGTAACAATGACACAATAAAATTTTTACAATGAAACTGCCTTAATGGTACTAGCTTGCACCATTTACTCATCTTGTACCCTTGCCAGTGCAATAATAAAGTCTAAAAGATAAGGTAAGCAGATGTACAGTGAAACATCAAAACAAAATGTAAAATGTGTCATTGTGTCCAAATAAATGCTGAGGGGCAGCCCGCGATTGTGACATGCTTCCTGTACCAGCAGAGCATGCCCTCAACTTTCTAACCCTTTCTGAAATGTGGAAACAAACAAGAGTAACTGGAGGAAACCCAGGCAGCCATAGGGAGAATGTAGAAACTTCTTCCAGCAGGAATTGAACCCCAATTGCTGATCACTGGTGCTATATTAACATAACTGTGCTACCAAGAATATGGAAAAGAGATATTCAAAATATTTGATCTCTGTAGGAATGTAGGAAGGGGTGAAATGCCTGCTGAGCATTGAGAATTCCATTGGAAATGTGGCTAGTGCTAACAGACAGGTACATTGATTGATTGATTGGATTGAAGAAATGCTTTCAACATGGTTGGATACTCATCAACATCAGGGATCTCCAGGAGCCATGTAGAGAAATTGCTGATCATGTTTTGGACATTAACTGAACCTCTATATTTTGGTGGAGACACTGTACCTCATCTCCATGAAAATGTATGAAATGTGTATAAAAATATTGTTTCCTACAAAGAGAGTGTGTGGGCCACATCTGGTTGGTGATTAGGCTCTTCTCCATTCTACAGATGAAAGATGAATCAATAAATCCTCTTTTGTCATGGTCCCTTCTAGCACCTGACTAACTTCCTCAGGAATTGGGCCTAAATCACCTCGTTTAGTTCCCAATCATTCCCAGGTTCCAATAACTACAAACACCTGCTTTCCATCAGCCAATGCTGCATAAGAATCCTGTGACCACAACTAGAAGGTGCTGGTTTGTTGACTTGTGTATGAGTAACCTTGTTCCATGGTCCTTAGGACTATCAGTTCCAAGTCAAGCATTGGTCCTGAATTCTCTACTGAAACCAGGACTCTGGGTAAAGACTCCCCTGGCACCCATTCCACGCTTGCTATGACGGTAATGCCTGTCGACTCGACCTCCGTGCCCGTGTTCAGCACTTAGGTTCGTTCCACTGCCACGTCCTTGCAACATCTTTAGTTGACCTAAGTATTGATTTCTCTGAGTGATTGTTACTTGCTGCAGCAGAACTATAAGACAAAATTAAATTCAAATTTCCAAAAATTGTCTACCCTTATGTTATTTTTTTCATTGCTGCCTTTTCCTTTGTCAACAATTGCACTCTGGGTGGAGCTAATTCAACTCCTATAACACTTGAGCAGAATAATCCAAGTGCAAGACCAAGATCACCAGTTTGTCCTATGGATATTTAGGGAACAATAGAGAAAGTAGAGTGTGGAACTTCTGTCATTTTAACAGGCAGTTTAAATGAGAAATTATTCCAGATGTACATTGTGTGATGGTAACAGTAGAGGATTATACTTTTCATGGTTCAAGTGGTACCGCTTTGGATTTAACTGTTACTGGAAAAAGTTAAGAAATAAGATAGATATTTTATTTTCTGAACTACTGCTTCAGATTATTTGAGTATTTGGGAATTATTCAACAAATCTACAACTAGTTTGCTTATTAACCTTGGTCTAATCTTTTTTTTTTCTTGGTATCATAAATAGAATAATTGGTGCACTTCATCTTCAGCTTCTTTGGTGGCTCCTTGGGCAAGAGAACGACTTGCTTTTATTCCAGTTTTGTAGATTTTAAAGCATTTTATGAGATCACATAGGCTTTTCTACAGATAGGCAGATCTGAAAATGGGGATGAGGAAGGGGAATAGACATGTGGGTATTTTGTAAGATGACATTTTCCTTCTGTTGCTTGTACAGGGCTCTCCTGTGCATCTAGCACATACCCTGGGGTTCCCATTGTTGCCTTGAAAGCTCCTTCTTCACATTGACAATTCAGGAGTCAGTGGGGATGAAGCATTCATTGAAAATGTCACTGAATATTATTCCGTAGTAATCATCTGCCCTAACAAAGCTGAAAAGCGACTGTTTAGTGTCAGCCAATAAATTTAATATGAAATTTAATATAATTAATTTTGTTTCTTGTACCATATCACAGATCCTTTTATTCCTTTCAATACCATGAACTGTGCTGCCTCTGTTCAAATACATCTCTTCTGAAGGCAGCAGTGATGACCTAGTTTTGCAATCCACACAAACAGAATCATCATCTGATAAAATCATCACATCACAGAAACCAGTCTGCCCTCCATGGACTATGTCTATTCTACTTGCTGGTTCAATATAGCAGCTAGCATAGTCAAATACCCCACCAACCCCAACATTCTCTCATCTCCCCTCTTCTATATTGCTGATTTTTTTTAAACCCTCAAAGTGCATCATCAATCTCAAGGGCAGGTTCTACACCATTGTTATAAGATTATTGAATGGTTCCTTAGTGCAGTACGATGGACCTTGCATTCTGCCTCGTGAAGACCTTGCACTCTATTGTCCATGATCTGCACTGTTCTTTCTCTGTAGCTGTTAAACTTTTTCTACATTCTGTTAGTTTTACCTTATGTATGTACAGTACCTTCATACATTGTGTAATGCATTGATCTGTATGAACAGTATGCAAAACTAAACTTTCATTCTACTTCTGCACAAGAAAAAATAATAAACAAATTGCAATTCCAATTCTAATTCATCTCCAGATTCACCATGCCTCATAATCGTAAGGACTTCTGCAAGGTGTACCACAGACTCGTCTTTTGGAGGCAACAGGAACAAAGCGTGGTTTGTCTTTCGTGATGGTTCTGGTATGTCTTTGTAGATCTGTTTTATAGTTTTTGTACTGTTATATTTCTGCAAAATTCATGTCAGAATTGATTTATATTCTTGATTGGCTCAAAAAATGGAGCCAGTTATTATTTGAACCTTGCATAACTTTGTTATATGGTGCTACTACTCTTAATAATTCTGAATCTGTATCTAAAGCAAACCTTCTTGAGATACCACCCTTTTAGAAGTCCTTGATGGTGCGAGGGTTATGCTCACAATGGAGCTGACACACCTTACAACCCTCTGCAGCCTCTAGTGATCCTGTGTACTGGATCTTCCATACCAGGCAGTCATACATACATCTGTAGAAATTTACTAGTGTCTTTGGTGATATAGTATCTCTCTTCAAGCTCCTAATGAAGTAAAGTCACTGGTATGCCTTCACTATTGAATCATAGTGTTGGGCCCAGGATGCATCCTTCGACATGATGAGGCCCAGGAATTTGAAGCTGCTCACTGTGGTCTCTCAATGAGGACTGGTTTGAAATCTCCTGACTTCCCCTTCCTGAAATCCACAATCAATTCCTTGGTTTGACCCTGAGTGCTAGGTGGGTTTTTTTGTGACACCACCCAACCAGCCAGGAACATGCACTCTTCTCATTATTACCATTGGGGAGGAAGTACAGGAGCATGAAAATCCACAGTCAATATTTTAGGAACAGCTTATTCCACTCTGCCAGTAGATTTCCAAATTCATGAATGCATAAACACTCCCTCACAATTCCTCTTTCGCATTATTTATTTATTTATTTTTCTCACACTCTACAGTAGTCATTTTATGTACTGCACAAAATAGCGTGACATATGTCAGTGATAATAAATGTGATTCTTTTTCTTCTCTGCACCTTTGAAGTAATTCATATCTATGACAAACATGATTTATTTTTGCAGTATATCAAAATGGACTATGTCACAGCAATGTGACATCAGTATTTATTACACATTCATTTATCATGTTTGCTTGTTTTATAACATGCCACAAAACGAAAATAGAAACTTTAAGAAAATTAGTTTGTTCAATAAATAAAACCAAAGTGATTATAGATACTTCACATACGCTGAGTTAAAGCACCTATAGAAGCTTAAGTAAGTGTCAAACTGGACAAAACAAAACTAGAGGTTACAATGCTGGTCACTTAGCTATAGGAGGGATGCCATTAAACTAGAAAAGATGTAAGAAAGATACATATGTTGCCAGACTAGGTTGAAGTAATAAGAAGAGGCAGTATATGACTAACACACACTAAATTCAAGAGGAACTCAGCAGGCCAGGCAGCATCTATGGAAATGAGTAAACAATCAATGTTTTGGACCGTGAATCTTCATTAGGACAGTAGGGTCTTGGCCCAAAACATCGACTGTTTACTCCTTTCCGTAGACGTTGGCTGGTCTGCTGAGTTCCTCCAGCATTTTGTGTGTATTACTTTGATTTCCAGCATCTGCAGATTCTCTCTTGAATAGGACTGTATTGCATGTTGTATAACTATATTGATTCAAAGCTGTAAAGACACTCCTTGCAATTGAATTGAATTGACTTTATTACTTACATCCTTCATATACATGAGGAGTAAACATCTTTACATCATGTCTCTGTCTAAATGTGCAATGTACAATTTATAGACATTTTTAATAAATAGTATGTACAACAGGACACTCAATATAACAGAAATACATTTAATAATAGTTGTATTAGCATGAATTAATCAGTTTGATGGCCTGGTGGAAGAAGCTGTCCCAGAGCCTGTTGGTCCTGGCTTTTATGCTGCGGTACCGTTTCCCAGAGGGTAGCAGCTGGAACAGTTTGTGGTTGGGGTGACTCGGGTCCCTAATGGTCCTCCAGACCCTTTTTACACACCTGTCTTTGTAAATGTCCTGAAAAGTGGGAAGTTCACGTCAACAGTTGCGCTGTGCTGTCCGCACCACTCTCTGCAGAGTCCTGCGATTGAGGGAAGTACAGTTCCCATACCAGGCAGTGATGCAGCCAGTCATGATGCTCTCAATTGTGCCCCTGTAGAAAGTTCTTAGGATTTCGGGGCCCATACCAAACTTTTTCAACTGTTGAGGTGAAAGAGTTTGTATATTCTCCCTGGAATCATGTGGTTTTCCTCCAAGTGCTCTGGTTTCCTCCCACGTTCCAAAGAGATACAGGTGAGGGTTAGTAAGTTGTGGCCATGCTGTGTTGGCATGGGAAGCATGGTGACACTTGCAGGTTGCCGAAGGACATATCTGAATGTGTTGGTTGTTGATGCAAATAACGTATTTCATTGCACATTTTGTTGTTTCAATATACATTACATCTGACAAGTATAGCTAATCTCTCTTTATTGGCCGGAACCATTTACTCAGTGTTTATTCATACTCCTCTCTAAAACCATTCTCCCTTCCTGATATGGTAACTCTAAGGGCTTGGGGTACTGACACAGAAGAGAAGAAAATCCCTAAAGCAGATCATTCTCTCCCTTTTAAAGCGTGCATCAAACACATGGAGCTCACTGGAGGAGTGCCAGTTACTCTGTGTGGCTTTGCCTGCTAGAATGTAATGGCATGCAAACCACGCCATAGCTGTGGTGTATTGGGATGTGTCTCTAATTTCACACAGAATTTCCTTTTTGCTCTCACGGTAGCATTCTTTTGGTTGTACCTGGACTTCTTGTAGAAATCTAGATCGTCAGTCTTGAACACCGCAAAGCTAGATCTCAGCAGACTGCAAATCTCACAGTTCACCCAGGGCTTCTGGTTTAGGATGACTCACTGCGTTCTCGGAGACTCACAATTATCCGTGCAGGTCTTGATGAAGTCAGAGATGACTGTGGCATATTCATTCCGATCTGAAGTTGAATGCATAAATATTGTACAGCCCAGTGTTTCAAAGCAGCCTTGTAAACAAATGCTCCTCTGCCTCCCTTTGCCATATCTTCGTGATCCTCTCCACTTGGTATTACAATCCTCAATTTCTGCCCATGTATTGGGGGAGTACAACCACAGAGTACCAGCAGATTTGCCAAAACACTGTAATTACCAGCAAGGACAGAAATTATTCTCTATCCCTACTTACCTTGGAATATATTTTACAGTATAACGTGGAATGTGACTCGACGTTTAGTTCAAGAGCCTGATGATTGAGGGGTAATAACTGTTTCTGAGCCTGGTGACGTGAGTCCTGAGGCTCCTGTGTCTTCTTCCCAATGGCAGTGGTGAGAAAAGAGAATCACTTGTGTGGTGGAGGTTCCTGATAATGGATGCTCCTTTCCTGCAACAACACTTTGTTAGATATGCCCAAGAGTGGGAGAATTTTACCCATGATAGACTGGGCCATATCCACTACTTTTTGTAGCATTTTCCATTCAAGGACATTGGTGTTTCCATACCAGACTATGATGCAGCCAGTCAATATACTCTCCACCACACATCTACAGAAGTTTCTCAGAGTTTTATATGTTACTAGACAACCGGGTGACCGTTTGAGAGAAAGGTAGTGCAGTCTGATGTGACCAGAATGAACATTAAATTTTCCTGAATGCTATTGCTATCGCTTTGCTTTGGAAATTGAAGAAGAAAAACTCAGTTTATTAAAGAAGAAAGATGCATAGCAAGGGAAATATTGCTCCTCATTTAACGAAGGACACTTTTAATGACAACATTTCTGGTTGATAAGCCACCCTTGTGCCTTTCACTGTCATTCTGGAGACGTGCAGTGCTTTCATCCGCTGTCCCTTCATGTCTTCTGCTGTTTGTCTCTGATCCTGGAGACGTGCATTTCTCTGCTCCTTTGTCCCTTCCTCTCTCCGCCTTCTGTGCTGACATTGAAAAAGAGGTTGGTGTTTAAAGCACAAGTCAGAAGATGAATACCAGAAAATTTTCAAGTAACTGAATATCCCTTGAAGTACAGTTAAGTTCATCATCAAGAAATGGAAAGAATATGGCACAGCTGTAAATCTACCTGGAGCGGGCCATCCTCAAAAACTGAGTGATTGTGCAAGAAGGGGACGAGTGTGGGAAGACCTATGGAACTGCAGGACTTACAAGCTTCAGTAGCTGAGAATGGAGAGTCTCCACATACAGGAACTGTTGCCTGGGTGCTTCACCAGTTGCAGCATTATGGAAAAGTGGCAAAGAGAAAGCCACTGTTGGAAAAAAAACTCACATGAAATCTTAGGAAGAGTTTGCCAGAAAGCATGTGGGAGACTCTGAAGTCAGGTGGAAGAAGGTTCTATAGGCTGATGAAATCAAAATTGAGCTTTTCAGCCATCAGACTAAACCCTATGTTTGACATAAGCGAAACACTGCACCATCTCTACTGTGAAGCATGGTGGAGTCTGCATCATGCAGTGAGGATGCTTCACTGCAGCAGGCCCTGGAAGGCTTGTTAACCTAGAGGGTAAAATGAATGCAGCAAAATCCAGGGAAATTGTCGAGGGAAACCTGATGCAGTCTGCAAGAGAACTACGACTTGGGAGAAGATTTGTTTACCAGCAAGACAATGACCCCAACATAAAGCCAAAGCTACACAGGAATGGCTTAAAAACAACAAAATTAATGTCCTAGAATGGCCAAGTCAGAGTCCAGACCTCAATCCAATTGAGAATTTGTGGCTGGAGTTGGAAAGGGCCGTTAACTCATGAACCTAAAGCAATCTGACAGAGTTTGAGCAGTTTTGTAAAGAAGAATGGGGAAAAATTGCAGTGTCCAGATGTGCAAAGCAGGTAGAGACCTATACACACAGACTCAAGGTTGAAATTGCTGCCAAAGGTGCATCTACTAAATACTGACTTGAAGGGGGTGAATAATTATGCAGTCAATCATTATGTCCTTAATAATTGTAATAAATATAGACCAATTTGTAGAATTTGTTTTCACTTTGACATGAAAGACACTTTTTCTGTTGATCAGTGTCAAAAAAAGTCAAATTAAATCCATTGTGATTCAATGGTGTAAAACAATAAAACATAAGTACTTCTGGGGGCGTGGTATTGAATACTTTTTATAGGCACTGTATATATCAAAAGGACAAAACTGACCAGTTAGCCTTTTGCAAGATGTTGTTAATTGTCATGGTTCCGGTTGGCTGTTCCCCTTTAATGCTCCTTTCTCCCTGATTATGCACTAATTTCAGTCTTAGGATTTCCAATTACTGCTAGTTTACTTGATTGCAGTTCACCTGGTTTTCATCAGAGACTGTGGAATAAATACTGGTGTCACTATCACAGGTTGCCAGTTTGTTGGTCTACTCTCATGTGATACTTCATTCCCTTGTCCGATTAGAACCGTTAGTTCTAAGTTCTGCTCTAGTTTCAATATAGTCCTTGTAAATCCTGTCTCCCTGTCAAGATTCCTCCGGTTTGCTGTTCTATGTTCACGTCTATGCCAGCCTCCCCAACTCAGTCAATGTGCCAGTGTCCTGCACTTGGGTCCTCCTCAGTTGCCCCATGCAACAGTTAACATAAAATACATAATAAGGCTAAAGGAATATTCCTAAAGCAATATGCTGTGACAGGTTTGGAAAGGTGCCTGGTTATTAAATGAAAAGTGGCTGGAAATAGTAATTTGACTCCAAGTCACATGCTAAAAGTCTGTGCTACTGAGGGTTGAATCAAAGGGATACCTTTGCATAACCAAATACTGTCCAGGCATATCTCAGATTGGACTGTTGAGAAATGTTCTGTATTTTATTTTTATTTCCAGTTGTAAACCAAAAGAGACTGAAGAATGATCATTCTTTGAAGGAAGCTCGCAAGCACATGATCTATGTATTTCTGTGTCTACCTTTCTTTCGTTCTATCTTATATAGCATTTGGTAATTGGTAATTGTTAGAATCAACATTGGATGGAATAAAGTCAACATTCCAGAATGGCCATGTGCAATTTAGATTAACATTGTGAGTTACATGAGTATATCTAATTGTGAATATGAAACATCCATATTTTAAACATTGGTAACCAATGAATAATTTGAGTTGTTATTGTGGAGAGATATGTTTAAGTAGTCTTAAACATATTGTTCCATAAAGTGGATCATTTTCCCCTTGTGTTAATTATGATATAGGTTATAGACCTCCAATGCCATACAGTGGTTTCTGGTCATTTCATAAGTTTAAATGATATTCTTCAAATTTATATCTTGAAAAATTTTGGAGATTTTGTCTGTAACTAACTAAATTAAGGACTGTTACTGTGTTCTGGGACAAGATGCCCAAAGGGAATTATGTCAATCTGCTCAGTAACTTTCAATTCCCTGGCAATGACCACCTCATTTTCACCAGGGATATCCAGTCCATGTACACTTCGATCCCCAATCAAAACAAATCTTAAAGCTCTTTGTTTCTTTCTCAGTAAAAAAAGCAAAGAGTTCCCCTCCACCACCACTCTCCTCTGTCTTGCAGAATTGGTCTTCACTCTCAACAATCTTTCCTTTGGCTCCTTCCACTTTCTCCAGACTCATAGGGTAGCCATGGGCACCAGCATGGGTCCCTGCTATGTCTGCCTCTATGTTGGCTATGTAGAACAGTCTATGTTCCAAGTCTTCTCCAGTAATGCTCCCCAGCGCTTCCTCCGCTACATTGACAACTGCATTGGTGCTGTTTCATACACTCACACTGAACTCAACAATTTCATAAACTTTGCCTCCAACTTCCACCCTGCCCTTGAATTGACTTGGTCCATTTCTGACTCCTCCTTCCCCTTGCTCGATTGCTCTGTCTCCATTTCTTGTTGCAAGGACGTGGCTGGAGATGAACCCAAGTGCAGGACACAGGTGTGGAGACAGAGTCGTGAGGTGTTAGCACCATCGCAAACAGGGAACCGGTATCCAGGCCAGTCTTTACATAGAGACAAGGTTTAAGTAGAACATCTAGGAAATGATGCGGAGTTTAGAACTGACAGTCCTAAGGAATTGGGAAATGAGGTTTACTCACACAAGAGTCGACCAACTGACAAAGCTTGGCTCTGACGCCCGAGTTTTATCCTATGTTCACTCCATACCTGCGAGACGAATTGGGGACCCTGATCAGAGATGAAATCCGAAAGTCTGCAGTGTCTTGTGCCGAAGGGAGTTTAGGGAGGGCTACAAAATGCACCGTTTTGGAGAAGCGGTCTACCACAGTGAGTATGGTGGTGTTTCCATGTGCAGGGGGTAGACCAGTGACAAAATCTAGGGCGATGTGTGACCAAGGACGACTCGGGACAGGTAGAGGACGAAGAAATCTGGCAGATAGACGGTGGGAGGCTATTCTGTGGGCACAGAGGGAACATACCGAGACATAGGAATGGATATCCGCATTCATGGAAGGCCACCAAAAGTGTCTTTTCAGGAGAGACAGTGTCCGATCACTCCCAGGGTGGCAGGCGAACCGAGACGTGTGCCCCCACTGGAGAACCTGAAACCTGACGGAATCGGGCACAAAAAGGCGATTGGCGGGTCTTTTGCTGGGGTCAGTGTCATCCTGTTGGGCCTCATTTACAATAGACTCGATTTCCCAAGCGAGGGCTGCCACCACACAGGGTGGTGGGAGGATGGTCTCTGGGCTGGAAATGTCCTCCTTGGAATTGTACTGGTGGGAGAGCGCATCAAGTTTCCCGTTCTTGGACCCCAGACGGTAGATGAGAGTAAACTTGAATCGTCCAAAGAACAATGCCCAGCGGGCTTGGTGGAAGTTCAAGCATTTGGTGGTCTGGATGTATCCAAGGTTCTTATGATCAGTCCAAACAATAAATGGGTGTTCCGCCCCCTTCAATGCCAGCTTGACCGCCAGTAGCTCCCGGTTCCGCATGTTGTAATTTCATTCAGCAGGGGATAGCCGGTGAGAAAAGAAGGCACAAGGATGATGCTTCAACTCGTCTGGAGTTGATTGTTGGGACAAAACTGCTCCCACCCTGGAGTCAGAGGCGTCAACCTCTACAATGAATTGATGGGAGGGGTCCGGTTGGACCAGGATGGGAACGGTCGTGAAACGCCTCTTCAGGTCAGTGAATGCTGAATCACCCTCGGGGTCCCAAAGGAACGGTGTTGTAAGGGAGGTAAGTCGGGTGAGGGGCGCTGCCACCCGACTGTAGTCCCTGATATATTGGCAATAGAAGTTAGCAAGCCCCAGGAACCGCTGAAGTTGCTTGCGGGTCGTGGGTCTGGGCCATTCTTCCACTGCCTGGATCTTCTCAGCATCTGCCCTCATTTGTCTGGTCTCGGTGATGTAGCCCAGGAAGCTGACCGAGGGAACGTGGAATTCACATTTTTCCACTTTCACAAATAACTTGTTCTCCCACAGACTCTGTAGGACTTGGCAGACATGCTGAATGTGTTTCTGGAGCTGCTGGAGAATATCAAGATGCTATCTAGGTAAACGTACACAAAGCGGTTAATAAAGTCCCTCAGCACATCATTGATTAGGGCTTGAAAAACGGCGGGGGCATTGGTGAGGCCAAACGGCATGACCAAGTATTCGAAGTGGCCTAATTGTGTATTAAATGCTGTCTTCCACTCATCTCCCTCCCTCATCCTGACTAGATGGTAGGCGCTACAAAGGTCCAACTTCGATAAGATGGTGGCTCTGTAAAGTGGTTCAAATGCCGAGTTAATGAGGGGCAGTGGGTACTTATTTTTGACAGTTATGTTGGTTAGGCCTCGGTAATCAATACAGGGATGAAGCGACCCATCCCTTTTCTCTACAAAAAAGAAACTGGTGCCCACCAGGGAGGATGAGGGTCGAATAATGTCCGCCGTGAGAGATTCACTAATGTATTTCTCCATGGCCTCTCTCTCAGGACGGGACAAGTTATACAGGTGACTGGTGGGTAACGAGGCCCCAGGGAAAAGGTCGATAGTGCAGTCATACGGGTGGTGTGGAGGCAGGGAAAGAGCCCATTGTTTGCTGAATACCTGTCCCAGGTTGTGGTATTTGGCGGGGACTCCAGACAAGTCGAGGGGTTCCAGGACAGGCGGGGTCGCGGTAGCCTCCCTACTGCCGACTGCAGACAGGTGGCGTGGCAAAACGGGCTCCAGTTGGCTATCCTCCCCGTAGACCAGTCGATGTAGGTTGTGGTGGTTCAACTATGGGTACCCTAGAACTACAGGGGCTTGAGAATGGATTAGATTAAATTGTACCTTCTCTTGATGGTTTCCAGACAGAATCAAGGTCAGGGGTGGTGTACAGTGGGTGACCCAAGCCAGCAGTTTTCCGTCCAGTGTCCAGGCCTCCAGAGGGGTACTTAACGGTTCCTGAGGTATTCCGACCCAGGAGGCTACATCCTCATCCAGCAGATTTCCCTTGGCACCGGAATCCACCAAAGCGGGTAGGGACTGTTGTTGATAGCTCACAGTAGCCGGAATCTGCATCCAGATTTGGAGAATTGAAGAGAGTGTTGTCCGACTCACCAGAACATTAGGAGTGGAAGCTCTGTGAGGAACGGAAGGGGGAGAGAGGTTAGGGCTGGTTGTAGATGGTAAAATGAGCCGTGGGCTGACCCAAGGAGCAGGACGATTGGTCTTTTCTCTCAGACACTCTCAAAGTTGATTATCTAGACTGGTGGCTAGAGAGATCAGAGCGTCCAGGCTGTCCACGTCATCCCTCGCTGCCAATTCATCCTTTATCTTGTCTGAGAGGTCCTGTCGAAACACTTCCTGTAGTGCCTCGACATTCCACCCAGAGTCGGCCGCTAATGTTTGGAGCTTCCAATCTTTGCGAACCAGGACAAAGAGTTAGCAGGCGCTTAGCGGCGTCCTTTCCGCAAATCGGCCGTTCATTTCAGAGACTGAGGAGGAGAAGGAGGAACAGACCTTTGGCCGGTTGTCCCAGATCGCAGTGGCACATGCCAAGGCATCCCCTCGTAACAGCCCCATGATGTACGCAATTCTTGATCTGTACGATGTGTACGTACGTGGCTGCTGCTTGAAAACCAAGGAGCATTGTAGCAGGAAGACTCGGCACTTCCCTAGGTCCCCAGCGTTGGGATCTGGTTCAGGTACGTACGGCTCTCGAGGTGATGGTATTGCTGACCCAAGTGGCGTAGCCATCCCAGGCTGTGCGGTTTGGTCAGACTGGGTTCTTGGCAGGGATGGAGTAAGGGGAGGGGATACCCAGTCAACCTGCTCACTGACCTTCTTTACATCCTCAGACTGGGCACAAAGATCGCAGTTGATCATGTACACCCAGTAGGGAGCCCTGGCTGACGAGGGCCTGTTGCATGGGGTCCATGGCCGCTAGGTTCATTCTTGGCCAGTTCGTGCTGTTGCAAGGACGTAGCTGGGGATGAACCCAAGTGCAGGACACAGGCGCGGAGACAGAGTCATGAGGCATTAGCACCATCGCGAACGGGGAACCGGTATCCAGGAGGGACTTTACATGGAGACAAGGTTTACATAGAGTATCCAGGAAAAGATACAGAGCTTAGAACTGACCATCCTAAGGAATCAGGAAACGAGGTTTACTCACACTAGAGTCAACCAACGAACTGGCAGAGCGTGGCTGTGACGCCAGAGTTTTATCTTATGTTCGCTAATGGGAACCAGCTGTGCTGTAATTAATGGAACTGGCAATCATAGGGAATCGGACAACAGGAATTAAAGCACAATCAATGAGATAACAGCAGGATGGGGAATTGCCAGATGGGACTATGATATTTCTGGATGCAAACTATCGACTAACATTTTTTATAAACCTACCAATTCCCACAGTTATCTTGACTATATGTCTTCTCACCCTGCCTCCTGTAAAAATGCTATTTCCTTTTCTCTGTTCCTTCCTCTCCACTGCATCTGTTCCCAGGATGCAGCCTTCCTTTCCAAGACGTTGAGACATCCTCCTCCTTCAAAGAATGGGGTTTTCCTCCTTCCACCATGGATGCTGCCCTCACCCACACCTTCTCCATTTCCCTAATATGGGTGCTCACCTTTTCTTCCTGTCACCTTAATAGTCCTTACCTACCACCCCATGAGCCTCCACATCCAACATATCATAAGGCCATAAGATATTGGAGCAGAAGTAGGCCATTCAGCCCATTGAGTCTGCTCTGCCATTCAATCATGGGCTGACCCAATTCATTCATCATTCCCGCTCCTCTGCCTTCACCCCATACCCTTTGATGCCCTGGCTAATCAAGAACATATCTATCTCGGCCTTAAATACACCCAATGACTTGGCCTCCACAGCCACTTGTGGAAACAAATTCCACAGATTTATCACCCTCTGACTAAAGTAATTTCTCCATATCTCAGTTCCAAAAGGACATTGTTCAATCCTGAAGTCGTGCCCTCTTGTCCTAGAATCCCCTACCATGGGAAAAAACTTTGCCATTCATCCTCCACATCCTCCACCATCTCCAAAAGGATCCTAGCACTATACATATATCTAATCCTACCCCTTCCCTGCCTTCCACAGGGATTGCTCTCTCTGTGATTCCCTTGTCCATTCATCCTTCCACATGAATCTCCCTCGTGGCACTTATCTCTGCAAGCGTCCGAAGTGCTAAACTTGCCCATTCACCTACTCCTTCACCTCCATTCAGGGCCCAAAACAGTCCTTCCAGGTGAGGTACGCTTCACCAGCAAACCTGCTGGGGTTTTCTATTGTGTTCCAATGCTCCCAATATGGCCTCTTCTTCATTGGTGATTCACATCATAAATTGAGAGACCGCTTTGTTGAGCACCTCAGCTCCATCTGCCAAAAGTGGAACTTCCTGGTAGCCAAACATCTTAATTCCAATTCCCATTCCTGTTCTGACATGTTGGTTCACGGCCATCTCTTCTGCTGAGATGAAACCGCTATCGGGGTGGAGGAGCAACAACTCATATTCCGTCTGGATAGCCTCCAACCTGATGGCATGAATATCAATTTCTCCTTCCAGTAAAAAAAATGTTTTCCGTCCCCCCACCCCTCTTCTTTTATTCCCCACTCTGGCTTTTTAACTCTTCTCACCTGCTTATCACCTCCCCTTGGGTCCCCTCCTTTCCTTTCTCGAATGTTCCACTCTCCACTCCAATCAGATTCCTTCCTCTCCAGCCATATACCTTTCCTACCCATCTGGCTTCACCTATCGCCTTCTAGCTATCCTCCTTACCCTCCCCTCGTCTTTTTATTTTGGTGTCTTCCCCCTTCTTTTCTGGTCCTAAAGAAGGATCTCAGCTTAAAACGTCAACTGTTTTAGGGTCTCAGCCCAAAACGTCGACTGTACTTCTTCCTATAGATGCTGCCTGGCCTGCTGCGTTCCACCAGTATTTTGTGTGTGTAGCTTTATTTTCTGTCTTGCTTAATATTCAGCCTGCTTTCAATAAATAAAAAACATAAGAAAACCAAGAGCAACATGTAGTTAAATGAGTATTGATACTGCATGAAATGGAGTTTCCATGGCAAAGGACCCTGCAGTCAGTCAGCAGCCAGTAAATCTATCCCACTGGTCCCCCAAATGCTTGTTCATCTATACAGACCAGACGTACATTGAGCATTTGAGACCTGGTAGAACCTGTCTTCCTTTACTACCTACCTGTATTCCTTTACCATAGGTAAGCTGTAGGTAATGAATTAAAATCAATGTGACATGTCTTCTGTGATGGACAAGTTATTCAAAACTCCCAGAATATGAATATAAAGAAAAATTGGGTGTATTTCAAAACAAGCAGTGGATACGAGGATGGAGAGTGCCAACTTGTTTAAGGGAAAATAGTTGGGCTTGCTGAATAGTAACTTTACATTCCATATTAATAGTAAAAGATAATGAAAAACAGCTGGATTTTATCAGGCATTTCATTAGTTAATCTAATGCTGCAACTCAATAGGGCATTTGTTAGATGAATGCATTGATCATGGAAGAATTGAATTGAATTAATTGAATGTGTTCCAGATTGCCTCACTGGGTGGAAGTGATTATATGATGGGGAGTAACAGGGCCAGGGTCCCCTCATTTTTAAATGGTATTATCTTATTAAAAGCAAATATGATCAGAGAGGGAATAATGGGTAAATTATGATGTAATATTTCTTAAGTTGTAGTTCTTTGGAATAGTTTATCCCAAAGTGCTGTGGATGGCCTCATGAGTATATTAAGGCCAAGATCATTTTGCACACTTTGGGGATTTCTGTATAGGGGTCTGGAGAGTAAACCAGACAAAGTGCAGAGCTAGCCATGACGTTACTGACTGACGGAACAGGTTGGAGTGTGGTCTATACCTGCTCCAGCCAAAGAAATGGGATACGGTGACAAATCTTGCAGTTATGTACCTTTAGCTTTTAAAAGATTTCAGGGGATAAGGAATGAGTTGAACGAGATTCCTCTTTGATATATGCTAAAATGAAATGTAAGTCATAAAGGCAAAATTGTGCTAATCTGGAAATGAGGTTGCTTTAAGAAAGTTAAAGGAGTGCAAATCTACAGCCTTGAGAATAGATAATGAAGAATACATGTTTGTCTAAGGAAGGTGAGGTTATTTTGCAGGTGCAGGTACCAAATGTTGCTTTATCATGAGAAAGCACTGGGATTATATTTGAGTTTTGGAGAGATCTTGAAGAGTATAAGAAGGGGCTCTTCATTTCTTTCTTTTTCAATATTTTTATTCATTTCTTACAAAGAAAAATACAGAGTACATTAAGATATATATATATATATATATATGTATATATATATATATATCGGTTACAATATATTAAAATCACTGATAAAGTATAATTACTCCATATCCATAAATATTAAATTTAAACATAGTAGTGAAAAGAAATAAATTTTATTATACAAAAATTCTAAACCACTACCAGAAAAAGACCAGCTGTTTGGTTTAAAAAAAAGAAAAGGAAAAAATCCTTTACTTACAGTAAAACATATTATTAGCCAACATTTTTACTTAATAGGAAATCAAAGATTTTGAAAGTAATTCAAAAAAGGTCCCCACAATGTTAAAAAATCTGGCCTAGGTTCAGAAATTGAACAGCAAATCTTTAAATTTAAGCAAGACATAACATCATGTATCCAATGAGTATGAGTAGGAGGAGTTGCATCCTTCCACTTAAGCAACAATACCTTCCAAGCTATAAGAGAAATAAAGGCCAAAATATGGCGATCATGTGTCTCCAAAATGATATTCTTTACTCCAACAATACCAAATAAGGCAGTCAAAGGATTAGGTTTAAAATTTACTTTAAAAAGCACCGAAAAAGTATGAAATACTTCCTTCCAGTATTTTTCAAGACTTGGACAAGTCCAAAACATATGGATTAGTGAAGCTTCTCCATTATTACATCTATCACAATAGGGAGATATATCTGAATAAAAACGAGACAGCTTTAGACATATGGGCTCTATGAACTACTTTAAACTGTAAAGGGAATGACAGGCACATAACGATGAGATATTAACCAATTTAAAAATTTCATTCCAAGTGTCCTCAGAAATTGAAATCTGTAAATCTTGTTCCCAAAGATTTTAATTTTATCTAAAGGAATATTTCTCATTCCCAACAACATACCATAAATATTAGATATAGATGCATTTTGGAAGGGTCTCAAATTAAAAATAATATCAGGTAAATTTTTATCTAAACTTTTAGAAAATGTATATAGTTGAGAATGCAAAAAGACTCTAAATTGTAAATATCGGAAAAAAAAAAAGTTCTCGGTAGGCTGTATTTAACTGACAGCTGTTCAAATGAAGAGAGACTATCTCCAACAAACAAATCGTGAAAACATTTAATACCCAATCTATGCCACTCTTTTAAAAACTACATCAGACATAGAAGGTTTAAAAAAAAGTTAGAAAAAATAGGACTAGAAAGAGAAAAACTCAATAAACCAAAATATTTTCTAAATTGTACCCAAATCTTCAAAGAGTGTTATACAAAGTTATCAGTTAAATTACATAAAGATAAAAGAATTGAGGATCCGAGAAGAGAAATAATAGGAAATTTATTAACAGAGTTGGCTTCTAAAGAAACCCAAACCAAACAGTCCTCTTGATTAATATAACTAGAACGTTAGATTCTGTGTATTGACAGGCTCTTCATTTTATGTAACGGAAACTTCTTTTCAGGCAGAGGGATCAATGTGAAAATTTGATCCCCGGGTCTCTTTTAAACCTTTTCCCTCTCATCCTAAATCTGTGAATCCTAGTTTTGAATTCCCCTACCCTGGGGAAAATTATTATTACTATCCAACTTATCTCGGCCTCTTGTAGATATTTCTATAAGATTGCTCCTCATGTTCCAAGGATCAAAGACCAAGCCAGCCTCACCCTGTCACTCAGGCTCTCTACACCTTGCAACATTGTTCTAAATATTTTCTACATACTTTCCAATTGAACTAAACCTTACCCTTAACAGGGTGACCAAAGCAGTACACAGTAGATCAGGTGCGGCCGCAACAATTGGAACAAATGTCTCAGTTTCTTTGCTCAGAACCCTGACTGATGAAGGCCGGTGTGCTAACCACCTTTTCACCATCCTGTCTACTTGTGATGATGCTTTCAATGGCGTTGTACTTGCACTCCTATGTTCCTCTGTTCCATGACACTCCCTCGGGCATATACTAATAATAGTACAGGTCATGCGATAGTTTGACTTTCCAAATTGCATTATCTCAGACTTATCTGCATTGAAATCCATTTGCCACTCCTTGGCCCACTTGCCCAGTTGTTTAAGATTCCCCTGTAATCTATAATATATTCCTAATTAACAAAACATCCTGATTTGATATCATCTGCAAACTTTCTGGCCAAGCCTCATGTGTTTGCAAACAAGTCAATTATACAAACAATGAATGATAAATTATTGATCATTTAGACAAAAACTGGCAAAGTTTAGCATAGGCAAGTGTGAGGTTAGAGAAATCAAAAATTGATGATGATCTAAATGAAGAGGGACTGTGATTGAGGGACCTAGGTGAATGAATCATAAAAAAAACAGGCAGGTCCAACAGGCAGTTAACAAGGCAACGTCAGGGATGTAGATGAGGCTTGATGCAAAAGCAAAGCCATGGAAACGAATGAATGACGAATGATACTGTTAATAATAAAATGCAAAAATAACAAGGCACAAGAGGCCATAAAAGGAAAGAGAAAATGCATTAAATACCACAGGAACAGAAAATGAAGGCTAAGAGCAACTTGATGAGTCTGGTTAGTTTGATGGGTGAACAATGACTGTGGAAGCGAGCTGAGTTGAAATAGGTTACAGCTGATAAATTGAACATGAGTGACTCCTTTTAGCTAGACGGAGACTGGAGGGTGTCTGCCTGTGTTGGTCTGACAGGAACTCTCCCTGCTACAGCTGGCACCCAGTGGCCCAGGACAATGCAGATGGGTCCAATGGGAACTCTTGCAGAATACCCATGGATACAGCTAAATGAAACACATCACTCCGGGGCCCAAGTTCAGAACACAGTACCAACACTCATAACACAGTACAAGCCACATAAAACACACAAAAGAGAGCAAACATATATAAGATAGCAAGCTGATATAAGATATCAGTAACACACAGTCACAAACAAACTGGACTTTGTTCAAATTGAAGCGTTGCTAGTCTTTTACCTGTTCCCCTAGTCCAAATGAGGCTGATGCTGAATCTGAACAGTGCATCCAAAGAGTGTAGAGCCTCCCCAGATCCACTACGGCCCAATTTGCCAACGAAACTCTCTGGCTAGAGAACCAGAAAATCCATCATCCCACAGTCTACTGAATGAGAATTAGATTTGTTTGCTTTTGGATTCAGTTACAAAAGTATTAATTTTCTTTTCCTCAGCTGACAAACCTTTAGATCCACGAGCTTACTGGTTGCTCTTCCTCTGTATAAGACCCAGGGAACTAAATGGCTTTCCATACAGAGATTACCCTGTTTAACAATCCTGTGATCATTTCAATTTGCCAAACCAATCATCCTGAGGGTACATTTCCTTCTTATCAACCTGAGCTGTGTTCATATATTAGAAATACGGAGCTTGGGCATTAACTTTTGTGATGCGTAGGGGTATTTATTGATTTATTCTTGATAGTTCATTGAATTCTTAAATACTATGAAAATTAATAGTAATCATTTATGAATCTTCAGAGTGTGACATTTTGTATATTACTCTTTTCCAGTCATTTTTCATTTACAATAATCACAAAATAATTGTTGTCCATTGAGTTTAAAAAACACTTAAAAAGCTTAATCAGCCAAAGATTGATATTATTCTCCTTCTATCACCTTATTGGTAGACCAGAATGCATATTTTCTCAAAATTGAACTTCCTTGATTCAGCTATGGCATTGCATATTGATTATGGAATTGTGTCCGTATAGTTATAAGTAGAGTAATAGATCTTGTTGGTTCCTTTCTTGTGCAGATTTGACCAATATTTGCTGTTGTGATTACTGTTGGTCAGAATGGTAATTGGAAACTTCAATTAAATTATTGTCTGGATCTCTGAAATAGATTGAAGTAATGGGACCCACTGCTCCAGTGCGCTCAACAGGTCCTTCCTCAATGTTAACTCCACAAACCTATTTTTAAAAAATGAGGAAGCCATTGTTATTTTCAGAAATGCTACAAATAGATCAGAGCAAACGATGAATAATGTTTATTAAGAAAGCTGGTCACCAAATAACTCTTTTTGCAATTTTATGCAATGTGCCAAACTGAAAGTAATGGAAGACGGGCATTGTCCAGTGTCTATTGTAACATCGCAGTTATGTATACAATAACATAGTTAGTTTAAATCAGGCTTTGCAAAGCAAGATTTCATATAAGGAATATTAGGCACATTTTCAAATTTCATTTTGGTATAGTCAAACATTTCATAACCATGTGTGTGAACAGCTCCATCTCGAACTACAGCTCCAACTTGAGGTCTAATGGTAAACACTTTTAAACAATTGTTCCTGTAACTAGTTAAACTTCTAAACCACATCCCAGGCATTTCATCAGTTTCTCCATCCATAGAAGTGGTTTTCTTTACTGCATAGATTAAAAAGCATCTGACCAACCTTAAGATGTTCAATCACTTTGCTTATTGGTGTGTCTGTGATTAAACAAAGATCAATGGATCCTGCTGTGGGCTTGTGTGCCTTTGGCTCAAATTCCTTTCCAATTTCATGCAAGTTGAATTTCTGATTCCCAAAGGAAAGCGCTTTGCGATTGCCCTGTTGAAAGTACACCAAACAAAATATATTACCCGCATTCTTGGAAAGAACATTTTCAAAATATCAGTTCTTAATATCTTGCTAGCCACCATTCAGTAAAGAACATGAATTAATTTCATTATGTTTTGGATACATAGGTTGGAATTGTCAATGGAATAGTCAGGAAGATTTATACTGTTAGAGGTCCCACGTTTTGGACATAATTAAATGCTATGTTCATCCGCAAAGGTGGACATTAAAGATTTGAAGATGAAGGAAATTATTTTCTGTCTTGCCTAATATTCAGCCTGCTTTCAAATTTTTAAATAGATGATCTAGTTATTACATGTCCTTCCCAGGGACGTACAGGTGAAGTCCAACAGTTGCAAGTTGGAAATGTGGCTGCCAGGTAACATATTTAAATGAAAACATAAGGAAAACAACAGCAACATGTGGTTAAATGAGTACTGATATTGCATGAAACGGAGTTTCCATGGCAAAAGACCCTGCAGACACTCAGTAGCCACTAAATATATCCCACTGTCCTCCCAAATGTTTGTTCATATGTACAACCACACATACATTTGTAACCAGCTAAAAACCTATATTCCTTTACTATTTGTGAGACCTTACTGCATACAAATTGTGCATGACCATGATGATTATGTATTAAAAGCATTTAACCTGTAACTTCCATAGAAACATTGAAAACCTACAGCACAATACAGGCCCTTCAACCAACAAAGCTGTGCTGAACATGTACTTACTTTAGAAATTACCTGGGGTTACCCATAGCTCTCCATTTTTCTAAGCTCCATGAACCTATCCAGGAGTCTCTTAAAAGGCCCTATTGTATCCACCTCCACCACAGTCGCCGGCAGCCCAGTCCATGCACTCACCACTGTCTGTGTGGAAAAAAAAACCTACCCCTGACATCCCCTGTGTACCTACTTCCAAGCACCTTAAAACTGTGCCCTCTTGTGTTGGCCATTTCAGCCCTGGGGAAAAAGCCTCTGACTATCCAAATGATCAATGCCTCTCATCATCTTATACGCCTCTATCAGGTCACCTCTCATCCTCCGTTGCTCCAAGGAGAAAAGGCCAAGTTTACTTAACCTATTCTCATAAGGTATGCTCTCTAATCCAGGCAACATCCTTACAACGGGATCCAACCACCAAGCACATCTTTCCCTCCTCCCCCACTCCCCCCCCCCCCAACTTTTGGCGTTTCACAGGGATCGCTCCCTATGCAACTCCTTTGTCCATTCGTCCCACTGATCTTCCTCCTGGCACTTACCCTTGTAAGCGGAACAAGTGCTACACCTGCCCCTACAACTCCTCCCTATCATTCAGGGCCCCAAATAGTCCTTCCAGGTGAGGTGACAGTTTACCAGTGAGTCTCTGTTGGAGTAATCAACTGTATATGGAGTTCCCTGTGTGGCTTCTTATATATCGGTGAGACCCAGCATAGATTGGGAGACCGCTTCACCAGAAAAAGCAGGAACTCCCAGTGGCCACCAATTTTAATTCCACTTCCTATTCCCATTCCAACATGTCCATCCATTGCCTCCTCTATTGTCGTAATGAGGCTACACTCAGGTTGGAGGAGCAACAACTTATGTTCCGTTTGGGTAGCCTCCAACCTGATGGCATGAACATCAATATCTCAAACTTCCATTTATGCCTCTGACATCTTATCTCCTTGCCTGTCGATCACCTCCCTCTGGTGCTCATACCCCTTCTTCCCCTCTTACATGGCCTTCTGTCCTCTCCTATTAGATTCCCACTTCTCCAGCCCTGTATCTCTTTCTCCAATCAACTTCCCAGCTCTTTACTTCACCCCACCCAGTTTCACCTGCCACCTTGTGTTTCTTCCTCCCCTCCTCCCACCTTCTAAATCTAACTCCTCATCTTTTTTTCTTCAGTCCTGATAAAGCGTCTCGGTCCGAAATATCGACTGCACTCTTTTCCATAGATGCTGCTTGGCCTGCTGAGTTCCTCCAGCATTTTGTGTGTGTTGCTTGGATTTCCAGCATCTGCAGGTTCTCTCTAGTTTGTGATAAAGAAAAACAGGCTCTGTTTTTAAACAAGCTGCTGACACCATGCAAGGATGGAGAGTGCCAAATTGTCAATTGAACTGGTTGGGCTTGTTGAAAGTAACTTTACATTCCATATTAATAGTAAAGGTATTGGAAAAACAAGAGGATTTTATCAGGCATTTCATTAGCTCATCTAATGCTGCAATTGAATGGGGCATTTCTCAGAAGAATGCATTGAGCAGGGAAGAATTGAATTGGATTAATCGAACGTGTTCCAGCATTGCCTCACTGGATTGATTACTAGGTGGAAGTGATTATATGATGGGGAGTAACAGGGTCAGGGTCCCCACATTTTTTAAAATGGCATTATCTTATTGAGAGCAAATATGATCAGAGAGGGTTAATCATAAAGTAATTTTTTTTATGTTGTAGTTCTTTAGAATAGTTTATCCCAGAGTGCTGTGGATGGTCCATGAGTATATTCAAAGCCAAGATCACACTGGGGTCTGGAGAGTAAACCAGACAAAGTGCAGAGCTGGCCATGATGTTACTGACTGATGACACAGGTTGAAGTGTTGTCTATCTGCTCCAGCCAAAGAATGGGATACTGTGACAAATCTTCAGTTAACTCCCTTTAGCTTTTAAAAGATTTCAGGGTGTAAGGAATGAGTTAAACGCGATTCCCCTTTGGTATATCCTCAAATAAAAATGGAAGTCAGTGATGCAAAATGGTGTAAGTCTGGATGTGAGTTTGTGTTGAGAAGTTTAAAGGAGCGCACGGCTGCAGCCTTGAGAGTAGATAAAGATGAATACATGTTTGTCTGAGGGAGATGAGGAGGTTGTGCAGGTGCAGGTACAAAGGTGCTTTATCATGAGAAAATACTGGGGTAAGAAATACATTTGAGTTGTTAAGGGATCTTAAAGGCTATAAAAAGGGGCACTTTCTTTGTGCATGGAACCTGTGTGAAAAATTTGCTCCCCAGGTCCTCTTTAAACTTTTGCCCTCTCATCCTAAATCTGTGCCCTCTGGTGGTAGGCTCCCCTACTCTTGGGGGGAAAATTATTATTACTGTCCACCTTATGCAGGCTTCTCATAATTTCAAATATTTCAGAAACAGAAACTGGTTTACTATCACTGGCATATAGCGTGAAATTTGTTAAATTTGTGGCAGCAGTACAATACAGTACATGATAAATATAGAAAAAACTGAACTACAGTAAGTATAGATGTGTATATTAAATAGTCAAATTAAAATAAATAGACAAAATCAGAAATTATTTTAAAAAAGTAGTTCCATGTCCATTTAGAAATTAGTTGGCAGAGGGGAAGAAGCTGTTCCCAAAGCTGAGCATGTGCCTTCAGGCTTCTGTACCTCTTTCCTGATGATAACAATGAGGAGAGGACATGTCCTAGGAGGTGTGAATCCTTGATGATGGAAGCCCCTTTCTTGAGGCACCGCTCCTTGAAGATGTCGGGATATTATAGAGGAGCTGTCTAATTGTATAACTCTTAGCAGCTTACTTCGATCTTGTGCAGTAGCCCCTTACCCACCCAACCACCAGACAGTGATGCGGTCAGTCAGAATGATCTACAAGGTACATCTGTACAAGTTTTCAAGTGCTTTAGGTAACAAACCAATTCTCAAACTCCTGATGAAATACAGCTGCTGTCTTGCCTTCTTTATAGCTGCATTGATACATTGGGACCAGGTTAGATCCTTGGAGATATTGACTCCAAGGAACTTGAAATTGCTCACTCTCTCCACCCTCAATGAGGATATCTATAAGGTTGCTCCTTTGTTCCAAGGAACAAAGACCGAGCCAACTTCAATAGCTTGATTTTCCAAATTGTTTCTCCTCACACTTATCTGCATTGAAATCCATTTGCCATTCCTTGGCCCACTTCCCCAGTAGATCAAGATCCCTATGTAATCTAAGATAACTTCCCAATTACCAAAACATCCTAATTTTGTGTCATCTCCAAATTTACTGACCAAGCTAGCCTCAACCAGTTGCTTCTTGCCTTCATTTACCTTGCTGCCTGTGGTGTTTAGACAATAGGTGCAGGAGTAGGCCATTTGGTCCTTTGAGTAGGAGGAGAAGATGGTGGCGCGCGCGGCCTCTCTGGAGAATGGATATCTGTTTCGTGTTAAGTAGGGATCCGTGCACAATCCTGATTTGATGGAGACAGACGTGAGAGCGTGGAGGATCATCTGGAAAAATTTCTGAAATGCCCGCTTCACTGCTGCTGCTACTGTGCGGTCCGGAATCTCCGGAGGAGAGGGCCTCCGAGACCTCGGCTTTGCTTGTTTCGGCGGCCGGGACGAGGTCGAAGGCGCTCGGGAGGCTGTATCGGAGGGGCTGGTTGGAGGCTTGAAGTTTTCAGACGGACTCAGAGTCTGCTGTCGTCGGGTGCTTCCGAGGCATTAATTGTCAGTGCCTGGAAGTTTATGGCAGGGAGAGTTTCTCCCTTTTGCTGCCTGATATCGGGACTATTGGAGTCAATCGGGACTTTGAGACTTTTTTTAAACCGTGCCCATGGTCTGTTTTTATCAAATTACGGTATTGCTTTGCACTGCTGTAACTATATGCTATAATTATGTGGTTTTGTCAGTGTGAGTCTTGGTTTGTCCTTTTTTTTTTTATTTTGTGATATCACTCTGGAGGAACATTGTATCATTTCTTAATGCATATGCATTTCTAAATGACAATAAACGAGGACTGAGTGTCCTCATAATCTAATCTAAGCCTTGTGCATTCACCATCTAATTAGTTATATAAATAATGAATAATAAATCATTGAGCATTTGGGCAAAAATTGGCAGAGTTCAGCAAGGGCAAATATGAGGTATGAGAAATCAAAAATTGGATTACTATATAAATGGAGAGGGACTGCGAGTGAGGGATCTAGATGTTCAAGTAAATGTATCATAAAAAAAAAGTCGACAAGCAGGTCCAACAGGTAGCTAAGAAGGCAATGTCAGGAAATAGAGAAGGCTTGACCCAAAAGCAGAGTAACAGAAATAATTTAGTATTGAACGATAACTTTAAAAATAGACCGCAAAAATAATAAGCCATAAGGGGCCACAAAATGAGTGAGAAAAAAAATACTAAACATGCTAATGGCATGTTGGCCTTCATAACAAGGGGAGTTGAGTATAGGAGCAAAGAGGTCCTTCTGGATTTGTACAGGGCCCTGGTGAGACTATACCTGGAGTATTGTTTAGTTTTGGTCTCCAAATTTGAGGAAGGACATTCTTGCTATTGAGGGAGTGCAGCATAGGTTCACGAGGTTAATTCCCGGGATGGCGGGACTGTCCAATGTTGAAAGATTGGAGCAACTGGGCTTGTATACACTGGAATTTAGAAAGATGAGAGGGGATCTGATTGAAACGTATAAGATTATTAAGGGATTGGACACGCTAAAGGCAGGAAACATGTTCCCGATGTTGGGGGAGTCCAGAACCAGAGGCCACAGTTTAATAATAAGGGGTAGGCCATTTAGAACGGAGATCAGGAAAAAAAATTTCACCCAGAGAGTTGTGAATCTATGGAATACTCTGCCTCAGAAGGCAGTGGAGGTCAATTCTCTGGAAGCTTTCATAAAGACTTAGATAGAGCTCTTTAAGATAGTGGAGTCAAGGGATATGGGGAGAAGGCAGAAACGAGGTACTGATTGTGGATGATCAGCCATGATCACATTGAATGGTGGTGCTGGCTCGTATTGAAGAATAAAGTTGCAACGTTTGCTGTGTGGCCAGAACTATGTGACCAGCCTTGTGTTTGCTATTTACTATGCATCCAACTTATTAGCCAGAATGTAATCTCTGTATTGTCTCTGTACTATTGAACACATCAGTGCCTTGAGAATGTAGCTAACAGTGAAAGTAAGCTCAGTGCCTTAAGAATGTAGCTAACAGTGAAAGTAAGCATGTAGAGATAACGGTGGTAGACGGGATCGTGGAGTGGTGTGATGGTATGGGAACCAGTCAAAGCCGGGAAGGGGGACACGTGTTCCAAGGAGTAGACTAGACAGGATCATGCGATGGTGTGAGAACCAGTCAAGGCACTAGAACAAGTATATGCCAATGAAACTAAGATAAGAAATTTACTATAAAGAATACTGTGAACCAGGGCTCGGCGGACAATTAGTGACACGCTCATTAATTGTCTCAGCTTTTGTTTGCAAATAAAGGCTTAAACTCCTCGAAGAGTCTTCTGCGTCTCCTGGTTATTTCAAGAAACCACGACAAAAATTGGTGACTGCGGCAGGACCGGAAAGAGACCCACGGAAAGGAAATGGCAGATTGGGGACGCTTCCCGGACCCCCGGGGACCCTCACAGGACTAACAGAATTAAGGGTGCACCCAAACAAAAGGTAAGCGCTTTTTGCGACAATTTGGACTAAGAATTCTGGTGGTTTTGGGGAGGTCTCAGGGACTCAGAAGTGTGGAACCACTGCCGAAGGGTGTCTCCGGTCCAAAGAATCTGGCAGAATTGGGGGTTAACAGGAGGCTCAGATGATTGATTGAGAACACTGCAGTGAGGGTAAGTACAAATAAGTTAATAAGGAGTCAAGTGAAGAAAAATTCCACGTGGTGTTGGTAAGTCCCTGTGGATACCGCTTCGTACGAAACTAAGGTCTGAACAGGCAGGGAAAGGTGCATAGAGAAAATCCTCGTGGATACTGCCTTAAGAGATAACGGTCTGAATAGATGAGGTGCAAAGAGAAAATCCTCGTGGATACCGCCTTAAGAGATAAGGGTCTGAATAGACGAGGTGCAAAGAGAAAGTTCTGTGGATACCACTCTAGGTAGAGGTCTGTACGAGCAGAACGGAATAGGAAACAAGGACAGTCCGATATATAGTTTGAAGCGCTGGTAGATAGATGATAGACTAGACATAGAATTAGAGTAAATAGTATTATCCAGTAAACAAACTGTGAATCTCTGAAATGCCTTAAAAAGAGAAAACAACATAACAGGTAAAGGAACGGCAGTAGAGATTCTGAGCAAAAAATTCCCAGTAAATAAATGTGAGATCACAAAAACTTCAGAAAAATGGGAAAAAAGAACCAAGAACCTGGTCACAAAATGGCCAAGAGAAGGAACGTTTGATGTAAGCTTGTGCGAAGAAATGGAGGCATTAATTAAAAATTACAAACCAAAAGATAAATCTAAGAAAAGAGAGCAAAAAAGAGAACGAGAAATGGAAGTGCTAAAACTCTTCAGAACGGAGGAAGAAAGGCTGAGGAGGACAGGTAGAATATTGATTACAAGCGAGGAAGACACTAAGGTGCTGGAGAAACAGCCTGTTAGAGGGAGGTACAGTGAGAAGCTGGCTTCAGCTCCATACCCAGATGTGAAAGAAACAGAAAAGCCCCCTCCCTATAATGAGGAAGTAACCCCTAAGCAATGCCCCCTGCTGACAGGTACAGTAAACATGCAGGGAGAAGTACAAGTTTGGGATAATGAGGAGGAAAAAAGACATTACGAGAAGGAAAAAGCGGCGATATGGAAGGAGATACAGGCAGAAAGGATAAAGGTGGAACAGGCAAAGAGAGAAATGAAAGAGATTGAACGGATGAAATACTTGAGAGAGGAAAAGGAGTATGAGGAGTACCGGTTATACCGTGGAAATGAACAGACTAGAAAAGAAAGTGGCTCATCAGGGCAGGAAGAGCTGAGGCATTCAAGAGGAAGTGGAAAAAAGATAGGAGATGAGAGTCTTGCAGAAACACAAGAGAGAAGGGAATCAAGCATGAGTAAGGATCATGAGGAGTCCCTGCCACAGGTGTACAAACACGGACAGGAAGAAAGAGAAGGTGACTCATTGGAGGAGCAAGAGTTAAGTGGAGAGAGAGGATGCGAGAATTTGTGGGGAAGAGGTAGGAGGCAGAAGCCTAGAAGAGCAGAAGGAGGCAGTAGGGAAGCGACTTGTGGAAGTAGAGAGAGAGCTAGATAAATTACTGAGTGGGGATTGCCAGAGGAGATGCGAAAAATACTCCAGGGGCCAACCAAGTATTGAATCAGGACAGAAAGGAAGGACTCCACAGGGAGACCGAGGGAAGAAGAGGACCCCGGAGAAATTTGTGTGGGAGGCAGTAAAGACATACCCAGAGACGGATGGGGAGTCAGGCGAAGAGGAGAGCCAAGGCAGGTGGGAAGGAGGAGGAAGAATGATGCCGTTGTTAGTTAAAGGATCAGAACAAGTGCAGTATATCCCTTGGGGATCCCAGGACCTAGAAGGGCTGAAAAACACTCTGCCCAGTCTACATGAAGGAGCGGGGAAATGGATTAGAGCCTTTGAAGAAGAAACGGTGGGATGATTATTGGCTATGGGAGATTTGAAGGCACTATTGATAAGGTTGATGGGAACCTCCAAATTTAACGAACTGATGGAAATGGCTGGCATAGTAAACTCGAACGACCCGAGAACTGATGGAGATGGGTTTGACAGAGTGAGGCAGAGGGTATGGCAGGCCCTCAGGAAGCTTTATCCACCCAAAGTGGACCCCAAAGCCTTAAAGGGGGATCTACTGGGAGACACTGAAAACCCAGCAGCCTACGTAGAAAACCAGTTGAAAAGGTGGAGACTGGAGACTGAGCAAGAGGTGGAAAATAGCTTATTTATCACCTCACTGTTCCGACATAGCATTTTGGATGCAATGCCTCCGCAAGTAAAATCCAAACTGGAGGAAGTGGTTGGGCTGATGTCAATGACCCCACAAGAATTTAGAGACCACTTAGTCCATGTGGTTGAGAAATACCGGAAAGACAAACAAAGGTTGGCTGAGCAGCAGGAGGAGGTGCAAAGAAAGTTAATACAAATGCAGCTCGAAGAACTCAAAGAAGGAAAAAGAGAAAAACAAAAAGATGCTGCCAGCAACCACCGGTCCGAGTACAGCCATCGAACTGGATGAAGCACCACTATATGGAGGAACCGATCATACTGTAAGACAAGGGCCGGAAAACCCCATGCCAATAATCAACGTCTTTGGAGGAGCATTCCCACAAATGCCCTATCAGAAACAGACTAAATTCAAACAGCCCAGACAGGACTGGAAGTCCCAAGAAGGGGGACAGAGGAGCTATGGGCAGAGGGGACCAGTGAGGAAACAGGGGGAAAGAGAGGTAGAGAGATTCTGCTGGGGATGTAATCAGCCAGGTCACATGAGAAGAGATTGTCTGTTTACACCATGGCCTGTCACACATCAGCAGGAACCGATAAGAAGGGAACTAAAGTTTAGCCAAGGACCAGCCCGCACAGGCCCAAGCGGACCTGTGAACTCCTATGCGAGGTGTTATGCTACTTCAAGAAGTTATAGTATCCCTGAAGTACGCTTCAACACTGATATCTCTGAACAGCAGACACTATTGCGGAAAAGGAGAAAATATGAACCCGACTCAACGATCTGAATAGATAGTATAGGACAGCCTAAAGGTATACCTAATGAATTTAAGACGAGGAATGAGATTGCTGCAGGTTTCGAAGCATTTCTACCCTTGATAGGAACTATTAAGAATGTTGAATGGATAAATTATATATATTACAATCAGCAAAGATTCATCAGCTACACTGATGATGCTTTGGAGGCCTTGGGACAACAGTTAGATGCAACTAGCAAAATGGCGTGGCAGAATAGACAAGCATTGGACTGGCTGTTGGCAGTAAAAGGAGGAGTTTGTGTGATGTTTGGAGAGCAGTGCTGTACTTTTATACCAAATAACACTAGTCCAGAAGGATCGTTTACTAAGGCAATGTATAAGTTGAAAAGTCTCAGAAAGGAAGTTAAACAGAATGCAGGGCTCGGACATCAGTTATTTGACTGGTTAGAAAGTAGACTTGGAGGATGGGGAGCATGGCTGACTAAGATGGCAATAACTGTCGGTATTGTGTTGTTGAGCTGTGCGCTTGTGCTGTGCTGTTTTCTTCCTTGTCTCAAGTCTCTTGTAGTGCGTGCTGCAACCAAACAATTTCCGATGCTCGTGGCGATGACTGAACCAAGCTTAGTGGAGAAAGAAGCACCGAAGTAGTATTGTTACAGCCTACAACGCCTGCAGGATGAACAAGAGCAAAACGACAGTGTGGGAGTAGATTGTAAGGGCTTCTGAGTTTTTTTTGTCCCCTGTCTCAGATACAAAGGGACAGGTTTTTGACTCAGCGGCCTAGGGTAACAGGGAGAGAATACTTTGAGGTCTTGGTGCAGAAAATTATAGTTTAACCCAAGATTTGGGAATAAGTGCTGGACTTTATTGGGGCTTTTGTGCGCGGACTCTTAGTCTTCTTTCTCTGTGTGAGACCCTATGGGTCTCAGAGGGGGGATTATATTGGAGAATAAAGTTGCAACGTTTGCTGTGTGGCCAGAACTATGTGACCAGCCTTGTGTTTGCTATTTACTATGTATCCAACTTATTAGCCAGAATGTAATCTCTGTACTGTCTCTGTACTATTGAACACATCAGTGCCTTGAGAATGTAGCTAACAGTGAAAGTAAGCTCAGTGCCTTAAGAATGTAGCTAACAGTGAAAGTAAGCTCAGTGCCTTAAGAATGTAGCTAACAGTGAAAGTAAGCATGTAGAGATAACGGTGGTAGACGGGATCGTGGAGTGGTGTGATGGTATGGGGACCAGTCAAGGCCGGGAAGGGGGACACGTGTTCCAAGGAGTAGACTAGACAGGATCATGCGATGGTGTGAGAACCAGTCAAGGCACTAGAAAAGGAGTAACAGGAGGCTCAGATGATTGATCGAGAACACTGCAGTGGGGGTAAGTACGAATAAGTTAATAAGGAGTCAAGTGAAGAAAAATTCCACGTGGTGTTGGTAAGTCCCTGTGGATACCACTTCATACGAAACTAAGGTCTGAACAGGCAGGGAAAGGTGCATAGAGAAAATCCTCGTGGATACTTTACTGTTACTCGCAGTAAAGGAGCCATTAGGAGGTAGTGATCACAATATGATAAGCTTTTATCTGCAATTTGAGAAGGATAAGGGCAGCTCGGAGGTGTCAGTGTTGCAGATGAACAGGGGAAACTATGGAGCCATGAGGGAGGAGCTGGCCAAAGTTGACTGGACGGATAGCCTAGCGGAAAAGACAGTGGAACAGCAATGGCAGGTATTCTTGGGAATAATGCACAAGGTGCAAAATCAGTTCATCCCCCAGAGAAGGAAGGATTCAAAGGGGGGAAGGGGCCTCAGTGGTTGACAAAGGAAGTCAGAGCTTGCATAGCATTAAAAAAAAAAGGAAATATAACAGAGCTAAGGTGAGTGGGAGGACAGATGATTGGGAAGTTTTTAAGGAACAACAGAACTTAACTAAAAAGACAATACGGGGAGAAAAAATGAGGTACGAACACAAGCTAGCCAGGAATATAAAGGAAGATAGCAAAAGCTTTTTTAGGTATGTGAAGAGAAAGAAGATAGTTAAGAACAATGTTGGGCCCTTGAAGAATGAATTGGGTGAAATTGTTATGGGAAATAGAGAAATGGCAGAAGAATTTAATGAGTACTTTAGATCTGTTTTCACTAAGGAAGACACAAGCAATCTCCCAGATGTATGGATGGGCCAAGGACATAGGGTAACAGAGGAAATGAAACAGATTGACATTCGGAAGGAAACGGTGATGAGAAGACTGATGGGACTGAAGGCTGACAAATCCCCAGGTCCAGATGGTCTGCACCCTAGGGTACTAAAGGAGGTGGCCCTGGAAATTGCGGATGCATTGGTAATCATTTTCCAATGTTCCTTGGATTCAGGATCAGTTCCTGAGGATTGGAGAATGGCTAATGTTATCCCACTTTTTAAGAAAGGAGGGAGGGAGAAAACAGAACTATCGACCTGTCAGCCTGACATCGGTGGTGGGAAAGATACTAGAGTCCATTATTAAGGATGAAATAGTGACATATCTAGATAGCAGTGATAGGATTGGGCCGAGCCAGCATAGATTTACCAAGGGTAAATCATGCTTGACTAATCTGTTGGAGTTTTTCGAGGATGTAACCAGGAAGTTAGACGGGGAGATCCAGTGGATGTAGTGTACCTCGATTTTCAGAAGGCATTTGATAAGGTCCCACATAGAAGATTGGTGGGTAAAATCAAAGCTCAGGGCATCAGGGGGAAGGCATTGACATGGATAGAAAACTGGTTGGCAGATAGAAAGCAGAGGGTAGCGGTGAATGGGTGTTTCTCGGAATGGCAGGTGGTGACTAGTGGAGTGCCACAGGGCTCGGTATTGGGACCACAGCTGTTTACCATTTACGTTAACGATTTGGATGAAGGCATAGAAAATAACATCAGCAAATTTGCTGATGATACTAAGCTGGGTGGCAGTGTGACATGTGATGAGGATGTTAGGAGAATTCAGGGTGACTTGGATAGGCTGGGTGAGTGGGCAGATACTTGGCAGATGACGTTTAATGTGAATAAGTGTGAGGTTATCCACTTTGGGAGTAAGAACAGGAAGGCAGATTATTATTTGAACGGTGTAGAGTTGGGTAAGGGAGAAATACAAAGAGATCTCGGAGTCCTTGTTCATCAGTCACTGAAGGTGAATGAGCAAGTGCAGCAGTCAGTGAAGAAGGCGAATGGAATGTTGGCCTTTATTACAAAGGGAATTGAGTACAAGAGCAAGGAAATCCTCTTGCATTTGTACAGAGCCCTGGTGAGACCACACCTGGAGTATTGTGTACAGTTTTGGTCTCCAGGGTTAAGGAAGGACATCCTGGCTGTAGAGGAAGTGCAGCGTAGATTCACGAGGTTAATTCCTGGGATGTCTGGACTGTCTTACGCAGAGAGGTTAGAGAGACTGGGCTTGTACGCGCTGGAATTAAGGAGATTGAGAGGGGATCTGATTGAAACATATAAGATTATTAAGGGATTGGACAAGATAGAGGCAGGAAATATGTTCCAGATGCTGGGAGAGTCCAGTACCAGAGGGCATGGTTTGAGAATAAGGGGTAGGTCATTTAGGACAGAGTTAAGGAAAAACTTCTTCTCCCAGAGAGTTGTGGGGGTCTGGAATGCACTGCCTCGGAAGGTAGTGGAGGCCAATTCTTTGGATGCTTTCAAGAAGGAGCTAGATAGGTATCTTATGGATAGGGGAATCAAGGGATATGGGGACAAGGCAGGAACCGGGTATTGATAGTAATTAATCAGCCACGATCTCAAAATGGTGGTGCAGGCTCAAAGGGCCGAATGGTCTACTTCTGCGTCTATTGTCTATTGTCTATAGAACAAGTATATGCCAATGAAACTAAGATAAGAAATTACTATAAAGAATACTGTGAACCAGGGCTCGGCGGACAATTAGTGACACGCTTATTAATTGTCTCAGCTTTTGTTTGCAAATAAAGGCTTAAACTTCTCGAAGAATCTTCTGCGTCTCCTGATTATTTCAAGAAACCACGACACTCGAAGAGCCAAATGGCCTACTCCTACATCTATTGTCTATTGTCTAAACACCACAGGCAGCAAGGTAAATGAAGGTGAGAAGCAACTGGTTGAGGCTAGCTGGTTCGCGTAATGTACTGTGTGAGTATTCATAGGTGAGAGTGCATATGACGTCAGAACGGGGGTTTAAGAAAGTGAAAGTCTGTTGAATAAACGTGGTTGTTCAATCTACAGCGGTGTCCGAGTCACATCAATACTACATGGTGTCAGAAGTAATTGCGAGAGAAAAAAAGAGTAAAAGATGTCACAGTTACAGCCACTGTCAAGTTTAAGCCTACAAGGTAATCTTGCTGAGAACTGGAAAATACGGATCCAGCAGTTTGAGCTGTTTTACACCGTTAGCAGCGTAGCTGAAAAGACGGAGAAAGTGCAATGTGCTACGTTTCTGCATGTGGCGGGGGCAGAGGCAATAAAGGTTTGCAACATGTTTGTCTTCCAAGATGATGAGCAAGATAAAATTGAAGTGTTGAAGAAAAAGTTTCAAGATTACTGCGAACCGGGAAAAAACCTACCGTACATCTGACACTTATTTTTTACGAGGGCTCAAGGACCGACAGAGACTATAGACGCCTACGTAACAGATTTGAAGAACAAAGCAAAAAACTGTGAGTTCGGACATCTGCATGATTCTTTAATACGCGACAGGATTGTATGCGGCATATGAGATGATCAAATGAGAGGCAGGCGATTGATGTTTACCGTGCCAGTGAGATCACGTCGTCAGGTTAAAGTGCTAAATGAAGAGACTGAAGTGCACAAAATAAAAACTGTGAAAACTGACAAGAGTAGGCCAAAGCCAGCTCCACAGGATGATCAAAAGGAAGTTAACTGCAACAGATGTGGTTATAAACATGGATACTGAAAATGTCCAGCCTGTGGTAAGACATGCAAGTTATGCAGAAAAGAAATCACTTTGCAAAGATGTGCAAATCGCAGAAGCAAGCAAGGAAAATGCATGCTGTGGAACAGAGTGTGGGCTAGAGTGACATGTTCATTGGCACAGTTGAAGTGGAACAGGAGTTATGCTTCAGGAATATTGATAATGCAGAGATGGAGGATGAAGATGATTGGACTCAAGATCTGATAATAAACAGGAGGAATGTGACATTTAAGCTTGACACTGGGGCAAAGTGCAATGTAATGTCAGCAGAAACATTCAACTCACTGGACATCAGAGGAAAACTTGGAAAATCCACCTGCAAGCTTGTTGCATATTTCGGCCACAAGACAGCATCAGTGGGAAAGAAAACACTCACCTGTGTGTACAAAGGACAAAAACACAAGATAGAGTTTGAGATAGTACAGCAACATGTTCCAGCAATACTGGGCAAAGCAACATGCACAAAGCTAGGCCTGGTGAAGCGAATTTATGGTGTTGAGAAAGAAAATGAGATTTTCAAAGACTTTGCTGACTTGTTTTCTGGATTAGGATGTTTACCAGGGAAACACCATATCCAAATTGATCCAACTATTGCACCAGTTGTGCATGCCCCGAGAAAGATTCCAGTAGCTCTCAGGGATCGAGTAGTGGAGGAGCTACACAGAATGGAACAGATGGGAGTCATAACGAGACAAATAGAACCGACCGACTGGATGAATAGTATGGTGACAGTGGTCACAGAAAAAAAATGAAGATTTGCATGGATACAGAAGATCTCAACCGAGCCATCAAAAGAGAGCACTATCCGCTGCTCACGGTTGAAGAGGTTGTCTCCCGCATGCCTAATGCGAAATACTTTTCAGTATTAGACGCAAATCAAGGTTTCTGGCAGATCAAGCTGGATGAGGAAAGTTCCAAATTATGCACCATAGGGAGATATTGTTTCCTGCGTCTGCCCTTTGGGATTTCTTCTGCATCCGAGGTATTCCAGAGGTCCGTGGCACAAATGATTGAAGGCCTGGACAGGGTGGTCAACATCATTGATGATTTACTGATATGGGGTGACACAATTGAGGAACATGATCAGAGACTGAGGAAGCTTCTGGAGAGAGCACGTGAGTACAATCTAAAACTGAACAAAAAGTAAATAAGTAAATAAGATCAGAACTATAGAGATCAAATACATAAGGTCACATACTCAGCGTTGATAATGAAAAGTTCAGGGCTGTGGTACAGCTACCACCACCCGAAGACAAGCAAGCATTATTGAGGCTCATGGGCATGATACAGTATCTTGCCAAATTCATTCCCAACTTATCAGAGGTCAGTGCTCCACTTCAAAAGCTACTAAAGAGCAACACTGAATGGCATTGGGAAGACGAACAGAAGAAAAGTTTTGACACATTGAAGCAGTTGGTTACCAATGCACCAGCACTCAAGTTCTATGATGTCAATAAACTGGTGATGATGTCTGTGGATGCCAGTTTGGAAGGAATAGGAGCTGTTATACTGCAGGATGGGAGGCCTGTGGCGTATGGATCATGAGCACTTACAGACTGTCAACGCCGATATGCTCAAATCGAGAAGGAATTACTCGCCATAGTTTATGGGTGTGAGAAGTTCCACCAATATGTATATGGCAAAGAAATCCAGGTTGAGAGTGATCACAAACCACTTGAGAGCATCTTCAAAAAGCCACTCCACCAAGCTCCTATGAGGCTGCAAAGGATGCTTCTCAGGCTACAGAGGTACACTCTCACAGTCACCTATAAGCCAGGAAAAGAACTGTACATCGCTGATGCTTTGAGCCGTGCTTACCTCAAAGAGCAAAAGGAAGAGTTTCTAGGAAGAGAGCTGGAGGTCAACTGGGTTACACCTCAGCTACCCATCTCTGAGGAGAAGTTGAACATGTTCAGGAAAGCGACTGCAGCTGATCCTGAAATGCAAATGCTAAGAAACATTACAATGAATAGATGGCCACAGAAAGATGTTCCAAAAGAATTACAGAAATACTGGACATTTAAAGAGGAAATCAGTTATGCATCAGGACTAATGTTCTTAATGGCAAAACTCATCGTACCAAAACAAATGAGACAGGAAATGCTCAGCAGAATTAATGAGTCACACCTGGGGATAGTGAAATGTAAAGAAAGAGCAAGGGACATTCTCTATTGGCCAGGTATGTCAACTCAGATAGAGGACATTGTGTCTCAATGTGCTGTTTGTAATGAAAACAAAAACAGCAATTCAAGAGAGCCTTTGCTTCCCCATCCACTACCAGGAAGACCATGGGAGAAGATTGGCACAGATCTCTTTCACTACAATGGTGCAGAATATCTGCTTTGTGTGGACTACTATTCAAAATATCCAAAGATCACCAAGTTAAGTGACACGTCCAGTCAAGGTGCCATTATCGCAATGAAGTCGACATTCACAAGACACACTATTCCAGATATTGTCGTTAGTGACAATGGTCCACAATATGCCAGTGGTGAGTTTAGAGGGTTCTCAGAAAGCTGGGAATTTCAACATGTTACTTCCAGTCCAGAGCATGCTCAGTCTAATGGACAAGCAGGGGGAACTGTACAAACTGTGAAGAACATACTCAAGAAGGCACAAAGCAGCACGGTGACCCGTACATTGCTCTGCTTGAATACCGCAACATACCGATTGAGAGTGTGGGGTTCTCTTCTGCGCAGCTGTTGATGGGACATCGTCTGAAGTCCAAACTGCCAACATCCCCAACTCTACTGACTCCTGAAGTTAATCTTGAAGTACATGACAAGCAAAAGTACAAGCAAATAAAGCAAAGGAGCTACTATGACAGACATACAAGACAGTTGCCAGATTTGCATACTGGTGAAAATGTCAGGATACAGAGAGGAGACACTTGGCAACCAGCTGTGGTTGTGAACAGACATCAGCAACCAAGATCCTTCATAGTTCGCACGCCGGATGGAAGAATCTACAGGAGGAACAGGAAGCATCTGCTGAAGACAGGCGAGAGGGAGTTTCCACGTACAGATGCAGGGGACATTTCCACAGATACAGACATGGGAACAAATGACACCAAGAGTGAGGGGCGCGACGAAACCCCATGGTGCAATGAAAGTGAAGGTTCAGCGCGGGCCAAATGAAGTGGGATTGCAGACCGCAAAGACACAGAGGTCATTCGAGAGACTGACACTGATGAAGGACAAGCACAGTCACAGTTGTATCGCACACAGTCTGGGAGACAAGTCAAACTTCCAGCTAGATACAGAGACTAGATCTACCTACAGTCTCAGTTTGAGGCAAAGTCACACATATTATAAGGTCCAAGGTGTGAAATAAAAGGTTTATTAGTCTATGTTAGTAAAAGAAAATATACTGCTGTTAGTATTGTAAGATTCAATGTTGAATACAGTATAAGATGTTAAGATGTTTTAGTTTATATCATGGCTGTTGCAATGTAAGAAAGGCATTGTTTTGGCAATTCAGTGTTGTAAAAAAGTCTTGAAGGGGGATGTAATGTATTGTGTGAGTATTCGTAAGTCAGAGTACGTATGACGTCAGAATGGGGGTTTAAGAAAGTGGAATCTGTTGAATAAACGTGGTTGTTCAATCTACAGCGGTGTCCGAGTCACATCAATACTACGGTTCGATGGGTGAACAAGAATAGTCGCTGTGGGCTGGGTTGAAATAGGCTGCAGGTGATTTGGAAAGGAGTGGCAGGTGACTCCTGTTAAAAGGCTAGAAGCTTGGAGGTGCATACTGTGCAGGCCTGTCAGGGCCCCCCCTCCCCCCTCCACAGCTGGCACCCGATGGCCCAGGACAATCCAGACGGGTCCATTGGAAAGCCTCGGTGTGCAATGGATCCAACATGTAACTGGACAGCATCCAAAACATCTCCTCCAGGGTGCCCCCTTCCCAGTTTACAAGATGCTCTACAAGGTGACGAGGTGAATCCATCAGCCAGTGAGCTGTCCAGCATCCTGGGTTCTGGAGGTACAGATTCAGGTGGTTTGACTGGTCCATGGACAACGGGCTTGAGGCAGGACACATGGAAAGTAGGTGTGATCATGAGGGCTGGTGGCCTCTGGAGATGGTAAGTGACTGGACTGATGTGTTGGGTAATCTTAAGGGGTCCAGTGAACCTGGTGAGAGTCTATGGGAGTTGGTACACAGAGGCAGATCTCAGATGGACAGCCAGTCCATAGGCCATAGTCTGGCAGGGCACTGCTAGTGGTTGGCCTAGTGGCAATAGGCATGGATGGCAGCTAGGGTGGTTCTCTGAGCTTTCTTCCAAGCATTCCAGCAGTGGAAAACCAGGGCCCTGGCAAATGAGACCAACTGGCTCCTCTGCAGGAATCAATGGGGGTTTTTATTGGAGGGGTCGTGCCTGTCACATGCCCATTACCTGGTCAAAAGACCCACCACCTGCCAATCAAGGTTTGACCCCTCCTCACCCATCAATACACACCTAACCACTGGCCCCTTTAATTAGCCTTGTACTTGGCCTCGGGCAATTGGCCTTTGTAATCAGCTTAACTCTGCTGGCACCGAGCCATTGGCCCCCCCAGTGAATTACCTGGGTGGGGCCCTGCAGCCCTGCTGGACTATAAAGGGTGCCACGTGTGCTGGACCCTGTAACACTTACCCAACAGGCTGGTATATGTCTAGGGGAAAAAGAGATCCAGCCACACACCAACCCCACCTCCCATACACGCAGGTGCTGTGAGAATCGAGTTTATGCCTCGCGCCCCCGCCGGCAGTATCAAACTCACAACAAATACCGTTATGAAATACACTTTAAAGAGTTTACTAAAATTAAAAGAGTATTAGGCAGTACAATATATACCGTAGATTCCGGACTACAGAGCGCACCTGATTAAAAGCCGCTGGCTCTAATTTTAGAAATAAAATCAATTTTTTACTTGTACAGGCCGCACCGGATTTTCAGCCGCAGGTGTCCCACGTTGTAATATGAGATATTTACACAGAAAGATATTACACGTGAGGATTTTTTAACTTTTAATTAAATCCATATGGTAACATAAACAAATACATATTGCAAATGCTTTTTTTCGAACCGTGCCTGTAACGCGACTACTTTTAAATATACGTTGCGTATACTTCTTTACTGAACAACATTCCAATATCTCCTAACGACTGGTAAAAAATATATATACTGCAGCCTACCAGGAAAAGTTATTGATCGCCTTTAACTTAAAAGCAGCGTTTTCGCTCCGCCGCTCACCCCCCTCCTTCCCGTTTATCGCAAACTGGTATCCCACAAGACGCGGCGAAACCGGGTGTGACGTCATAGCATCCCGCGATGTAGTACAGAAAACAAATATAGTTAAAACAGTTCTAACTTTAACTAACAAATGAATTACTAAGCGAAAATATTATAAACTAAATAACTGCCATAAAGGCAGCACAATGCTTTTCTTCGAGTGTTTTCCATGTTGATGAGGGTGAGTACAAATGACTGATTTACAATAATTTAATTGTGAAAGTGCACTTGATTTATCGTACAATTTCATTGGACCTCTGTGAACTACTCATCAATTTTATTGGTCTACTGTTACGAGGCAAAATGTTTTTGGCGGCATGAAAAAAATAATGCATTAGCCGCTCCGTATTAAAGGCCGCAGAGTTCAAAGCTGTTCAAAATGTGGGAAAAAAGTAGCGGCTTAAAATCCGGAATCTACGGTATATATATATACAAGAAAAAAACAAAAGGCGCCAACTTATCAAAGTTCAGTCAGTTTAGTGCACATTGGTGGAGCTCATCCAGCGAACCATTCGACTCCTCGGTGGTCGTCCTCCCGAAACTCCCACTTCGGACTCCCCGGTGGTCTCCCGAGCGCACGTCCTCCTTCCTCGGCGTCTCCCTCCGGACTCCCCAAGCCCGCGCAACCCCTCCTCCAAGTTCCCAGCCTCACAAAACACAATAACATTCCCCATTGATTAACAAATGAATACAATTACCATATCAGCCATTCTAAAGCGAAACAACGGCAAGAGAAACTTTTAACAGACAAAGAAGCATTCCTATTCGTAACAAACCAAAGAAGCCCTTTTTGGTAACATACACAGGACATTGTACAACCCTTTCTCTCTTTGCCATCCGAGGGATCACCCTGTTTCACTCCGGGCTGAGAATCATGGAACAGTGTGGGAGAAATTACTGGTGAGTTGTGCATTGAATAGGGTTGGGAACGTTGGTTATTGTCCCTAAAGGCAGAGAGCCGTCCCTGTACAGAGTCAAGGGGGGTGGGTATTGTATTGACTTTTCCTGTGTGTGTGTGTACGCGTGTACTTTATTACCACACGATTTTCCCACGTTCGTTAGTAATTGTCCACGTGTGTTTTCTTGCCGATCTGACTACTGTAAATTGCACACGTGTGCGTGTTGCTTCTGCTGCCATTTTCCCACGTTTGCCTTCTGTAAATAAAATCCTTCACTACCAAGGCTGTGTGTCCAAAATCCTTGTCCTTGAGGTATCAAATCTGTTTCCTCACTTACAACAGGTTTGGCAGCCATGAAGGAAACTTGAAAGGGTGACAGAGGAGTTTGCAGATCGTGGGATAATTCAATGTGGAACAGGTACTCCTTCCATGTGGAAGGGTTCGAGGCAGTGAAGCATCGCAGAAAGTTCCCCACTTGTTGACTGGCTCTTTCTGACTGACCATTGGTCTGTGGATGATAGCCAGAGGACAGGCTCACTGAAGTGTAAATGAGTGAGCAGAAGGCTCTCCAGAAGCGGGAGACAAACTGTGGGCCCCAGTCCAACACAATGTCCTGAGGGAAACCATGGAGGCAAGCCATGAAGTCGGGGCGAAGTCAAGACGGTCTTAAACAGCAACTCCTTTGCTTGCATCTTTGGAAACAACTTTATTTCTATCTTTGATATCTCTTTTTTTTTCTCTTTAGGGTGTGTGGGCTTCCTTTGAAGACCCTGACCTGGCCTTTACACTCTGACTTCGGTTCTTTGCGCGAATGGGACCAGCTCTCAGGGCCTCATAACTGGCCGCTTTTTGATATCCCAAGGACGAGGCCTGGAAGATAGAAACATAGAAAACCTACAGCATGATAGAGGCCCTTCGGCCCACAAAGTTGTGCCAAACACATCCCTACCTTAGAAATTACTAGGCTTATCTATAGCCTTCTATTTTACTAAGCTTCATGTACCTATCTAAAAGTATCTTAAAAGACCCTATCATATCCGCGTCCACCACCGTTGCAGGCAGCCCATTCCAAGCACTCTCTGATTAAAAAAACTTATCCCTGACATCTCCTCTGTACCTACTCCCCAGGACCTTGAACATGTGTCCTCTTGTGGCAACCATTCCAGCCATGGGAAAAAAGCCTCTGACTATTCACACGATCAATACCTCTATCAGGTCACCTCTCATCCTCCATTGCTCCAAGGAGAAAAGTCCGAGTTCACTCAACCTATTCTCATAAGGCATGCTCCCCAATCCAGGCAACTTCCTTGTAAATCTCCTCTGCACCCTTTCTATGGTTTCCGCATCCTTCCTGTAGTGAGGTGACCAGAACTGAGCACAGTACTCCAAGTGAGGTCTGATCCAGGTCCTATATAGCTGCAACATTACTTCTCAGCTCCTAAATTCAATTCCATGATTGATGAAGGCCAATACACCATACGCCTTCTTAACCACAGAGTCTACCTGCGCAGCTGCTTTGAGCGTCCTATGGACTCAGACCCCAAGATCCCTCTGATCTTGACTTAACAAAATGAACCACTTCATACTTATCTGTGTTGAACTCCATCTGCCACTTCTCAGCCCAGATTTGCATCCTATCAATGTCCCGCTGTAACCTCTGACAACCCTCCACACTATCCACACCTCCAACCTTTGTGTCATCAGCAAACTTACTAACCCATTCTTCCACTTCCTCATCTAGGTTATTTATAAAAATCACGAATAGTAAGGGTCCCAGAACAGATCTCTGAGGCACTCCACCACTGGTGACCGACCTCCATGCAGAATATGACCCATCTACAACCACTCTTTGCTTTCTGTGGGCAAGCCAGTTCTGGATCCACAAAGCAATGTCCCCTTGGATCCCATGCCTCCTTACTTTCTCAATAAGCCTTGCATGGGGTACCTTATCAAATGCCTTGCTGAAATCCATATACACTACATCTACTGCTCTACCTTCATCAATGTGTTTAGTCACATCCTCAGAAAAATCAATCAGGCTTGTAAAGCATGACCTTCCTTTGACAAAGCCATGCTGACTACTCCTAATCATATTATACCTCTCCAAATGCTCATAAATCCTGCCTCTCAGGATCTTCTCCATCAACTTACCAACCACTGAGGTAAGACTCACTGGTCTATAATTTCCTGGGCTATCTCTACTCCCTTTCTTGAATAAAGGAACAACATCTGCAACCCTCCAAACATCTGGAACCTCTCCCGTCCCATTGGTGATGCAAAGATCATCGCCAGAGGCTCAGCAATCTCCTCCTTCACCTCCCACAGAAGCCTGGGGTACATTTCGTCCAGTCCCAGTGACTTATCCAACTTGATGCTTTCCAAAAGCTCCAGCACATCCTCTTTCTTAATATCTACATGCTCAAGCTTTTCAGTCTGCTGCAAGTCATCACTACAATCACTTTCCATAGTGAATACTGAAGTAAAGTATTCATTAAGTGCCTCTGCTATTTCCTCCGGTTCCATACACTCTTTCCCACTGTCACACTTGATAGGTCCTATTCTTTCACATCTTATCCTCTTGCTCTTCACATACTTGTAGAATGCCTTGGGGTTTTCCTTAATCCTGCCCACCAAGACCTTTCCATGGCCCCTTCTGGCTCTCCTAATTTCCTTAAGCTCCTTCCTATTAGCCTTATAATCTTCTAGATCTCTAACATTACCTAGCTCTCTGAACCTTTTGTAAGCTTTTCTTTTCTTCTTGACTAGATATATTACAGCCTTTGTACACCACGGTTCCTGTACCCTACCATAACTTCCCTGTCTCAATGGAACGTATCTATACAGAACTCCAGACAAATATCCCCTGAATATTTGCCACATTTCTTCTGTACTTTTTCCTGAGAACATCCGTTTCCAATTTAAGCTTCCAATTTCCTGCCTGATAGCCTCATAATTCCCCTTACTCCAATTAAACACTTTTCTAACTTGTCTGTTCCTATCTCTCTCCAATGCTATTGTAAAGGAGATAGAATTATGATCACTATCTCCAAAATGCTCTCCCACTGAGAGATCAGACACCTGACCAGGTTCATTTCCCAATACCAGATCAAGTACAGCCTCTCCTCTTGTAGACTTATCTACATACTGTGTCAAGAAACCTTCCTGAACAAACTCTATCCCATCTAAACACCTCGCTCTAGGGAGATGCTAATCGATATTTGGGAAATCAAAATCTCCCATCACGACAACTCTATTATTATTACACCTTTCCAGGATCTGTTTCCCTATCTACTCTTCAATATCCCTGTTACTATTAGGCGGCCTATAAAAAAAACACCCAGTAAAGTTATTGACCCCTTCCTGTTCCGAACCTTCACCCACAGAGTCTCTGTAGCATGTCTCAGAGGATCTTGTTAATGAAGGCTTGGAAAACAGCCGGACCATTGGAGAGCCCACAAGGCATCACCAAATATTCGTAGTGGCCAGTGGGTGTTATGAAATGGTTCTGGGATTGGAACTGGTGATCTGAATGTCAATTTGGAGGGCCAGAGTGATGAGGCTTTTGATGTCGGTGGACATCTCCCAGATAGACGGCTCACCTTTCAAATACAATGACAAGCTGTGATGGCAGTGGACCAGCAGAATGTTTGCATTCCAGTCTCACTGTGCCGCGATGGTCCTAAGTTTCACGGTGTAATCCAGCACCGAGCATGGGACTTGACACAGGGGAAGTATCCAATCTGCTGCCTCCCTTCTATTTCCTGGATGGTTGAAAATCAGCGCATCTCCAGCACTGATTTCCTCTTATTTATTGCAAATAGTGGTCTTATTGTCTCAATAGCGGCAACCCAGGTCGGAGCTTACCCAGGCAAGAGAAAGATGATGAAGGCAATCTTGGCTCTGTCCATAGAATGCAGATATGGGTGGAACTCAAAGTGCAAGGTGCAATGGGACAGGAAATTGCGGCATTGGGTTGGGGATCTGCTGAAGCATTTGGGCGCCAGAATCCGGGGCTCAGAGGGAGCTGCAACCTGGTGTGAGGTCACTGTATCGAGATGGAGAGTTGGAAGAGAAAGATAAGCAGATGGTCAATGGTTTCCTGCTGCTTCTGGATCATGTGCTCATGTCAACCTAACCTTCATTTAGGTGAGCAAACACTGCTGGGTCAATTGCTTGTTCACTTATCCTATCAGGAAACATAGAGAAGGCTTGGCCCAAAAGCAGTGCAGCAGAGATGATTCAGGGATGAGCTATTACTTTAATAATAGACTTTAAAAATAACAAGCCGTGAGGGGCCATAAGAAGAGAAAGAACATATGCTAAACATCATGGGCAAAAATGAAGTCTGGGAACAACTGGTTAAGGCCGGTTGGTTCAATGGGTGAACAAGGACTGTGGCTGAGAGCTGGGTTTAAATAGGCTGCAGGTGATGAGTGGGAAACGAATGGCAGGCAACTCCTGTTGGCTGAATGGAGACTGGGGTGTGCCTGCCTGTGCAGGCCTGACAGACAAATGGTGGTTAGCCTTTATTGCAAAAAGGTTTGAGTTTAAGAGTAGAGAGGTTTTGTTACAGTGCTGGTAAGGCCACATCTGGAATACTGTGCACAGTTGTGGTCCCCTTAAAAAACAGCTCTCGTAACATTGGAAATAGCCTTAAGGAGCTTCACCAAGCTAATATCTAGGTTGAGAGGATTGTGTCATAGAAGAAGAACTGAACAGTTTGGATTTGTATTTTTTGAGGATTAGAATAATGAGAAGTGACCTAATTCAAACTTATAAAAATCTTAAAGGAGCCTAACAGGGTAGATGTTGAGATGTCTTCACTAGAAGGAGAGCCATAAACAAAGGCACATAGCTGCAAAATCAGGGGCTGGTCATTTCAAACTGAACTACTGTATATGGAAATTCTTCTCTCAAACCGTAGTGAATCATGATTCTCTGTTTCCAAGAATGGTGGATGCTTGATCATTAAAAAAAAGGTAGGGTTAGATAAGCACTTGAAATATCATGAAGTTTATGGTTATTGTAAACTGAAACTGAAGTTGAAAACATTATTATTATTACTGAGTCAGAATTCAACGTCATAATTATAATGCTTCATGCTAAGGAAACAGCTCACCATCACCTTCTAGAGTAATAAAAGAAACCCTGATCTGATTGATAACCAAGACAAATTGCAAAAGAGAGGAAATACAGTCGGCCCTCCTTATCTGCAGATTCCGTATGCGTGGATTCAACCATCCGCGGATCGGGAAATCCCGGAAGTTCTTTCTCCAACGCTCATGCTTGAGCATGTACAGACTATTTTTTCTTGTCATTATTCCCTAAACAATACAGTATAACAACTATTTACATAGCATTTATATTGTATTAGGTATTATAAGTAATCTAGAAATGACTTAAAAGTACAGGCAGTCCCCGGGTTATGAATGAGTTCTGTTCCTGAGTCCGTCTTTAAGTTGGATTTGAAGTCAGAACAGGTACATCCGGTATTACTTAGCGTCAGTTAGTCAAACATTTTTCTTAGTATATAGTACATATTTTACCTTTCTATGCATATAAAACTCTTAAGAAATATACGTATTTTAATAATTTAACCTCTGCATTGCTTAGCAATAATTGTAGCTTTCATCGGGGCAGGGCCTTTCATATGCTCCATTAAAATTGTTCCGATCGTTGACCAATTGTAGCCTAATGTTTTTCCATGACCGATGGCATTTCACCTCTTTCCGATCGCTTTATTACTTCCACCTTATTTTCAATCGCGATCGTGATTACTTTCGTCAACAGAAACACTGCGGATTCAAAGCTGCGATGCCAGGTCCTAATGTCCACTGCACGGAGACACGTTAAATAAAGTCCAGGGTTCCGCTGGGTCCTAAAGACCACCGCACTGATACATGTTAAATAAGGGACTTGAGCATCCTTGAATTTTGGTATCCACGAGGGATCCCGGAACCAATCCCCCGCTGATAAGGAGGGCCAACTGTATGCATGTTTGAGAGAGAAACAACAGGCTTTACCTGAAATTTTAAGTAAGACTGAACTATTTGACAAATTTATAAGAATATGAGAGAGAACTGTTGGAACAGTTTTTCCAAATTTGGAAAGATGTTTTGGTTATGAATGTATTTAAATGTAGAGGGACAAATAGTGTTGATGAAATCAAAAAGTACACAAATGGCAAACAAGAAAAACTGATAAACAGAAAATTTACCTTGAAAGTGACAACTTGCATTCCCAGTGTTTGAGAGTAGAACGTGACAGTATTTTCAATGCTCTTTACTGTCAAAACAAGGTGATCCATTCCTTTGATCTGGACTGGCGAAGTAATGTTTCTCCGACTTAGTTGGATTAACATCTGCAGTATAAAATATACATAATATAAAACAAAATTTACAAACTTGGTACATCTGTCTACATTTTCTTGCTATCTTGGTAAAGTAGCCAGCATAATCAAAGATCCCAAGCTCCGTGAACATTTTGTCTTCTCCCCACTCCCATGAGGCAGTAGATACAAAAGCCTGAAAATACAGGTAATACACCAAGCTTAAAAACAGCTAATGAACAATCCTCTAATACAATAAGATGGACTTGTGACCTCAAAATCTATCTTGTTATGGCCTTGCACCTTATTGCCTGCACTATACTTTCTCTGTAACTGTAACACTTTTGCATTCTATTATTGTTTTGCCTTGTAAGATTTTAATGCACTGATGTGATGAAATTATCTGTATGAATAGCATGCAAAGCAAACCTTTCCATTATACTTTGGTACATGTGACAGATAATAAACCAACTTACCAATTTGCTCAGTACTGTTCCATATTTCCTTATGAGATAGAAGGAGGTTATTTTGGCTCACCATGTCTATGCTGGTTCACAGAATGCTGGTTCATCTACTTCTCCCAGATTCTTCCTGTTGCTTATATGGTAGGGGTAATTGGCCAATGAATCTATCAACAAGCTTGTCTTTTGGAAGTGGGAGGAAATCAGAGCACATAAGCACAGGAAAAATGTACAAACTCCACATGGTCAGCACTAGAGATCAGGAATGAAGATGGGCTACTGGAACTGGACCTAGTGTGGGCAGAGGGCCAAAGAGTTGACATGGACATGGTGGATCAAAGGGGTCAATCTGTGACTCCTATACTGGACTGCTCTGAATCATACATCTACAACCTCCAGAACTTTATAACCTTTACTGTACTTTCATTTATTACAACTTTGATCTTTGTCAAGGATACATTTACCTTGTCAAAAAAAAGTTGCCCAAACACATTTAGGAATTTCCAACCACAATAAAAAAAAATTATCATACTTGAAAAAATTGTTTAAAAATGTGTATTAGAGAGAACATATGAGCTTTAAGTTTTATTTATTTGGTTTTATGGAAAACACCACAGTCTTTAAACACCACACCAATGGTGTACATGACCATGTAGATGGATTTGAGCTGATTAATGTGCCAGTGTGAATTTGTAAAGAATTAAGCCATCCAAAACTGTTTTAAAGACCTATGAGCTGGATCGGGTTAATGGCTAGTTGTAGGTTCTTCAGAGAACAAAGACTTGGTGTATCACACTTTAGTTGTCTATGTTGCAGGATCGAGGTGCAGAGCAATCTTATTCCATGGTCATAGAGTTACACAGTGTAGAAACAGTTCCTTCAGCCCAACTGGTCCATTCTGACCAAGATACTCAATCCAAGCTTGTCCCGTATGCCAACATTTGGCCCATAACCTTTCCAATCCACGTATGTACCTATCCAAATGTCTTTTAAAAGTTGTTTTATCCAGTGGCAGCTCCAAACAAACCTGAGCCAAGGTGCTGGTATACCATATTTGGCCCTCCAATCATAGTTGGCACATCTAGTGTAATCACATTCATTTGAGTGAGCTAATAATCTCCAATTAAAAGTTAATAGAATCTGAGTTTTTATCAATAATGTTAATTAATTGATATTAGTGATTTTAATCAACTCACATGTTTTTGGATGAGTGAGTTTTTGTTTCATCTATTTCTAAACATCTCCAATAATCAGGCGCAGTTAGAAAGAATGGAAAAGGCCTACTGACAGGACCACAGCTACTTCATGGAACTGAAAGGTAACACATATTGCTGCACAAGATTGAGATGGCTTTGTATGTCCCATGAGAGAGGAATTCAGCTTATTAACTAAAATGAACATTCATGGAATTGGACACGAATTACTAATCTGGTTGATAGAATTGTTAGTCAACAACAGACAAAGTACAGTATATACATACAATCATATTAAACAATGTGTACAAACCAGATCCGTAAGTCTAAGTTTGATATTGACACAATGCTGCTAGTAAAATAGGCAAAGAATATGGGAGAAAAAGAATTAGAAATAAATGTCAGTAGGTTAAGTGGAAACCCTGAGAGATATTAATGTCCAGGTACATACATCACCAGAATGTACATGCCAGGCCTCGCACAAAATGTAATTATAAAGATGAAAGTAATGTTAGCCTTACTAATTTATAACCTAGAATGTAGAAAGAGGTTTCTACAGTATTTCCATATGGGAGGAGGTACAAAAGCTTGAAATCCCCCAGCCTCAGTTTAGGAATAGCTACTTCCTTTCAACTATTTGGTTCTTAAACCAACCAGGGGAAAAACCTTAATCATTATAGTTTTGCAACACTATGAACACTTTTGACCATCTTGCACTAGAATGGTTGTTTTTTGCCCTAATTATGGTTACTTGTAAAAATTGTGTATACAGTAATTGATATTTAATCTACGTGTTCCTTGTGAATGCTGCTTGCTTATATGATGCAAAGTGACTGTGATGCTGCCGTAAGTAAGCTTTTCATTGCACTGTGCATATGATAATAAACTTGATCATGTCTAGAACGGTTCCATAGATTAGTAGGTAGTAAATATAAGGCCATGATCTAAGAGTGGCAAGAAAAAGAAAACAGGAAACTAGTCCAGAGAACCTGAGATTAGAAGTAGTGAACTTGCGCAAATTCATCATTGACGAAATGGGTATCTGGCATTAAAAAAATTACAAAAGGTTGGAACTATGAATGGAAAATAAAGTTCTACTAAAATATTGGGTTCTTGAGAGTGTAGCCAGCAGAATAAACAAAAGCAAACCAATGGACATAGTGTATTTTTATTTTCAGAAACCCTTTGATACAGTGTTACACATGAAATTATTAAAACTAGAACACAAGGCTTGGATATGGCAAACTGGCATGGATCAAGGAGCACAGAAGTAAGAATAAATTGGAATGAGTGGGCACTGAAGGAAGTGACGGCTGTTTACAATTTATAGTGATTCAAATGTCACATGCCCATATGTTGATGATACAAAGCTGGATGATTGTGTGGATTTAGAGGAGAAATCAGAACTACTGCTGGGCCATTGCGACAGGGTAAGTGAATGAGGATGTGGCAGATGGAATGTTTAGTGGAAAAATATCAGATTGTCAAATTTGGTAGAAGAAAAAGGAGAAAGGTGAAGATTTTTATTTAAAAATGAGAGATTTAAAGTGTTGACATTCAGAGGGAATTGGATGTCCTCATTCTTGGGTCACTGAAACAGAACATTCAAGCATTTAGGAAAGTAAACAGCACGTTGGCCTTTATTTGAAGAGGGTTTGAACACGGGAGTAAAAACACCTTATGCAATTGGAATGTTGTGTACAGGTCTAGTCATCCCACCAAAGGAAAGGTACACTCGGGAAGGAAGGAAGAAAACAAACATTCACCAGTTTGAATCCTGGAATAGGGGGAGCTGGTGGTACTATGACAAGATATTGAGCAAACTAGGCTTTTACTCTCTGAGTGCAAAAGGCTTTGTTAGTGAAATATAATTAGGTCCTTGCTAGCAACAGACAGACCATTCACAGATCTGCATATTCACAAGATCAGCCTTGTATTACTGGAAGTAATGGAAAACATAGGCTGTTCCTCCAGAACCCTGTGCTCTGATCTCTCTGCTGTAAGATGCTTTGTGCTGGCAGATATTGAAATATCAAACAGGGCTGGAGCTGGTTCTGGGGGAAGCTCAGGGTGTTAGGAGCATGGCCCCAGGTGAGCCAGAACAGCTGAGGTCTGAAGCGAGTGTCTCTGGAGCTGGGGTAGGGGCACTAAGAAGTCAGCAATGCAGGAAATCTGTGACTGAAGCCAGAATCTAGTTTGCTGCAACTTAAATAGGAGTTACAAAAACAACCTGCTGAAAGAACTCAGTTGTTGAGCAGCATCTGTGGGGAGTGGCTGGGGGAAGGAAATTATCTATGCTTCGGGTTGAAACCCTGGGACTTTCGACTCACAATGCAGTCAATTCCTTTTCTCCCACTCTACCCCTTACAGTTCGACCCACTGAGCTCTTCCAGCAGATTGTTTGTTGCATCCAGGTTTTTGCTGTCTCCTGTGCATTCATTGTAATCACAACAAAACATTGCCTTTGAACACACCTGGCAGGAAGGGTGAACTCTGCTGATGAGATGAATTGTCCTGCTGGATTTTCATTCCCACCCTAAATGGAGATCAACAGTTTCTTGTGTCTCCTTATATCCACAATGGGTTTGACTGCTCCGTGTGAATGCAACCTCAGTGCTATTGCCAATACCCATTATGGTACCTATACTACTTTGCTAATGACAGGAAGCCCCTAGCCTTTGTGAATAATGAGGAGTTAGCACATACAGTACTGTGCGAAACACTTAGGCACATAGTTAGGAAAGGGGGAAGGGAGGGGGAGGGAGCAGGAAGCACAAAAGAGATATTCTGTAATGATCAATAAAGCAATTTTTGGAATCAAATAACCTTGTCTGGTGTCTCAGGATGAGTGTCCCTGCACCAACACCACTCCGGCACTCCTCTCTGCCACCAGTGTCACACCCTCCCGTGGCGTTCCACCCTCTCCATTTCCCAACATCCTTTACTCCTGCCAGATTTATAAACTCGCTCTACACTCAATGATGATGAGTACAGTACTGTGCAAAAATCTTAGGCACCCTAGCTGTATATATGTGCCTAAGACTTTTGCACAGTAATGTACAAAATCCTACAACACCTAACAGTGTAGATGTGGGGATGAAGATTCCCATGACAAGGATTTCTTGAACCAAAGGAAAAATGGGAGTGGACATCCAGGATAGAGATAAGAAAATAAATGTCTTCATCTGGAGGGTGAATGGCATATCGTGCTTTTCTTTCTCATATTCAGAAAGCAGTAGATAATTACCCAGTCCGAGAGCTGCAGATGCAAGCTGTAGCAGGAATTGCTTTAGTCAGAGGGTGGGGAATCTGTGGAATTCTTTGCCACAGGCAGCTATGGAGGTCAAGTTATTGGGTATATTTAAAACCAGGACGAACCAAAAGGGTCAGACCTGTTGTGCTCACAGATCTCAATTTTGCAGATGACATAGTCCTGCTCTCTGACCAGATGCAGGAAGCACACCCATCTACTGACAAAAGTGGAAATTGAGTGCAATAAAGTTGGACTTCACCTAAACGCTCAAAAGACAAAGTATATGCCGTTCAACTGCGACGAAGGTACTCTCAAGACCGTAAAGAATGATACCATTAAGAAGGTCTTAGACTTAAAGTACCTCGGGTCAAGAATGATGAGTTCGGAGAAGGACATAAAGATACGGAAGGTGCTAGCGTGGAGGGCTATGAACGACATGAAGGAAATCTGGAGGATGAACCTGACCAGAGGGCTCAAAAAGAGGATCTTCATAGCAGTCATAGAGTCCATTCTCACGTACGGATGCGAGACGTGGACATCTCACCAGGACCATGAGAAAGTCACTAGAAGGTTGCTATACTCGAATGCTCCGGATGGCTCTGATGTGAGTTGGCAACAGCACATGATGAATGTTAAGCTCTATGATGACCTAACGATGCTCACGACTAAAATCGAGGCGAGAAGCCTGCAACTAGCAGGGCACTGTCTACGCCACCCTGAGCTACCTGCCAGCCTAGTCATCACATGGGAGCCCAAGCGTGGGAGGGTGAACCCTGGGCGCCTTCCCAAGACTATGGTCAACACATTCCTAGAAGATAGTGGCACAGCTAATGTAGATGAACTGAACACACTGATAAGGCAGAGGGAGGAGTGGAGAGTCCGTCATCATGCCCGACGCCGGCCCCCTAGGCCTGAGTCAACGTAGTAGTAGTAAAGCGGAGGTTGATAGGTTTTGAGGTTCTGAGATAAAGACAGGAGAATGGGGTTGAGAGGGATAATAAATCAGCCACGATTGAACGGCAGAGTAGACTTAATGTACGAAATGGCCTAATTCTGCTCCTATGTAACATCATCATTATTGGAATGGCCACATTTGGAGTGGGCCAGTGTTAAAGTGGGAGCCTTTGGCTCAATGGGCTAAAATGGGAATGAGCAAGCACAGGCTGAGGTTCTAAGTAAGTTTCTAGTAAATTTTTTTCTCTCTTTTTGTCTATTAGTACACAGCTAGTGCACTGGAAATTGGTCCAGATTTAGTGGTATGTTTTGTGTGAGCTGTGGGTATCCTAGGAGACCTCCAGTCTCCCTTAACTACATCTGCACAAAATACACCCAAGCTGCAGCTCTTATAGACCATGTTAAGGAACTGGAGCTGCAGGTTGATGTCCTTCAGCTCATAACAGCTCATAAGCAGTTATAGATTGGGGCTACAGGGAAGTAGTCACCCTTAAGTTACAGGAAGCAGGTGCCTGACTGACTTATAGAAGAGGGAAGGGGATTAGGCAGCCAGTGAAGGTACCACTGTGGAAGTTCCCCTCAATAATAAGTATACCACTTTGCATAATGTTGGAGGGGGCAATTTACCGGAAGAAGTTGCAACGACTGAGTCTGGCTCTATGGCTCAGAAGGGAAGGGGGGAGAAGAGGAGTACAGCAATGATAGGGAATTCCATAGTCATACAGGAGAATCTGTGGATGTGAAAGGGACACCTGGTTGGTATTTTGCTTCGCAGGTGCCAGTGTCAGGGATGTCTTGGATCAGGTCAACAACATTCTCAAGGGGACAGTGAGCAGCTCGAAGGCGTGCTACATATTGCTACCCACAATATAGGTAGGAAAAGAGAGGAGGTCCTGAAAAGAGAGTTTAGAAAACGAGGTGGAAAACTGAAAAACAGAACTTCCAAGGTAGTAACCCCTGGATTGCTGCCTGTGCACATGCCAGTGAGTGTAAGAGAAGGATAATTTGGCAAATGAATGCATAGCTGAGAAATATGTGCGGGGAGAGGGGTATTAGATTTGTGGATCATTGGCATCTCTTCTGCGGAAGATATTGTTGTGTATTTAATATTTAAATAATATGTGAGTAATCTTGTATATATATTGGTTGATTAATCATTCTTGTTCGTTCATATATGTCAAACTCAAGGCCCGCGGGCCAAATCCGGCCCGCGGTGGAATTATCTTTGGCCCGCGAGATAATATCTAATTACTATTAAAGCTGGCCCCAGTAATCGAAGCGCCTATGACGTATGATATGGCTAATGCTGAGTTTATTCAGGTACCAGGTTTTCAGGGTTTTTAGTGTTTATTCGGCTTCCCTGGTTTATTTCCTGAATATCACTAATGAATAATTTTTTTTTCTATTAGAGCTGGCCTGCCGGTATATTGCATGCACCACTAATACTACAAATCCCACAATGCACTGCCAGTGCATTGCTCGCGCTTGCCTTACTCTCTCATCAGCATCCTTATGGCGCTAGTCACGTGTGGTCAACTTTCAGCTATCCCTCACCCCAAAAATGGCTGAACGAAAGGTGGACTTTGAAAACAGGGGTTTTCAAGGCAGGTGGGAGGCAGAGTATATGTTCGCAGATATAAAGGGCAAACCTGTTTGTCTTGTGTGCGGAGACGGTGTGGCTGTAATTAAAGAATATAACGTAAGACGACACTATGAAACGAAACACCACGACAAATACAAGCATCTGGACAAGAAACAGAAGCTCCAGAGGGTAGAAGAGTTGAAAAGAAGTCTGGCGTCACAGCAGGCTATGTTCACAAAAGCCAAAACACAAAGTGAGGCTGCTGTAAAGGCTAGTTTTATTGTGGCAGCAGAACCCGGCCCTTTACTGAGGGAGAATTTGTTAAAAACTGCATGATGAAAGTTTGCGACGTCATGTGCCCAGATAAAAGGCAAGCATTTTCAAATGTGAGCCTGAGCAGAAACACCGTTGCTGACCGTGTACGTGAGCTTGCCACCAATCTACAACAACAGCTGGTGGGGAAGGGAAGAGATTTCATCGCACATTCCCTTGCTGTGGGTGAGAGCAGGGACACTTCTGATACTGCCCAATTGTCAATTTTCATTCGTGGAGTGGACTCAAGTCTGTGTGTAACAGAGGAACTTTTGGGATTAAGATCAATGCATGGCACAACTACTGGAAAAGATCTCTTTGAAGAGGTATCTAGATGTGTAAATATAATGAGGCTGCCTTGGGATAAACTTGTGGGACTGACGACAGATAGAACGCCCGCGATGTGCGGTCAAAAGAGTGGATTGGTGGGCAGGATCCGGGAGAAGATGCGGGAGGAAAACAGCGCAGGTGAGCTGACAGCTTATCACTGCATCATACACCAGGAATCGTTGTGTGGCAAAGCCTTGAAAATGGAACATATAATGAGCACCATAACACGAGCAGTTAACTTCATAAGAGCCAAAGGTTTGAATCACCGCGAGTTCAAGTCGTTTCTGGAGGAGTTGGGTTCAGAATATAATGATTTGCCCTATCACATAGAGGTGCGATGGTTAAGCCAAGGAAAAGTGCTGAAAAGATGTTTCGAGTTGCGTGAGGAGATCTGTCAGTTCATGGAAAGCAAAGGGAAAGACACAACCAACAGAGCTCCGGGATAAAAAGTTGCTTTGTGAAATGGTGTTTCTGTGTGACATCACGAGCCATCTCAATGCGCTCAACCTGCAGCTTCAGGGGTGGGGTCGTGTGATCACAGACATGTACGCTGCAGTGTGGGCTTTTAAAACCAAGCTGCGCCTGTGGGAGACGCAGATGCAGCAAGAAAACTTGAGCCATTTTCCGTGTTGCCAAACTATGAAAGAGCAGGTTTCTACCGCAGTGTTCCCACGTGCAAAGTTTGCTGAAAAACTTAGCATACTTGGTGCCGACTTCACACGGCGATTTGCCGACTTTGAACCCCAAAAAAGCAGGTTTGAACTGCTCAGTAATCCATTTGCAGCTGACGTGGAAAGCGCACCAACCAACATACAAATGGAGCTGATTGAACTCCAATGTAGTGACACACTCAAGACAAAGTATGACTCGGTGGGCGTTGCACAGTTTCTACATTTCATTCCCGACACATTGCCCCAGCTGCGTACCCAAGCTGCTCAAATGCTCTCTATGTTTGGCAGCACATATCTGTGTGAACAACTGTTCTCTTTGATGAAGATAAACAAAACATCACACAGGAGTCGTCTTTCTGATGAACACCTTCACTCAATTCTGAGGATTTCCTCAGCTCAGAGCCTGACTCCAAACATTGATGAACTTGCATCCAAGATGAGATGCCAAGTAACTGGCTTAGACTAGTGTGAATCACAGAGTGTTGGCCTGTGGAAAAATGTTTTCATTAGAAATTACTCCGGAAAAGCTGCAAATAAAGCCATAAGAAATAAATGCAACTGATTTTTTATTTATTTAATGTTCAATGTTGTTTTTGTAGGCAATAACCTAAGCTTTGTTAGTTCCAGGTTAATATGTGTAATAAATTCATTTCAATAAGTTTTGCAATAAACACTGAACCAGTCCGGCCCTCGACTTGTACCCATTTTTTAATTTTGGCCCACTGTGTATTTGAGTTTGACACCCCTGGTTTACATAATTCATTACGGGTTACAGATACTGGTCAGTTGTGGAGAGCGCCCTCTTCTTTGTGGTGGCGTGTTGGGGAGGAAGCATTAAGAAGAGGGACGCCTCACGTCTTAATAAGCTGGTAAGGAAGGCGGGCTCTGTCGTGGGCAAAGTACTGGAGAGTATAACATCGGTAGCTGAGCGAAGGGCGCTGAGTAGGCTACGGTCAATTATGGAAAACTCTGAACATCCTCTACATAGCACCATCCAGAGACAGAGAAGCAGTTTCAGCGACAGGTTACTATCGATGCAATGCTCCTCAGACAGGATGAAGAGGTCAATACTCCCCAATGCCATTAGGTTCTACAATTCAACCGCCAGGACTTAAGAACTTTTTAAAAGCTATTATTAATGCTTTTTGAGATAGTGATTTAGATGCATATCATATTTTTTACTGAGTTAAGTATTGTATGTAATTAGTTTTGCTACAACAAGTGTATGGGACATTGGAAAAAAGTTGAATTTCCCCATGGGGATGAATAAAGTATCTATCTATCTATCTATATCTAAGAATATGCATCATCCCTCTACCACATGATACATATGTTCCTTGCTGGGAGTAAAGATGAAGCTAGACCTGCACTTTGTACTCCCATCGGTTCCTTTGAGTTACTTTAATGTTTCGAAGCTTGCAGAAAGAGAATGGTTACACCTGAACGCAAGGGGAACACTATCCTTATGGGCAGGGTTGCTAGAGCTGTTGGAGATGGTTTAAACTAATTTGCCAGGGGAATGGGAACCAGAGTGATCGAGCAGTTGGTATACCAATAGATGCATGCATGTGTAGTCAGACTGTGAGGAAGGACAGGCAGATGATAGGGCAAAATTGCAGTCAGTAGGATGAGTTTAAGTGTAAAATGGGGGATAACTCAAATGGGGTGACAAAAACTGGACTGAAAGTGTTAATATTTTTACGCACACAGTATACAGAATAAAGTAGATGATCAGGTAGTGCAGCTAGAAATTGTCAGGTATGATGTTGTCATCACTAAGTCGTGGCTGAAGGAAGTTGGGAGCTTAACATCCAAAGACACACGTTGTATTGAAAGGGCAGGCAGTCAGGCAGAGGGGGGTACTGAGGTTCTGTTGGTAAAAAATGAAATCAAATCCTTCGAAAGAAATGATGTAGGATCGAAAGATGTAGAATGTAAATGCAGATATAGGTACAAGGGTAAAAATACCTATTGGGAGCTATATATAGCCAGAAAGTGGGCTACAAACTACAATGGGAAGTAGAAAAGGAATGCAAAGAGGCATTGTATTGATAGTCATGGGGGATTTCAATAGATAGATAGATAGATAGATAGATACTTTATTCATCCCCATGGGGAAATTCAACTTTTTTCCAATGTCCCATACACTTGTTGTAGCAAAACTAATTACATACAATACTTAACTCAGTAAAAAAATATGATATGCATCTAAATCACTATCTCAAAAAGCATTAATAATAGCTTTTAAAAAAGTTCTTAAGTCCTGGCGGTAGAATTGTAAAGCCTAATGGCATTGGGGAGTATTGACCTCTTCATCCTGTCTGAGGAGCATTGCATCGATAGTAACCTGTCGCTGAAGCTGCTTCTCTGTCTCTGGATGGTGCTATGTAGAGGATGTTCAGAGTTTTCCATAATTGATCGTAGGCTACTCAGCAGCAGGTAGATTGTGAAAATGAGGTTGGTACTGGATCCCAAGAGAGTGGTTATTTGTAGAATGCCTTTGTGATAGCTTTTTAGAGTAGCTTGTGGTTGAACCCACTAGGGGAAAATCAACACACATAAAATGCTGGAGGACTCAGCAGGCCAGCCAGCACCTACTGAAAAAAGATCAGTGGACATTTCGAGCTGAGACCCTTCGGCAGGACTGCAGAAAAAAGCTGAGGTGTAGATTTAAAAGGTGGGGGGAAGGGAGAGAGAAACACAAGATGATAGGTGAAACCTGAAGGTGGAGGGATGAAGTAAACAGTTGGGAAGTTGATTAATGAAAGTGATACACGGCTGGAGAAGGGGGAGTCTGATAGAAGAGTACATGGAAGAAAGCAAAGGGGGAGGAGCAGCAGAGGGAAGCGATGGGCAGATAAGGCAAGCAGATAAGGTGAGAGGGAGAAAAGGGGATGGGGAGAGGTGAAAGCAAGGGGGGGATTACCATAAGTTCAAGAAATTGATGTCCATGTCATCAGGTTGGAGGCTACCCAGACAAAATAGAAGGTGTTGTTCCTCCAACTTAAGTGTGGCCTCATCACGACGGTGGAGGAGGCCATGGATAGCCATATTAGAATGGGATTGGAAAGTGGAATTAAAATGGGTGGCCATCGGAAGATCCTTCATTTTTTGGCAGACGGAGTGTAGGTGCTCGGCAAAGTGGTCTCCCAATCTACGTCAGCTCTCACTGATAAACAGCATGCCACACCGGGAGCACCGGACCTAGTACATGACCCCAACTAATGAACCAGATTTGATTAGGGAGCTTGAGGTAAAGAAACCCTTAGGAGACAGAGATCATAATATGACAGAATTCACCTGCAGTTCAAGAGGGAGAAGATAAAGCCAGATGTATGAATATTACAGTGGAATAAAGGAAATTACAAAGGCATGAGAAAGGAACTAGCCAAAGTTGCTTGGAAAGGGACACTAGCAGGAATGATGGCAGAATCCAGTTTCTGGGAGCAATTCATAAAGCACAGGATAGATGCATCTCAAAGATGAAGAAGTACTCTAAAAGGAGGATGAGGTAACCATGGTTGGCACAGTAAATCAAAGACAGCATAAAAGCAAAAGAGAGGGGACATAATATAGCAACAATTGGTGAGAAAGTAAAGGATTAGGAAGCTTTTAAAAACCAACAGAAGACAACTAAAAAGCATAAGGAAAGAAAAGATGAAATCTGAATGGAAGCTAGATAAATAATATAAAGAAAGATACAGGTTTCCCCCACTATTTGAAGGTAGAGCGTTCCTATGAAATGGTTCGTAAGCCGGAATGTCCTAAAGTGAAGAAGCAATTACCATTTATTTATATGGGAAAAATGTGTGAGAGTTTGCAGACCCAAAAAATAACCTACCAAATCATGCCAAATAACACATAAAACCGAAAATAACAGTAATATATAGTAAAAGCAGGAATGATCTGATAATACACAGCCTATATAATGTAGGAATACTTTTCTGTAATTATTGCAGCACTGTCCACTGCAGCGAAAATCTCACGAAATTGCTTCACGTTCAGTTCCTGGGCGACTTCACTTTTGGGCCGTTCGCTACTGCGTTCGGCTTCAATTGTTATCCTTTCCTCTTCATCAGCTCTTCATCTCTCAGTTCTTGGTCATGGGATGCCAAAACCTCTTCAACATCATCTTTGTCAACTTCCACAAACCCTTAGCCAAACTCACTATGTCCTTACTTTGTTCACCACGATCGAAACACTTAATTATGTCTAGTTTTACACTAAGTGTAACACCCTTACGTGCTCTTTTAGGCTTTTCCGATACCTTAGAATTCATCTTGCTAATAGATACACAAAATAAATCGACATAAAGCACAGATGCTCACAGACACGTGTTTAAGCAATGCCGGCTAGAATGCAGTTCCGGGGGAGGAGCTTGGCTGCTCGGCACGCGCGCTGTCTTTTTTCGTAACAGTGAAAACACCTTCTGTTAGCGAAAACAGGTAACTAATGTAGGTCTTTCGTAACAGCGAGTTGTCGTAAAATGAACATTCGAAAAACGGGGGACATCTGTACCAAACATTTCTTCAGATAAATAAAGAGAGCCGAGAGTAGATAGAGGACTGCTGGAAAATGATGCTGGAGAGAAAGTAAAGGGGAGACAAAGAAATGGTAGATGAACTTAATAAGTATTTTGCGTCAGTCTTAACTGTGGAAGACACTAGCATTATGCCAGAAATTCAAGAGTGTCAAGGGAAAAAGTGAGTGTCATTGCTATTACTAAGAGGAAGTTGCTTGGGAAGCTGAAAGGTCTGAAGGTAGGTAAGTCACCTGGTCCAGATGGACTACACACCAGGGTTCTAAAAGATAAAACTGAGGAGATTGTAGAGCCATTAGTAGTGATCATTCAACAATCACTTGATTCTGGAATGGTTCCAGAAGATTGGAAAGTTGCAAATGTCACTCCGCTCTTTAAGAAGGGAGGGAGGCTGTCATGAACCATCCAGACCAATGAGGGGCATCTTGATGCACCTGAATGTCATATTTAAAAATTTATTAGAGTTGTTTAATGGCCACTTTTATCATCAAGCTGTGACTGTGTTTTCATTATGTGAATATAGTTTCCTTCAGCTTTTCCTTCTTAAGTGATTAGTTTTTGATTTTGAGCTGCACAGGTCTCCTGTGTTTTATGTTCTGTTTGAGGTTATTCTGGACCCGTGCTCATCGCTGAGTCCTGGATTTGGGTTCTGTGTGACCTAGTGTTCTGTGCACTCAAATCCTGAGTAAGTGAGCTCCTAGTTTGATTACTCCTTGTAGTATCCCCCCAATTAATCCTCATCATTGATTTCTACTATCGAGTCCTGAGTTTACTCCGCACCTAGCTCTGCTCATCTGGAGATCTTTACAGTGGCAAAAGAGGTTGGCCCTCAACCAAAAGGAATTTATGGGCGAGTTAACCTCATTTCAGTCATTGGGATGAAGTTGGAGTACATTAATAAGGATGAAGTTTCAGTACTTGGAGGTACATGATAAAATAGGCCTAAGCATGGTTTCCTTGTGGGGAAATCTTGCCTGGAAAATCTGATGAAATGCTTGAAGGCAGGATAGACAAAGGAGAGCCAGTAGTTATTTTTTAACCTGGATTTTCAAAAGGCCCTTGACAAGGAGCTATACATGTGATTGCTTAACAAGATAAGAGCCCAGGATATTACAGGAAAGATACTAGCATGGAGAGAGCTCTGGCTGGTTGGCAGGAGGCAAAGAGTGAGAATAAAAGGGGACTTTTCTGGTTGGCTATCATGACTAGTGGTGTTCTGCAGGGGTCGGTGATGGGACTGCTTCTTTTCACATTTTAAGTGAATGGTTCGGATGACAGAATTGATGGCTTGGAGGTCAAGTTTCTGGACAACACGAAGATAGATGGAGGGGCACAGAGTGTTGAGGAAGCAGGGAGACTGCAGAACTTGGACTGGGAGAGGAGGTAATGAAGTAGCGGATGGAATATAGTGTAGTATAGTCATGCACTTTGCTAGAAAGAATAGAGGTGTACTGTAGACTATTTTCTAAATGGGGAGAAAATTCAAAATATTGGTGCATAGGGACTTGGGAGTCCTTGTGCGGGAATCCCTAATGTTTAACATGCAGGTTGAGTTGGTGGTAAAGAAGGCAAATTAAATAACAGCATTCATTTTGTGAGGACCAAAATATAAGAGCAAAGATGTAATGCTAAGTCTTTATAAGGTATTGGTCAGACCGAAATTGGAGTATTGTGAGCAGCTCTGGGCCTTTTATGTATGGAAAAATGAGCTGGCATTGGAGGAGGCCCAAAGGAGGTTCACAGGAATAATTCAGAGAATGAAAGGGTTAATGTAAGAGGAGCGTTTGATGGCTCTGGGCCTGTACTCGCTGGAGTTTAGAAGAATGGGAGGGGATGGGGGATCATTGAAAGCTATCAAAATTGAATGGCCTAGATAGAGTGGATGTGGAGAGGATGTTCCCTACAGTGAGTGCGTCTAGGACCAGTCGACACAGCCTTGGGATAGAGATAGGTCCATTTAGAACCTGGATGGGGAGGAATTTCTTTAGTCAGAGGCTAATGCATCTGTTGAATTTATTGCCGCACATGGCTGTAGAGGCCAAATCATTGAGTCTATTTAAAGTGGAAGGTTGCAGCTTCTTGATCAGTCAGTGAGTCAGAAGTTATGGGGAGAGGGGTAATAAATCAGACATGATTAAAGGGCCTAATTCTACTCCTATGTCTTATGGTCTTAAGCCGATTAGGTAACTCTATACATGAAAATTGAAAGCAGAAATAAGGTATCCTGACCTTTGAGCAAACCAGGATCAATATTCGTGTGGGAATGGGATAGAGGGAATTAAATCAAGGTTAAAAGCTTCAAGGCTGTGAGCTACTGTATGTAGAAGGATATGGAATGACGAGTTCTTTCCCGTGTTATAACCAGCACAACAAGCAGAATAACCCCCAGTCAAGTGCTTTTCATAGCATGATTCTGGAGAGCGTGGTCTGGAATCGCCCAAGGTACTCAGTGGAGCCTTGAACTTCACGAAGGAGACGACAGAACGACCACACACCTGGAATGAGACCGCACTCCTCGCAAATCAGTCCCGTAATCAGGCTCAGAACTGAGAATGGTTTCAAACCGAACCACTTCCACCGTGACCAGAGCCGTAAAACCACTCGATTCGCGACTTTCACAGCTTGAATATTTTTCCATATAATGTTGAAATAAAATTACCTGAGGATAAACGCCACAATAACGCAAAGCTGTAGGAAGGAGCCCTTTAAAAAGCGCCATGTTGATTGCTGAAGGACCGGAGATCGCCACCACTTCCTGGATTGGATTCGTACTACCGTATTCTCTGTACTATAACAACCCGAAAGAGTACAGTGACTACAACTACCTGGAAGAGTACAGTGGGGCCCGTGTCTTGAGTATACTTTTGCCCCAAATATCAATAAGCTCCAGGTTAAATAGCATTAGCAATAAAGTCTCTCTAGTATTTTGATTAACTTACAACACCCTCTTTGTTTCGTCAGTCATACGGTGAAACCGTTGACCCTTCATAACAAACACCTTTATTAATCAGTAATTAATATTCACGACTTCGCGCTTAAAGCATTTAAATAATTGATTTAATTTTATTTATTATATACTATATTATTAATATATACAAGAGAATAATTTAAACAAAGAACGTACATTGTAGAAAAACACCTAATATACAATTGGACACCCGCAAAACGCTGGGGGAATACAGTGCCGCGTCTTTGGAGGGATGCTTTACCTGCCCCCCCCCCCCCCCCCCGCTTTCTGCAGGGATTGTTCTTCCTGTGATTCCTTTGTCCGTTAGTCCTCCCCCACTTAATCTCCTTCCTGGTCCTTAACCCTGCCAGCAGCCTAATTGCTACACCTGTCCATTCACCACCTCCCTCACTTCCATTCAGGGCCCCAAACAGTCTTTCCAGGTGAGGCAATGCTTCACCTGTGAGTCTGCTGGGGTTGTCTATTGTGTCTGTTGCTCCCGATTCAGCCTCCCCTACTTCGGTGAGACCCATGGTAAGTTGGGGGACCACTTTGTCAAGCTGCTCTGCTCCATACACCAGAAGCAAAACTTCCCAGCAGCAAAACATTTTAATTCCCATTCTCTTTCCCGTTCCATCGTGTTGCTTGGTGGCCACCTCTTGTGCCAAAATGAAGCTATCCTCAAGGTGGAGGAGCAACACCTTATACTCTGTCTGGGTAGCCTCAAACCTGATGGCATGAACATTGATTTCTCCTTCTGGTAAATTTCTCCCCACTCCCTCTTCTATTACCTTTGGCCTCCAACATTTCACCTATCACCTCACTCGGGACCCTCCTCCTTCCCTTTCTCCTATGGTCTACTTTCCTCTCCTATTAGACTCATTCTTCTCCAGCCATTTATCTTTTCAGTCCACTTGGCTTCACTTATCACCTTCTAGCTATCCTCTTTCCCTCCTCCCACCTTTTTACTCTGACATCTTCCCCCTTCCTTTTCGGTCCTGAAGAAGGGTCTCAGCCCGTAATGCTGAGGTTTTTTTTTTCATTTCCATTGATGCTGCCTCACCTGCTGAGTTTCACCAGCTTTTTGTGTGTACTGCTTTGGATTTCCAGCATCTGCAGACTTTCCTGTGTTTATCTTTGGAGGGAAACCAATAGACAACATTTCAAGCCAAGACCCTTCCTCAGGACTGGAAGAATCAAGAAACAATTCAGTGATTCTCCATATATACGGTAATCTAATATAAATTAGATGCTTCTTTTTCCAGGTTTTTGAAGATGATAGAACTTCCTTGGGTCTAATGGTTGCATTCCTGTCTGAGTATCATGAATGGTGGTTCTGGAAATCAGGCATTTTGTATGCCAGTCAGCTGTGTTGAGGTTTCCAAGGCGTGTGACAACACAGTGGTAACGCATGCCCTGCAGGGTGCCCTATTGACAAATATATTAATATGAGTAACTGTTGGTGATGCTGATGGCTGGTCAAGCACTGTTGACTGGGCAGATAGTTAATCATCAATTTGATACCACTGTTGTCATTCCAGATCTTTCTGCAGGGTAGGAGAGTTAAAGACTAGGGGACATAGATTTAGAATGAGAGGGGGAAGGTTCAAAGAAACTGGAGGGGATACTTTTTCATGTAGAGGGTGGTGATTATATGGAATGAGCTGCCAGAGAAAGTGGTTGAGGCAGAAGCACCAGAATTGAGGGGTGTGGCTTACAGATAGATTGGCTGAATGCAGGACACTGGAACTGGATCAGTGGTAACCATGGTTGGCATGGACGTATTTGTATGGGTTGAAGGGCCTATATCTGCTGTATATTGCAGACTCTACAAGTCTATAACTAAAAGCCAGCTGACCTCTACCTTAACCCTGCACAGGTGAACCTGCCTCCCTCTCCATCAAGTTCTGTTTAAAAGGATTATCATTTCTTTGTAAGAGAGGTGCTAATAGATTTTCTCTGACTGCTGTTGCAATTCTCCACAGGTTCCATGTTTTTTTTTGGTATTCTTTGAATTTTTTGCAGTCTACTGAGACTAACGTGCCAAATGCTGATGGACTTTGTTATGGTGTTGAGATTCATGCACAATTGCTCCCAGGGATGGGGCAGTGGTAGGTATTTCCCTTAGATAAGCATTAAGGTGGACACAGAAGAGGAGGAGGAGAGGCAGATGGAAGCGGGGAGAAGGGTTAGTAAGTACTATCTTAGCAGGGTTTTCAGAGAACAATTTTTAACAAGAAGTTCAGGAAGGAATTGCATGTTAACTGCATTGTGGGAAGTGCAGCTTTACTGGTGTTACAAATGCTTCCATCCTGAGACAGGGTAGTAGATATGAGCTGAATATCTTTTACCGGCTATACCTCAGTAAGACAGTAATCTGTTGATTATCTGTGATAGTCTACAATCTCTTGTGAAAAGCCACAGCCATGATGGGAAAAAATGAAGATTGATCATGGTGAGCTGAGATTCCAATGCAGCGCTTAGCTACATCCGTTTATTCTAGATTGGAAGCTGGGCACGGAACACTGCATAATACTTGGAAGTGTATATGCTAGTAGAACAGTCCATTAGATAAATGCTGGAAAAAATAGACTACATCTGTGAAAAACCACAAGGAAAGTTGATGCTGGTCACCTCCACATTCCTTGCTACTGCATGCAGTCTACCAGCAGGAACTGTAGTTTGACCTTAGCAATTTTCCAAATGTTGACCCACTAAACTCGTAGCATGTAACCTCATCCATTGAGAAACTAGCTCATGTGCTATATCTGCTTCTAAAGCTACCTCAGTCTTTCTAGTGGGGATGCTCCCACAGTGCTGGGCAGTAAGTTCTAAAATTTAGACCCAGTGATAATGAAAAATATTTCCAAATCCACATGGTGTGAAGCTTGCTGAGAAACATCCAGTTGGTGATTTTCTCATGAACCCCCAAGCCTGTGATCAATAATTTGGGTGTAAGAGGAGCAATTGGAGTCATCCAGGTGGATAACTGCGGTAAATTTTGTTGATGGCAAATCTTTTAACCACAGTGCAAAGTTGTGGACAGAATGAATATTGATGGTGGTTGATAGGATGTTAATCAAGCAGACTGCTTTGTCCTGGATTGTGTTGAGAACTGTTGGAGCTGAAGATGTCTGGGCAAGTGGAAAATATTCCATCATCTCCTGACTTGTGTCTGGTAGATGTGGGTAAAATTTTGTGGTGATTCATCACAGGATACTCAGCTCTGGTCATTGCCTTTATTTAGCTGGTCCATTAGAGTTTATGGTCAAAGTTGACTACCAGGATGTTGATGGTAAGGGACTTGATAATAGCAATGCTAATGAATACCAAGGTGGGCAGTTCAGTGATCTTTTGTTGGATTTGTGCTCCTTGATGCCAAGGTTAACCAAATGCAATTTGATGCCAGGAGCATCGTTTTGTCCACACAAGAAATATGCTCATGAATAAGTTGCAATTATACAGTAGATGTGCCTAAAAAAAAAAACAATAATCTGGGATACTGTATATGTATTGTAACTGTCTCAGAGACAGGTTTCATTGAGATGTTTACCTGTTTTTGTCACAAATTCATGATTATTTTATCATAAAATATTTAATGTAAGGTTGGATTTAAGGACCAGAGTTTAGTGGGTCACGTGACCAGAGTTTAATGGTCACATGACCACAGTTTAATAAAGGCTTAACTGTGGTGTTATGGGTCAGAACCAACATGGAAGCAGAGTAAGACACGTGGCCCTAAAATAACCTTATTCTGCACATGGTCCAAGAGGCGCACACGGTAATTGTTTTACTTATTTATATATTCTGTACAGTGTTGTTGATGTGCCTGTATATGGACAGTGTGATATGTTTTTAGTGATTTATTTGATTTCAGCACACTTCTGTTGTGCTAACGTATTTGGGCCTGTTTATCAGCGGACACTAGCTTGAGAGACTTTAAAAGACTGAGAGATGTATGTTTCAAACCTTTTATGACCTTTATTTTCTTGTAGTTTTCATGGTGTCTACTGAAGAAAGAGAGAGAGAAATAAAATAAATCTTCAAGGACATCTGTATGTTACGTGGCTGTTATTTCATTGGACCGGTGCAGTTACATGTATTGTGTGACATGAGGGTTATATCATTAGAAGAAAAATAATTAGACAGATGAGGGTGTTGTGAGTCATATGAATATTAGGTATAAGCCACAATCAACAGGTATTGTAGCAGTATGACTAGGGTTTATTATGGAGTGGTGTGCGATGCTGATATTGTAAATGCTGGGGCTTTGGCCAAATATGTGATAGTAATTCATTTCCAGAAAACAACCAGCTCCATGAGATGACGTTGATTTCACCAGTCACCTCCAGATATGTTTACTAGACTTATAGACATTAAGGACCTTGGCCCTGCTCTCCACCGAAGACCACCAGAACAATAAGAGAATGTAAGTGCCTATGCTTCATATCATAGTTTGACTTGCTCCAATATGTCCACAGCTTTGGAATATCTTCTAGTAATGGCTGGCAGAAATTTGCTGATCCCCTTTAGGATGTGAAAGTGTTGTTTCAATCAGTGCTAGACAATTTGAATTAATATTAGTGATCCTCAAAGTCATACTCCAGCCTGTCATCAAAACACACAGCCTGTTATTCTTCCCTCACCAATACTAACACCTGGGACAACTGTGTGAGTCAAACATGTTGTCCTGGCACTGAAATTGGGTGGTTTTTAGTAGCAGTGACTTGAGTTCAACTGGAGGTATTGGAAAATATACTATGCATTAGCAGCATTCACTATATAACCACGACTACTGAGTATTTACTATGCATTTATTCATTTACTAGATACATTGTATTCTTAGGTATATACTATGGCATTTAAGAATCTCTGTATTATTAGCAGAAATACACTTAGCATTTAAGAACACCTGTGTATCATTAGCAGAAATGTGCTTAGCTGAAATGTACTCCATATATTATACAATAGAATGGCTTATGAAGAGATAATGGTGGCAGACAGGATGATACGAACAGGCAATGGAATGTTGAGGGAGGCTGACTGAGAAACAACCGTGGCCAGGAATGAGGCCCAAGATGTGAACTGGAAAGAAATAATGGTGGCGAATCGAGAGCTAGTCAAGAGCGATTGATTAGTTAATGTATAGATGATATGCATCTATAGAATGATTGGATATGTTAATGCAACTAAGATAAGAAGATTGCTATAAAGAATGCTATTTACAATGATCTGCGAGCAATCAGTGACTAGCTCAGTGACTGTCTCAGTTTTGGTTTGCAAATTAAAGCTTAAAACTTCTTGAAGAATCTTCTGCATCTCCTGGTCGTTTGTGAGAAACGAAAAACCACGACAAAATTGGCACAGCGAGCAGGGTCGGAAAGAGACCCGCAACAAAGGAAACGGCAGATTGGGGATGCTTCCCGGACCCCCGGGGACCCTCATAGGGCTAACAGAATTAAGGGTGTACCCAAACAAAGGTAAGCGCTTTTTGCGACAATTTGGACTAAGAATTCTGTTGGTTTTGGGGTGGTCTCGGGGACTCAGAAGTGTGTAGCAACTGCCGAAGGGTATCTCCGATTCAAAGAGTCTGGCAGAATTGGGGGTTTGACAGGAGGCTCAGAGGATTGATCAAGAACACTGCAGTAGGGGTAAGTATGAATAAGGTAATAAGAAGTTAAGTAAAGAAAAATTCTATGTGGTGTTGGTAAGTCCCTGTGGATACCACTTCGTAGGAAACGAAGGTCTGAACGGGCAGGGAGAGAAAAGGTAAAAGAGCAAATCCTTGTGGATACTGCCTTAAGTGCTGTAAGGGTCTGAATAGATGAGGTACAAGAAGAAAGTTCTGTGGATACCGCCCTAGGTTGGGGTCTGCACAGGCAGAATGAAATAAAAGGTAAGGAGAGTTTAATAAATAGTTTAAACGCTGGTAAGATAAACGGTAAGACTAGGCACAGAATTAGAATAAATAGTATTACTCAGTAAGAGAATTGTGAGGCTCTGAAAATACCTTAAGGAGAGGAGAACAACATGGCAGAAGAGAAGGGAACGGCAGTAGAAATACTGTGCAAGAAATTCCCAGTAAGTCAAGATGAGATCACAGAAACCTCAGAGAAATGGGAGAAAAGAACCAAAAATCTGGTCACGAAATGGCCAAAAGAAGGAACATTTGATGTGAGTTTGTGTGAGGAGATGGAAGTGCTCATTAAAAATCATAAACCAAATGATAAGTCCAAGAAAAGGGAGAGGAAGAGAAAACAGGAGATAGAAGTATTGAAACTTTTCAGGATGGAGGGAGAGAGGTTGAGGAAGACAGGTAGGATATTAATAGAAGACACTAAGGAGCAGGAAAAACAGTCTGGTAGGGGAGAGGAGAAGCTTAACAGGGACTCGGCTTCAGCTCCATACCCAAACTTGGAAGAAGTAGAAAGACCCCCTCCCTATTACGAGCAGGGAACCCCTAAGCAGTGCCCCATGATATCAGGTACAGTAAATATGCAGGGAGAAGTACAAGTTTGGGATAGCGAGGAGGAAAGAAGAAAATATGAAAGGGAGAGAGAGGCGCTAGGGAAGGAGATACAGGCAGAAAGGATAAGGATGGACCAGGAAAAAAGAGAAATGGAGAAAGAGATTGAAAGGTTACAGGAATTGAGAAGGAAAAAGGAGTATGAGGAGTACCTGTTGTATGTGCACAGAACTGATCAGGCTGGGAGGGAAGGTGACTCAGCGAGAGAACAAGAGTCGAGTAGCGAGAGAGAAGATGCACGAGAAGGTAGGGGGAAGCTGGGAGACAGAAGCTTTGAAAAGGTAGCGGAAGAAGTGGAGAAGCAACTAACAGAAGTGCAGGATGAGATTAGGAGATATGAGGAGGGCATGAGAGACCAAGCAAGGACTGAACCAAGTCAGAACCCCGCGAAGAAAACAAGGGACAGTAGAAAGAAGAAGGGAAGAGGGAACCCCAGAGAGAATTGTGTGGCAACAAGTAAAAACGTGGTCGGATGGGGAGTCAGGAGAGGAAGAAGGTCAAGAAGAAGGGGAAGGAGAAAAGGTAATGCCGTTGTTGGTGAAAGGATCAGGTCGAGTACAGTATATTCCTTGAGGGTCCCAAGACCTGGAAGGGCTGAAAAATACTCTGCCCAGCCTGCACGAGGGGGCAGGGAAATGGATTGGAGCTTTTGAGGAAGAAACTACGGGACGATTATTGGCTATGGGAGATTTGAAGGCACTGCTTGTAAGGTTGATGGAAACCTCCAAATTACAAGAACTGATGGAAGGGGCTGGTCTGTGGAATGTGCACAGCCCACTGACTGACGGGGCCAACTTTGACCCAGTGAGGCAGAGGGTATGGCAGGCCCTCAGGAAGCTTTGCCCTCCCAAAGTGGACCCCAAAGCCCTGAAAGGGGATCCACTGGGAGATACCAAGAATCCAGCAGCCTATGTAGACAATCAAGTGAAATGGTGGAGACTGGAAACTGAGCAAGAGGTGGAAAGCAACCCGTTTATGACCTCACTGTTCCAAACTACTGTGTTGGATGCAATGCCTCCTCAAGTCAAGTCTAAACTTGAGGAAGTGGTCGGGCTGATGTCAATGCCCCCACGAGAATTCGAGACCATGTAGTCCATGCGGCTGAGAAATATCGAAGGGACAAATGAAAGTTGGCCGAACAGCAGGAGGAGGTGCAAAGAAAGTTAATGCAAATGCAGCTTGAAGAGCTCAAAAAGAAGGAAAAAGATAAAAGCAAAAAGATGATGCCAGCAACGACTGCTTTGAGTACCATCAGTGAAACAAGTGAAGTACCACTATATGGAGAGACCAATCATACTGTCAGCCAAGGGCCAGAAAACTCCATGCCAATAATAAACATCTTCGGAGGGGCATTCCCGCAGAATAAATTTACACAACAGCCCAGACAGAACTGGAATCCCCAAGGAGGGGAGCAGAAAGGTTATGGACAGAGAGGACCAGTGAGGAAGCAGGGAGAAAGAGAGATAGAGAGATTGTGTTGGGGATGTGGACAGCCCAGACATGTGAGAAGAGAATGTCCCTTTAAACCATGGCCTACTGTGTACCAGCAGGAGCCAATGACAAGAGAACCGCAGTTTAGCCAAGGTTTCCAAGGTCCAGGCCCAAGTGGACCTGTGAACCCCTATGCAAGATACTAGGGGTGCCCCGAGAAATCAGGTGGGAAGGGACATTACCCAATGATAACAAGGGAGGCCAAAGAGGATCCCATTGTACAGGTTATGTTAGAAGGGCAACTGACACCAATGATGATAGATACTGGAGCCACGAACACTTGTGTACAGCCGCAGTAAGCCCTTCACCTTCCCATGTCAGGAAAATTTATTAAGACTATAGGGTTCTCGGGGAAAACACAGTTGACACAATGTACAGCTCCAGTACGGTTGCAGATGGGCAGTAAGGGAATAGTTCTGCCAGTACTAGTATCCAAAGGAACCCCGATTAATCTGTTAGGCAGAGATGCCCTGTTAGGACTGGAATTGAAACTAGAATGCACTAGAAATGGGCTGAGTGTGGAAAGAGCAGATGCTCAATTACTAGTGCGAGAAGACAAGAGAGCCAATGTTTTTTTGGATAGGAGACATAGAAGATCAGATCTGCGAATCCTGGGGAAAGTGGAAAAAGGGCGTGCAGGCTATATTACCCAAGGCTGTGACGCCCAAGTCTGAGTTACATTGCACAGTGATCTTTGATGAAACTCAGAATAGGGAGCTAGAGGACAGATGGCAGGGGGAGGCAGATACACGGCAGCATCTAAAAGGAGAAGCTATAATAGTTGGAAAGCAAGGGGCAGCCCTGCAAGTTAAGTGGAATGCTTTCCTGGAAAGGTGGTATAGGATACCGGGAGCGGTGCCTCACATAACACTGCTGGTAAATGAGGGGCACCAGTTTAAAGACCTAGGACCTTTAGTGAAGCACACTGGAACCGTAACAGTTTGGAGGAGAGTTATGCCGAAGGTATGGGTATCAGGAGACAATGACTACATTAAAACAATGGTAGATGTAGATATGACAGGAATCATAAAAGAGGTCGAAGTAACTCTTCAACCACAAATGCCTTTGTTGAGGAAAGGGAGAGGACGGCAGATAGGTGACAGACTGGATGAGCTACCGTCTAGTCTGTGGTCAAAACATGACATGGATGTAGGGAGAATAAAAACAGCCAGTCCAGTGGAAATAAGGCTGAAAAAGGGAGCAATCCTGCCCAGAAGATCGCAATATCCCCTGAGACCAGAAGCAGAAGGGGGGATAGCAGTAACAATACAGGGACTGCTGGAAGCAGGAGTACTTAAGAGGACAGACAGCCCATGCAATAGCCCGTTGTTGCCTGTTTTGAAAGCAGACAAATCTAAGAGGAGACTGGTGCATGACTTATGAGCGGTAAATGAGGTAGAGGAAGACTGGCCAGCGGTGGTTCCCAACCCCCACACACTCTTGACTAATGTGCCGCCAGAAGCAAGCCACTTTTCAGTGATCGACTTGTGTTCGGCTTTCTTCAGCATTCCCCTGGCCTTTAGTGAGTTCAGTGGCCGATCAGTGCCAGTACTTATTTGTGTTTACCTACAGAGGCAGCCAGGATACATATACTAGAATGCCACAAGGATTTAAGCATTTGCCGCATATTTTAATCAGGTGCTGAAAGCAGACCTGGAAGGCATGTCATTGAGAAGCACATTGATACAGTACGTGGACGACTTGTTGGTTTGCTCCGAGAGTGAGGAACAGTGTGAACAGGATACCATAGTCATTTTAGAAAGACTAGTACACGGAGGACATAAGGTGTCGAGAAAGAAGCTGCAATTTTGCAGGCAACAGGTAGAATACCTAGGTAGGGTTATATCTAAGGGAGTGAAGGCGATAGCACTGGAGCACATTGAGGCAGTAACTAAAGCTCCTAAGCCCCAGACAGTAGGGCAGATGATGATGTTTCTGGGAATTGCAGGATATTGTTCAGATTGGATTGAGGAATATGCTGAGATCGTAACACCATTAAGGAAATTAATGAAGGAGGCAGGACACACAAGTTTGAAGAATAACCTACAGTGGGATGAAGAGGCAGAAACAGCTTTCAATACTATTAAACGGAAGCTGCAGTCAGCCCCAGCATTAGCTCTGCCTGACTATGAGAAAGTTTTCCATCTGTATGTGTCTAACCGACAGGAAGGTTATGTTACAGCGGTCTTAACACAAGAGACAGGCACTGGAAAAGCAAAGCAGCTGATAGCATACTACAGTGCGAAATTGGATGAGGTGGCCCAGGGGTATCCACCCTGCTATCAGGGACTAGCTGCATTGTACTATGCATATGAGAAGGCGTCTTCCATAACCATGGGTTATCTGGTGACTCTGTACACACACCGCAAGGTAGCAGAATTACTAGACAAAGGGAAATTTGTGCTGACACCAGCCAGGATAGCAGCATATCAAATGCTGTTGTCATTTCCAGATATAACTATACAGAGATGCACCACCAGCAACATAGCTGATTATGTCCCTTTAGGCTGTGAAGGAGAACCCCATGACTGTGTAGGGAAAACGGTGGCATTCACCAAATTAAGAGCAGATTTACAGTCAGAACCACTAGATGATGAGGATAAAAAGGTTCTGTTCGTAGATGGCTCTTGTTATAGGGATTACAATGGGAATCATGCAGGATTCTCAGTAGTACAGCAGGATCAGACAAGCTTCAATATCATCAGAGTGGAAGCGTGTTCCCAACCGTGCTCCGCCCAACTAGCAGAACTCAAAGCCCTGACGGCAGTGTGTGAAATGATGGAAGGTGAGAAAGTAGACATTTATACTGATTCGGCATCTGCCCGTGGAGTATGCCATTTGTTTGGGGCAGTGTGGAAACAGAGAGGTTTTAAGAAAAGCAATGGAGATCCCATACAGCATTGTCAGCAGATTTCAGACTTAATAAAAGCAATGATGAAACCCCAAGCACTGGCTATAATGAAATGCCAGGCACATAAGAAAGGGAATGATGTAATAACAAAGGGGAATCAAGCCGCAGACAAAGCGGCTAGGAAAGCATCTGGATGTACATCAGCTGTTATTGCACCCCAGGTAAGCCTAGAGCCGGAGCCTATGATAGAGGACTTAATTGAAATACAAGGTAAGGCAACTTTGGCAGAGCAAACAATGTGGAGACAAAGGGGGGCCAAGCAGAACACAGAAGGCCTGTGGAGCACAGAAGACGGTTCACTGATAGCACCCACCCCTTTGCTGACCCTTCTGATTTCAGAAGCACATGGGGTGGATCATTGTGCAAGGGGGAAGTGATAAGGAAAATAAAGAAGGACGTTTTTTGGTCACCTTACTTACAAGCTTCAGTAGACCATGATTTGTCACAATGTGAGGTGGGTGCACAAAATAATGTTCGGAGGGGAATTACAACCCGAATAGGTCACATACCTGTACCTGAAAGACCATTTAAACACCTGGTGATTGACTACGTAGACATGATAAAGATGGTAAGAGGGAAAAGATACATGCTGGTAGTAATTGACAGATTTAGCAGATGGGTAGAGGCAGTGCCCTCAAAAGATCAAGGGGCAGGAACAGTGGTGAAATTTCTGACAAACGAAGTGATCCCAAGATTTGGGATACCTACAGAGGTTAGCTCAGACAATGGTTCAGCTTTCATCCAAAAAGTGGTCATGTTAGTACTACAAGCACTGAGAATAAAACAAAGATTTGGATGTGTGTACCACCCACAGTCGCAGGGCATGGTGGAAAGAATTAATGGCACCATGAAAGCCAAACCGAACAAAATTTGTGCAGAGACTAGACTCAACTGGGTTGATGTACTGCCGTTAGCATTAATGAGTTACCGCATGCAGACTAATCGAGTAACGTGTTTGACACCACATGAAATGCTAACTGGGAGACCCATGCCAGTGCCCCAATGGAGAGGACCATATAAAGGTCCGAGCTTGGAACAATTGGAACTAGAATTAAAACAGTACATGCGGCAGCTAACTATGATACATAGGTCTATCTATGCACAGGAAAAACAGAAGACACATAATAGGTTTCCCTCCACCCGAAGGCGCATTGGACGCCCAGACCATTCCCCGAGCAGACACCTAGTGGCTGTGTGGAAAGGAGGGAGGTCTAAGATCCACGCTTCCCCTCGATTGGGCAGGTACGTGTACGCGTGTTATGCTGCTTCAAGAGGTTATAGTATCCCCTGAAGTACAGTTCAACACTGGCATCCCTGAGCAGCAGATACTACTACGAAAAAGGAGAAAATATGAACCTGACCCGATGGTTCAGATTGACAATATAGGACAACCAAGAGGTATACCTAACGAATTTAAGGCACAGAATGAGATTACTGCAGGCTGGGAAGCACTCACACCCGTGATAGGGGTTATCAAAAATGTTGAGTGGATAAATTACATATATTACAATCAACAGAGATTCATTAACTACACTGACGATGCGCTGGAGACCCTAGGGCAGCAGCTAGATGCAACTAGTAGAATGGTGTGGCAGAACAGACAGGTATTAGATTGGCTATTGGCAGAGAAAGGGGGTGTGTGTGTAATGTTTGGAGAGCAATGTTGCACTTCCATACCAAACAATACCAACCTGGAGGGATCGTTCACTAGAGCAATGAACAAGCTGAAGAACTTAAGGAAAGAAGTCAGACAGAATGCAGGGTTTGGACATCAGTTGTTTGACTGTTTAGACAGCAAATTAGGGGGATGGGGAGCATGGCCAACCAAAATAGCAATAACTATAGGTATTGTACTGTTCAGCTGTGTGATTATTCTGTGCTGTTTTCTTCCATGTCTCAAGTCTCTCATAGTGCATGCGGCAGCAAGACGATTTCCGATGCTCCTGGAAATTGTTGAGTCAGGCCCCAAACAAAGAAAAGCACCGATGATGTATTGTTATAGTCTGCGTAACACTCAAGCTAAACCGGAGGGAGCTGATGATGTGGAAAATAGACTGTAAAGGCTTCTGAGTCTTTTTCTCTGTCTCAGAGATGAAGGGACAGGTTTTTGGCTCAGCAGCCTAGGGAGACGGGGAAAGAATACTTCTGAGTTCCAGGCACGGGAAATTATAGTTTGACTCAAGGTTTGGGAGTAAAAACTGGACTTTATTTTGGCTTTTGTACACGTGCTCTTAGTCTTCTCTCTCTCTGTGAGACCCTGTGGGTCTCAAAGGGGGGACTATATTGGAAAATATATTATGTATAGCAGCATCCTATATAACCACGACTACTGAGTATTTACTATGCATTTATTCATTTACTAGATACATTGTATTCTTAGGTATATACTATGGCATTTAAGAATCTCTGTATTATTAGCAGAAATACACTTAGCATTTAAGAACACCTGTGTATCATTAGCAGAAATGTGCTTAGCTGAAATGTACTCCATATATTATACAATAGAATGGCTTATGAAGAGATAATGGTGGCAGACAGGATGATACGAACAGGCAATGGAATGTTGAGGGAGGCTGACTGAGAAACAACCGTGGCCAGGAATGAGGCCCAAGATGTGAACTGGAAAAAAATAATGGTGGCAAATTGAGAGCTAGTCAAGAGCGATTGATTAGTTAATGTATAGATGATATGCAGCTGTAGAATGATTGGATATGTTAATACAACTAAGATAAGAAGATTGCTATAAAAAATGCTATGTACAATGATCGGCGGGCAATCAGTGACTAGCTCAGTGACTGTCTCAGCTTTGGTCTGCAAATTAAAGCTTAAAACTTCTTGAAGAATCTTCTGCGTCTCCTGGTCATTTGTGAGAAACGAAAAACCACGACAGAGGTCACAGAGCTCCCAGCCAGACAGCTGTTAACAACATTCGAGTCTGGATCATCCTACCAAAATGTGAGAGGTTTTGAGAAAAAATTTAATGTCTCACTTTAAGAGATAACTGAATATAAACCAACATGAAGTTAATTTATTCAAAACATTAAACACAAGGAACTAATGCCTGTTCCAGGTTGGGGCTGCATGGTTCACAAAGTCAGTTTCCCAGTATAATACTGGGAATTCCAGTGCAACCAAGGAGTCATTGAGTCAGTGACATCACTCAATCAGCTCAGTTTGGACTGTGGTATCTGTCAGGTTTTTATTGCTTCCTCATAAGCATGCCATACTTACACTTTGTCACCTTTAGCAACCTCTCTCCACAGCGACTCTGACCCCAACCTATCAAAGATATTTTATTCTTTGACTCTCAACACCGGAGCCCCTCAGGGCTGTGTACTAAGTCCCCTCCTTTACTCTCTGTCCACCCACGACTGTGTCGCTACCCACAGCTCTAATCTGCTAATTAAATTTGCCGACGACACTACATCGATTGGCCTTAGCTCAAACAATAACGAGGTGGCCTACAGTGAAGAGGTCATCTGTCTGACACAGTGGTGTCAAGAAAACAACCTCTCCCTCAAGGTCACAAAAACAAAGGAGCTGGTTGTGGTTTACAGGAGGAATGGAGATGGGCTAACCACTATTGACATCAATGGATCTGGGGTGTAGAGGGTAAACAGCTTTAAGTTCCTCAGCATCCACATCACTGAGGACCTCACGTGGTCTGTACACACCAGCTGTGTGGTGAAAAAGGCACAACGGCACCTCTTTCACCTCAGATTGTTGAGGAAGTTTGGTGTTGGCCCCCAAATCCTTAGAACTTTCTACAGGGGCACAATTGAGAACATCCTGACTGGCTGTATCACTGCCTAGTATGGGAACTGTACCTCCCTTAATCTCAGGACTCTGCTGAGAGTGGTGTGGACAGCCCAGCACATCTGTAGTTGTGAACTTCCATTGATTCAGGATATTTATAAGGACTGGTGTGTAAAAAGGGCCCGTAGGATCATTGGGGACCCAAGCCATCCCAACCACAATCTATTCCAGCTGCTACCATCGGGGAAGCGGTACCACAGCCTAAAAGCCAGGACCAACAGGCTCTGGGACAGCTTCCTCCACCAGGCCATCAGACTGATGAACTCACGCTGATTTGAGTGTGCTCTATATTACATTGGCTGTTCTATTTATTATAATTTTTTATAAATTACTGTGATTGCACATTGAGATGGAGAAGTAACGTAAAGATTTTTACTCCTCGTATATGAAGGATATAAGTTTCAATTCAATTCAATTCAATTTGTTCTATTCACCACTCCTTCCACTTTCTCTCCAATTTAAACTTTTTCTCTCTTTCCCAGTTTTGATAAATGTCCTAAATTGACATTGAATCTTTTGACACTATCTCACTTTTGAGGATTTGCCTGCTGGCCACCGATGGAGTGACAGCTCTCTGCAGGTGCTCTTAATTTACTTACTTTTGTTTCCAACCTTTTGAAAAACTACTGTTAGACAGGTTATTATATTACTGTGACTACCAAAGCAGTTATGGAAGCTATTAAGGGCTCAATTCAAAAGCTTTCTGAGGAGTTTCAGCAGTTCAGAAAATAAATCAGTGCTGAAATTAAACAAATAGGTAGGAAACTAGAAGAATATTAAAGCAATTCTAACCGAGCATGATAAGAAGATAAAGGAACATGAAGATGTTATTACTTTACTGCATGAGAGAATGGATGATTTGCAAAAGCTGTATGAAAAACAATCCAAGTCCAATGAAATAATGAGACAAAAGATTATTGATTTGGAAAACAGAAGTAGGAGGAAAAACTTACGAATCTTGGGACTTAAAGAATAAACGGAAGGAGATCATCCTAAAGAACTCTTTGCAAACCTTTTGATGGAATTATTCCCTGATATTATAAAGTCTCTGCCTTTGATTGATCATGCTCACAGGTCGCCTATCTACGGATTGACTTAAAAATCAAAACGAAGATCAGTCATTATATGTTTCTATGAATTTCAAATAAAGTATCGGCTGATTTGTGCTGCCCATGGAAAGGGTATGACTGACTACCAAGATCAAAAGATTTGTATCGTTGAAGATTTTTCATCAGAAGTTATGGCAGAATGTGTTAAGTTTTTAAAAAAGTTATGGCGGAGCTATACAGCCAAAACATTAAACCCTCTCTTCGTTCTCCGGCTCGACTGAGAATTACAATGGAAGATAGATAGAAGAAGCGGTGGTAGAAATTCACAATACCCATGAATTCCTGCAGGCCTTCGAGTGTGTTGGGTCGGGGGAAGTGGCGGACCGCGTCTACCTTGGTGGGCAGAGGGGTTGCCCCGTCGAGGGGTTGCCCCGTCGTTAGTAATCCTGTGGCCCAGGTGTCGAGTCCGAACTGGCATTTGGCCAGGTTGATTGTTAGGCTGTATTCACTCAGTCGGGCGTAGAGTTGACGGAGGTGGTACAGATGTTCCTGACGACTGCTGCTGGCTATGAGGATGTCATCCAAATAGATGAACGCAAAGTCCAGGTCACGTCCCACCGCGTCCATGAGCCACTGGAATGTCTGTGCGGCATTCTTTAGGCCGAACAGCATTCGGAGGAACTCGAAAAGGCCGAACGGAGTGATGAGTGCTGTTTTGGAGATGTCGTTCGGATGCATCAGGATTTGATGGTATCCCCGGACGAGGTCCACCTTGGAAAAGATCCTTGCACCGTGCAGGTTTGCTGCAAAGTCCTGAATGTGCAGCACAGGGTAGCGGTCCAGTGTTGTAGCCTCATTTAGTCTGCGGTAGTCACCGCATGGTCTCCAGCCCCCTGTTGCTTTGGGCACCATGAGCAGGGGGGAGGCCCATGGGCTGTCGGACCGCCGTATGATCCCCAATTCCTCCATCCTCTTGAACACCTCCTTCACCAGTCGGACCTTGTCCGGGGGAAGCCTTCGAGCACGGGCGTGGAGGGCAGGTCCCTGGGTCGGGATGTGGTGCTGTACTCCGTGTCTGGGCATGGCTGCCATGAACTGCGGTGCCATAACTGATGGGAAATCCGCCAGGACTCTGGTGAATTCGTTGTCGGACAGCGTGATGGAGTCCAGGTGTGGGGCCGGCAACTGGGCTTCACCCAGGGAGAACGTTTGAAAAGTCTTGGCGTGGACTAGTCTCTTCCCTTGCAGGTCGACCAGCAGGCTGTGAGCTTGCAAAAAATCCACTCCCAGGAGTGGTTGGGCCACGGCGGCCAGTGTGAAGTCCCACATGAACTGGCTGGAGCCGAACTGTAGCCACCCGGACCCGGTTCTCTGTTGCGGGTGTCATAACTCATTGGAGGTAAGACGCTGATCTCGGTTCCAGTGTCGACCAAAAAGCGGCGTCCCGACTGTTTGTCCCACTCATACAGGAGGCTATCCTGATCGCCAGCCGCCGTAGCCATCAGAGACGGCTGGCCCTGACGTTTCCCGGGAAGTTGCAGGGCGGCTACAGCAGTGGGCTTCTGCGCCCCACCGCTGGTGGTAGAAGCACCATTGTTCGTTGGCCTCCGCACTCCTGCCTCTGGGTTTTGTGGGCTCTGCTGCTGGGCCTGGTCTGGTCTGCTGTTGGGCACGTAGCTTGGTGACCTTTGCGACGGACGCCCCACTCTCCTTCTTGGCTTTCCACTGCACATCTGGCTGGGCCGCCACCTTCCGGGAGCCGCTGAAATCCACGTTGGAGAGCAGCAGGCCTATGTCCTCGGGCAGCTGCTCTGGGAACACCTGCTCAAAAATGAGGCAGGGCTTGTGTCCTCCGGCCAGGGACAGCATCTCATTCATCAAAGCCGATGGCGGTCTGTCTCCCAAACCATCCAGGTGCAGTAAGCGGGCAGCTCGCTCGCGCCGTGAGAGTCCAAAAGTCTTTATGAGCAGGGCTTTGAATTCCGTGTATTTGCCATCCTCCGGGGGCGACTGTATGAACTCCTCAACCTGGGGGGCTGTCTCCTGGTCGAGGGAGCTCACCAAGTAGTAGTAACGTGTGTCCTCCGAGGTTATCTGCCGAATGTGGAATTGGGCTTCTGCTTGCTGAAACCGTAGGTGAGATTGCAGCGCCCAGAAGCTTGGCAGTTTTAACGAAACTGCATGAACAGATGCGGCGTCGGTCATCTTCAGCCCAAATATCGTTTGGGCCATCGGGGTCACCAATTGTAGTGGTGTGCTACACACAGCGCAGGAATAACGACACGCAGACGGTGAGTTGCAGTTGCGAAAGAGATTTATTCAAACTTCGCGGCCTCGCTTTTAAGACCTTCCTGTTTCCGCCCTCCCCGGGCACATTCACAGTCCCTTCCTGCGTGCGGGCTTTTCCCCTTGCTGGTGAAGAAGGGCCGGCCTCTTTGCCGGCTCGCGCCATTTTGTGAGCCGGTTTGAGTGCGCTGGAAAGTGGGTCACCACAGTTTTTCATTTTATTTTTTATTTTTTTCTCTCTGCTCTATTATATATTGCATTGAACTGCTGCTGCTAGGTTAAAACATTTTATGTCACATGGCAGTGATAATAATTCTGATTCTGAGTTGAAATTTTACATGTGCCTGAGTCACTGAGTCACAACATTGCTGGTCGGTTCTGATAGAAACAGTTATTGGATGTTGGCAAATGTAAGACCATAAGATATAGGAGCAGCAGTAGGCTATTCAGCCCATTGAGTCTGCTCCACCATTCAATCATGGGTTGATCCAATTCTTCCAATCATCCCCACTCCCCTGCCTTCTCCCCATACCCTTTGATGCCCTGGCTAATCAAGAACCTATCTATCTCTGCCTTAAATACGCCCAATGACTTGGCCTCCACAGCCGCTTGTGGCAACAAATTCCACAGATTTTCCACCCTCTGACTAAAGTAATTTCTTTGCATCTCTGTTCTAAATGGACGTCCTTTAATCCTGAAGTCATGCCCTCTTATCCTTGACTCCCCTACCAGGGGAAATATTTTTGCCGTATCTAATCTGTTCAGCCCTTTTAACATTGGAATGTTTCTATGAGATCTCCCCTCATTCTTCTGAACTCCAGGGAATACAGCCCAAGAGCTGCCAGACGTTCCCTTTAGTCCTGGAATCATCCTCGTGACTCTTCTCTGAACCTGTGTCCAATGTCAGTATATCCTTTCTAAAATAAGGAGCCAAAATCAGTATCCGTTAGTCTCGAGAGACCATGGATTTGTGCCTTGGAAGATTTCCAGGGCGCAGGCCTGGGCAGGGTTGTATGGGAGACCGGCAGTTGCCCAAGCTGCAAGCCTTCCCCTCTCCACACCACCGATGTTGTCCAAGGGAAGGGCACTAGAACCCAAGCAGCTTGGCACCAGTGTCATCACAGAGCAATGTGTTGTTAAGTGCCTTGCTCAAGGACACAACACGCTGCCTCAGCTGAGGCTTGAACCAGTGAACTTCAGATCACTAGACCGATGCCTTATCCACCAGGTTACGCATCAACACTTAGGAGCCAAAACTGCACACAATACTCCAAGTGTAGTCTCATGAGTGCCTCATAGACCCTCAACATCAGATCCCTGCTCTTATATTCTATACTTCTAGAAATGAATGCCAACATTGCATTCACATTCTTCACTACCGACTCAACCTGGAGGTTAACCTTTAGGGTATCCTGCACAAGAACTCCCAAGTCCCTTTGCATCTCTGCATTTTTAATCCTCTCCCCATCTAAATCATAGTATGCCCGGTTATTTCTTCCACCAAAGTGCATGACCATACACTTTCCAACATTGTACTTCGTTTGCCTCTTCTTTGCCCATTCCCCTAAACTTTCTCAGTCTCACTGCAGGCTCTCTGTTTCCTCAACACTACCCACTCCTCCACCTATCTTTATATAATTGGCAAATTTAGCCACAAATCCATTAATCCCATAGTCTAAATCATTGACATACATCGTACAACGCAGTGGTAAAATATACCCAGACAGAAGATAAGATGCTGTTCCTCTGTTTCCACAGGGTTCCTTTATAACAGTGGAAGAGGCCATGGGTGGCTAGGTCAGAGTGGTAATCTGATGGAGGATTAAAGTACAAAGTCGCAGGAAATTCAGGCCACCATTATGGACTAAACATGGGTATTCCACAAAGCAGTCAGCCCTTTTAGAAAACACTTCATTGTGAATACTGCATTAATTATACTCTTTTTCAAGAAACGCAAGAGAATCACTGCTTCACTTGGAAAGATGGTTTGTGTCCCAGTATGATGAGAGGGAAAAAGTGAATGGTTTAGTAATAGAAATCCTACAGCTGCCTGAGTGCAGTTTCCAAGAAATCGAACAAGCTTCCACCACTGGATACATTGCAACATTTCACTTTCCTTTCTGCCCTTACACCCCATGATTCAGCATTTCAAAGGCATCATTTCTTTTCTGACTTCCTTGTTTGTTCTTACACACTGAACAATCAATTCCCACCCAACAATATTTCCCCAAGCAAAGTCAGAAGCCTGCATTTCGTGATATGTATTTTGTTACTATTGTATTGTATCAAAATAGTATATCAGGATACTATTTGATCCTGATAAGTATTTTGGTGCTATTGCACTGTATATAGTTACTGCACGTATAACCAAGGAGCCAGATCAGTGCTCAGATCTTACTTCCTTCATATTTCTGATAAATCCCTAACTTATAAATATTGATCACCAAGTGTAAACATGATCTTATTGTATGTTATAAACTTGATAGTAATTCATTGTTTGTTATAAATAGTTCTGATTGTGTAGCTTATTCCACTGGTCCACCTTTCTCATTACATCATTGCCAAATAATCTGTCAAAGCAAGCAATTGCTCATTTCAAGGCACAGTTTACTTGTACTATATTAGAACTTCCTGGAGAATTTGACGTACAATTCCACAATCCCTTATCCAAAATTTGGAAATACAAAAAACTCCAAAAACCTTAAGTTTTTATCGCCAATAGCTGCCGTCACTCAGGTGTGACATGGCAGCACTAGCAGAGGCCGCCAGACGTCAGTTGTGGCTCAGCACTCATACTGGTTACACGTGCATTTGCTGTTCGCTAATATTTTGTGTTCACCGTTGACTTTGTATTTAATTTCCCTGTGAAAATGTCAAAATGAGCTGCAGATACCCCTAAGGGTAACGATGAGAAAAAGAGAAAGAAGCATCTATCATTATCAATAACGCAGAAAGTGGAGTTATTGCAGAAGCTTTGTCTGTGTGGCGTCTTACTGAAGAATATAGTGTCGGAACTACCACTGTATATGATTTAAAGAAACAGAAAGAAGAGTTACTGAACTTTTATAGTCACAGTGACATTCTACATTTATTCCAATAAGTCATTTACCATGTCTTTGATTCGGTTCATTTGAAACTGTATATTTTTATGTTTATTGAATGTTTTCATTGGAAATAAAAAACTTGTCATTGTTCCCTAAACAATACAGTATAACAGCTATTTACGTAGCATTTACATTGTATTAGATATTATAAGTAATCTGGAGATGATTTAAGCTTACGGGAGGATGTGCTTAGGTCTGGAGCTCTGCCGTGTCCAAAAGTCCACCCGCACTGAGACAGGTTAAATAAGGGACTTGAGCATGCGTGTTTTTTGATATCCGCGGGTGGTGCCAGAACCAATAAGCAGGGAATCTGAAATCAAAAAATTCTGAATTCCAAAATGCAACTGGCCGGAAGGATTTCAGATAAAGGATTGTGGACCTTTAGTGTGGCCTCCTGTATATCAGTGAGAACCAGCGTAGATTGGGAGACTCTGCTTCATTGAGCTCCTATGCTCCTTCTGCTGGAAGAAGCAGTGGCCACCCATTTTAATTCCACCCCACTGCCACACTGATATGTCAATCCATGGCCTCCTCTACTGTTGCAGTCACGTCACACTCAGGTTGGAGGAACAACACCTTATATTCCATCTGCGTAGCCTCCAACCTGATGGCATGAACATTGATTTCTTGAACTTCCATTAATGCCTCCACTCACCCCACCCCCTTCACCATTCCCCATCCCCCTTTTCCCTCTCTTGCCTTATCTGCTTGCCTACCCATTGCCTCCCTCTGATGCTCCTCCCCCTCTTCCTTCTTCCACGACCTTCTGTCCTCTCCTATTAGATCTCCCCGTCTCCAGCTCTGTATCTCTTTCAGCAATCCACTTAACAGCTCTTTATATCATCCCTTTCCCTCGTGTTTCACCTATCACCTTGTGCTTCTTCCTCCCCTACCTCCATCTTTTAAATCAGCTCACCACCTTTTTTACTCCAGTCCTGCTGAAGGGTCTCAGCCCAAAACGTTGACTGTACTCTTTTCCATAGATGCTGCCTGGCCTGCTGAGATCCCCCAACAGCTGTGTGTGTTAATGAATATACTTGTTACGTAATTTGCAAAGTGGGCATAAAATAACAAGATTGAGAAGTCCATTCTATGCCAGTGATGTCCCCTCCACCACCACTCTCCTCTGTCTTGCAGAATTGGTCTTCACTCTCTACGATCTTTCCTTTGGCTCCTCCCACTTTTTCCAGACTCATAGGGTAGCCATGGGCACCAGCATGGGTCCCTGCTATGTCTGCCTCTATGTTGGCTATGTAGAACAGTCTATGTTCCAAGTCTTCTCCAGTAATGCTCCCCAGCGCTTCCTCCGCTACATTGACAACTGCATTGGTGCTGTTTCATATACTCACACTGAACTCAACAATTTCATAAACTTTGCCTCCAACTTCCACCCTGCCCTTGAATTGACTTGGTCCATTTCTGACTCCTCCTTCCCCTTTCTTGATTGCTCTGTCTCCATTTCTGGAGGCCAACAGTCCACTGACATTTTTTATAAACCTACCAATTCCCACAGTTATCTTGACTATATGTCTTCCCACCCTGCCTCCTGTAAAAATGCTATTTCCTTTTCTCTGTTCCTTCCTCTCCACTGCATCTGTTCCCAGGATGCAGCCTTCCTTTCCAAAATGTTGAGACATCCTCCTCCTTCAAAGAATGGGGTTTTCCTCCTTCCACCATGGATGCTGCCCTCACCCACATCTTCTCCATTTCCCTAATATGGGTGCTCACCTTTTCTTCCTGTCACCTTAATAGTCCTTACCTACCACCCCATGAGCCTTCACATCCAACATATCATAAGACCATAAGATTTAGGAGCAGAAGTAGGCCATTCGGCCCATTGAGTCTGCTCCACCATTCAATCATGAGCTGACCCAATTCATTCATCATCCCCACTCCTCTGCCTTCACCCCATACCCTTTGATGCCGTGGCTAATCAAGAACTTATCTATCTTGGCCTTAAATACACACAAGACTTGGCCTCCATAGCTGTTCGTGGAAACAAATTCCACAACGACTTCACCAGAGATCTGGCGGATTTCGCATCAGTTATGGCAGTTCATGGCAGCCATGCCCAGACACGGAGTACAGCACTACATTCCAACCCAGGGACCTGCCCTCCACGCCCGTGCTCGAAGGCTTCCCCCGGACAAGCTCTGACTGGTGAAGGAGGAGTTCAAGAGGATGGAGGAATTGGGGATCATACGGTGGTCCGACAGCCCATGGGCCTCCCCCCTGCACATGGTGCCCAAAGCAACAGGGGGCTGGAGACCATGCGGCGACTACCGCAGACTGAACGAGGCTACAACACTGGACCGCTACCCTGTGCTGCACATTCAGGACTTTGCAGCAAACCTGCACGGTGCAAGGATCTTTTCCAAGGTAGACCTCATCCGGGGATACCATCAAATCCTGATGCATCCGAACGACATCTCCAAAACAGCACTCATCACTCCGTTCGGCCTTTTCGAATTCCTCTGAATGCCGTTCGGCCTAAAGAATGCTGCACAGACGTTCCAGTGGCTCATGGACGCAGTGGGACGCGACCTGGACTTTGCGTTCATCTATTTGGACGACATCCTCATAGCTAGCAGCAGTCGTCAGGAACATCTGTCCCACCTCTGTCAACTCTACACCCGACTGAGTGAATACAGCTTAACAATCAACCCGGCCAAATGCCAGTTCGGACTCGACACCATCGACTTCCTGGGCCACAGGATTACTAACGACGGGGCAACCCCTCTGCCCACCAAGGCAGACGCGGTCCGCCACTACCCCCGACCCAACACACTCAAAGGCCTGCAGGAATTCGTGGGTATGGTGAATTTCTACCATTGCTTCTTCTATCTATCTTCCATTGTAATTCTCAGTCGAGCCGGAGAACGAAGAGAGGGTTTAACGTTTTGGCTGTATAGCTCCGCCATAACTTTTTTAAAAACTTAACACATTCTGCCATAACTTCTGATGAAAAATCTTCAACGATACAAATCTTTTGATCTTGGTAGTCAGTCATACCTTTTCCATGGGCAGCACGAATCAGCCGATACTTTATTTGAAATTCATGAAAACATATAATGACTGATCTTGGTTTTGATTTTTAAGTCAATCCGTAGATAGGCGACCTGTGGGCATGATCAATCAAAGGCAGAGACTTTATAATATCAGGGAATAATTCCATCAAAAAGTTTGCAAAGAATTCTTTAGGATGATCTCCTTCCATTTATTCTTTAAGTCCCAAGATTCGTAAGTTTTTCCTCCTACTTCTGTTTTCCAAATCAATAATCTTTTGTCTCATTATTTCATTGGACTTGGATTGTTTTTCATACAGCTTTTGCAAATCATCCATTCTCTCATGCAGTAAAGTAATAACATCTTCATGTTCCTTTATCTTCTTATCATGCTCGGTTAGAATTACTTTAATATTCTTCTAGTTTCCTACCTATTTGTTTAATTTCAGCACTGATTTATTTTCTGAACTGCTGAAACTCCTCAGAAAGCTTTTGAATTGAGCCCTTAATAGCTTCCATAACTGCTTTGGTAGTCACAGTAATATAATAACCTGTCTAACAGTAGTTTTTCAAAAGGTTGGAAACAAAAGTAAGTAAATTAAGAGCACCTGCAGAGAGCTGTCACTCCATCGGTGGCCAGCAGGCAAATCCTCAAAAGTGAGATAGTGTCGAAAGATTCAATGTCAATTTAGGACATTTATCAAAACTGGGAAAGAGAGAAAAAGTTTAAATTGGAGAGAAAGTGGAAGGAGTGGTGAATAGAACAAATTGAATTGAATCTTACATCCTTCATATACGAGGAGTAAAAATCTTTACGTTACTTCTCCATCTCAATGTGCAATCACAGTAATTTATAAAAAATTATAATAAATAGAACAGCCAATGTAATATAGAGCACACTCAAATCAGCGTGAGTTCGTCAGTCTGATGACCTGGTGGAAGAAGCTGTCCCGGAGCCTGTTGGTCCTGGCTTTTAGGCTGTGGTACCGCTTCCCCGATGGTAGCAGCTGGAATAGATTGTGGTTGGGATGGCTTGGGTCCCCAATGATCCTACGGGCCCTTTTTACACACCAGTCCTTATAAATATCCTGAATCATGGGAAGTTCAACATGGGAAGATGGAATTAACTCGTCATGGGCAATAGATAGGTATGAATTACAATTGATAACTGTACCCAGCTGAAAGCCCGAGAAGAGTTTATTCATCATACTCTCTGAGAAACACTGGATCCTTTTTCAAGATGGAATTGTTTGGAAAAGGAATACTGAATAAAAGTTTTTATAATCATATTATCCCAGTGAAACTTTGCACATAATGCGTAGCATGTAAATGTGTGAAAACTTAATAATTTAAAACTTGCATGATGTGAAAACTAAAGCATTCCTTTAAACCGTAGGGCTGTGGTGCTGTGCTCTGATAGAACACCATTAATGTATGCTTAATACAAGAGATTCTGCAGATGCTTGAAACCTTGAACAACTCACGCAAATTGCCGAAGGAAATCAGCAAGTCAGCCAGCATCTATCATCAATATTTTGGCCCAAGAATACTGATTCAGAGATAGTGGGTGTGAAGGAATTAAAATATCCAAAGAATTGGTTGCTGAAGGAGGTGACCTTTGCCTAAACCAGAAATGATGTTTCAGGTTGAAGGTCCTTCATCAGAACCTGGTGATGTAGGTACGATGTACTCGGCTCTACCTAAATTGTCCATTTGGTGGGATATGGCAATTAAAGACAGTTTCTGTAACACAGACCACATGTGTTTATTTTTCATCCAGATTCTTAATGCTATCAATCCTTTGGATATTTTAATTCCTTCATACCCACTATCTTTGAATCAGTATTCTAGGGCTGAAATATTGACAATAGATGCTGGCTGACTTGTTGATTTCCTCCAGCAATTTGTGTGAGTTGTTCAAGGTTTCAAGCATCTGCAGAATCTCTTGTATTAAGCATACTTTAATGGTGTTCTGACGGAGCACAGTACCACAGCCCTACGGTTTAAATGATGCTTTGGTTTTCACATCATGCAAGTTTTAAATTATTCTGTTTTCACACATTTTTGGATGGCTTTATATTTGACATCAAAATTTACAATATGTATGTATATAGTTTTGATCATCAGAATAATTAAATAGAGCTGATGAATAATTTTAGTTGTCTAACAGGAGATTAATTCTTTCAGGAGCAAAAATCACTTTAATATCTCAATTACATGCTATGCATTATGTGCTGTTTCACTGGGAAAATATGATTATAAAAGCTTTTTTTTCAGTATTCCTTTTCCAAATAATTCCATCTTGAAAAAGGATCCAGTGATTCTCAGAGAGTATGATGAATAAACTCTTCTTGGGCTTCCAGCTAGGTACAGTTATCAATAGTAATTGATAACTATCTATTGGGCTGGAAGCCCACGATGAGTTAATTCCATCTTGGTCTCTGCAATATGATTTCTCTGTTGCTTTCAACTGTACAAGCTCAAAATCTGAATCGCTTTAACTCTCCATTTTGATTTTTACCGTATGTTTTGACCAAAATTTCATAACCTCCCTATGAGATTTGTGTGGTCTATATTATTATTTCACTCTTGAGTTATATTAACCACTCATGATCTCCTGTGCATGTTGGGGACTTGTTCTTGAGTACAAAACATCTTCATAGTAAATGCCTCTCTGGCAACCACTTACATTGGAACACTCATGCCTGCATCCAGTGTCACGTACCCCGTGACGGGTTAAAGAACCAGCAGAAATAGAAAACATTTTGGAGTCCAGTATTGCTGCTAACTAAGGGTATTTATTGGTAACTACGCATTACAGAAATATAAATTCAGATATATTAAAACAGGTTAGCAATGATTGTGTGTGTGTGTGTGTGTGTGTGTGTGTGTGTGTGTGTGTGGTGTGTGTGTGTGTGTGTGTGTGTGTGTGTGGTGTAAATATATGAAAACCAAGCTTCTTCAAGCCTAGATAGATAGATAGATAGATAGATAGATACTTTATGATATGCATACACTTGTTGTAGCAAAAACTCATTACATACAATACTTAACTCAGTAATAATATGATATGCATCTAAATCACTAACTCAAAAGCATTAATAATAGCTTTAAAAAAAAAGTGAATAGATACAGTCTTACAGTGATGAGTAAAGTTCAGTTCAGTTCGTGGTATGGAATTGAGTAGTGATAGAGAGAGAGAGACAGAGATGTTCTTCAGATGAGCTGATGCTGTTGATCTTCCTGTTGCTGGGTAAACATCCCGACCTGCACGTCATTATCGAGCAAGACATCAACATTTTCTAGCTGTAGTTCAGATCGTACCCCTATTGTGACTGGTCTGGATACCAAGTCGCATTTCAAAATTATCTTATGCAAGGGCACGGCCTCAGTCCACTTTTCAATACCAAATTCCAAAACATTCTTTAATATCAGTGACAGAAAAGCTCCAGTGTCTCTCCAGATTCTCACTGGAACCAGAGTTGACCCCTCCTTCACAGACACAAACTCATTTGAAATAAATCTCTCGAGTCTTTCTTGAACTTGGCCAGCCCCCTCCTTCTTCAGCAGTGTTTTACCGTCTGAACGCAGGCATTTGGGGTTTTCTCTTTCTCTTTTCCTTTTTCCTTTTTCATAGCAAAACAATTGGATGCCTCATGACCAGGCTTCCCACAAAAGTAACACTTGAAACTAGGACATTTCCTTTTGACTGCTTCCCTTCCTCCTTACTTTTATCACTAGTCCCCGGTTTACTCTTTGGTTTAGCCGGTGGATTATCTCTATTACCCTTCTGGTACTCCTAGAGGGAAAAAACCTAACCTTACGAGTTAAGGCATACTCATCTGCTAATCTAGCAGACTCTGACAGTGTCACTGCCTCTCTCTCATCCAAGTACATCCTTATTTCAGTCGAGACACAGTTTTTAAACTCTTCAATTAACATCAACTCTTCCAATTTGTCAATATCCTCATCCGCTTCTTCCAAAGTGCACCAATGATAAAAGTACACACGTTTCTCATGGGCAAACTCACATATGTTTGGTTCAAAAGCTTCCTCAAATCTCAAAAGCTTTGCCTATACACCTCTGAAACCAACTCATAAGCTTTAAGTATAGCACCGTTCACTACATCATAATTATTTGCGTCTGCCACGGACAACACTGAATACGCTCATTCGACCTTCCATTTAAGCACACTTTGTAACAGAACAGCCCACTGATCTCCCGGCAAGTTCTGATTTATGGCCACTTTTTCAAAATGTTGGAAGTACCTATCGATTTCTGTTTCCTCAAAATAGTGGTACCAACTTAATTTCTTGACTAACACTAAACCTCTCCCATGGTCTGCCAAGCGATCCTCACATTACCTTTTCTCCCTCTCAAATGCTCTCTGTCTTTCTGCTTCTTCTCTGTTTTTCTGCTTCTTCAGCCTCTAATTTAAGTCTCTGTAACTTCATCTGTTCCAGTTGTACTTGGACCTCCCCTTTCCCTATAGGAGACCCCTTTAATTCCTCCTCATCAAATTTCTTTGCAGAGACTTAATATTCAGATATTTTCCTTTGAATTTCTTGCCTTTGCCATACCCTTCTTGACGTCTGTAAGTTTCAATTCTTCCACAACTACCTTCAACTCCTCCTCCTCTCTTCAAAGCCACAGGGTCTGGCCTTGCCAGAAAGTGCCTAACATCCATTTCTGCTGTTGTTCCACACAACAAATCAAA